>NW_024356504.1:2556995-3756995 GCF_014805655.1 Passer montanus
GGAGGGCGGGCGCGCGTGCGCGGAGCGGAGGCGCGCATGGCGGCGGGGCCGCGGGAGCCGAGCCCAGGTGCGGTAACGCGGCTCCGGCATCTCCCCCCGGGCCGCCGCGACGGGACCCCGGCCGGTGTTTTCCGCCGCCCCGCCGCGGGGCTGCGGTGCCGAGGGGCGCGCCGGGTGCGGGCTGAGGCGCCCTCCGCGCTCCTCAGGGCTGGGGCGCGTTCCGGGTCCCTCACAGCTGCGGGAGCCGCTCCTGGGGCCGCGCCGGGCTGTGCCCTGTGGCGGCCGCGGTCGCTGCAGTGGCGGTCTGTGCTTGGAGGCACTCGGGTTGTGCTTCTCTGCTTGTCAAGCGACACACCCCCAATAAACTGCCTGCTAGAAGTAATAAACCCAGCGCGCGGTGGACTTAAAAAGAAGCTGTAAGTGAGTTTGGTGTTTTGGGAGAAGGCTGCTTGTGTGAGGACATGCCGTGTGCCGGCGCCGTTTGTATAGTTTTCCCCCCACCTTTTTGACAGTCCTTCGTGGTCTCTGGGGAGCAGCTGGGGTTTCCCTGAGTGGTGACTGGGTTGTTGGGTGTTGCTGTTTCGTGAGACTCGGAAATCTCATCTATTTCTTAAGCATATTTCACAGACTTAACGTTGTCAGCGAAATTGACACAGGTGCGTTTTCCAGTTATTGCCGTTGTCTACCAAAAAACTGCTTTGAGCAACCTTTTAAGTGTGAGTCCCCAGACCTTCTCTGTATTTTTAACGGCATCTGCCTCCTCTTCCATGACAGAGATAATGCTAAATCTCAAACCTGGTACAAGTTGACAAAGCTAATTGTAACCCCTTTACTGGGGAGTGTCACTATGCCCTAATTTCCTCCCTGATACGTTTTACTGTAATTCGTGCCCTTGTGAATTTGTGCTGCTGTGAATGGCTGTAGAGAAATGCCCTCAGAGGGAGCTTTTTCAGACAGCAGATTTTGATTGCTGTGAGCTATGCAGTTATCCAAATTCTTCGTACAAAACCTCTGCAACATCTTGCAGAAAGCCCAAAAGAGACTGATGGTGAAGCATTCAACTGCATGTATTTTCTGTTAAGTATAACCAACACCCTGCATGCAGTGCTCATGATGGTTGTCATGTTTGCCTGTGGTACCAATTTCTGTGGCTGCTTGCTGTCTTTGTAGAGGTGAACCTGGGACTGCAATGGCCATAGATTTCCCTTTATTTGAGAAAAGTGCTTCCCAAATGGAAGCAGGGTGGAGGAAATAGAACTGTGGCATTAAACTACACTAACCCAGCTGTTGGAAATGGCCCTGGAATGCTGGACTCGGGAAGCAGCCTATAGAGTGGTGGGGATGGAGTTGTGTTAAGGCTAAAGCTGAGGTATAGAGAACTGCCTGTGTGCTTTGAGCATGCAGCTCTTGTTCCCACTGTACACTAACATTAAACTTCCACATTTCTCCTTCAGCCAGCTGTTAAATGTGTGATACCCTGGTGTTACGGTGAGAATTTTTATGGTGCTCACTTAATGTTTATGAAGAGATACTTATATGTTATTTACCTGTTCATGACAAAATATCCCAATACATATGTATTTATGTGTATATAAATATACAGGATTTAACTCTCCTGTTTGGGGAATTGGTCAGCAATATTTATACAACTATAAGATCCCTTAACTGTGCATGTACTTGTACACCTCTGTAGAAGCATATTTCTTTAAGAAAAAAAAAATAATCTCTGTGGTTGCACACAAGCACTTAGGTTAATGAAACCTGGCTGGTTAAACCATGAAGTTGATTTTCCAAGTGATGTGTGTGCCAGTGGCTTGCCTGGGTTACAACAGTGATTAGACAAAATCACGGGGCAAAATTGTACCATGGGGATTATTTTAAACACAGATATAAAACTTCAGGTGTTTCTGGGCTGCTATGAAAGGAAGCTGGATAAATATCACCTTACTGATGGGTTTTTTCCCCTGAGCTTTGTTATTAACTATTGTTAGATACAGAATGTTGGGCTGCTGGGGTCATTGGTCTGTCCCTGTAGAGCTGTCCTTGTGTTCTGTTGCTGGGTTCCAGCATGTTCACAGTACGTGTCATCAGTGTCTGGAACAAACTCAGTTTATCTCAAAGAACTAAATGTGCTGCTTTTGTGAAACTGCTGTCTCTTCTTTACATCTTTGAACTTAGAGGAAATGGTTGAGTGATGATGAAATCTAGTTTTCTGCTTTTTTTTTTTTCATTTGCTGCTAAGATGCTTCAGACATTTTAACTGAAACATCTTATAATTGTTCTCAGACCCAAAGCTCAAAAATATTTGGTAAACATGAGCTAACTTCATTTGGAACTTGGTCTGGAGTGTCATCACTTGAAAATTGAATGGAAAAATAAATCTGCTTTAGATTAAAGTATTAATATATTGAGCATATGAGCTGCTTAACTTCTCAATGTTGTTTGTATCAGCAGGATGCTTTATTCAGCTTCAAAAGCCAAGGAGATGTGGGGTTACTTTGCCTTTGTGTCCTTTATACCTTTGCAGAGCAGAATAAATCTGTGCTTTAAGAGTTGTACAGTTCTTTCGAAGTTACTCTCTAGCCTTTTACAGTCTCCTTGCAAAAGCTGTAAACAGCTGAGATACCACAGCCAAGAAGGTCCATCTTGAGGAATTTACTTGCGTGGTGTGGTGAAGAAGATGCAGCTGGTAGGAGTCATGTGCTAATATAATGCAGCTTGTCTTTAAAATAAAATACTGAAGGGAAAAATCGTGACCACCCTTCCCCCTCCTTCACCCCAAACTACAGAAGTTGAGTTTTCTTCTATTCAGTTGGGTATGTTGTGTGTGTACTCTTATATGTGTAAACTCTTGTCAGGTAGGGGCCAAATTCATTGTCATTTTGTCCTGCTGCTTGTGAATGTTTGGGATTGGTCGCTGCTTTCAAGGGTGTGCTGTGTGTGTGAGAGCATTGTCCTGTGGGTGTGCCAATTCACTGTCCAACATTATCTGTCTGTTTGAAGGTTGTGATGGGCACCTGAGTATCTTGGAGCTTCTTTTGGGATAGGAGGTAGATCTCTGAAGTGCTGGGAACTCTTTTTGTCTTTCACCATGGGATTAATGCCAAATTTTGTTTTACATATCTGGTGGTTTTTTTTCTGCCCAAAGCACATAACTGTAGACTAACAATAGTAATGTTATTTCTTTTATATGCTGTCTTATAAGCCTTTAAAACAAATTGATTTACTTCAAGATGTCTGCATGGCAGAGTTGCATAATGCAAATTCTGTCTGGTGGTTATGGAAGAAGGTGACTAATGTATTTATAAAGCACTGCTGGCATGTGCTTAAGTATCAAGTGTTCTCTGCATGTGTGTGGTTGTTAGTTCAGTGCTTTTGGACATATTCAGATGAAAATCGTGGGAGGGTGTATGTGTGTTTTGTATCTGTGTATGCAATGACAAATCAGGCAAATTGTCTCATATAAAAAGCTAAGCTGTACTTCTGGAGCAACACATTGGAATTTTTCTGCAGTGACTAATAATGTGATAAGGAGGCCAAGATTTCTTGAGAACTTTGCTGTTATCTTGCGACAGCGTTAGAACTTGTAACATTAAATTTGTAAGACCTGAAGACAGCAGCTGTGGCAATCTGGCAGAAGGCTAAAATGAACTTTTATAACTTTTTCAGGTCACCTTGTAATGGAAGAGAGTGGAGCTGACCATGATACTGCTATGGAAGGATCTAATGATTTGTTCATAGGCAGCTGTAATAGTACAGGAGAGTCAGAAACAAATGATCAGGTATTTCAGGTGAGGTATGAATGCTTTGTCCTTGTAGAAGCTTCCTTTACATCCGCTCTGATGAGTTTCAAATATGCTGTTTCATCAATGCAGGGTTTTTTTCTTGCCTTTAGAGTAATACATCATGTCTTTAAAGAATGTGCATTCTTCCCTTGAATTCCTGTGCCATTGAGTTTTGAACTGCTGAATGTCTAGACGTTACATGTAATGACAACCTTCAGTAATTATATCCTGCTACAGTGCTGAAGAAATGCATCTTTTATTTTGTTAGCCCTTTAAAAAAGAATGCTTTATGAATGCGTTGGAGTAGGAGAGGTTCAGAACAGGTGAAAATGAGGTGGCATTGCTTAGTGACCAAGTGTGACAAAGAAAGAGTCCAGGGACACAGGACTCCTGTGTATGTACTGAGGGAAAGGAGTCTTTAGTGTATTTTTTATCAGATATTGCCAGATCTTCTTATTTGGGGAGATTTCTGTGCATCACTGCTCTTCTGCAGATTGTTTTTCTAACATAAAATGTCATTCAGGTTTACTTGTGTGCTTATGGTCTCTGCACAATGTCTTTAACACAACAGGTGCCATTTGTTTGGTGCTGCTTTTCTGATGAAGTTCCCAGTAGACAGTTTCAGCACAGAGGATTTATACCTGCAGATTTTTTGATGGGGTTATTTAGATCAAATGTGACTTTAGATAAAATTTAGAAACACTTTTCCTCATTCTTTGGTTTGTAGTGTATTAATTTTTGTCTCAAAAATGTCAGAGTTGTTTGTGCAGTTGCTGCAAGAAATACAACAAATTGCAGCCCTTCTTGCATTGGCCAAATGACACCTTGACATGTTATTGTACACAAGGACTGCCTATTTTTCCATTATTTTTACATGCTTAATATTTTGTGTTGTCAGATTTTCAACAAGATATTTGTGCCTGTGCTCTTAAATTTAATGAAAATGGCATTGGTTCTGAAAATCTGTTTCTTGGCCTTATGTTGTACAATTCTTGGCCTTGATTGGAGTTTGTCTTGCTTGTGGTTCTTCTGTGGTAAAGAATTTTCAAAATGTGCAGAGATTTTGTTTCTTCATAGCTAAATGTATGTATGGAAAGGCCAAGTGGATAGTATCTAGGATTTCTTCTGAAGTCAAATCAAGTTGGTGAATATTTTGCAATTTTGTTTTTGGTATAAGTCTTCTCAGTTTCTGGGCAGACTTGAGGTGTTTTAAAGTGATACATGGTTTTGGGGAGCAGATTTTGAGCAAAAGGAATTTTCTTTTGTCTTAGCAGAGAGACTTTGTTCTAGGAAGCAGGAATATGAATAATTTTCAGCATGGAAATAGAAAACAAAAGTAGAACTGCTAGTGTTAGCCTCTTGATCCAGAAGGACAAGAGCTTCTCTGAGTATACAGTATGGCACACTGGTTTTAAATGTTCTTTTCTCTTTCTTTTTTTTTTTTTTTTTTTTTTTTTTTTTTTTTAAAAAGTTTTTTCCAAAAAAAATTTTTTTTTTTTTTTTTTTTTTTTTTTTTTTTTCTTTGTAGAAGTTGCTGCTCAAAGTACATTTTACTGTTTTTCCCCTGTGAAAGCAACTAACGTGCATGGATTCCAGGGATCTGTTGTTTGGCCAGAGCGACTCTCCCCCAGCCCTGCCCATCGCAGTGCCCCTCCCGGGCAGTCCTCCGGCATCGGCCGTGCCGGCGCGGCCGCCCCAGCCACGCTCCCGCTCTGCCGAGGAGTTCCACCTGGCCGAGCAGCCCAGGCAGCCCCTGTGTGAGCTGCAGCCGCTGCGAGCGCCCGGTGCACCCATGGTGAGTGTGTCTGCAGACGGGCCTGGGCTGTGTTCACAGATCAGGGAGCTCTTTGAAGAACTCTCTTACACGGTGGCTTGTTGTAGCAACAGCTGATTCAGACTTTATCTCTAGCAACAAGGTGGAACTTTTCAGTGGTACAGTTCATGCTCCAGTTGTTCTTCTTCAGGTAGGCAAATCCTGTCTGCAGCCATTACTAATTTTAAACTGATGGTTTTTGTCAGTATCGAGCCTGGATGCTGCAGTGTGATAAGATCTTGTATTTCTACTGCTGCTGCTTTCTCTATATCCCTTGGATAAGTCTGGTTTTCAGTAAGATTAGCAGTAAGATAAGTCATTATGTTTCACCTTTCCCTCAGCCCTCAATTAATTTTCTTAAAATGTTGCTTTGTAATTTGTAACAGCTATTTTGTAAAAAAGGTAACTCTCTCACCTGGAGTCCTGCATAATTGTCTCCAATATAAATATACCATAAGGAGTTGTTGAAGTTTTTCAGAATCCCATGTGATTTAATTTGTCTAGTTTTTTTAAGCCTTGGAGCTTTTCTTCTCTCTGCTTTTGCATGAAATGCTGCCCATAGAGGTCAGTTTCTTAGAAGTAAAGGTCACAATTTTTATGTTACTATTAGTTCTGCTAGTCCATGAATGGAGTTACAGGGAATCCAACTATGAATGGCTTTCAGGTGTTTGTGTCTAATAATAGAGTTGTCAGTTTCAAATAAATGTGTAATTCATTGTAGAATCAGGTAAAGTACTGGTTTGTTTTTTTCTTTTTTTCCTTTCTTTAATTAAAGGCCTGTTTTGAAAGGGGAAAGTAACTTTAAGAAACTGACAATAAAGAGGCAGTGCTCTTATTATGTGAAGTCAAGTAGATATACAGGCCTTAACTCTAAGCAAAATATTTCCTGTTCTGGTAATAATCAAAGCCAGTCATGCTGCATGATCACCATACAAACTAGAGACGTTCATGCTTCTGTGTGATTGTCTTACAGATGATTGTTGCCAGCCAGTCAGAAAATGGACAGGTGCTGCATGTCATTCCTTCTGCCCAGCCAGGAGTGACTCAGGTGATTATTCCTCCAGGTCAGCTTCTGGATGTGACCAGCACGCAGGGTGAGTTTAACCTGTGGGACTTGAGGGTTTGTGCTTCTGTGACTAAGCTCGTCCTCCATGGTCTTTTAAAGCACCTTGTTTCCTTTTCTTAGTTATAAGACAAAATACATCCTGAATCTGCTTTCTGATTGTGAATCTGGTGCCTCACACACCACATTTTCTGTTGGGCAAAGGTCTTATGAAAGCTTATGAGAGCTATTATACCCCCTTTCTGAAGGGTATGTGATGGATAGATATCAAGCACAGGGTTGTTTCTTGCCTTATTTACCTTTAATAAGGATATTTGTGTCATCAGCTGTACTATCAACTTCAAATTTTCAGTATTTGTTTACTTCATTGTGAATGAAGTAGTTAATTCCTGTAGTGCAGACAGGCCAGAAGAACATTAAATCTTCTGTTCCAGACATCACTGGTGATGATGCATCTTCTGTGAAGCCAGGAATTAGTCATTTATGTAGAAATTCAGGTTCCAGTCAAAGAAAATAAGGTGTAACTTTCCATTCATTGGAATGTGTTAGTTGTCACATTTTAAGCATGTGCTGAGATACACAACTAGAATCTCAAATTTTAAGGTTTTCTCTAAAAAATAGGCATACTGAAATCTGACAGCACTGTTTATTTATCTGCAATCCTTGCTGGATGGCAAAACACTGTGTACTAGGTTGCATTCACAGAGTGAGACTGAGAATGAGGTGGTCACATTTGGTTAAATTCTCAAATGTTTTTTAAACTATTTTTTCATTCTCTCTAAAAAGTTCTCAAGATTTGAGCACTGGTGAAGTGTTCCTGTGGAATGATAGCTCAGAATAAGAATAGAGTCCTGGTGCTGGGTGGATAGAAGAAAGATTTGGCATTCAAGTAGTGATCTAGCTCTTTTCACTTAGGGTTGCAGTAGGTTTTCCTGACCTTGCACTGAAAGACTTATTCCTACCCTAATGCTCAACCTTCCCTCCCTCTCCAGGTATACTCTTGCAGGGGTATAATTAGACTTGGTTACAGCAGAATCTTACATTACTGTAAAGCTGATTGGCAACCTTTAGTTACAAAATAATTGCTGCTACTCTTTGTAAGCACTAAGTTGAAATAATAAAGTTTTGCATTTCCATTTTTTATTTCTCAATGTGAGGCTCAGTCTGATAGTATTTGAATACATGTTCTACAACAGTACTACAGGTGTCATTTTGTCATACAGGGTTTTTGTTGGTTTTTTCTAGAGACTGTGTAAAAGACTTTGTAGTGATTTGGTCTTTAATAGACAGTTGGGGTGACTAGTCAGCAGTTTACTGTGGAGTTGAAAGAGAAAGGAGAGTGGCCTGTCAGCTCCTGAGTTTCACTTGTCTGCACATGGTGGTAATGCACAGAATGGTGCAGACTTCAGAGTAGCCTGTAGGGTCTTGAGGGCATGTCTCTGTAGGAGGAACCAGTGCTTTGAGCCAGAGTGCTGTTAATCCAAGTGCACACTTAGGAATCTTCTTATGGAGCTTTGTGTGGATCCATTTCTGTACTGTGTCAATAGCTTACCACTCTCTCTGGATGAAGGAAAGAAGCTTTCATAACTGAAGGGCAAAAATCCCTCATCTAAAGAGACCTCATCTAAAGAGCCCTGTGTTTATGTTGAGACCAAAATATTGAATGTCTGCTTTCACGGGTTTCCATTATGTTTTTGTTTAACTGTACACACAGGCTTCAATCTAAGAGCAATTTTTGGCTTGAGGATTGCTCCCTATTACCAAGAAAGGCTAAAACATTTGTTCTAACAGCATGTCAGATTCAATTACAAGAGGCCTGTTTTTCTTGTTTAAGTGTTCTTTTCTAAGTACAACACAGTATCATTACCTCATTTCTTTCTTGTTTTAAAAGCAAGCAGTATATGACTTTGCAGCTGAACAAAATACTTGTGCAATCCTGTATGGATTCCTGGAAGCAGGGTAATTTGCAAGTTGTTCTGATTGTTTGCCTCGTTGTGGAAGGATTCATAAGCAGTAGCACAATTACCAAAGTCCTTAAATATAAGCAGCCTTATCAAGTGTATTTTCATATGTGTGCCAGGAGTTTGAGCACTGATTCAGAGCTATTAGACTGCTTTATCATCTATAAAACTCCTTTCCTACGTCAAAAGGCTTGCTTTAACAACACACAAAGTTTAATCATAGCTTGTTTTCCCCATTCTACATTCAGTTATTAACCAGGAAGCTGCTGTTTTTTTATAAAGATGTTTCAGAAGAGAAGTGTGGTGATGGGAACCTGCAGACTGTGGTGGTGGCTTCCATAGCAGACAGTGCCAGCAGTTACATTCTACATCCACAGGCATCTCTCACCCTATCAAAAAAAGCAACCACCAGGTAGGTCAGGAGTTAATAGGATGAACAGTCACTTTGATCCACTGTTAGCACTGCCTTTTTTTCTTGCAGTTTCTTTTTGCAATGGTTATCACAAAATTACCATGGAAGAGAAGTTATGAAGCCACAGTGTACTGAATGTTTGGAGGACTTGAATGTAGAAACCAGTTGGGTTTTTTTATATTTTTACTCACTGTAAATTATTTTAACAATGAAGTAGAATATGAAAATGAAAACCACAAGTTTTTAAGGCATGTTGATACAATATCCATAGCTTGATCATACGCTCTAGGGTTCTACATAATACACTGATTTGATCTTATTTGTAGTTTAGACCAAGTTGTTGCTTTTCTGAATGTCTGTATAGACTTCTATTATTTTTTTTCAGGGTAGTGGAAGATTCTTTTCCCATCCCTCTTCAGCCATTGCCACTAAATACGCCTGCATGGGCACGCCGTCTCAGGAACTGTGAGGTGGGCCACAAAGAATTCTGACTTAACGTTTTATCATCTAGCTCTGAGGTAGTGTTCCTGTTCCTTGAAAGGGAGAATTCATAGCTGTAGAAGTGTTCAAGCTTCTTGGTATACAGCACTGGTACTGCTAGCACAGTTAAACACTTAAAATGCTGTGAAATCGCTCTCTATTTTGAGAATTTTAGAATAACTGACCATCAACTGCTCCTGAATTAAAAGAAATGTTGCTGAAAACCTGATACCTTGTAGTGCTGGGAAAAGCTGTTGTGTGCCATGTTAAGGTTTTCTGTTGACCAACAGTGCAAACTTTGCTGACTTCTGCAGCTGTTCATGTGGTTTGTGTTATCACATAGAAATCAAAATCCATGTGATTGGCCAGTGTCAAGTCTGAGACTTAACACACCCTAATATCAATATTTCACTAAGGATTCCTATTTTAGATATTATTGCTGATTTTTATTTTTTGTCCTAGCAAGTGCTTGTTTCCTCTTTTGTTAAAAAATACTGTGTCTTTATCTTCTGTGATGGCTTTTGACTTAAACAGAACTCTTCCTTTTTGCATATTGTTAGATGTTTGCAGAACTGTCCTGATGACTAGGATGCTATCAGCAGCTAGAATGCATCACACGTCCCTTAACAGGAAGGGAGGGGAGGTGGGAAGTTTCTTGAGAGATCAACGACCCCTTCCTCCTGCTGCCAGACTCTTCCTGACAGATGTTTATTTTACTTTCTCTTAATACTTTTTAAAAGGGAAGCTCATACTCTGTAGCTGCCTAATCTCTTTAGATATCTCTAATATCTCTACCACTGTTTTTTTTTTTCTGTTGGCTTGGCCACTGATAACTAGAAGTTGCAGTTTGAGGGACCTAGAAATTTAATTTCTTTCTGTATCTGCTTAGAAGCAATTTTAAAATTAAATATATTCATCTGTTCCTTTTATGTTATGCAATTCATTTAATACATGTGGTACTGTGCACTCTTATGTGCACATAAATGTTAAGAAGTCAGAAAATTCTTAGCATGAATTCTTCCATGGTGGAGATACCATTTTTACAGAATCAGCTGCTTAATTCAGTTGGCCAGTTAGTTCGTAAAGTTCACTGTGTTTTTAGCACTATGTGGTACATTCTCTCCTGTATGTGGCTGATCTGAATCATTTATTGTTTGTATCATTATCGGGGGACTTAGGATCTGCTTTGTCTCTCTATTACAAGAAATTTCACCTGCTGTGTTTAAAATTCATAGTGACATTTATAGAGAAGTTCTTCTTTTTAAAGAAAAGGAAATAGAAATAATGTCTATTTGAATATGTTCAGAGGACACAAATACCTCCCTCTGCTGTTCAGCAGAGCTGTTGCCTGTATGCATTAATCCTCCCTGATCCACCAGAGAGTGCTGGGATGTATTGTGCCTTTTTTTGGGCACTGGCCAGAGACACTGGAATTTTTTTTGAGGCGTCAATTGTCTTTCAGGGGTGACAAAAAGTTTTGTTATTAGTAACAGAATTGAAGGGTCCTACTGAAATTTGGAGATCCAGTTTGGAGAGATGCTGGTAAATATGTCAGCTTGCAACTCTACTTTTTCAGTTGTCTGCCACAATTGAAACAAGCTTAAAACAGTATTGTGGTCTCTGTAACTTGCACAAGGTATCAGCAGGTGAAGCCACTGCATTCCAAAGGCCAGTGACTCCTCTGGCAGTTGATACTGTGGGCAAACACAGAGCAGTAAAAGCTGGCTGCCTTGAAATGTTCAGCTTACACTTGCTGTGTCTGGACTGCAAAGTGCCTCTGGTGCCCTGCTGCTGGGAGTTTCCTCAAGGAAAACTGCAGTCTTGGTGTGTGTACTTTAGGGTTAGTTTTTATGTACTTTGCTGAGGCAAGGCCAGGGGAGAAAGAAGGAATCACTCAATTTTTTGGCTTGAACCTTGGAGTTAAAGGGCTGAAGAGTATGTGATTACTTCAAGGTAATTACATTGTTACAGAGTTAATTTAAACAGTTTATTTCAACAACTTATATTTAGTTTTCAGTGGTCTGGTCAGAATGCGTTTCCTGCCTGTATCAGCCTACTGAAATAAAATGTAATTTAAAACTGAATTCATTAACTGCACAAAATTAAGTTAATTTATTTGTCTGAAGAAGGTAGTCTTGTTTGTCCATTTTTTTCCTACCTGTGAAGCCTGTAGAAAGCAGGGATCTTACATGCTGTTTGGTTTTCTTCTTGTCCTCCTCCTCCCTTTCCACCAGTTTAGGGAAAATGATCTAACTTGTGCAAAAGCCAGAATAGGGGAGAGTTCCTTAACTGTTTTTGCTACTCTTCTGTTACAATGGTTTTGTCAGTCTTCTCATCTCTCTAGAATAAGATCAATGACCTATTTTTAGTGACAGGTGTAAGGTTGGGGAAAAAAGCCCAGCTGGTTTTGCAGCATTTATTATGTGCAGTGGTGCTGTAATCCCTCTTCTGAAAGGCAACATCCCAGACTTCTGGAAAGAAACAAGTTCTGGTACTTCTCAGGCTACTTTGCTTCTCAAGTTTTGTTCAGAAGTATTATTTATAACTTCTAGCTAAACAATTGCCAATGTCCCTTGCTCCCACAGCCGTGTGAGTGCAGGCTGTGCAGACCTGCTTAGCTGCTGCAGCAGTGCCTGCAGAGCAGTGAGCTCTGAGGTGTGAGCAGCTCGTGTCTGTGGCTCACACCCAGTGCACACACAGCCCTGCGTGCCTGGCCTTGCACCAGCAGCAGCACTGTGCTGTCCAGTTCATTCACAAGAGCTTCATTGTTGACTTCAGGTCTTGCTGACCACAGACATTCTATTTCTCTTAGATGAGTGTGAGGCAGGTTTTAAGCAGTTGCTGCTAAGGTATCTGTGTGATAATCTTGGAGAGACACTGTTGCTCTTTTGCTGTCAGTATTATTTAAACATCTGGCTGTTCTGTCGCTGAAGGTGACAAAACAAATCTATCAGACCTTAGTACTCATTCACCATGTGTTTGTCCCACAGATACACTTTAAGACTGAGCTGGCAAATACTCTGGCTGTTACAGCTGCTTGGCCAGACTGACCTTCAACTGCATATGAACAGAAGCAAGTGTTGCATTCTGAGTTTGGATAAAAAGTTCTTCTCTGTTCCAGTAATTTTGTTGCTTGCTGGCTGGCCTTTGCAGACCAGCACCTAACGGACTGTGATGGAACTGAGTAGTTGGATAACTACTGAGTAGCTGGAGTAGCAACTACTGAGTAGCTGGAAAACTTCTTTGAGTCAAGTTACATGCAGTTTTTGTGGATTTGCCCAGACATTAGCAGAGATCATTGAAACCATCATCAGTTTGCCCATGGCAAATCTGGTATAGTACGTTTCTGTGTAATGCTGAGAATCAAGAGTGCCTTGAAGGCTGGGAGGGATGTTGTGTGAGACATTCAGTTCAGAGTTACTGCACTGAATAGCTGAGACAGTTACTGGTGGTATGGGCAGGTGCATTCTGCTCCAGCTCAGTGCAGCGTGTGTGTTGCAATAGATGCAGAGACAATTATTAGTGATTCAGGGATCCTCTATGGAAATCAAGTAAAAAACGTCATCTAATAGTAATTTGTGTAGTGAGTGACTGCAACTGATGTGTGTGTTGGGGGTAAATCACAGGAGTGAAGTTGTCCTCTGGAAATCAGAGTTGACAGTGACTATAGCCTTTTCAGGGGTTCTTGATGTTCTTAGGGTTTTGGTTGGCTGACAAATTCCTGACCTCAGTGGGGACTGCTCTTCTGTTAGATCCTGTGATAAATCTCTTTATGAGGATACTACTGTGGGGAATCCCCAAAAAACATGGAATGCCAAAAAACACAGAATGCCAAAAATCTGGGCCTGTGTTCTCACCTGCCGGAGTCCCTGACTGCTTTCATTTCCTCGTGTAGTGCTGAGCAGTCAGCTGGGTGAATAATCCTATTATTTCCCGTCCTTTCCATGCAGAGAATTGGGGACTCGTACCGCGGCTATTGTGTGAGCGAGGCAGAGTTAGAGAGCGTTCTCACGCTCCACAAGCAGCAGACACAGAGCGTGTGGGGCACGCGCCAGTCTCCAAGCCCAGCCAAACCCGCCACACGGTTGATGTGGAAATCTCAGTATGTCCCATATGATGGGATCCCCTTTGTCAATGCAGGTAACTAACTTTTATTTTAATAACTGCTTTCAAAATTTCAACACCAGCTCCCAGCTGGCCACAAAGAAGAATCTTTATGTTGTTCCTTAGCTCTGATAAGGCCAGGACACAAACATAAAAAAAGAAGCAGCTTGCACACTGCTGTGAGAGTCTGAGGGAGCTTGTTTCCTTTTTTATGTTTTGCTATGATTATTTCCTTTTGTCCTTTAGAGTTTAGCTAAGTACCATTTGATGGGGGTTCTTGTGATGAGGTCTTTAGGGAGAGGTCCCATCTGCTCTCTTGGGACGTGAAAGCCCTCATAAGAGTGAGAGCTTGTTCAATTATTCTTGCCTCACTTGAAGATCTTTAGAAGAGTTTGTTCCACAGGAGTCAATAAACTATTTAAATTGCAAACATTAAAGTAATAAATAAATAAGTAAATTCAAAGTGCCAAACAAGCAAGACAGACCTTCAACAGACAAGACATCAACAGACCTCAGCAGAGAGACCTTTGGTGTTTGGGGTTCTTTTTGAAATGTTCATGCAGACTTCACAGCTTGATAATTACATATTTAGCTCATGCATTACATATGTGAAAGAGTTTACATATTGCCAAGAGTTTAATTTGCATATAAAATGAATGAGCTTTACTTGCTACATAGAGAAAATGAGTGACAGGAATGTAAGTTATGTTTGAGGTTTTTTCTTCTTTTTTTCCCTGAAAGTTACTAAAAAAGGGGAATTTTAGCACCAGTTTTAAAGCTTCAGCCATAAACTGTGACATAAAAGAAAACTAAGAATTAAATCAAAGTAACTTACCCATTCTTTTTCCCAACATGCATATGAGACATCTTTAGTTTCATCTAGATATTTTGGTATCTTATGGAAACACATTATGTTGCTGTTATAATACTTCAGAAGTTTCTGGGTATATCACTTGTGGCATAGGCAGCTCCTTGCCTGCATACTTGAGTACACAAACTATAAATAAAAGATAACTAAATGTGATGTGGAAGAAATTTGGAAGATGTTCCTTTCTTGACCACTTCAATGCTTTGCTTGTCAATCCCTTTTGTTAGAGGCCTGACTGGAAGAAGTCACTTAATTCGAGTTTAGAGCAAAGCAGTATTTGAGCTTGTCTGGTTTTGTGGGAGTGTGCTGTGCAGTTAAGATTTCTTAACTGCAAGGCTGAGCTTTTATGGGACAGCATGGTCTGAGGTGTTGATTTAAGCCAAGATGCTGGAAATGTCTGCTGACCTTGTCTCATGGTATGACCCCAGCTGGAAATCACCACAGAGCTGCTCACTCATTCCCCCAGTAGGATGGGGGGAGAATTGGACAGCTATAAGTGAGAAAACTCATAGGCTGAGATAGGAACTGTTTAAAAGGTAAAGAAAAATACACACACACAAGCAAAGCAAAGAATTAATTCACAACTTTCCATCCTCAGGACAGCATTTGTGACGGTTACTTGGGAAGACAAACACTCTAACTTTGAATGTCCCCCCACCTTCCTCCTCCTTCCCTTGGCTCTGTATGCTGCACATGATGCCATATGACATGGAATATGACTTTGGTCATTTTGGGTCAGCTGTCCCAGCTGTGTCCCCTCCCAGTTTCTTGTGTCCCTAAGCCTCCTCATTGGTGGGGGTGGGGGAGAGGCAGAAAAGACCTTGACTCTGTGTAAGCCCTGCTCTGCAGTAACTAAACACCCCTGTGTTACCAGCACAGCATCATCCCTGTGTTTCCAGCACAAATCCAAAACACAGCTTCACACTGGCTCCTGTGAAGAAAGTTAACTCTATTGCAGCCAAAACCATCCCACCTTTGATTTCAGCTGTGGGTTTTCTGCATTGTTTTGGGAGTTCTGCTTTTTATGTTTATTACCAGTATTGTGCTCCTTTGGTAGCTTGCAAGACTTCTCATCTTGTAAAGTACTGGTGCTCACCAGGGCAAAGTCCAGTATTTTGTCCTCACATATGTTGAGGAGTGCTGTGAGGTGTAATAAGTTTGAGAAATGGTTTAAAGTGCTCTGTGTTCTTACATGCTGGGAGAGAAGCATTTGCATTGTATTTGCTTGCTGTACCTGAGGGTTCTGCCTTCTGAAGAGTCTGATGGCAAACAGAAAGGACTGCTTCACAACTCTTATCTCCGCTGTAGATAGTATTTTGCTGTAATGAATTAAGTGGTTGCTTGAACAGAGTGCATTACTTTCTGTTTTCAGGAAGCAGAGCCATTGTAATGGAGTGCCAATATGGGCCAAGGAGGAAAGGATTCCAGCCCAAAAAAGCTGGTGAGCAGGAAAGCACCTCTAGCCAGCTGTACAAAGCCACTTGTCCAGCAAGGTAAGAATTATGCATAAAGCTGTAAGAGTGACTGAGCATCCTAAGAATGCATTCTTTCTGTGAGCCATGACAGAGCACTGGTTTGGGGTGGTAGCTGATACTCACAGTAGCTCTTCTGCTTTATCTCCATGATAACTTGAGGTTGATGCTCATTTAGAGGTAAGGAGGAAATGCTGTCCTGTCTGACTTAAGGCTGAAATTTGGTAGGTTTCCTGAATGCAAAACAGCAGTACATCACTCCATGAAATACAAGTGGGATTCATTATCTACCTGAGCATTCACAAGTTATTGTGGTGTCCTTTAGTGACTATTTCTGCTTCTAAAACTTTGTCATCTTATTTGTTGTTTCTTCTTCAGGCTTTTAATTGCACTGATACCAATCAATCATGCTAATTTAGCACATGTTCTGTGTGCTGAAGGAGTTACAGTTCTTCCTGTTCACTGGGGATTTTCTCCTTCTTCAACACTAATTTTTTTTTTCCTCACCCTTGAGCATTCTCCTGGGTGCCTGTTCAGTTTTTACTGACCTAAGAGTGTGTTTGGTGATAGTTGCAGCTAGGTCTGTGTGTGTTCAATCCTGCATAGCTGAGTGAACTGTAGCCTGTTCACAACTGGTGTTGTGCTTTTCCTATAGTGAGGGACGAGGGCTTTTGTTGAGGAGTAAAATCACTCTGGCTGAGCAGCTTCCAGACCAGAACAGAAGTGTGTCTGTCTGCATCCATATCTATTAATGTATCCTTAAGAATTTTGCAGTTCTTTTAGACTCCTCACACCTGACATCACTCTGCTTGAACTTTTTCTATATTAATGCCTGATATGAAGTAAGTGGGATTTTTGCCTTTCCCTTCCCAAGGACAAAGTATACTGATGGAGAATTTTTTTTATTCCTCCTTGGAAGGATCTATATTAAAAAGGTCCAAAAGTTTCCAGAATACAGGGTTCCTACTGACCCTAAAATTGACAAGAAAATCATAAGAATGGAGCAGGAGAAAGCATTCAACATGCTGAAGAAGAACTTGATAGATGCTGGTGGTGTTCTCAGGTGAAACTTCCACTTTTTTCTTTACTTTCACAAATGAAGCAGAAAAGAGCGGTATTTTACTTGATTTTTTTTTTTACTTAGTCACTAATTAATAGTAAAAAAATCCACAATGTCAGTAAGACTTCTGTGGCAGTGAAGTATTAAATTGGTAAATGTGTTAAGCACTAAGCTATGGAGCTTCAGCAGGTGTTTCCTTGCAGGGTATTGATAGAAATAGTTGTATTGTTTTAGGGTTCATCTAGTTAGTTTTGCATTGAAAGGTGTGAGAGGGCCCTGAGTTCTGAAAGACATCTTCTTGCTCAGGAGCTGTAAAAACTTGTCACACTGACTAGGTTTGGTAGTTCTCAGACTGTTCCCCCAAGATACTAATTTTTTGCCTTTGTTTGAGGATTGTGTGTATAACTTCTCTCCTTCTTGCTAGGTGGTATGTACAGTTACCTACTCAGCAAGCCCACCAGTATCATGAAATGGAAACTTCCTGCCTCCCTCCTTCACCATCCCATCTTTCTCTGTCTTCTCCTGAGGAGGAGGAGGAAGTCATTAGAGATGAGAACAGTACTCTGCCTTCTCGACTTCATCCTCAAGTGGCAGACAAGATCCGAGAGCTGGTGTCTCAGGGGGTAGAGCAGGTCTATGCAGTGAGGAAGCAACTAAGGTACAGAACTGTCTGCAGTGCTCAGTCTATAGTGCTATATCTACTTTTTATTTTATTAATTTGGTTTGCAGCTAAAGGGCAGTACTGGTGCATTACTAAATCTAATTCCCAGATGTTGTAAGTCTGTTTTTCCCAGCTTTTGATATCTTTTCTTATCATTGTAGATAGCCATTAAGAGCTGCTGTACTCTTTAAAGTTACTTGAATAAATGGGGGTTTTAAATTCCAAATTCTGTAGCCAATGCACAAAGAACTGGCTCAGTAGATCATCTAGCTTACTTTTGTCTTGTCATTGCAACAAGGGGAGGGAGAAGGTAGCAGAGTCTCTTAACAGAGGGAAATAGTGGAATATATTTAAGTATGGTAATAAATGTCCTTTAACATATGACAGAAAGTATGTGGAAAGAGAATTGTTCACACCTGATGAAGTGCCAGAAAGACATAACCTGTCCTTCTTCCCCACTGTGAATGACATCAAGAACCACATTCATGAAGTGCAGAAGTCCCTAAGGAATGGAGAGATGGTGTATAATTCAGAAAGTATCCCAGCAACGGTATGTTGGCCTTTGTGTGTCTTGTTGATTTTTGGAGTTAAATACTGGAAATCTTAATTTTTACCACTTAGCTGTATTTCATCCAAAATTTTCTGTGCCTTTATATTTGCGGCAGCAATATTTTCAGTGCAATCTGTGGCTGAGTAAGACTGGATTAAATGTGAATAAAACCTTCTGACTTATTCAGTATTTATCTCATCAGCATTAGATTGCTGTTCATTGGTTGACAAATTACACTATATTAGCACTTCTTGATGACTGCATGAACTGAAAGCCATTGGTGTAGAAAAATTGACATGTGACAATTTTATTCATGGCTTTGTCACTGTCTATGTTTTGAAGAAGTTACTACTACTTTTCAGTAGCTGAAAAAATAGGGATGAAGTGTGAAGGTGCCATCTAAATTAAGACTTAATAAACATTTTGAATGTGTAAATAGTAATAAATGCACTTTACAGTAAGTGCAGTTTGGTTGGAGTTGAATCTTGTGAACGCTCAGTAGCTCTTAAATCTTGTTCCTTAATTTTCTTCCATCTATTGAGCAATAAAGGGTACACAGTGATCCTAGTTTTTCCAGTTATGAGATTAACTGCTAAGAAATGGCTGATTTAAAATCAGCTTTGACAAACAGTACTGTTAAATCATGCTGTTATCAGTCTTTTCCCTCTCCCTACACTGGTGTAGCCCAGGTGAGTGAGTGTGCTTGTTAGCTAGCCAAATGGTTTGACTATTTTTTGTTTTAAAGTCTGTTTAACTGTTATGAGCAGATAAAGCAGACAATCTTCCTGATATACAGCGCATATTTTAAAATCTTTTACAGTATTTTTTTGTGAATCAAGAGGCCCTAAAATGCATAATCATAAAGAAGTAAGAAAATGTAGTTTTATGCACTGTTTTCTTATCAGTCCTGTATTGAGCCTGTGTTCCTGTAGACAAGCTTGCACCCTTTCTAAGAACTGAGTTCTCTTTCCTTTCAGCTGCAGTGGACCACAGACAGTGGGAGTGTCCTCACAGAAACAGTGACTGTTGCGTTTGCCTCACCACCTTCAGATGGTAGGACTGCATAACTGTATAACCTGTGTCTCCAAATGTGTTTTATTAGCTATGTCACAGAAGTTCATTTTCCTTCCCAGGAGGTTGCTGTCATGTCCTGTCACTCAGGTGAACTTAAGAAGGATTATTTTGCTATAACTATTTTTGGGTTTTTTGGTTTTTTGTTTGGTTTTTTTTTTTCTATTTGACTGCATGTGTGGAAAAAAATATGCGTAGTCATGATTTTGTTGGCAGAAGTGTTAAAATTACAAATTTGGCTTTTTTTTAGCATCTTCAAGCAAACAAAAATTTTAGTGGGATGGTTGTCTGGAAAGGGCATTTTACATTGGATGAAAGTGCTAATAATACCTCTTTAGAGAGAATTAAGTTACTACTGAACAGATATGTCTGTCAGGGGACACTATACTAGGATCCAGCAGGGGAATTGAGTTTCCACGGGGTTTGTGCTTCACATATCTTTAAATGTCTTACTGAAAGGGACTTCAGTGCACTTTGAGGCTCCTGCTTCTCAAAAGTCATTGTCCTGATGAGTTCCAGTGCTAGGATAAGGCACTGAACAACAAGCATTGTGTTTCTGTTGTTGGAATTAAAAGCAATCTTTTCCATTTTCCTTGATGCTTAGAACAGAAATAGAAACATGGATGTTAAATGGCAGCAGGGCTGAGAGATGTATTTCTTCAGTTCTTTGTGATGTAACTTCTTTATTAATGTGGCACCCAAGCATCATCTCTTCCCGGTGCTTGTTGAGTCACAAAGTCTTAAACTTCTTCCCAGTCTGTTGCAAAACTAGAGTGTAGAAATGGTAGATTTCTCTATAAAATTATGCATTGTTGGTTGAAGGACTGGTTTTTTTTGAAGATGTTTGTTGAAACTGGGTTCCTACTACTATTACTTCAACTTCCAAACATGTACTAAGACAAAATACAAGTGTTTGTAACTAGATCTACTTGCTACCCACATAGTTAGAATTCCACTTGGGCTAAGATGTTCTGTTGGATTATGGTGGCTGGTAATAAATTTAAATTAGATTACTCTGCCTTTCCCACCCTTGGTTCAAGAATATTTTGTCTAGTGTGACACAAAAAGAACTTTTCCTCATGTTTGTAGATGCTTTCCCCATCCTCTGTGTAATAGGTTTGATGTGAAACTCATCAGAGCCATCGCTGGCTTTTAGCAGGGATGTGATTGATGTGAGGTGGAAGAGTTCAATTGTGTGCACATGTTCAGATCATGCTGCACTTTGCAGATGGTTTTCATCTCAGCAGCAGAGCCAGCTGGTTTCCCCATCTCACTCAAACATGGTGGTGGGTACATTTTGTTCTAGACAGCTGAAAGAGAAGTTTACAGGGACCAAAGGGGCACTGCTGTAGTTGTCATGGTCAGGTTTACTTGTGTGAACAGTTATCCTGTGGTTCTTGCCTGGAGAAGCCCTGATGTGTTTGTGTTTCCCCTTAGGTCAGGGAGTAACGTGGGCCAATTTCTTATTTGTTGTAGCAGGAAATATAAACCCCCAGAGGTTTGGCTCACTGGATGAGTTTTCCTCAATGACTCGGTGAACCTGATTTATGTGAAGCAGTTCCATGTACACCAGTGCATTTACTGTTACAAAAAGGCAAAGTTTGGGCTCTGTTTCATTTGGGATTTTTAAACTTATTTTGGCCACTGCTGCAGTGGCTTAATTCGAACTGAAAAGCATTATGTAATCTTGGTGCTTTTTGGGAAGAATTCCAGTGTTTATGGCTCTGAGAGAACATGAGGTTAAATTTTAGACTCAGCTTGAACAGTGTCCCTCTTTTTATAGGAAGTCTTGGTTTTTTAGGAAAAAAATAAATTTGCAATGTGAACAGACTTACTGTACTTAAGCTTGCATGCCTGTGTTAACATTGCCATTACTGTGTTTTTATGGAGAGACACAGAACAGTTGTGCCCTCAACAGCTGTGGCAGAGCTCATCAAGGATGACTTTTACATGAACTGTATACATATTTGTTTTAATTTCAGCACATATATATGTATACATATATGTTTTAACATACATATTTGTTTTAATTTCAACTTGTGCCAAATGGAGACAACTGTGCATTTAAGAAATCAGGCAGTAACAGAACTTGTTTGTGCAGAACTCCCTGTCTCCATTTGATACGACTTTGTTTGTAGCAAGTAGAGGAGGAGTTGAACTATTACCTTTTTTCCTAAGGGTGTTGCTGTAGAATATGACTCAGGGAGAGAATTGCTATCTCTTGCATGTGAACATTCACATATGCATATGGGATCTCTGTATTATATTCAAAAGAGTCTAAACATTTGAAGTACTTGTGTTCAAGAAGATTTATAGGTTTGTATGTGTCTTCTGGTCAGTTGTGATAGTTAAGAGTCTGCACATCATTATGTATGTTGAAAAATCTACCTCCACTCAAATTGCTGGAAAATTTTCCTGTGATTTTCTGGTAGAAAATGTTTTGTAATTGACCATTTTCAATTTTTTGCATTCACCAGACTAATCTGCATTCACAGGACAAGTTCTTCTATTACCTCCACATCAGTGGAACTGAGAAATAGGAAGCTGAGCACTGTCTGCCTGTGTCTGCATAAAGCTTAACCAAAATGTTCTGGGTGGCTCAAACAGGAAATGGAATGATCTCATGAGAAGTTTTCTTGCAGAAATTGTTATAAGCAAATCTCAGTTTTTGCTAAACTTCAGGAAATGAAGTACATCATTCCTGCATTAAATAAGAAGTTTGACAATATTATATAATCTGTAGGCTGAAAGACCTCCAGATAAAAGGACTTTAGATGATATTGCCTAGAAGTTTTGCTAATCTCACAAAGATGGGAAGGGAGTGGTGAGACATAGAAAATTTCCGGTGTAGATTTTTATTTTGAAAGACAGCCCTTTCTTTTCATACCTGTGTGTTTTTAAGCCCTTACTCAGGTATAGATATTGTCAAATTATTTGCTGCTTTGCTAGAAATATTTCAGCTTTTATGTTATGACTACAAATTCAAAGCACAGTGTAGGGTGCAATTACTTTGCTCTCAAGAACAGATTTATGGGTGCCTCTGGTTTTTGCTCTGTACAGATACATACACACAAACTTCCTGCAGTATTGTCTTTTTGTCATACCCAGTCTTCTTTCTTTAGCACCCAAGTTCTGCAAAGAGAACAGCATATATATGTGTATATATATGTATTCTGCATTGAGATTGAAGGGAGTTTGTTTGGTTCACCGGGGAGGCTTTTATTAAACAGGAAGAAGAGATTTGTCATAACTGTCTGCTTCCTCACTTTGGCACCGTAGGGAGCTCAGGAGTGGAGTCAGTCATCACCAAAGCAGAACCCAACCAGAGCGGGGAGTCCTTGATACCAGAAACAGCTCAGCTGTTGTCTTCACTCTCTTCACTCCAGCCCAAGATATTTGCACAGCTTCAGGTACAGTCAAGTCATTTACAGAACATCAAACATGCTGTGCTGGAAGTGCTGGAGGCGAGCTGAGAGCAGCAAGTTCCCTCTCAGCAGATCCCAAACGCAGCTGGGTAACGCAGACTTGGAAGTAGCTGTCAGCTCTTACTCTGGTTGCTCTTGCATGACATATTTAGCATATAGCTGTGGTGCAGGGGATCCCACTGCCATCTTTTGGCACTTTGAAGTTAGGGTCTGTTGTGAAGGCAAAACCAAGAGGATAAAAGCAGTGGGTTTCTACCTCAAACCAAGTATCTGTTCATTTTCTACACGGTCCAGTCATTTCATAATGAAAATGCTGCTGCAGAACTGCAGGGAGATAAGACATTCTTGTTTATACCTTTTAAATCCTTCTCCAGCCTCTTAAGAAAATATCTTAAAATCCTGAAACTGCTCCTAGCTCAGAGCTGTAACCTTGCAGATTGAAAGGCTGAAGAGGGAGGGATAAGAATGTCATGCTAAAAGAGCTTCTTCTAAAGCTCATCTCCCTTCAAAGCTGGTTCTCTTAACCCTCTTCCTTAACTGCTTTGAAAACCTGCCTTCATATTTCCTGAATCCTAACAAAATGCATGATCTTTTCCCTAGAAATATGATCTGTAGTAAGATTCTGTTCTACTTGCTGTTTCTTCTCTTTCTGAGGACAGCTTCATTCCATCTCACATCATTTTATTTAAAGCAGTGTGCTTAGCTTGTTGTACCCACCTCTTGTGGGAATGGGCAGTACTGGGGAATGATCTGAAACTGAACATCAATCCAAAATTGGAACTTTATGGTCATAAGCAATCTTCTCAATGCTGCTGTTTTCAAGTACCTTTTGAGCCTAGAGTTGCTGGGATTGAGTGTTCAGAAGAGTTAATGAGTAGGAAGTCAGAAGCCACCTAGACAATACATTCTGTCAAATGCAAACTCCTTCTGCTGCAAATACTGCTAGGTTGGTACTTCTGCCTTCTCTTTCACAGGGATTACAGCTGCAGACAGCATTTACCTCGACAAACGGATCAACAGCCCTGCTAGCTGTAAATAACCATTCCCCTCCCAGCCCTGCAGGTCTCCTGGATTCCCTGGGGGGTGCACTAGGCAGCCATTCTCTAGCACTGAGTCAGGGGCACAGTCTGCAAGCAGGTGCTGGCCTAACACAGGACAGTGCTGCTGCACCTGCTTTTGGGGCTCTGTCTGGCTCTGATCAGAGTCTGGTTGCCATGGGCCAGCTGGTACCAGCTGAAGGGGTGGATGACTCCAGAAGCCTGGAAGGAGGAGTGCAGCAGATTCTTCTGGGAGATGTGCAGACTATTCCAGTACGGATTGTGGACAGCCAGCCAGCACTTAGTAAGTTGTAGTTTTCTCAATAATATGTCAATATTAGAATAGAGAAAATACAGTGGGTTTTGTTCTGTGTGTCTTGAAGAAAGAAGACAAATGTGTTGATAGTGGGGAACCCCAAGACAGACTTCTTTCAGACAATTCTATTTAGGTTTTTTTTTTATTTTTCTGTGGGAAAGAGGAAAGATTTTTTTTTGTGAAAGGGATTTTATATCTCCAAACATTTTAATTTTTTTTATAATGTGGTTTAAATATTGTTACTCGAGGGGAGCTTTACTGGAACAAGTTCATGTCATCTTGCAATGTTTTAGAGCACAGTAGGTAACGTAACTGGCTATCAAGCTAAAAAGCAGTAAACTTCATATATGCCTTAACTATTAGCTTGAGTTCCTGAAATATTTTTCCTTTAAATGAACAGTTATTGTGGCCGAAGCATTGTCAATGGAGTTTGAACTTCAGTGTGTGATTTTTGTTTTGTTTTTAAGCTGAAGAAAATACAGAGGGTGTTGTTACTTGTGTGAGCGAAGTTAAACAAGAAACAAGAGAAAAAGCATTGTCTATGGAAACAGATGAAATCAGAGACTGCCACAGTTCCTCACCATAGTTCTTCGTCTTCACCTGTGAAGCCTGGAAGGATTTTTCAAATTGGAGAACTCTAAATGTCTTGGAAGGAAAGGCAGGTGCTCTCAAAGTACTGCCATTCTTTTTTAATTGTTTATGACATTCAGACTAAGCATATTTTAGAGTATTTCTGACAGAAAGCTGTTTTGGTTTGACTGATGTGGCTCACTGCCAACTCCAGGTCATTCAGTTGCCCCATAGAACACCACCTCTCTCTTCTGTTTCAAGTTTTGAGTAATTTGGATTCTCTCCAAATGGCCCATTTTGTTCATTGTTTCTGAAGGTCTTCCACAATTTAATTCCTTAGCTTTAGAATGTGGATCACAATACTGGGTTCACATTTTCTGCTTGAGACCCTTGACTTTTATTGTACTACAGAGACCATAGAATCTGTCAGCTCCAAGATCACAGAATCCAACAGCAAAGTGGATTAGTATGTCAATGGTTTTGTGACAAAAGGAAGATCCAGGATGCTAAACTTCAAAGTGATAATGGACATGGATGCTTAAGAAAATGCAACTTTGACCTGATCATAATGTTAATGGTGTGAAGATCAAGGAGAGGAGAAAGGTGAGGTTTCCAGGTGAACGTAAGGTTGTATGATAAAGAAAAGTGTGTGAATTGTGACAGTGAATGTTTTTGACTTGACATCTTTGAACTTAAGTTCTGGCTTTATAATGAGGTTCATTGGTGCATGCAGCTTTCCTTTGCAGCAGTGCTGTAATTGCAGTTGGTCATAACAATTAAATGTAGGAGTCTTTCTCATGGACAATGATTGATGCTGCCATTTCAGCTTATCTACCTCTTGCTTTGTGCACTTAAAGCTATCAGCTCAGACAAATGTGATTTAACCTGCTGTTGTGTGGTATGTAGGGCTTGTGAATACATTCCTAACAAAGAGAAGCCCAAGAAAACAAAGGAGTAATCAAACCAGTATGTCCAAGTATGCTGTCACCACAACATTCAGAAAACAAACTAATCTTTTTCAAAAGTGACATATTCTAAGACTTATGTGGTTCATACAATTAAAATAATTACCAGGAATCTTTAGAAAATTGAATGTGATAAAAATTAAGGTTTAGTAATATTTGAGTTAAAGCCATAGTAAGTGACAAGCACTGAGCTGTGTAATGTGTGACAGAAGTTTCCTGCAGAAAAAAAATCACACCTACCAATAACTTGGAATCAATTTAAAGCTGTGAATGAAATGAAACTGATAACAACATAGATATCAAGTTAAGCAATTGCATTGTTTGCTTCAGATGTTGAATTTCTAGAGCAACATTCAGAGTAGTCTGTATACAGAAATAGGAGCCTTTCTTAGTTCCTGCTAAGTAGTTGAGAGCTTGATCATAAAATAGGTTTGTTTTCTGCATGCTGTGAGGACTTCTCTCTTTTTCAGACTTGAAAACAAGCAAAGTAAGTACCCCTGGAAAATTAGTCGTTAATTTATGTAGAGAAGAAAGTGTTGTGAATATTATATGAACAAAAATATTAACATTTTTAAATTGTTAGTTTACCTTACATTCAAGCATTCACAAACATCTTCTAAACAGTGGCCATTTAAAATTATTTTTTCATTTTGTTTTGAGTATTTAAAGATAAATCTTTCAAAAGCCTTACATTGAAGTTGTGTTCCAAATGCCTTTATGTGCAAAATCTGTTAGGTGCTATATTTTAGTCTTAACATATATTAACTTCTCTGAGGTTTACTAACATTGTAAACATTATTTGTTTAAAGCTAATGTTTATGGGTTAGCTCCCATTAGAATTTTCCAACAAGATTAGGCTCTTATTAAATAAGAGCCAGTATTTTATCATGCAAGTACATTAAAAAAATCTCCAGTTTTTTCGGAGCCTCTAATATTTAGAATCTACACTGACTTGTTTTATGGTAGGCTTTATTCATTCCTGGGTAGGAAAAATCCCACAAGATTCACCTGTGGCCTTTATCTATTTGGTTGAGGTTTTTAATCTTGCTTTGTTTGCTGGTTGTTTTTTTGGTGGGTTGTTTTGCTAATTGTCAAAATATCTCTCAGATGGATGTTGTCTGCTGCACTGTTAGTTCTGGAGCACTCAGACAGCAGCCCCCTT
Source organism: Passer montanus (assembly GCF_014805655.1). NCBI lineage: Eukaryota > Metazoa > Chordata > Aves > Passeriformes > Passeridae > Passer > Passer montanus. The sequence goes on from NW_024356504.1 coordinate 2,583,771, forward strand.
CTCTTTTCCAGCTCAAAAACTGCATTCCAGAATGGGTACCTCCTTCCATGCTGCTGTGTTCAATAATTCCATTATGGCCAGCTTTTCTTTAAGTTTAAGCTATTGCATTCCAATTTATATTCTCTTTCCCTACATTGCTCTTTTTTTGAGACTTTTTTCCCTCATTGTTGAGAATTCTCCTTTTGAAAGAAGGAATTACAGTTAAAAATTACCAGCAAGAGGTTATTTCAGTTTTAATTCTCTTCAAAGCAGGCAGTAAATTTGTGATTGGAGTAAAAGCTTAAGGAAATTCAAGTTGTATTTCCATCAGTTCTTGCTTAGTTCCCTCATTAACAGTTCTGATTTTAACATGGTTCTTTCCACCATGAGCTGCAGTCTCATCCTGTGCTGCACAGTATTTCTGGTGGTATTTCTAGTTTTGACCTAGTGCTCACGGAGAAAACACTCTTTTAGTCCATCTTGGATTGCAGGTTCTGAAATGAATTTTGTATTCTGTCCTGATTTGCATGGTACTCTGAAAACTGCATGGTACTCATGGTACTCTGAAAACAATAGAAGAAAAAGTTGGAAGAATTTTAAAGAAGCAATAAATAATTAGTTGCTTTAAAAGCTGGGGATTAGACTTGCAATTCTATTATTCTGTGTATTGGAAAATTTATTTTAAATGATTCTTGAGTCAATACTCACATTTTTGTCTTCAGTTTTCTTCATTTTCACAGAATTTCAGTTCTTTGTCTTCCAGACACATATTTCATAATTTATTACTCTGTCATTTATTTTAATTTAATATAATAATTCTTTTTCAAAGTGTGTTTTACATTTGTTTTGTGCATGTTGCTGAAGGAGGAACATGAACTCACCCCTATGTCCAGTCTCTATATTTGATTTAATGCCTTTGTTTACTAATATCCACCTACATTTTACAGAGAAGACTGTTATGTATCTGAAAAAAACCCAGAAGTAAATGCTGCCACTTTCAATGGTTAAAGTTGTTTAAATAGAGCACTCAAGGCTGATTTGTCAGAGTAATCTATGTAGCTTGATGCAAAGTACTTGGTTATTACTTTGTGTTGGAATTGCAGTTTTTTACTTTGTTTTCTTGTGGTTGTTGTGTGTAAGCACTTACTTTGCAAACCTAGAATTCCTGACCTTCAACAGCACTGTAAATGAACAGCTGATTCTCCAGTTATCCTTGTTGTTGGTTGTCTGTAAGAGTGATTGGTTGCTTTACAAGAAGAGATGTGCTTCTGTATGTGCATGCAAAGATAACCTTTTGGTAAAATGTATAGAAGGTATAAAAAGGTACACATCTATAGCTCTCATTCAAGGCTGGAGGCCTCTTGGGTGGAAACCAATACTGGTAATGAGTGTTTTTTGTGGTACAAAATTATTGCAATTTCCACAAAATTTAGAGACACAAATGTCTGTGTATGTATGTATATTTTTTTTTCTATAGTAACTTAATGTATAATATTCCTATTCAAATGTAAACTACTTGTTCTTTTAAAGTAGTGGTCTGTTTTGTGGCTATGGGGGCTCATGGGGAGAAAGGCAAGAGCTCTTTCAGGGCAGAGGATTTTAGGGATGATGGAGAACAAGTAAGACAGCTTCAGGAAGACCAGGTGGAAGAAGTTTCTGAAAAGCAAGGATCCTGCTGGGAGGGCTGATGGGGGCTGTGTCTGGGGGTTTTGGGGTTGAGAGCCCAAAGGCTCAATGCAGTTCCTGAGTCTATCCATAGTCCTCTTTGTGCCAGTAGTGGATAGTGTGAGTTCATGGTAGGAATTTAAAGATATGAAGAGAAGGGAAGCCTGCCCTGCCCTTAAAAACAGAAAAGCTGCTTGAGTTTTGGTGAGCATCAGAGGCAAATAAATGACTCCCCATAGTCTGAGGTGCCCATTCTTAGCTTCTGATATGAAGAAGAAACTCCTGTTGGAGCTTCAGCCCAGGGCTGTAGACTCTTTACCTGTTACCAAAGAAAACAAGCCTTTTTTTTTCAACTGAATTAACCTGCTGCTTTTCTCATCCCACTGACAGCAGCTCAGTATCTGCCCAAATGTCTCTTTCTTCACACTTATTAAGGCTTCCACAGAAGTCCCATGCCCTCAGGCCCTCCAATTCTCAGTGTTTCTCTGTTGGACTGTTGAGGAGCTGCTGAGTTCATTGCACAGGTAAACACTGGTGAGCGTTGCCCCATCAGTTTTTCTCCCTCCTTCCCCACAATCATAAGTACATATGTTCCTTTAAATTGCATTAAGATTTTTTACTTGCCTGCTTAGGGGTTTATCATCATTACTGGGATGAGTATGAAGGAGCCCTGTTTCACAAACCATTTACATTCACAGCAGTTGAAAGGATTTGATAGAACAAGGAGGAAAGGATGGTTTCTGCCAGCTGTTAGGGCTGGCCTCTTTCATTCCACTTGAATTCCTGATTTGGCTGTGGATAGTAGATACCTGTTAAGTTGTCTGTCTGTTGGCAAAAGTGCAATTTTCTCCCCTAAGGCTATTCAAGCAGATAGGTTCTCAGATGTTTAGGTAGGAAGAATCTGTTCCATTAGGGATAGAAAGTGTGATACAGCTGAGGATGGTGCTGGGGAAAGTTACTGCTCTTTATGGGTCTCTGATGAGAAATTCATCTTTGATCTGCCTTGCCTTTCTGAACAAAGCTCTTGTAGGAATAGACTTCAGAGCATATCCCATCAGTAACAATTATCTTCTCCCCAAAACAATGCACCTCATTAATGAATGAAACAAACCTTATGTAAAACAGGTGGTGTTGATTTTTTAGGTCAGAAGCTCTCCAGCTGGCCTATCCATCAACAGCAGCTAAGGTATGATTTGGGGGAAAGGAGGGAAGAGCAAATAACAGGAGTGTGTGTGTGCATGTGATTTTTTTCCAATATAAGCTCTTACATCTTAATATCCCATTCCTTTTATGATTCACATGACAAATGACATGTTTATTTTCTGAAGGGATTTGAACTCTTTTTTTGAGAGTCTTCAAAGAAGTGATTATAAATAGTACTGCTGTATCATAAAAACTACTAGTACATGTTTGTCAACTAGGACCCCATCCTGTTCTTGTACAGAAGGGGTTTTTAAAGCATGGAAAGCTTTATGAGGACAAGTACTGACTGTCCTTGTCCTAAGGAGTCTTCCCTGGACAGGAAAATAGGAGCTGTGGGAGTAATTCTCAACCATAGTCTGTTAGCCTTTGATAGATAGAAGAAACCTTGCAAAAAGCATATATATATATGATAGCCCCTCACACAAGGTACCTTTGGATACTAAGTATTTTTAAAATACATCACATACGTATATAGATGTATGTACCTCAAAATAAAATGGAGACATTACTTTTAGTTGGTTGCACATAGTTCTGTAATACCATTTTAATTACACTTATCTGTGGTTAAATGATGCAGATATTTTAGGGCACATGTAATCAGATATTTTAATGTGGGTAATTGGAATTCATGTTTTTACTACAGCCATCCTTCACTCTCTGCAGTGCAGCTCAGTTGGTCATTTGGCATGTACTGGCTTCTGTTAATGACATTCTGCCTGTTTAAACAAGAGCATGCTGTTCTAAGCAAATTAAATTTCTCACTCTTTTCTAACAGGGATTGATATGGCTCATCATGAAAATCTGTTTCTAGTATAGTGCTTTCATAAGAGTTGATTTCTGGGTCCTCACTAGGAAGGAACTAGAGAGCAAAAGCTTACATACTATTGGATCTGCCATTTGGACATTTGTCTTATGTACTTGGATTTCTATAGCAGGACAGTGTCAATACAGCATAAACTGCCACTAAATTATTGTAAACATTTCAATTCTCTCCCTTGGTCAAGTGTTGACGGTTCAGTGGCTCCAGGAAAGATCATAGGAATATTTCTGCTCTTTGAAGAACAGTTTCTGTCTGTAGATACTATTTAAAACATAATTGGGTGTGGCAATCAAATGGCAGTAGGAGAACCAGAAACAGAGGTGTGTGTTGGCAGATCAGTGAGAGAGGGAGTTCAGTCCCAGTGTCCTTGTGCCAGACTAACATGCTCTGTGCTAGTCCTGAAAGCAGCCTTGACAAACAGTGATTGTCTTTCTGCTGACATAGCTGTTCTTTCTGCTTGCCCACTCAAGAAGTTCTACAAGCCTTCAAGGAACATGGAAAGCATGAAGGTGTGTAAGATCTTGTGAGAGGACCTGCAGGAATGAAACAGAGGAGATTAAAGTTTGATGACATGACTTCTATGTAATGCACTTTCTTTGGTGGGAGGATTTTCCAATAGAGAATAAAAGTAAATCTTCCTTTTTAGAATATTAGTATTATTGCTGACTCTCTCTGGTCTGCTCAACAAAATGCCTAGTGTTTGGACAGATCTCAATGTTTTTATGAGTGTGTCCCAAAATGTTAATACTCATTCATACATTGCCATCTTTGCATGTCATACTGAAACTGTAGGCCAGTGGCACCTCCTTGATATTTTTATCGTCTCTGTGCATTTTATTAAAGTAAATGAAATCTTGTTTTATAAAGAAACAGCAGAGAGCTTTTATCCAGAGTCCTTTCAGAGCTACACTTTTTACAGAGTAAGCTTTAACTTAATAATATTGTATATTTGTAACCCTTTAATAACCTAAAATAACCAAAGCCTTTTCACTTTTTTTTCTTTTTATCCAGAACATGAAGCATTCCAAAGTACCCCTCAAAACCACCATGCTCAGAGCCTGAAAGGTTTGGCACTTTCCCTCCTCTCTAGGTGATCTTCCATCTGTGCTGTGTTCAGTGTCTTGCATCTAACACCAGAATCCATAGTTAAGACCTGTCCCATCACATGAGAGCACTTTTTCATTTGCATAATCTACCTGGTCACTTGACAGCATGTCAGTAACAATATCTGCAAACCACCTTTTGTTGATTAACATCGGTCACATCAGTTCTAGATGTGGCGAATTTTCTTTGTGCATGGAATTTGCACTGGTTTAGTGATACCAGTGGTGTCAAAAGTAGTCAAGTCTCACGAACTGAGAGCCTTCTGTTGTGAGTTTGATCTTAATCTGAGCTCTGTCTGAGCTAGGGACAAATTCTGAGGCTGTGCCCCTGTGTTCTGCAGCACTTGTTGAGCAGAAGAAAAATCTTGCAGCTCCCAAGAACAGCTGCATTTGTGTTTCTGCCTAATGTAAAGCTGCTGATATTAATCTCTTGAAGGATGGCTCATGGAATTCTGCTTTCCAGCTTAAGGGATGGTGAAGTCTCTGTGTATGAAAACTTGGTGGAAAATGTACAGAGAGTTGGGAGTGCCTAGAACAGTCACCCCGAAGTGTCCTTAATTTAGGAATAGGAGCTGGTAAAAGGAATAAGCAGCTGAAGCATATAATGGTGAAAATAGGCATTCTTGCTCTTTACATAGCATTGCCCTTACACAATACTTTTTCTTAAATATATTCCGTGGCAAACACTGGTCAGCAGTTAGAAGAAAACAAATCTCAGTTTCTCCCCACAGCCAATTTACAGTTTAACAGTGCTTCTGCAAATTAATCACAAGTTGGGCCTAAAAATCTATCCTAGATCTAAGTTCAGTTTTGCTTTGTCACGTCACTGTTAAGTTACATAAATTTAACTTTTTTGCATAGCTGTTTCTTTTAAAGCTAAAATTAAATGTGAGAGAGAATTGGAAATTTTGTTTCTAACAGAGGACACTTCTGACAACTGAAGTGTGCAGGTGTTTCCCCCTTGTCTTCCACTTTTATCTCTTAGTTCATTTGCTGTTTTCTCAGGATCACTTACCTCTGAGAGTACTCCAGATAACTGTCAAGAGACCAGAGCAGAGAACCGAAGAGGAGGACAAGTTTGCAAAAAACTGCTTGCAGGAGATAAAAAGCCCTCAAAGTTAAAACTGAAGATTGCAATTTCTCATGGCTGAAATGGCTCACTTTAGATGGTGAATGTTTTTTAATATACTGCTTTTTAATTGTTGATTTGTTACTATTTATGCTCTGAGCTCACATGTAATAAAAGCTAGAATGGTGATTGTGTATTTTGCTTTTATCTTCAGTGCACTGGTTATCTTCTGAATGCAAACTGGTCTGATAACTCCATGGTTTTGGCTGTTGACAAAGCTGTTATCACATCTGACGTGTTCTGTACGTGGAAAGACATGGAGGAAATGGGAACCTTCTTGACCTGACTTCTGCTGAGAACAGATGATCTGTGGAAAGAGGGCTTTACCAGTTTAAAATCAATATCCTCACAATAATTTCTTGGGTGTACAGCTTTTTCATGTCGGGTGCTAGTGCATCTCTAGCTTTGCACATAATACAAGACGTAAAATTACCTCAGTGGCCTAGCCATATATTTGTTGTCTCCTACCACTGTACTCCTTGCTTTTGGGAGTGGGAAAATAGTTTTAACGTGTTCTGATTTTCCACTTTTCTGCCTTTCTCTTGTTGCCTCTTTCTCATACCCGGAGCAGCACAGAAAAAAATTTCTCATTTTAAAAAATTTCTCTATCCTCAGTTTCCCATGTTTTGAGGTTTCCTTTTTGCTTTATGTGCTGGAGTTTGATCTCTTACATGATTGAAATGTAAGATATCATTGCATTTTCCTTGAGGAGTGGGAAATACTGGGGTGAGCTCCACTGCCCCCTTCACTCCAGAAGTCCTCATGGGAAGCACCTGCCACAGGTTCTGCTCCTGCATCTCCACACAGGTCAGCACAAATGCAGAGCTGTGCTGATCACAGCAGTGTCTGTGTACACCAGCACCTTATCAGTACAAAGTTATTGCTGTGAGTCCAGATCAGTCTGTGGGTCTGCCCCACTGTGTCCCCACAAATGACTCTTTGGGCACACCTTGAAAGAGGGCACAGGAGATGGCCAGGAAGTCCTTAATGCTCAGCTTTGAGTTTGTGCTTCTGTATTGAGTTCAGGTGCCCTGGTGTGGGTGGCCCCGTGCAGGACACAGCTGGCTCCAGGCAGCTCTGCAATGGACCGACCACAGGACACAGCTGAGCATGTGAGTGAAGCTGGGGCACCTCTGGGTGTCTGTAAGAAAGGGAAAATGCTGCATGGCAGAGAGGAACAAAGAAGAAGGTGAAGCAGCTCCCTCAGCACCAAGGTCAGAGAAGAAGGAGAGGGAGGAATTGCTTCAGGTGCCGGAGCAGATGTTTTCCTTGCAGACCACAGAGGATTACATGCCAGAGCAGGTGCAGATTTTTCTGCAGGAACTGCAATCCATGGAGAGGAGCCATGCCAGAACAGGCTTCTGCTGAAGGACTGCAGCCTGTGGAGAAGACCCATGATGGAACAACAGGAAGAAGCTGTTACAGACTGACTGCAATGCCCATATTCCTCTTTGCCTTGTGCTGCCTTGGACAAGGGGAGACAGAGAAGCTGGGGGTTCAAAGTGTGAAGTTGAGTCTGAGGAAAGAGGGCAACAGGGAGGGAATGTGCTGTTTAAATTTGCTTTTGTTTCTCAGTGATTTAATCCATTTTAATTGGCAATAAATTAAATTAACTTTTCTCACATTGATTCAAGTATTGAAATTTACGTCTGCGTGCAAGTCATGGTGGAAAATCCTGATGTCCATTTGATCACTGCCAAGTCACTATTGCCTTGAATTTTTTAAGTAATCAGATCTTTATTTCTAAGAATTCATTCTGTGTGAAGGAAGTAGTGTGCCTTGTCTGAATCGGGAATTGCATTTCTGGATGTATTCTGGTTAGGCCTTTCAAGTTCAGCATACTCACTTCACTAGAGTAGATCTCAGGTGGAGAATTAACTCAGGAACATGTCTAATCCCTTACATTTCAGCTAGAAAAGAATACCAGCCATATTTTTACAGCTTTGAGCATGGGAGAGTCATTCTGAGGCGAGGATGCTGCAGCAGTAGATTCTACTTTAGCTACTTCAGTAAGCTGTTCTTACAGGTGCTAAGGGTGTGGCATCTCCCCAGTGTTATGTCTAGCAGTGCTTCAGAATGGGGCAAAGTTCGTGGTGAGTGGCATCTTTGGTGAACGTGCTGTTAACTTTCAGAAAAGAAATAAGCAGAGTTTGGAAATGAGATTTATATTCTTGTGCTTTCCAGAGATTATTTTCCTGAATAACAAGGTAACTTCCTTTAAAGGGTAAGTTTTGTAGGTATGTTCTTACACCACCTTTGGAAAATACTTGTCACTGGACACAAAGGGTATCTACACAGGGTACTAGGTGACGTGACACACTTACAGGTTTATAATGGGGGCACTGGAATATAAAATTGATGGATAGCTTCCTAATATTATCTAAACTATTCTTTTCATCCTCTCTCTTCACATTTCACTATAAAGGGAAGAGTCTCTGTTAAAAGGAACATGGTAAATTTTTAGTTGTCCATAAAACTGTTTATGAACAGTTGGATGAAAAGAACTTCTTTGATAATGAATTGGATGAGCTTTGGAAAAATTTGTGATGTCATTGTAACTTCAAGTATTTTCTTCTAATTGTATACACTCACTATTGATTATTGTCTTACTGTTTATTTGCTGTATAATTTATTTGTTAAGCTTTTCTGCCCATGTTAGGGCCATAGAAGTAATACATATTGCAATTCTCTTTTCTTTTGAAGTTTTATAAAAGGGAAAATAATTATTCATTTTTTTTAGCCACCTGCTGCTCTGGAAAAGTCCATTATTATCCATGTTCCATAGCTACCAAAAATATTTTGTGCTGAAGTACTCCATAAACTTGAGATTTTGTCTTTTGATCAGGCAAAGTAAATTTGACATCTTAAAAAAAAAAAAAAGGCAGACTGACTACACTGGAACCAAATCTAGCATCTTCTGGAGCTGTGACCTAGGGGTCATCACTTGCAATTGTAAAAGGATTGACGTTTTCATAGTGAAATGTTTTTATTCATCTAGTTTAATCTATGAACAAAAGTGTCTTCATTCCTCTTATTTCAGACTTCTGAACTCCTTTGCAAAATGAGAGATCGCTAGTGAGATTAGCTAATAACTGCAAAAATGGAAAAAATTTCACTGGGGACAGGTGCTAACAAAATGTACCATAAAGCCAGCCAGCATAATTAACATTAGTAAGGTAAGATCTTTCAGGGATTAACTACAGGCTAATACTTTAGGTGGTACACTGGTGTTTATTCTGATCTTGCAAACAAAAATAATGTTTGTGAGCCGAGTTTATGAGCCATGGGAAATAAAGCTCTTTCTAAAATGCCAGTCTGTGGTGGTTTTGGTTCCTGTTGGCTTTGTCAAGCTTTTACTTGGTGTTCATTCCTTTGTGTATCCATTGTAGGGTCTGTTTTATCTGATCTCTTATGTAGAGTAAGTTAAAATAAGTTAATAGTTAATACTTAGAGTATAAGACACAAGTACTTAATGGCAAGATATGATATTTCATGTATTTTCTAACAAATAGTAAAAGTTTAATATTCTTGATCATTATCAGGAGACATTTGGGAGAGACTTCCCATGCTGTATTCACTCTTTTTGTGTATGTTTCAGAATTGATGAATTCCCATTTCTTTGAGAGTTGTCAGGAGTTTTTAGCAATGAAGTTACTATTTTGAAATGAACTGTAGATTCCTGACACTTAAAATGGTTTCAAGGAGGGAAACCAGGTTTGTATTTAATTTTGAATGCCCAGAATTTCCATTTGCTGTCCAAAAAGAAGAGACACCGGAGCCACCTCTGCACTCAGAGGAACACTACTGTTTGGACATAATGTTACAAAGATCAACAGGGTTTCCAGAGAAGTTTGACTGGCATCATAGCCAAGGATAGCATGGTGTGAGGCAGTGGTGCTGCCTGCTCTGAGATGCCTGGAATACTTTGTGTTCATTGTTCAGTGCCTTGCTGCTGACATACCAGTGGGATGATAAAAGGATGAGAGTCCATGAAAAATGTTTTGTTTAAACCCAGAAACAGAGGAAACAGCTGGCATATTTAAAATTCTTACATAGTTGAGTGTCTTGAGATATTTGAGGAGTGAAAAATTGTTGGTTTGGTTTTTTTTTTTCTTTCTGTCGCATTGTTTGGTGACAAAAGACAATATGTTAAGCTTATTTGGAGAGTTTCCTAGGAACCAGAATCAGGTAGTGCTAATAATATTACGGATTGGTAATAGTGCTATTTGGGTGGGGGTTTTTTTAGATTTCCAGTTGCTGTCACTTTCTCCAGGGAATTTCTGTTAATTTCTCCAGGAATTTTTGTCAGTACATTCCAGCGGCACACTGTCTCCACTATGTTGAAGTAGTACTGTTTACTAACTTTAAAAAATTTTCTTTCCCATTACTAAGGTGATTTACAGGAAAGTTAGTAGAGTTGGCTGTCTAGATAAAACATAGTCCTCTGGAGTTAAGGCTGATGAGAAGGCAAAACTGGCAGGATATGGTGAGTACTGAGATTTTGAGGAATCAGGAGAGCAATTTTTTGATGTTACTATTGTTGAAGCATAGCATTCAGCAAGGCTGATACCTGAAGCAGAACTTCTTTTGCACAGGTCAGCCAGAGTTTACCATCCGTGCCCACAGAGTAAGAACCAAACTAGGTTATTGACATCAGCACTTACTCTGATTCCTTCTTGCTGTTTTAGAATGAATGGTTAACTTTCAGCTACCTGAGAAGTGTAATTTCAAAACCTAGTACTTTAGCTCTCTTCTAGGTGACAGTGAGCTGTGTCAGAAATTTCTGAAAGAGAAGCAGTGAAAAATACAGAAGAAAGATGTAGGAAAGTCTGTACCACAATGAAAATGTGCACCAAAACTAACTCTTGCTTTTGAGAATCCCATATAATATGTTCTGAAATCCTGGAGCATGAGCCAAACTGGCATTGTGGACGTGAGCACAAGCTACCACAAACCTCCAAAACCCTCTCAGCAGCAGCACACACACAAATTTGTTCCCGTTCACCTCAAGCCAGAAAAGAAGTCTCTACTTAGGCCACATACTAAGTTAAAGTTAATTTTTAGTGTCATTTTACCAGATCCCAGTTTAAATGGGTTGCTTGAGAAAGCAGTCTAAAAACAATGGTGCAGTCAAAACTTGAAGCTTCATTTTTTAAAAGTAGAAGCTGAAAAAAATGAATCTGTTCAAATCTGTAATTCCTGTTTTCCATTGGAAGGGAGACAGAGGGGAAATAGTATTTACCTGACTATTGCTACGTAGTGTAATAGGTAATAGTCTGATTAATTTGTGCCAGAAAGGAGTGCTCATCTCTTAAAGCACTGAGACAAAAATACCATTCTTTTGGAAATTTTAATTAGTTTTATTTTTAAATTTTCTATCTATATTTACGTGAACGGATATTTTAATATATTGTATGAGTAAAACAGGCAATTTTTTTGATTTTGTGACGGTTGGTTCTCATTGCTAATGCACATCTTGATGTTCTAATCCACATTTGTTACATTACCACTTATACAGGGGCAAGCAATGCCAGACAGTAGGGAATTAGCACAGAGTGGGACATCCAAAACTACTCCTAGCTTTTTTCAGATTTTTGTTTGTTTTGAGTGGCAGTGGATAACTGACAGTAATAATTTAGAGCCTACTGCTTCCTTGGAAGGTCTGTGCCCTGCTGTAATTTTTTTGTCATCTGCAGGATCAAGCAGAAGAGAGAGGCTGGGGGTTCTGCTGTTTGGAAAACAATGGCTGCAGAGTTACAAAGTGTGGGCAGGGGACACAGCCACAATCTCTATATCCAGCAGATGAGAGAACAAGGAATTAAATAGAAGATGGATGTGAGCCCTGGTTTTCTTCTGATGTTACCATGTTAGATCAAAAGATTTCTAGGGGAATTAATGAGCAGTACTGCAAGAGAAAGCAGAGGTGGGAGCTTGGTGATGGCATCTGGCTAACTCCACTAAGTATCCAGCTACTTCTGTAGCATTGGAAGGGAGAGGATACTTCTCCAGTCCTCCTTTAGACTGTTTGGAAGGAGTGTGTTCTATCCCAGACTATCCTTTCCCTAATTCTTGACTTTGGGAGGGATGATGCCAGTTAAGCCAACAGGTTATGAGAGGAGATGGATGTTGGCTAAGTGCACCCTGCTCAGACAACAAACATAAGTAGCAGTTCTTATAAATTGCCAGTTCTTTCTGGAGGAGGTTGCTCTGTAGACATCAAGAGATGGCAAATATAGGAGGTAACTATACTTCTGGAGGCTGCAAAACCCAAGATGTGTATGTGCAGCCTCATGCAGTGCACATACACGTGTAACTGTAATAATTTGTTAATAGTAACTGCTACAAAAAACTTGGCAGAAAGCCCCTTTCAGTCATCCTATGAAAAGCAAATAGCTTGTTTCCATGTGGCAGCTCAATAAGGCAAGAACCTCAGAAACTGTTTGTAGAATGTACAGCAGTTTGACAAAGACTGTGATTAAAAAACTATTGTTTTCTGAAGTGTTAGGTGGTTTGCTTGTGTGTTAAAAGAATTGTAAACATTTAGCATGGCTGTTACCATGTATTGCTGCTTCTGTGCTGAGCAGTCACTGAAGCCTACGTTGTAATTCCATGCTCAGAAATCTGATTTTTTTTACCTTTGATTAGAGAATACAGTCTCCAAGCTGTTTTCAAGCTGGCATTATAGAAGAATTAGAGGGTTTATTCTAATTAGATATTGAAATTTAAGAAATGTAATAAAATCACTAGCAGCTGTAATCAATGACAGTCTTCAGTGAATTGTGAAGTCAAACTCTTGGGAAGGGTCTGGATGGTTTGTGAATCATTAGTGACTCTGCTTTCTCCAGCTAACATCAAAAATTCATTTTCAGCTCCTGTCAGCTGGTGTCCAGCATTGCTTTGTTCTGCAGACAGGTGGAGAGAGAGGGGTTGCAGTGGGGTGGCCCATGCAATGACAGACAGGAGGTCCATGAGGTGGTGCATGTAAGACACCAGAAAAAGTAGCACTGAAGGGAGAGGCAGTGCCAAAGTTGTAAATGTAGATGAGCTCTAAGCAATTACCAGCATCATTAGGCACCATTCTGGAGTATCAGCACTGATAGATATGTGGTTATCTCAGCCTGGCCTGACCTGGTTTTCCACATCAGCTGATTGCCCTGAACTTCACCCTTTGAGTCTTTTCCCCCTGCCCTGGCAGTAGTGGGTATGGCAGAGGCTGCAGTGTCCCTGCCTAGCACAGTGCTCTTCTTTTCCTAAGAAAAGCCACAACACTTGTTTTGTGTGTGGGTCACTGGGACTCTCTGGCCACAACATGAGTGCATGAAGTGAAGTTAAAGCATCTCAGACTGTATGGAGGGAGAGGGAGAGGTCCCTGGACTTCCAGTGCTACTTATTCTGCAACTTGCAACCTTGACTGAAGTCTGTGATCATCCCAACAAGACTGGACCAGTTTGGATTTAATACAGAGAAAGATTCTTGTATTAACAGCTTCTTCAAAACTGAAACCTCGTAGGGAGTTTAATAGGTGCTTGATCTTTCTGGAATATTGATGGCACTGATGGATGTGTGATGTATATGAAGGACAAGACTTGGATGTCAAAGGCAGGACAGCAGACAGTGGTGCAGAGTCACTGGGAATGTTACAAGCAACAGAAATCTGCAATGCCTGCCTGGACTACAGAGTTGTGGCTTTCTTCTGAACATGGGAAAAGGAGCTCTCTAAACTGCTGAGCACTGGTGTAAAGGTTGGTGTTACTTCTGTGTACTAGTTTGGCTTGCAGTTTTCACCAGCAACTGTATGTAGCAGCAAATCCATTTGAACTTTCCTACCTTGTCAGGAATTTTTCCTCACTCTGACATTCTTTGCTCTCTCTGTGTTTTGAGAGAATTGCTGTGCCATAGAGAGAGGCTTCCTTGGCCCCAGGCACAACAGAAATACTGTAGTCAGTGGAGCAGAGACATAGAGGCTTTAGCATGTTTGTGCTTGTTACCTCTACAACCACTCCCAAATGCAATCAAAAAAGATGTTGGCTACATGGCTTCTTCTTTCCTTGACTCTGGGAAAGGAAACTTGCCAACACACTCTGGAAGATTTAAATTGTAGCCCAAAGATGCCTTTCTCACTCACACGATTTACTCAAGTAACACCATTTAGGTGCTCCTGGGGAAGGGGAGCTCTAACACCACTGAAACAATCCTGCTTTTCTCCCAAATGCTATAAAATGGAAGGAAAGACTAGAGAATCTCTAACTGGAATATTGTGGTCTGAGGTACTGTAAAGGATAATTTCACCCACTTATTATCCAAGTTCATTCTATTTTCTCTTTTTATTTCTTTTCTGGTGACAGTGCTTGTCTAAACAATGAGCACAGCTCCAAGGCCAGAATCATCTTCTTGCCAGTTTATATTGGTCTCCTGTGAAAGCTAATAACCAGAGTGGATTTGTAAAATCTGTACCTGTGTTTCATGGATTAGGATGTAAACTAAGATCCTGCCTTTTTCTGTCCTGTGAGTGTGTTTGCCTCATCGTTCTTAGGGTGACAGTGTTTAGCTATGTTCACATAACTGGCTTAAAGGATTTTGGTTTGGGTGTGTGGGGTTTTTTTTGTTTTGTTTTGTTTTGTTTGTTTGTTTTGGTTGGTTGGTTGGTTTTGGTTTTTTTTGTCCAAAAAAGAAAAGGGTCAGACTTCCTTCATCTTGCTGGTATTTCCTTATATTTGCTCTCTGTTCCTTTAGGATGACAAAGGTACCAACTGCATTAATCCTTTTTGATGCTAGAGGGAGCTCATAGCTTGAGCAGTCAGAATGAATCATGATACCTTGCACAATTCTTGAGGAAACACAGATGGAAAGTAAAGTGCTGTTGATGACTATAATGCACCTTTTTCCATCACTGGCAAAATTAGAAGGGCTGAATGTATCTGCTTAGGAAATTACACATGGCTTTCAGAGACACTCAGATGTTGAAATGCTGTAGCTGCAATTTCTTCTATATCTGAGCACCTCCCTGCTGTGACTGGATTTATCTTCCCAGCTTCTTCTGAGGAAATAAGTTGTCTCTCATATCTCTATGAATACACAGGACCTGTAACACCAGGAGCACTTGTGTTATGTGTGTGTATATATACACAGAGTAGTAGTCCAAGCAAAATTCTCAAAAGCACCCAGGGAGGAGAACATTGTGAAACCCAAGGTAACATCATGAAACATATTGACTGACTCTTTTGCCATCTGCTCGTTGTTCTTCTGTAGGGATCTGTCACTGTAACAGTGCAGATGACAGCACATTAGCAACCAGAATTTGGGGTCTTTGGAGGCTGAAACGCAACCACATTTGAACTGGCCTAGCTTAAATATATTAGCTGATAACCATAATCAGAACAAATTTTAATTTACATTGCATCCATTTCATCATTCTGAATTCTTGACGTGTGGACTGCCAATCCTAGTGAGCAAGTGTCAGGGCAACAGCAAAAGGACAATCGTACTGCTCCAGTGCATGAGGCAAGGCAGGCTTCCTTCAGTGCAAGCTTTGCAAGCCGGGCTTGGCATTCGTGCCAGGGCAGCTCTGCCCGGGAGAGGGCAGCGGTGCCTGGCCACGGGCCCCGGCAGAGTGGCCATGGTGGGCAAAATGTAATCTATTGATAGGAAGGTCCATATAGACAGGTGGCTGTTAGGTATGACACAAAATAACCACTCAAATGCAAGCCACAGTATTTCAGTGGCATATTACTGCTAGAAACACGCTGTCCTGCTGGATATAGACCCTGTTAGCGAAGCCAGACAAAGGGGGCTCTTGCAAAGGGCTGAAGATGGGAAGACATTGACTTTATATATACCTATGCATAAGTACTACAGTTTTGATTTGCAGCTCTGTCTGATTTGTGGAATATAAGATACTTCAGCCCTCTTCAGGGTATACTCAGATACAAGGTGCCTAAGCTTTTCTCCTTGGTATCTTGGTATCTTTGTTGTGCAAAGCTTGATTCCTTGGGCTTTACTCTTACAGCATGCAATAAGTACTAAAAGCTGTTACTGTCTTATAGGTGACACTGTAGAGACACCTCTGCCAAGGCAAACTTATGCTCCTTTATCACCTAAGAGGTTAATCTGCATGAACACAAGTACATAATTTTTACTTACTTGGATTCCCTGTTAATTCTCTCAGCCTTTCCCCCCTCTTTTTTATTTGTGCCCTAGTTTTAAAAGTTAAAATTATAAAGGCTGTGAGACTGCTTATTATAACACACACTATAGAGGCTGACCATATTCTTGGATGTACTTTGAACATGAGTACCGTGATGCATAGATGGAGTAAAGAGGATTTTAGGTCTCAGGACAGTATTTGTATAGCAGTTGTAGCTATGGGAAAATTATACCTGTGGGCCACATTTATGGTCTTGAGAGCTCTGGTCCTTATACCAGAAAGAAAAAGAGCCCTGAGGCTGTTCTAACTTCCATGGAACTGCAGCTGCACCTGAAAGGCTAAAACATCAACCAGAGTTCCCTGCTCTGCTACTTGTTAATGAAATTAGCATTAAGATGAAGAGTCACTGTAGAGAAATACAGAGGCAGACACTGAAGGTCTGGCTGTAACTTCATAGGAGAAAATAAAAGCAACTTGCTAGCAGCAGCAATTACAAGTGGTCAGTTATTGTTGACTTTTTTATTTTGAGGTAGAGTCACTAGATTATGTTTGTGAAAGCTTTGGCATCTCAGAGTTGTTCTAGATGGGATCTGGGTCAGGTCTCTCTATCCAAACCTTTCCAGGGGGATTGGGATGGAAGTTATTGCTGTAAAACATCTGTTCACTTATCTCACTCCAGCTTCAATATTTCCTTCCCACAGCATTTGTATCCCAGCAAGGAGCTCACATAAGCTGTATCCACTCTGAATGCAAGCAGTGTCTTGTGAGACATCCCTGAATTGACTGGGGGTTCCACATGGTTGTGCTGCCATGCAGAGGGACTGGCCCAGGCTCTGGGAGCAGGATGGCTGCTCACCCCTCCCCATGGATAGGTGAGTGAAGGGTTGCACAGACAGCACTGAGGTGTCAGTGTTCCTCCCAGTGCCAAAGCTGGCAGGATTGGTGCTGGATAAGGGAATCTCTGCTCTGAGCTGCCTCCCATGGTATAGATATTCCTCTCTTCTGCCATGTTAAAGACCTCACAGGATGAGTGAGCAATGTCCTGACACCAGAATAAGGTCAGTGCCTATGATGGAGAAGCTGGAGAAAGCATGGACTGCACCAAAACAGGCACAAAATGCCAACACACTGGGTGGGGCCAGGACAAGGAGAGAATTGGGCTTGGAGCAAAGGTAGGCAGGGAGAGTTCATAGGCAGGTAGAGCAGAGCAGAAGACACGTCAGGAAATGAGAGTACTGAACATTCAGCTGCATCCCTTAAGGCTGCCTATACCTCTGTAAGATGGGGAGGCTAAACACAGTGTAGGAATACAGGAGCCACTCCTGGCAAGGATAGGAGTTCATGAAAACTTGATTTTTCAGTCCCTATCAGTGCAGAGTTTAAGTGTTCTTAAATGTACCCTTGCAGCACAACTTCCCTTTCTGGACAGGGAAATGGAGATGTGGAGACTAAAGTAGCTTGCTTAACTCACACAGGAAGCCCATGGCATATCAGAGGATTAAAGGAAGAAAGTCACCACCCTAATCTGGCATTCCTGCCTGTAAACCTTTCTAAATGGGGCTGCATGGACAAGCAAAAATGTCACACGGTCGCTACTGTTCCCCCTATTCTAGTGGACCCAGGCTGCTGAGTGAGTGCTTTTCTGTGCCACTCCTGTTATTCAGGAAAATGGCCTGCAGGAATCAAAAGGAGGTGCAGGAAGCACCAGTTGAGGGCATTAGAGGGACAGGTTTTTGCTAAACTGGCAGAACAATACTTATTTAGTAGAGAAAGAAGAGCTCTAAGGATACCAAGACAAAGCAGGGAAGTTGCATTGAACAAAATCAGGATGGCACTTGCAGAGATTAATAGCTGTTTCCCGTCCCACATAATATGTCTTCTCCCTGCAAACATACACAAAGGATTTTCTGGAAATGCATACTTTACTCCTCCTTACTCCAGTCCAGTTTCCCCTGGGTTTCAAGACAAAGGTCCAATTGAATAAATAGCTCAAGATACATTAAATAAGATCAAACATAATTCGAGGCACAATCCAAAACTGCACACCCAATGAAGGCCTTTGAATTGTTTTGGTAGGATTCGGATCAGATCCCAATCAGGTAGTTTATTTAAAGTGTAACAGGATAAAAGCAGTAGAGTGAAGTAGAACAACCTGGAGGAATCCACTTGCACTCATTGTCTGTTAGCTTCAAGTGCTAGTACAATTAATAATAATAATAAAAATAAATAAATAAAGGGGGAAGGTGGTGAGAATATCGATAGGTGCCAAACTATAAGTGTTAACTGGGTTGATGATATCTGGTGTAGTCATTCCCTGCTCACTTTAGGAACTAGACCTGGAGGAGAATAAATTGGAGAAAGACTTGCAGACAAGATGGTGGCTCTTAGACTGAGGCTTTGCTTCCAAGACCTTGCTTGCTGAGTTTCTCTCTTTGTACCTGATGCCACACCTTCAGCTGTCCTAGTGTGGCTGAAGTTCCAAGAAATAGATCCTCCAGTCTCTCATTGCCCACCCTATCTCTGTCACTGGGAGATAGGATACTGTGAGCTCTCCTCATTTCAGCCTGCGTGCACAAGCTGCTCACTGAGCTTTCCATCATGCGGGATCTCAAGACTCCCCCTTCTCATGACAAATCTGTGCCTTGACCATTCCTCCTTTACATGCTGCAGTTTCTTGTTTTTTGGTATCCATATCTTCTAAGCCATAAACCAACTTTTATTTTCATCTTTCTGTTAATTTCCCCTTGCTTTGGATATCAGTGAGATTTCAATTCTTCCTTCTGAGTCACTGCTTTGTTTTTGTTCAAATATTGTCTTTATTTGCAACAAAGCTCACAGTATTATCTGCTAGTGGCAAAGGAGGAGGACTTTTAAAGCAAAACCCATGCTAGAGGCCAGGTCCTATGCTACTAGTAATCATTACTTTATGCATGTTTAATGATTATTCTTATAAGATGAAAAAAAGAATATAAACAGAATATAAACAGAAACTGATTAACATGAAGAAGGAAATGCTGAAAACAGGATGGATTTTCTGTATAAGGAGTATGATCCTGAAAGAAAAAAAGAATATAAACAGAAACTGATTAACGTGAAGAAGGAATGCTGAAAACAGGATGGATTTTCTGTATAAGGAGTATGATCCTGAAATGCAATTCAAGAGGGTGAAGGAATACCAGAGATCTTGATATGCTGCAGTAGGACTCTGGAGAAGGAACTGTATTGACTTCCTAGCTCTGCCATGGGAGGAATGACCTCAGGTATTATTTAATTTCACCGAGGCTTAGCTCTCTGTGTGTAAAGGGTGATTATTCTTTCTTTTACTTGCAAGATTGTTCTGAGATAGTTTTATCCTACAGAGATGGTGTTCAGAGGAGCACCTTGGAGAAGTTTCTTTTGTTAGAAGAGATGCAGTTACTGGTGAAATGTTGAAAAGGCAAAAATCATGAAAATTTCAAAACTACCAAGCCCTGAGGAGCAAGGGTAAACTCCTTTGTGGAGGCTGTTTCTTCAAACCAGTCATGTGGTTGAAGTGAGGAGTCTGTCTGCACATATCTTTCTTCCTCTGTTTGTGATAAACCTTTAGCAACAGAATATCTGCCTAAGTGAAGAGGAGTGGGTGGGTGCCTGTGCAGAGAATTTGGTTATTCCATACCTCGGCTGAATTAAATAATTTATCCTAACAAAAGAGGCTCAGCAGTGAGGTTCCCAAGACTGCTGCCCTGCACTTGTACAGGCACAAAGGCACTGCTTTGTCTCTGCAGTCCATTTACTGGTTGTGCAGTACAATTATCTACTTGAAGGTGAGATAGAGTGTCCATAGCTTGGCTTCAGTCAAAGACCTTCCCAAGTGCTGGGGAATAATTTCCTTTTATTGTTCTTGAGATTCCTCATTGGCTAAAAATGAGTCTAGAAGTTCTCAACCTTGTATCCACACCACCTTGGAACGGGCTGTATTGTTCAATACTCATATCTGTGTGTACCACTACAGTTCTCTCTTTCAATGCTGTCTTTTGCAGACATCTCCTGAGACCTCTTGGCTCCATTTCCCTGTTTGAGTGACCAGCATGCATCTGACCCTGTAATATTGGAAATTGCCTCAAAAACTGGCTGGCCCCTTACAGCTGGTGGTTGAAGATGGGGGCAGTGTAGGAGCCCTCTGAAGAATATTAGCTGCATGCTCCTGAAAGTGGCTCTGAAGAACGTCAGGATAGAGGTTCATGCTTGCTTTTGCCTCAGTCCATCTCTTCATCACCACAGACTGCTCACAGCCAGAAGGTAGGAGACATGGGCCCATGCTAAATCCCAGGCTGCCTTCTCCAGCAGTGTGGGAAGGGGAGGCTTGCTCCAGCCGTGCATTCCCAGCAGCATCTCCCAGTCACAGCTGCTGGATAATGGACAGCAGCCCCAGGTTTTGCTGCGAGAACTTAATCTGCACTGTCGTCCCTCATTACTGCCACTCAGTGCCGTCGTGTCCGGCCATGAAGGGTCACAAGATGACATGAGAGAGGTCGGGCAGGGGGTGTACAAAAGGGTCTGGCAAGCACCAGGAAATATGGAAAGGCTAAAAAGAGAACAGCTACCCAAACGATGCTCCAAGGGGCTCGGTGGGGACGGGGCTGAATGCGGCTGGGTTCACACTAAGTTTTCCCGAAGGTCACTCTGCAATATGGTAACTCCCAGCCCGGCTGTCAGTGCCCATAAAGGCAGCTCTCCTCACAGCGCGGGGGTGGGGAAGGGAAGGAGGTTTGTTTAGAAGCATTAGTGCACCCCTCCCCCGGCCCCATTAGTGGCCCTTATTAAACCAACACAGACAAAGAGCAAAGATGCCCTCGTTAATGGAGAGTCTTCGATAATTACTCTGCTCTGCCGCTTCTTTTGGGGCCTGAATAGCCTTTGAATAATGTTTCTCTTGCTGTGGTTGCAGACAATACCCTCGCAGACTGCTTTAAGCGGTGCCAATCCCATTAGCAGAAGAATAGCAGAGCTTTCTGGTTGTGTGGGTGTGTGTGCTCACGGGAGGACAGCGGGCTCGCAGTGGGAACAGACCACGCTGCCCACTGCTTCGCTCTTCTCTCCTGCCCTCCAGGGCCCAAGGAAGCAAAGCAGGCAAGTGCTGGGCGAAACTCCCTCTCAGAAACCATCTCCCTGTTTGAGCAGCCCCCTGCCAGGGGGCTTGCACTGCAGGAGGGCAGAGACGGGCACGGCTGCTCACCAGGAGGCAAGGGAAGGGAAGGGGTGGGAGGCAGAAACCCGCAGGACTGTGGTGCCTCCAGCCTTTCCTCAGGCTCCCCAGGCACAGCTCTCCTCGCGCCCACACAGAATTCCTAAGGGGACGGAGACCAAGAGCCCCCAAAATCAGAATCAGGCAAGAATAAAGCTGCTACTTTACTATACAGAGATGAGAAACTCATCCTTCTGCATGCAGTCGATTACAGAGCATGAAAATGGCTGTGCCACCCAATTTTGGGAGGGTTAATTTTGTGCTGCACACCCCAAGCAGGAAGCTAATTAGTGTGTTCAATGGGTAGCTATCAGCCAAACTTGGAAGAGTTGGGATAATTCTACCTGAGCCTTTTTCTTTGATCTCCCCTTCTACATGATAAGTGAAAATAGTGTATAGCCGGGCTGGCTGTGGTGTTTAATTTAATCATCTGATGATATTTATTTTCACAAACACGAATTCAAGCAACAATTATCAGAAAGGCTTAATCTTGTGCTGAACGCTCCAGTTAATGGCCTTTCTGTGAGGAAATAGCTTCTATGTAGGGAGTCAGTAATTAAAACGTGTGAAAAAGGCCATTTTTTCAGAGGCAGTGGAAGACTGGTGGGTCTAATGCTCAGCTGGTGTGAGCTGTCAAGTCCGTCAATGGCCACAATAAATGGGCATTGCTCCTTCCACATTTTGGCAGCAAAGGATGTGCCCAGAGGGTTGTTGAGAGTTTCGCAGTTTGGGAAGAAGGTTTGGATTCTTGTCAATAGGAGCCAAACTTAGGAATACATAGTGCAGTGATCTGATCTTTGAAAGATGATTCTGGAATATTCATGGAAGGTGTTCAGACTGAAGGAGCTCCTGGTCCTGCAAACTGTCCCACAAGGAAAGCAGCTAAGTTAAGTTTCTAGTATTACTAAAAAGAGACATTGCCCCCCTCTTTCAACACAGTGTTGAAACTAAGGAAAAAATTACATTTGACATATTCCAAATAGAAGGAAGAGGAGTTCCTTTATGTCTTTGTCATATGGAAAAATAAGGTACAATTTTTTACTCATGCAGGTAACCACCATATGGCTCCATGCACAGTTCAGTGTTGGGCCACGTGCTGATGGTTGGTAAGCAACAAGGACAAAGCTGGAAATGAAGCTGTGAGGAAGGTTCTGACAGTTAGCCACCACTATGTCTTTAACCAGTATATCTTACTGGAAACAGCTTGTGATTTCATGTTGGGGGACAATGATATGCTTAAAAATGAAAATTGCAAAATCTGAAGCTTGCATTCTGAAAGATATATATAATAATAACAACCAAAACATTTTTCAAAGGTTCCTGTTTCTTCAGAGCTGAGAGTGTTTTTCTGCAGCTTTGAGAGATAGTGTTGATATTTGGAGGTTTTTTTTTTTCCTCTCTCCACTGGCACACAGACTGCAGGAAGAAAAATCTCTATTAGAGGAATCAGAAGCAAGGAAGAGATAGTTTTTTTTACAGTGCACACTGTCTGTTTTTCTCCCCTGACAGCTGTGTCCCCCCAGGTAATGGACCAGCATGCCCTGTGCACTGGTTGGGTCTGAAAGGAAACTTTTGTTTGTAACTGGAAGAGAGGCAAAGTTCTGAAACATTGTCAGACACAGGCGTTCTGGAGAGTCTCTTTCCTTCTGAGGAGCCCAAGAGATAAATGTTTAAGTACCATTTGACAAAAGGCTGGATGGTGATAAATAACATGGCAGGTAATGATACTGCCTTGTCCTTTGTGGGATCTAGGTGGATACAGCTGAATTGGAATAAAAAAGATCAATCCTTGACTGTTACCCACTGAAGAAGCCATTCATCTTTGGGAGCAGGACTTGGAATGTATGGTGGTCTAGCAATATGTTATTTTTGGAGACCAAGATTAATTCATTTTCAGCCAGATTAACTGGTATTTTGTGTGCCAAAAGCTCTAATTTATCCTTGCTGTCACTGAAGTGAGATAACCCATTCAAATACTACTTCGTTAGTTGTGCCCAGTTGCATTTTGCAGTACACACTAAATGGTTGACGTGTGAGGAGATGAAAAACTACTGGTGGAAGCTGACCTAACTCCTGCCTTTTGCTGTGGATTGTGAATCTGCCTGATGGATTCAGTTCAGCACCACATCTTGTGGCTGCACTTCAGCACTAACCCGGTCTCTGCTGCTCAGCACAGCACCACCGACTCTGCTGTGGCACAGCCAGCGAGACAGCACCGCGCCCTGAGCCCAGACCTGAGCGTGGTGCTGCAGCACTCAGGTGCATCCCTCATCCCGACGTGCCTATTTCTTGCCGTGAGGTTATTTTTACAGACCAGTATTGCCGGGTCGGTTGCCACGCTACCTGAAACAAGCCATTTGTAATTGTCTTTGTTTTCCTTGGGTAACAGGTTCTGCTAGAGATCCTTTCGCTGCCCTGGGGCGATATGGATTCATGCACCTTCGCGCCTGGGGAAGCGAGCTCGCACTTGGGACTGTTAAAATCCCGTTAGGATTTTGCTTTTCCCATCTGTCCTGAAGTCAAGTGCCAGCTCCCTGAGAATCTCGGCTGCAACTTTGCCCTCGGTGATTATACAGGAAAATCTGCGGTTTTCCTAGTGCTGTGTTTTACGGGAAGCGAGACTGGCGGGGTGCCGGCCCGGGCGGCCGCTCCGCGGGCAGCGCTCGGCGGCGCGGCGCTGGCAGGAACCTTGGTGCGGCGGAGCCGTTTCCCGCGGCGGCCGGGACGGCTTTGCGGCGGTGATCAGACTGAAGCAGGTTATTGTTAGCATTTCAGTATCATCAGGTGCCTAGAGGTTTCTATGGGGCTTCTGCTAAGATTTTCTGTAATGGAGGTGTAGTTTAGTTCGGAGAAGAGCAAGCACTTGTGCTGGATAGTCAGTTGTTAGCATTTCAATATCATCAGGTGCCTAGAGGTTTCTACAGGGCTTCTGCTAAGATTTTCTGTAATGCAGGTGTAGTTTAGTTTGGAGAAGAGCAAGCACTTGTGCTGGATAGTCAGTCACACAACTGTGTTGTGGTGCCAGTGGTTGCAGCCATCCCACAGGGTTGTCTGTTGTGGCAGGGCTGCCAGGACCTGAGCATTTGGGTTGCTGTGGGAGGTTGCTGAACTTCAGCGCTCTTTGGATCAGTGCTTCTTCTCCAGCCAATTTATGTGTCAAAGCACCGTGGTCCTGGCTGTTTGAAAAACAAGAGAAGAGCTTAGTTTGAGGTCTGAAAAGAGGCTGTGATGAAGTGCTGTATTTCCCTCAATGTCAGCATGCAACTGCTAACAGCTACAGGAAATCCTGGTCTCACTGCACAGCCTTGTACTGTCCCAGCTGATTCTTTGGGTGCCGCAGTTGGAGAGAGGAGTTAGCTCCAGCTGCAGAGCAGGGCTGCTCAGAAAGCTGTGCAGTACAGATTTGGATGTGAAGTGTGTTTTCTTACAGCTGTGTCAGGATCTCAGGGAAGATACGGTCTTCTATGTCCTTGTGGGAGATGGTGTGTTTCCTATATTCTTTTGGGCCTCTGAGACAATGCAAGCTGTTATTCCCAGCTATGTTTTTTACTTCTGTTCACAGCTCAACAAGGGCAAATTGAAAATGCCTTAATTTTTGAACTTAAAAAAAAAAGTCAAGCATTTAAGGACTGTTTTTTCTCTTCAATCTAGTCCTAGAAAATGTGAAGAGATACCTGCAAAATTTCAGTTTGCATTAAATAGAAGTGTCTTTTCAATCTAGTCCTAGAAAGTGTGAAGAGATACCTGCAAAATTTCAGTTTGCATTAAATAGAAGTGTTGTTTGGTTTTTTTTTAAAGAAAAGTTTTATTTCACCTGACGTATACAAAGTTGCTCCACATCCTAGCAGGAGCCAAGCTGCTCAGTAGAGGCAGATACAATTAGAAGTATTAGACTGAGTCATGTTTGTTGTTTCCTGCTTGTTTAGTTCAATCACGTTTCCTCTTGCACTGGAGGAGCTTGTATCACCCCTCTTGTATGCCCTGTTCCCTGACAATGTCTGTACTCTGTGCTGAATCAGGAGGTGACAGGCTGTTTTGTAGTGTGTGTGCCTGGCAGAACAGGCAGTGTTCTTGTAGACAAGGACAGCATGTCAAATCCAAGTTACACAACTTTAGACAAAACTGGAATATGAGCACAGAAATCATTCAGTCCCTTGGGTTGTTATTTGAGGCTACAGGTGTGTTTAAGACCACAGATCCATGTCTAGGGCCAAATCACTGCACTGCTGTGTTCTTTTTGTCCCTGTGAATGTTGTGAGGTCAGGCAGCCACCGGGCAGCATGCAGAGGGGGTGGTCTGGGTTTCAGTCTGATGTGACCTAAGAAAGTGCCCACGTGCTGATGGGTTTGGCTGGCTGCAGCCTGGGCTGTGTGTCACCACCAGCTGCTCCCCTGTGGTCAGTCTGCTTGGCTTTTTGTCGCCTTCCTTGTTAAAGTCCTTTATCCTTCATGCCAGTCCAGCTGCTGAGATTTGAAATGGTTATTCATCCCCAGGAAATGACACAGCCCTTCATTGCTTGGTGGTGCTCCCCAGCCAGGAGGCATGTGTGTCAGATGGCTGCAAGGCAAACGAGTGAGTGATAAAGATCTTGGGAGAGCTGTCCAGCAGTCAGTTTCAGGAAAAGAAATCCTTTTGCTGGTCTGTCTTCCTCCACTCCTTGGTGCTCCTCAGCCTCTGGCCCCACTTTGTTCTAGTGCAGGCTGTCGTGCTCTTTGCAGCTTAGTATTTCTTGTGTTTTAATCAGTGTTTCCAAATGACAGTTAAAGATAATGAATACTGTAAGCACTGTTTATTGTGCATTGCTGTGTGCTCATTGCTGGGTGAGCTGTTCTGGAGCTGTGGTGTGTTAGTTCTCCACACGGGCAGGATGCCTGGGGAGCTTCCTTGTTAAAGGCACTGGGTGAGATCAGCAGCTGGGGAAAATCTGTGCTTCACACAGCCAGACTCATGTGTCCTTGCTAAGGGTCTGCTTCCCTTCACAGAACATGGCATTCTTCTTCCTACCTGATTTCACTTCTTTCTTCAGTTCAAGTTTTTGCAGTTGTGGGTTTTTTTGTTTTGTTTTCTGTAGAGTAGAAGAGATCACCGCTGTCTTATAGCTTGACTGTAATTAGGCTCCAAGTTAATTGCAGCTGTTCCTGCTGTTTGCATGTCCCTGGGTCTAGCAGACAGGATGTGGGAGCTTTTCTTCATGGATAAATGTTGGTGATTAATTTCATCCTTAAGGGCAATGAGACTGGCAAACAGGTGGGTTTGCAACTTGGAAATGGTTATGTTTGCATTCAGCTACCCTCTGTTGACCCTATAGCTAAGCATTCCTGACCAGGAAGTCTCTTTCTGCAGTTTTTGTGAGATTTTCCTGAGTGTTGCCAGTTGCTTTGTGCAGGAATATCAGTCAAAAGATATTTCTGTGAGACATTTTAAAGTTGGGGTAGTCTGAAAAATTTAAGCAATGTGTTTCTCAGGTTGTCTTTGGGAAAGAGGCCTTTGGAGAGGGGCTTTAAAAATGTGATCTAAAGACAATTGCTCAGATGATGGTGAACCAACCATTGACTGTCATATGGCAACCTTTTGAAATTGTGGTTCCCTGGGTATGAAAAGTTTCTTGTAGTTTTCTCTTTTTTGTGAGGCACTGTAAATTTCCACCAGCCATTGAAATGGTGACTCTAACAAACTTGTGTGCTCTGTCTCACTTGATGTACACAGCAGTATGTCATCTGGGATTTTTGAATCACTTGGGAAAAAGCTTGCCTTGTGCCACAGCAACAAAATACAGCCAGGATCCAAGAGAATGTGATAGTTTGCACAGGGACAGTGTCCCAGCTGATGCTTGCTCTCTACAGTTGTCCCTTGTGAAATTCCTCCTTATCAGTTGCCTCTCCAGGATAGGTGTGACAGGCAAGCAGGAGTGCAGCCTTCAATTGCTGCTCAGAGAGCTGGCCACTGCATGCCTGGGGTTCAAAACCACTCGAAGGGGAGGGGAAGTGTCTTGAGCCAGGACTCTTGCAGGACTCTTCAGCTCCTTGTGCAAGCACTTTGTGCCAGTGATGTGCAGGGTTGCATAGGCAATGGTAAAAGCTGTGTGTGTGACAGCCAGCTGTGCATCCTTGCTCTCTTCTGTCCACTCGGGTGTGCCCACCTGACAAATACAGCTCGACTTCTTAACTATTAGGTAGCACCTAAGTCATCAGCTTCGTAGCTTTTTTTAGGGATTCTGCACAGCAGAGTCTGGTTTTCAAGGACTATCATTGACCTAAGTATGTCCTGTTTAGATTCAGGGCAGTACTTGTCTGATGTGAGCAGCAGAGCAGGTCAGAAATCCCTTCCCATGAAGGAAGTGATTTTCATTGCTTCCCTCCTGGAGGAGGTTGTGATGAAGCTGTTTACTGCCATGTCAGAGTTTCCTTTCATTTGGCACCAAATCCATGCAGACATCGCAATTAAATTTTTGTTGAGTGCTGCTGTCGGAAAGTGCCTAATTGCATTTGTGGAGGATATGCAATTGCAGGATCCCAGTGTTAGTGGGCATTACTGGCACAGCTCTTTTTGTGGTGTAGGGGAGGATGAGCTTGCCACCACTGATGTCACCTTTTACATCTTTATTGAGCAGGTCAAACAGACTGCTTGGGAAGATATGAATGCTGCAGTTTATGAGCTATGTGATACAGGGGCCTGTCATCTCCTCATGACCACGTGATTCAGCATCCTACTGGCTGTGAGGTCACTTGGTAGTTTGGCATCACCACACTTGGCTGGCTGGTAGCTCCAGTCTCACAGGATCCAGAGAAACGTTCAGCCACTTGGAGCCTCTGGCATTTAAAACTGAACTTGTCAAACGTAAGTGTCAATTTTTATCCCTTGCTTTCCACCTTTCCTAGTGACTTAAAGAACAGACCAGCATTGTTCTGCTGTCACTAGAATGCTGCAGTGGCATGTCACAAGCCCTTCTGGAGCGATTGCTTCTCCAGTTGCGTGAGGGAGGGAGTGCAAAGCTGCATCCTCTGCCATTCCCCATGAGGCAGCATCTTTGGATGGACCAGGCTGTAGCCTTCACTGCAGGCCTGTGGTTATGTTGGTGCTAGTTTTGTTCAAGTGAATGCTTCTTGCAGTTTGCAACTTCAAAATACCATTCTTGCTGTAAAAATATGCTACAGAAGTGTGTGAATAAGTGGACAGGTTGCACCACCTGTGTCCCTTAGGCTGTTCCTTGAGCTCCCAAGCTCTGTGGTAGCAGGGAGCAGAACACTGTTCTGGTGCTGCTGGCAGGACTGAGCTTCAAGAGTAACTCAATGCTGCATTAAGCTGACAATGCAGATGTGCCCAGGATGACTTAATTTCCCACTGCTGTCAACTGGCACAGTTGCACAGCTTTGCAAAGAGTCTGCTCCATACTGTTCTGACTTGAAATAACTCCAGGTCTATTTTGTTCAGCCCTCTGGTTGTGGTTTTATCTCTATCTTCAGTGTCTTACTCTGTGTTCACATAATTGAAGCTGATCCTACCCTGATTCACTATGAGACTAGCAAAGTGAATCCTTGCAAAGAGTTAAGGGGAGAAAGATCTCAATGTAAAGGCTTGATGCTCCAGAGTTGTGTGTGTGATTAGTTACTGCTTTTGAAAGTTACTTAGTTGGAGTGTCTTTGTGGACATCATAGTCTGAACTGCAGATCTACTAGGAGGGAGGGTGAGCTACTGCTTTTGAGCACAACTGGCTACAACTGGAGCAGGGGTGGGAGGAAGCCACTGGGGGATTGTGGAGGAGATTAGTTTGTGCTACAGAATTCTGTGTCCCCTTCTTTTGGGGTTGCTGGCCACGTTCCTCTCTTCCTCTGGCTTGCTATAGTAAAGGGTGCCTATTTAAGCAGCTTTCCTAACAGAAGTTAGGCTAAAAGACTGTTCTGGATTTAAAAAAAAAAACCCTACCTTAAATAGAAGCATTATCTGTTTTTGATGCTGTTTAATAAATGTTTTTTCCTGCTAAGTGTAAATCTCCATGGGTCCGGGTAGCACTTCAGAAGCATTTACAAACTAATGAGCTGCTAATTATTGGCCCAGCCCAGCTAATTAGTTTTGTTAAGAGTGTATTAATCTAGGTAGAGCTCTGAGCTAATGCAGCTTTGCTGCTTCTAGAACTTGAGCTGATGTGTTCAAAACTCTGACTTTAAGCTGTTCTGCATATACAAGCTCTGGGTACTGTGATTTGTCTTGGGAGACTTCAGGGCTGTTCTCCTGCCAGTACAAATGCCCAGCTCCAGGTCCCAAGAATTGCAGACATTTGACAAGTTACCCCAGTTTAAACATACCTACTGTGCTTTTCCCTTCAGCATGGCAGCACTGTGGATGGAGCTTCAAGGCAGCAGCAGGCTTGATTTATTTGGCAAATGTCACAGTTCTGTTTATGCAGACAGTAGGCAAGGTAGCTGCTGTAAAACTCATGTTGGTCTCCATAAAATTGCGAGTTCAAGCAATCTTGGGCAAAAAGGCAAACTGTTTGAGGCTGGTTGGCCTATGTTATGACCCTGAAGTTTATCAACTTTTTCTTAGAAAAAAGAAAGGGAGGGAAAGGGAAAGGCCTAAGGGAAACTCTGTGAAGCATTCCTTAGGTGGCTGTCTCTCAATGCAGCTTACTAAAGCTTGGTTAACAAATGGTATCACTTTGGTTTCCCATCATCTGGTGTCCCATCCTGCTCTCTGCAGCTTTCAGTTCAAAAAGTGATTATACAGAGAGTTCATACAGAGTGCACAACAGAAACCACAAGGGGTTTCTTCATACACAATAATTTTGTGCCAGTTGAAGGAGAAAGTTAAATAAAGGGGATTATGACTGTGAGAGGAGTGATGTAATTAAACATATTTACCTGGAATAGGCTCTTACTGATGTGATGTTTTGCTTTTCTTTACAGATACTCTTCATCCCTATGAGCTTGTTTCATACAGGGACCAGAGCCCACTTGGTCAGTGGGTGTTAGATCTTCCCTCTGAAGACAGATATTGAATTGGTTACTTCCACTGTGGGTTGGAGTTGGTGATTGTGTTTGCCCACCACATCCAAGTTAATGGTGTGCCAAGGATAGATGTGAAGCAGGTCTTCAGCTCCATATTGATGTGGTATCTTCTTAACTCATCGCAACGCCTTGAGCCCACAGCAGCACAGGATATGGAGGCTCTGGAAGTGGATGACATTAGCCCTGCCTTGGAAGTGACTGAAGACTTTTTCAATAGTTTTGATACTAAGCTTGAAAAGATTGTGCAGCCCTCTGAGGTGTATGGTCTGCAGGAGGTCCCAGAGCTGGTTGGGCATGAGGTATTTGATCAGATAACAGAGAGCAGGAACCTGAGGAACGTCGCCTCCTTAGCCAAAAGTAGCCTCATCTGGGATCACTGCAAAAATGGCCTCTTGGAAACCAAAGCTCAGACAGTGTTCCCTGCCAAAGACCAATGCAGGGTGCAGAGGGGAACAGCTGCTGACAACCTTGCTTGGGCAGGGGAAGGGGAGACCACAGCTTTTAATATCTTCAAGATCTGCCAGCGGCGGAGAGATAGGCCTCGCTCAGTGAATGACATCCTGGTGCAGAATGAGGAAGCCTCCATCTTCAAACCAGGTCACAACAGGTCACGCTCTGATATCAGCCATGTCAACTGGAGAGTGGTCTTCACAGGCACCTCCCTGCAGCAGCCACCTGCACCTGGTCAGGACAATAACTGTGCTCTGCTTTCCTACCTGGCACTAACCAAGGGAGAGGATATCCAAGGAAACACAGGTTTGTGCTGGTGCTTTGTTTATGTTTGTATGAGGAGTTTCTTATCTGATTTTAGTGTTTGTCTTGAAAGAGGAGCTGAATGTTAAAAAACACAAAAAAACCCACTCAAATCCTACTGTGAGGTAACTCTTAAAAGAAGATAAATAAGTATGGCTCTTTTGTCTTTGATGTAACTCTGTGTGTTTGCCTGCCTAAGGATAATTTTTTAAACTTAACTTTATTTCTGTTCTTTTTATGGTTTAAATATCTAAGCTTGTTTTACTTTTTGCTTCTGTCTTACTCAATTTGACTCAGGAAAAAATTATTTATTTGCTGTGTATTTCTGGTCATTTCCTTGAATGATTTTCCCAAACTCAAAAAAAGCTTTGAATGCTAAAGCTATTGGGAGAATGGCAAATCCCAACAAAAGCAGTTTTCATAAAGTGAAAGAGCAGCCATTAAAAAGAAGGTGCACAGAGCTCTACTGTAAGGCCCAAGATCTCTGTTCTCTTTCTTTAAATAATGCTGAATTTTCAGTCCATAAGCAAGTAACAGAAACTAAAGCACTCAATTTGTCAATATTAAGGCATTCCTGTCAGCATTGTGTGGGGCACAGGAAGTGTTGCTATCAGATTGAGGCAGGCATCTCCAGTGAGCCATATGAAGTGGTGTTTCAGCAAGTGATGCTTCTTCCTTTTCCTTCCCCAAGCACTGCACTGAAGAGGTTCTGCTCAGGGCTTTGGAAACACTGACCCCCTGTCTCCAGCTCCATGATTTATTTTGTAGATGCCAGAAATGGACTGAGCACTTATGGAGAGGAACAGCACCTAGTGCCACAAAGATTTCTGTAATCTAAATAAAGGCAGGGCTTAACTAAAAATCAAGGGATTGTGAAAGGGTGCATGTATGCATATGGTGGCTTGACTCCAGTTATGAATAGATGGCCTGTGTAGGGTTAAAATAAACTTTTTGTGTTGGGTTTTCCAGGTAAGTCAGTGACATTGGAACATGTAAAGCAGGTGCCTAAGTGTTTGTGTTTGGGGAGATGTGTGTGTATAAATATATATAACATGTAAGTATGTGTAAGTGTATATGTAGGTACAAACATTGTGCTCTATTGTGACACAGTTGCTGTAGCCCAAAGAGTGTTCTTGGTTGACAAAGGCAAGTGCATCTGCTGTTACTTTTGTCTAGGGAGATATATTGCTTCTTGTAGAGTGCAGTCTCTGTTCTGTATCTTTCTGGGAAAGGATGCAGAACAGAAATGCACTCACAAGTCTGGAGACAGAGCTCTTTGTTTTTGTCTGCTGTATCCTGGGCACCTCCTGGGTTTGATGTGTAACAACTTCATATGCCCACAGAAACTCCATTAAAATGCAGCCATTGAAGGTCTATGTCCCTGAGAGTGTTTTAAACTTAATCTGTGATTCTGTGATATGAAATTCCTATGGACCCACTTCTCAAGGTAGTCAGTGCTTGCTGTGTGCCCTTTAAGAGCTTTCTGTATGGAATGTCAGAAGGCAGGGGTACCTTCTTTGAGGAAGGAGAGCTTCTGTGCTCTGAAAATACATGTTTTTAACTTGTTTCCTTTACCTGTTCTTTTCAGCAGCTGTGTAGGTTTTACAAGGTAGCTGTGCTATTTCTTCCCTCTGTGTTTACAAGAGAGCCTCACAAAGAGTTTGCTGCTACTGTGAGCTGACCTGAAAAGAGAAGTGCAAAAGCAAGAAAGTAGGTTTTGCAGATGTGTATCTGTGGCTACTAATTATTCTCCAGAAAAGATTGAAGAATATGTTTGGAGGTTGGATAAAACCTATTGCAGTTGTTGAAGGGGTCATAGTTGTTGCATCCTTAGAAGACATCCCTTTTCAGGGTTTTAATCCAAATTAAATGAATGCTGTGAGATATTGAGAGGACCTTCAGCAACTCCTGTCAGTCCTTGCTGCTGTAAAGGACTTCCCTCTGGGGCCTGCAGAGGTCTCCCAGTCCTCCAAAGCTGTCCCAGTTACTGCATACATGAACTCTTCACTGTTTTTTTTCATAGTATACCCATTACTGTGGCCTTCTCTGTTCCTGCTGCTTGCTCTTTCATAAATCACTTAGGTTGGAAAAAACCTTTAAGATTATCTCCTCCAGCTGTTAACCCAGCACTGCCGACTCTACCCCTAAACTGTAATACAAATAAAATGGCACTGATTCCTTTCCATGTGCTAAGAAAGAAAAGGACCTGAAAAGAAGCTCTGCCTTTTGGAGCAGTATCTTTGGCCTGCTGGTGAAAGAACTCATGTGCTAGGAATAAATCCTGTTTGTGCTGTGGGGCACAAGCAGGAAGCAGAGCAAAGTTATAAGCAAATTCAAGGCAGGCTCTTGTATTCCTGGGCATGTGGCCTGGCAGACAAAGAAAGAATACTGCTCTTATAATATACAGTGAAGCTTGGCTTGGATTTTTAAAGCACAGTGTTTTAAACACAGCATGGCTTGATGGTCAGGTGGGTGTTACTCAAACACTGCCCCTCCCGACAGTGTGGGTGCTACAGTACTTTTTCCAGGTACCTGTTTTGTTTGCCTACTGTGCCTGTGAGCTTGGGGAACTCTAGAGCTGTCACTGGGTTGAGCACTTGCAGGCTGACAAACTGAAGGATACATATCTGCAGACCCAGGTGGGAAGAAAAGACTGTATTTTTAAGTAGGAAGATAGTGGACGTTGTGGATCTGAGGCACAGTTTGTCCCTGATCTAGCAAATCCCACCAAGAAGGTGACTAGCCCAACCCAGTTTGAGAGCATTTTAGGTCCCAAACATGTTTTGTAAAAATGTTCAGTTTTGTAAAAATCCGAGAGGAAAACTACTGACAAAAACTCTGTAACTTGCACTCATCACTTAGTAAGCATTAGAGAATTCAGAGAGGAGTGCCCCCTCAAGATGCAAACTCCTCACAAACCAGGCATCTCTGCTTCTGCTCAGTGGTGGAAAACAGAGTAAACTCTCCTGCCGTGCCTGCTGAGATGCAAGTACAGTCAGTTGTTCTGGAGTGTGTCTCTTCTGGACATACTGCTACAACATTTGGCCTCTCTCTCCAGAGGTGCTGGTTGCACCAGCTGCCCCAAGTGTGGCCAGTGGTAGGTGGGTGCTGGGCTGGCCTGGTTTCAGTGCTATGTGCAGGGTTCCTATCTGGGACAAGGGGGCATTTCCCAATGGAGAGGAGAGATGCTGAGGAAAATATTACTCTGTCCCCAGCTGCCGAGTCTCTCTTTGTTTTCCTCTGCCTTCTTCCACCTCTTTCCTTGAAATTATAACTCCAAATGGCTCAGATGTGAGCCATTTACTGTGATTATTTCCTTGTTTTTTACTCTTCTTCAATTTACTCTGCCTGTCTCCATAAGGAGGAAAAGAGATGCAGTTTCTGTTTGGAAGATGGATAGAGAGGTGGTACCATTTGCTCTCTGAGTAAAAAGGTATTATCTGGCACAGTGCATGTGGAAGAGATAAAGGAGCAGAGCTGTGAGATGTGTGTATATGTGCAGCATATGAATTCAGCCTGTCTCTGCCAGCATCTCTTGCCCTGACCTAAACAATACGAGGCATTTGAATGTTAATCAGGGTGGCTGCTGGTTCTGTCCCAGTTTGAACGAGAGCCATTGGAGCCGATTTCACAGAGCTTGAAGGGAAGGAGTGGGGTGAAGGAGGGAGAGGGGGGTGCCTCTGTGAAAAACAGGAGAGATAGCCTTTCTCTAACTCAACAAAAGACAAGCAAACCTGTGTGTGGATGAAGGAGGGGTGGCTGGGGGAAGGTTATGAGTTGTCTTATTATGGAGAAGCTTGAACAGTCATCTGTACTTGATGGAAGCGAGAGAGATTGCAGTTGGAGCTGCAGAAGCGCTGCCTCCCTGATTGGATTAATAGAAAGGGAAGATGACTCTAGAATGGCTGTCCATTATCTGCACTACAAAGGGATTAGTGTGGGTTTCAGAGAAATTAATGGCTTTTGAGTTAGTGCAGAAATACTAATGAATGTCAGGGCCAGAGATGTACTGTGAACAAAATTGGTTCTCTTTCAGTGTGTCCATGTGTGTGCACATCTATCTATTTGGGCTATCAAAGTATGCATTTTCTCTACCATTTTGGGTTACAGATTAGGCTTTCAGTTTTCATATTTAGCTGAAATACCCTCGAGTAGTTTATTGATATGCAAGGTACAGTTATACTGACCTTTTTAGACCTAGTGCCAAAATAGCAATTTTTGAAATTGTTGTTATGGTTTTTGCCATATCTGCAGGAAAAATCTCTGTAGATGGAGTCCTTTGAGCATGGTGTTAAAAGCAGGTTCTGTTCTGAGTATGTGGGTAAATGGGGAAGCTGAGGCTGAGCTGTCAAGGTGAAATCTAAGTGTCCCCTTTTTTTGTTAGGGTGGCTGCAAGGTAGCATTCTTCCCCGATTTTTAACCCCCGTGAGATTTCCATACCAACCTTAAGTATATCAAACAACTAATTTTCATGTATGTTCATTAAGTTTAACTGGAGCTTGTCTGCTTAATCCTTATAAATCCTTAAAAGTTGGTCTTTGCTGAAGAGCTGGCAAAAGCTTTTACACTGCTGCTCTTCTGATTCTTTCTCCTGCCCATAGAAGAAACTGAGAATTAGCTACAGGAGTACTTGCAGTCAAAGGCAGGAGCATCTTCTTAGAATGAAGGTTACAGCCCAAGGTTGCCCCAGTAGGTATTAGAAGCTCCTGGACAGTAACTAAGTTCCTCAAATACAAAGAGTCTCTGACTCTCCTTGTGCTTCAGGAGGACAGACAGACTCACCCCTCATCCAGCAGTGGTGAGAGCAGTTTGGCCAGCAATCTTGGCCATATTAGCTGGGAAGCCCATGGAGATGTAGTTGCTATACTATGGTTTTGTTTCCAAGCTTCATCCAGTCTAGATGTTTCTGTTCTCTTAGCTCTGTGTTGCAGACATCCTCAGTATACTCAGAGATGATGTCTAAAGCTTGTTAGAGTGTGGCCTGTTAACATGAGTGTAACTGGTTAAGCTGAGATGCTGGAAATGTTTTATGCCTCCAGCTATCCCTGTTTCAAAGGCTGTCAGCTCCAGGGTGGAAATGTTGACTAGACCAGTTCTTGTATTGCCGTGGTCTGTAATGCTGTGTGTTAAAGTCAGTTGATGCTGGTTTTATTGTGACCTAATTTGCTGGACAGTGGATGAGGAGCTGTGTCCAGGTTGCTACCTTGCTCTTGTGCCAGGAATAGCAGACTCTAAGGGAGACAGACAATTAGAGGCAGAAACCTTTACTTGTGTCTGCTAATTCTGTCACTGTTTGTGAGTCAAGACCCAGCACAGGTACCCTTAGTGGAAGGGTAAAGTAGAACTCAAAGGGGAGTAAGAGTTTGTTCCTCAAGCCTGCGTTGTTTTGGGATGCCAAGTGTTACAGTATGTATTACAGTGTAGCAGTGAATGACTCTGGATTTATACAGGGACCAACAAAAATTGCCTAGAGCCACATGCCTAGCCCATGGTGAAAATATGAATCTTGCCTGTGGTGGCTGAAGTGGTGCAAATCAGATTGGAACAAATTTTGTATGGAAACCTTTTTTTAAAACTCAGAAATGCTTTAGATAATTCCTTTTAAAAGGAATCACCTTTGCATCACTTTAGTATTTGGAGTGACTTGTGTGTGGCTGGTTGTCTGTAGGTGAAGAAGATTCCCCTTGACTTTGCCTTGGGCTGGGATTTGTGAAATGGTCTGCTCCAAAGCACCTGAAGTGCTGAGATGCTCAGGTGTAGGTGTTTGAATCCTTCTGGGCAGCCTCTTACTTTTCATTTTTGGTCATGTCTGCTGCTCCTGAACCTGATTCTCATAAATCAGCAAAACTCTGGAGTAAACAGAGCTGCACAAAATGTTTTGGTCCCAGGTTGTGCTGAAATGCAGTAGGAAACTGCTGTGTTGGGCCCAGGTCTGCATTCACCATGCAGGTGCCAGGTGCTGTAGGCAGGGCTGGCAGCAGGGCTGTTCCAGCAGCCCCTCCACAGGACACAGCTGTGCCCATCAGCCACAGGTGGGGCCTCTTTGGCAGAACACATCTCAGGAGGAGCACAGCACTGGCAGCTGTGTCAAGAGCAGCTGAGGGTCAGAGAATGAGAATGTGCTCCAGCCCCTGGGGAGGACGTGGTGGAGCAGGATTTCCCTGCAGGCCCATGTGGGACCCCATGCTGGATAATATGGAGATTTCTGAAGGAACTGTCGCTACAGAGAGCTCATGCAGTGATACAATTAAGCTGAAGGACTGCAGCCCCTGGAGAGGACCATGCTGGAGCAGGGGAAAGATGTGAGAAGGAATGAGCTGACCAGATACCACTGTGCCCTTTCCCTCTGAGCTGCATAAGATGGGGGAGGCAGAGGTGGTGTGTGTGAAAACATGAAGTTGAGCCTGGGAAGGAGCAGGAAAGAGAGGGTAAGGTGTTTTAATTTTTATGTGTTTTTCACTGTCAAAATCTTATTTTAGCTGGCAATAGATTACTTGATAGTATTGTCCACTTCTGGACTAGGTTCTGGGAGACCTGCAGTGTTTTGTTGCTCTGCTATTGTCGTCCTGGATAATTGCTTTCTCGGGAAAATTGCTTTGTTTTTCTGTTCCTCTATTTCTTTGTTCCTTTTTGTAAGGTATTTTGATACCTCTGGGTAAAAAAGTGCTGTATTCGTGGTGGCTCAAAAGTAGAGTTAGTGCTTGTGTTTGATAATTATAACCTATTACATGAAGATTCTTTCTGTGATCCCATCTTCAGATGTGCCATGCATGAGTGGGAGAGATGTAGAAGCCAGAATGATGTAGTAATTTGAGACAATTAAATAATCACAATATTCTATTTTTTTTCCCTCCAGAACACAAGACAGTGTTCTCAAATCTTCTGAAGAAGGGATACTTGGAAGTTAGAAGAGACAATGACAGCTACTGGCAAACCTGTTACGCTGAACTGTCTCAGTACAAACTGTACCTGTATTGCTTGGACAGCAGTGGCAACCAGACCCTTCCCACCATGTATCCACTCATGCGTTTTCAAAGGGTCGCTGTTACCGGTGGCATTGAAACCAAGGTGGTGGACACTGTCCTGTCAGACAGCTCACAGCTGCAGC
Organism: Passer montanus; assembly: GCF_014805655.1. Taxonomy (NCBI): domain Eukaryota; kingdom Metazoa; phylum Chordata; class Aves; order Passeriformes; family Passeridae; genus Passer; species Passer montanus. Next base: position 2,621,904 of record NW_024356504.1, read on the forward strand.
TGAAGGCTGAGTCCTCGTGGGAGACTTTGGACTGGGGACAGAAACTTTGGGAAGCAGTGCATGCATCTGGGCCTGCTTTTACAAGACAGCAGGAGAAACTGGAGAATGTGCCAAAGCCTGAAAATAACAGTGAACTTTCTCAAACTAATGGATTATTAGAGAAGCCTATGGAGCTCTTCCTGTCCATGAATTTGACTGAAAACACTAAAGAGTACCAAAATATTCTGAAATCAGGGACTCTTTACAGGTTAACTGTCCAGAATAACTGGAAGGCATTTACTTTTGTCTTGAACAGGTCTTATCTCATGGCATTCCAGCCTGGTAGGCTTGATGAAGATCCCCTGCTGAGCTACAATGTGGATGTGTGCCTGTCAGTCCAGACAGATACTCAGGATGGCTGTGACTCTTGCTTTCAGGTCATTTTTCCCCAGGATGTGCTGCGCCTGCGAGCAGAGACGCGCCAGAGGGCCCAGGAGTGGATGGAGGCACTGAAAGCAGCAGCCAATGCCACTCGAAGTTTGACTCAGAACCCACAGGTCACGCTCAGGAGCAAGCCTGGAGATCGGCCCTTTGGAAATGATCTTAGAAAGACCAAGCGCCAGTCTGTGACCACCAGCTTCCTGAGCATCCTGACCACACTGTCTCTGGAGAGAGGGCTCACAGTCCAGAGCTTCAAGTGTGCAGGTGAGCAGCCAGGTTGCAGCATCTGCACCTACATCCCCTCTACAGGAAAAGAAAATCACTTCAAAGAGCATGTGTGTGTTTTGGTAGCACAGCTGTTCCCTGCCTCTCACTGTGGCTGGAGTTAGCCTTTTTCTCTGTCAAATGTGGAGAAAAACCTATGGGATAGTCAGGGGTTTATCTGCTTTTGATGAGCAGTGCTGAAACATTAGATCCTGCACATACACCACTACATGGGCCAGGGCTGCCTTGCAGAGTGGCTGAGCTGTTTCCTTGATTCAGGACACTGTAAAGGTGGTGCAGAATCAAAGGGATTTGAATTAATTTGTTGTCTGATTCGAGTCCTATAGGCAAGATCATGTTTTTATCCAGTTTGGGAAGGAAGTGAAAATAGAGAGGATGTGTCTGAATGCAGTACATTGTCCTTTTACTTATCAAGGGCACCTGTGTGGAGCAAATTTGGGCACCTTACGCCTAAACTATAGTCTCTGACTTGCTTTAGTTACACTCACTTAGAAATTGTCAGCTCAAGCAGAAACAGATCTTTTGGAGACTTTTTCTTTTGTATTATGGGAGCCGTGGTGGTTGTGCCTCTCCTCCATGCTGCTTTGGGGCTGGTTCTTATGTTGCTCTGGAACCACATATGACTCCAGGGAGTATCAGTTTGGGCCCAGGACCTGCTGGCTGGCCTCAGTGTCTTTCAGGGGAGACCTGGGCCCTAGAAGTACTGGGCTGCCCTCAAAATTGTCCATGGGTGCAGTTGGGTTTGTCCTTCTCTGGTAGCCATCTGCAGGTCATGTTCCTGCTCATCTCTCTATAGTGCATGGAATCCACCTTGGCAGCTGGAGCATCATGAAGGTTGGCATCATTGCAGTTAATGATTTAGTCACAGTATTTGGGCTTCTGCCTGAATTCAGCTCTGTTCTTGGCCACATTTGTATGACTTGATGTAATTTGTTTTATATTTTGCTTAATCTTCTGACTGAGGTTCAGGAGAGTTTCAAGTGAATATTTTCAATTACCTCCTCTAAAATAGGATCAGGCCCTGGCATGGCAACAAAATACATGTCTCCAATGTGAAACAGATTTTAGTTTTGCTTTATGTAGTATGGGAGCAGACATTTCTCTGGGAAAGTGTGGATTCCCTCTGCCAAACGTGGGATGATTAATATCCACTCACTCATGTATTCCCCACAAAAATAAGGTGCTCTGACCAGGCTTGCATGATGTCTTTTCCTGATACACCTGAGGCATTCCCAATACTCCTATGGTCTCCTTTTAGTCTGCCAAACTGAACAAATGTTCTGGTGGAGAGAAACTCCTCTTGAGTTGTGGCAGGTCTGTGGGAAGCTGGTCACTGGGATTCTCTGTCCCCGAGGATGGGGATTCACAGCACTTTCTGTAGGAGCGAGTCCTTTGCCGTTCCTGAGACCCTTAGGGCCGACTGGAGCTTGGAGCTGTCACCATGGTGCAGAGAAAGAAATAATTTTAGTTATAACTGGGGAGACTTGTTTGGCTCAGAAAAGTTTGTGCTGAGGAGGCACACGGGCGGGCTGAGCCTCTCTCCTTGTTCCTCGCTCCCTGCAGGCCGTTGTGCCGTTCAGCATGGGCTGCTGTTTAACCTGAGGGGCCTGCTGTTGGTAATTACGGCTTGCAGGCATTGAGAGCGGCTTTCCCCAGGGCTGCTGGGAGGGGTAAGCTTGGAGAAAGATGAGGAGGGGGGAGGAAGAAAAGTTTTGCTGTGAATTCTTCAGCCATTTAGTGCAAATTCCTGTAATTACCGTCTTTGTGTCCTGTCCCAATGGCACATAATACAGCAGAAGCCTTTCCTAATTGAGACCTTACAGGAGGTACAAATCCCTCCTTTGTTCAGCCTGACAAATTAGTGCCAGAAAGTGGCAAGGTCCGAGTGGGAATCAAAGGCAAGCAACACAAAGATGGAACTTACGGCTACAGTAATAACCCTCTCTAGTCCTGCAGGGGTGGGAGGGAAGGAAAAGTAATGACCAATGAAAAATGAAGGGTTTTTTTGTTATAAATTCCCTTGACATGACAGCACCTCAGGGCTGCTTTATTTATTTAGGAAAAGCGATTAAATAGTAATACAACAGGGCAGACCATTGTCTCTCGAGCTACCCCCCTTCCTGCAGACCCCTGCTGCCTTGGCTAATTGATTGACAATGAACCTCTGATAAAGAAGGTTGCTGGGAGGACCTGATGGGGACAGGCTTTTTAAAATTTATTTTCTCTCTGCAGTCTTTGTGGGGTTCCCTTCCCCGGTTTTTTTTTTTTTGTTTTTGTTTTTTTTTCCTGTTTGAAATGCTCTCGGCATCCCGTTTCCCTTTTTTCCCCTCAGTAAAAGCTTTTTAAGGAATTGGTCCCAGACAAACAGCTGATATTCACAAGCAGGTAGGGAAGAATGTGAATGTCTGTGCCTCGCTATTGACAGGTTTATCTTGGAGTCTGGCTAGCACTTTTCAACTCGTGATACAAACCAGGGCAGTGGTGTCAGATGTAGTCATGGGGCAGGGAGGACAAAGTGTTGATACCCTGGAGTCAGAAGGGCAGTTGGAAAAAAAATTCTCTTTTGCTCGATCAGCAGACACGAAAGCTTTTCTCCACATTTCTAACTCTGTTTTACTGCAGAGGGCAGGGCATTACTGGTTGTAATTTGAAAAAAAATGAATTAACAGGCCACTGATTAGCAGTGGAGAGGCAGGGAATTTATAAACCCTTTTAATTTTGTGGCCATTATTTATATTTTTGTCTTAGAGAAAGGCATCTGGGTAAAGGTAGGCATTTCTCCTGGAGGTCTGTAAGGAGCAAATATCCCCAGGTGCCCTTCACTATCGTTATTTCTTTGTCATGTGGCATCACTTTTCTATAGATGAGGAAGACAAATGGCCTTTGCCCTTGCCTCCTGTTTTTGCATAGCTCCTGTTCTTTTCATGGCTCTCTTCTGTTTCACCTTTTGTTTTCTTTCTCCTCGTCCTTTATTAAAACAGACTTTTTTTTCCAGAGAAGTCAGTTGTGTTTGCCAGGAACTCTGTTACTTAGACAGCAAGTCCTAATGGATGTGGGAATTTCTGCCTCTGGAAAATGTGCTCTGCACGCTTCCATTTCTCTGTGTGGCTTTCCCTGCTCCTCTTCTGGGGTGCCTTCTGTCTTTTCCGCCCTGCTTCTCCATGTCTCCTCACTTGCCAAAACGATAAATACTGCTATTAGGGCTTGAATGACTTGGCTGGCTGAGCTGACACTAGGTGCAGAGAAGCCGGGGTTAGTAAATGTGCTATTTCCTGAGCTTGCAGCCCTGGCAAACGAAGCAGCAGGTGGAGAGCTGTTGTCTTTCAAGGAATCGTTCTGCACCTAGCGCTGTGATCCTGTGTGTTGCTGGGGGACAGCCCAGTGCAACATGCACGGCTCATTCAACCTCTGCTCTATCCCAACCCCTTGGTCTACAATCAGTCCCTGTTGCAGTAAAAATAAAATTCCTGGGTTTTTTCCCCCCTTAGTGAAAATAAAGTATTTCCTAATAGATTGCAAGCCAGCAAGTAATTTAAAAAACAAAATAAAATAGTCATTTGCAATATCAACTTTGTTCAATTTCTCAAAAAGCTTTACAGTTGAAACTTCTCAAATACAGACAGTTGAGAAGCATCCTTGAATTTAGTAAATACTTAGTGAACTGTCATTACACCCAGCACTTACTTGTAGCATGTCACTGAAATAAAAATGCTAGAGGATAAACCTAGAAAATGCAGCACAATAATAAAATACCATAAGGTCCTTTGGAAGGTTTTTAGAACTCTTGTCACATTTTAGTTCTCAATAACCATTGTTCTCACCTGTCCAGGGCTTTTAGGATTGTGCTTTTTCTAAGTGCTGTATTTGTTTTGTGCTTGGTTTCATTTCAATTGATCTCTTTCTTCCGAGGCTTCAGCAGCTTTTTACCTTCCCTGCATTTGAGACTCTGTAAAATCCCCTAGGAATGTTTTGCACTGTAAAGGTTTCATTGTTTAGGTATCTTCACTTTAGGCTTTAGTCTTCTAGTCTTGTGTGTGACTTTCAGGCCCTATTTCTATTCATTTAAAACTTCCACTGCTAGCAGTGGGATTTTTAAACCAGCTGAGCAGAAAAATGCGTGGTCTAAGTTAGTATTTGGAAAATACACCATGTTTAAACAAGGTCACTGACTTGTTGGGAGGAGTGGGGGGAGTGTTTCCAAACAAGGGTGTCTGGAATTTGTGTGGCAGGGAGCACTTTATTTGCAGTGGACCTACATGTTTCAAAACACGAGTTTGCTGGGCCACAGTGCTTTGCCATATGACAGCTCATTTTGGACAAAGATAGGAAGATACCACATAGTTGGGTTGATTAAACCTGTTTATCACTGATCAGTTATGATCCCAGAGGCCATTTAATCCTCATTGATGAGTTCCTCAGTGCAGTTCTAGGATGGCATGACTAGAGCAAGTGACAGTGAAAGCTGTCAGCTTTGTCTGCTAGAAGTTGGGTCCTTCACCCTCCTGGAATTTGGCTGGCACCTCCACAGAGTGAGATTTTTGTCTTCATGGGATTTGGTTTGGAGTTGGCCTGCTGCTGCGTGGAAGCGCAGTTTAGATAAGTACTTGATCAGCTCTGTGCCCTGATGTGCACTTTGCAACCAACTGGTGTTTAAGCCACTTCTTTGTCTCAGCCCTGCAAGAGGAACTGCTGATACAGCTGTCTTGGCTGATGAATCTACATATTCCCCCGGCAGCCTCGAAGGGTGCCTTTTCTGCCTCTGTGGGGATAGGTGACCCCATTGCTCTAATCTGCCCCTGTCAACAGCTCTGCAGGTTTTCAGTACGTGCTAATTTATTGTACTATTGTGAGCTCAGTTCTGCTGCGTGTGAACGTGTCTCTACTGTAAGTGTAGGCTGTCCTTGGCTATGCCTTGTTTCTGCCTGGCTTGTGGGTGCTAGGTATGAGTTCACTACCCCCGAAGAACTCTTGGTTGTCTGGGGATCTTTTTGGTCCATTTGTGGTCTGAAACTAGTCTTGAGGGATCTTTTGGCATAGAGTTCAAAGAAAAGAATGCCCAAACCAGGCAGACTAAATGTCCAAGTCTCACCTTTGTTGAGATGCAAAAAGCTACATCTGGACAAAAGGAAGTATTTTTCAGACCTGAAAATTCCCAACACTTATACACCACCCCCACACCCCCACAGTTATTTTCTGGAGAACTCAGAGTTTCTTTCTCATGTGCAAGAAAGAGCTTTATTTGTTGGGCTAGCATCTTTTAAATCAGTCAGTCCAGCTTTGCTACTAAAGACCTTACCTTCCCAGAAAGGCACAGGCATTGGCACAACACTTTCTTTGCAGTTGCAGTTTATACCAGGTTCCTGAGTTGGTTTGGGCCATGGCCGTTAATTTAGTTTCCTAAGAAAGCAAAGGTTATGTTCCAATGCTGTTTGCTCAGTTTTACTCCTGCCCCGTAAAATTTGAATCTACTTGACTGTTCTAACAAAATTTGACAGGGGAGAAGAGGTAGCAAAGATGTGTGCACCTCGGAGGTGTCACAAAAGCCAGCATCGCAGGGAGCCCCTCCTAATCTTGCTCTGGAAAAAAAATCCTGTGAAGTGTACTGTGTATTTGTTTGGCATCAGAATGTCCTTGCAGATGTGCAGCCTTGAGGGACAAACACTGAAGGAAAATGGCTGCTTTGGGGTCTACTGCTGCAAAACTAAGGCATTTGTGTGTGTGTTGGCAAGGCTCTCCCTCTTCTGTCACATGCCAAAGCAGTGTTTTATTGCAAAACTATTGCATGTGGATCAAATCAGGGGCAATGTAAAAGAAATTACAGAACAAACCAGAGGCCAACTGCTAGGAAGGGTTTAGGTTCTCACTCTGGCCTTCTGCAATCTCTATAATCTGTGACATGTACCTGTTCTGTGTAAATCTGGATAGTTCATATGCCCAAGGCAGTGCTATGGTAGTGATGAGTGACCAAGAAGAAATTCAGCCAAATAGCATTGGTAAAATATGTAACCACACTTACTGCACAGTTGTTCCTTCTGTTAAAAGGAGATACAAAACCAGTTGTGTATTCAAACAGAAACAGAACTGATTATTTCTAGGTATGCTAATGCTGTATTAAATAAATGAAACTTGGCAAACCAGGTAGCCTTCAGTGTAAGTCAGAAAGTGAGCAGTGCAGGGGTAAGTGGTCTTCAAACTAACTGCAGAGCAGAAATGAAAAGTGGGTTAAGTAGAGACTCATTTTGCTAAATGGCCTGGCTGAGGGTGCTGGCACCAGTGTTTGCTCTGATCACACAAATTGCTGGCCTGCTCTTTGCTCTGTTCTGCGGTCTGCCTTCTCAGTATGTAGAACCAAACATGAATGTAATTGACTGTATAAGTGGGAATGCCGTTATTAATTATGCTTACATTGTCTCCTGACTTCTAGCTGTCAGACAGGCTTCAAGAGCTGGCCCAGAGAGTGTTCAGTTCCCATTCCTGATCCAAGAGCTGGTAAATAACTGAATCCTACCAATAAGTCATTCCATGGTAGATCCCATTTCCTTCTGTCAGGGAACACTTCAGAGTCTCAACAAAGCACCAGATACTGCAGAGAATAATAAGGGTATGGGGAAAAGAATACTAGATTAGTTTGAGGTGTATGGTATTATCCCTGAGCACTGTTGTCCTGCAAACACAGGGAAAGGGTTGGAAAATGTGCAATAGGAGAATGCAAACTGGCCATGTGTTAAAAAGGCCACAAACAACAGCTTATGTGTAAAGTATGTCTTCAAAGCTGTTTGTAATTTCCTCAGAGCATATTCTCTGGGAAGAATATAACTTTATATTCTTAAACTTTGCCACCTGTTAGAATTTGACATGAAAGGTAGAAGAACCTATATTCTGATGAAACTCAGGTGGGGAAATCCAAGCACATAAAAAATTAGTTTCCATATATATAGTTTTGTTGCTTGTCATTTGACACAGCTAGGATTTTAGTTTTCATTTAGTGATGAAATATTTCTCTTGACTTAGATATGTGAAATGCAAGCTTACACTTTGACTTTAAGTTTTGATGTTATATTTGCAGGCTTAACTACTGTTGGTTTTACTGGGAAGGCAGAACTCAGCTGTGTAAGCTGCAGCATGCCTGTATGCTGTCTTCTATAAAGGACATGTACAATACAGGCATGCACAATGTTGTGTATGCACCCATATGTGTTATCACCTGACTTGTTTCCGTCATGGGGTTTTTTTCTTGATTGCTCATCTTTGTAGAGAAAGTCACAGCTCTGTGTGTTCAGCATGACTGATGTGAAGGGTTGTAAATATTGGATGTCTGCACCAATCCTGTCTTTGCTGATTGAAGAAAGCCTGGGTGCCGAGGGAATAATTCCTCTCATGTGCCTTGGAGAGCTGCTCTGAAGCTGGGTGCCTGTGAGACATCTCCAGTAGGGTGGGATGGGTCACTGTCTGGAGTCACAGCCCAGAGCCACCAAGCCTGCACTGGTAGGCTAAGTCAGCTGAGCTGGAATGTGTAAGACAGGAAAGACAGGCATTGTACCTTCAAATGGTGCTAAGGAAGATGGAAAGTCTGTTATTTTAGCACTTAGTCCTGAGCTATAGCTGATAGTCAAGGTTTCCATTGACTTGGAACAGCTGGGCCATCTTTTGGACTCAACTAGGGATGCGTGAACCCTTCCTTATTTCTGGAGAAGCTGATCTAGTTTATAATTAAAGTGGGATGTGTACATTGCTGACATAATAGGAGTTTTATATGTTGCTTAGGTAATTATAACTTGATAGGGTGAAACCCACATGGTTTCAACAGAGATTTTTTTTTTTACTTTAATCTGTTAAGGTTTTGTTGTCTTTTTTTAAAGTTCATAGGAAGCTCACAGAAAATGTAGGAAAGGTGAGTAGTGTCAGACTTTGCTTGGAGGTTTATAAGTTTTTAATTATTTAGTTGAAATAAAATTACTCTAAAAAGTAATGGTGGGAAAAGGAAGGACAAAGTGTAATGCAAACTTGGATAGGCATAAGAGAGAACTGAGTTGGATTGTTAGTGTATCTTCCTTGCGAGTTTGAGTTTTCCTGTGGTGGAGTGAATTGGAATAGATGCACAGGAGTAAAGGTAAGCAACTGAAGTAATTCTCACCTTATGTCTGTTTGTGCTGAGCTGATAGAGCAATGTTGTGTGTCTGATCTACTGAAAATTTGTTGCTGTGCTCCTTCTGCTTAGTCTGCTTTATGCCTTTATCAAGCTGAAAGCCTTTTGAAGTCTGTGGATCATTTTCTTTTCTTTGTATTGTATGTTGTTTCTAAATGAATTAGCTTCTAAGCTAATCTGTCACAGATTTAATTATGGCACACAATCACAAGGGAGTTGCTTTTTCCTGTTACTGAGCAAGGAACCTTATTGAATAAGGAAAACAGTTGTGTACTTGATTCTAATTTGGTCTTTCACTTTCTCTGTTTCACTGTGGAGCTACTCCAGTCTTTTCTTGCTAAAAGATTGAAGAGAAAGGTATCTGGATAAAAAGGATAGCTGTGTGTCTTCTTGACCACAAGAGTATGCAGCAACCTGAAAGTGGTGTTTTCCATGCTTCAGAGAAGAGGAATTGTGTTCAGAGGTCTTGGATTCCTCCTCCATACTAGACTACTGCCTTAAGTCAAGGAGAGAGTTTTGTTACAACTTTTTAACCTCACCTTCTGTACTATTTTCTTCCTGAAGGCTTTGCACTTGGACATGAGCCTCTTGATGTTGATACTCCTGCTCTGCTCACAGACATGTTGAGAGAGATTCATCAGTGCCCAAGAGCACTTTCTTGCTGCTATTTTTTCTAACCCCTATTTTCTTTCCTTGATTCCAAGGCTGTTTTGTTGTATTTTCCATGATGAAAGGTTTGGGATGATTCCTTCCCTCTCTTTGCTAACAGCACACCTTACAGCTACACTTCTTCCCTCTGTAGCTTGCTCTGTAACATTCTTTAGGGAGGGATGATCTCTTTGCATTAAGCCCCGGGTTTGCCAGACCTTTGTACAGATGTTATATAGATAATATTCTGTGTGAGCATTAGGAATAGGTGAGAGAGGTTTGGTGAAAGTTCTGCTCTTTTTTCTCCCATCCTGTGCACGGTGCTTTCTCTAGTTATGTAGGCAATTAAGTGTTTTCTCTGCAAACATGGTCCCTTCCCAAACCCTAAACTATATCTGTTGAATTGTATTATCAGTCTTGGAGATGGCAGCTGCATCTGATTGTCCAGCTGGGAGAGGTGCTCAAGAGTTTTAAGCCAGGAATCAGTACTGGCTTTGCTTCTGGTAAACATCATGGCAAGTTGATGTACCTGAATGGCCAGGTGCAGGATTTCCAAGGTCATTGAGCCAATATTCCTTCTTCCTCTTCTTTCTCTCTCATTCTTGATCTATTTTTTTCCATCTTAAAAAAACAAAGTAGCATAAGTGGTCTATGCCACAGAAATATGTTTGTCACACTACACCACTTTGAACTGCATAACATCAAAGAAAATCAGTGCTTTGATAACTTGATTTGAAAGGGTTGTAGAAATAGCCATCATTATGAATCACAACTGAGAGGAATGGAAAAGATGGTGATTTTCAAACAGCAAAGCTTGGAAAGCAGGGGAAGATGTAAAGTGGATGCCTCTGCCACATTATCATCTAACAAATCCCAGCTACACAACTGTTATGTAGCTTTGCAGAACATATTTTCTTGAGGATATGAAGAAGAATGAAAAATACTGGGTGTAAAGAGGAAATGTGGGCTCAGGAAAGGGTTGTAATGAGGGAGTAAGCATTGCATGCTGCTTGAGTACAGATTTCTTCCACTTCCTCCTCTTCATAAAACCACCCTTTCTGAAGATGAAGGGCATCCAAGATTGCTTGCTGAGACTCTCCTCACCCTGAAAGGAGACTTCATTTCTTATGGGTTGAATATAGGGAAGAGGAGAGAAGCTCCCCAGCATTTCTGTGCTTTGTCACTCCTCTCCTAAGAAAACTGTCTCCATGGACTGGAATGGGTTTCTGACTCTAGGAGGCTGCAAGCAGTTAGGGCTTAAAGTGGTTAGTTCTCAACTGCAAATATTTAATCTAGAATTTTGGCAGTTCAGATTGGACTTTTGCTTATTCTTACCTTCAGTCTAACAGGCGGGAATTAGGGCATTAAGACAAGGTAGTAGCCAGTGGAATGCATGGTGCTAGTTTGGTGAAATCAGTATGTCCTGTCCCATCCTCATCCCCAGGATGAGTGGGGAATGTCTAGAAGGTTTCAGTGACATTGAGTTGGGAGACTATTTGCATTCAGACACATTTACCACTAGAACTTCATTAATACTTATGATCTGGTTTTATGAACAGTAAAGGAGAAGATATGAACAGAATTATCTCTTTTATCAACTGACCAGTTTATATGTTTGCTGCTTCCAAGAAACTGCATGTCCTTTCTTAAAAAAAAAAATGGGAAGGGGAAGAGGGAAATGGAAACAGGACATGTCCCATACTGATTCACTTAGTAGTGTGTATTGCAGAGAATCAGTAGCCAAGTGGCTCTGGAGTGTCAAAGAGGCAAAAATGAGCTAATCGTGTTGGTTAGGTTATTCTAATGATTTTTATTAGAGCAGAGGGGGACATCATTTGTGACATCGTTTGATGTGGGAAAGGAGGAGCTCAGTTTATGCTGAGCTGCAGTCTTTCCTCAAATCAGTGTACCTTGTGCTGTGGAGAAAAGATGCTTTCGGCTGGAGAAGTCACATAATTACACTAAATGAAATTAATTATATTGACAAAAGCAATCGGTCAGCTGACTTCTATCTGAAAAACTCAGTTTAACCAATGCTTTTGCAGTAAAAGTGATGTACAAGGATTCTGCTACTCAGTATTTCTAACCAGCTGCAGCAGAGACCATTTGTGCATACAGCATGTGCCAGAGTGGAGCTCTGGTGCTCTGGCTGAAACTAGAAATGTCATATGGGGACACTGGCATTCGAAGGAAAAGCAGAAATTCTGTCATGTGTGCTGTGTCTAGAGGTGTTGTTAACAACCACAGACATCTTGATGTACCTTATACAAACATTTTTAGCCTTACTTCCTGAGCAGGTTGTTTAATGTGACTGTGCTGTCTGTCTTCAGCCATCCACTCTAATATCATATGAACCTTTTGGCTCATTTTAGTCACTGTTGAAAGACAGAAGTGTCAAGTACGTTGAGTTTTTATGTGTTTTGTGAAAACAGGTGATCAGGTGAAGGAGACCTCTGCATTAGTTCTTCTAACTAAAGCAGCAGCTTTTGAATACATTGTATTTCCCCAGGGACTCCATGCAAGAGGGCATGGGAAGAGACAAGGAATCTAGCTGTGAAAAAAGTGTCAAGCAGACCTCAGACCTTGTAAGACACAGAGTAATGCAATTGTAAGGAAAAAAAAAAAAAAAACTGCTGGAAACTAAGCTGTGTCACTACTGCTAGTCAAGAACTACTCATTCTCAGTGTGACTGCTGCTCAGTTATTATTCATGATCTGACTGTGGTTTGCCTTGGCTGTGCTGATTCTGTGGCTGAGTCTTACCTGCCGAGTCAGCATCCCTTCTGGCTGTCAGCGGGGGCTGGCTTGCACTCCTGCAGGCAGGCAATGCTGGCCTGTTCTCTCGTGGGGAAAAGGGGAGCTCTCTGGTGCAAGCACACAGCAAAATGTAGCCTGTCTGAGCTTCAGGCCATGGTTTTCAGATGGCCATGGCTTTTAAATGCCCAGTGTCTCACAAGCAAGTCTTCTGCCTTTGTTTCTTGACAAGTGCTAAGTATCTTTTGCCTGCTGTTTGAATTCTTTGTCACAGACACCCAAGTTAGCCTGTGCTTTTTTAGTGCTAGTTCAAGAATACTGATATTTATTTCTTGATTTTTTTATGGAATGAGAAATGTCTGTAGGGTAAAATAAATAAAATACTAAAAGGATCTCAAATGGAGGAATACTTTTCTGATTCCATCCCGAATGTGTATCTCTGGCTTGGTGTACAAACCCAGACTTCTGCTCCTCTCTTTTCTCTAGGCTGTCAGCGCTCCATAGGTTTGTCCCATGGGAAAGCCAAGGTGTGCAGCTACAGTGGATGGTATTACTGCAGCACCTGCCATGTGGATGACAACTTCCTTATCCCTGCACGGCTGGTTCATAACTGGGACACTTCCAAATACAAGGTAATCTCCCTGCAGCCTGGAGTGCTAGCAAGTGAACTGGATTGCTGATAGAAACACAACAGCCTGAAGCTTGCAGGCATTGACTGCTAATACTGTTTCCTTTGTCCCTTTTGGCAAAATGAGCCACGCCCTCTCAACAAGACATGTTGTCATCACGTTTTCCTTGGCCAGATCTAAGGTGCTCCTCCACAGGAGCAGCCATGCTCCTCCTTCTTGGTGGCATCTTTTTCATCATTGCTTATCTGGCTATTCAAGGGACAGGAAGAGGTAGCACACAACAACAGCTCTAATTCTTACAGTTACTGGAGCCTTGAGGAGTACCTGTTTCATGACCACCAGGGACTAAGGATTGGCATAGATTACTGAGGGATGCTAAATTGTGGAAATGCCTCTAGGAAACTGGTTTACCAAATGCAATGGTTGTGAGACCCAGTATGTCCTGTCTCTTGGCATGAGCATTTTGAGGACACTAGAAGGACATTGCTGCAGCACTTGATTGTACCAAAGAGATGAAAGTAATGGAACAAGAAAATTCTACAGTTGATAGGAAACTGGCTTACCAAATGCAATGTTTGTGAGACCCAGTGTGTCCTGTCTCTTGGCATGAGCATTTTGAGGACACTAGAAGGACATTGCTGCAGCACTTGATTGTACCAAAGAGATGAAAGTAATGGAACAAGAAAATTCTACAGTTGTTCACTTGTCACACAAGAGCTTTTCTAAAAGTTTTATAATCTGCTATTTGCTGCTGCCTTGGTGGCTGGTTGTGAGATAGGGGCACTGATTACACACCTCAAAGCATTATACCAGCAAACACAGTAACAGTGTTGTTTTGCCATCTCAGGCAGTATATGCTGAGAGAATAACAAACTCATAAGGAATCCAGATCATGCTAGAGCTTCAGACCTAGCAGCCACTGTTAGGAGAGGCTATTTGATGTTTTGTGTCTGCAAATATTATGTGCTATTTGAAAAGGAAAAAAAATAACCAGTAAATGCCCTATTAGAGGAAGAGCAGGTCTCTTGAAGAAAATTTGTCAGATGGGGAGATTATTAAAAGGTAGCCAGAGCCTGCTATCAGGAAAATTATAGTCTTGCTCTGTGAAATGCAAGATTCTTCAAAGTTGCAAAGCTCCAAGGTGTGGAGACAAAAAGCCCTCCTGTGCCTAGAAGTTAGAAATATTTAAAAGTTCCTTTTTTTGGATCTTTTACCAAGGACTAAACTTGCTACCACATGGTAGTATAAGCAGACCTGATATGGGGCTAGTGGATAGTAAGGCAAAGACCTCATATCAAGCTGTCAGTAATACTGACAGGAAAATTAACTGGTTTTTTTTTCTAAACCTGCAGCTTAAAAACTATGCTCTAGTCTGTTTCCTGTGGTGTAGGCAGCTGAGGCACAAAAAGAAGCAGGACTTTAAAGCTTAAGCATTCATTGAAAACTTAATCTAGTGTCATCTCACTGTAATAGTGAGAAATTTTGGTTTGCACTTTTTGTAGACAGAACAAGTATGAGGTGCCTTGGAAACACAAGCAAATTCTGAGCAGCTGCTTTACCTGTCTTTGTGTGAAAGTGCTCAGAGAGGTGAATTTAAGAAAGTAACACAATCCCTCAGGTAGGAGAAAGCATCACCATCCCCAACTAATAAAGCAGGAACTGAGGCAGGGAGGGAAGGTGAAGATAAGCACACTGCCCTGCCCCTTGTAGATAGCACAGTACTGCCTGAAAGTGGAGCTTCTGCAGAAGGGGACGTGCTCCTGGCTGTACTTCTGGCTGCACACCCCAAAGAGGTCCTGCAGAAAATAAGAACATACCACATTTGGTGGTCAGGACTGAGAGAGGGCTCCAGGATTCAAAAGCTTCTTCGTTTTACACAGTCTGAAATGTGTCTGCCAGTCCACCAAACTGGAAGCAAAATTGAATGAAGAGTTTGCAAACCTGCATTCCTTTCCACTGCCACCTATTCCCCACCTCCTCAGGTGTTTCTGGGGTCTGTCCTGTCTCTGGTAAAGCAAGCACCAAAAAGTACTGTAGGACATGAATAGGACAGTGTAACTGGGCATATTTTTATGTTACATGAGCTCAGCATCTGAGCAGCAGCTGTAAAATAAGCTGTGGCATCAATTAAGTTTGGAAATTGAGAGATTCTTGTCTGCTTTTGGCAAGATGGGTCATGAAAATCAGAAGCAATGAAACTCTCTAGAGCTGTCTCTTCCCATACCCAGGATCCTGAAAAACAACAATGCACTTAACATCTGGTAGCACATGGGTAGGAAAAGAGAAATCTTCTTGGCTGCAGTAAGAGCTCTTTGAAAGTACTTGGCAGTTAGACATATTTCTTCTGTCAAACCAAAGCTGCAGCTCAGTCCCCAGGTTTGCTTTTTTCCCTATGCCTCTTACTGTTTTCATATTTGTGTTTTTCATGTGTTTATGTGAAAGCAAAAGAAAAGAGGCAGTTTTGTGAACACTCTTTCTTCCTTTTGCTTAGGCCAAATGTTTTCCCCGTTTGCATGCAAAGCCCACTAAATATTGCAGTTTGTTTCAGATGGCTTTCAGCCTGCACAAAGTGCCAAACACAGTAGGAAATGAACTCCCTGTACCAGAAGGTTTCAGGAGGAGCTGACTTATGGTAAACTGAATTTTGACTGTAAGTTTGCAGGCTTTAGAAAGGTCTGGAAATGTTAGCATCCATCCTTTTATGACATTTAAAGCTGAAACCCTGTTGCACTTTGCATCTTCTCACTCCTTCTGGCTGATTTAATAGGATTGTTTTACTGCCCAGTAAAACTGGGGGACTGTGAGTTTGCTAGGATATATACTAAAATATCGAATTACTGTGAAGTTCCAAACCTTCCTGTTTCAAGACTGTGTTTCATCCTCTTGTAGCACTGCTGTGTTGGGCAATGTGAGTTAATGTTTTACAAGATGTGTGTGCCTGTGTCAGCCATGCAGAGTGGACTGACACCTGTCTGTCAGCCAGTGATGCTGACAAAGCTACTTTTCCTGCAGTCAGCACTCCATGGGTGCATTGTATTGGCAAGGAGAGGGAAGGGTCTGCTTTGCCCTTCTCCCTGTAAAGGTTGCATTCAGACCAAGCAGCACCAGTGCTGCACAGTAGTGCTTGGTCACCACAGTGCATGCATATGGCAGGGTCACTCAGGGGACCTCAGCTGTGGCATCTCTTTGTTTCTGTGCTCCCAATGCCTCAGGAGGGATGCCCAGTGTGGGGTACAGGTGTGAGTGCAGTATTTGGACAGGAACCACCCTCCAGTTCCCAGGACAGCAGGGCAGGTGGATGAGGAGCCCATCAGCTCAACAGAGGCTTAAAGCAAAGAGATGGACAAAGAGCTGAGCACCTGGTCCTCCTGCTGGGAGGAGCTAGTCACTGTGCCAAGCATTCACACAGCTCCTTGGGAATCATGGAATAAGTACTTTAATTTGCTCTTTGGTGGGAGAGGACTAATAATTACTCTAGGTACAGAAGTTGCCAAGGGATTGCTGAGATATTGCAGTCATTGGCTAATGATTGTAAAAGCAGGTTGTTTAACTGCAGGTTTTTTTAATGCACTGTAATAAGAATAATAAAATGTCAATGTTGCTAGTGTTAAAAAAAGAAAAATTAAGTTAGTGGGGTGTTTAATATAAATAGGTAGGATATTTAATACAGCTTCAGGGCCTGGGAAACCTGTGGAGTTATGATCTGCTGTATTTAAATTTGCACATCTTGTTATCTGTGTGGTTATTGGTGGAAGGCTGGCCTTGGCATATTTCTTAGATTTGTATTAAATGTTGTGAAACAGGGGCTAGCTTCTCCTGTCAGTAGCTAGTTGCTTGTGCTGGTTTTGGAAGTGGTGCTATTTATAAGGCGATGTATTGTTCTTACCTACAGCACCAGAAGGGAAATAACTTCCTAAATCTCAAGAGGCTGTGCCGTGTGTGCCCTTTCTACTTTTGTTAGCCTAACTCATCCCTCCCATGTCTCAGTGTAAACATTGACTTAGAGATCCAGGACTAATTGAATTGTGGAATCAGTAATATTTCTGTAGCAGAGTTTCAGGTGATTTGCAGCTCATTTCATGTAATCCCATCTTCTCTTTTCCAGCTGTGATAAAATGCAGAAATCAGGAATGAGAGGGAATTTGGTCTTTTCACTTAAGGACCAGGAGCCCCATTCATTTATTGAGATTACAGTAGCTTTTTGCAGGTGGAGATAAAACAGGGCATTATCATGAAAAATGCATGAAAAACTTCTTCCAGATAGAACTTTGGGAGTAATACTAATAAGAGTCACTTTTATTTATCTGTATTTTAAAAAGCCCAACAACTTGCCTTTTGCAAAAAAGAAAGCAGTGAACAAACATAAAAATACTAGTAGAGAAGAAACTGGTTATTCACATTTTAGACTTAAAAAAAATCTAGTAAGCTATGTTACTGTGCAGCAAAAGCATATGTGACTGCAGATATCACTGTACTTTGGGTAAGTAGCTGTCTCATACATTCAGTTTTGAAGGGCTTGATGAAGTTTGACTTGGCTATAAGCAGAGAGAGTTGGATCTTTCTCAACTCTGTCTCCATTTTTAATTGTTAACAGACTAAGTTTTCAGACGCATAGAATAGCTGACAGATCACAGTGGGGGAGATCTGCTTAAAAAGAGTTTGGAGAAATGCCTAACTAAACTGCTTTATTTTTTAGGTATCAAAGCAAGCCAAAGAGTTCCTGGAATATGTTTATGAGGAGCCATTAATTGATATCCAGCAGGAAAATCCCATGTTGTACAACCATGCTGAACCTCTGGCAACTGTTGTGCGCCTGAGGCAGCAGCTGAAGTCCCTGCGAGCCTACTTGTTCAGCTGCAGGGCAGCAGTGGCTGAAGATCTGCGTAGAAGGTAAGAGCCACAGCCAGCCTGCAGCACAAGAATGGAGTTTCCTTGGTGTGTTGCCTCTCCTGCTGCCTGTTTTGTTTTCTCTCACACTCTGGTTCTGAAGGCATTACCCATTTAGAAAGATGCTGTGCTGTATCTGACTTCCCTGGGAAACTGGGTTATCCTCTGCTGAAGAAAATGATGTTTTAGGGTCTGAATATCTGAAGTTGTTGTTGACAGCTATTAGCCCTGGGACATCAGACATTGTAGTGAGCATTTTTTACTCCTTCTCAGGCTTTCTGCCTGTGTGTGAGTATTTTCAGTCAGATCTGCTACCTCGTGCTCCCTGCCATGGCATCACAGTGAGGTAGGCACTGCTGGGACCTTTAAAACACCTCACAGTGTGGCAAAGCATGAGGGAGGCCAGAGCCAACCACCTTTGCAGCACTTCTGCTCTCCTCTGTGGTATGAGCTCAGCCAAAGGCAGAGCTCAGTGTACTGACCTGGCATGTGACCCAGCATATGATTTATGCTGGTCTCTTGCTCAGCCAGTGTCCATGGCATGGCTGCACTGAGTGTTTTGTTTATTGGCAAGCACATGATCACAGCACAGCAAAAGGTGTTTCATATTGAGTTTGCTATGGTGAAAATAGGACTTTTATAAAAGATGAACTTCATTCTAGAAGTGCTGTATCTTAGTCCGTTCAGCTGCTGCTGAGTTTTTCTAACAAGTTAAAAATGAACAATTTTCTTAAAATTGTCAAGCCACTGTTGTAATCTTAAAAAGGCCAAG
The DNA here is from genome assembly GCF_014805655.1 of Passer montanus. Taxonomy (NCBI): domain Eukaryota; kingdom Metazoa; phylum Chordata; class Aves; order Passeriformes; family Passeridae; genus Passer; species Passer montanus. Next base: position 2,640,444 of record NW_024356504.1, read on the forward strand.
TAGTTTTTGGTGTGGATCTCCAAAAAAGATGGGAAAATGTCTCTGCCCATGCCATACTGTGAAGTGAGTGGCTCTGAGGACATACAGCTGACCTGATGGATCTGTAAGCATTTGTATTCCCCAATTTTTAAGACAAGATTTCAAATAGGAAAGCCACTGCTTTGAAATTGTGAGCAGCCAAAGGGCAAGGAAGCAGGTGACATCAATGACTGTATTTTGAACATGGTGTTGTAGGGACCTGAATTCTTTGGGAGGGAGAGGAAGCTGCACTGGTGTCTTTATCCCAGGTAAGGAGAGCTGTACATAACCTATGTCATTGCTTTGATGAACTACTTAGAACTAGTAGGAGAAGGATACAACAACAGGCTTATGGAGAGCATTGCACTGTGGGTTAATATGTGTTTGTGTGTTACTACTCAATTCCTATTATTTGCTAGGGCAGCTTACAGCATTTAAAAAATTAGGATGGCTTTCTTTTATTCCAGAGGATGGTATTTACATGCAGAGCTGGTTTTCTATGTCATCCTCTTCAATAAAACTAAAAGGAAAATAAGATTTTTGAGGGTTGTTCAGAAAAAGTAGAAGAAAGGAAATTATGTTTTATGATTAGTATTGAAAAAAGTAATTTTCTTAGTAAAATAGAAGGAGGCAAGGAACTCAATGGACTTAGGTAAGACAGTAAAAGAAGAGAGTTCAAAGGAGGCCTAGCATAACAGTCAATTGACTAGAGGTAAAAAAGGGATGAGGGAAAGGCAGGAAAAGGAGTTTCAAATAAGGAAGAAATCTCAGGAAATTGAGTTAATGAAGAAATCAAGACAAAAGAGGAACGACCCAAAGTCTGCCTCCAAAATGGAGAGATGACACTTGCTAGGAAATAGAAGAGAGAATGGACAAAATGTATCACAGAAATGTGAGGGTGCTCTTTTCTTGGAGCAGAGAGGAGAGAGAGGACATCCCTGCATCAAAAGGAAATGGCTAGAAGGAGAAACTGGGAAACAATGCTCCTGATCTCCTTTTTCTTACTCTTCACACCATCTCCAATTAAAGCTGTGTGGTGAAGAGAAGGGTCCCAGCCCAAGATAGGCTTGGTTTTGTACTGGGGAAGCATCTCCAATTCAATAGGACTTGCTACAAGTGTAAAAGCCCCCAAAGGAATGTACAATACACACCTTAGTCTGGCTCCTTCTTGGTTCGTGAAGTCTCCATTGAGATGATTTTGGTGCTCGGTTGTTCTCCAGATGTCACCTAAGAGGTGTGCAGAGATGAGAAGGAACTTCTTTTCCCATGAGGATTTATTCCTTGCACAAAATGCTCCCAATGGCTTTGCTGCCTTCATCAAGTATCCCAGTATGCAGATATTCACTACCAATGTGATGAGAGCACAGCTGAAAAGCAATCAAAGAAAATATTTTAAATTTAAATTTTAAATTTTCTTTTAGCTAATCTCGGGGGCAAGTTGCAAGAAAAGGAGGAGTTTAAACAATATGGTGAGACAGCATTCCTAAATTTAGTACTGTTTCCTAATTAAAAGTGAAAGATGGAGAGAGAGAATCCAGTTATCTGTTCTCCTCTAAAAACATTCTTTTTCTGCTTAGTCTTCACCTTAGTATGTGAATAACTATTAATCACAAGAGAGTGAACACAGCATCTTGAAGACCTGTCAGACCCTTATAAACAGACTGAAACAAACTGTTAATATTGCTGTCTACAGAGAACTAAAAACAGACTGATTAATTGTATTGGCACCTTGCTGCCTCTGGGACACTGATAGAGCCTACCTTATTAGGGAAAAGCAGATCACTCTGAGGTTTCTTTTATTAATACTATTTGCATTATCATCTACTTTAAATCTATACCTTGCTCTTCAACCCAGATCACAAAATGAAGATGGCAACGAAGTTGGAAACTCTTGGTGTCCTCTGTGAAGACAAAACTGTTTACAATGCTTACAGTCACTTTTTTCTGAAGAATTCCAGATGGCTATAAACCAGGTTAGCTCAGGATCTAGTTAGCTTAAATGTGGAAATGTTATTTTTATTGTTTGGTGTGCCTAGATAGGTACTTGGAGAACTTTGAAACTTGGCATCTAGCAGGGAACTCAGGACTGAAACCACACTGTGTACCTTGAAGATGCAAGTGACAAAGTAGAAAGAAAGGAAGAAAAAAAGGAAGGAAGGAAAAGACAAAAGAAATCCTTAAAGTAGCTAGCAGGCTCACAGTAAAAATGGTCTTTGTCAGTTATAGTGATTTATTCTCACCTATTGCTCAGCTGGATTCTACACTTTTATATTTGCAGGGGAAAAAAACAAGGAACATGGACTTGGCTGGGAGGTGAAATAAGGCTCTCCCCCAGCACGTATGAGCAGTGTTCCTCTGATATTAGCCAGATGAGATTCCCAGCCTGTTGCTGAGCTCCCTGTTTTACAGGGGATGTTGTTATGCCTAGTTAGCTGTAACTGTCACCTCAGTATTACAACACATAATTTGCCTCAAATGTCTTTACTAAACAAGTTCTCACTTGTTTTTGATGCCTTGCTCGTGTGGATGCTGTTCAGGCAGAGGCATACAGGGCTGAAACCTAGAGCCAGCACAGAACTAGTGCAAGTGGAGCTGCACTCGTACAGATCCCACCACTGCCTGCAGACGGTGAATGAATGGCCCAGACAAACCAAGATGGAGGCCATAAAATGGATGGCTGGGAAGAAAACAGAATCTCTGAGTCCATTAAATAATTAGGGTATTCTATGAAACTGTGCTGAGTGATTCAAGTTCTGTTCTGGGTTTGCTTTGTTCTTGTCATGATTAAAGATGCTTCAAGGCAAGGAACTGGCAGAATAATTTTAGGGGTCGTGTTCAGATGCCTGCATATCTACTGTAGGGTGTGGTAACCTAGGCCAACCTTAGAGCTCCATCTGGGGAGCCCTCTGGGCTTTCTGATCTCTCAGCTGTACATCTAAACTTGCAGTTCAGGTGCTGCTAGCCCAGATACTTTAGACAGATGGCAGTGACACAAGGTAAGTGTTTTGTAGCAGATTCCCCTGTGCATTAGTGCTTGTTGTAGTGCCCTGGTTCTGTAAGTAAATCTGAATGGTGGTGAGAAACTATGTGGAAAAACTTCCCTCTTGTTACTCATGTCGGTCTGGTACCATTTGTCTGTCAGCTCTGGGACAGCCATACATCAGTTTTACCCCAGCAAAACTCCAGTGCTAGATGCATCACTTAGCAGGCTCTGGTTTGGTCTTCCTGTGGAGCAGCAGGAGGTTAAAGGTACCTCCAGTGCTGCAGACGTGTGGGCTTGGCTGAGCCTGCTGGTCTGTCAGCACAAGGTGGAACAAGCCCAGATTCAGTTATGCTGAACAATAGAGTCCTGTCACTTCCTACAGTGAGGCCTTAGACATAACACTTCTGACACAGGAATAGATTACTTTCAAAATATTTGTGTGGCAATTGGGGAACCTGTCTAAACACATCACAGGAATTTTGATTGATCTAATGCAATCACTATACCTCCAAATACCTCATGTATGTGAAGTTGGGGCTATGGCATCTTTCAGACCAAGGACAACAGAAGGTCATTAAGTCATCTCCAGACTGTCAAAGGAGACTCTCCATTTTCTTTGCAATGTTTAGGCCATTTGGGGAGTGGAAAATTCCAAAGCTGGAGAACAAAGATACAGATTCTGAAAGCAGTAAACCGCAAAAAGAAAGTTTGGGCAGGAAAGAAACAGAGGGATGTGGTTTCGGGGCTCTGAGATAATGGCAACACCAACAGAAGAAGAAAATTTGTTGCATGGGTGGTTGGAAAGGGGATGAGAGAGAAAAATCATTCAAATAGGATATCTACATATCGTTACAGGAGCCAGTGTTAAGACCAAACAACAACCCAAAGTGAGGAAAGGTGAGCAAGTAAATGCAGAGAAGTATGCACAAGCGATTTGTTTATTTAGATCCTGCATACCTGTAGTCATTGCAGTAGCTGAAATAAAATTGCCTGTTGATGGAGCTCATACAAACAGACTACCTTCACCTCTTTTGGAAGAGGTAACTCTGCATGCAGGATCTTGCAAATTAGCATCTTAAAAAGTGTTTGGGTAAAACTGAGGGGATGGTATTAAGGTGGAATTTGAGCTTTCATTTCAACTAGAGGTAACAAAACAGCTGAAGCATTGAGATGTGTGTGCCAGAGCAGCCAGGGTGGAGGCGGTGCTGCTGTCTGTTCATGTCAAGGGAAGGTCAAAAGCACAAGCTCTACCATGGGAAGCATCCAGCTGAGGAACCTGCCAGAGCTTTCCATGGTAAGTCTTCCAGAAGACAGGTGAGTCTTTCAGTTCACGTTAGTGTTTTACGGTCCAGGGGGCACACCTGTATCTCCTTGTCAAAGAGATCAGTGATATTACATCACTTTCACGTTGGTAATTTCCATTCACCTTTTGAGACCAGGTTGCTTTCAAAAAAGCAATGATTTAAAAACAAGTTCCTGTTAGATGTGGACACCATGTTAAATATTACTTGTGCCATTTTTGTCCCTGTATTTTTATATCAGAACTTCCAGCAGAAAAGTGCAGAGGTTCAAGAGTGGCTGACAAAAGCATTTCCTTATTCTTAATTTCAAGTTAATTGGGGGCTCTAAATTATTTTGATTTCAAAATGAAACTCTGTCTCTAATTCTCTGTTCTGCTTTTAGTCACAGTGCTACTTGATTCATGAGTAGTAATTCTTGTCTTTCACAATGTTACCGTAACCTTGCTCAAGGAACCGCAAAGGAGAGGGAGCTGGTGTACTGCATTTTAGTAGGAAGTTTATAAACTGGTTCAGGATTGCTGATGGATGATAAGAGTAACTGTTTTAACATAGGGGTGCTCGTGGGGAATTTCATCACAACATAAAATAATACCTTACCTGGACATGCTTGCTAATAAATCTAGCACTTAGTGTGGGCTGAAGATATGTGGGAGTGCTGTTCCCAGAACATAACCAGAAGTGTTCATACCTCATGTATGTGAAATGATTCACAAATGCTTTTTTGCATAAGCTCATAGAATTAGGGGGGAAAAAAAAAAAGAATCTGGTATAATGCCACAAGAACTAAATTAATAAGTAATGTTTTGGTTTGGTTTAAATTCATTAATTTGTTTTTACCTTTTGACTTGAAAATCACTAAGTTCCCAAAGCCCTACTTTTCTGAGTAACTTTTGTTGGCTGGACAGTTTGGCTTTTTCTCTCCCAGCAAACTTCCAGGAGCTAAGATTTCCAAGGAAATACAAAATCAAAAGCCTGAAGAAAGCTATTGGAATTAGCAACACTAGTAAAAGTCCTGCCTTTTCCCCTCACCTCTGATACCATTCTCTATCTCAAATTGACAGTGTCCATATCAAATGAATTGCAAGAGAGAACCCAGCAAGAAATGTTATTTACCTTGCCATATATACTTGGGATAAAAACAACTCACTGATACCCCTCTGTACTTTCAGAACCAAATAGTAAGTCTGAAAAATGGGAGCTGCTCTCAGTGAGATCGGGCTGCACACCAGTCCTGCCTGCCTGCTCCACACGTGGCTGCAGCTGGTGCTGGTGCACGGCTGCAGGGTCAGGACCAAAGAGGGCTCTTGCCCCTTGTTCAGGGCCAAAAAACCACAGGAACAGTGGTAATCAGCACGTGCTGGCCTTCAGCTGCTGTACTTGGCAGTGTAGTGCCGTAGCTCCAGAGGTGTAAGTTGCAGTGCCAGGGTGTGAGCTGTGCTGGATGAGGAAGCGGACTTGGTACCCTGGTGCTGTGCCAGCTGTGGGTGTGTCAGCTTCCTGCAGAGGGGTGGAGAGGAGGCTGAATGCAGTGCTGTGCTGGACCGGGTCATCTGCGTCCCCTCTGAGTCACAGCTCAGTGCTACAGTTCTCAGCCTGGTTGAACCAGACACTCCTGGCTGGCACATGAAACCCTGGTGCCACCTTCCCTCCCTTCCCCCTCACATCCTAGGTTTTAAGAGGATTTTTGGTATAAAGGAGACTTGGTTGTGCCCACCTGCCACTTAACTTGATTTCTTTTGATTACACTATAAAAAGAAGAGTTCCCCCTGCTTATCACGTTTGTACTTTGGCTATAGTGTCAGGCATAGGCAGATTAATTGGTTGTAGCTTTAGCAGAGCTGTCAGGGTATTTAACCCACTGAAGAAAAATTACCTAGGCTGGTGATAAACAGGCTTTAAATGCAGAGCAATTACTTAGTGCTAACAAAGCACCATGACTACACACTTTATCCAAATGCAAAAAGCAAACTCTTATCAGTGGTTCTGTTTGCAGGAGGACACTAAAAGATAACCTTTGTTTGTGCAAATACTTACCTGATAAGATCATCCTAGAAGGAACAGATGAAATTTCTGTCTTGCCTGAAGGTTATAGCAGATTACAAAGTATCAAGCAAAAAAGAATAATAATCAGAAACTGAGAATGGTCACTTCTTTCTTTTGGTTGGATCGAAAGTCTTGGATGATGTGTTTCTTTTCTGCTTGCATTGATTGTGTTTATATCTAGGACAAAACAATAAAGCAATTTAGAGACCTTTAACCAATAGGACTTTGGATTTCATTGTTCACAGTAACTGGCAAGACTGGAGGCTGGTTAGCACTGAACTTGGTTTGTTCATTGCAGGTTAAACCCTGACTGGTAGCCAGGGTTTACAGCACAGCAGCCCTGTGACTCATCAGTGGTGAAACTGGTCCGGGAGTTTCCAAGCTGGGAAAGCTTAGGAGGTGTTTTTAGTGGGATGTACACTTGATACCATTTGGCTCTCAAGGGTCACAGGTCACATTCTGAAGCAGCAGAGGTTTGAGTTTTTGTTGTGATGAGTCTTAACATTTTGTGTTTGACTCTGTCTGGTTCACTCCAGTTTCTCTTCTGTGTTAAGATTTGACTGAAAGGCCACCTTTTATTGAATGCTCTTAATTGACCAATTAAAAAAAAATCTAGTTAGTTGTACCACATCAATCAAAAAAATTACAAAACTGACATTTTATTTTGCTTACAAATTACTTACCAGATATTTCCCTTTTGGGGTTTATAAAAGACCTTTATGTTAAGGGAAAAGTAATATTCAGGCACAAAATATTTTTTTATCAAGGCCTTGTATTAATCTAAGCATGCTCAAAGCTCCTGATGCAACCTTGTGCAGAAACTAATCACATGTTTTCTAGTGAAGTGTTCCTAAGTGTCATTATCTTAGCCTGCTCTGGGTCTCTGTGAGATTTTTGGACGTGAGTGTGACTTTAGGTTGATCTGGATGCCTTGTAGTACTTTGTCTGGATGCTAATGCCGTAGTGTGGTGTTTGTGTGAGCCCCATCTTGCCTCCTGTTCTCTACTGACTTTGGTTTCCTTTGAACAATTTCAGTTGTAGGTGACAGAGGGACAGAGATAGTGTAGACACTACTTTCCTACTGGCTACATGGGAGGAGGCATTTGTGTTGGGAGGCAAGAGGCCTGAATTAGTCCTGTGTGCCTCCTACTGAAAAGGACTTTACATCAGCCATGACCTCATTAGGCTCAGAGAACCTGTGCAGGCAAGCAGTTGGAAACTGGCCATCAGTCATTTTCTTGCTCACTGGAGGACTGAGTCTGTGGATTTCCTGCCCCAACTGATTTGCTTGCGTTTTATGAGTTCTTCTGAAAATGTGTTTGGGTTTGGTATTTTGGTGCCTGTTATACTCTTGCTCCCCACCCACTAGAGGCTGACAAAAACTGGCAGTGAACAGATGCATTTTTGGGCGGTGGTTTCACCAGTTACATTCAGGTAGCTGTTGAGTTTTGGGTTTTTCTTTCCAAACAGGACTAAAAGAAATTTTCTGGAGAAGAACTTAATTGCAGACATGCAGCACAGCAAGACCTGTTTTTGACGCAGTTGCTCAGCTTGACACAGGTGTGGTGAAAGCACTTCATTTATATGTGTGGGGGCTGGGCTGCCTCCTTCTAGGCAACTTAGGGTTTCACAGCCACAGGACTGTATGGTTTCCATCTTTGGTGGTGTGAGCAAATGTTGAAGGAGTGTTTTGCACCTCTTCATTTACTGGGAATCATGCAGGGACTGGCCTGGTTACTTCATGACTTCTGTAAATGTGTTGTATTTGTGAGCTTTGGCTGCCCAGCTGTTCCTCTGTGGCCTACCACAGAGAACCAATTTTAATTGTTCAAGTCAGTAGAAGGACTGCACATCTGAAGATGGACCAGACTTACTTACTGAGGGGGTTTTTATGCCTCAGTTTCTGTAGCAATGGAAATAATTACTCCTCTCACTTGCGTGCTGAGTATATGTGGGTGTGTGTGTATATATATACACACGCACATATACGTGCATATGTGCTTTGCATAGAACTGGGAGGGCAGTGCCTACTTTTTCTTCCTGGAAGTAGATTTGGAAGAGAGGAGGTGCGTTGGATACCAGCTCTGCAGAGCTATTGCTGCAAATTAGCATGTTTTAAGGAAGGGGACAGGTATAGGGATAAGATTTGTCACCAGGGCCTGTGCTGGCTGAGACTCGCCTGACAAAGGAATTTGGTTGATCATGAGTTTGCTTTTCACCTGCACACTTTTTACTAGGAGTTAGAACTTGCAGGAAATAAGGAAATAAAATGCCATCCTTGAAGGCAGGCGAGTGTGATGTTAGTCATCGATACTAGTCATTTACAGTTTTTGCATTATGGGCTATTCAGGCTATTTCCTGAAGAAGAAATGTTTCATTAGCTAATTGTTTTCCTTAGCAGTGCTGTAAGGGCATCAGCAGATAATGCAGTTTCTGGCAAAGCTGTTTAGTGCCTGTCTGTATGATCAGGGGAGAATGATGAATAAATTTTAATGAAAGAAATTCTATCTGAGCTGAAAAAATGCTAATGCTTTAAAATGCTGTTTGCAGTTGACTCCTTATCTTTTAATAAGTCTGCTAGGTGCAAATGAGCAATTCCAGTCTCATATGTTGTCTGATGTCTGGATTTTGACTGTTTTCCAGTGGTCTTTGACATTGTGCCAAATGTTGTATTCTGAAGGTGTGATGCAGCAGAGCCACTGCAACACAGTCCCCTGAAAAAGCAGCAATAGTATAACCTACAGAGCTGAGGGGAAAATGGCAATGCCCTAGTGAGATTGCAGCTGTGAATTGGGTGGGTAGAGTGGATATGCTTGGTGAGTGAGAAGGAGCAATGGCACAATCCAGCTCCAGAAAAGTGCCATATGGGTAGTCTCCAGTTGTCAGTACCTTGGTTGCAAAACTCTTCTCCTCCTACTCCAACAAATCTTAATTTTATTTCAAAAGTACCAAAGGAATTATGAATTATTTGTACTGCCCGCCTTAAGCAGCAGTGAGAGGTCCTAGTCCCTTCAGTACATACAGCTTTGAAAACTATCAGTATTAAGGCTGTTGTTTAAGACAGCTAATGGAATACCAGAAACAGAGGTATTTTCATTATTTATTAGAGTCTGTGTTCTGTGGAGAGATTGCATTTGGTGGTCTTATTCTCTTGATCTGTGGTTTAGCTGGTTATGTTGTTGCAGCTTCTAAAATCTCTTCCTTGAGCTTCTGTGTGCTTTCTCAATAGTCTCATATCAAGATATCATGTAAGTTCATATGGGCCTTTCACTATCTTTGGGGTATTTTTGAAGATATGCAGTGGTCTCTCTGTTCACTGCCATTCAGCTCTACCATTACAAACCAGTCTTTGTCAGAGCTTTGTTCTTGTATTTAATAATATGAAGAGTCTCATTTCTGTATTGCCTTAAAACAATGTGATGGAGATTTAGGAACTGGATTTACAATTTCTACTCTGAAAGAGAACATATAGTGGGAAATAATTTCACTTCTAAGGATACTTGATTGCTTTTTTTTGCAAGAGTAATCTCCCCTCCCCAGGAGACCTGAGTGTGGTGGTCTATTTGTTCTGTGTGGATGGAAAGGAAAGCTGGTCAGGTTGTTGTTTCTCTGTGTGGACGCAAAGATAGATGTTCTTTTTCTGTTCCTGACATCTTTAGAGCAGATACATACATTTTCATAAATGTTTTCAGTTAATATCCACTTAACATTCCAATGTCCTTTTTTCTCTGTGATGTTATATTAACCCAGTTTTTCATTTTACTGCCAATCAGCCTAATTAGGGCATCTCTTCTTTGTTCAGTTTCCTTTAATTTAGCTCTACTTATCAGGTCTGTCAGTACATAAGCGATGGTCTTGCCTGAAACCTTGGCTTATGTAAGGTAAATACTGCTTTCTTAAGTCATTATAGAGTCTATACCAACACATATATTTCTCTATGGAATGGGGAATTGATATCAGTCAGCTCAATGTTGGAAGAACAGTATCTTCATGGCCTTTTTTCCCAGTATAGTTATTTCAGTTACAAAACCATAAATCATATGTGAAACTAAGTGTTACAGCTTTGTAGCAGACCAGGAATCCTGTCTGAGACCATAAGAAATACTTCTAATGTGTTGTTTGCATTATTTATTTTTATTGCTGCATTAATTGTTTAAAGAGTCATCGTCTGTGGTCAGAAAGAGCTTTCAGTGGCTGTTAATGTCTCGGTATATGACCTGACAATATGAGAATGACACTGGCACAGAAATTATTCTTATTGTGGGACTATTGTGCCCATGCAGAAAACGGTAAAAATAGCTGGTGCTTAGAGGGTGCTATAATTCTAGTTTCTTTCTCTCTACCATCACTGTCCTGCCGTTACTTGGTGGGGAGAAGGAGCTTAGGAGTTTCCCAGTCAAAAAAGTGTGACACCTACCCATTTGTCTCTTTCCAGGATCTTTCCCAGAGAGTATCTTCTTCAACAAATCCATCTTTATTCTCTGGCAGACCTTCAGCAGGTGAGTGTCTTTCGTTTATTCTACCTGTTACACATGGAGCCTGTTCTCACCTTCAGAGCTAATTGTACATTTCCCTTGTAGCTGTTCATAGCATAAATACCTGTACTTCCAAGCTGTGTCTGTGGTTTGTAGTTTAGTATAAAAAAAGGTTAACAGTGACATCGATTAGTTATGAAAGCCTAGAGCATCAGTGTTCAAATAGAGATGGAAAGAGACTGTGAAAGAAAAGTGTAGTCTGTAAAGAGAACTTTGTTAGGAGAAATTTTTTGTCTGCTCAATAAATTCTCATCAGTCTCAGCCCATAGGTGACAAGTAGTATTTCTTTCTTTGCTTGAAAGAGTAGTTGTTCAGGAATTTAGAAGTTTATAAAGTCTCTAATTCAAGACGATTATTTACAAATCTGCTGAGCATTGCCATGAGGAGGGGGTAGGGGGGAGCCTAACCCCCACCCCCCTTCCCCCCAAACCTCAGCCAGCCTTCTACACTGAGCTGAGCCATGCAGTGTTACCATGACAGATGAGACCATGGAAGAGGTCATGTGCCAGTAGAATTTGTCTTTGCATTGTTACTGATTCAGCTAAGCAAGGACCTTGAAGTACATTTACCTGAACAGCAGAATTTTGTTATGTAACAGATTAAACAAGAAGAATTTGGAAAAAAGAGCTGAAAAAGGGAGAATTGGGAATCTAAGGTGAATGTGCTGCAGTGCTCAGATGCACAGTGGAGGAAGCAATGAGGTGAGGTGTGCTAGCTGACCTGGGCACCTCTGTGTTCACACTAATGCTGTTGCCAGTGGTGTGTAAAACAGTATTTTAAGCTTCTTTCACCTGCTTCCCTTCTCTAGTGGTGCCTTTTCTGCAGGATGAGAGTAGCATAGCCAGTGCTGGATGTTCAGTTGACACATAAAGTTGAGGTAGTTCAGATGCCCCTCAGAGCTGGAGACTACAGAACAACAGGAAACGTGGCTTTTGTTGGCTGGTAAAATCACAGAGTAGAAATGATTCCATATATAAAATAAAAAGGCCAGTTGCCTGAGGTCTGAAACTGTTTCCATATCTTTTCAGCATGTTCTGCTATCTCATCTTTAATAATCGAGCCATGAAAAAGCAAGCTACTTAACTCCAGAGCTGCAGTCTCCCTGGTGGGCCTGTCTATTAGCCCCCAGTGTTTTGTAAGCTGCTTAATCAGTTCCTAACATTGGTAGTAGATATTTTAGAAGCAAGCAGCAGCTTATCAAGCACCCTGGGGGAGAGTAGGAGGGTAGAAGTCATAATTCATGCATTGATTTAGCACTTTCCTATAACATGTTTCTTTGTGTTTGTGTTTGCAAGACACCTTCTCTTCCCCTGAGGCGCCCAGTCCCAAACTTATCATATTTAGAGGCAATATAATTTGATTACCATTTCTGCTGGGGTGGGTTAAATTGCATTTCCCTTTTAATCTAGCTATATCCTTGTTGTGAGCATGGAGAGGGTTTTCCACATTTCAGAGGCTCCAAGTTTGAAATTGGATTACCTGTTTTTGTCAAAGTGGATCCAGAGCGGAAAAGAGAGGAGGGCCCCACTGAGAGAATGAATCCAATGGTCAGATAAATTGTGATACCCTTCACAGCCCCTCCCTCCTGTCTGCTTTGCCCCTCACTGCTGCTTTCTCTCAGTTGCTCATCATTTTCCATTGACCTGCAGTTTGGGTAGTTTTAATCCTGAAAGTTTTCTTCCTTTTGATTCCTCTGCTGCCTATTTCCTCATATCCATGGACTGCTTTTGCACTGTTTCCTGCTGTCATGTAGATTGCATGTGTTTGGGGAATTAACTAAAAGGTTTATTAAAGATTAATGGAAAGATAAGGCATGGTGAGTGAATTAGAAAAGCAGAGAGGGGTAATCTGCAGATATAAGCAACCTTTACCCTGGTTAGTCCCAGCTCAATTCTGAATTGTTTCCTGGCCAAGTTCCCTTTAAAGATCCTAGAAAACATGGCTGTTTCTTACCTAGCAGCTGAGTTTCAAAAATGGGGTTTGAGGATCTGTTGTTAGTTCAAAAAGGTCAAAATGCCTGTTTGCCAGTAGGTGAAGCAACTTATAATACTATTCTGAAATAAAATCCAATATAAATCTCTTTCCAGGCTTAACAGGGTCTAGATATTATGAGTCTAGCAGAGTATATACCTGGGCTATCTGGTGGTCTGGGAACGTCATTTGGATAGGGCTCTAGTGGGGAAGACTTTACTGTGAGGTTAAAACAGAGTAAAAAAAAATTTGGAAAAAAGTGGCCTTAATATTTGAAATTTCCCAAATCCTGGTGAGGCAGTGTTTTTCGCTAGTACTTGTGTTGTTCACAAATGCTTGTAGGGCAGATGTGAGTAACCAAAGAGACAGCAAGTGACAGTCTTTATTTGTATGTACACACAAACGCATGGACTCCAGAAGGTTTTGCTGCAGCCCAGGCCCCAGGGACTACATTAAAGTTTACAGAAGTCTATCTGTGGGCATTCCTGTGGGGTAGATGTTCTTAGAATCCTGGTGTCAGCTGATGAGATAACTGATGAGGTGTGTTCAGATGGAATAGGCACAAACACCAAGTGTGATTTAACAGGCACAAACATCACAACTTGGTTCTGTTCTGCCTCATTGGCTGCACATGTTCGTCTTTGCTACCTCGTGTCATCTGCCCTGCATCACCCGTACCCCTCTGCATCTCTGTTAGGCAGTTTATCCAGGGTTATTCCAGTCAGTTAAAGCTTTCAAGAGGGAGATCTCCACTTGGTAGGAAGCAAGTATTCACTCCTGAATTTGCTGGTGTTAGCAGACATAGCATACTGGGAAAATGGATTAGTCTTATAGACCATGATGTGCTCTTACAGTCCAGGATATTTTCATCCTAAACCTGTTGGAGGTGTGAGCTCTCTGCTGACATTACTGATACTTTTGTACATGTATGGACAGAGTTCATGCAACAGGAGTTAAAAAATGTCCATTTAGATTTTACAGATGTGATTATGGGGCTGCTTTTATTGAAACTGACAATTTTTACACTTTGAACCGAAGTTGACTCAGACAAAAATCTTGCATTTCTTATGGAAAGTAATTCTGGCTCCTTACACTACACAACATGTTGATGGGAGCTGTTGAAGTAAAAGACTAGAAGGGACTATTGTGTTGATTTCCAAATTCAGATGGTTCATCCATAGACAGTTAACTAATGTCTTGCCTCTTTTTTTATGTTAAATAGCAAGTGTACAAAAATTATTGCAGTGAGGCACAGGAAGTTCCACCTGAACATGAGGAAGAACTTGACTGTGCAGTGACCATGCATGGGAAGCTGTTGCCCAGAGGTTCCCCCTCTGGAAATATCTGGACACTGTTCTGTGCCTCATGCTCTGGGATAACCCTGCTTGAGCAGGGAGGTTGGTCCACATGACCCACTGTGGACCCTTTCAGCCTTACACATTCTGTGATTCTGTGATGGTGTTTACTGTAGAAACTGTCTTAATCATGGCAATTATTTCATCCTGGTTATACCAACTCTGAAACATACAGTAAAATTAAAAGGATCCACATAAGGGCAAAAATTACTGGATGTCAGGGATGGAAATTGTGAGCAAGATGGCTGATTTTAAAAGATGGTAATTTGAAGACTTGTTTATACAGGAACACTCAGGGAAAAATAATGAAGTGACAAAATATGGGAATTTAAAAAGATGAGTTGAATTACTTTAAATCACTGTGTAAATAGTGTTATTCAAAATATAAGTGGCTTTCATTTGGTTTATCTCCATTTACTTTGGAAGCAAAGTGACATAAATTGCATTAAGGCCATTTTCATTCTGAATGTGTATGTCCATACAGGGATTTAATGTTGTATAATTTATCCATTTTAACATTGTAGATAAACTAATCTGTTGAAATTTAGTTAAAACATTATTGACTTCACATCAACTTTCCTGACTACCTGTAGATGAACCTACAAATAATGTGAAGAACAGTGCAAGAAAGGATGAACAGGAGAGCCCTGTTCTCACAATAATATGGCACAGTGAGTATGAGGGATGCATAAAAATCCTTAATGGAAATACTTTTTTGCAAAACACAGTGAGTATGAGGAGTTTAATGCCACAATAGTGTCACTGAGGCCAGAAATGTATCATCTTTGAGAGGATTAAGTATCCATAATGAGAATATCCACAGTTACAGTACATAAAATAAAGGGATTATAAGATTTCAGACTAGACATACTATACTGAAGGGATTAGGAAGATGTCTCCCCTACTGACAGATCAATGATTTCATCTTCCTCTGACGTTTGGAACTCTGATTACACACAGCACTGATTACAGCTCCTGTGAGCATTTTGGGCTTGCTGGACTGTTGGTCCACTGCAGCATTCCTCACTGGGAAATCTTCATGTTTCTGCTCAAGCTTTTTTGCATATAAGGCTCCCTAACAAGCGTATGGGGAATAAAAATGAGCTTCAATGAAGCAAAAGTTCTACCTGATTTGAGGCTAATACATTGTTAGATTAGGATTAGAAAGTCTTAGAACAGCAAAGAAATCATTAGCTCTCCTTCACTCCTCCAAGCTTTTAACCCACATTGTACTTTCATTGCACCTCCCAGACAGAAGTGAAGAAGTAGATCAGAGATGCTCTTTTTGCTCTTTTTTCATATGCAAAGCTTTAGGTTGATTTAGACAAGTTGTTTCGTCAGTCCCAACAACAGCAAAGAATGCAAGATGTGGACTTCTTTTGCCATTTACTTGCTGTTTTTTTCAGAAGTAAAACTTCTTTTCTGATAACTCAGTCCTCATACCATTGCTGATAGATGCTTAGTATAGATTTGTAACATACAGCCTGATGAATTCCAAGCCCATCAGTGGTGGTATCCCTGCCCAGCAGCTCCTTTTTACTGATACAGTAAAAGGATGGGATGTAGCATCTAACCCACACAGAGCCTGTGCATATGGCTGTATTGATTGAAAAAAATGGGGTTTGGCTAACATATTTTGGACTTGCTGTAGTTTTAGAAGTATTACTAAATTAGGTACTTGACAAACACCTTCCTTCTCTTGTGTATGTAGCTGAGCCTGTGAAATCATGAGTGCAAACTCAAGTTATATCAATGAGTCTGTTGCTGTCATTTGTGTCATTCAGTGATTCAATATAAGCTGTATCATCTTAAACTTCTGTTTACCAAAGAGGTTTACCAATGTAGCTGTACCAGCAAATTCTTTTAATTTTAGGCAAGCCCTTTTTCTGCTTAAGGGGCAGGAGGTGGAAAATGAGAAGGAGAATTAGGTTTGGGCAGGCCTGACTATGCTGAGATGACTGAAGATTTGTCTGTCACATTCTCTGTGGGAACTGTCTGTGCTCAACAAGGGCAGCAAAATGCCAGACACATCATCTGTGCCATAGCAGCCACAGCTCAGAGTTCAGCACTGTTGGGAACACATTGATTCACAGCTCCAGCCTCCCAAGCAAGGGTGGACACAGCATGTGTGACAGAGCTGTAAGTCCTGCAGTGTGTTACTGCAGTGTAATACTACCAGGTAGTTCTCTACATGGACCATGTAAGGATGCATCTTAGACCACAATGGCATAATGTTAATAGCTGTCTTTATGTCCTGTGCCTGACTGACAGTGTTCTAAACTAAGTATATTAGCAGAGGAATATGAAAACAGTCCTAGGATGGGAAAAACACACAATATCTGTCTTCATAAGTAGTAAAAGATCTGCTAGCACAACAGCAGTTAAACAGCTTGTCTACTTTCCTGTGGCTCCTTTATCACTGAAGCACAGAATGGGTGAGGTTGGAAACACCACAGTGTGTCATCTGGTCCAACCTCCCTGCTCAAGCAGGGTCATCCTAAAGCACCTGGCACATCATTTATTTTTGTCACTCCCTGGAGGTTGCCAGCACTGAGTGCCTTTCAGCAGAACAGGAAGCTTCAGGTTAGCTGATATTCCCGGTGTGTGTGTAATTCTCAAAGTGCTGACAGCTCTGGTTACAATTAGTGGTAATGGCAGTGATCTTCCTGGCTGTTCCCTTTTACCTCAGCTCTGCTGGGAAAGGGAGTTGCTGTCATTCAGAGTGGCTCTCAAGCAGAGAGCAAGGCAGAGCCAGCCAGGCTAGGGGATGAAGAGCTGGCTAGGAGCATTTTGGCAGGTGGCTGTCAGGAAGACAAGTTCATCTGAATTAGGTATTGCAGGCAAAGTCTAGAGATCTAGCAAGATTGTTAGTAGATATTTTTAATAGTAGGACTGCTTTCAGCACTGCATGGAACCAGAATTTAACAGGGTTTATTAAATACTTGTAGTTCTTTTTAAATACTTGTAGTCCTTTTCCTTGTGAATATGTAATCTAGGCCACTTGGGATAAGTGTGGCTTTTTAGAATGAAATTCTGTTTAAAATGACCCAGTAGTGGTGCCAGGGATTCACAGGAGCTTTTGAGTTGAGATCTCCAGAGATATTTAATTTTTTTTTTCAGCCTGTAGAAGCAGCAGCAGTAATATAAGTTACCCCTTTTCTGCTGCCTTGTGCTAAACAGAATTCTTCTGTTATTTTCTGCTGTGCAGAATGAAAAGCCCAGTACTGGAGATGCAGGTTAGCAGTGTGAAAGATTGGGCTCTGAACTCATTGTTCTACTTCACTTAAAATGATTACTTAGGAGAGCCAGCTGGGTGTTGCTTCAGGACTAACATCCTGAAAAAACAGATTTCCCAAGAAATAAAATACTGTCTCAGGGCTACCTGCTTGGATGAGAGAAGAACTTTTTTATTTCCCAAGAAATAAAATACTGTCTCAGGGCTACCTGCTTGGATGAGAGAAGAACATTTTTATTTTTTTTTTTTATTTTAAATATACTTTGTACTCACAGAGGTTTTTTTCAAAGTAGCCCTAGTCTTTTTCTTGGTATGTTGCTTTCTTGTTCTAAAGTCCTTCAGAGGACTCCTCCTTAAAATGCCCAGATCTAGTCCTATGCAAGGCAGGAAAGTTTCTAATTTTGTGCTATCACTCATGAAATAACATATTGCTCAGTGGGCATGTAGAGTCAGTTAATATCTCTGCATGCATTTGCTTGCTTAATCTTAAAAAAAAAGTATATATATACTCTCTGCCTGAATGCATATTTGCTTCTGTATTTAGAGTCACGTATGTTTTTAAGCTAAGTAATGCACTTTCTGTTTTCTACCAGCCAAATTCCTGGTACTCTTTCAACCTTGTTTGATTAAAACAGCCTTTAACCTTTGCTTGAATACCTTTTTCTTAAAACAACCTATAATTCATCCCTGCAACAAGATCAGGAGAACTTGGGGTGTGACAAAATTGACATGTAACTGCCTGGAAACCTTGAGGGAAGGAGAAAGGAGGAAAGAAAGACGATTGAAACACAGTGAGTGTGTGTCATGTTGCAGAGCTGGCGGGGGAGCTGGCACAGGTGATTTCCAGGCATGTTGTTTATGCTGAGACAATTCCATCTCCTCTTCACTTGTGTCAGCTTGCATCCAGAGACCTGCTGAAATTTCTGGCATTTCTTCCTTTCAATGAGAAGAGTGGGGGAGGGCTTGGAGGAACCTTGTCATCCTCTCTCTCCTGCTATAAATTGACTTGAACTGTCACCAGCTTGTTTTTCCTCTCCCCTGGCCAATGTAAAACTCCATCTTCACCTTGCCCCCTGCCTATGTGTGCTTTTCAGAGATTAGCAGTGTTTGTTCTTGACCTTGTATTCCTTCCTCTTCCCAGTGCCTATTTTAGTTAGGGGCTAATTTGTGGGCTATCTCTCCAGTAGCAAATTAAAGTGAAATATATTTAGGGGTTTACTCCGGAAGGACTGTGAACAGCAAATGGCTCTGCCATCAGTGCAGACTGCCTGATGCAAACAAGTCAAAGGGGGCTTCTGATTTCTGTTTATTCAAATCTCACTCCCTTAGTTTGCTCTGCTTTAGATTGATTTATTTGGCAGTTGGTTTTGTGAGGTTCTTTTTGTTCTCTGCAGTGTTTATTGCAGGGTTTCCTTTCGGGCTGCTCTCTGCCCTGTGTGGTGATGAGTTAGTGCGGCACAACGCGCGCTGGTGTCAGCAGTGGGTGAACGGAGTCCCTGGCTCGCCTGCTCCTGCCCACCCTGCTGCCACCTGTACCACAGGCTGAACAGGCTTTTGGGACAGCGAGGGACCTGTGGAGGGTGTAAAGGGAAGAGGAGGGAGAGGGTGGGGTGGTATCACTCTTGCTTTGGGAGCTGGGACTGTGGCCCGTAGCATGCCTGTCGCAACTGAAGTTACTGCTGTATTCTTTTTTAATTTGTTGTATAGCAGTGCACAGTGACTGATTGTAGTGTGCATGCACACAAATAGGAAGAGATCATTCTTCCCTTAAATCACCTGTAATTTAAATAAACAAGACAGGCAGACTGAAAGAGTTGACTGGGAGTCAAAATGGAGCAAGGAAAGCCAGCTGATTAGTATATTGGACAAAAGATCTGATATCTATCTCTCTGCAACTTTTACCTCATGATCATCCTTCCTCCTTCCATTTCCTTTTCCTCTGAACTAAAGATTAATTGTGCATTGAAATTATAACAAGAATTTGTGGTGTTAAGAATCTGGCCAAGGAAGAGAAAAAATCCTCAAGGAAATTAGCAGTCCACAAGCATTGTCTGTTCCCTAGATATAAATGACTGGGAACTTCCCAGCCAGGGAATGTTTTCCCTTTATTTTCCCTGCAACTTGCATTATCCTTAGCTAAGCATATTGTAGCATGCTTGTTTCCAAGTCTGTGTTTTTATCACAGAAGTCCTGACCCCACTGAAATCTTCGTGGGGCAGAGATTGCATTTACCATTTCAGCTTTAATGGCCAACTTGCATGTTTAATGAATGCAGAAAATACCTGCTTGTTATCCAGTAAACAAATAGGGAAATGCAATCACTGTATTTTTCCAGCACCCCAGTCCACTTTTGCTTGTCCTGGTTTGTGACAAAGATTACCTGTGACAGACAAGAGAATTTGTCAGAAAATGTTTCTGAAATAGATGTTGCAATGTAAGGATAGGAGGTAGAGTGTAAAGTAAAGATCCTGATTGCAGCAAAAATCTGAGGCAGACATTAGGAACAACTTTCCAGTTGTTCTGAGTACTGGGCTGTTGTGGTATCTCTCTGGTGAGAAGCTTTTAAGCAAGGCAGACATTTTGGTTGTGCTGGAGGATGAGGAACAAACTGGATGTTTCTAAAGGTGTTTTTTCTAGACCTGGTTTCTTGTATCACTGGTAGCTCCTTTAAAAGTGTATTTCTCATCTGTTCTGGAGGTGAAGAAAGGTTATAGAATGTTTAGTCCTCCTCCTAAAAGCTTCCACTGGTGGAATTTCGAGGGTAGTGAGCATCCAAGTGGTGAATTGAAGACAGTCTCTTCAGGACATTTTATTGCACTTTCATTCAGTCCAGGAAGCATATTCTCTGTGGTGCTTTAAAGTCCAGGCAAAGCTGGAGCCTACCTCTGAATTTGTTAGGAAAAGGCATGATTCAGACTAGCTGTTTCTGGAGAGGTAGAAAGAAAACAACCAATGGGGGCAGAAACCTTTTCTGTAGAGGATGGTGGAAAGCTGTGCACAATTGTTGTCTGCTCCTTCAGGTAGCTTCCTTCTGCCAGACATGCCTGTGACATTATTCCTCTGAATTAAAGTACTTTCTATCTCTTCAATTTACGTAATTGGGGATCATGAATGAGTTTCATGTCCACCACCCCTTCCATTTTCTCAGTGCCTCTTGGCTTTTCATGTCTCTTCTGCATTGCGTCAGTGCCTCCTGGCAAATTCTGTCTATGTCTGTCTCTCAGATACAGCCAAGTGTGTGCCTGGCCTTGAGAAATAATCATAAATTTTGTTCTGTCAGGAGGAGAGGCCAGGACAATCCAGTTTAGATTTGAACCTGTAGTTCAAGGTGTTTTAGGGATTTCATATCACTTAACCCATACCCTCCAGGCATCACTTGTGTCTGACATGTAGATCAGACTGGAGGAATAAGAGGAACAGATTGCTCAGTGCTCCAAAAGGAGGTTATGAAGCAAACCTGTGTCTTTAAAGAGAGTGGCTTCTAATAAATGTTATCTGCAGAGAAATACACCAGCCCTGCATAAGTAGTTAATGTTACTGCTTCAGTGTTGGCTCATAAAACAACTTTATCGCCTCTATGACGATAATGATTAACAAGCTGATTTACAAGGGTGGGGTCACAAAGCCATTTGGCAAATTTAGCTTGTCTCACAGTGGCAGGAATACAGAACCTGAGTTTTACAGTATTTTTACCACTTTACTTGGAGTACTTAACCTTGGTGGCCACGCTATTAGGCAGAGCAGTAGCAGCAGGTTCTCCTTTATGGGATAATAACCAGAGTTTCCTCCAGTGCTTCTGATACCTGAGGAAATTGCAGGTCTCCCTCTGGAGATTCAGGAGCACTGGGGACATTTCATGAGCTCCCATCTCAGTGTTTATTCCCTGATCACTTAGCCACAGTGAACTGACAGTGTTTACAGGCACACTGTTACATGATGCCTCTGGTTGATTGCCCCTTCTGCCAGAGCTGGCAGAACATCTACCCAAAGATGTGTGTAGGTTTATCTTCCTACTCTTAAATTCTGGATAGCTTCTGTTAAAATATCCTTCCTCTATTGATTCTCCATTATCTTGGATTTTAAGGGATTTTTTGTTTAGACTGTGTCAGATTTTTCTTTTATTATCATACGTAGGAATTACTCAGAGTGGCAAATGTAAAATTTTTTAAAGTATTTTAATCCAGAAACTATTTTTGAAGTTGTAATATACCATGGCACTGTTGAGAATCTAGACTTCTTAGCCTTTGCAATTTCTCACATTGAGCAAAACGGTGTATCTGAAGGCTCAGCAAGCTGTATTCCTTTACTGTCTGTTCTGGCAGTCCTAATGTGGGTGATCAAAGGTATTTATGATCTCCATTCTATGTAAACATCTACTGCACTTTTAAAGTGGATAAAAATGCACAGACCGGGTAGGGGTTTTGATGACTCTCACTCAAATTCACAACATAGACTCCTGCAGGGATGGAGGTCTTACTCAGTACCTTTTGCTTCTTATCTAGCAATGCTGACAGCGGCCCTGCCCTCAAAACAAACACTCACTGACCTCAGAAATGTCTGAAAACTGTACTGTTTTTCTTTCCTGTCCAGAAAGTTCATAATATCTGATAGACTTCAGTGCTGATTTATGTGGCCATGATGCCAAGTTTGGGTATTTCTGTGGCCCTGATCTGCTAGGTGGGTGAAAGGCCATTGCAGGTGTTGCTTGAAGTGCTGGTGGGTTACAGCTAACTCATTTGTCCTTCTGTTTCTACACATCTTTCCCCTAGTGCCTGCTAAAGTTGTTGGGATATTACATCTGTGGAAATGACACAGCCTGAGTTAGCAGGGGTGTTGCATGCTTGCCTTGTCTAATCACTATTTGATTGCTTTTCACTTCCCAGCCAGAGGTTTCTATTAATGTCTTTTATAATTTGAACAACTCTCAGGAACTGGAACAAACTCTAGTTCTGTAACAGGGTTTTTTTCATGCCTGGTTTTTGGTATTGCTCCATTTCCCAAACAAAAAAGTTATTACAAGTCATGAGTTTAGGTTACCATCTCTGGGTTAAAACTCTCAACAGACTTGAGAAGTTCTGCTACTGTTCCCTTGGCCACTTTTCTAGTTTGGTTTTTAATACGAAAGCATATATTGCAACACCATGTTCACTACATTGCTCTCCCATGGGACTGGTTTGTGCAATCCTCCTTCATGCTGGTAAGTAGGTTCTCATACAAGGAGTTTTTGTTGACTGAACAGGGAAGACAAAGTGACTTGACTTCCCTGCTGTGTGTGATGGGGGCTGGGGGTTTCTGCTGCATGGAGGCACAGCTGGGTCTGGGCAGTGGGGCCTTCAGAGCTGGACTTCTGGCAGCACTGTGCTCAGCCCAGGGAGCCAGGATGAGGGATGGAGGCAGGACAGAGCTGGAGCGCAGCGTGTGCCAGAGATGAGGGAGTGCCTCTCCTGCAGCACAGGGCAGTGCTGTGGCTCAGAAATGTGTTGTGAAGGTCAGACACAGGGACTCTGGTCACAGGCCCCTGGGCAACACCTGCTGCTCCTGAAACTTGTCTGTGAGCAAAAGCCCTGTTCTGCACATAATGGGCCACTCTGGCTTGGTGGATGCTCTGGTTTATGGCCTTTGCAGGTGTTGTTCTCTGGGGACAGCTGGCTGTCCATTTGTTTGTGAAAACATCACCTTGATAGAGCAAGGGAGCTATGAGGAACTTCCAGCCTTTGAATGATCAGGAAGCCTCTGGCGGTGAGCAGCCCTCCTGACAAATAGTTAAACTTTGACTGATCACACATTGTACTCATAGTCATATTAATGTGATGTATCCAAAGGGGCTTTAACTTGTAGCACAGCCACTGCTGCCTTTTATCTCGTGTCTTGCTGGTGAATCAGGAAACCCAAAACCCAGTGCACGTGTCCTGCCTTGCCACTGCACAAAGACTCGCAGCCTCTGCCAGAGTTGGCTTGTTTGACAGTCCTTGCATTTTCCCCTCACCTCACTTATTCTGTGCAATTGTTTCTTCAGAATTATACTGGTCCCCAGCTGAACACAGAGATATTCCAAGAAGAAAGTTTGATTTACCTTTATTCATAGCATTGACTTGTATGAGAAGCCTCTGTTTCAGAGATCATCTAAAATAATTGTGCCACCACCCTTTCAGCACATGTTCAGATACTTGTACCCCTTTTGTTTCTCCCATTGCTGCAGACAAGTCTCTGCCTTCCCCTCGTGCTCTTCAGAACAGCTTGAACTTTCCCAGGCTGGGTTCATGAGGCTGGGCAGTGGGGCAGGTAGCTGCTCCTGCTGGATTTCCTGGTTTCTCCTTTCTTCCTGGCAGCCCTGGCACCTGCAGCCAAACTCTGGCCAGAGGGATAGTCTGCAGTGTGGGCAGGGAACCTGTATGGGAGGCTCCTCCAAAACACAGCTTGTCCCATTTCAGGTGGAAGATATGTGGCAGTTACTGTAAAAAGCAGTGTTTGCTTTGCTGGTTTAAATTGTAAGTGCTTTGAGGGCAGGGCTGGCTTTTATGTATGTACATGTGGGTGTGTATTTTTATACAATTCCTAATGTGACACACACAGAAGCTGCTGTGTGCAAAGCCATAGCTTTCTGTTTTGTGGAAGCTTAGAGAAATGTTTTTCCTGATCCAGACAGACGAACAGTGATTCTGATCTGAACTCTGGGGCTGTTCAGAGACACAACTTGCTTTGTACTTCTGGACACAGCTGTTTTCCTTCTGTTGTCACCAAGTAGTGTACCCCAGTGTATTCCAGGTACAGCAATGATAAGCATGGCCCTGTGTCCACAATGATGTTGGGATGGATTCCTTGACCAGTTAAGGAAGAAAAAGCTGCATTGTACCCTCTGTTATTGACTGACTGGAATGCCATCATTAACCACCTCTCACCCATAGTTTTGACCAATTAAACAATTGCTTGCTCTGCAAAGAGTTTGGATTAGAAACATACCTTGCTCTTTATGTGTGCTGTAAGTAGAAGACAACCTGACTAGCAAAATTTTAATTTCAGCTTGATGATTTTTTCTTTTTAAGAGAGGCATATATTTTTAATCCTTTGCCAGGTGTATGCTGAGACATCCCGTATGTTGAAGAGATAAGTCAATGGTGAAAATTTTGGTTTCTGTTCCTTTGGCATACTCTTAACTTAGTTTTTTGCTAAATTGCCACACTCGTAAAATGTGATGTACTTTTCTGCAGCTTGTAGTGTGTGATTTCGGAGTTTCACTGTTTCATAAACTTATTTTGTAAACTGAAATGTTCTTAGGAAAGGTTCAGGTCAAAGCTTAGGAGTGGCTCCAACAGTGAGAACAGACGGGTGCTGGATTAGACTGCATGGGGGCTGTGATGTTTTCATCACTGAAAGACTTGAGGAACAGATACAGCTGTAAAGAGTGATGTAAATATTAGTGGCTCTGCCAAGACAGCCTCTTGAGGTCTTTCTTTTCCTCCCATAATTTCCATGATATCTGGATACTGCATTACATTTGACTGTCACGCTTCTATTATTTAATCACTTATGTTTCCTTGAAACTCAAAATGAGATTCTGGCAACTGGGAATATCCTGGGACTCTTCCATCATGGTTCTGGGATGTCTAAACTGACTGACTCTGGACCTTTGGCAGTTTTAAACTGTTTTAAAACAGGAGAAGTTTTAAAAATTTTGGCGATATGTTCTGTGCTCCTTTTCCCAAGCTATAAAACACTCACTGTGAAACTGTTACCACAAAACAGTGAGTAGACAGCAAGTAGACTTGGGACAGCAAATAGAAATCTTCCTCTCTGCTTGAATAGCATAAATGGAGATGAGGATTTTATTCTTATTAGCTACAAACAGGAATGAGATAAGGCTGCAAGGAAAAATCAGCCTGTGCACAGCCTTGAGGTCTCTGATGAAACAAAATAACACAAAATTTACAGATGCTAAAACCAGTGATAACATCGATTTGATGCTGCATTTTGTCTTCCTCCTGTAATACAGTAAAATGGCCTGTAATTCACATTGCAAAATTGGCATGCATGGCTCTTTGAAGATATCATCTTCCTTGTATGTCTGCAGAATAACAAGCCCACCCACTTCAGTGCTACAACAAGCCATAGAAATAAATAAATAAAGAGGGACAAATAACACCATCTCCTCGGGGCAGCTGCCCACTCCATGTGCCTTGCTCAGGTTGTGAACTCTTCAGCACAGGAAAGTTTTTGTTCCTTCTAGTTTTAAATTCACCCCCAGTGCTTAGGAAGGTAATAGATTATGATAATTGTGTTTATTACATTATATAAAATGTTACTTCAGATATTTAACTTTTAAATCATTGCTGACAGTGACATTAGTTCAGATTTAGAGAGTTTGTTTGCACTGTGTCTTTAGCCTGGCATTTTAAGCTGAGCAGTTGTGGCCTGAGGTGACTGCTATAGCCTGAAAATTCTCTGGAAAATTTGTATGCATTGTGGTTTATTTATTATCTTTGTATGTGTATTTCATCTATTAGTGTCTCAGTGGGTTTTTGGAGGGTGACTGTAGCCTTGTCACTAACTGGGTGGCTTCACTGTTTCTTTCTTTCTGTTTATTGAATATTGTCAACTTCCTTGTCTCCTCTCTGTAACTGTGGAGTCTGCAAGCAAAATATTTCTTCCTTCAAAATTAAAAACAAACCCTAGCCTAGGGGAGCTAAATTAGCTTCTGACCATCTGTTAGAAGGTTAGCAGTATCACTACCTTGAACTATGGCTTCAGTTTCGTATTTCATGCAGCAGCTTCTCTGCATTGTTTATATTGCAGTTGAAGGGGATCTTCCTATACCAGGATGCAATAGGAACGTCATTTTTCCTCTGACATGAGCAGATGTCCTATCTGCAGTAGTAGCAATAACATTGCTGCTTCCTGTTGTTGCAGGTGGTGTTAGCAGGCTGGAGCTGAAGGCAAAGAAGGGGCACATTTCAGCTGTGCCATTCACTGCCATCAACACCAGCACTCCCCATGCACCTCCTTTTCCAGTTGTATTTGTTAGTAGTGGCTTTCTTGGCTAGTGGGCAGGAAGTTGCCCTGGAACACAAATTTATTTCTTTACTACCTGGCCTTTGCCTCTCTGTTGTTCTTTGCGTTGATATCTCTGCTTTCTCTAGATTTGGTTACATCTAACCCAAAATACAAGTGGTGTGTTACCATATTTAGGGAAGGGTGCCTGAACTGAGTTTGACACTCATTTAAGTGTAAAACTCCCCACTCTTGGGTTCCAGGGCACAGCCCCATGCAACTCTTCAGTCAGCAATTACTGCATTCTTTTTCCTTTTTACGGGAGGTTGCTATCAAATCCCATGACACATTTCTATCACTAATCTGGCAAGCTGCCATTCAGACCACAGGAAGCCCAGAAGAGAAGAATATACACTTAGGGCCTTATTCCATCTTCATTCTTCCCTTCAGCAGCAGAATTCCTTAAAGTCTCTAGAAGTTTGATCTGAATGGAAAGTATTTTGCCTGAATAGCACCCCTTATTGAGACATTGTCTCCAAGTCACAAATTTAGATGAGTGTTGTGGTTAGCAGTTTAAGGTTTGGTCATTTTTTCCACACCAACATGAGGAGTGCTAATCACTTCTCATGGTCTAGCAGGATTCTCTGGGACTTCTTGATTTGAGAGCTGGACACTGAAAGGAAAAAAAAAAAAAACCCAACAAGTTCCTCTTCAAGACTTTACCTAAGAAGTTATTTATTTTGGCAAGGAGCAGAACATTGTATTTGAATGGTTTTCAGTGGGAAACACAGTCCTACTAAAGGATTAAAGCCAGGACTGTATTCACAAAATACGTGCAAAAACCTTGTACTTTGAAGGAAAAGAAACAACCAAAACTGTGATATGTTCATAAAAAGTAAGAAGAAGTGAAAATTGTAAGGCAGTATTCATGGCTGTCAGAGATAATGTGGAAGCCTTAGACTCATTTCCTATTTACTTCTTTGTGCCTTATTGTATGAATGCATTGCTGTACTTAAAATTACTACTAATATACTGTTATTGCCATGTAGAGATTTACAAATAGATAGTAGTTTTCATGTTTAGATCATTGCTGTTTCAATGACTACTTTATCACTTGTGTTTTGATGGAGCTATACTTATTGGGAAGTAACTTTCCTCTTGTTTTTGCCAACAGAATGTACCTGCATTTCTGTAGTAATAAGTATTGTCTGTCTTTCAGGTCATTCTGGTTATTTCTGGGGGGTTTCATTCAATATTGTCTTCTCATTTCAGGTTATTGAAGGAAAGCTGGCTCCTTTCTTGGGGAAGGTGATCAAATTTGCCACCTCTCATGTGTACAGCTGCAGCCTTTGTAGCCAAAAGGGTTTCATCTGTGAGATTTGCAACAATGGAGAAATCCTTTACCCCTTTGAGGACATTTCTACAAGCAGGTACTCCAATGTGGTAATGTCAGTCATACATTTGATTTGAGTGTTAAAGCCTGGAGGATTATCAGCCTCGTGACCTTTTATTTAAATAATTAGGGACTAGATTCCACTAATGCACATTTCTGGGGAGCTACAGTAGATCACTGCTCCAGGGAGGCCACCATGAGCAAATGTGGAAACAAATGAGAAGTGCTACTTCCCAAGGTCCTGTAAGTCTCAGAACAGCTGTTCAGAAAGGGAAGAGCCCCCACTATCACACTGTGTGATTTATCCAAAGCTCTTCTGAGTTTGCAAAGTGTCCTGAAAAGCCAAATTACTTTTCTGGAGTGATCACAGACATCTTTCTGTTCTCTGGTATCACTGGGCCCATAATGTACAGGGATTATCCCTTATAAAACAATAACCATCATTCTGAAGTGTCTTCCCCATGAAATGTTATGGCTAGTTCTCTGCTCTGTCTGCTTATTCCTCTGTGCCTGTATATGCAAGATTTTTAGGGTTTCTTAAATGATATTGTTATTCTCAGGTGGCAACAAAGTAAGTGTGAGTGTATGTGAGTTCTAAACTAAACAAAAAAACCCTTTATTTTAGATCATGTAGAGTACTGGATGCCAGGTCAGGGACAGGAGTCACATGGGAATCCTAGAAGCAAAATGCAGGAAACCAAAGCAGACTTGGCCACATAGCAGTGTTACTACTCTTTTTCAGTAGTGTCTTGGATTTTGAATAAAGGAGATATACTTTCTTCCACCCTTAACAGAAAGACAGTACATCTGACAGCACAGCATTCATCCACAGATAAGTTTTGGTTTTTTGGCTGTTTCAAATACAGTCATTGTACTTTGTTCTCCAAAGTGTTCATTTAAAAGGGGGAAAAAAACAAAGACCCACCTTTGGAAACAATCAATAGGAGCAGCCTATTAAAAGGGTTTGAAGAATCTGGTTCCCTTGCATGCACAAAGATGTTAAATTACAAGTAACCAAGGACTACTCTTAAGAGATTTTCAGTCTGATCTGAGTTGCAAAGGTTGTTTGCACATTGTTTTCCCAGAGTCTTATTCTAAAAAATGTATTGACAAAGCAGTGGATAAAAGCTAAACAAGGTATGTGGCTGAGTTTATAAACAGTTTTTAAGAAAGAATGCATCTAGGGTGCATGGTGAGATAGGCTGAGTTAAAAGACAGAGATGGCATAAAACATAAGATGTCTGTGGAGACTGCATAATAGGTGATTGAAGATATTCCCAAAAGATTAATGAGAGTGTGAAGGAACATTTGGGAATACAAGTTTATGTTAAAATTTGTCAGGGATTTTTGGTCACAAAACCATTATTGGCTGTATATTGTTTCCCTGCCCTTCAGCTGAGATCAGACATACCTTGCAATTACAGAGTTCAAAACCCTCTGGAATCAAATAGAATTTGTCAGCAATTCAAGCCAACAGAAGCTGCTCTAGCTCCTGTGTTTATGTGAGTTAGAAGCCAGAAAGGACTTGTGTTCATGTTTCACAAATGTGAAGTTATGGTTGATGTCATGCCAAAGACAGCAGTCTTTGTTAATGGTTTTAATTAAAACACAATCAGCATGAAAGGTTCTCCAATATTTATCTTTCTTATTTCATCATTCTACTTACTCCTTTTGTATTCCTTATAACTAAACCTTGTTTTTATCCCCAGCATTCTCTGTTTCCCTTCCTAGTTAGTTTTCTCATCTCGTTACTACACATGCACCTATGTGGAACTAACCAGATTATTTTAGTTCCTTATTTTTGTTCTGGAAGCAAGTTATGCCAATGGAGGAGCTTTTACAGTAAAGCTACTGTGCAGCTCCATCAGCTCCAAAGCAGTGAGAGAGAAGGCCAGGTGGAGGAATTTTGTGTTTGTTTCCATCTCTTGAAGATGAGAGAGGTTTCTGAAGTAGATGTGCTGACCACTACAAGATAAGGTAAGGTGAGGAGGCCAGTTGGAAATAGAGAGATGTACAGAGTAACCTGTGGCAAATGGAATGGCAAGTCCTGAAAGGTCCATGTGAAGACTTGCAATTATACCTGAAAATTCTGATAATGTGTTCAAAATTTTTCATTGTCTGAGTAAAACAGCTCAGATTTGTGATTTAGTTGTACTATTCTGAGTCCACAGTGTACAGAGATAATTGACTACAACTCCCTTTTCTCCATCCTTGTTTTCTGGAATTGCTATGTACTGCACAGTATTCATGTTTTGTTCACAATAGTGGACTGCCAGGTATCCTAGCTGATGCTGGTGAGTTGAGGAGGAAAGAGCTGCTGAGCTCTGAAGACCACATTTTTCTTTTTGCATTTTGAATGTTTGTTCACTTTTGAGCTATTAACTCTACCAGCAAGCTGGGCTGTTAGGTTAGAAATATTCAAAAGCGAGTGCATGACATCTTTTGCAAACTTCAGCTCTTTGCTGCATGTTTGAAAAGTGAAGCCTGCTTTTGTGCACGTGTGTATGTATATATGTATGTCTGTGTTGAGCTGGCATTTGGATTTTTGGCTACCTCCCTCACGTTTCTTGCTCTTTGGGGAGAAGAGTGACAGCTGTCAGAGTGGCCATTACAATTCCAAGGTGGTTCTCAGTTGGCTGTTAACTTTCTATCCTCATGGTCTCTTAGGTCAGCTTTGAGGTGAAGAGATTGTTTCTCTCCAAAATATTCTCAGCAGTTTCTGGCACAGTGTTCAGTAGGAATTTATGAAGGATGGGTATTCTTTAGATAGATACAGCTGAGAGAAAAAGAGGGCCTCTCTTGAGGGCTGGAGTTTCTCTTTGGTCTGGTTATTTGCTTGAGAGTCATTTTTGTCAGTCCTTGGGCAAACAGAGTGAATACCTGGGTTATGCACTCCTCAGGGTTTGAATACACATATATTACATACCCTTCTCTCACTAATCAGTGTGACACATTCCTTTGTTGGCAAACGGTTCCAAAACAAACACAATCAGTTCACTTAATTAGCGGGTCTGTGGGCTGTACTTGGCAGGCTCTTTACATCCTGCTCAACAATGCAGCGCAACAGTTTGCTGCCTTGAATGTAAGGGTGGGCTCACAAAGTCATCAGCTTTCTAATGATACATCCTTTCTCTGGCTGTTCTTGGGAGGTGGCCATTCTGCACAGATCTTAATGAAAGCTGTGATTCAGTAGTTAAACAATTTCTTAAAAATTGTCCCATCCTAACTTCCAAACTTCCAAGAAGTTTGATTCTTCTTCCCTTATTTGCCTCTTTTCTATCTCACCCGTGTTTATATAATACTTAATCAGAGTTCTTTCAAAATTTCACAATTTCACCTTGTTTTCGAAGGCCTTTAAATTGTGAGAACTATTTAAAGCCTCTTGAATTAATTGCACATTCCACAGACCAAATTTGCAGCTAACGTAAACTCTCACAGCTCTGCTTTTGCTGGAGTTCTGGCAACTTAAACAAACTGAGCATCTACCTCCTGTTTTATTTCTTCGGCTAAATTTGCCCCGGGCTTAAATTTAATAAGTAAACACATAGAATTATCATATTATATCACTTATTTTATATTTACAGATGTTGTGCAATGATTTCAAATGTCCTTGACTGTAAATTGGCTTGTTAGAGCTATCCTTACCCATTAGCAAGCAGGCACTTCCCCTCAAGTTGCTCTGATTTTGCTTGTTCTTCACTAGTGTGGGGAAGAGGTTTTGTTTCTTTCTCCTAAAATTAAAAAAAGACCCAACAGTCAACAACAGAAGTGAAGTCTGGGTAGTGGCACTGTTGTCTATAGTAGTGGCTGTATTTGTTTATAACTTAGAACAATTTTTAACAATTTTCAAATCTTAAGGAATACTGAGAAAATGACCTCTGTAATGAGAATAGAATTTATTAAAACATGTTTTCTGTCCCATCAGATAATTAAGCAATCATAGTTATGGTTAAGATTATGTTACCCATTTAATAAAGTTTTGGTCTTGCCTGTCATCATCCTAGTGATTACTTTCACAGGCAATTAAATTTGTTGTGTTTTGCTGGTAAAGTTACTTGTTTGTTAAGAACAATTTAATCCATTCCTTTCCTTTTATGTGCTGACTGTAGATGTATGTGAACCATGGAGAGCTGCTCTTTTGTGTTCATATTCATTTATCAAGGCTAAACTGTTTTCACTTTAAGTTAATTTGTTCTGCTGATCAGTTAAGACATGTAGACCTTTTAAGATACAAACCAGAAGGCCCAAGTTTAAAATAGACGTGCCACAGAACAGACTTGACTATATCAACCAGCTTGGATGCCTCCATAATCTTTGGCCACCATCCTGATAAGACCTGTGAATGTACTTTGCACATAGTGACAAAGCCTAAAGGCTCTGGGGCTGTGCAAACTTACAGCTTACTGTGTTATGGATGCTGTGTCACTGCACAAATGCAACTTTGAGCATTTGGGAGAACGTTGAAGATAGATGTTAGGTGGAGAGACTGAAATATGCAGTACATAGTATTTGCAGGAAGTGCTTTGGCACAAGGCAAAGGCATCACTCAAAGTACATCATCTTCCCTCTTGCTTTGATTGGTTTGTCTTTTGCTAGAAAGCCTTCCCCAGGCTCACCTGAGTTGTGCCAGTAGTTTAGTACCTCATTTTTGAAAGAGTTTAGCTTATCAGATGCTGATAGCTAGTTCAAAGCACTCTGAAGTGATCTGCTCAGCACTTCTTTGAGGAAATGTAGACACCTAAGTAGGTGTTAAGTTCTCTTGGTAATTTAATTTCACCTGAATCTGTCAGAACTGATCAAAATCTTCTGGCCCAGATTGTCTTATTTTTGTTTGTGCAGGGTTGCACAGTAATATTATCTGGAAGATGTAAACAGAAAACAATAAAGTATACCAGCTTTTTCATCAAGTATTGTCTTTTGCAATTGAATCAGCTTTAAAGGTTGGTTTTACTTGCCTCATGTCACAGTGGTTTTTAACTGGAATGTTCAATCAATGTCATATTAGTGCCAACTTCCTTCCATTCGTTTACCATGTGGGCATCCCTCCCTAGGCAGGCTACTTGCCTTGGTTCCTAGGCAACTGGAATAATATTGCTGCACGTGTGTGTCAGGCATTGATTGCCTTTGGGGCTTTTTTTGTATTGTAAGTGAACACAGGCCAGTCCTTTTTCCTTTTCTTTGTGTTCTGCTAAAGGCTCAGGGTTTGAAGGGCCTGTCTATGATATTCACAGCTGAGCAATTCAGAAATGCCTGCAGACAGGCACATGTGCATGGTGTGGGATGGTGATCACGCTGGAATCCCCAGGCAAGGCTTACTTCAGCCAGTGTGGTTTGCTCTTTGGGATTTTTAGTAGCCAAGTTACAGGTGGTTTAGTGTTTTGGGTGCCTGGTGAATGTTTAGCATCATCTAAGGAAAACATAATGAATAACCATTTAATCCTGCTTTTACTCTTCATGGTAGGAAAGAAGAAACTGAAGAGTTTAGTCATGAAGGGTTAAGCCCTAAATCAAATCCTTGCTGAAATTTCTTTGAAGGGATTACTCACTTGACCAAAGGTGTCCAAGATCTTGCACAAAGGAAGCGAGTTTCTAAAATGAAAAAATGAAATCTAATATATGAAATAACAAAGAAAGGGTGGTGGGTGAGTATGGCACTGCAGTGAGACTGGGAAGCTCTTTGCCCTTGTCAGCTCTGCTAGGAGCCCCTGGCTGACCTTGAGCAAGCCAGTTCACTTCTCACCTGTTGTGAGGTGGGACTGGTGTTGTATCTGTACAGCCAGCCCCTGTGCATGGCACTGAAGGTGTCCTAATAAACCTTGGTGACTCCAGCACTTCATCCCACCTTTATATCAGTCACATTGGTAAGTCTGTCAACCAGTAAGGTTCCTAGGAGACAAAAACCTGGCTTTCAGATGACATCCTGGGCCACCTGTTGATCAACTCTGCTTCATTTTTGTCTGTTTAAGGTGAAAGGACTTTGAGGCCTCTTTGTGTTGTACCCTCCATTTCAGGCACCTGATTCTGCTCAGGGGCACTTAATGGTGGTGCAGTACAGGGAATAAATATGAGCATAATCAATTGGTTATGCAGCATCTAGAATTACTTGAGCTATAGTCCTGGGAAAAATAGCTGGGAAGCATGAAAAGAACATGCTAGAATTTGCAATTTACTAAATATTGATATGTTTCAAGTGCCCAGACTTAATGGGAGATACTTTGTCATTTCCTCAGCATACAAGGAATGATTATATGCTTTTAATGTAGAAAGCTTTTTTTTTTGTCACTAGTGATGATAATAATAAGAGCATTATAATGACTCTCTGGCTGTGGAGAGCTTTGCCCTTTCTCTTACACTTTCCAGTGCAATAGAAATTAGTTAGAGAACTGAATTATTCCCTGCATTTTTTTTATTCCATACAAGTAAAACATCCTTAAAACATAAAACACCCCCTAAAGTCTCAACAGAAATTGAGTTAGGTCAGGAAAGAGAAGGAAAAAAAAAAAAGAAAACACCAAAATAGAGAGGAAGCTATTTCAGCTGCCTTCTTAGAAGACTGCAAGTCTGTGTGAAAACAACACGCAGTGTTCACTAAATCTTCAAATACTGTTTGAAAAATAGCAAGATGCTATTAATGTGCAGTGTCACAATATCATTCATTAAAGAAGGAAACATGAAAGGCCTGAATGGCTATGGGCTCATCAGCTTATTATCAGTGGTGAATAGCATTCTCACAAAGGATGTAGGGACTTTTTGGCCTCTAGACAAAGAATAAGTCAGGATTCAGAAATAGCACCTGAACTGTGAATTACCTATGACAACAACAAGGGTTAAGGGAAAGATAAGTAGGTGTAGTGAACTATTAAGTGAGCCTTTTATAGGCTACAAAATATATTTTATTTCTCCAGAGAAATAAAATAATTTTAATATACTGAGGCTTGAAAACAACAAAAGACCCTATAAAATTCACATGTGGAGATAAAATTAGGTCTCAGAATTAACTAGGAAGCAATCTGTTTGTAATATTCTGAAAAGGAATACAATGTTGGAGGTTTTGTTATCACTGTAACGCAGTGAGGTTAGAAATGGTCAACCAGTTGGCATTCCAGGGCCAGCTAGGATTGACTGTATTTGAGATGAGGAAAAGCAGAGCTGTGTAGGTAGCTAGGGGTAGTATAGCTCCACCACTTTAACAGGAGTGACTTGCCAGTTTGCACAAAGGCAGGGCAAGATCAGCATTGCCCCCTGCCCTGGTGACTTTGTCAGTGAGGGGGACAAAAGCACGCAGTGAAGGCTGAAATGGGTGTCCTCTCTACTTGTTCCTGTGCAGAGCTAGAGGCAGCTTTGTTCTCCAGCTCAGAGCACCCTTCCTCTAGGCTGCTGCTTTGTTGTCATTTGGACCCCTTGGGTGGGCCCACCCTTCACCAGAGAAGGTCTTCAGAGCAGCAGTCAGGGGGCACCACAATGGACCCACGATGGCAGCAGTGGTGCCACTGCAGGGACTGTGAGATCAGGGCTGGCTGTTTGCTCTGCTTAGTGCCTGACAGTGTGGGGTCCTGGGCACAGCTTCAGCTACTGCACCAGCTCTAATGAATAACAGTTCAGGCAGTTTTTCCCTCTGTTTTGATTTTAAGCGATGGGAAAAAAGTTTGTTAATCTTTTCCACTGACCTTATTTCTGAAAAATGAGTTCATATTAATTTGAGCACCATCAGTCTTTGTTCGTTCTGCTGATGGCCTTTGACTTGAGAGACCAGGTGTGCTGGCTCCTTTCTCATCCTGCTCAATCCATTTCAGCAGTAATTTCTGATAGGTTCTGTCATTTCCATGCATGCTGTAGAGAAATATTGGGCTAGCAGAGCGGGTGGTGATGTGAGAGCACAAAATTACACTCCTCATCAATCATTACCCTCCAGCAACTTCCAGGGCACTGTAAACTGCTGACTAACAAGGGAGAATTAGCTTGATAAAATCACCATTAGTGTCAGTTCAGAGTGGTGTAAAGTTTTAAAGACACTGCTGTCTTCTGTCTCTTCTTTGCCCATTAGTGTGTCTGTTTGTGGAGATCCCAACCCAGCAAAGCACGTAAGCACACTTAATGGAAGGCAGATCAGTCATCCCAAAGAAATCAGTGGGATATGAGTCCTAAGCATGCATGTGTTTGCTTCAGTGGATAAGGGCAATAACACACTCTCTGAGCACAGAAATTGTAAATATCTCTGCATGTGCAGGTTTCTTGATGCAAAACCAGATTTAGACTGTAGCTGGACTGAGAAATCCAGCAGTCAAGTTTTACTGCAAGAGAGCATGGAAGCCAGTAGATATACTGCTTTATACTTAGCCTTGTTCACCTGCTTTTTCTTACTCATATTTAAGTTTTATCAGTTTATGCTAGTTAGAAATGTGCCTCCTTAAATCTCTGCACAGCCTTCTTAAAGTTCTGCAGTTATTAAAATTTATGCCATGTATAAAACCCATGTATAAAACTTCAAGTGCAGCCAGACCAGGAACAGTTTTTTAAAAGTTACAGGTGAGATGCAACCAATATAGCTAACTGGTTGTGTTAGCTTATGGACTTCCCTCAGTATTGTCAGACCACATGCCTTATGGCTTCTCACTTTTTGGGGGTTTCTTTCTTCATGTTTTTAATTTTTCTTCACAGTCTTGAAGACAAGAACCTTATTTCTATGAAAAATAAGTTCAAAGCAAACCAACAAAAAACCCCACTAAAGTTATAATAATGGGCACTTGGATTCTTATGTAGTCATTTGACTACAATAGCTGCAAGAAAGGAGAAAAAAGTGGGAGGCATTTCAAGATGTCCTACAGAATCACCAAGGGTGACCAACATCCACTGTTTGTATTTCAGGATTACTCTAAAGTTTCATGTTTTGTTGATTTTTATTATTTGATTATCCAACTTAAATCTAAGACTTTTACCTCTGACAGTCCTCCTTTTACTTTTTCCTTTGGTTACAAAGCTGTAGTGACAACTCATCACTACAGACAGATATTTGCATTGAAAGGCTGAGAATGTCCAACTGTTGAGTTGTAGCCCACTCAAGATGACCAGATGTTTCATTGCTCAACATCCATCTGCATCTGGGGCTTGATCTGCTGTGACATTAAGTTCATTGCCTCACAATGCCCCAAAGTAAGACAGTCATCTTGTTTGAGCGGTTGCTTTAAGTCCCAAATGTCACATTTGAGAACAGAATATCACAGCTTTGAATGCCAAAAGCATAGCTCGATGTATTGATCAATTGATCAACATAGATCTGTTATGTTCATCTAGTCTAGTCTTCTGTAGGACACAGGGCAGACAACATCACTTACCTCTGTTTCATTTTTACTTTTGAAATGACAACTTCTGCTGTTGAAGTGGACTGTTCTTTACTCTTTCCAGAACAGCTGAGCACTGGAGCTTCAATGAGAAATATGTCGTATCATGGCTGTTGCAAATCATAGAATCTGTTTCTGCAAATGCTGAAATATACCTTATTGAAAAATAATACAGTCACACCTCATTTACAAACAAAGCAAGACTTGTCTTTCATAAAACAAGGTTGATGTCTTTTCAGTGATATACCTGAATACTAGTTACTAAGAAGAAAAGTATTAATCCTTCTAAAAACTTGTCTGTGAAGCAGGAGTGCTGGGACAGATTCTCAGCAACTGCAAAATTAATGCACGTCAATTTATTTTAGTGCTCCTGAGTAGCTTTACACCAGCAGAGGTGTGGCCATACCAGTGTCTTTTGCAATGCCACTCTAATGAAGCATAATGCTCTTTGAGCTCCAAGAATGGTGCCAAGGAATACCTACTGCCCACAGCCCACGTGAAGCCCGTTGCATGCTCTGGTCCTGTGTTGTGATTCAATTTTGACACTAATTTGTGTTTGCAGGTGTGAAAGCTGTGGTGCTGTCTTCCACTCTGAGTGCAAAGTGAAGGCTGTACCATGCCCCAGGTGTGTGCGTAAAGAATTGCAGAAGAAGCAGAAATCCTTCTGGAGGCAACTGAATATGGACGAGAACTTCGAAGAGTCTTGCAACATGTTTGAATTGTCATATCAGAACACATGAGGTCCTTAAGGCAGTGACCAGCCTGAAGAGAATCCCTCTCCCAGCTGCCAGCTCAAGCAAATTCTCTGCTTAGACAGGCAGAAATTGTTTTGAAAAATACCTGACCTTCTTCATCTGTGAAATAAGAGCTGCCAAAGTGGCCATAAAGCCTTGTTGGCTTTGAAATACCAATGGCTAAACTGCATTGAAGTCCAGCCTTTAGCTCTCATACAAAATGTGGTTTATGAGAAATGCTTTAGGATTAGCTAATTAAGTACCCAATTTTCTTTTCCATCTCTGGAGAACACTTTATCTCAAGGCAGAAAATATTTGCTGTCATGACTGCATTATTTTTTATGTTGTTCACTTAGAGTTGATGAATCATTTACTTATTTATGTGTATTATTTATTTATTAGTAGCCTTGGCAGGGGTTCTGGTAAGGTGTTTCACAGAACCCAATAGAGCAGGAATTATTTTAAATCCACTGTCTCCTTCTGATATGGACATGTGGTTCCATTTCGTCATGTTTTCAGAGAACTATCTTAAAGGATCAGTGCATTCACATTTTAAAGGATCTCCCATTAAACCTTATTCAGGGTGCTTGCAAACATAAGACACAGAATAATTCTTTCAGTTATGTTTATAATATTTATAACCACCCCAGTGAACTACTCCATATTCAGATAAACATGGGACTTGTTGCTCTTTTTGTTCAGGCTGGAAATATCAGTTAAGCTCTGTCACTGGAGTCCTTTGAGATTTGTGCTGGTTACTCTTGATTTATGGGAGGCTGTGTCCTTGTCTGTAGTAACATGATGTTGGTTCTTCTCCTTCCAGTCTGAAACTTTAGGGCATTTTAAGTGTTCACATTGGTTTTCTTTTTCTTTCCTGAAGTTTACTTCAAATGTTTTTCTAATCTGAGCCTGTTAAATTGATAGTCAGGCAAGTGGTCTTGCCCATTTTAGTTAGCAAATACCTCCAAAATTGTGAAACACTACTTTGCTGTTTTCATGTGCTACTTGTGTCCTGCATTCTCTCTGAGCTCCGAGACATTTATAGTTCTGTAATGACTTCCATGGTGGACAGTGAAGTTCCTCGAGGTATGATTCTGCTTCACACACCTGGAACACAGGGAAGTATAAAACACAGTGAATTATTTTGTAAAGGGAAGTCCATGATGGATTTAACTGGGCAGGTGTGTATCATTTCTGGCAGTATGTTTAATTCATGGCAAGTTCACTTCCAATGAGCAGTTACATTGTCTTACCCCCATTTCACATTGCTGACTCTTTTCCACACCCTGCAGTGATTTGTGTATTACATACTTATGAAAGCATTCATATATACACACACATCTATATATAGAAAGTAAATATGGTTTCAGAAGAATAATGCCAGTTGCATGTGTATTTTTCCTCTCCTCTCTCACAGGTTTGTGAAAATATGGAATACTGATTTTTGCTTCCTATATAATCTACAGACTGTTGTATTCAAGGCAGAAAGCAGTTTTGATTGTTGAAGCATCTCACTAATTGCTGAAGTATTTTAAATGAAAGAACAGGGTACATCATGCTCACATTAAAAGGTAAAATGCTACAATGAGTTGCCTTGTACTGGAATATAAATGGTTACCTTTTCCAGCCTC
The DNA here is from genome assembly GCF_014805655.1 of Passer montanus. Lineage (NCBI taxonomy): Eukaryota > Metazoa > Chordata > Aves > Passeriformes > Passeridae > Passer > Passer montanus. The sequence continues at coordinate 2,679,966 of NW_024356504.1, forward strand.
CAGTCAAAGAAGAAAGTAGCTTTTTCAAATTTGAGTGCAACTACTATATATATATATATAGATATATATATAAGCATGTTTATATCTCTATACATTAGACAACCAGTGCCTTTCTTTTGCAGAAATCCTTCTTTCATTGGGATTCTTTAGAAGGAAGTGAGGGTTTTTCCATGTGCTTGGCAAAGTGCTGTAGGGATTCCCATACTTAATAAACCTGGTGAATCATGCACCTTTGTCACTAAAATGAATACTTCCCATACACAATGGTGTCTCTGTCTCAGCTCACTGTTCCTCATGTGAAATGAGTTGCTTTTGGCTATCACCCTTAAAGGTATAATGTTCCTTGCAAATCCATTCCCATGCAAAGAATTCCCTGTGTGTTCAGAAATGCAAACACTGGGGAAGTATTGTGGAATTAGTCAGGCAAACAGGAACTGCACTGGTACTGGCTGAATAAACAGAACGCTCCCATGTTTTTCAGCTTGTGTCACTACAATTACTGCTGTGGCAAAGCCAGTAGCTCTGAAGCTGTCAGCATCTGGCAGGTACTATTTTGAATTATCTGTAGACATAATGTTAGGTCATTAAAGAAAAAATGGTAATGTTTTTCGTATCATCATGCTCTGGTGTTCATAGTACTTCCCAGTGCTTGTTCATGTCCAGCTCAGTTTGGAGAAGACTGCTTAAGTGCACTGTCAAAAACCATGTGGAGTCAAGGAATCAAGGTTCAGACATTGCAAAATATTAGTTACTTTGATAGATGTCCTATCTCCAAAGTACCAGTCATGTGCGTGGTTAGATATTGGAATTGAATGTTGGAATAACAACATACACAGCATTGGAGTTGCTCTGGGTTTGTGCAGGTACTACAGAACAGTTTCTTTGCTAACAGAGATTTAAAGGATAAAAAAGTATGATGTTGGCAAAACTGCTGAAATTAGTAATGGGTCTGAAACCACTGCCATTACAAATGACATAGAGCAAGAGCATGTTATGATATTCTGTCAGTGCCCAGAGCTTTATGTAAAAGGATACTGTACAATACAGATCATGCTATTTGCTTTAAAATCCAGTGTTGCTGTAAACCAGCTAGTTCCTAAAATAAACAGACATTCATTTCTACTTTGGAAAAGTGATACAGCTTCACAGTAGCTCTAGGAGCAGGCTGTAATGTGAAAGATGATGTCCTCTCAGGGATGCCTAGCTCCTATCCAAAGCCAGTTACTCTTTATGAAGTAAAGATAAGTATTCTGTCAGCAATTTTTGTAAGCATAAAGAAAGGCTTAGTCCTGCGCTCAGTCGATTTTCTTGCAGGAGCCATCTGCAAGCAGGAGCCTCAGCCTGGGGTTCTGCAGGTGGTTTGGGTTTCAGACAGCGCTGTACCCTCACATAGTTGTCTCTGCTGTATTACCAGTGCTCTGTGCTGGTCCCCACTGCTGCTGTCTGCCCATTCTGCAGCCCACAGCCTGCACGTGGCTCTGCTCTGCAGACTGCTGGATGAGCATCAGCTGGGAAAGTTCCTGGGGGCTTTGCAGGTTGCACGACTCTGCCCGCACCCTCCCCCCACCCCAGGTGAAATTATGCATTAGTACTTCAGTCTTTGTCCTACCCAGGCATGAAATAAATTTGAATGATGCCATTTCGTTGTGAATCAAAAATAAAATATGCTGTTTGTCTTCTTCAAAGAGAAGATGCTTTAATAACTGACTGAGAAGGAATTGATCTGTAATCCAGTTACTGCTTTTGCTTTGTACAGAATTTGTTATCAGTGTAAAAATAGGATGCTTCACTGCAGTGGACCATGGCTTCACTCTCTAAAGGTACTTACACTTGTTAGTCTGGTATTATTTTAATCTAGGTCACGATTGAGACCCTTATTCAAGTTGCTTTTCCTCTTTACCCTAACCATCTACCTTTCCTTTAATGGGAAGATGGGCCTACTTAGGGGATGCAAACTGCAGCTCTTTTTGTATTATCAATCTATAAAAAGATAGATTTGTATTTCTTGTGTAGGAATCCTCCTGCTGCTTTTCTTGTTTTTTGTCTGTCTTATGTGGTGGAAAATGATGTGTTCCTGATGTGACAAAATATCTTGGCTGGCACATACCAATATGAGCTCACTGTTGGGATCCATAGGAATTGGTAGGTATGAGGGAAGGTACTCTTTTGAGAGGAATTTTAAGTTTTTTGCAGCACTGCACAGGCTCTGAACTGTTAGGAATGAATAGTCAGGGTATCTCTAGAGCTCCTCTTGTCAAGGCTTCTCTTATTATTAGGATAGTGTGTGTATTATAATAGATTGATAATAATGTCTTGAAAGATTTTTTAAAAGAGCAGAGAATGTCTGTTTACAATTAAATGGGGAAGCTACCCAGTTGAATTTTGCTTTTTCCCTAAGTTTCCTAAGCTTCCCAAAGGTCACTGCCTGGATTGCAGCTGACTGTTGATCTGTATAAAAAAATTAATTAAATAATCATCATAATCTTCTATTTTTTTTTCCTGCCACTGAGTTGCAAGCCAGTCTCCCCTCTCTCTCCACTGTCTGTCCCCCTCCTCATTCACAGTACTGAGCCTATAGCCAGGCTTGGAGCTTCATAGGTCATTGTGTTGCTTTTGAACCAGTTGAGTCCAGTCATTCTCTCCTTTGTAATTTGCCTTCCAATTTTCCCTTCCCAGTAGGAGTGCCTTACAGTACAGTATATTAGTGTCTCTCTTCCTGTTTTGGATTTCCTGATTGCATCTGCTGTTTTATTAACTTGTAGACTTAAACTGAAATGCTTCTGTGGCTGGGCCTGTTCTTTTCAAGGAGCAGCCGAGTAAATCAGTTTGCTTGTTCTGCCCTCATGAAGTTAGTTCTACAGGCTTCATGTACCAGCTCTGAAGACACCAAGCTGTGTGGGAACTCCTCATTTTTGCTCATTTTGGTGCCTTAAATTTTGAGAAGTGAATGATTTTTTTACAAATGCTCTGCCATGATGCAATGTGTTTGGCATTGGAGCTTAAAACCCTTGCTCATGACAGTTTCCATCGTGCTAGGAATGGTAACCATAAAATTGTTTACTGTCTATGCTTTGTGAGGCCATTATGAGAGAGGATAGCATGGAGATGGTATTGGTTCTTATTAAGTGTATTTTTGAGAATTGCTGGGCTGCTTAGCCTGAGATGCAGTTGTGCAAGACCTTCAGAAGCTGTGCATATATAATAATGTCAGGTACAGAGAATTAAAGGAGGGTCAGGTTGCATGCAGTTTTGCTTCTCTCATACCAGGCCCCCTGCTTACTTGCACAGCTGGGTCCAGTGCTGTGGGAGTGAAGCTGTTTCCTCAAAGCTCAATTTTAATGCAGCCTGGCTCCCTGAAGGCTGACCCACTGGGGGTTTGGTCAGCCTCACCTCAGAGGGTTAACCCACTGAAATTTTAGCAGTATTTGCTAATGTATGTGGCATGTGTCAGCCTGGGGCACAAGCCCATACTGCCTGTGATTTTGTAAGTCCACATTTGACACCAGTAGCAGGAATCCCCTTAGCAGCAGCAGTGCTGTTACTGCATTTTGGCAGTACAGTGAGGAGACAGCCTGGATAACAATGTGCAAAGTCCTTCTTTACTTGAAAACCCTGGTGTGACCGTGATGGCTTGAGTCATATGTTAAAATTACAATTTCACCCAAATTCCTTAGGGTGACCATTAATCCAAATTGCAAACATGCCACTTGTGGTCAGCATCAGAGATATCTAGGTCTGGAGAGCTATCAGCTGTCTAGGACCAATGTGTATTAGACTTTGTGCACAAGTGGCTCAATTATTTATTTATTTATTCCTGTCTAATCCACATGTTAAACCGTTACAAATCCTTGAATACACAGCATTGTTTTGGTGGGAAAAGGATTTCTTTCAGTTTGCTTATGCACTTGTCCACCAAGTTGATTTTGCTTAAACTAAACTGTGCTTTCAGTTTTGATTTTTAATTAATACCTGTGATACCAAGTTACCTTACATGAGTCCCTGCTATACTTGAGGTAAGCAGAAGTAAATTCATGAGCAAAATGTGTGTTTCTTAGGTATTAAGTGATAAAGGCAGCTTCCAAATCAACTTTAGCTCAGTCAATGCAGTTAAAAGCCAGGGAGAGCCTGGTGTGAGCAGCAGAGCACAGTGGCTGATGTGTCCCTGGCAGCCTGGGCTTTCTTTCCTGCCAGAGCACCAGCTCACCTGCACCACTTACATGAATTTTAGCATTGCTGGCAGTGCACCCTGAGTTTTTGGAATACCCTTATGTGTGTATGCTACTGTGTTAACTTATTTGCAACATTGTTATATGTGTTTCATTGTTTCAATTGTTGGTTTGTTTTTTTACTTTTGACAAGAATATTTTTTTTAATTATCTGCAACTACTGGGCAATAGTCTTAATTTATTATTGATGTGTAATGATGTTATAATTTAAATCCATTGAGTTGAATTGCTTGTTGACACTTGAGCAGGATTTATTTGGGTTCACTTGTGACTGCATCGGAGCACCAGTCCCTCCTGTATAAAGGCAACTCTCAATAAACACTAAAAAATGTTACTTGTCCTTTTGAATTTGCCTTGTGGTGGGTACTGTACCATGGGTAGGGCAAGCTCTGAAAGAGTGATAGTTTCCTTAAAAATGCTTCTCTGCTGGTTAAAGTCTTCTGAAACTAAGAAAATATGATAGTTAGTGTTCCCAGATCTCAGCCAGGAGGGCCTCTGGAAGTACTGTCGGTGTCTGCATCAGGCTCTGGGGGTTTGGATTCCCAGTTAAACCTTGTGTTTTTGGAAAGCCACAAATTCCTAGATTTTTAATGGTGCTGACCCCTGCCACAAGCTCCCAGGGGAGCTTACTGTGGCTTTGAGGCACAGAAAACAGAGCTCTTGGAAACAGAGCTCCTGGGAGGCTGGCAGAAGGCAGCTGTTTACTGTGTGGCTGCCACGTGTCCTCTGCCAGAAGGGTCCAAGGTCAGGGCCTTGAACTCTAAGTAAGGGAGGCATCTCCCAGGTGGACTGAGGGGCTGGAAGGGCAGGATTTTGCCCATGTTATGAGGGTTCTCATACCTATGGGTGTAGGAGAAGGCAAGATTCTTGTTCTTCTTGGTTGTTTCTTCCAGTGCACCAGCCCAGGAGTTTCTGCAGCTCCTTGAATCTGGATTTGATGACTAAAGATTGCAGCACAGAGCTGTGGTGGAGCTCATGGGCCTAAAACCCCTGGCTGAGACTCTGCAGAGCATCCCACACCCAACCCTCTGCTCTGGCAGCTTTCAAAGAGAAGGATATATCCCCTCCTTCACTATCTTCCTGCTCCTCCTCAGAAAGACCAAAAGTCCATCAGGAATGTCAATCCTCTCTCCTGCAGGAACCTTTGGACTTCATCCCTGTGATGAAACCAGCTACAAGCAATGAGTTAATGTTTGACCAGGACCACACAAGCTGCACAAGGAAACAATGTGCAAGACCTTCTCTTCCTCCTTATTTGCTTTACAAGGTGAGCAAATTCTGTTATGACATCTCCTTCCCCTTTCACTGCCACCTCCCCTCCTCACTTCACCCTGTAAGAGGTGGTGTGAAAAAGCATCCACGCAGAGCAGAGACCACGGGGTCTGTGGAGACCTGGCAAGAGCATGCCAATCCAAGCCCTAGCTCTTCTTTTAAAGTCAGGATAATTCATTATAAAAGAGCTACCCTTCTAGCTCTCAGACCAAAATTAAGAATATTTGAGTTAATATGTGAAGTTGACTGGTTTTCTGAAAGAGTGGAGCTAGCAACCTCCTCCTTTCCTTAGGGACTGAGGGGGCCTTTCTGGCTGTGAGGCTCACCATACCTTTTCAGTGAAAGCACGCTGAGGGCAAATGAAAATATTCTGGGAGTGTGTGTACATAGCTCTGGACTGTCTTGTTCTTGTTTAACTAAATACTCTCCAAAATAGTGGTCCCATTTAAAGGCCTGAGTATTACCACTATGAGAAGGTGGTGAAAAGCATCTCAGATAATCAAGTGTTGCAATTAAAACCAGACAAAGTCTCCAAGGCAAGCAGGAGTAAATTCCATCCATTTTAAGCATAGACAAATATAAAACTTGGCATTGAAGCTGCAAACATGCTTTAAAAAAGTCAGTCCATTGTTTATAGTAAGTGACTTTCAATTTTCTATAATTTAGTTTCAAGGCATTAGCATTCATTTAGATATTAAAAATGAAGGTGTGAGGCTCATCTGGAAAGCAAGACAAGTCAGATAAGAGCTTGTGTTAAAAGACTGAACTTTCATTTACTTGAAAATTCTCAGGTGTTTATCACGTAGGTACAATACGATGCATTAGGGGTAAATAAGAAGGAATTATTATTAAAGTTAGGTACTGTTTAAAAATAAGAAAGTGCAAATTACTGAATCAGAGCAAGAAAGTAACAGATGTAATCAGCATGCATGGAGCAGTTCAGTTTAAAGTGCTTTCGTAGCATTTAAGATTATAAATGAATCTCATTTCTGACTGACACTGCAGGCAAATATCTGATGTGCAGCAACAAAGTAATGAAACAGGAGGAGTGTGCAGTTTTGGGCACCACAATACAAGTAAGAGGTTAGGCTATGTTAGAGGAGAGCAGCAAAGATGGTGAAGGGCCTTGAGGAGAAGCCATATGAGGAGCAGCTGAGGTCTTGTGGTCTGTTCAGTCTGGAGAAGAGGGCACTGAGGGGAGACCTCACTGTAGTTACAGCTTCCTTGTGAGGGGAAGAGGAGGGGCAGGCACTGATCTCTGTGGTGGCCAGCAACAGGACCTGAGGAAATGCCCTGAAATTGTGTCAGGGGGGATTTAGGTTGGATATTAGGGAAAGGGTGTCAGCAACATGACCTGAAATGGTGGTCAGGAAATGGCCTGAAATTGTGTCAGGGGGGATTTAGGTTGGATATTAGGGAAAGGGTGGATGGGCTCCCCAAGGAAGTGGTCACAGCTCTAAGCCTGGCAGAATTCAAGAAGTCTTTGGATAATGCTCTCAGGCACAGGCTGTGACCCTTGGGGTTGGTGCTGCACAGGGCCAGGAGTTCAACTCCCTAGTTCTTGTGGGTCCCTTCCAAATCAGCTTATTCTGTGTCTCTCCCTCAGTTTGTGTCTTCCCCTGCAGTGATTTCTGACAGCAGGGGTAAAAATGTCCACAAAAGCAAGGCTAGGGTGGAAAACAAATGCCAGCACCATCCTGTCATCAGACATGGTCACGCAATGGCTTGTGACATTGGTGGATACTTTCTTGTGTACATATTGCAAAATGTCCTGTTGAGCCTTGGACTCTGCACTTCTGAAGGACACTTGTTTTGGATTTGACAGACAGCATGTTTGATCCTTTAAGCAGATCCAGGATCTGAGTTTTCCAATGAAAACTGCAGTTTGTTAAAGAACCAGAGCTGGGCTCTCAGTATTTAGAGGCAGGAGCTGTAGCAGTGTATAAAATTGGCAGGTTCCTTGTGAAATACAAGTGCATCTAGCACAGAGTTAACCCTGGGTGATAACAGGTAAAAGAGGGCAAAAGTATAATAAAATACAGGTCTCCGCTGTAGGTATTTACACAGTATCAACATTGTTAGCTGTGCTTAGAGATTTATGTCAAGTGTTAACTGCGCTGTCATAAAACAATAAAGCACTTCTGTGAAGGGCTTAGGGCAAAGGGGAGGCAAAGAAGTCTCACTATATAAGGCCCTCCTCCTGCATCTGTGGTAATGCATGGGAATGTTTCCATAGTTGTCAGCAGGAGTTGTGTGGAGGCCTGCTAGGGGAGGGCAAGCAGAAGCACATTCACTATGTTTAGAGCAGGTAACTAATGATTGTGTCTCGAGGAGGATGTTGCCACCACCAAATTCTAGGAGCTAACACGGCTGATAAATCCACCTTGCAGTAAGTGGAGAGATTAGGGTTCCTCCTGGCAGCAGGGATGTCCTTTGGTGTTTCATAGAAATGCTGAACCATAAAATCTGAGAGATTACAATAAGAGAACTACCGTGCTCCGTGTGGCCGTGGGGTGAAAAGAGTCCAGTGTCACAGGGTTTCTACACAGTGTACCCTGCACTCTGACTGTTGCAACTCTGCTACTCACACTGGGCTCACAGTAGGCTTCCCCTCAGCATTTTGGCTGCAGGACCAGACTTCTCATCTGAGTCTAGTTTATATGTAGTGGACCAAACTGAAACGCCAGTCCCAATCAGTCAGAGCACCAGGGAGTTTAGATCCAGGCACGGTGCCTGCCTGTCCATGGGTCTGTAGCTCCAGTGTGTCCTCCCTGCTTGTTGTGTCTGCCCTGCATGAGGTTATGGCAAGATTGCTTCTCCAAGCCATGCCAGTACATGAGACTTACTAGAAAAGTATTGCTCTTTCACTAGAGGTGCTTCCTATGGAGTTGTTCCCTGTTTAGATGCCACTGCATGGGACAGTGTTTTCTCGCTTCTTTCCAGATGCAGGAAGTAATTCTTCTTTATCAAAACATCTGGTGAAGTCTCCCCCACCACAGCAGTCCCACAGCTGTTCTGAGATGGGTAGGAGAATTACCTGCTTCCTGACCCTGCTGTGGACAGTGCTTCTCAAAGGTCAGTCAGCTTCAAATAAGAGAAATATCTTTGCCCAGAAGATATTTCAGATCCTTTCATAAACTTGAGTATTGCTGCCAGCCTGGCTTTCTCTGTCAGGAACCACAGTGTTCCACACCTGCTGGTCTTCACTGTTCTCTGAGGGAGCTGATAGGAGCTGTTTGGAAAACAGATGGGTAGGTGTTCAGCACCTCAGCATCTGACCCCATGTCTCTCAACTACCTGAATTAATTTTGAGCCAACGCAACTGGATGAGCCTTACATACTTCTTTCTCAAAAGCATTGTCCATGCCATTTCCTGTCTCTTGATTTATCTTAAAAGCTAATGAATAGAGCTGAAATCTGTCCCTCACTTGTCAGCTACATCAGCTTTAAAACTCCAGGCCTAACTTCGTACTGGGACAGCTTTCAAAGTCCATGGGCTCATTCCTGCCATATTTCAGTGTGAGACTGAGTTAGTCCCTCCCGAGTCCTGGGTGGTGTCACAGTGGCAGTGAGCAGTTTCAGTCCCATGGCAGCTGTTGTCCCTTTCATCCCTCCAGCCCTCAGCTTTGCTGTTGCTGGAGATGTGGCCCAGATTCATTCTCCTACTCCATAGGACCAGCACCTACCCCAGCAGAGTGCTGTAGCACACCCTGTCCTTGCATCCCACTGTCTGGTGCAAAATATGTTAAATTCACTTCAGAAAGAGGTGAGCGGTCTCTCTGTGTACCCAGGGCAGAGTGCCCCAGCACCAGCATCTTGGCTGTGTGTGTGACCTTTTCCCATGAATATCTCAGTGGTGTCCTCATCACACGAGTTCTCAGCCTCTGGCGTGGTGAGACAGCCTGGGAGATGGTGACGGCCCTTTTGGATTGCACATCTCTCGCCCTGCATGGCCACGCGTTACAATTTTTCGCCTTACACTTCCACGTAGGAATGCGGGGGGGCCCTTGGAGCAAGCTGCCTGGGACGGGCACGGACGCGGAGCAGAGCGCGTTTCTCGCTCCTCACACTTTTCTTTTTTCCTTGACCCGCCTCGGTGATTGGGAAGGACCCATGTCCCGTGTTCCACCCCACCCCCCCGCGGCCCCCTCTTCTTCCCCAGCCGCACAATTGTCGCCGCCAATTAGTGCATTGTTAGGGCACACAATGGCGCTGTGGCCGCTGGAATGGGCCGCTTTTGTGCGTCTCCAGTCGGCTGTAGGGGCAGTCAAGATTCATTTAGGGCCTTACACAACATGGACAGAAAATACTATCAGAAAAGCAAAAGGGGGAAAGAAAAAGGGAGAGGTAGCGAGGAGGGGCGGGGGGAGCCCGCTATTCAGGGGTTAGCCCAGCCGCATGAAAGGCCCAAGAAGCAGTGCCACATTGAAGACGCCCCTTGGAACACAAAAAGGAACCGGGGCTTAATAGTAATTAGTGGGCAAACTGCAAAGCGCACCGTGGCTCTCCAGTGAATTGTTCCTGCACTTACTGCCAGAGCTGCCCCTTCCCCCTTCCCTCCGGTCCGCCTGGGAGGGGGCAGCTCGGGGGTGGGAACTGGCAGCCCTCCTTTACCCACCGGCTCTGGGGAGGCCTCGCAGGCTCTCCTTTGTGGCAGGTAAATTGGATTTCGTTCTCTAAAGCTCAGAGCCGGTTCCAGGAGGTACTTTGCAGCCAGGGCAGGGCCATGGTTTCAGAGTCAGCACCGTGCCCGTGTCAAGGACCTTTAAACAGCCCTGTCCCTTCCTGCAGCTGCCACGACACACCTCGAGGCTCGGCTGTTTGCCTGGGGCCTGTCCCCCTTTCCCCAGCAGAGACTTGGAGGCCACTGATGCTGTTTTGTTTCTGTTGTTTCTCCCCTCTGTTCATAAAGTAATCACCTGCACGGGTTTTTATGATCTGTTTAGGGAAAGGCCTGATAACACCTCAGGCAGCTTAGTAAAGGTGAGGAATCTGCTCAGGCTGAAGACCAAACCTGGCCCATCCTTTTAAAAGTCTGCACAGTGCAAACAGCACTTGCCTCCACCTCTCCCCTCAGATCTCTCATCTTTGCCAGCTCTCAGTCACACTGAGGTTTCATCAGTACATACAGAAATTCTTAAAGAACATTTTGGCCCAGCACACCTTGGGATTGTCTTAAACAGCTGCATTAGAGTGCAGCTGAATGTGTTTAATCCCTACTTCTGTAGAGATCAGGTTGCTGCTGTTATCAGTCTCAGCTCATCTCCTGAACTTCTTGTACTAGGTTTAGTCAGGAGCCTATGTGACCATCCAGTTAGCTGTGTCTTGGTAATAGGCCAGATTAAAAGAGCCACAAGGCAGGTTTGACCCTACATAAATAAATGTGGTTAAGTATTGAGGAGAAATTCAGGGCATCTTAGCCCTGATGAAAGGTACACAGAGGCACGGAGGCACAAAATTAAGAATAATTCCTTTTATGTTGTCAGGGAATCTAAATATAATCTGTGGATGAAATATGTGGGGTCTGATGGTTAGTTTATTGGCTCTTCTTAGCTAATGGATGTGTGTTTCAGCTCTCCTTGAATACAGGGCTGCTGGTGCTCATCTCAAGCACAACCACATACAGTCCCACAAGTTTAAACTGGGCTCTTGCAGATTAAGCTCAGTGTGGTTAGACCAGACATCAACTGACCAAATTTAGTAGTCTCAGCTGGAAATGTTTCCAAACTGCAGTGTGTGAGATACACACACACAGTTCTGGACCACCACCTCAGTGCTGGTAGAGATTGAAAATGCCTCCCTGTTTGCTCTGGTAGTTACAACACTCTCCTAGATATCAGGGTAAGTCTAGGAAATACAGATGCTGCTCCAGTACCAGTCTTTTTCCATGACCTGGAAGCCACAGCCACTCTGAGTGTCTGTACAAAATAGGTTTGGTTGTATTAGAACAGTGAAAATAAGATTTACAACCAAGACTTTTTGTCTGTCTGGAATCCCATCAAGGGTTTCGTATGAGGCTGTGGGTAGCACAGCGGGCATCAAGAGCTCAGCTGGTGTTGCTGGGATGGCTCCTGCAGTACAAACACAATCAGGGAGCTCACTGTCTCACAGATAGAGCTGGTTGAAGGCACTGTCTCACAACACAGAACGTGTCTGTCTCTCACCAGCCACAGTACATCCTCTCTCTGCTAATTAGCAACATCCTTGGCAAAGTCTCAGCTGAAAGGATTACACTGTCTTCTCACCTTGCTCTATCCCTTCCTCTCTGAAAGAGGAATGTTTGGTCCTGTCAGGATGCAGCTGGCTGGCCCAGGTAAGGAGTCTGCCTTGTTTCCCTACAGACTGCTCATCTACCAGATGATTTTATCTTCAGGACTGTAAGCCTGGCCCTGACTGAAGGGAGGAGCAGCCTTGCCTCCCTGCAGCAGAACAGAGGTTCTCAGTCTCATGTGCTCTAGTGGAACAGAGAGGGGAACAGCATCTGCAGCAGGAGCCAGAATGGTATTTTTCCAGCTTAGCACCATGGAGTTGATTTCACAGCTCTCTCTGGCCATACAGACAAACCACAAACCTTTTGTGTCTGCAAAAACAAGGAGAATTACCTTTCCTTTCTCCTGTTTTTTGTGTTCCCTGTCTGCTCAGCCCAAGAACAGTTTGAACTGCAGGTACATTCAGCATCTGGCACAGGTGGAAGCTTGCACAGGAATTTCTGTGAGTGCACCCAATAGAATTCTGTCTGCCTCGTGGTGGTGTAATGGCTGAGGGTCTGGCACTGCCAGCCTGAAGGAGACATGGAGCAGAGCTCAGCTTCTCCTTTGTCACAAATACTGAGACAGTTAATTCACCACCATAAGGGAAATACATATCCAGCATGAATTCTCCTGCAGTCAGAGCTGTACCAAGCTACTTCAGTATTTTCGTGCCATAAGGAAGATGCTGACCTACATGAGTCCCATCTTTGCAGCAATTGTAATTCCTTTTGTGTCAGCTTGTTGCTTTTACAAAATTAGTTTGATTGTATTAGTTTGGTAAAAAAAAAAAAGCCTGTAAGAGGACCACACAATCTTGTAATCAGTATTTTTGGCGACTCTCTGCTAGCCCTTGTGGAATATTTTGGAGCACTCTCTTGCCTCACCAGGACATATCCCAAGCTGGATAACATAATTGCAGGCTCAGTGTTGCTGTACATGGCAGTGAGGTACAGGATTTAGAGAATGGATTCCTTCTTTTGCCCAGCAAATTTCCTGGTTTGCTCCAATTCTGTTAACATTAGTCCCTGCCCTTATGTCCACAGAAAGCTGGGAAATCATCCATTCAGCCTTGAGCTGGAAAAAGACCATTCTGGCTCCTGCTGCAGACTCTGCTCCCTGTTTGCTTTCCACTACAGCACATAAAGGTCACTTGCATGTGTTAATCCTTCACATCTGACTAGTACCTGAATGGGAAGGTTGCTAGCAACATCCTTTCCAAAATCACTTTGACCTGTGTATTATATTATGTCATGAATGACTTGCAGAAGGAAGTAATCAAAATGTGTATAGTTCTAGCTAGTGCTAATTGCCTTTTCATCTGTTTCTGGCTCTTTTTTATTGTGTCCAATAAATGTTGATTATGGAGGGATTTAAATCTGTATTTCAACATAGTTTCATTCACGTGATGTGAATGACATGACTCAATAAATCTTAGTTCTAATATTCTTCTAGCTTTGTGTCAAGCACTTCACAGGTGTCAAAAGCAGATAGGGAAAATGTGAAGTGCCTGATCTTAGCAAGAATGCCTAAAAGGTCAGGTAGAAGACATTGTTTCAGGAGGTCTCTGGCTTTGATACTTTCTGGTTTGTAGAAACACAAAATGAATGTGAATGTTCTCCCTCTAGGGTAATGTACGTAAGTACACATACAGGATAAAGCTTTCAAATGCATAATTTTTGATTGCTTCTGATCTTAAGTGAGCAATATGGCATGTTGTAAAGGAGTCCAGTTTCTGGAAATAACAATCTCTAAATATTGCCTCAAGAGAGTCCAGAATCACTGCATCTGGGAGGTCTTGATCACAACATCTTGAGATGTTAGTGAAGAAATGCAGTCAAACTGGCTTCTATGTTTGAAATCTATTTTAAATAAACTCTGTATTTTCAGGAGAAGACAGACCAAACTAGAACTATTCTGAACACAGACTGAAGTTGCTTTTAACAGCAACAGTTGTTATCATATGTTTTGCACCAATTCATAGAATTTTAAGGCCAGGAGAGACCACCCATAACTGCAGATGTTCATACCGAGAGCAGTTTCTTTGTGAAGTGTCAGTTCGGCAGAGACAGAAAATTTCTTGGAAACGTATCTCGTTTCACTGACCAACTTTTTCTGAACATCAGGCAGGACCTAAGAATCAAATGCTCACCAGGCAGATTCCTGCCTGAAGTCTGCCCCATTGCCAGCAAGATCCATCACTCCAGGATTTCCATGTCCCCCACTCCAGCTCCTCCCCCATCCTTCGCTCCTAAGGCTTTCCTGGGCAGGGGGCTTCTAGGAATTCTCCATGTTTTGTGAGGAAACCTTCTGGCTTTTCCTGATGCTGTAGGATTGCTCAGAAGTATGGGCAGCTTGCCCTGTTCAGAACAAACTGGTGTGTTTTACATTGTTTTTTAATGTTGGAATTTTCCACAAAACAGAAATCATAAGTTATAGCCAGCTTCAGTCTAGGCTGCCTGGCTGTTCACCAGAGGATTGGCCATTACAAACTTGCATCCTAACTCTGAAATACTTGCCACAATTTTTTCCAGACAAAAACCTGTCCCTCTTTTTGCTGGAATAAAAAAAATACTTAGTACTTCTGTCTCTGCAACTGTAACAGATAATATGTCAATTTTGGTGTAAAACAAGCAGATAGAAATAAGTCTCCAAAGGCTGTGATCTGAAGCAGGGCAGGCAAAGCATTTTGCTAAAGAAGAACTGCTTTGAGCAGTTTCACCCTGAAGGTCTCACACAGCAAAGGAGGGGGCAGGAAAAAGGCAGAAAGGGAAAGAACTACTTTTGAGATAGTGCTGATCAAAACAGCATTGGTCTGAAGACAAGTCAAGCAGTAATTAGTCTATATTGTTATTGTTTCATAGAGGTGCTTGATGGCTCCCATGTATGAGCTGGGGGTTTGTTTTACTCTGGTCAGTCAGAGCTGGTTAAGCCAGCGCTGATCTTTGCTGGGCTGCAAAGCTGGGCTCCTTCAGGCCTGCTCAGGGGCCTAGCCAGGGCTTTGGCTTCTCACAGCTGCATTGATCCTCAGAAACCAGCACTTGTGTTCTTGCTGGCCCCCAGGAGGTTACAGGGAAGTGGTGATGGCCCCACCTCATGTGCATGTACAGGGTTAGATGTGCTGTGATGCAAACCACAGCTTCATGGCTCATAAGGTCACTTTTGCTGGACTTTCAGGTCAGACAAGGCAAAACTCATGTGGTTCATGGGAAATGCTCTGCTCTCTAAGTTAGAAAAAGGCCTGAGCTGCTCAGACCACTAGAGTGGCAAGCACTGGCCTCTTGGCTGAGAAAAAAAATCTCGGATTCCATGCTTCAAGGCTGCTCATTTTGCAGCTTTCCTGGGAGCTCAGTTCACTTATAGCTACAGGCATACAAATATATGTGCCATACAATAATCCAGCTTGGAAATCCCACAGGAGCAAAGTATTTAACTCAAAAATATTTCAAGTAACTTCTTTGCAATGTATAGAGCAACAAGAGTTTAAGAAACGATCTCACTGTATTTAAACAGTCATTACTGCTTTCTGGGTAAATAACACATGTTTTTAAAATGGTCTCTACACACAATAGACGCTAACACAATAAATCCTAATTGCTCTGAAGGGCCCATTAGGCTGTATCAGGTCAATACATGGCGGAGCTTTTTTTGAAAGTCACTACCCTGTTGTTACATAAGCCACAAATTGAAAGTTCATAAATAAGTATTTGCCAAATGAAGAGTGAGGGCTTTGCCAGGGCCATACTAATTTATCATGTCAGCTTCACTATGGGGACTGTTTTCTTTTGAGAGAAAAAGAAAAGAAAAAAAAAGCATAATATGCTGTGTTTAAAAAACTACATATCTGAAAAGTTTCAGATGTTTCAGGCTGCACTATACCCCCCAAGAAAATTAGATGTAAGGAACTTCACTGTTTCCTCTTTATGTCAGTGTTGTAAGTCACAGCAAGGAGATTTGAAGATAAGCCATGGCTGTGGCATGGTAGAGATCCATCCTCATCACCACCAACCCTCCTGCAGCTCTGGGCCAGAGCCCTGATCCTGCCTCTCCATGCTGTGAGTAGTGGCACCTCAGGACAGGAATATCCCTTCAGTATTCAAACAGTGGCTCATGGGAAGGTTCCCAGTACCTGGGGAGACTAAAGAAAGCTTATTACATATATTTTATGTGCAGTTTCATGTACAAGTATAGTTAATTAATAAGTGATGAGTATGGCAGGATTAGTTTTATGTAGAGCCACTCTTCCTGATTTTACTTTCATTTTACTTACCTGAGCTTCTGGTGGCATTTTTCAAACTGCAGCACTTGTGTTAGTTAGGTGTTGCTAAAGTCTGTGCCACTGTTAGAAATTAAGTTTTGGATTAATTCACTCAGAAGTTTTCAAGTTCCATGTAACTTTTTGGATATGGCTACAGTTTGGTATGGTTTTGTTTTCCAGCAATATGCTAAGGTGTGTAATTGCACAGGTGTATATAAAACCAAATTGTATTGAGGTAAGCTAGGATTTTTAAGGGAATTTCAGCAAGGCATGGTGAAAAGCATTCAAGTGATTTAAATCTGAGTTCCTGTCCCCAGGCCACAGCCTTTAATTCATCTGGGCACATGAGATGTGTTCACCCCTGCTGCTGTTACACTTCAGTAGGATTTGGGTGCCGGGGTCCCTCTGCAAATGCTGGCAAGTGATTCTCACTCTGCTCTGCCTGCTTGCAAAAGGCCAAGAGTCCCTCTGTTTCCCTGTCAGGTCCCTCCTGCCTGCAGTGCAGCAAGAACCTTGGTCTAATTTAGGAGCTCCCTGCTCCAGGTGCTGTTACACGAGGTCAGTCTTGCTGCCTGGGTTTGCAGCACAGGCAGCCTGGAGCTGCAGCTCTCAGGTGGGAAGGCAAACACTTGCCACAGGTGGAAGCAGAAGCACACCTGCCTTGGTGCAGCATGCAGCCATGGGGCAAATACTGATATCCTTTTGTACCAGTGCACAGTGGTCTGCTGTGCCGGTGCTGCCAAAAGTGATGTCTGTTCCTGCACTCGTGACAGGCAGTAAGGCACAGTCTTGTGCTGCTGGAAACCACCTTATGGTCCCCAGCACCCCCTCATTCAAGCAGTTTGTTATCAGGGGTCACTGCTAATTTGAGCAATGCCTGAGCCAGCACAGCCTCCAGCTGGGGTGACTGGCAGGCTGCCCACCAGCACCGGGAGACCAGAGTCACCTCTGCTGGGCCCCCAGTGCTCCCTTCCTGGGAGCTGGAGACTGTCAGCAGTGCAGACAAAACCACGATTTGCTGCTTCAGGCAAGAAGGGTGGAGGCCAAGGGGTGTGCTGATCCTGTGACAAGAGGGGCAGGAGGTTCCTGCCCTGCTTTGGTGCCGGCAAAGCCAAGAGCGAGATCAGTGCTCTCTGGCTTTGTCCCTGCCCAAAGCCTGGGCTGAAAAGCTCTTTGCAAAAGTCTGCTGAGTCCTCTAACAAGGGCAAGGGCAATAGCCAGTCTTTACAAAGGAAACTCAGTCCTTTTCTAAAGTCTTTTAAAAGTCATGGTATTGTTCACAAAAGCAATTTGTCCAGGTAAACAGTGTACACTGACAATCAGCAGTGAAAGAACCAAATACAGAAATATTTACCACCCTTTTACTTTCTGCTCCTACCAGGAACCACTGCATCCCAGCTGAAAACGCCTCAGTGGGTGGAAGGTATGTCTGTGAGGACACTATTGCCAGTCCATGCCTGAATCCTCTGGGCTGCAGCCAGGAGCAGGGGTTGGATGTACTCCCAAGCAGACCAGTCTAGCACGGTGGAGCTTCATGGACACTTCTGCACATGGATAAAAGGTAAAGCAATTTTTAATAATTTAAGAGTTTTTTTAGCTACAAAAACATTTTCTTAGGGCCAGGAAACACTTCCTTTTTTGTCTGTATTGTTTGACACAGTAAATTTTGTGCAGATGCATCTTCTTGTACTAATAACGCTGGATGCACATAAAGCATTGTACTCTCATACTGTACTGAAGAGATGAGTAACAAACCTATCAACTGCACTTGCACATACCCCATATTTAATCCTGCTCTGGTTGTTCTGCTACATATTCATAAATACCAAAAAGGAAACAGAAGCACAGAGCAAGCCAACAGATGTCTACCTGGCTCTTAATTGGATTTTATGTGTCCCCAGTGTAGCAAATGCAGCATTATTTACAGCCAGGCTCTAAGAATTAGATACATCTGGAGGAGTGGCAAAACCTGAACCAGGCTGCAAGAGTTGATAGATTAACTGAAATGAAGAGCTGCCCCATTTTCCCCTTCTTATCTTCTCCCTTCCCACTTATGTACCCATTCCCCATTGTGTGTCAAATCAAACGAAGATGTTGCCCAAGAGAATGCTTATAAAAATGAAAAATGCCAACAAAAAAAGACAATTTCTGCTCTTATGGAGCTTCATCAGCATTTTCTAATTGTACAGCAATGATGATAATAAAAAGGCTGCCCTCTTCTCTCAGCTATAATTTGGATAATCAACTGACAGCCATAATGAAACTGTCTGTGATTGCTTTCTGCTGGGCTGCTAGTTCACAGAACTCATTGTTGAGGAGAATTAAAAGTTATGACTCCTGCTACAAGGATATGCCACTGTCTTCCAAAGGAACATGTGACTTATAATTTTCTTCTGTATAGTTCTATTACAGGGAAAACTTACAGCGTAAAGCAAAGAGGTATAGGGATGCAAGATTTTTTTTCCCTTTTTTAAAAAAAATGTTAAGCATCAAAGTTGACAGTGCCAAGTAATATGCATGCCTAGTCTGGGTGGATGTGGATTTCAGAGGTGATTGTGAGGTCTCTCGCCTTAAAATGACTGATGACTTTGGTCATCAGCAGTCAGTGCTCTGCCTGTGGGTACCTCAGCCACTGGCCTCAGAGCAATAAGCAAGCCAGGCTTTACTTCTGGGAGGAAGGCAGCAGCTATGTCGTGCTTTGAGTATTTGCTTTGTGAGCTTTGGTGCAGGTAGGGGTATTTTGGGTGCTGGTGTTCCCCAGCACCAGGCCTTGAATGCAAGGTGTCTATCTGATGTACTGTGGGTATGTCTTGACTAGTAGATGCAGGGCTGGGTGCAAGTACTCTGGTCTAAAATGCCTTTCCATCCACATCCACTGAGGTGGAGTGAGTAGCTCCTGTGCAAGGACTTGGGAGCAGCCTTCTACCTTGGCCAGAATAAGGCTCTGCCATAGCAGCTGCAGTCTGGACCCCCGAATCTGACTTCTGAAGCAGGTCTGTTCCCCTGTGTGCCCTGATCATGCCGGGCTACAGGGCTTTCAGGGAAGCACTTAAAATCAGGCTGGCAATTTCGGTGTTTACGAATGCATGGACTGGAGAATTGGAATTGCTGGCAGCTGAGCGCGACCCCCTCGGTGGCTCTGGCAGGAGCCCGCGGTCCCAGGGCGCTGGGCAGAGCGCTGTGCCCCGGCACGGTCTCTGCAGCGCCTGCCGCCCGCCTGGGCGGGAAGAAAAGGGCTGGTGGAGAGGATGGCGACCGGAATCCAGGGCAGGAATGTGGTAGCGCAGCTGCCTGCGCCGGGACAGGGGCGGTTTTCCTTCCCGCCGAGGCTCAGCGTTCCGGGAGTCAGGAGCGCTGCCCCACGGGACAGCCCGGGCGCGGGCAGCGCCGGTTGAGGCTACAGTGCCCCTTGTGCCCGGGCTGATGTGCCATGGCCAGAGTAGGGCAAAGCGGTCAGAACCCCTTCACGTCTCCCCTTCCCCTACCCAGGGCTTCCCCGTTCGTCCCAGTCCCGTTACGGCGGGCGAGGCCCCGGCCCCTTCCCGCGAAGAGGGGCTGAAGGGCCCGAGGAGGAAGGGGAAAAGCGGCAGCAGCGCCGCGGGCACCGCCTGCCCTCCTCCTCCCGCCGCTTGGCTCTTCGCGCCCAGCCGGGGAAGCCGGGCCGGGCCGTGGCGGCGCTGCGGGGCGGAGGGTCCCGGGTCTCGGGAGGGCCCCGGCGGGCAAGAGGGGAAGGCGATGCACAGATGCGGAGCAGTCAGTGCTTTCCAGCACCGTCATCTTCTCACTTCGCCGCCTGCCCCCGGGGCCGCCGCGGGACTCCGAGCGCTGGCGCACGGGGACCCAGCGGGACGGCTGCGCAGCGGGCCGGGGCAGTGCGGCGTTCCGCCGCCGCGGGACGCGGTGCGGTAGGACGCGCGGCGGCGATGGGCGGCCGGGGGCTGCCGGTGCCGCTGCTGCTGGGGCTGCCGCTGCTGCTGGGGCTGCCGGCGGCGGGGCGCGCCGCCTCCAAGGCGCCGGTGTGCCAGGAGATCACGGTGCCGATGTGCAAGGGCATCGGCTACAACCTCACCTACATGCCCAACCAGTTCAACCACGACACGCAGGACGAGGCTGGGCTGGAGGTGCACCAGTTCTGGCCACTGGTGGAGATCCAGTGCTCCCCGGACCTGCGCTTCTTCCTCTGCAGCATGTACACCCCCATCTGCCTGTCCGACTACTCGAAGCCGCTGCCCCCCTGCCGCTCCGTCTGCGAGCGGGCCAAGGCCGGCTGCTCGCCCATCATGCAGCAGTACGGCTTTGCCTGGCCCGAGAGGATGAGCTGTGACAGCCTGCCGGTGCTGGGGGACTCCGAGGTGCTTTGCATGGGATACAACCACACGGAAGCCACCACCCTGCCGCCTTTCTTCGGGAAGCCCACGCGCCCTGCCAAGGACTTGGCCAAAAACCTGACGCCACTCGATGGGCAGCGCCTCTCAGGGCTGGACTGTGGTCAGACCTGCAAGTGCAAGGCGCCCCTGATCCCCATCTCCAAGGAGTCCCATCCGCTGTACAACCGCATCAGGACTGGAAAGGTACTCAACTGTGCCATCCCCTGCTACCAGCCCTACTTTACCCAGGATGAGAAGACCTTCGCTACCTTCTGGATTGGCCTCTGGTCCATCCTCTGCTTCCTCTCCACCTCAACCACCGTGGCCACCTTCCTCATTGACATGGAGCGCTTCAAGTACCCCGAGCGCCCCATCATCTTCCTCTCTGCCTGCTACCTCTTCGTCTCCTTGGGCTACATCGTGCGGCTGGTGGCAGGGCACGCCAATGTGGCTTGCAACCCGGAGCACCACCACATCCATTACGAGACCACAGGCCCTGCTCTCTGCACCGTGGTTTTCCTTCTCCTCTACTTCTTCGGCATGGCCAGCTCTATCTGGTGGGTCATCCTGTCCCTCACCTGGTTCCTGGCAGCTGGCATGAAGTGGGGCAATGAGGCCATTGCCAGCTATTCGCAGTACTTCCACCTGGCTGCCTGGCTCATCCCCAGTGCCAAATCCATTGCTGTACTGGCACTGAGCTCTGTGGACGGTGACCCGGTGGCTGGGGTTTGCTATGTGGGCAACCAGAGCCTGGAGAATCTGCGGGGCTTTGTGCTGGCACCACTGGTGGTTTATCTCTTCACCGGCAGCCTCTTCCTGCTGGCTGGCTTCATCTCGCTCTTTCGCATCCGCAGCGTGATCAAGCAGGGCGGCACCAAAACTGACAAGCTGGAGAAGCTGATGATCCGCATCGGCATCTTCACCGTGCTTTACACCGTGCCTGCCACCATCGTCATCGCCTGCTACATCTACGAGCAGCACAACCGGGAGGCCTGGGAGCAGGCACAGAACTGCTCCTGCCCGGGGGACGCTCACCGCCCCAAGCCTGACTATGCTGTCTTCATGCTCAAGTACTTCATGTGCCTTGTGGTGGGGATCACCTCTGGCGTTTGGATCTGGTCTGGCAAGACACTCGAGTCCTGGAGGCGCTTCAGCACCCGCTGCTGCCGGGCCAGGAAGCCCGCGGGCGCCTCTGTGTACGGTGAGGCCAGCCCGGCACTGGTGGGCAGGACAGTGCTGCCCAGTATGGCCTCCTACCACAAGCAGGTCCCACTGTCCCATGTGTGACCAGCGGGAGCCTCAGTGACCCCAGCCACAGGGAGGAGAGGGTTGCAAAGACCCTGGGCCACAGAAGAGGGGGTGACAGCTGGGCCACCCCTGGCATCTTCAGCCACACCGTGATGGTGCTGCCTGGGACCACAGGCACAGAGCAGCTGCAGCGCCAGGCAGGGCAGGAGGAGGTGCTGCCAACTATGTTGGGGCAGAGGGACGGGGTGGTCTGGAGCCTGGCACTGCCATGTATGCCCCATTTGGGGTCCCACATCTTGGTTGGGGTCCTGGGATGCTGTTGCCTGTGGGCCAGTCAGGTGGCAGTCAGCCCTCAAGCACTGATTTGTGTTCCACAACGAGCCTCTGGGCAGGTCTTGCTGCTTCCAGGGTGAAAGGCAGAGCTGTAGCAGGCAGGGCAGATGGTGGCCCCCAACCCCAGCTGGGGGCTGGCACTGCCACTGAGCTCCTCATTAAAGCCCAGAGAGTGGGCCAGGGAGAGCTAGCAGGGGGTGCTGCTTCCCTGGGTGCCCTGGGCAGCGCAGGAGACTGCCCTCAGAGCCCCCAGAGCCCCCAGGCACACCACATATGGAGGAGGAGAAGCCTGGGGGTCCTGGTGTGAGGCAGCCGCTGGCCCTGCCCAGGCAGCAGCACACTGAGCAGGAGGGGAGGAGCTGTGCGGGCCGGGGGCTTCATGGGTGGTGGCAGAGCAGGAGGAAAGGGCCATGGAGAGGATCTGCCACAGGGACAGGGTCCCAGCTGTCTGCTGGCAGGCAGGGACCAGTGATCCCCTGCCGTCCCTTCTGCCCTGGGCAAGCACATCGGGCTCCCTCCAGTCAGGGGCTCGGAGCAGGCAGGAGCTGCCTGGCTGGGCTCAGCTGGGTGTCAGCGGCTCCCTGCCCTGCGAGGGGCAGCCAGCTGCCCTGCCATGGAGCCACTCGGCCCGGGGGGTTGCACAAGGGGCCGTGCGGGCGCTGAGGCTGCCGGCCCAGCACGGGTTTGGCTCTGGCACCCAGAGCGGGGCTCTCCTGCGCTGCCCTGTGCCCTGGGAAGGTCGGTGCCACTCGCCTCTGCAGTGGGGTCAGTTCCTCGGTCCCCCTGTCCCGTCTGGGTTACCTGGGGCAAGGAGGCAGGCCCTGTGTCCTGCCCGGCAGCTGTGGCATGTGGCACAGCAGCTGAGCGTGCACAGCCAACCCTGAAGGGTGGTTGCAGGCCTGCAGCGAGCAGTGACTGCACGGGGGTGTCCCAGCCAGGTGGCAGGCTGTCTCTCCGGAGCAGCAGCTGGGTTTTCCAGTCAGTCGGCTTCAATACTTGTTGCTGCTTTTCTCAAAGCTCTGCCTCTGCTAGAGAGAGTACCAGGTTTGAGAGGGAGCAGTTAATTAAGGAAAACTTAGCTGAGCACTCATACCTCTTTTCCTCCAAATTTCCAAGCCTTTTTCACTTCCCTGGATCAGACAGCAGCTGAGCACTGACAGAACCATTGCCTGGCATTAAGCAGTGGTGACAGCTGGGTTTCAGTAAGTAGAATAATGGTGGGGGGGCCCTGTTGTCAAAGTCACTAAATGCAGCCAGGGCAAGGGGCTCCAGCTGTGGCACGGGATGGGGCTGGCTGCCTCTGGCCACTTGTGAAAGCACCTGGGTTTTAATTTTTTTTTCCACCTGCCCTAAGCATGTGATGTATGTAACTACCCAGCCATTACTGGAGTCTTTTGTGCCCTCCTTCAAGCATGGCACTGTGACCCAGCTGCTCAAGCACTGGAGAACAACTGCTGGCTCTGCTTCTGCAGGACTGCAAGGATCTGAGGTTGTTCTTAACACCTTTGGACCACTTCAGTTAAAAAGGTTTCCACCTCATTTTAAAACCAAAACCTGGGAAGTGAGGGAACTCTCAATCTCATCACCGGATAAAGGTATTGCATGGGTGTCTCTGGGGAGTCCTGGATAGAGGGGACAGAGGTGCAAGGATGGAGGGCTCACCAGGGACTGTTCAGCTGCACCCATCTGCACTCTTGCAATAGGGCTCACCCCCTCCAGCATGTTGGAGTGCTTTATTGTGGACAGAATTGCACCATATTGTGTTACACACTGTAAATAGTTGTATTATACCTAATTTGTACATAAAGAAGCCGTAGTGACCTTTGATACAGGTTAGGGACAGGTGTGTTCTCAGCAGTGAGGCAGGTCGGGCGCAGAGACACCGTGGGTAGTCTCGTGCTGTAATCCAGGGCATTAAATTATTCCAACCTCCTCCAGTCCACGTCCACACCTTGCTGGACTCCTCTCTCTCTCTAGTGCCTTTTGTAGATACAGCTAAACACACATCATGCAATACAATGAACAAAACCATGTCACAGGTGGTATTTTGCTGTTTTTGTTTTTTCCAAAGTGCAACTGACTGTGTAAAGAAATCCAAGATTAGCTACAAACCGTTGCCTATTGAAAAATGCAAGAGCATTTTCAGCTTTGATGTAATGGTAGGGTAATACAATCAACTCGTGTTTGAGCCTGGCTTCTCAGCAACAAGTGGCAGGAGGGGGGAAGGAGCCGTTGCCGTGTGCCCTGTCTGCTGTAGCCAATTTACGTGTTGGGTTTTGCCTCTTCCGTTACCGATGCTGTTCAATGTTGCTTAAATAACTGTACTATATTATGTGAAAAGCTGAAGAAATTTTATTCAAAGAGAAGTATCAAGATTAGTTATTTATGAGGATAAAAAATAATGTGTGTTGTTTTCTTTACTTCTGCTTCTGTTAGAGTGTTTATTACCTTAAAAGCTTACCTGTGGGGGGGAGGGGGAGGCGTGTGCTGGAGGCCAAGCAGGGCTCTTATCGCCGGGGATCGTGGGGAACTGGTGAGGCAACTGCACTTGCGTGGCACAGGAATAGCATGTTCCATGGGCACGAGCCCCACGCAGCGCTGGCCCTGGCACGGAGGATGGCACACATCCGTGCCCTCAGTGCCAGGCTCTGCCCTGGGCTGGGTTCTGTGCCCGTGACCGCGCTGACAGCGACTCCCCTGACGGGCCAAGGTCACGCCTCGCTGCTAAAAGAGGGTTAACTATCAACTTTTATTGGCGTTCTGCAGTTTGCACACTACGTGTCCCTTGCCCTGTGGCCCTGAGGAGGTGGCCTTGGATACTGCTACGGCCCAGCAGATGACAGCTCCTGGCCAAGCAGGATGCTGCACGCCGGCCCGTTTGGGTTCCATCTGCGGGGAGCACCTGGGGAGGGACAGCAAGGGGTTAAGGCTGGCTCCGTGGTGACTAATGGTGCAGGACTCTGCTATCTAGTTAGGTGTGTAGGCACACACCAGGTCCCACCAGATAGGATCTCTTACCTGGAAGCAGCATTCCAGCACCCAGTGATAAACCTGACAGTCCCAGGGCCTGACTCACCTGATTCTGCAGGGATCTGCCCCCCATGCTCAAGTACAGGCAAAGCACACCATTGGGGCTGATCCTATCGCTTGAAGGGCAGCAGTTTTGGGGTGTGGAAGGGACATGAACCATTTCAGCATCAGGTTCCTCTCAGGGAGCTGTGGACACTCACTGCCTGCTCCCGGAAGTAACCCCAGCACTGTGCTGGCAGCCTTGTCATTCTTGCCTGCCAGGAAGCTGTTGTGTCCTCAGCTCCTCGGTAAACAGGAGCTTGGCAGCACTGCCATCCACCGCCTACCTCAAGCCACTGTTTCTGAGCAAGGGAAGGGCCTCTCCTGCAGGCAGTGTGTGAATCACCTGCAGGACTGTGTCCCCGTGAGCACACAGGTGACCCCACACGGCTGGACTAATGCTTGTGTTCCTGTGCTCTCCAGGTTCCACTTGGTCAACTTAAGCCACCCTCGAGGCAGTCACCGGCTTCCCTAGGGCTGAGCAGTGCAAATGCAGCACAAGTTCAGGCTGGGTGGCATGGGGAATGGCAGTGTCTCATGGCATGGGGACCATGTGGCTCTTCAAATAGCTTTTAATATTGATCAAAAGCCAAAGTGGTTATTTCACCCAGAAAATGCGTTGTCTGTGAAGGCAGCCTGAGACTTGCCTAATGCAAAGACAAGAAGGCCCATGCTCTGCCATTTAAGTGCTCTTTTGCCAGCCCATTGGGGGGTGGGTGTTAGTAAGGGCACTACAGTCACTTTGGCAGCACTCTGTAATTCACTCTCTGCTGACAAAAAGCTTATTTGGTGCAAGGACAGTTTTCCCAGGTAATAATATGGAATATCAGCTGTGTCACAGTCCTGCACTACGGTGCTGTGGGAAATGCCAGGACAGGCCGGGGGCTGCAGCCTGCCCAGTGCTGCGCTGTGAATGGAGCAGCTCACCCTGCCCTGAGCACTCCTGCCAACCTCCTGTGCAAGCTCTTGCCTCAATGGCTCTTCTGTCCAATTCTGCTTGCTCAGGGTATGCTTGACACCTATACTCTTATCCAGGAGCAGTGGTCTTGACATTTATTCCGTCCCTCAAGTGCCTGTCCTCTTAACTGCCAAACCCAAACTGAAGTAGTTCTCATAAAATTCCCTTGGAAACAAAATACACAGTCCCTGTACACAAAGGGAAGGGGTAGGGTTGTAGCCCACTAACACTTCCATACCCTCCTGCCCCTGCTGACTGCTAACACACGCTGCTCCTGCTAGTCTGGCTGGTGCTCACACCACTCTTGCTGGGCAATAACTTAGCTATTGTCTCTGCAAACAGCATTTACTGCCAGATGGGGAGTGCTACCCTGGAACTGAAAGCAGACAGAGGTCACCTCAACATAGATTAAATATTATTCAGCTATTGGATTAAGAAAAACAAGGTACACTGATCCCATAGCCAGTTGCTCTCCCCTGGGAGCAGAGATTGATAACAGTCTCTGTAATTTCAATTATCATGATTCTAATTTTTGACTCTTTGAGAAAAGGGTTGCCAGCATGTGGAGTAGTGCAAATTGGAGGGTATTTCCCCTTCACAGTTCATTGTCCAGCAGAACCACCTCTCTGCAATTCCTTCTGAAACACTGCCCAGCACTTCAAAATGGAGCTGTATGGTTTACTTTTTATTGTTTAGCTAAGAAATACATTAGCTTTGTTTTCCAGAATCTAACTCTTTTAGGGGTACCAGAATGGTAAACAGAATTGCTATTTTTTTCCTCTTAAGAAGCTGAGCTGGAGTTCAGGCCTGCTTAGTATCTGCTGAACAGATCAAAATCCCTTTGACAATGTGCTTTGGGCTACAGCAAAACTAAAGCCAGGTAATATTCAAAGCAAAATTAGGTTCATAGTAGCTGTGTCCTGCAGGATGTATTGCAGAAGCAGCCATCAGCTCGGGACGCCATTCACCTGCCATCCAGATCATCAGGAAGAGTCTCCATCTCATCGGGCAAAAAAAGGGAAGCAAGTGGCCCCAGTCTCTGCTGAGCAGCTCACGGTGAGTGGCTGCTTTTGGAGCAGCCCCACAGCCGAGAGCACCAGACAGATCCCACACTAGCTGAAGGCACCTGGCCGTGCTGAGGGAAGCAAAGCTCCTTAGCAATTAGGTCACAAGTCAATCCAGGAGCTGCTCACTTGTAGCCTCCAATTTAGTGCTCCTCAAGGGAGGACTTAAAAACCATCAAATCGCCTCCAGAGAGACTGGCTCTACTTAAAGCCCACTGAAGTGCAAAGAAACTGTCACTGAGTGGTTTTATTTGAGCAGCCCAAGTCAAGTTCTAAATCCAAAGAGCATGTGTGAAGATCTGGGCAGCCATGCAGGGCTGCACCCTTCCCAGGAGGCTGCTGCCTGCTCCCGGACACTGCCAGCCCATGGGACCAATGAAGGTGACAGGCTGCTGTGGGGAATGGAGAGGCCTTAACACACCTCACTGGGGTTTCTCTTTCTTTTTTTTTTCCCCTCCTTTTCTGAGGGGCAGTGGAATCCAACAGCTGTACAGAACACACCCTTCACCTTTAACTTTAATTAAAATAGAGTTTATTAGCTTTTCTTTTAATACAAACATGAGAAAGGAAAACCACCTGAAGATGTAGTGTTATTTTCAGTATTGAATTGTGATCAATACCTGAAGTGCGAAGTCCCGTGGGTTTGGGAGCCAGGAGCTGGCACATTTGCATACTGCAAAAGGCTGTATGCATCATTGGAACAGCTGAGTGCAGCCACACTGATGGTGGCACTCACACAGCCCCACTCCCAAAGGCAGATGGACTTGTTGTTCAGTGTAAATTTCTGGGCCTTGGCCGTAAGAGGAAGTGCACAAAACCCGTGTCATTCGGAGGGAGATTGCCCCTAGGACACTGCCTAGAACCTATTTGGATCCAAGAAGGGAAGATACTACAAAGACTTGTAACAGGAAGAGTCTACAATAATACTTATCCTGTTTAGAGTTCAGTTTCAGAGCTTGAAAGTAAGCTCTGTTCTAAAGTCTCAGAAAGAGCAAACCCCAAGCCTCTAGAGCAGTTGCACAAGATAAAATTCACTTTGGAAAAAAAAAAAAGGTTTATAGAAAGCTTTTTGATAATTTGATAAGTTGAACACAATATTTTGCCATCTACCTTGATAGGTAGTCCAGGATTCTCAAACTCATTATTGTCTCATTATGAATGTAACTTCCTCCCAGGAAACTGAAGCCCAAGGAGAGCCAGATGGATGCACAATATCAGCTTTAGGAACTCACTGTATATAGCACAAGAGATCTGCAGTAGAACTCAGAGAAGCAGTGCTGCACACACGCCATTCACCACTGGATTGCTACACTGTTTGGGATGGTGATGATGTTTCCAGACCAACTTTTTCATTCAATGCCTCAGAAAAATACACAGATTACATCTCTTCCAGAGCAATATAAGTATTAGAAAATGAGAGAAGCACCATAATTCACAAGAAATGCAGCATGGACCCTATACATTTTAACAATACATAAAACCGTATCTCTCTGCCCCCAGTCAAAACATTCAAAGTCTTTTGACAATCTTTACTGGAGTGAAGTTGTGGGTGCAGAGATGGAATTCCTTCCTGCTGGGCAGCTTCTTGGTATGAACACATCACCAATAATAGCAGCTTTTAGTAGCCAAACCAGGGAAAAGCCATCAACACGTGTCTATGCTACTGTTTTCAGCTCCAGAGTGGCTTTATACTTTAAGAGTCCCATGTGTTGTGTTTGTTAACACTGCATTGACCTGAAATACAAATGCAGTGAGGACTCTGGATGACAGGGGAGAGGAGGGAAGAACATTGTAACTATAGTCATGTGGTTAGTGTTTAAATTCTAAAATTTAAAACTACTTATTATTAAAAACCTCAAGAGTTCACAGCTATAGGCCTACATAGTAAGCAAACGTCTGTGGGGGAGAGAAGGAGATAAGTTTGTTTTTGCACCTCTGGACACATTAGAAGGAGGAGAGAGCTGATTTGACAAAGGTCTTGTCTTTTGCACCAAGTATGTTCCTCAAGGCCTGGGCTCCCCTGGCTGGCTGGCTCTGGCTTGCCCGTGCTGGAAGACACCATCACCGCTGGCTCGCGTGCAGGGAGTGGCGCATTCCTCCGGCTCCTGGGCGTGCTGGCTCCTGGTGCTGCACCTTGCTCTCTCCTCAGGAGAGGATGGCATTGGAACGGCGGATACCAACTAAGTTATCAGCACTGAAAGATCGTCTCATAGCAGCTTTTGACAAGTCTTTGTATTTGTCTTCACACAGCCGGGAGATTGCCTGGAACCACAGACAGACACAAAATGGAAAGCCTGCATTAGGAAAGTCTGAACGTTCCAAGGCAGGTTTCACAAGTGCAATTCCAACAGCACAGGTGCTCTGCAGCAGTGACACTTCTGGCTTTCATCCAGAATGACAATAAATAAGGACTACTCTGGAGGGAAAATAGTAATGGGGTCTGTCCCCAGGTAAACATGAGCCAAAAGAAGGTGAGTGGTTTCCACATGCAAGTATCTTCTTTGTTTTACTAGTCTCACTATCTAATGAAAAACTTGGATCCATTTCAGACTTAAGTTTGTGGAAGTTACGTTGAAAATCACCCCAGTAGCTGGGTCTAGTGCACACAGCAGCACAAAAATTTTATTTTAACAATGCAGAAACACACACAGGCATTTCTCTGAGGAGAAAAGGTTTCTGTGCTCCCTTGGGCATTGTACCCTTGGCCACTCAGGGCAAGCAAGCCAAGGAAATTAATTTCTATTAGGGTGTCTGTTTTGCCTTTACCTTCTCTACACCCTCACTCCCAACATATTCTTTCTTACCAGGATCACCCCCATGATCTGAGATGGGAGGGCAGCCATGGTACTTTATTATAGCAATTAAATATTAGCACATGTAGACAATCTAGTGTTGAATTGCTTTTTCATCCATTTATTGGCTTGCCTTTGCCCTGCTTATCTATCCACTCTAGCAACAAGCCTAATTATTTAAATCCTAATAACACAATTGTCAAAAAAATACTGTCTCCTCCCCTGCAAGGCCTGTTTCTGATTGGAGTCTTCAGGCATTATCAATGCAAATTAATAAGGATACCTGTAATAAAAAAGTCAAACTGAATTTCAGCCCTGAACATTTACTTCCATTAATAATTTACCACCTATCACCAGATGAACTTTCAGAGTCCTGTGATCAGCTACAAGCCTACACCTTCCCTTTAAGGCAGCACCCATTCAGCACAGCCCAGTGTTCTGCAAGTTCAAAAGGTGAAAAGCACTCTGAGCATGAATAAAGTGCTAAGTGTATTTTAAAATAATTATTTACATTTATTTCTGCCGACCTTCTGGAGGCATGCATTTGGCTCAAGAGTGGCATTCTTTGAGACACTGGCGGCATGAGCTCCTGGTGCAAGACCAGACAGACTCTCCATCCTGCTTTAATGCTAGCACATCAATCACACAGCAACCTGTGTTGACATATTTAGCCCCAGTTGCCCATATGGTGTAAATCAGTTTTCAGTTTCTGGAATTCACTAATTCACTGCTTTATACAGGCTCCTATCAGCTGCTTATATGCTTCTAACCAAAAAGTAGAATTAAAAATTTTAGCAAATAGTCTAAATATTTATCACATTTTAGAATTAAATCCCAAAATGTCCAATACACATGCATTAGTAAGTACACGATAGCAAATTACATAGTGGTCTGAAAATTACTCTGGTTTTAAATACCAAGCCCCCAAATACTAAGAAAGAAGAAACAAAACAGGCTCACAGTCTGTAAATCATCCACTTATGCCCTGGCACTGAGCAGTTCAGTAAACAATTTCCTGTGGACTATGAACTGCCCTACAACCACATTTACAATTAGTGACAGTGTTAGCTTAAAGTGCAAGTAACAAGGGTGAGACAAAGCAGAAGAGCTGCATTGCTTAACTTGAAATAGAGGAATTCATAGGCATATCATACCTCTCATTCCAAAGGACCAGGAGGGATCCCACTTATTCCTGAAGTTCAGGCACTTATGGGACAAAATAAAATCCCTAGCCCTTAGCAGAATTACTGGGGTGGACAATGGAACAATATAAGCCAAGAATCTGCAGCACACCCCTCTCTGAAAGGGACTGTGGTATCAGTGTGTACAGGGCCTGTGGTAGTGCTTTTGTTGAAAGGTCAACAAAACAATATGCAGAGTCATCAATTAAACCTGGACAGATGAAAGGTTGCATTGATCCAACAAGAAATTTCCCTGGGACCCCAGGTAATTTGTATATTTTCAAAATGTCTTACATATCTCCAGCAACTAGGAAGACTGACTCTGCAGAAGTTAAAGCTTTTTAAAATGAGCCTTTGCGCCAAGAAGGCTGCGGGGCCTCCCCACAAGGGCAGCCCTTGGGGGACAGTCATCTGCACTTACACTCCTCTGGGCGTGCTGGAGGGTTCCCAGCAAGGGGCTATTCCAAAAGTTTATCTTAAAGCAACGCTTCTCTGTAAAGGTGGGAAGCCACAACTTATTTCTGCAGCTGCCCCCAGACAAATTGTTTATTAAACCATGAGAGCAGTAAGAGTGCTCCCGCTAAATCTAAAAGCAGCTGTGCAGTGGGATGCAGTGGGAACCTTCAGCTGGTAGTATTTAGAAGGGTCTGAGTGTGACTGTCTCTAGGTGCTTGGAATACAGACTGTGACCAGGGAAGGACAGACAATCCATTACATATGACACTAATCCTTTCAATCTTAAGTAGCCTAGCTGAACTACGGTTCCCAAAACAACATCCATTTTATTTTGCTATCTGCCAGACTTTTGTAATCTCTTCCAAAACCCTTCCTTTCCTCAGAATTCTAGCTTAGCCTATGCATGGTTTTAGAAGTGCTAACTGTATTTATAAAAGGGTTAAATTACCCTGTAATACACTAATCTAAAAGCTTTTTAGTTTTTATAACTGCCACTTAACATGATTAGCAACAGATGCTCTTATAACTCGTACAAGAGAGAGGAGTCCCCTGCTCACCCACTCTCAGACCATTTACCTCCAGCTTCTGTGCTCTCTCTTTACTGAGAGGCTCCAGCAGAAAGCTCAGGTTATTGTCATCTGCTAGGGAGCGAAGATCAAAGTAGTATTTGGCATAAACACTGGCAGGAACATTGATATTAAACTGCAGTAGCTCCAAGAAGTGTCTTTCCATCTCGTTCCTAGGAGGCATAAGGGACAGGAGACAAAGGAAAAAAAAGATTGTTTTAGCTGCCTGAAAACACTGAAGAGACCTCAAGCTTGTTTTAAACCCAGCAACTTTGAAACAGGTCACCGAGAGCTGTGCATTATTAGTTTCGAGAGGCAGGTCATTGCCGGTGCTCCAGACGAGGTGCAGCTTTTGAGGCCGGGCACCTCCGGCTCGGCTGAAGGCAGTGCCCTGTGGCGCTCAGGGCTGCTGGGGAGGGTCACTGCGAGTTCCATTAGTGCAGCTGGACAATTCATGCGCCATTCTCACTCTCCTACTGCCCCACACTATAGTGATCAGATGAAAGGAATGATGTATGCTGTTTATTAGCTCTGAAGAACTTGCAGACATTTTCACCAGGCTGATAACAGGAAGGGGGTTTATTGAAGCAGAGGCGGACTAACAAAAGGAGTAGGCAGATCACCACGGCAACAAATGGATCTATGAAGAGCTGCTGCTATTATCTCACAGAAAAAAGCCTCTTGAAGCAACATGGATTCATCTCCAATAAATAAATAAATAAGCAGCATTAGGTGGGAGAAGGAATTTTCTCCTCAATAGCATTAGGCAGGATAACAAAGTACCATGTCAAAGGGCACTGTCCAGTTTTTACTCTTGTCTGTTTTCACTGGGCAAAATACTTGGAGGAAAGTGTGGAGAGTGCCATGGCATGAAAAAAATTGCTTCAGCTACTGTAATGTGGTCAGCTAAAGCAGAGATGTTCTACAGAGGAAAACCAGTGTTTTACAAAAAACATTGTTTTAACCTAAAAAGAAACTGGTGGTACTCAAACCCAGCAACTCAGTTCAACAACAACTCAACAACAGCCCCTACAGGTAGCAAATCTGTTCCAACAGAATTTAGCAGCTGTACAGGCCAACTGTGAACACACCAGAGGATGAGTTGCACAAAGTCAGTGCCAAGGTTGTTACTGCTTTTTTTGGGAGCTTTTAAAATGGATGCTTTACCCATCAGTGTGGGGGCAAATAAATCAAGGAATCATCTGTGTTGTCCTGTATTGGGTGGTGGGTCTCAATATGAATAGCAGCTTTGTGTCTCTTTCTAGCATAGCAGACTTGAGTATCATTGAACCTAGTGCCAAAATTAATTTCCTGTTCATTTGGTCATAAGCTATAGAAATGTAAATCAGATAATGTTTTGATGATCAGCTGATCAGAGCTTGATTTACCCTGTGAGTAAATGCTCTTCACTGCCCCTTTTGTATTCACTAGGCTAATACATTTTAATTCTGTAAAAATTCAATTCTTCATTGGATTAACAAGTCTATTAACAGTGGTTTAAAACCTGGGAAAGGATAATGCCCATGTTTTTTCTGTGCCTTATTTACAAATATATGTAGCCTGAACAGCATGTGTCCCCTTACAAACAATCATGGCAAGATTAGCAGCTGTACTGTTAATTTTTCAGCAATTATGGATTCGGTCTCATCAAAGCTAGCAAGTTCTGACAAAGGATGACTTCCAAATGTCAACTGAATTTCCTTTGATTTTTTTCCCATTAGAAATAAGTAAAACAAACAAAAAAACTATCTCCCAAAACCCAAAAGAAAAATGTCTTTCATTATAAAAACCCACCTTTGCCTTGGGCAAATAGAAAAGGGCTTGTGATAGAAAAATTAAGATAAACATTTCAGCCATGTTGAGTAGGATGAGGCAAAGGCAAATGATCACGTGTGGCTGTTGCCAGGCCTGGATCTTGTATCCCTTTAGAACCTGAGAGCCCCCAGCTCCTAAAAAAGCCCAGAGCTACTGGGGGCACTGCCAGCACAACTCCAAGCAGTGGGGGAGAGTTTGGTGGGGAGGAGGTGCTTCACAAGGGCTGCCTGGCTTGTAAGCACGCACACACGCACACACACACACACACACACACACACACAGAGATTTGCAAACTGGTGAACTATATCAGATCTAAAACCTTCTGCCAGTTCCAGAGTGGTGCAGCCCCTGTGCTTGGCTTGCAGTGGGTCCACAAGAGCATCTGTCAGGTTAGTGAGATCATTCTAGATACAGAGAGCCAAGAGGAGAGTTCAGAGGAGCCCACAAACAAAACCTGCCACCAGCTCCTGTAGATGGGCTGTTGCTGCACAGGGATGGCCCACCCAGGGAGTGACACCTGGTACAGTCCTGCCACGCTGTCTTTAGCTGCAGAGCTGCTGGGATTTCGGGTGGATTTTTTGGCAGCATCACCAGCCATCTCCAACATCAGAATGCAACTGTGACTGAAACCCTTTGCCAATTATTTTCTCTCACTAACTCTTGTGTTTGGAATACTCATTATCAAATGACTGGTTTAAAAATACAGCAACTACTAAAACCCACAGTAACTATGTACCAACCATGAATTGAAAGTAGGCTTGTAAACTTAAAACAACTTTGCCAAGTATTTGAAGCAGTTTTCCAAGGTCTCTATAATGATGATGTTATCCAGCCAAGGAGTGGTGCAGTCTGCCCAGCTGCAGAGCCTGGGATGAACACCCTGTGCCACTGTCAGGAAGGGGGTAGTACAGTGTCTGCCTGTACCTAAATTCAAAGGTCTAAATAATCTCAAATGGGATGGGATTACAAAAATCCCATCCTCAAATTGGAGGGGGGAAAAAAGCCTAAATTCCATCTATTTTCCTTACCACCACCACTGCTTTGAAAATGCAAGTACTGACAATTTCAAGAGACCCAGCACTGGCAATAGAGAATAAATATCCTGCTTGTTAAAGATATTTTCTGTGCTATCAATTTGATTTGTCCCAAATAGGGCTAGAAGAAGAGACATCAAAAAGAGCAAGATGTACACTCCAGCACTTCTGGCTTTGCTGACCCCACTTCAGCCATCTCAGAGTTATTTGCAGCAATGCTTAAAGTATGTTCCTCAGATAGATGAGCACTCGGGGCCAGGCTAAGTGGAGATGTACATTGTATAAAATCACTAATTGTGCTTTCCTGAAAGCAGGGCTGGCAGTGTCCTGCATTTTGAGACAAAGAACTCCCAGGCAAGGGGTATCTATAAAACAAGTAACAGTGGTTGCTGTTTGAGATGTGAAATAATTTGAATAATAAAAATTATTTTGGTGCAGAAAACTCCCTCATTTTTAGAAATACAGCCCCCTACCTAAAAGGAAGAAAACTAGATATTCCTCCTCCTAAAGAGTCCCAAATGAATAATTACTTACTGCATTTGAACCATTAGTTTGGGCTGAATCCAGGGAAGAGAGCTTGGGGCAAGAACACTGCCCCATGACACAGGCAGCCTCCCAGTGCTTGTGCAGAGCTCTGCCAGCTCAGTCTGCTCCTGTGCTAGAACTGGCTGCCACTGCACAGCCCTGGACACATGCTCAGGGCACAGCACTGTGATTTAACTCACACAAAGCATCTCATGAAAGCAAGGCCAGAAAGCCTGGTGTTTTAAGCTGGATTTGTATAATTTCTACCTGTGATAATAAGAGAAATAGGAGAACAAGCTAGCCAACAGAGTTAAAACAAAAATACTGATGTTTCAAAGCTCTGAGATAGAACTTTGTGAGAAGGAATTTAACAGGAAACCTAATGGGCCAACTACAGTTCACATAAACACTCCTCCAGCCCAAAGTATGAGCCTGGAACCACGAGGATGAATATCTTCCCATACTGCAGAATCTGCCTTAAAGCTGAGTGCAGCAAGAAAAGACAGCAGATTAAAATTTTCTGAAAATCTGAAACGGACATACAAGACAAAAATACATCCAAGGAACAGCCTTACAAAAACAAGCAGTAATAAGACTGAGGACTTTGTTTTCAGCACTGTAAGCACATCTAAGAACCTACCCAGAGGGGATAAGCTGTGGCTGTGAGTAACACAGGTATCCACAGCTACCCATACAAACACCTGCTGGCCAGCAGCAGCACTAGAGGTCAGACTTGAGGTGTTTAGGTCTTAACTGGACACACAAGCACACATGAAAATCCCAAGTTATGGTTTACCTTGCAATTCTTCCAATTCTAAAACAGAAAAGGCAGGGACAAATTTAGTTCACTTTTTTTTTTCCTTCTAAAAAACCTTTTGATAAGACTATAAATTAAATATACGCTATATATATATATATATATATATATATAATAGCAACAGAGAGATTTTTCTCAGCATGATCACGTGCTATTTAAAAAAGTACAAATAAACAACAAGAAAAAAAAATCACATACAAAAAAAACCCCCAAAAACCCCACCACTGTAGACTACCCAAACCTTGCAACTTACATGTCCTCAACAGTAATGTCCTTCAGTATTTGGCAATAATCCACATTCCACACAGCTTGATCATCCCAGACTTTAGAAGCCAGCAGAATAGCTCCTAGGACTATCCTCTTCCAGTTACTAGGGCATATGTCAATCTCTGCATAGGTTAAAAGCCTTTCCAAATAAACCTATACAAAGAAGAAGGGAAAATAACCAAACAACAAAACCCCACAATTATATGTGTGTAATGATGACCTGGAGCAGAGCTGAGCAGCAAACATGCCAGTCCAATAGGATTATTTATTACTGTTAAGTGTGCCAACATAAGTATCAGTGATTACTATTTACACTTAAGAATCCAAATTTTCAGGAGCTACAGGTTCCATTTTTTATTTTCTCCCAAGAGCTGGACCACCAGGGTACACAACAGGCAGTGAGGTGGGAGTTCTGAGCAGTGAGCACTGCTCCTTCAGGGAGACACTGCTGCAGCTCTGTCACCCAGTCACAGTCACTGGCAGGTTCTCAGTGGGGCCTTCCTGGACAGCAGATCCCATCACATTAGCCTTTCATCCTGGTTAAGGTGCAGCACTTGTAGCTTAACAGGAAATGCTAAAACCTGCATTTGATCTCTAGTGATGGGACAAAGATGTGTTAATGGCTGTCCTTCCACAGTGAAAGGCCTTTAGTGCTATTTCTGTTCACTCTGTATAGAACAGACTTCAATCCCTTCATTTCCATCACCCACTGCTTAGGCAGTGAGACATGCCCAAGTCCAAAGATGTGCCTTGGTCTTTTCCTCCCATGAGATCTCAAACCAACTCCAGGATGCTGAATCTCTCTCTTCCTTGAAAGTTCTCTACTATTCACTCCTGTAATGATCCAGGTAGTAAGAAATATGCACTTTCAAATTTGAATTGAAATTGTTTTTAATTTTATATTCCTTCATCTTAATCCAAATTTTTAATGTAGTTTCAGATAAATTAGTTGGTAAGGGAAGCTTGACCTATGAAGGTCTAAGGGAAGGATTAATCTTTGTCACTGAGTTCTCTCCATGCTTTCTTCCCTTCCTTGGCTTGCAGCCTTCAAATAGCCCAAAGGTGTTCCTATAATAACAGGGCCATCTAGCGGTAAAATTCACTTTAAAAACTAACTCCATTTTTTGTAAACACTTCACATAGTTTGCCCAGGGTTACCTGTCATCTCGTTCTGTCAAAATTGCTTGCCTGTCTTTGAAAGAGCAAAAACCTCCAACTACTTTCAAATTTTCAATAGCTTGTAAATATTCAGCTTTTTTAATTACTCATTTCCTTATTAAAGAGAGTCCTTCAAGCTAAGAATGCTTAATTGCTATACTGTCTTTTGGTGACAGTTCTGTTCTCCTTTCACACTGTTTTTCAGAAAGAAGCCACAATGAAGACTGAAGTTTAGTGTGCAACAAAGTGCAGTTTGAGAGACACTCTGAAGTAGCAATTATACATGCTGTGGTATTTAAATTTTCTTTCATACACATATATGCACACATAGAGAGAAATATATATATATAAATAAAAAATCATTGCATTGAAACATTTTTAAGTCCATCATGCTTTCTGAAATCAAACAGTGAACTGTAATGAGATTATTATCTTAGTATTGTTCTTAAATTCTAAGTATTGTTCTAAATTCTGGGGAAAAAAGTTACAGCCTCTTTGGCTTAATTAAAGAAAAAAGTTTGGTAGAATGATGGCAATGATTGAAGGAGATAATAATGAGAAAGATCCTCTCCTAGAGTTCCTATAGGACTGACTCTTGGCCCCTTGAGACATTTGTGGTTAATATGAACTCAAGACTAACACCTTCCCCTGCACACAGCTGAAATAAAAAATGTCTTTGTGTATGATCTAAGCACATCCCACTGTTTACAGCATCCCACTCAAGCTTCTCCAGTGAGTTATGTATTATGAAAACAAACAGGGTTTTATTGGGCAAGTAATTAAGCATTACATATTTATATACAGAAGAGGGAATTACCCTTTTATTTAATTACTTCTGTGACTATCTATAGTGACAGTCACATATTTATACACAGAAAAGGGAACTGCTCTTTTATTTAATCACTTCTGTGACTACTTAGAAATCTATAATGAACTCACTTGTACCGTGCCTTCATTAACAGGGTTTCATGAGCTACTCTTAACTATTTCAATGCCAGTTCAGCCCAGATCTCTTAACGAGGAGAGGGGAAGGTGCTCCAAAGGCGGAGCTGCCTTACCAGTGTGACGATTGCACATTCTGCTGTCAGCTGCGCTGCGCTGAAGAGCGTCCGCACAAACCGGTAGATGTGCTTGTGGTCAGGGTCGTGCTTGTAGTAGTCATCTGGGACTTCCTCCCGCTGAAACAAAGTCCTTGGCATTACTGAAAAGCTGTCTACAACACTGACTCTAAAGCACAGGTTGTTTCTTCTCACTGAGGTGTATACACCCATTTCCTGTCACAGAGGCAGGACAGAATTACACCCTGAGAGAAGCAGCCTTGCAGTATTGCAAACATTCCGAACAAAACACCGTAGCTTTAGCTGTGTCTCTCTTCTGAACACTTGTTTGATCTGTAGGGTTGCAAACATTCCGAGCAAAACACTGTAGCTTTAGCTGGTGTCTCTCTTCTGAACACTTGTTTGATCTGTAGGGCCAACAGGAAAGAGCATGAACCACTATCATCACTGCTAGGTGCTAACTATTGTCCATGGAACATTCCTCAGACTGAAAGAGATGTAAAAAAAAAACAACCAAAAACTTCTTCCTGCAAGAAAATCACAGGTATATACACACCAGGGAAACAATGGCTCTTCAAAAGCCAAAATTAACAGACTTCATGAGATTTCTCTTCCAGCTGAGGAAGTGCTGAAGAACACATGGCAATAATTCTGTCACAGGTAGAACTAGAAGATAATTTACACTGTCTTCACAGGACTCATTCTTGAGAGACTCCAGAAAGACAACAAAGCTAATGAACTACTAGATTTAACTCTGACACAGTGCTAAACTGTTTCCAAACACAGGGGAGCAGAAAAGCTCAGAAATAAACAGTCTGTAAAAAAGCAATCCTGAAGTAAGTGTTTGATATACATTTTGATATTTAGCACTTTTTCTGGAGGGAGGAAACTTCAAGAGCTCCAACTCTGCACACTGCTTCTGCAAGACTGATACTGAACAGATTTCTGTCCACAGTCCAAGTTAGACCTACAGTATGGTCAGGACAGCAGCTGAGAACAGCATCCCTGCTTGATACTAAGCTAGTAGCTGTAAGGTAAGCAAAGCAGCATTTTCCTGTGGTTTTGTAGTTTAAAATAGCCAGGGAGCATTGTCAAGTAAAATGCAGAGGTAAGTTAACTTAGTACTGCCCACGCAGCCTTCTAATACACCACTAACCTAGAGAGGTTATCTCTGCAAGGGGGACATGCAGCACCAGGAACAGCATGAGCAGGAACACTGCTCATTCCTGTGCTACACATGGTATGAAAGCATATCTGGAAGTACATTTTTGCTGACTGGATGTGCTGAGGTAACCCCAAATGGTTGTATTCCTCATCTAACTGTGCCCAAAACCTGTCACTGTCTCTAGGGCCCTGCTGTGGGAAGCTGGGGATGGGTGGGTGCTATCCCAGGTGCTTTTACACTTGGCTCTGAATGCAGCTGGGCCCTGCTGCTGTGTGGTCTTGGCTTTCCTGGCTTCTTGGTCTTGCCTTGAGCACAGGACTTGCCCATTTTGGGTTCTCTTTTTGGTGGTTTTTTTTTCTGGTCTCAGAGAGACTGCTGTTAATGGCTTTCTCATCTTGGGAAGGGTAGTTCTGGCATTTTGGGTCCCTCCTTGGTCCCCCAGGATGTGAGATTCAGCAGTTTGGTATTTAACAGTTATTTACTGTTAGTTTTTGCCTGTTGCTGTTTTGTTTGTTAGTAAACTGCTTTTTTTCACTTACATCTACTTGTGTTCATTCCTTATTGGTGGAAAGGGATCGGTTAAACCTATAGAAGGAGCCAACTTATTCCAGAGTGTTCTCCTTTTAAATTGTCTTAAACCAGGACACTGGATGTGAGAAAGGAAGCACCAAGACTGGTATTTGTGACTAAATCCATGACACAAGTACCTGGGTCCCATTAGGGCCAACAGAGCCGCGTTTGGACTCCTTGTGACTGCACCTTTAGAAGACAAGGTGTTCAGAGATTTCTTCCTGCTAATTAACCTTTCTGAAGGAACAGTAGGTACCCAGGCAAAACACCATTGCTATAGAAACTAACAAGCCATGTGTGCCTTTCCCTCAGAAGTGTGACAGTCAGCCCTATATCAACTCTATTTCTGTCTGTATGCTGCAGTAAGATGGAAGAGACCTTTAAGTGCTCCCCAGAGGACACAATGATTTTTTCTCATTAAACAGGAGGGAGGCTATATGAAAGGATCTAAGGATGTCAGGTTGTTAAATAAAGAAATTGTCTGATGGAGTTCTTCTTACATAAATAATTTTGAATGGGAAACAACAGAATCAGGCATTTAAAATTGTGGAAGAGGTTTTACAGTGACTTCTGTGAGGCAGAGAGAAGTCTGATAAGAGGATCCATGTTTACCCCTGGAAGAATTTTCTATCAAGGTTGTTGACACAGAAACCAAGAAAGAGAGAAGGATAAGTAAGAGAAACCTGCAACTCTCTATTCCAATAAGCACTTTGTTTGTCTCTTCTGACCAATGAGTAAAGTGTAAACTTAGGAGTTTTTAAGAATGTTTAAAAAGCATGCATGCTAGAATAAAAAATGATTTGAAGCCTTTGGAAAATGGAGTGTTGCTTTGTATTGTGACTGTCTCAGCCACAACATAAAACAGTTTTGGTCTGCCCTTTTTGCTCTGAAGTGCTAAAATCCATACAAGAAATCTTGAATATAGCTCTTGTCCTGAAGTTATTTAATTGAATAAAGAGTTGTATTTATTTATATTGCACTGTACAATTCCTAGCACAGTTGGTTATATTTAGGGATGAAACTTCAACAAACTTAAAACATTAACTTGTTTTATTAAAATCTGTTTATTAACAACTGAGATCCACGGAACAGGTTACACTGCATTCACTCAGGTAGGTCCCAGAGCAAATTCAATTTTTAAAGCTGCTGGATCTTAGCTAAATCAATTTCACATGAAAAACAAAGTAAATGGTTCTGTAGGACAGGCATTAAGCTAGAAGTGCTCAAACTGGATGTGAAAAGCACACGCTCCACTCTTGAGCTTCCCTGTACTATGAGTTTTGCATCTTTAAGGGAGTCTAAAAAGGTGTACCAGGCCCAGTCACATTAAAATCACATCCTGAATGCTCCTTGCTGTTACTGCAAGCAGTCTTATGCATATTTGCCTTAAAATGTTGCCTTTCCAGTTTTTTAAAGGCCAAACTCACAGCTGCTTACTCTGTGTGATGCTTGATGTATTGTATTCTCCTGTCTGCAGTCATTTCAAAGGTTAGACACATAGCTACTAACCATGTCTTCCTAAAGAAACAGAAAACACTTCTAACAAAGCAGTTATGCAAGAGGGGGAGAAAAGAGACAGACAAGAAACTTCAGACATGGAATACAAAAGAATTGGGCAGATGATTCTGTTTATAGTCAAAGCATAAAAATCCAACATAGTTTGTAACATTTAGACTGGGCTCTATTCATGATCTAGCTTATCTCAAAAGTCACTGTTTGTATTA
Organism: Passer montanus; assembly: GCF_014805655.1. Taxonomy (NCBI): domain Eukaryota; kingdom Metazoa; phylum Chordata; class Aves; order Passeriformes; family Passeridae; genus Passer; species Passer montanus. The sequence continues at coordinate 2,722,137 of NW_024356504.1, forward strand.
TAGATAAAGACACAATTTAAGATCAATTTGATTGTGGCCTGGTGCTAATACATTTTTATGACTTATATAATATAAATCAGTATGTTACTGATATACACTCAGAGGACAAAAATTACTTACTGTGAGAGGGTGAGATTTTTCATCAAAAATATCCAATGATCTGTCAGAATCTCTACAAAACAAAAGTCCCTGGTTTAGCAATAAGACTTAATTGGTATTACTACACTCTACTAAAAATCATTGTTCATTAAAAAGGATCAAGGATTTTATAGTTCAGTTTTTCCTAGAATATGGTATGGAGCTACCCTGTATTTTTGCAAAGCATTTAATGATGAGTCCTTACTATTAAATATTTAAGATGCTAAACAATGAATGTTCTTGTATTATGCCTACTAAAGTTCTCCCCAAAATGTGAAACTAGGTGAAACTCATCAACAGCATTACCTCAAAAGGTCAGCTGTAATTCAGGAGCATATGCTGGAACTAGCTGTAATGGCAAGAGTGACTTGTACATGGACAGAGTGTTCCTTCTCCCATCAAAACCAATCCATACCTCTGTACTCAGGAAAAGCTGAACAAAGTCCAAAGGCTGGTTTGTGGTGAGTTAAGTGTGTTTTCCTCCCTCCCTGTTTTGGAGTTGTATGTGCCCTTGGATGGGTGCATTACTGACCCCTCCACAGCTGCTCAAGAGGAGGTACAAAGAAAAAACACATGCAGCACACAGTGCCAGAATTTTCAGCTCCTTTAAGTTTCACCAGCTGTCACTGAAGTGACCAAGACCATATCTGACTCTATGGTCTTGCGAGTTTTTTTCCTAGTTTTAGTGATTCTATGATTTTATATCCCTGGTTCCAAAAGAAAGTCATTATATTTCAGCAAAGGAAGGTTTCACTCACCTGTTCTTTATATGGTAGAATATTGCTAATGTTACACTGAAAAAAAAAAACAACAAGAAAATAAAAAAAGATTTAACAAAGCATTTTCCATGCACACTATTCCACTGCAAAAGCTGTCATTCAGTGGAATGTTACAAATCCATTTTGCAGTGACCTCCTCTCCCATCCCCAAGCACTACACATCTCATTTCTGATGTTTAACTGTCTGGACAGAATCTGGCCAAATCAAATCTGCCTGCCAAACTGCTTTTACATTCATTGCACAGATATTTGTGCAACAAAGTAAGTGTTAAGTGACATTCTCAACATATACCTTCATTTCCTGATTAGCTGATATTTAGTGAAAATGTAGACTATTCCCAACTAAAATGTAACTTCTCCTTGCTGTTACATATCCCATGGCAGAGATTCTGCAGATGTTTTAACCCTGTCTAGTTGCCTAATTTAGGAACTGTCTAAAAAAGAGAATAATAAAGATGGCATTATACCAGTATAATCCAAGGAGTGGACAAGAACAGATTTTAGTCTCTGCTAAGTGAGGCAACAGGTTTCATATATTAACACTCATCTACTGTGGCAAATATCAAATTCTTTATTCGTGGTGGTACAGGAACACTGCCATCACAGGAACCTGTCATGAAAAACTTTGATCTGCTGTCAGCTGTACAAAATGTGTACTGTCACTTCAAAAGGGCACAAGCATTAATTTTTAGGCTATTGTTTAGTTTTTCTCTACAAAAGGAGAAGTGACATGCTGCATACGTTTGTCTGAAACCAAATTTTAAAGTAGCAAATCAATGCAGACATTTCCAAACTCTACTACACTATTAAATCAGTAAAGCCTTCTGGGCCTCAATCTACTTGATAAAGCTCTCTTCTCAATTCTCAGCTGGTATCATGTAAGTGCAAATAATTGACTTTCTGGTACCCAGAAAAATAGCTCCAGCAGCCATTTACATTGGAGAACATAAGTATCACCTACCTACAATAACAAATTCATGAAGAAATGGCAGAAAGGCCAGAGCTAAACCCTAAGTCAGCAACATGCTGGCTTTCCACAACTAGAGGGCAGACTAATATCACTGGAAAGTACCAAACACAGCCCTACAACTTTTCCTGCAAGTCCACACAAAATCCAGTTCAAATTTTCCGAGAATTTCTTGATTTGGCTTTCAGTGTGACCTAAACTCCCCTCTCAAGCCCACAGTGCTGACACACCTCTGCACTGCCTCAAGTGCATGATGAGAACGACTTTGCAAGAGGAGAATCCCTGAGCTGTGTGACTGGAACAAGAGCTCCCTCCAGCAATTAGCCAGAGCTCTACAACCCTTCCATGACCAACCTGCAGAAGCAGTGCTGTGCTTCTCCCATTCAAGGGTGCAGTTTGCTTTGGGACAGACAAGACCCCCAGAAAATCCCAAATAACCCTTAAGATGCCACCCTGACAAGACCTTGTTGGTGACAAGGGTCCTTACCACTTTATTGTGCTTCTAAGGTTAGGCTGACTGACGGTGCTGTCATCTATAAATATTGTTGAGCATGAGCTGTATTTTTTCGTAAGCTGCCCAGGAGAAACCTTGGTGGGGAAAAGAAAAGAATAAAAGAACTGAAATACATTCAAGAACAGGGATTCTGTAAGCTTTTGTTTAGCACACTGAATGCTGGCTTTACACCTCCAGTGGTTGCTGCTGCAATGTAAGCTACCTTGCAGCCATTTAGTTCCTTTGTGTAAGATAAATTTATAAACCATCCCTTGTAATACACAACATGATTTTAGATAACTTACAGCAGAAATAGCTGAGCCAAAGCATCAAGTCCTGATTTTCTCAGTTCTCTCCCATTCTGCTCTCTGTGATGTACTCTATTAGATTTCCCTGTGACTCCATAATCACCTTCTCTCTTCTTTTAAACCCTACACCTTTACAGTTTCTGGTTATCCAGTTTAACACTTGGGGTTTTGTCATGTTACAGTTTCAAAAAAAAAGAAACCTTTTCCTGACATGGCTCCCTTCACACATGTTCTGTTTAGCATCTGGAATCTGGAAACAGAGTACTGCTATTACCCTTACTTTTACAATTATTATTTAGAGCTAGCAATATGCTCCATCATCCATCCTAACCCTGTCCATTCTGTACTGTAAGAAATCTTCCAATGTAACCCTTCCCAGGCTTCCCTGAGCACATTCACATTGCACGGATATCATAATTGAGGGAGGAATTTCAATCAAACAATTCAAGATTCATTAGTTTGCACCAGAATTTTTAAAATGCCTTGTCTAAAACTTTGAAATCTTCAGTATGAAAATGCTGACACCCTTCAAAACTCAACAGCTGCCTGGGAGTATCTCCCATTCCAGCTGAAGTTTGCCAGCGAAAACACTTCAATCTCACTTCACCTTGGTACTGGCAGACCAAAGCTGGAATTGCAACAATTTTTTTAAGCTTTGTTATTAACTTCCATTCTTACCTTTACTAGTCAATGATGTTTTTATCCACCTATTAATGACATTGCATATTTTTTGGTTTTTTTGGCAAGTGAAGTGTCCAAACCAACTAATATTTGTGGAAGAAGCTCAGAGCATATTTTCAGATTTTAAAACTAATGGAGTATCACTTGTTTATCATACTGATGATATTTGTTCATTATTCTCTTTTCACACTGGATACACTTTTTAAAATAAGTCCTGTAGCAATACTCAATCAGCAAGTCATTCAAGACCTGCCATCTTGGCTGAGAAATTAATGCAGTTTTATTTTTTGTTTAAAAAAATACAGACAGGTTGGCTTATGTTTTCTTTCTTACTGTTCTGAAATGCTTAAAACTGACAACAAAAAAAATTGTTATGATTTTGACATCAGCCATTCTATGCTTTGTGATATTGGGCCTGCTTATTGCTTAGAGACAGGCAAAGTTAATTCAGTTTTACCCTTCCAAGGAAGATTTGGAAGATGTGTAAGACTGTATACCTACAACTACTACAGTTGTTTCCTTGAGTTTTTGTCCCAATATCCTAATATTATTTACACAGAATCCAGTTTACTTACATGATTTATATGGTTACTCTTCCTCTTCTCTCGCACTAGAAAAAAGCAAAAATAATGTGAACTGAAAGGTTTCCCAATTTACATTCAATAAAGTAATTCTATTAACCTAGTTTTCTAAAGTATGTGAGTATTAAAAGTTTCAAATTTTATTTTAGGTGTCTGGAAAAGTAGTTTGAGGAAAAAATACCATGTTTTATCAAGCTAGTAAGCTACACACTCCTGTCTACCCACATGTACATTTAGGAACAACTACTTCCCATCACACTACAGGGAAAATCATCTCAACTTTGAAAAGGTGTTGTGTATCATGAAAAACAGGATGATTTCAGATAGTTCAAACAGACAATGTCCAACATCCAACAGCAGACAGAAGCAAAAGCAGCAAAAGCACCCTGAGCCTGCCAAAGGCACACAAGGAGAAAGTGAGGTGCCCAGCACTATTTAGGTGTTCTCTCTCCTCCTATTAGCAGGAGGCAAAAGGGTATTTCACTATACAAAAGATGCTGGCACAAGCTGTGCACCATTTATCATATAACTGCAACCATGTCATTTGATCATTTTAAACTGTGTTAGTCTTTGAAAAGAGACTGCAAGGTTAAACTTCCAGCTGTGACAGCAGCAATACAACAGGGTGTGAGGGAGAGCTGCACACATGCACAGAGTATTCAAATGGGACCAGCATGGACAGGCACCTCTGCAAAGTTCTAACCTCAGACCATTACCACTCCTTAGCAGCACACATTCCCTTACATTTTTAGAAAAATTGACAATTGGAAAAGAGTGTCCACATTTTTTTAGTCTTTTTTCATAAATCAAAACTCATAATCCTTAATACATCTCATTGAGAGAGAACTTATAGATTACTAATTCTGCTAATTCTATGGAAGGTCAACTAAAGAAGAACAAGGGAAATTAGAAAATAAATTATTCTGCCCAACTTCTCCATAAAAATTGATTAATTTAATACAAACTCCAGAGAATAGTTTAATAGTTACGACATCACCTAGAGGGCCCTTTTTCTACATGAACACAAGTCGACACAATTCAATATATTTCATTTGAAGAAATCCAAACAACATTTAGAAGCAATGCTACCCCCTCCAAGGCCGTTCATAGTTTGAGCATTTCTGCAGCCAGGCTGGAAGACTGCAGTGCCAGTTCATGAACCCCGACAGTGTGTGAGCTGCTCCTCCAGCACTGCTCATCTCAGAGCTGTCTGAAGTGAGCAGGCCAGGCCCTCTGGCTGTTCCAAGACTGACCTCAGAGGCCCCAAAACGAGAGGTCTTTTCATTTCCTTGGTATCACTCTTGTGGAGAAGCGGGCTAGTGCTTGTTCCCGCTGCTCACAGATTATCTGAGCACTGCAAAGTTGATACAAGTGACAGTTCTACCATTTGCCACAAGACTGAACAGCAGGGCAGCAACTGACAGACCTGTCAAAATAATTCTTTTCTGTGGCAAAGCTGTGCCAAGTTAAAAGACACACTGCAGCTTTCCATCAACACATGCAGCCACAAGTGCATCACTTTCTTAGCAAAACAGTGCTTCAAACAAGAACCAACTATAAAAGAAACAGAAGCATTTAAAAAAGATTATCTTAAACTTTCTTTTAGTTGCAACTTCAAATGTCCTATGGTCAGAATTTGACAACAGAATTTTATATGTGCAATATAGAAATGCCTCCACTTTTCAACAGCCTTTTGGAATGCACAAGCTATAGCAATTGTTTCAAATTTGAATTATGAGGTAAATACAGGATCTGCAAAGAAATTGAGAATCCAAACACATCTATACAATTAAAACCAGGATTGGAGAATATTTATCCTCTGAAACTATTCAAACAGTTTAAAACAACATATTCAAAAGCAACTGATATAGACTAATGGCTTAGGCTTATTATTTATTACAGAAAACTTAGGTTTTTTCAACTACAATTTTTTTACTTTAAAACAATTTTTCAAACAGTCCTTGGTCATTAAAAAACCTACCATTGCTTGCAACTTGAATTACACTAATGAAGAGAGCCTTGCTCCTTCAGACTACTAGATCTGCACTCTGAAATCTGATACTTAAGCTTTTAAAGATCAAGTGATTTTAAGTGTCAAGTAAAATGGTCTACAAACACGTTTCTGTGTAAATACATAAATTACTAACCCCTATGCTTTGAAAGAACTGAAGCACTGTTCTTAAGCTGTTACTTTTGGTTACTCTTCCAATTTTTTCCTGTTTTTTTGTTAAACTGGAAAAAAACCTTAGCTTACCATCTGTTTGTGACTTGCTCAGGAAAATTGTGCTTGCTCTGGGATGATCAGATGGATTAGATTCCAAGGCTAAATCTGAAATAGGAAGGACAAAAAAAAAGGAGATACCTTTAATAAAAGATAATAACTGCAACAATTCCCACCCATCCCCAAAGTGCTCAAGCGCAGTGATGGAAACAAGATCAAACCCACATAGAATGGGTTGTTTCTCTGAAACAGAACCGTACTTTTGCCAAGATGAATAAAAATTTTACATTTTTCCCTCTGAGAAAAAAAAACCAAAAACTGGATAGATAAGCCCATTTATCTTCAAAAGTCAATCTGTGCCCCTGCATGTTAGGGTAGCTGGTTGTAGGGCAGGTGCTCAGTAGTGAGTAGAAAGCTACAACTTTACTAAGGGAATAATTAAAAAAAACATATCAAACTAACTAACAAGAAATTATCACTGCTGATCTTTCCCTCTATGCTTTATATACCAAATACAGCAGGAAACAATCTCTGTGGTCTTACAAAAGAACCTAATAAGTAACATTTACAGTGCTGATAAATATTAAAACATGGAGCTTACACTATTCAGTTCTTTTGGAATTTCAAATAAAACCATGTAAAGCTAAAGTAGAGTTATTGAAGAACCAAATGACTGCTTCAATCCTTTCCCACAACAGAGCAGTGATGGCTTTAGAAGAGGATATATTACTCCCTTAGATTAAGATGGAAGTGATCACAAAAGTTTGTTGATGGAATTGTGACCATCATGATGAAATGCTGAGCTGCCTTAGCTCTGACAGAAGAAACAGCTGCCCCGAGGAAGTCATGCTACAGACACAGTGACTTATGTGAGCACACGAACAGAATACTCTAGCCCTCTAAGTCCTGGGCAGAGCAATTCTGCATCCATTCACAGTTGTCACTGTTATGCCATGCCAGCCACACAAACACACACACTCGCACACTCGCCCTTGCACTCTGAAGTGTTCAAAGTGGGACACCAACACAGCTGACACACCCCTAAAAAGAAAAGCCATCTAAGAATTGCCATCACCTTTTAATTAAAAAAACCCATAATATTTTATGCACCCAACCAACAGAACTCTGCCAAACCACAAACTGCCTGGGTGCTGCAGTTTAACTGTGTGAATGTTTGTGCTACTGCACCTCCCACAAAACAGCCCCAGCCCCTTGCTCCAGCAAGGGAATGTCACAGCCAAAGTGCACGAGAGCCCAGAACTCCTCATTCCAGATTCCCACTGGAGCACAACACTGCTGTCCAGAGCTCCAGGTTTGCCAAGTACTGGGCTTTACAACACTGCTGATCTTAGCCCAGCCCTGCTGCTCTGGCACTAGTCCAGGATGTGGACCACTGTAATTTTGAATCTCTACTGTTTAAGTAGCCAACATTTGTTTAGGAACACCAAGATTGTTCAAAAGGGAATTCCCCCCTCCTCTCAAAAAGACCAGAGTCAGCCATGAAAGCAGGCCATCTTGTGAAGTTTTAAAAAGTTAATTTACAAAACCAGTATTTCCACTGTCACCTTACTGCACTGATTCACAGCACACAGTGAACAGATATCTGAATTTATTCATGCAGTAAAATATAAGAAGTCCTGGCTTAGATGCCTTAGAGTGGAATTTGCCTCACAGCTCACACCTCAAGTACTTCTGATACACAGTTGACTCTCTGAAAAAATAAAAAACCCAGCATGCCATACTGCCACAATTTAAGTACCACTTGTAGCAACTGAACAGAATAGTATAACTTGTTTAAAACTCGTCCACAAGTCTGACAAGTTTCTAACGCTGATTTAACAAAGTCACGTTGAAGAGACAGTATACAGCTTCTAATGCTAGCACTGCTTTAACAAACTCAACACAAACAGTGATTCAGAAGTGGAAGTATTTTGCCAGCCTCTAAGTATCTGAAGTATCATCAACAGGCCAAACAAGACTGTAATATGCAGACTTAAAATACAGATTGTTATCAGCAAGTTATGATGCAAACAGAGCAAACCATTCAGAACTTATTTACAGTTCAGCAGCAACTTTTAGAATAACTGGGAAAGTCAGGTCAGAATGGATCTCAGAGGTCTCCAGGTCAACCTCTTGCTGAAAACAGTCAGCTTTTGGTAGAACATGAGGCTGCTCAAGGCTTTACTGAGCTCAGCCTTGAAACTTCCAATGAGGATCCCTAGAGCCTAGATCACCTTCCCCATCTGGGGGACTAATGCCAACAGGGCTATGAGACTCACTATGGAATCGTAGGGAAGAACTTGTAGGACTGGACAAGTCTTGGGCCATATTTAGGGAACGGCAGCAAGGAAAACTGGGGAGGAAAAACCACAGGAAAACGGAAGGAAAAGGGCACTGAAGTCAGTAGCTCCTAACAGAGGACTCCATGTTTCTCCTTGCTGAATTTCATAGGGTGGTGTTGGCCCAGCGCTGTTCAGGTCCCTCTGAACAAGCACCTCCAGCACACTGACTGCTGGCTGTCATCTGCAATTTGGGCATCCTCCATCACCTCCTCCAGGTCACTGACAGATGGACAGATGCTTTTTTCCCCAGGGAAGAGACAACATAGGATAACACCCATCCTCCCTCACTTCATAAAAAAATACACTACTATCTTGACTTCCCTATGGTTTTGTTTTACTTTGACACCATGTGACTTGTTAATGCTCACTTCTTACATTGTTTCTGCCTCTCCCTGTGCTCTGCCAGCCCCTATATCCACACCTCTTACATGTTAGAAATCAGGTCTAGGACTAAAAGCACAAGAATAACCAACTTTCACCCAGACAAGAAGTGTCTGCAATGTCTTCTTGTAATTCCAGGCAAGAAGATCCACAGCACTGCAGCATGCACTGAGTGACACAAAATTGACAAGGCCACATGAGTCAACCCCTGAGCCAAGCAGACCCACATTTAAGGAGAGGAACAGAACTGAAAGGATCATAGACTTCACTGGCTCCAGTTCCATATTGGCTCTGCCAGACACTTTCTGCTGGATGAAGCCAGGTGTATCAGCACCCACAGCACAGATTATACAGCCAGAGTTAAGGTACTAATAGTCCAAGACACATCACACGGCTCCCAGTATGAAATCCCACCAGAAATGATCAAGACCAACTGCAGCTGGGTTTGTTGTTCCAGGATAACATGGCCTGAGCAGACAGTGTACCTGCTTTGGCCCAGCAAGAGATTGCAAAGAAAGATGCATTTAACAGACCACCTCCCTCTAGCTTTCCCCTTAGAAGCTGCCAGAGACCTTTAACCATCCTGCCTGTGCCATTTTCCCTGGACAATGCTTTTTATCTAAGCAATGGAAAAAGTACTCATGTGATTTGCTCGTCCTAAACTGCCAATGCTGCTCATGAAATACCAAAAGGCAACAGCAATACAGCTGAAGGAAACATAAGGCAAGAGGGAGATAAGGGCATGAGCAGAGGTAAAATTTAATGGGAAACAGCAAAAGAAAAGGCAGAGGAAGACATAAATCTGTCTGCAAACAATTTGACTCACAACCAAGCATAACTCCTAATACTTCATCCTGGTAGCACTCACGAGTCCAAGGCCAAGATACTAGACCTGAAGGTAAGGGTAAGTCTTGAGTAGGAGCTGCATCAGAAGTTGTATGACAGAAAACTCAAGCTTCACAATCAGCTAACAGAAAAAGAAAGCATGTATGCCACAGGATAAACAGGAATAATAGGAATTTAAACATGCAGAAACAAGAATGAGAGAAATGAGAGGAACAACAGGATGATATAAAAAGCAAGAAAACAGCTCCAGAACACTTTTGTTCTAGAGCTATTAACTCAATAGAAATCAAAACACTTTCTATGAGACCCTCACACTTAAGTGATAAAGAGGTGAGAAGGGAAGATTCCCACCAGAAATTAGGTCTATGAGAGCAGGAAAATAATGGTGCTACAAAAGGGCCCTTCACCTGTCAGAGACCAGCGTGTAAAAAACAACCTTCCCTTACTTCTCTGCATCTCTCAGAGCCATTTACTCATGTGTACTACCAAGCTTGTCAGATCAACCCTGCCTCCAGGTGGAGCAGAGAGAAGCCTGAACTTGCTTCCCTCTACCACTGTTCCCCTTAGAGGAATCCTCTGCAGCTCACCTGCACTTGAGACAATCTCAACCACCTCTGCTGCTGCTGTGCACACACAGTGCCCCACAGGGCAGATCACATCAACTTCAAAGGCAATCCTCTGCCCTAGCTCAAGATCCTGCATCCTTTCCACAACACAAAATCGACATGAAGACTTTTTTATCCATGTCACATAAGAATGTGTGTAGGTTTTAGGAATTTATTACGCTAGCTACTTATCTATGGTTTACACACCTCCACGGGTGACTTCTAATTACTACAAACACACTTTACACATTGCATCGTGCTACATGTACTATCCTGTGAATAAAGCTGACAGTCAAAGATGACACTAAGTAGCAGCCCTTTGACAATTTCACTACTTCAGAACAATAAACTATTGCATTTCCTTTAACAGTTTTAGCCCATCCTTTGCTCTGCTGGACAGCACTAACATTTTGATACAGCACATATTTAAAGCATTAAATAATACAATAATCTCTTTGCTGTAAATTGTGTTTTGTCACTTGCTCAATGACTTACTAGCTGTGACTAATGCTTGAGTTTCCCTTATATTTCATTACCTTATGCTATAAAGATGCAAGCCACTTAACCCTGCCAATAAAGATGTAAAAACTGTAACAAATTAGATGAGCAAATCTGCCAATCCATTTCAGAAAGTCTGTTATTCCTAACAATAATTTCATATTAAATTATTTCTCCTTCGAATTATGTTACTCTAATTCTTTTTCCAGAACCTTTTAGGAAAGTTACAACTCTGGTTTCTGTATTTAACCTGCTTTGTTTATTTGCCCCAGCCACTCCAAATGCACCAGAGAGCCCAGCATGCATAGGCTGCTTTCTATTTGCAACTCTCCTTGTTGAAAGACTGTTAAAAGATTATTTCTAAATATTGTGAATCTACACAATAGACACAGAGAGATATTTTAAAGCTATTTAATAGCTGCCAGTTAATTTTTATGGCACTACTACAGAAACAGTAATATCATTACCAATACCCAGCACATATCTGAGTACACACTGATGTTTCGGAAGGATGCAGAAATCACTTCAATATACAACAAACTCTCTTAATTAGGAAGGAATTATTTGCTCTCTTACACCACACTCCAGAGTTGGGCTGGAGAAACTGACACAGGAAACATTTCAAATTTGCTATTAAAATCAGAAAACTTTAAAAAGCAGAAGCACAGATGTATATTATATACTCGAGACTACCTAGGGTTTAAGTAATTTGTTAATTTCTGTGGATTAAAAAAAATCAATACCATATTAATACGTGTTCTTTCATTTCTCCAAGTGCAGGGGTATCCACACCACTCTGCACAGCCTCCACAGGACATCCCAACATGATCCTATTGCACCCCATTGGGGAAACACGGCCAGGATCTGTTCAGCACAACACAACACTACACCCACCCTCCCTTTCTGGGACCAAACAGAGCCCAGGAGGCTTCCACACGTTTCCTGATGGACCTGCCAGGGTTATAAGCAGCTCTACAGATTTTAGCCAAGGCAGGGTACCAGGAGTGCCCCAAATTCCACAGCAAAAGCAGTGATAAACAAGATGCCCCTAAGATTTTCTCTTTGAACTAGAAGGAAGACAGCAGCTCACAAGCTAGATTGCAGAAGTAACTAATGTTTTGTTAGGGATGTGTTCCTGTACTGCATTTAATTTAGGACCATTTAAAGGACAAGGAGAAAGAATTAGTTCTATGCTGCCACTTTTTGTTCCCCACACTGACCTTTACACATAACACAACCCACTATCACCAGAGGTTAAACTCAAAGTCCACAGCTCTAATTTTCTAACTGATAAGCCAAAACAAAAAACCAAACACCCCCCCACAAAATGAAACAAAACAAAAAACCAAAACAAAAAACAAAGACAAAAGAAAAAACCACCAAAACCACCGATCAAAAAAAAAATTGGTATATATTAAAGAGTAACCAAGTTTTAGAATCTTAGATCCATGCTGACAACAGCAGGAGTAAGGAAAGCCTTCCCATAACACTCCTCACATTCTCTGCCTCACTTCCAAGCCATGGTTCAGAAAGCAAAAGAGGTGAGTACCAGAAATTCCAGTCTCAGGTTGGGTCTGCAGGTGACCAAAGCAAGACACACTGCAGCGTTTGCTGGTGTCACATGGAGCAGAAGAGGTGAGTACCAGAAATTCCAGTCTGCAGGTGACCAAAGCAAGACACACTGCAGCGTTTGCTGGTGTCACATGCCACCTGATGGACTGGCACGGGGTACATTTTTCACCTCTTCCAATTGCCCACATTTGCAAACTTCAAATGAAGCCTGGACCTTACCTGCAGCTTGTTCTGTAAAAGAAAAATAACTATCCACGTAAGAAAACATGGCCAAGAGCTTTACAGAAACACTTGCTTCAGTCTTTGAAATTATCTGAGCCTGACTGACACATTCCATAGGAAGCCAGTGTTAGTTTTCACACTGGAAGGAAACCAACAATGTTTGACTACTGCAATGATTCGAGACCCTTTCAGAACTCCAAACAGAAGCAAAGCTGTGCTGTACACACACAGCTCATCAAACACTGCAGAATGCTACCTGGCTGACAGGGGGATTTTTGTGTAAGCTGTCAAGGTAATCCTGATATTCACATCACCTGCAAGGAAGACCTTCAATTTTATTCATCTGGCTTTACTGCAGATTTAAATAAATAGCACCAAGTTTTTTCAAGTCAGTAACGTCCTCACTTATCTCTTGAAATCAAAACATTCAGAGTTTTCTTCTGAAAACATTATTTTTCTAGTGAGTGAAATAAAAGTGCACATTCAAAGTCTAAATGTAATGAACAAAAAAAACCAGATAGGTTTAAAAATCTGAACATAAACTTGCTGGCAAGGATCTACAGATGCAAGGTCTGGGTTCTCTAATGTTTGGTAGAATTTTCCCTCCTGCATCCCACAGTAACTTCTTCCTTTCCCCTGTATGTGGAAGAAACATGGCTAGAAATGTTAATTTAATGTGCAATATAAATCTGGGAGGAGTAGGGTTTTGTGTTTTGTTGGCTGTGCAAGAGTTCATTCCCCTGTTAGTCAGCTTTTTGGTATGACCTCACCACAATGATCACACTTGAGAAAGCACATACTTCTAGCCACAGAACTTCTGCTGTTCTACATCTGCCCTGCAGGTAGGAGGGAAAAGAGCAAATCTAAAGAAAGCCAGCAGAGAATAAGGATGCTAGAGGTAAGTCACACAGAATCAGTTTAAGAAAAAAAAGTTCAGATTAAAATGAATTCAGTTTCCTTAGTTCTACGAGTCTCATCAAATCTCTCTGATTATATATTTCCTTTCAATACCTGTTATGCTGAAAGCCTGAAGAAACACACCAGAAACTCAAATCAGTCTCCCTCTACATGAGCTTCATGTACATATTTTATACCAACTACTCTTAAAAACCTAAGGTTTAACCTGCTTGCTGCAAAAGTCTCCAAGACTTACTGAAGAGAAAAAAAGGATAGAGGATTCTTTAGTTGCCAGCAGCATCCAAGGATAAAAACAGAAATACAAATATTATACTGCAGTGACGAATTATTTTATTTTAAATTCCCAGTTCTATAGGTCAGTTTCACTGCTGCTCCTGGACAACTTTGTGATTCAGTGATTTCCACTACAGGTACTTCACAGATTGTTTCTAGAGGCCATGGCATCAAGCTTCTTAAGGTAACAACATGGAAGGTGTTTCAGGCTTACAGAAAGTCCAATACTTCATATTTGTCAAGATCACAGACCATCTGCAACTGCTACAAATACCTCTGTAACAAATGTCTGGTCAGTTTTTGGAAAGGGATATTGATGAGGAACCAAGAGTGAGTCTAAGTTAGGTGAAAAACTTGGTGACGACAAGGAAAAAAGGAGAGGGAATACTAAGAAAAGGCACCAGAGCATCATTTTATTTTTAGCTCTGGTTTCATGTTTGTCCAAATAGACAACAGTATTTGTCAACCTATGCAGCTACAGATCTTCAAATAGAGAGGCACAAAAACCAATACAAGATGGTCAAGCCTTCCCTGTGATGAAACTGCTGGCATCAAAAAAGCTGATTCTTTGCACCAAAGTGTTTTAACTTAACTAACATTTTAACTAGGATTAAAAAAAAAAAAACCCTGACAACAAAAAAACCCCAAACCCAAAAAAAAAAAAAAACAAAAAAACCCAAAACAAAACAAAACAAAAAAAACACCAAAAAAACAACAACACCCCACAGGAAAAAACCTCCACCCACATGCCTGAAATAAGATGAAATTATATAAGAGAAACAAATGAACAGTATTTAGACCTTCTGCAAGGAGGTTTACGGACAAGCTGACATAGACAACCAGATCACAGACAATCAACATATCCAAACAGGTGTTTACCTTCAACTGTTTAATAACTTCAGCATGCACACAACCTGAAGCTTTCAAGAGTTACTCTAGGCACTAGCCAGGTAAACCTCACTTACTACATCCCTATTAACTCTCCTCTTCAAAGTCCTCTTCCATTTGCTTTCCCATCTAACCTGTGTGTGATGATCACACCCCAATCAGCTCCTCCCCTGATCCCATTTGCTGTTCCCTCTTATCCCTGTCTTTTCCCTTGTCATTCTCCATCCCCCAGTTATTCAAGTGAGGGTACCAGGTCACTTTGTCCCACCACTTCAGTAGGGCAACACTTCTCCTTGGCTCAAGGGAATCAGGCAAACCTCTGCTCAAACCCAGTGAACAGCAGCAGTGCAGGGAGATGATTTCAAGTACAAGTGAGAAACATCTGCCAAGTAAGGTCTTGTTCTAGTTTTATCCAAGGATCAAACAAATGTCTGAAGATTTACGTAGATCTTTTAGGCATAGGGATCTAGCAAGAAAGTGTCAGTGGTAAGAAGTTCTTCCCCGAGATAAAATATCTCGGGGGGGAAAAAAAGGAAGCCCAAAATAAAGATTTGCAGACACTCATTTGGGGGGGAGGAAAACCCAAACAACCAAAGAAACCCAAACAACCAAACACGAAACCAATCATCACAGACCACTAAATGGCACCCAGGAAAAAATATCTCAGGGGGGGAAAAAAAGGAAGCCCAAAATAAAGATTTGCAGACACTCATTTGGGGGGAGGAAAACCCAAACAACCAAAGAAACCCAAACAACCAAACACGAAACCAATCATCACAGACCACTAAATGGCACACTAAGATCAAAGAGCTAGCATCAGTAAAACTAGACAGGAAAGCCTTTTTGGTCAATGCAAACTGTGTTGAACTGTTGATTTAAAGAACATTTAATGCTCAGCTGAAAAGTCAACTAGCTGCTTTAGATTCATGGCAGACATTGATATTTAATATTAGCAGTAGGCATGAACCTATTTGGAAGAAATTTCTGTTTTCAAAGTTATGTTTACTCCCTGTTTACTAAATCCAGCTTGCCTTAGCATATCAAACCACAAATACAGGCCTATTTCATGTTTGGAGAAAGCATGCACCAAACAGGTTATGGCTCAGGATCTTGAGAGCCATAAAATACAAGGTCATGCTTTAAATTCTCTTAGTAAAGGATCTGACAAATCTTTCCTGTTTGAATTAACCTTTGCTGAAACATGAGACTTTCAGTTTTACTGTGTGTTTTATCTCCATTCCACCTACCACTGCTTTTTTGTCATACTACATCATGATTTGTCCATTTTAAGAAAGTGAGAATTTTCTTCTTTCCTTCTAATCTGATACAGACAATCTACGCAGTGCTGACTGGAAAGTAGTGCCTATTAAGAAGAGTGCTGGAGAAGCTACAGAATAATCCTCACTTAAGAGCACAGACCTGCGGGGAACACATTCCACTGGCTATGGAAGAGCAACACAAAGCTATGAAACAACACAAAACAAAATGTCCAAAGCTCAGTTGGTAACTTCTGCATTCCTCATACAACCAAAACATTCAATTTCAGCAAAACAAGTGCAGAAATACTCAAGACAGACTTCAAACAACAAACAACCCAGAGGTAGAAATTTAAGGAATGAAGCATCTCCATCCCATCTGGATGCTAGCTTTCTGATATATTTAGCTGTTTTCTTAGAAACTCCTAGAACTGAGCAGCATGGAACAAAAATAGCCAAAATGATCTTGACTTTTTTCCTTGCAGCCTTCTCCCTTCTCCCTGCCAAAGGATTCAAGAAAAGGACAGTCAGTAGGTTCTCAGCCTCCCATTACAGACTAAGTTTGCATCTTAGCTAGCCTATAATATTACAATAATCAATTAGAGAAATATCTTTTATCCCCCAAATGAAACAAATACTTTCTAGTAGTCAAGAGCACAGAAACAGGCAGGCTGTCTGCATGGTTTGGGTATGTGACAGGTCTTACATCCTAGAGTTTAAGAGGAATAGGCATAGCTATCTGATCTATTACAGATTTGTTCTTTCATAGGAGGTATTAATTAAACAAATAGATGTCTCACATCTAACTTCTTCATAAAGCCTGTATCATAACACTGGATTTCAAACTCCACAAACAGTGCCTTACATTTTGAACTTAACTGCTTCGATTCTATCCAGGGACTGCTTTGCAACATTCAAAAATCAGCACAAGAACTTTTACTTCTAAGACTGACTATCCTGAATTTTATTTTAATAAAGGTATCAAACTTTGGTACTTTCTGCACCCCTAAAGAGTTGTATCAATCAGAAAACTTCAAATATCATCATCACTTGCAGCAGATCAACTTTGGAGGGCAACAGTGAACCACATACCACTGTAAAAGTGATCTTTAAAATCATCTTAAACATATACCACTTATGCAGTTCTAGTATTAGGATTATCTCCTGCCTCAAGACTCAAGTTTCTATAGCCACAAAAGTAAAATTTGTAATAGACAGCTAGTATCTTATTCTTGGACTATACACTCTTATTCAGGCTTGCAAATAAAAAAAAAATAAATTAATACTTCTCTACTTCAAGGCCAGTCCTGAAACATGGATGAATCCACAATTAAATCTGTTACTTAGCACAGCTGACATGATCACATACTAAAGATTCAAACAAATACAACCCTTATTCCTGAGGAGATTTGCTCAGCTTAGGCATTTTTGCTTGGCTTATTAGAATCTCTTCAGAGAGTTTAGCTCCTCCTCCCCTAATGAGTTGAGAGAGTTCTGTAATAATCTTCCTGCAAAAATAAAGGTTTATTTCTCCTAGGCAGCAAACATAATTTCTACTACTGCACAGCTGTCTCAAAGGAGCTCCAAGGGGCTGAATGTTCCATCTCATTTCTGGAACAGCTGCACCATATGGTGCTGTGCAGAACTCTGCAAGTTGAATAATTCCATTTCTGAAGGTCTCCTCGCACTCTTCTGCAACGAGTCGGACAGCAAAAAATTTTTTTCTTAAGTTCAAGAAGAGTATGGATTACAGTGATTATTGTTACTGTACGCACCCCACATCAAAGCTGTCAGCCAGACCATCTTTTTCCAAGCGAATGCATTTCCCATAGGTGTGGTTATAATTGCCAAGAGGAACAGCAAGACGTTCGCTAATTAAACCAAGTTTTGAATATCATGAGGTGCCGGGCTGCGCCAGGCGAGGGCCGGGCGCCAGGAGCACCCCGGCGCTGTTCCCCGGCGGGGCAGCCCGGCAGCACAGCCCCGCGGCCCGCCCGCCACAGCGGCTCTGCGGGCACCAGGGCTCCGGGCCGAGCTGCGGGAACACGAGCAGCACACACGCACGTTCCCGTGAGCCCAAGGAAAGCAAATCGGGAACACGAGAGCTACGCGGCAGGGAACGCCGGTGTCAGGGGTGCACAGCTACAGCCCTGCACAGCCAGAGGATAAATTACTCACGTCCAGCCACGGTGATGTCATATGCACACAATCTTTGTAATTCTTAATTCCCTTACTCCCCACACACCCTCTTCCTTCCTCCTGTTCAACAGAGACTGGAAATGCAGCAGCTTTTGCGATCTGCCCGAACACTACGAGCGAGTCACGACTCCATAGTTAGGGAGAAAGGAGCAGCCAGACTCCACCGCCTCAGCCGGGAGCACCGCCACGTTCTCTTCCCGTTCCCCGGCCCCTCTCCGGGGTCCGGGCAGGGCCGGGCGGCCCCAGGCTCGTCCCGCGGGCGGAGGAGCCGGCCCCAAGCCGGGCCCGCGGGGAACTTTGCCTGGGGCGCGGCCAGCGATCGGGCCCCGGCGCTGCCCCACCGCCGCCGCCGCGAGCCCGGCTGAGCTTGGGGCTGGCGTCCGGGGATACGCAGCAGGTGACGGTGTTGCCCATGGAGCTCGGCGCTCCCCCGCCGGGCCCCGGCTGCGCGGCTCCGGGCTGGGCCGGGGGAGGGGAGGCGGGCGCAGGGCGGGTCGGAGCGCGGGGCGGGCCCACGGCTCGCAGGAACGCGAGCCACAACGCCAGCTCCGCCCCGCCGGCAGCCCCCTTTAGCGGCCTGAAGGGCTCCCGCCGCTCGCTGTGCCTGCCCGCAGCCCGGGAAAGCGGCGCTGCCCGGCATCCCCGGGGAGCACTGGAAGTCCCCAGCAGTATTTGCTTGCTGGGTGTCAGCCACCTGCGAGCGCCTCGGAGCACTGGAATGTTCAAATACACTCAGGGAAGATGGATTAGAGGGCGAGATAGCCACAGCAGTCAGGGTCCCTGATAAACGCAACCATGCGTTGTTCTGCAATGAGAAAACCCACTATCGCTACAAAAATTTAACTCTGGCCCCTGATAAGAAGAATGGCTCTGCAGAAGACTTAGGAACACACAAAAGTATTACAAAACTCTGCTATCATGCTGGCAGTTACTCCAAAGATAAGCAGGCTCAGGGGTTTACTCCATTTTGTAGGAAAAATCCTAATGTTGGCTCTCCCATGTGATGACAAACATGGAGTTTTTGGGCAAACCATGTGTAGTTTCTTTGAACAGAAGTCAGAGATGCTGTGTTTCCAGAATTTGTACAACTTAATCCCAGGCACAATGAAGTGACAAACCAAGTGATTTATAGTCTTACATGAGGATTATTCCCTCAGACTGATGAATGATACCTTTTCACTTACCAGCAATTTCTCTAAACTGTTAGCCAAGCCTGTCTACATGCTACTGACAGTTTGCAAAGCCTTGTTACACCAGCGGGATCTGACCTTGCTGTGGATTACACCAGGGCCTCAGGGAAGATTTGCTTTCAGCACTTCTTGAACCACTTCAGGCCAGCTGAAGTCCCTGTGCAGGCTCTGCACTCTGCTTGGGAAGCTGAAGGCCAGCCAGTCCTGCTCCCTGTTCTAGGAAGGGCCAGGGGTTAACCACTGGGTGGAACAGGAGACTGACCTGGGCCAAGGAGAGAAAAAGGGGCTTCATGTAAAATAGTTATTGAGAGATTGGTGCTTTCTTCCCTCTAGCATTGCACCCACTGATTTTTTGTGAGTACGGTGGGGAAAGAGAAGAAGCTAGACGGTTGCCGTGACTTATTGAAGTAATTAATTCTCAAGCAAGAATTAGAGTTGGCTTGCATCTGCACTATTTAATATGAAAACTGGCATAATTTCCTCTTACAAGAAGAGCAATACCTTCCTCACTCTTTGCACCTGGCTGTTTTCAGAAGCTGGAGAGGCTGAGCAAGCTGCGCTGCTGCTGCACTGCTGGGCCCCTTCCAGAGGCTCCACACGGATGGAGGTGAGCTGCTCCATCCAGAGCAGTGGAAGGAGCCACAGGCAAACCTGCACGCCTCAGCTGGACAGCAGCCATGCCCAGTGTCCTGCCCAAAGCCAAGTCCATCTATCTGCTCCTTGCAGCCCTGGCCTGTGGGGCTGCCTGCCTCTGGCAAAGCGAGGTGCAGCTGCAGCAATGCCTCGGGGGATCCCAGCAGCAACCTGGCACCTCTGCTAACTCTCAGCTTTGGAGCAGCTTCAAGGAAATTCTTTGCCAAAGCTGTGGTTTTGGGCAGTGGAAAATCCTTGTTCAAGGGTGAGGAAGTGAGCAAGAGTGGCTCACTGGGCAGCTGAGCACCAGGGCCCAGCCACTGGGGCCAACAGCCAAACCCCACATACTTGTGCCGATAGGTGAGAAATGCTGGGAACTCAGAGTGGCTGGAGTATGTGATGTGCCTCGCTGCTATTTGGGTGTGGAGGTTTTGGTTCCCCTGCCTCACAGAGGCTGAAGTTTCCCATGGGTTTCATACTTGTTCTCAGTGTGTAATTCTGCAAAGGGGCAGAGATGAAGGCTGCCCTTCCCCTGCGCTAGTGCTGCTGTAGAGTATCAGGATTTATACAAACATAGAGAGGGAGGAAAGAAGTCAGTAGTCTGTTTCCCTGTGAGGACTTATTCATGTAGGTCTTAAGCAAGAGGAAGCTGAATTTAATCCCTGGAAGTCACAGAAACAGCAAACTGTCCCACCTCCTTGTCATTCCAGGCAAAGTTAAGCTTCCGCTTCCACATACCTCAGTACACCAGCAAAGAGTAATTTTCCATATCTGTGCAGGCTTTCATTTAGCTGCAGTGATGAGGAATATCCATTTCCTGCTCCATTTTGGCAAAGTAACTCTTAAAGACTTAACTCAGATCTGACTTACCAGGATAATATGACAAAACCTGTTGCTGTGTGTATTTTCTGCAGAACCAGGTGATCCTGTTAATAGGTGTAGTCTGAGCAACACCCTGCAGAAATGAAACACATTATCTTTTTATTTATGCAGCTTAACATTCTATTAACTTACTGCTGTAGCAATACACTGAATACCCTCCATCATGATTTATTAGTGGTCCTGGTTCTCTTCCTATTTTCTGTCTCATCTTTCTCCTGTTCTGCTTGATTTACCCCAGTGAATCATCAGACAGTTTCCATTATTAAAAAAATCAGTTACTTTGATGTACAATGGGCAGCACGTACCTAGATCCACATTTTGCATAAGCAGGCATTTTGGATGGTGGATCTTGGCAATAATGAATGCCTGAGCTGAAAATAGCTTACTATGGACTGTTGGGATTCAACCTCTTTTCCTCCTGCTCCAGAAAGAGATGTGTGGGACTCTCAATTACCACCCCTTGTCCCTGAGCAGGGCACCCACTGGGCAGCAGCCCTCCTGTGCTTTGATTTTCACAAAAGGGAAAGCAAAGTAACTTTCACAAATGTGGGATATGAATCCTAATTTAAGCCCTCTTGGGAAGTTGCTGCAAACTTCAGGAGAGCTCCACAAAGCCTTTAAGGAAGGCCAGACAGCATCTGGAAACAAAGCCTAAATCAGACTGTGATGACAGCCAAAGGAGTAGTGACCTCTGCTCCTAATACGCAGAGATTAGAGAGACCTGTGGTTTATTCTGAATATACAAAGGACCAGACTTGCTCCTCATGTTAGTCTAATGAGGTCAGAGGAGCAATACCCTGCCAACTACTCCAAGTGAGGAGCACACCCTGCCAACCACTAAATGCAGCTTCTGAGCTATAACTTAACTATATGTATAATTATTTGCAGGATGCATAATAAATGAAGACTACCAGGCTTGACACGACTAATATTAGTGCTACCAGCTGTGTTTTGGCTTGTGGGCTTACAGGGGGAGGTAATTCTGTCTCTTTACTTGGCCCATTTGCTGAGTACATGGGAGCTGCTGTCTGCTTGCACTTCTCAGACAAGTCTTTACGTTTCCTGCTGAAGTTCCTTGTAGGCAGAGTTGTGCAGGTTTTATTTAACTCGCTCTCTGAAATCTCAGCACTTGCATTCACAACCACACAACCCTGTCGTCCTTTGCCTCATTATGCAAAACCAGGCTTCCCTTCATCTGCAAGCAGCAGTATCCCTGAGAGGAGATGTCTGAAGCCAAAGTTATCAGCTTCTTTATGAGTAATAACTCTTGAAAAATTCCCAACTCCAAGCATATGTTCTTGTCCACACCAACTGCAACAAGAGGATGAAAGTCTTCTAAAAGGTTTGAAATGAAATTGCCAAATTTTCTGTAAACCATCCAGCTTCACAGTCACCATCAGTCCCAGAAATGGAGAATGGCTCGTTGCACACACTTGGTTGTGCTTCACAGGGCTGAGAATCTTAAATCCACTAAACTCTGCTGTTATCTTCACCCTGACTTGGTACTGCACATGCCTTCCCAAGGTCATGCACCTCCTTGCCTGTCTTCAGGGTGATGACACCAACTCTGGGATGTGTTTTGTTCAATTTCTCCCTTCTTAGAAAGTGTCACAGCTGGGGGAGGAGTGCTTTCTGATCTTACTTGGATAAATTGGAGAAGAGCCAGGGCTTTGTCTTTTCCTGGAAATGTAGCTGCAGGAAGAATGAATCACCAGGTTGAACCTGTATAACCAACTGAAAACAAAAGCTCAGACTTCTGTGTCTCGCTTGGAAATAATCGGGGGAAAAATAGGCATCCTGTTTTGAAAACCACTACCAGCTGACAGGACAAAAATGTTGCACGTGTGATGTCTTTTGAAGCTGACAAGTAACCTAAGACTACAGCCATTTAAGGGAAAAATTCCTGAGCAAAACAGTAGTTAGGGAAATAGAATATTCCAATGTTTGGGGGAGAAAAGTAACCAGGGAGGTTATTCAGAACACCCAAGGTGGATTTTTAGTAGCCCTAATGTTTCACACACTATTAAATCTCCTGTACTACCTTGGCTAGCAGTGAATACAAGCAAACCAGGGCTGGGGAGCTGTGGTTGATAGCATAAGGGCAGACTGCAGTGCTGCTGTCATTGATTAAATCCCTCCTTTTGCCTTTGCTGCAATCTAAGATGTCATTACAGGCAATGCAGAAGCTGCCTGGCTGGCATGCGAGCATCTGGATCGCTGCAGGGATACCAACAGCACAGGCATGTGGGAGTAAACCTTTATCTTAGCTTCTCTCTTCTGCTCCTACCTTTGTTTTGTCTTCAGGTAAAATAAAACCAGCTTGACAGTTACTAAAAACTAAGTTCATGTTAATGGAGGCTTAGTGCCTGAGAAGAAAATTCGAGATGTGCTGGAGCCAAGAGCGAGACCTGCAAAGCTGTACTTTGGGCTGGCAGAACCACCACTTTGATTTATCTGGTATTAGAAATAGCTGTTGCTGCAGGTCAGGGAGACAGATTTCTTATGTGGAAAAGGAAAATGCTTTTCAGTATTTTTACACAAACTTTAACATGAACAGTTTATTCTCAGAAAAGTCTAACTGTGCATGTGTAAGTCCTGCAGCAAGTTTATTTAGAGCCTTCTGCAGTTCTAATGCCAGCTCTGGGCCACCAAAGCCTGGACAGTGGTGCTAAGGGACCCTCCCTGTTATTTTTAAGGTACCTGAAATTGCTTAGACTCAACTCTTCTATCTTCTGTATCATCTGATGGATTTTCTTTTGAAGGACTCAAGAAGAGAAACACTGACAATACTATTAGAAATAACACCAAATCCCCCATATTTTTCATATGCTTGGATTCTTCCTTCTTTTAAAAGGGTAACAGCTGCACTGAGGGAAATGCCTTTGCATCTGTATGAATGCTATAGCTGTTGTCTGCCTGTCCATATATTTGTTTTTAAATTGTTAAAAATTAGCTAACTAGTTTTAAACTAATACAGTGCATTGCTTGCACTGTCGTTTCCTCTCAAACTGCAAAACACTGCACCTATAGAGCATATAATAAATTTCTCCACCTAATGTTAAGCCTCTAGATCTATACTCAGACTCCACAAAAGGAAGGTTTTTGTAGCATTTTCCCTACCCCATGTCTGTTGCACTTCCCCACCACAGCCTTGTGCTGCTGGAGCAGCCTTTCCCACGCTGGCTCACGTGTCAGTCTTGCTCTGTGGGTTATGGACTCTTCCCCTCCCAAGACCCAACCCTGGCATCTCGTGGCCTGGAAGTTCAGCAGCTGGAGGTGTGGGTAAGGCTGTAGGTCTGTGAACATCTGAAAGTGAGGGGGAGGTTTCCAGCAAATGAAGTGCAGCTGGAAATCCAGTGGTTGTGAAGAAGAGCTTACTCAATTTGCTTTTTGTTCCTTAACTAAAACTTCAGAACAGTGTCAGCTTTCAGACCTGCAAGGCCTTTGAGAGCTCTCTCACATAATTCTACTAAAAGCTAAGTAAGCTTTCTGCAACAATGCATTTTAATAAACATGGTGATTGTTTATGGCAGTTTATCAAGATGCAAGGTTGAAGGCATAAATGTAGTATTACTGATAGGAACAATTCCCTCTTCAGAAGTTCCAGAAACTTCCCGTGTTTCAACTCAAGCACTTAGGAAATTATACATCTTCATATTTTTGATAATTACTTCCACTGTTTAATGTAACTCTGTGTGTAAAGGAAATGAAATGCTAGACCGGATTATACATTTATTTCAAGATTTCACTTCTTTTGTAAGGATCTTGCAGAAGCAGCAAGTTCTAAGGTCTACTGATAACCCACCAGTTTCTGCAGAAACAAAAGTTTTCATTTTTAATTCACCCCATCAGTTTCAAAGATGGTCCAAATCACTTCAAGCTGAGGCTGTCTTGATTCTGCAACTGCAGGCTGTCATCAACCAAATTAATCTCTGCTTTATTCCCTTTGTATTTAACAGCAAGTGATTCACCACCCCATCTATTTCACTGGTGTGGAGAATCTGGAAGATTCTTCTACTGGTGAAGATGAAAACGTAAAACTTGTTAAATAATTTCAGTGCTAGTCATTTGACTGGCCACTTACAGTGATACATCGAGAGAAAGACTGCTTTCTTTTCTGGGTTTTCCTCCATACTTTGTGTTACCTCTTGTTCACTTGGTTGATGAAAGCTCTTAGTAAAACAGGTATTTGTCCAAACTTTACTTCCAAGACAATTTTCATGTTTCAGTGGAATGACAACCAGAAGTAGCTGCTGTTTATTTCGGGAGGAAAGGATTAAGCCAGAAGTTTTCACACAAATGTAGAACAGAACCATTTGGAACAAGGCGTTGCTGACAGAGGGTTATGAACAGCACAGGTTTCTAGATAGAGTTTAAAAAAATCAGATGTTTCTATTTATATCTGCCTTTGCCTTGGTAACCAGAGACTGTGTGAGGGATGCAGTATTTTCCCATCATGGATGTCTCCAAAATCCATGCGCAGCCATGCAGTGCATCCAGTGTCTGCAGAGCTATCACAAGAAGTGGCACATTCATGTCTAAGAGAGGATTTTACATACTAAGCAGCAAAGAGAAGATTGCAGTAAGAGAGTTATATTAGTATGGATTCAAAATAATTTGTACTAATTTCTATCTTACCTACTTTGTTCTTTGATCTTTTAAGTATTTCAAGGACCACTGCTCTTAAACACTTTTTCTTAATCACCCTGAGCAGCTTACCCAAATCTGAGGTGGTGGGATTTACTCATAATTTGCTACATTATGCCTGCTTTATCAAGTGGTTGAATGAGGTAAGAATGGACTAGAATCGGTGTTTCTTCACACTTTAAATCATTCTTTCTTACCTTAAAATCAGCTGTTTTCTACTTTGCAAGATTACCTGCAGCTTAGGTGTCCTTACAGCCCTCTGCAGTGCTCAAAAGCCAAACCAGGCTACGTTCTCACCACTGCACTGCTGTGCTGAGTTTCAGCCCTGCTGGGAGAAAGGCATTCCAGCTCTGCACATCTGTTTTAGCCACAATTCCGTGTTGTGTTTTCCTTATCCTTTTACTGTCAGGAAAGGTAGAAGAAGCCAAGTGTGTCTCTCTGCCACTGCAGTACCCAGCTACTCCATTTTCTTAGAAAATGGATGGGAAAAGGTGAAGAGAAGGTAAACATAGGCTCAGAATGAATATGGGAAATCAGGGCCCTTATTAAACTTCTAGTGGACTTGCTTCTTTCTTAATAGCTTCACTAGCCAGTTATGATCCAGAAAGTAATTTCTGATCTTCTGTCTCTGGCTCGTGGAACTCAGTGCCAGAGCAACTTTATCAGGGAAGAAGGGGAAATATTTCTGGGAAGCAGGGCAGGATTGGTAGAGAACCTGCTGAGCTCCTGAGATATTCAGGGATATCTGACTAATAAAATCACATTATTGGGATAAAAGCACTCACTGCATCATCATCTTCGGGAACAATACATTTTCACATGCAGCCTTTTTTTTTACTCTAGTTGCTATTCAGCCAGACACTTGGTCTTATGAAATACTGCAGGGGAAGAAAACTCATCTGGGGACAGAAAGGAAGCAGTTGGGAGCACTGGAGCCCTGCTATTCTCCTCCATATTCTGGTTGGAGATCCCAGGGCTGGCATATGGTGCAGGAGGTGGAGGTTGAAGCTTTGTGCCATTTGGGAGTTTCCCTCTATTTGCCTGCTGATGTAGTTTAGGCAGAATGTAGGTGACACAAAAAGTAATTCGGAGTTCTTGTTTCAAATGTAATGACTCTGATTGCCTTTTTTTTTTTTTTTTTTTTCCCACACTGCCTATATAAATAATTTAAAAAATTTTCGAGAAAATAGCACAAGCAATTTCAAACTCCCAAAAAGCAGGAATAGTTGCAAGGGACCAGCACTTTCGGACATAAAACCACAGAAAACTGAATCATCACACCTGTTCTGGCATGTTTATAGGGAGAAGTCTGAGTTGCTGTAAGACAAGCATGGACTGGTTTGGGGCAAGTGAAATTTTGGGTTCCATTCTCCTACAGGAGCAGAACCCTAAAAACAAGCTTTTCTCTCTGTTACCCCTGTGCAAACTGTAATGATCCTCCACAGAGGTCTTCACGAATCTTGAGCCACTCTCTTGAAATTGACAGCTTTTAGATGTAACCGCATTTGCCTTTGACTGCCAGACAGATTTGCTGGTCCCTGTGGGAAAGAGAGGGAATGTTTCCTGGAGCTGGTTGCGGTCCCCACCTTCGAGGGGCCGGCCTTGCCTCATCGCTGGTGTCACCGGGAGCTGTCAGGGCACAGAGCCACTGGAGATGGGCACAGATGTGTCCCCTGCCCCTGGTGCCCCGCTCCTCTCGGGGGCAGAGCAGCGTGGCTGCAGGCACTGCGCCTTTCTGTGGGGGACCTGCCGCCAGGACACTTCCCCGGCTCTCCCGTGGCCTTTAGCAGCCTTTGGAGCTAGTTCAAGTAACACAGGAGAGCAGCACTGCGTTGTTTTGCCAAACAAGAGATTAAATGGAGCCAAAGGTGAAGGAACACCGCTGCACAAACAGCGCCGGGGAGCGCTGCGGCCACACGGCCGGCCGAGAGCAGCCTTGGTCGGTGCTGGACTGAGAGCAGAGCTGCTGTGTCCGCGCTGGTTACCCGGGGCTGAGGGAGCTCCCGGGCCGTGACGGGCTCTAGCGGAGACAATGCCCCCGTGCCCGCACTGGAGCACGGCGCTTGCTGCGCTGCACAAATGCTTTGCGGGCGCTGCCTTCCAACCCCCCGAAGCAAAAGCCCAAGGCTGGGAGCACAGGGAGGCTGCGGGGACAGCTGCCAATGCCCCACAGGCGTGGGACCTTCCCCCCGTACCTTCCCCAGCGGCTGTGAGCAGGCGAGGGGCCCCTCCGGGCCGGCCTGCCGCGGGAGGCAGCGCGGCGCTTCTCCCTCGGGCCGCCGGGGCCCTCCCCGCGCCGCCTTGGCCCCGCTCCCGCCGCGGCCGAGGGGCAGCACCGCTCCGGGGACCCTCCGCTCCCTGCGTACCGACAAGTGACCGCCCCGCCTCGGCCGAGCGCAGCCGCTCCCGCTCGGGCGCCGCGGAGAGGCTGCGNNNNGGCTCGGGCAGGGCCTGGCCGGGGCCCGGGGCTGCGGGGCCGGCGGCGGCATGGCCTTGGTGCCCTACGAGGAGGGAGGCGGCTGGACAGCGCGGCAGCTGCACAGCCCTTCGGCCACCTTCCGCTTCGCCAGCCGCACCATCCGCCTCCAGCAGGACTGGCGGCGCCTGGGGGTGGCGGCCGTGGTCTGGGACGCGGTAGGTGTTCAAAAGCGCAGCTTTTCTGCAGCCGGTGGCTTCCTGAGGCGCTTGGCGAGCTTTCAGATTCACCGTAGAAAATTATTTACCGTAGAATTGTAATGGAAAGGCCTTTTTTTTTTTTTTTTTTTTTTTTAATGTTAGGAGAGAACATGTTTAACTGTGCTTTTACCTTTCCCTCTTTCCCCATAAGAGATCCTGCAGGAATGCAAGAGAGATGCGCCACGCAAACCCTGCACAGCCAGTGCCCAGTACGGGAGATATTCCGGATAACTCTCACCTCTTTCTTTTCAGTGGCTGGTGATGTTAGTTTGGCACCCTTCAGAGCACAGCACAGATCCCACTGCTTGTAGCCTCCAGCAGGAGTCCTGATCGACTTTATCTTGGGGATAAGAACTGTCCAAAACAGGGGTTTGTGGTGGGTCCAAGGCCACAGCACAGTCACAGCATCACTGTAGGAACCCAAGGGCTTCCCATCAAGTTCAGTTTCAGTCCACACACAAATTGCACTTTTACCTCTATTTTAAAAGAAGAAGTGTAGCATTTTTAGCAAATTTCTCAAATGAATTGGTGTACAGGGTTGCTGATCTTTCTGGACATCAGCTTTGGCAGAACTTGCTGTGGAAGAGGTCCTTATCAAGATCTATATGACACGCTATATACAACCAGCTAGAAGTGTCATTAGTTTACTTTCCCTGTGTCCTTCCTGAGGGCATACCAGTGTTGTGCAGAAACCTTCTGAAATACCATACAAGATACTATGAAACCTTATTCTGGACTTTTGCAATACTGGGTTCATTCGCTAATGTTTGACAAGTCCTCAAATTTCCTTAGGGGAAATTTTTTCCAGAAACAACTATTGTATTTCCTTTCCAATACAACTTTTCCTTTCCAAATACAGCTCTTTCTACCTCCTGTTACATTTGGGCATTCATGGAGCAGTTACCACATCCAAGTTGTAACCACTGTGGTTCTTTTTTCCATTTGCCAGTAGGAGTCTTCCATGAAACGCTATAAAAAACTTCCATAAAGCATAAAAAGACTACAGGTGCACACAGGAGGTGAAGTGTGGAACAAAGTTTGCTGCAGACTTGAGGCACCCGACCCTTTCCCATAACCTTCTCTCTCAGGTTAAACCAGAACCCCTGTGTTCAGTGTGACTAAAACCCTGTGCTTAATCGCCCTTGTCTCTTGGCTCAGGCTGTTGTTCTGTGTGCTTATCTGGAGATGGAAGGCATTGATCTCAGGGATCGGTCTGTGATTGAGCTGGGAGCTGGAACTGGATTGCTGGGAATAGTGGTCACATTACTAGGTAAGGGCTTTTTTGTTGTCTCTTTTAAAGCAAATCACAACTGCAGTAAAACTAGCTCTTTGGCACGTACATGCCTGGTGTAGAAGTGGGCACCGGAGCCGCCCGTGTGAGCCGTGGTGGCTCTGTGAGTCACCTTCCTTCCTCGCCAGACTCGGAGCCTGCTGCGGCGTTTGTTGGGGTGCGGTGCTGCTGCAGTTCACTCTGTGGCAGGACCCTGTTGAGGCTGCCCTGTTGCCATGGCAGGAGCTCTGCAGCACTCAGCTCTGCAGCTCTTCCCCCAGGGAGCACGAGCTGTGCTTCCCGTCTTCCACTGTCCTCCGGTGCAGATAAAGCTACGGGCAGAAACCACTCTCTGAGCTCGCATAAGCCTTTCATTAGCCTGTCTTGCAGACAGGGCACGGAGAAATGAAGGGATTTGCTGCTGATCTGTCTGTGGCTGAAGCCGGAACTGGGTACTGTGTTAAATTTGTGCAATCTTTCCCAGGTTAACTTTGTAATTCAAAGCTCTAGTGGCTGTGAAAGGTGCCTATTGAAATCATAGAAACAAAACAGTTTGACAAAATGCAGTCATGCCATGAAAAATCATACAGGCATAGCTTTTGTCTGACCTGTGAGGCTCTCTAGCTGCCTCTCTCCTACAGAAAAATACGGAATTGGAGCAGGTTAATTGTAACACCCCCTGTAATTTGTTCTTCAGTCACATGTGGAAAGGCCAAAAGTAACTCCTTGACTTTCATACATTAAGAAAAAGCACCAGAAAAGATGATCTTTTCCCTACCCAACTTAATCGACACTTTATATTGTTAAGTGACTGATGAAGGGTAGGATGTCTGTAGACAGGGGGGTTTTGCTTATTTTGTTATTTTATTTGTTTGTTTTTAATCAGGCAGCTCAGGGGGGGCGTTAATGTGTAACAGGAGCTAAGGAGCCTGCTGGAGTTAGAGCATTGCATTCCTCTTGCTGCATTGAGGGATGTGGATTGTGAGTGTGAGCCATGGCCTCCTGTCCCCCTTAGGTGCCCGTGTCACCATCACAGACAGGGCGGCAGCGCTGGAGCTCCTGGAGTCAAATGTGCAGGCGAACTTGCCCCCTGAACTGCGTCCTAGAGCCGTGGTGAAGGAGCTGACGTGGGGAAAAGACCTGCATAACTTCCCTCCAGGAGCATTTGACTTAATCCTGGGTGCAGACATCGTTTATCTGGAAGAAACATTTGCAGAGCTGCTGCAGACGCTGGAGCACCTGTGCTCAGAGAGAACGGTGATTCTCCTTTCCTGCCGCATCCGCTACGAGCGGGACCTCAAGTTCCTGAAGATGCTGAGGGAGCGTTTCTCTGTGTCCGAGGTCCACTATGATTCCAGTAAGGATGTTCATATCTACAAAGCACAGAGGGGGAGTCGCAAGGATGACTTATGACTCTCTGCTTTGTTAATAAGCCACTGATGCTGTTCAATTCTCCCCTTTGTTTCTACTCAATACACTTGTTCCTAAGCATGAAGTTGCAGTTGTGTTATTTCACTGGCTTCTTGTTGTGATGGTCTTGTCTGATCACTGGGTCTGGTACAGCAAGGATTGTACTTCTGTTCTGCATATTGAACCTCTGCTTCATATCTGAATAGAGTCATATAGGGTGTTCCACTGTTTTTTCATCAAATGTAATTTTTGAAGCTGATTCAAGTTGCAGAAATCTCCAGCATCGAAATTGTTATATCAAAAGGTCTGTTGTCTGAAATCAAACCACATTTAACTACTGGGGAAACTTAAAGAGATTACAATGGTTTTTTTTTCCCTTTACCACTTCCTTAACTCTAGAAAAGTAGGAGAGTGGATGAAATAAAAGCTAATGCTCCAGCTCTAAATGCTTTAACTCTTCAGGACTTCTGTATCTTAGAAGTTGTGGTAGAAGAAACCACTTAAAAGGCAAAAAGAACCAAAGGCAGATGCTATAAGTGGTTATTTTGCTGTCACTGCTGCGTTGAGGCACAGTGAAACAAAGAACAAAATCTGGAGGGGCACTGGGAACAGGGATTGCCAAATCAGCCAGCTTAGAAATCAGTGTTATTTTTATCTGATTTGCAAGTGAGTGGGCTACACCTGCAGTACTGAAGCAGTTGTGGTTTCTGAGTTGCCCCTAACAAGTCTGCCTCACAAAGATCAAGGCTCCTTGGAGGAGATACACGTGCACATGTGCCGCTGGGAAAGTGCAACAAGGAAACTCAAGTTCTTAAAATATCAAATCAGCCCTTGACTCTCAAATCACCACTAGATAATGTTCTACTTTGTGCCTTTGTTCGTGCTCCCTCTGTCTCTGAGAGCTGTTACTTAGGTCAGGAGGGTGTTCTGTAAAGTCTTTGCAGCAGGGGAAGTACTTTTGCATTACCTGGGGCCTTGGGGCCTTAGTAGGTTTGTGTGCTTTCAGTGCACAGTGGTAGCTAAGACACTGCTCCAAGTAACAGATTTCATACCTTGAGCTTGTAAAACACATCTGTGTGTTTATCCCACAAGATCTGGGAATCCATCTCGCACCAGCAACAGACTTCCTTCACTTTCTAGTGGTGGAAGAATGAAACTGATGAAAACAATGGGCAAACAGAAGACAGCTACAACTCTAAACGCAGTGTGTGGATGTGTAACTTTTTTTGCTTTAAACTTAAACTCAAAAAGCCTCAGGTCAGGCTCAGACTTTGAGCGTGTGCCTGCACTTGGCACTGGCAACAGCAAACAGCTTTGCAGAACAAAGCAGCAGCTGCTTTGGCCATGGACATTTTGGAAGTTTTTGTCACTTTTGCTCCCATCACACTTCCTGGTCGGTGGTCCAGAAGTGCTGTGCTGACTGTAATGTGGAAAGGACACATTTATCATTAAGGTTTGTGTTTCATCCCTGGCACATCTCTTGCATGTTTTCAGCGAAGTTCCTTGCCTGGCTTCGAACCCGTCTGGAACACTTGCTGTAACAGTATCCTCGGACCCGTCTGGGAGCTGCCGCTCTGGAACACTTGCTGTAACAGTATCCTCGGAAGCCACACGGTGTCACCAAAACAGTGCTGAGGCAGCTGGCTGGGAATTCGCAGCCTGAAACTGGAGTTGGAGTCAGTTTGGGAGAAGGAAGACAGCACCTTTAATTGAAAACAGATCATGAGATGAGCTCTCATGTGTAAGGTGTAGCTCCTTCTGTCCTATCCGCTGGGTGAGCAGTGGTTGAAAAGAATTATGAGCTCTCCCCTCTCTGCCTGGCTCTAGTTTTTGGAGTGTGGCTCTAAGTTCTCACCTCTTCCTTTTCCTCCCCACTGGTGTATCCTTGTCTCCAAACTCACCTGGGAGCAGGCATCAGGCTCATGTGTAGCTCAGGCTCCCCTTGGGCTGGAGCTGGCAGAAAGCAGTGTGCTGGTGCCTGGGCTCGTGAGTGCCCAGGGGAACTTTTCTGTGGGAAAAGCCTGGCAGTGCTCGGCCCTTGCAAGAGGCTGCAGCTTGCAGCACTGACAGCCAGAGCAGCTTGCACTGTTGCCATAGCAGGAACAGGCTAAAATTCTGCTTAAATAGCACAGAACAAAGCACAGAATAAAGGCTGGTGCAGCGACCTGCACACTTCTAAGAAGGAGGTTTTGTCCCAGGCCTTGTTTTGACGATAGAAACAGCTTTGTACTTTTAAACCAATGCAGTTTAATTCCATCTGATTGTTAAGTTTTCAGCGTCAGATTTCCCATTGCTGCTGTTACAGCCCACAGCCATCCTGCCAGAGCAGACATGTGCCAGTGGAGACCAGGCTTGGCTTCTTTTGCCGTGTTGCTGTTACACAGCAGCTGCATGCACACCCAAGGGAGTGTGTCTGAAGGCTGCAGTGATGCTACAGCCCATAAATAACTGGAGAAGAGCACGAGATGGCACTGGCAGCTCAGGTGAGTGCCTTGCTCCTGGCCTGCAGAACTCTTGGTGGCCCCTCCCCAGCCCAGAAAGCGGCACTTCTCAAGTGGCACTTCTCAAGGGGACAACTACTGGGGTGCATGTCCTGCTAGACTCAGCAGACCAGCTCCAGGAATACTGCAGTTAGGCCACAACCATGTGCACGTCAGTTGTGGCTGCATTTAAAGCTACAGCAGGCATCAAGTGTGAGAATGTAGCTCAGCTGCAACCCGCAGTCCATCCCCCTGGGCAGTGCTGACACCCACGTGCACCAGGCAGTGAGTGCTGCCTTCTGCTGTTCCAGGATGGCTTCCCAAGTGTTCTGTATTCCCATGTACTTACCTTCAGGGAGAGGTCAGGAGTGAGTCAGGCCACAAGTGAACCACACCAGGCGTGCAGGACAAGCAGCAGAGGTGTAAGTGCTGGTGAGGGAGCACAGGGAGCAGCCCTGTGCAGTGACACCTGCCAACCCGGGTGTCCCAACCCACGGGAGATCCTGCTCTGTATGAGATGATGCATGACAATAGCTGCTGCCAGCAGCTGCTTGGCAATTACACCAACACCCTGCCCAAGCACCTTCTGTCACCCTGCTCATCCCAGCCCTACAGCATCCCACTCCTTTGGGTGGTTCCATTGCACTGATCCTGTTTTGTAACAGGTGATCTGAGCTCATCTGTAGGACGTGGTTGGCCTGCATCCCTGAGTAGTGGGGCAATGCACAAAGTCTCCTGAGAAATTCACTCGCTCTAAGGAGTGTGTCCAAGCCACAGGGGAGTGACCAGGTGAGACACAACCATGCTGTGACGCTGAGAAACCATCCCTGAAAGATGTGCAAGAGAACAAGCTTTTGTGAAATGTCACTGCAGTCGAGGTAATGTTTGATTGATATTAAGATACATAGCTGACTACACAGGGCTCTGTGTTACCCAGTTCTTTTCAGTGCAAAATTCAAGCCAAACTGCATTTTTATCTCAGGGACTAACCCTGTTTGGGATTCTCTCTCACTACTGTAGATTTTTCTGAGCAAGAACGTGAATGGCCTCATAAAAACTAGAAAATCCCAGCTGAAATGAGCTGACCTTACTGCTTCCCCTTGGTTTCACTGGAGGTGTGTTTACCTCAGAGCTGAATTTGTTCTCCTGGCTTCCATCCCAGTGTTTGGATCCAGCCTAGCAGATTACATAATAGGGCTGCGATCCTTGCAGTGTTTGCTGCCTTCTGTTTCTGTTCTGTTCTGAAGACCAGTGGTACATAGTTCACAGGAATGCCTAAAAGTGAGACATACAGCATATTTAAACTGTGAAAGGCATAAGCCTTTCAAACATTATTGAACAACAGAACTGCCACCAAAATGGGTACTGGAAAACATGTTTAAAAATATCAGGAGGAAGAGAAACTTTGTTTTTCAGGACTTAACCTCTAACTAATCTAATTCAATTAAGATTAAAAAAAAGCCTTCTCTTTGGGGAGAATACTTTATGAATACTGAGGGCAGGGCACAGATTGAGATGATACCACAGACTGCTGCTCAAAATACACCTTTTCCCATATTCTTCTAGCTGCCATTTGCCACTAAATTAAATTAGTGTAAATGGAACACCCTGCTCAAAAAAGAGACTTTGTAGAGTTTTTTAAAGCATGTTTATGTGACTGCACATAAATGTTTGTGTAAAAAGGGAGTTATGACAGTTTATACCACAAAGGTTACAGTAAGAAAAAGCACTTCTTTATGACAATAATTCACAAATTCACAAGAATCACTTTAATATACAAAGCAATTACTACCATTCTGAAACACAAAGCAGCTAATATGTACATAGTGTTAATAAAATGCATTATAACCCAGTACAATTCTTTTTAAACACAGATAAAGCACAAAAAAAAAAAAGAAAAAAAAAAGAACACAACAGGGATGTTTCTAGATTTCTGGGGAGATGTAAAAAAGCTTTTATTTTCCCCCAATGATGGATTTTCATTTAATCTTTTAATTTCCACAAGTATGTGGGAGTTAAGCTCAAATACCCTGTTCTGTGCTGACATGGTTTGGGTAAAGAATCAGAAATGCAGATGAGGTGAACATACTCTTTCCAGCTTACACTACAAAGGGAGAATAATAACCCTTGCTCTGGAAACTTCCCTGAAAAACATTGTTTCAAAACAATTTCAAATTATAAATCCAGAGTAGAAACAACTAATTTCTGAAGTGAATGACCAATCTGTGGAAAAAAGTCAGTGGAGGGGTAGGCTGCCAACTAGCACCTCTTCTTGTCCTGTTCCCATCCCAAGAAGTCCATTATAAGCAGCACAGTTTCAAATCTCATATAAACTTGAAGTTGTAGAACATTTTAAAATTAACGTTTTAATATAAATAAATGCAATTAAACACACAAAAAATGGAGTGGCACCTGGATAAAAACACAACTTGTGGAGAGCACCCAAACATCCTTAGTTCTTAAGAGTGGCCATTTCCAGAGAAGCAACTTGCTCAAGGCCTGCCATCCCCATGCTCTCACTCAGCTATCCCCTAATTTAGAGGAATATGCAGCTGAGGCTGAGTGAACTGCTAGAGTCCTGAGTGCAGTGAATGCTCAGCTTATGGAGTGTGCCAGCCATGGGTCACTGCAGCCTGTCCCTGGCCCCTTCCTGCCAGCACACAGCTGACTGCTCCTGCCTCTCCTCTGAAAGCGAGCCCTGAACTCACTGCAGATCCAGTCACAAAGCTGCACCTGCAGTGCCACAAAGTCACTCTTCAATTTGTGCTGTGCCAACTAGCCCAAGCACATCTCTCTGCAGGCCACAGCTTAAATACATTTTAAAAACACATTCCAAGGCAAAACACTTGAAATGCAAACCCTCTTTACACCACCTGGATCTGGTCCCTTTTCCCCAAAGATTCACACACTTAAGTCTATCTATCCACAGACCTGAACCTGTCACAAGCACACAGAAGGTGGATTTCAGCATCCTCTCTTCACCAGTCTGGCTCCTTCCAGACCAACTGAGCTTCAGGATACATTCAGGCTTTTGTAAAATCAGTGTCTTTTACAACTAGCAAATTACACAGCTCAGAAAAACGAGTTCCCAGGCAGACGACAGAGAACCATCAATGTACTGTATGCTTTTTAAAACCTGCTCACAATGACAGACTTCAGGGTTAAATTATCATAGTTCCCGCTAAAGAAAGGTGGTTGTGCTATGCTTTTCTTTTCAAGCAAGGTGACACACTGTCAATGTACCTTTACTTCCTGGTGTCAAATTACTGGAAAGCCTTTCAATTTATTTTCTTGGAATGCAGCTTGTAAAATCCGCAGACAAATATCAAATTAACAAAAGGGGAATAAAGTGGCTGAAAAATAGTTCAGCTTTCCTTCCAAATTAACCTCCCTTTCCCACATGGGATCACTGAACTAGTTCTACTCTAAAAATAATGTCACATCCATCCTCTACATACTGCTCCAGACACCACACGCTTGATTGTTGCCCCTTCAGCTCTCCTGCCCTTCTGAAGCAATGCCTGCTGGGCACCAGGTGCTGATCTGCAAGTTCAATTAGCCAAGGAGTCAGCTGCTGTGGAGGAGTGAATTGTGTGCAGGCAGCAGGATCACAACTATTATGCCAGAAATCTTCTCAAGCAAACCAAATT
This sequence comes from Passer montanus, assembly GCF_014805655.1. Taxonomy (NCBI): domain Eukaryota; kingdom Metazoa; phylum Chordata; class Aves; order Passeriformes; family Passeridae; genus Passer; species Passer montanus. The sequence continues at coordinate 2,759,143 of NW_024356504.1, forward strand.
TACCTTAATGGTTTTTTTCCTCTGTTTGTTGTTTTTTTCTTTAAAAGTGCACATTTTAATTAAACATTTACAAAGAACATAGTGTAACAAAAAATAAATACATGACCTTTTGGTTGGATCATTGGCAAATGTTACATCACTAACCAGGCTCCAGGGTAAAAAAATTACAATAAAAACAAGGTCTTAGAAAATCAATTGAATCTGCTATGAACTGTCATGGATTTTCAACCACTGATATCAAACTTGCTTTGATGGGTGGACTTGTCTTTAAACCACAAAAAACACTGTCTGCCATAAATGAAAAAACAAAATAAAAAAGCAAGTGCTAGTTTTCACTAACAGATGACTAGTTGCTGCTGCAGTTTACTGGAAGCCCAGATTTTAAAAAAGCAACCTGTGGTACAAATTTAGGTCAGAAACTATCAGGGCTGTTTTTCCTTATTAAATCTTTTTTTTTTTCCTGAGCCTCTTAATGATTCCAAACACCCCACCAATTTTCTGACCAATGTACAAGTACCAGAGAAGACAGTGATCTCCAATGCAAATGCCAACTCCAGGCCAGCCAGAACTGCAGGTGTCTGAGCAGTCCTGACAAGCACAACAGGCTAAAATTGTGCTTTCGGATACAAGCAACGGTGCCCAGTGCTGGTGAAATTGCTGCCTAAGGAAGAATGCATCACCACTACCCCAGGAGGAAAACAGAAGTCTTACCAGTGGTTCCTTTAGAAAATAACACCTTAACAACCTTTCCAAATGTTTTGCCTTTGATATATAGCTGCCAAAGAGAAAAAGCACAGAAGTGAATTACTCTGGGGGGTGGTGGTTGTAAAACAACTGTTTACATCATTTCAAAAATCTTCATCGGTAAAAAACAAACTTCACAAAAGCCACGAAAGATGAAATAAAATTCTTGAAAATGGATAACTGAGAGACAGCACAAAACAAGTCAGTAATTAAGAGCTAGAATAACGCAGCCCAGAGCTACTGGGGTGAGGGGAAGCTTTCACACACACACACACACACACACACACACATCCACGCACACCCAGACACACAGAAAAGTAAAAATTCTTTTTCTGACCTCCATATACTATAATACTCAGCATTCCTGACTTAAAAGCTCTCAGAGCTGTAGATTATATACTGTGTGTATATATATATATGTACATATATTATACATATGTATTTTCCAAGAATATCTAAATTAAAAGAGCACCTTTGACAATATCTTAACTGCCTGATTGGTGCTGTTGTTTTGCAAAATAATGACATTACAAAAATTATATTTCAAACCAATTCTTGTTTATTATGAACGTAACGGATCTAGCCCTTTCTAACCCTCTCTTCAGGTCAAAGAGTCTATCAGGTCTTGAAAACTCACAACCGTGAGATATAAAACTAATCCTCCGTCCCCCTTGTCAGCATCATTTCCATCCTACTTCCAAATGGCCTTAGTTTATAGAAGCTTATCACCCCAACCTCACTACTTGGTAAATAACATAGGAACAGATTCCTGTGTCATATTCTTTCCCTTTTTGGGACAATATGAATAGTAAAGCATGTATGGGTAGCCTAGCCAGCCCTGTACTTGGTCTAATACATTTTTTATTATTGTAATCTATACTTTCATTAAATAAATTTGTGTCCCATAATCCTCAGTGCAGCATAAATAAAAATAAAGATTCTTGCAGAGCCCTATGTACTCTGATCTACATTCCTTTCCTTAGTGGAACTTTATTTGCTAATGAAGTCTAGGCTAAAACCACTACAGGCCACTTGCAGACCACACACAGACAAACAGGTAACACAGTTCTCCTCTCACTGCCACACAAGTCTGCACAGTGGATTAGGAGAACCCCACCTGGGCACAGTTTTAGGCTCCCATGCCCATTTTGTGCCCAGTGATTATCAGCAAGCTCTGGACAGTGTTCATTACCCACTAGACACAGCTCTCAGAGCACAGCTTGCCTTGTTCAGGGTCACTGCAAAACCTCACATTTTTTTTACAAACAGATGTTCTACAAAAGCAACAGCCTTAATGTGGGCATACACAGCCTTTTCTGTGTTCCTCAAAGTGGAGGAACCATTCCATGTAATTGCAAATGAGGCCACCATGAGCTTCATGCTTTACAAGAATGACTCCTGTATTATCAACACTTCTACTTCTGTACTCGTTCTGGAAAATGTAACCGTTTTATGAATTTGTATTCGCTGATTTTAACAATCAGATAGTTTCTATAAAAGCACTGCTGAGAACTTAGGGTCTTCTTTACATTTGCACTGCTAAACTAATAGATTCATCTCCCATTAAATAAAACCACAAAAATCAACTCTCTATGGCAGATAAAAATAGACCATTTATAAACACCCACAAAACTTGTGAAAGTGAATTATTTCATATTTCTGATGCTTATGTTCTTTTCTTGAAATACAAGTGTAATTTGAAATTCCTGATAACTCTAGTTGTAACAATAATGCTGTAAGTTTAACCCCGCTCCTTTTAAATTAAGTCTCTTGGAAACTGAATGCCCCCTCAAATGAGAAATCTAGAACTTTTAATACTGCTTAGGTGTTTGAGACTCAACTGCCCAGAGTCTTCCAAGTATTTTCCTCACAACATCACACTGACTGTATAATCTTTTAGAAGCCTGTGTGTGAAATTTATCTTAAAAAGATACAGAGTGAACAGGAAAAAATATTAGCTAATACCCTGCTAGGCAAGGCATTAGTCTAGACCACAGCCTTATCCATACGTTTCTATACATAAAAGTTTGACCAGAAGCCCAAAGTAAACTTACTCCATCAAATGACCCAAGTTAACACAGTGAGAGACTGGCTTCAGAGGGCCAGTACACAAACTGCACATGATTTCTTTTGGACACATTCTTTTTTGGTTCCTTTTGAGCATGATTCTTTTAAAGTCCTAATGCTTAGTACAGATTTTTTTAAAATATTAACTACCTTTTTTAACACCATAAATCTGGGAAAGACAACAGTTCCTCAGTGCACAGAAAAAACTTGATCTTGCAAACATCTGAGGCACGTAAGTAATTTTAGTTGCAGGAATAATCTGACTCTTTCCATGAAAAAATACCCCAAATAAATTAAGAGTTTAGCTAATATGGCCAGGTTCAAATAATCAGTATTTTCCCTTTCAAAGCAGGAGTTGAAATATTTGTGTTTGAAGTCCTCTTTAATATTTGAGGTTGTCCTAATAGTTGTTAAACTACAACTTAATTTATGTATTGAAGGCAGCCTCAAAGTTCAAAAAAGAATTTAGCAAACCAGGCTGATATTTCTATTGAGTACAATAATTTCCATTGCATAAGACAGTGGTAGGGAATAAAAACAACTTCATTGCTTGAGAGGACTTGGGACACAGACCATACTGTCTTCAGGGAATACTTAAGTGGAGTTGGCTATGCTTCAACTGCTTAGTTGTTCTGCATACAAATAGGTAGTGCTTTAATGTGTAACCCCTGTTTACTATGTGATTGTTTACAGAACATGGCAATTGCATCTTTTTAAAAAATTTCCTTTCCCATCCAAATAAAATTTCCCAACCTATATCCTATGAAATTGGTGTCTGTTTTCTGTGCATTCAGAACGCTGAACGCACTTGCACACATAAGCTACAAGAATCAACAACTGACCAGTGAAGCTCATTTCAATGCATTTGTTTCTCAAGTATGGAGAAGGTTTGACTAGTCCAGGAGGGCTTAACACAGATTGCAGATCAAAGCCCCTCCTGAGCTAGTTTGGAAAGGTCTGTTATCTCCACACCAAGAAGGTGACAGTGAAGCACCCCTCTGGCGCTGCTCAGCACCAACGTGTGACACCACCGTGGCAACCACTGCTTCTTCACTGCAGCCTGCATGCTCCACCTATGGACCAAGAGGCTGGGGTGGCTCTGTCTCCGCTCCACCTATGGGCCCACCATTCCCTGGACCAAGAGGCTGGGGTGGCTCTGTCTCTAAGGCAATGGAAAGAGCTCAGCACAAACTCTTGACATCTTTACAAAAGGACCTTCCCCACAGTAACTCCCCAAGTGACCACTGTTACTCCTTGAAGAGGATCGGGAGACGAGAGAGAAGCCTGTTCTTCTTCTTCTTCACGCTGAGATTGATGATGAAATTCATCTTGTAAGGGGAGAAGTGGAGGCAAGTACTTGAACATTCACAGTTTGATGCAAAGCACAGATGAAGTATATTCTGTAGTTGCTTCAGGCAGTTTTGCGCATAGAAAAAAAGAAATGTTTAGAAAATAAAAAGTTTACTTTGTCTTTCTGGGTATAGCCAGAACCAGTCTCTATCCCACCTGGACAAGTGAAAATGAGAATCCAAAATTAATCTGATTTGTGGCAGTAAAGGTCCTTAAGTGCTTTCAACTCCTCAATCAGTGTCTTGTTTTGGTTTTCAAGCACAGCCACTCGATTTTCTAGACATTTCACATACTCCTTTTTCTTCCTGCGACATTCACGTGCTGCCTCTCTGCAAAGCAAAAAAGGCCATTCAAATCCAGAACAATCATTTGCAGACATGGGCTACCTAACTGCTTTCAGGCAAACCTTTACTAGTACTGCCATTTTCAGAATATGGAGGAATTGCTAAGAAATGCAAGTGAGGAAAAAACATGGAGTTCATAACAACTGCTCCTCACAAATTACACACACTCAAGATCCACATATTATTTCAACAGAGATCCCAGTAAGACAGCACCAGTAAAATTATTATTATTATTTTTGTAAGCAAAGGATCCTAATCAGTGATAAAATTTTGTTTGCAGGATTCACATTGAAGCCTTTAGGCTGAGTAAAATGCTGCTGCAATAATTTGACTTTATTATCATCTATTATTCTTTTTACAGTCTTTAACTTCTCCCTTTGCTGCAGTCCAACAAGATGATCAACTGGTGTAAAAATGTGCTGTATTTAGAGCATTCATGTATTTGCTCTTGAGCAATGCTTTCATTTTAATAATGATGTCTGCATCACTGCACTGATACTATTAACGACTCAAATAAAAACGAAACAAAAAATATCACAAAAGAACCAAGAATTCTTTAGTCCCTGTCAGCTATGCCAAAAACAGACCTCAAGATAGTCAAACAGCTAAGTCTTGCTTGTAAAGAGTGAGCTGCCTATAGGTAACTTGGTAACATACCAAGAACACCAGTGAAAAATAGCAGAAGGTATTAATGTGCTGCTGAGCATCCTGAAGGCAGGAACACCACGGCAGGAATACCCTGCACAGCAATATAATAGCACCAAGGTGCAAAGGAAGCACAGGGCTAAATGCCACGGGCAGATGGGAGCCCAGGCAGAGGGATCTCCTCCTGCAGTGCCACTTGTCCAAGCAGCACTCTGCAGACACAGGGAAATAAACAATTACTTGCCCTGAACCTTTAGGTCCAAAGCAGAACAGCTTCAAAAATAAGAGTCTGTGTGCCCCTTCACTTCAAACACTACACAGACTGGTGAGACAGTCAGTGTTCTGGGAAATGAGAGGACAAATCAGAACCCAGTTCCTCCCCTTATTAGATAAAGAGGAGCTGTAAAAACAGAATGCATTCCAGCACCTAACTGATAAGAAGCCTCTAAAGTAATTTCTGAAATTCAGCTCCACAAATGAGACAGGATGAAGAAACCATAGCCTGTAAGCCCTGAAAGGACTCAGCTATCCATTTGTCACTCCCACAAATACAATTTCACATGCCTGCAGTGCTTCAATAAACCATGTGTAACATTCAGAATTTAAGTAATTTTGGGCTGTTACCAAAAGATTAAGTACTAGGGGATCAGGAAGTGTCTCCCAGTGCAAACTACTAACAAGTCTCCTTGGGTGACAACATTTTCTTTCTGTGATGTTTTTCCCCCTTAGGCTGTGTATATTAAGCCACCTCAAGTCTGTGCTAGTGTGTGCTAGTTGTTCATTATGAACAGCCAGAGTTTTACTGAATTACAACAGAGCTTTAAAAATGTAAAATTTATACAGAAAATTTGCACAATAATATCTATGAATATTTACACTATAATCCTCCAGTAAGTACCACCTTACCATCTGCCTCTCTATCCTTTTTCCCCACTTTGCTATGGAGCTTAGATTTGCAAATATCTATTAAGCAGACAGCCTAAAAGCACCACATGCAACATGATACTGTTGCAAAAGCTGTCAATTTAACTCAAGTGGAGTAATTCCCCATTGTTTTTCTTGGCTTTCACAAACACAAAAGCTTTCTTTTACTGGACTAAGACTGATGACTAAATGAGGGTATTCTGTGATTCTAATTAATTTTTTTTCAAATGCAGAGCCTGAAAGAGTGATATCCACTATTCACTGATATGAGAAAATTATATAAAAAGGGAAATGGGTGACATTCTGTATAAAAACCTTTTAAAAAAGTGACCTCTGCTGTTCAGCATTATTTACTTCATTAAAACCCCTTGTATAAGCACCAGGTCTGCTCAAATAAGTTTCCATTATATTCACAACACAGCAACGTACAGAAGATAAATGAACCTGCACAACATCAGGTTTTTTTCAGGCTCCCAGATGAAGTTAACAAGGCTTTCAGCAGGCTTCCCCTGCCCAGAAGGGTGGGAAGCACTGGGCTCTCAGCGCCACAGTGGAACACACAGGCTCCCATCTGTGGCCTGTGGGTAAGAGTTCAAGCTTGGTGTGATGGGCCAGCTCAGGCCCACCCCTTCCCACTCCCACAGCAACAGACTTCAGGAGCATCCTGCTCAACTTCTCCCTACAGCTCCCTTCCTTTGCTACTTCCACCCACTCCCACCTCTAACTCTAAGCTTAGCTGTTCCTCCTCACATCCTACATCCTACAGGATCAAGTCTTTACCTTTCTTTTAGTCCCTCTGCTGCCACTACTGGCTCCACAGGACTTCAATCAAAGGAATAGCTGCTCATTTAGCCTTTGCTTGAGCCTTTCTGCCCCTGGAGGGGAAAACCCAAAGCGGCTAAAAGAACAAGTGAGACAATCAAATAAGTACTCACAAGGAGCACACGTGGGCCAGCAGCAAGGCTAAGGGAGAGAATCCAGCAAAGAAAACCACATGAATGTAGTAACTCAAAAAAAAGCAACTCATCTTGGTGTTTGTAGATCTGCAGTCATACAAATATCTCACCAATTACTTTTCTCCTTACTGCAACAACCAAATTCACCCACCTCACAGAATGAGTCTGACACTTTACTCAAGGTTTCACAGTCACACCACACAGCACTAGCAGATGTGCATTTCTGCGCTGCATCTTTAAATAAAGGCAAATTCCTCATCAAGCATTTCATAACAGGGCTAAGAAAGACCAGCACTCTCAGCACCAACAGCCTAGGCCCGTGCAGAGCTGGCTGGGCAGCAGCAGTGGTGTGCATGTACGTGCCTGTTCTTCATCAGCCGCACCTCCCTCTTCCGCGCGGCCTCCTCCGCCGGCTGCGTGGGGAGCGCGGGGGACGACGCCATGACCACTCCTGGAGCGATGGTGCTGGTCGGGGCCGTGCGGATCTGGTAGGTCTGCACGTCTCCTGAGGCAGCTGCAGGGACACACGGGAACGCCACATCAGTCTGGTGACAGCGCTGTCACACGTGCTGTGCAGAGCACCTACTCATCTCTCTAACCTGTCCCGAACACAGCTCCCTCTGTGACCCAGCCATCTGGGCCACAGCTCAGGAGGGACGGCCATCATCCGGGTCACCACTGCCACCTCAGGCTCATTTTATCCATATATGCAAGGTTTTGGGCATGGCTGCTGAAGAAGTCTTCACTTGTGCTTGGTAACTTGATCTGTCTTGCAGTATAGCTGTGCTTCTTTCTCCCTTCTTATATTTCTTTGTACTACTCTGGTTTTTTGGCAATTCTAGCATTTCTAGAGAAGGATGGGGGTCACTATTTCTAGCTATGCTCCAAATGTTTGTCTGGAAAAGGAGGAACTGCAGGTGTAAGTATCTAACATAAAAAAAGCAGTAAAAATGTAGCATTTACTCCCACAAGAGGTGGACAGTGCACCCTATTGCTTTTCTAGGATGAGCAAGGTCTTGGCTTTCTTTTACTTTATTAATTTTAATCTTAGAAGTGTGTTAATTTTGCCTAAGCTCATAATAAACTACAATACCACCTAAAGAAATCATATGTCCTTAAGAACACAAAACCCCAAAGATCAATGTAACAACAGTACTCTTCTCTGCTATGCATTTTTACTGATGCCTGGTAAACTCTTCACTGGATAACTTTCACATCAACTACTTTACACTCATAGAAGCAGGAGCGCACTTCTGTTATTTTCAATAAAAAATTTGTAATACTCCTCAATTTTTAATAAACCAAAGAATGTATTTTGATACAATAGGTCCCCACAACTTACTCTAAGTGAAAGTAGCTCTGCCAAGTTGAGGGCTAGACTAAATGATCACTTAAGGCACTCTCCTAAATTGTTCCATGATTCCAAGACTCACTGATTGAGTCACTCACTCAGTGACTAGTTAAAGAGTCACAGTAGGAAGAAATTATGACTTGCAATTGAAAAAAGGGAAAAATTACTAATAAACTAAAGTGTCCCTTTAGAAAGAATCAAACATACCTCTCTCCTGTCTTTAATAATTGCTTGAAATCTCCTACTGTTGCGCATATGGAGAACTCAGAACTCTAAAGTGGTATTAGTTTTTGCAGAACATGTAAAAAAAATCATGTGGACAAAATGCAGGAAATACAGCATGGAAAAGCAAAAATAAATATATTAAGCCTCAAATATCCACAGTTTCACCAATCTAAAGGGAAAGGCTTCAAAAAAATATGAGAAAGGGCTTTGTCCAAAATCTCAGTAATTTTATGGACTTATCTGTGCCAAAGCTATTAATTCTTTTTCCTGACATATTTGAAGGGGTCAGGCTGGCAACTTCTAACTGCACAGAGAAAATGCAACACAGAATGAGTGGCTATGAGGTTTCTCACCTTGTACAACAACTTGGTTGCTAGGTACAAGTATCTGCTGTCCGTCTGTGGTCTGTGCATATTGTAAAATGGTGGTGCCAGGTTGGGTTGCAGCTGCATTGGTCATTGTCAACGTCTGGAGACCTTGTACTCCATCTGTGCCATTGTTAGACAACTGTATTGCTCCTCCTTGGGTGATGGCAACTGCACACAAAAAAAATCAACCCAGCATTTAAGACAATAATTCACTCATTAACTTACAGTATTAAACCTAGGTGTGGAAGAATATTGATCTAAACTAAATCATTTGAACCCTTACACACCCCCAAATCTGACACATGGCTTCAATGTACATGAAAGAAATCATCCTTTGAAAGGTGAGTTTTCAAATGTTTGTGAGGGCCAAAACCCACAGCTAAAATACAAATTAGTTTCTCTAATAAAACAGAATTACATGGAAGAGCTACAATCCAACCTCAGGGAATACTTTTTAATTCATTAAGATTTTCTTCTTGGTTGGTTTAGGTATTGTTCTCAGTCCTTAGTTTTTCTTGTAATCTGAAATTCCTCTCATCTTCTGTGCTTTATGCCCTTCAGTCTCCTCTGCTGCTAGTGCTATCCATCTTGTGTTTCACTTTCTTCTTGATTTGGCATTTTTTCTTCCTTCTGATTGTGTCCCCCCCTTCTCTACAACTTCCTCAGACCCTTACTAGCTGTTTTATCATTCATAAAGGTACAGTTTGGTTAAGGCAGTCTTAACTTTGCTGTTTTTTTCCTTTCTTTCCCTCAATCCTGTCATGCATGTATACTGGGGCATCACCCCTTTTGTGACTCACAGAATTCCACTGTGTTCCTATATACAGACACACCAAAATCTCAAGTGTCTGCACACACAGTTATTGTACAGGTATAACAGGAATCAGAACTAACCACATTCATTTCAATAAAATTGAGCAGGATACAAAGCAAAGGGGTTAAGGAGTAAACAGAGATACAAAATTTTAAAGAGATTTTAAGAGACAGATGTAAACAAGTAGTTCTTTCTCCCTTCTGCATGTGTTGTATGTTTCCTACTGTATGGTTAGTGTGAGACTGCATGTGTCTTATCTTTAAGGCCATATCCTCAATCATTCTTCAAGTCAAAACACTGTATCTATAAAATCTAACACAGAAAACACAGAAACATGTACTTATGACATATATTAAGGTTGTCAATGACCTTATTTTTTCAGGACTTTCTAAAAATGTAATTGCAGACCGTAATGTTTTTTTCTAATGATGAGGTTACAGAACTGTGAACAAGTATTAATGATCTGCCAAGAAAAAAGAAAGAAGCTTCTGAATTCCCCCATCTAGTTCCTGAAGTGAAGAAGTTTATAATAGCATTATGGTTAGTTCCTGTTCTGCCTCAGGATGCATGAGCTGCACCAAGTGGCAAGCAGTCCCAGAATGTTAATCAAGCCTTTCAAACACTTGCAATAGAAATGTGTTCAAAAGGCCTGGTTAACAGTCAAAATAAAGTAATCTTTTCTTCACCTCCTGCTTTGTCCTAGTCCACACAACAGTTACAGAAATAATAAGTTCTTCATCTTCTCATCCCCACTTACTAGCACCACTGAGAAATTCAGACTACATACTGTACTGCCCACTGCTGGTTTGGTAAATGGGAGTTGGCACCGTAACAGTGGCGATGGCAGGTGCTGCTGTTTCCTCTTCAGACTTTTCTTCTTCGATCCTTGGCACTCCTGGGGCGTCTGAGGACAAGTCATTCAAAATTTTTCTGGCAAAGACAGTGTGTTGTAGAGATTTTAATAAAAACTGGGGGAGAAAAATAGTCTATCTGATACACAATGCTGGGGAAAAATGTGAAGTGCAGGAAGCCAGCAAGGAAAATATGAGTGGAGAATGAAAACCACACACTATCTTCAAACTCTTATTGGAGAGGATTGTTCAAAATGCCAAGCACTGATGGGCAAGGGAGCCAGCACAGAACAACTGTGCTTGTCAAAACTCATGATACAGATATTACAATCTTCCCTTTTTCTTCAGAGCATGTTTCTCTCATCCATCTTTATTTGTTTCCTGCTTTTAGCCATACAAGTATTTGGGGGAAAAAAAGTCAGAACCTGTCTCCTCACTTACATTGGGGGAACTGCTCCATTTCAAAGACTATAAACACCTCAGCCTGAGAGCTGGGTACCAAGGGAGTTAGCAGGAATGCTTGCAGAGAGCCAGCAGCTCATAATTTAACACCTGCCTGGGAGACAATACCCAGTGTTTGAGAACAGTCTCACAGTTATGTTCACAGGTGCTCTGCCTGAGAAAGTTCATGGGTAAAGGAAACAACAGATTGTTTCATTATTTTCATGAGCTAATTATCCAAAGTCAAAACTTCTAAAACATCACTGCTACAGGTCCCACTGAACATGACTGATGAGTGACCACAGGAGTCACTGCCATTTGCATCACTGAGATTAAACACTCCCCCTCCTCAGAGGACTGTCAAGTCCTTTTCACTGCTGGCATAATCTATTATGTCACAGCAAAGTGCAGTAAATACCCCTAAGTAAAGGGCAGTATTTTTTGTAATTCTCCTCCTATGTTTTCCAGTGGATTGGCACAGGAACTCAGCGGCAAAGCAAATGCAGCTGTAGACCCCAAGTTCCAAGTCAACACTACTTTCTTAGACAAGCCTCCTAAGGCTGCACCTCTATGAAGCTGTCTGGGGAGAGCAGTCATTCTGCTTAGCAGCTTCATGAACAGAGCTTTGCTGTTGCCATTCAGACAAGCCTCCTAAGGCTGCGGGAGCCAGAACACCTCTATGAAGCTGTCTGGGGAGAGCAGTCATTCTGCTTAGCAGCTTCATGAACAGAGCTTTGCTGTTGCCGTTTTTGACTTTGTGCACATGCAAGAAATAAAAAATTCCCATCCAAAGAGTTTGCAATCTAGGTGTTAGATCAGAAACTAGTGAATGAAACAGATGAAAAAATATGGAAAGAGCTGGGATGATGAAGAACAAAATCCAAGGAGATAAAGTCACTTTTTAACCTCATGTCATTATGACATTGTGGTTAAAACCTTCCTTTGCCATCATAAAAATGGATTTAAGGTAAAGGATAAGGTGGCAGCTTTACAAATACAGGAGCTATGAACTGATGGAATACATGACGTACTTTAGTAGCAGAATCACAGAGGAGATTTTGTGTAAGAGGTATAGCTTTCAATTCTGTGAACGTATCTCTACCTATCTTGTTTCTGGGGCCAGTTACAGCAGGTTGAGCAATGCCAGCTGGGAAGTCACTGAAGGGCTGGGAAGTCACTGAAGGCAGCAGTGGTCTGGCTCAGCCTTTCTGAGCTAACCAACACCAGCCTGGAGTCTGAGCTGCATATACAAGTTTTACAGCTAACAAATGTTGCTGTGTCACCACAATCTGGTTTGTAGACAGAGGCTGTGTGGTGGCACCAGTGCAAAACAGTCAATCTCAATGAGAAGTCAGCATGCACAAGCACCCTCTTCTCAGTTTTGCTGCTTGTTTACTTAGCTCTGTTTTCTCACCATATACAGCCACTCTTCCATATATAGTAAAATCAAGTGTCTTGCTGCAGAAGCAGACTGAAGGGAATCTGTGGCAGCCTTGAAGCTAACACTGCTCCTCACAAATAAAAATATTTTTCCAGATCTATTATGGCTAGGGATCTCCAGCAATGATTTTCACTATTTTTGGCAGAAGAGCCTTGAAGGCTGCTGGACAAGGCAGACAATAATCGTCCAAGTACTAAAAAAGTACCATGGTTGAGATATGCTCAGGTCTACAGCCCAGCTTCTATTTCCAAGGCTATGCTCATAAAGGAAAAAGGAGCATCTGAATTTTCTAAAGCAGCAGGAACTCACAGGTCATTTAAAACCTACTGAACCCCAGAGCTGTTCCTTAATGCTATTTGGTGTATTTTAAGAAGCGGAATTTAGTACAGACACAAAAAGCTGTGCAAAGGCTTAATTAACAAAGTAACATGACACACCATGTGAAGGAGAACCTCAGCTGGTTTTGCCAGAGGTATTTGCCATGAGAAAGAGACACTAGATACCTTTCACTGTATTCAACTCATATAGTGACTTAACTTTAAACACAAACTATTTTGCTCAAGCAGAAATTTTCTCTGAGCTATGGAACATCACAGCTTCCTTAAGCCTCATGGGAGAAAGGAATTAAGTTTGATTCCTGCAAGCATTTCAGCAATAATGAAAACCAATAGACCTGATTTTTTGCAGACTACAGATTACACAGAAGTCCCTTTTTGCAAAACTTCAGTGTATTTTGTATATTAAGTATTCATTAAAGCTATTTCTAAGGCATCTATCACAATGATACCTCAGTTTTCTGAAATGTGGCAATTAGCATATTCTCAGCTCACTTCTGTCTTACGTGAGTGCAACTACTGAGGTTTCTTCCTCTCCTGCTTATCTCTTAACATCCTATTCCATGGACATATTCCATATTCCAATTGCAAGACACAATAGAATAGAGATTTCAGTAAAATGGTAAATTTAAAAATCATAAAAATACAATCCCACTGTTTGTACCTCCATGTGAACACACCCATCCATCAAGAAATGCTTCTGCTTTACCCTCCCTACCTGTAGGAGGGTCGTCTGGAAAGAATTTCTCTTCGTTTCTGTGAGTCTGTGACACTGTCTACTGATTCCTGTGAATCTTCACTTTCTGCTATAGTGGAGATCTGTAAATAAGAACAGCAATCAAATTTAACAAGACACTTCCAATGCCTTCATTTTAAGGAAATGTTGACATCCTGTGGTGAAAAACACCACAATGCAAGTGTTCTATCTAGACAATGAACAGAAAGTCACTGCTTAGTAATAGATCCAGCAAACAGTGACCACAGTCAGTGATCTACCCATCAGAATGTTCTTTAGAATTTAAATACTCCAATAAGAAAACCTAAACATTAATACCATACGGTTTTTGCCTTCCATGATGTTTTGTTCTCATCCATTGCAAGGAAACAAAGATTTTTTTTTAGTAAGATTCAGGGAGAGAGTAAATAAAATTAAGGTAGTAGAAATGTTTGGAAACAAAGAATTGTGAAAAAACATCAGTTTATAAATAATGAGGTAGATATGTTAGAGACTGCCTTTCATGGGGGAAATTGCCAGGAAAATGTCATACATGAAGATATTAAAAAATAATGTAGTGCTGCCATTCTGAATATCTGTGCTAAAAAAGCAGAATGTTTATGCAGAAAAGCTAAAATAAAATAATATTAAAACAATTTTGATAATTTTAAATATAAAATGTGCATGACAAAATATCTAAAAGCTAATGCTGCTTATGTGAGAAACAGGGCTCACATCCTGACAATTTATGCACTATAGAAAAGTTTCTTAAAGGCTCAAAAAAAGTGCTCTTTGCTGGCACCCACATCTCACAATTGTCAGATAGAGGGCCTGAATAAGTCCAAGGCTGACTGTGAACTACTGGGCTCAGAATATCAAAACTCCATGGATCTGCATTGAACCAGGTGAATTCCAAGCATGGCTTCATTGTCAGTCTCTTATCTTCTACCTCCAGGGTAGCAACTTGTGCACTTATCTCAAAACTGCTCACCTCAGATTAAAACTCTAAACTTTTGACTGCAATGGCTGAGGATGGTAGAGCCTGCCACAAACTCAGCACTGAAGCTGAGAAGGAAAAAATACAGATTATTATCAGAATGGTCTAGTTTTTAATTATGCACACCTTATTTTAAAAAATAATACCCAGTTGAATATCTCTATCAAATGTTTAATTTTTTGAAATTAAACATTTTTGAGCTAATTGTTCTAACAGCAAATGAATAATGTACAGTCCTTGTCCTGTGGTGTAGCTGCTGTACACCAAAAAAAAAATCTACATTCAGTAACACTGAACTTCAAGTGGATAAAAAGCAAGTTAGAAGTTTTAAAGATTTCAGACTGCTTGTCACCTATCTTCAGGTTACCTCACCATATTGCATTACCTGTCTTGCTTCAGAGAAGAGACAATGCTAAGGCTTCACAAAGCACACAACACTTAACCCACACATTTCAAAACCATTTCTATGTAAGGACTGATAGATTTACTTGAAGAACCAGTAACATACAAGAGACCTTTTTTGTAAACCAATGCAAACACTTCTTACTGAGCAAAGAATCTCATTCTAGAATACTGGTCTCATTAATTATTAAAAATTACAATATTAAAAAAATTCATCCTTCTGTTCACTTCAGAATAGTATGAATTCTTACTCAATAAAAATGTATGTGAATACAGTATAGAGAAAAAATACAGTAATACTGTAAGAAAAACCATAAAGCTGTTAAACTCACCAAACAAATTCTAGAGGGAAATGAAACTCAGCAGTGTTTGAAAATGAAAAGTGGTTAAGCCAGAACAGAAAAAAAGTCAGAGTAGCAAATACTGTACAGATTTGCAAAAACACAACCCAGGACACAAATACATTAAAACCAGTGCAACGACAGGCCTATTTCAAAGGCCCAATTCACATATTAGGAATTTCTTCGGTCAGTACCTGAACTGTCTGGACCTGTGGAGACTGAATAACTGACGGCTGGGCAGCCTGAATTACTCCATGCACTTGAACCGTCTGCCCATTGGGCAGCTGAACTAAGGTCACCGTGGGTGCAGAAGATGTTGCATGAGCTGCTGGCATAGATACCTGCAAAGAAGAGACAGTGAGCATAAATTAGGTTATTGCAAAATCTCCTTAGTTCAGTGTTTGTTTTGGTGAAAGAACTATGTCTCTTCTAGACCCCAGTCAGATGACCCAAATGTTTCAGTGTAATGTAAAACCCCCTGAACAGCCTGAGCCCAGCACCTGACCTACTTCACAAAATAATCTAATGCAGAATTTCTGCAAGCTCAAACATAATCAGTAAAATCACTGAGAAGAAGAAGAAAAACACAACTGCCGCTATTTTGAGGTAACCTGATACAAAGACATCATTACCTTTCACTTACTTCACTTGGATACTGCTCAGACTCGGGTGTACTCCTACAGACACTGCTGAATCAGAGGCAGAAACATATGGGAGTGGAGCTATTTTTGTTCTCACTCAGGAAAATGCAAAGAATTTGCCAGATGTAAGAACTTAACGTTTTTAGGGAATCATACCTTTCACCTGCTACAGATTAAGCCATATGAGTAGCTGGCAAAGTGCATGTAAATGAAGAAAACTGAGCATGTGTTCAGACAGAAAAACCCCATGAGTTTGCAGTGGAAGTAAGTATTTTGCAGGCAGTCATTGTGATTATTGTGTAACAGCTCAACACAAACTCTACTTTCAAGAGTTACTTCTATGAGGAAAAATTGCCCATGTTTGAAACACAACTGTTTCTCCAGCACAGACCTGCAGGCACGGCAGCGATGCCAACACTGATGGCCTCAGCAGGGCACATTATGGCTTTGGGGACAGCAGGAGCCACACAGAGCTGTTCATGCACACGGGGCAGTCTCACCCTGGCAGGCCACAAGAACTGCTCTGGGCAGTGAAGTGCCAAGGCTGCTCCATGCCCTGTGCACATCCAGAACCAGCAGCTGATGCTGACAGGATGCCTGGGTCAGGGGCTGGGGGCTCCTGAAGGGCTGCAGAGTGCAGCACACGCTGTCCCCAGTGAGCGTCCCTGCCACGCCATGGCCCCCAGGGAAGGATTGCAGGCAAGCATCAGCTGCTCTGGCAGACCTGGTGGCTCACTTGCCAGCTTTCTTCTTGTCACCCAAGTCTGGAAAACCTAACAATGCTCCAAGGTTCAAGAGCATTAAAAAAAAAATTCGATCCACGTAGCTGCAGTGCAAGAAAGGCCTGCACTGCTGTCCTACCTCATCTCAAAGGGCTGCTAAGTACTGGATTCAGAAAGAAATCCTCTGCTGTCCCCGTGAACACATGATTCTCAAAAAGCTGCCATTGCTCATCTCTGAATTTTCATAAGCATCCACCACTTACAATGAAATCTTGTTTAACAACAAAATTAAAGGGAATTACATGCAGTCCTCTCTCCTCCACAGCTGTCTCTCCCTAATCCACCAATCTGCATTTGCTTTCACCTTCCTTTTTCAGGAAAGCAGATGCAGCATTACATGGTGCTACTTAACTTGCATCTGAGAGAAACCGGGCTGAGATTAACATGAGAGCCCTTTCCTCTGACAAATTATATTCCTTTGCCAAGTGACCTTTCTTAATAATGCACGTCTGACTAAACAGTCCTTGGCAATGACAGCAAAGCTGATCAACTGGAGGCCACTGTGGTTGGATTAAGCCCACAGCAGAGTGTAACTTCCGCACATGTCTCTGACTCATACCTTGTGGAACTGGGACGAGTTTCCTTCTGACTCTGAAAGCTACCCTGAACTCACTGAAAACGCAGCAATTAAACTAAGCTTGCAAGAGGGGTGACCTTACAAGAGATAATGAAAGAATTAAATGGATATAATTAGTTATTTAGATTTGGTTAGGCCTCTGAGGGCACTCCCTAATGCCAAACACTGCCACTTCACTTATTAAAAATATCATAGTAACATAACACTGGTGTGAACAACACAAGGAATTATGTTTAGACTGTTTTATCACCTCCACAAACCCTGCACAGGCTGGGGAAAAACCAAGGTGCAGATAATATAGTGAATGACAACATGGTGGTTCACGTGGATTTTAACTATGATTGTATAGTGTTTTCTTACTTGGAAAAAAGTCTCATTCAAGTGCTGGGGTAATTATGTCCAAGTGAAGTGCATTCTATCCACTACATACTTTTAAGTTCAGCTCCCTGGAGGTTAGTATGTTAGCACATAAATGGAAAACACTCTTGATTCTCTGGACTAAACCTTAAAGCACATGAAGTGAGCAGCAGTTAACTGGTTTTGCAGGAGAAATAAACTACTTCCACTCAGTTCACACTGAAGTGTTATTCACACCACCTACATCCTGTGCCTAAGTTAGACAGTGAGAAAACTGCCCAAAGAGGCAAGCTGGTGCAGGGCAGCTGGTGGCTTGTAAATTCACACTAGAGCTTCACCCAACAAGATCACCCTGTGCATTTAAACAGCTCCAATCCCTACACTATCACTTGCACGGAAATGGACAGACTATAGAGGGCAGGACTTGTTTGGAAGTCTCTGGACTACCAAAAGGTGCAAAGACTTTAAAAAGACACTAATCATTTATAGAAACGAAGTGATGTAACACTTGTGCCACTTAAAAGACACTCAATTCCATAAACTATGAGATCAAAAACACCTGTTTGGTTTTTGCAGACTACAATGAATTTTCAAATTAAATGGTTACAGAGAGCTAAACATATTCTGTAGTCATTCATACAATGGGGTTGCTTCTGCCAACCATCAGTGTATTCAAAAATGAAACCCAATCCCAAAATCAGAGATAGAGCTGTGATTGTGTTTCTTGTCTCTCCAAAATAATTTGGGGACAACAAATTATCTACTTGTGTCTCTCTAACTTGCCAATAATTCTGTGAAACTCTGGAGACAACAGGATAACACAAGCTGCCAAGTGCCAGATTGTTCCACTTGACTGTAATGCTCATAATATTAATCCCATCTGATGAAATATTTTATTTGCTGCCTTATTTATCTACATATTCAGTTTGCTTTCTTCAGAATTAAACTGACTGCTATAGACAAGTTTTTAACAGAAAACACAACAGCAAGACAACCCAGTCAATATAAAAAAGACAGTAGATTACACGTGTTGAAATGAATACCTTCCAGTGGTATGGTTGTGGTATAGAATGCTAGAAATATTTTTATTCATTACTGTGTTAACATTACACAATTTACACACGTACAGCTCTCCAGAGCTAACGCAGCCTACCACTCTACTGCTTTAAAAATGTGAAGACAAATATTAAAAGAACTATACATCGCATGTGTTTCAAAATGGTAGCAACAGAATCTTCTCTCAGCCCCATGAGCACACATTATCCCTCTTAAAAATATTAACCACAAGTAAAACTATTACACCATATGATTTTTATACCTGGGCTAACGTTGCAATCTGTGGTTGTGCCTGTACTGTCATCTGTTGGGTTTCTGCCTCTGTACCGGCTGCATCTCCACTCTGCTGGGTCTCTGCTCCAGATTCCATGGTCATTTAGTTACCTACAATCACAACATTTGTCGTAAGTCTGGGTTGGTATGCAAGTCCATTACTCTTGGTGAATCTGGCAGTAATCACTGCAGCTGAATTCCCATTACTACATACTGTTTTAATTAGCTTATTAAATGTTGCCAAATTATTAGTATTCAGGCAAATTCTTTTCATGCCAGGTGTTTGCCTCAGGTTGATTCTTCTGCGTGTAATGTTTCTGAAAAACAAGTCCAGTCTCCTCCAACAATGAGAACAGGAAAAAATGCATTTTGCTCATCCTAAAAAAACTGAGCAATTGCACTCTGATGACCTAGTACCTCTGCAATTTGTATTAAAGACCTGTCAGTACGTCAGCACTCCTTCAGTGCCAAGGTGACCACATGCCCTGTTACAGCCCTCCCTCTCCCCCCAGCTGCAGTCTGCAGATATGCAACAGCAATTGTTCCTGGGTGATCAGTTCTCAGTTGTCTTTGCCTGAACTAAATATGCAACATCTCCATGCAAGTTCTTTCCATCACCATGCTGTGCATGGCTCTACATCACAGCAACTTAGCCTCTTGCACCCAGTGATTTTAAAGGCAGTATACAAAATGATGGAAGCCATTTCTACTGGAACCTTACCACAAATGTTTTTATATTTAGAGGTGCACATTAGTTTGTCATGACCTAAGTTTTTTTATCATATACAGCTCCTAATACACTGATATTTCTAAACACTAACTGAGCAAACCTAGATCACCAGAACATATAACTCTATAAAAAGAGGTTGCATAACTTCCAAACCCATGCACGTAGGCAGAGTGCAATGCCTGTTAAATTCTGCACCAATCTGAGAAAATCACTTTTCAGTTCTTCTTTAAGTACTGATCTGAAAATACTTGATATAAGAAAGATCTTCAAAATACAAAAAAAATTATATATCAATGCTACTGTATTATACAGAACTCCAAATATTAAGAATGGGTATTACCTCCATGGCCACAACACTTACTCTGTGTACCACCCTGTGCTGCCTGAGTTATTCTGGCCTCTGGTTACCCCAGGGCAGCACACCTCTCTTCAGAGCTGGTCCAAAACAACCATTAGAGCATTTCTGCTTTGGGAAGGGGCCTGGAGGCAGAGGATGCTCAGAGCAGAATAAAGGTGGAAGGAAGCAAAAATACCCCTCTCCTTCCCTGGATCCCTGAGGAAAAGACTTAGAAGCATCAAGACAGGGGGTGGCACCATGTCCATACTCCAGACATTTCATTTTAAACACAAAATCAGGGAAACTTCCATTTCAATGCAAACTATACCTCAGTGTTACAGGAAAGAGAATACCTTTTATACTGCCTAAAATAGCAGAGTCACACTTCAACCCTGAATATGAAATGTCTTACAGTAAGCAACTGATAATCAAGAGATAAAACAGCTTTTCACAGTAGTAACTGCATTCTACATCGAAAGAAATCAAGCCAGTGTATATAAGTAAAAACCTGTATATTTACTATTGAAAGTGACCATTCAAATGAGCTTGTGTGTGTGTCAGCACTGAAATGTAAAGTATCAAATATTTAGTTCTAACATCAGTAAAGAAAATAATTAAAACTGATTTTCCTTGAAAATTAACAACAAAAGAAAACACTGAATTTTTTAAAAACCAAATTAAACTGCTCTAAGAAGTGGAATTTTGTTATACCTCTCTCTCTCTAGTTAAGACTTCTGTGCTACAAACCAAAGCTTTCCCATATTGTGTTTCATATTTCAAAAAGCATACAAGAAAACCCATGCACTATTAGTATTTGCAACATATTTTACCCAAAAACTTTTAAAGACTTAATTACAACAGTTTACATGGTTTTCTAGCCCAACTTTAACACATAAGTCACATTTTAACACTTATTTCTCCATGCTATATGCCCATCTTTCTTTTGAGTATTCTGTATTTTGAAAACTACAAACCAGACTACCATAGGTTTTCCCTTTGATTTTTACCATTTTAATATTTCTCCAAGGTAAGCAAATCAACAACTTTTCCCAATTCTATGCATGTGTCATGGTTACTCCAGTCAAAGACTACCTCACTGGAAGCATTTCAGAAGCAGATCTTTCACATCAGCAACATCTCCCAGCCAAGTCTCTCCAAAGAAGTTTTGAACACAACTTTCCAGCTATAAATCCAAGTATACTGCAAAACTAATAATGCTTTTGTTTGCTGATAGAAATCGTGACTCCAGCATGGAGTGAGCTGGGATTAGAAATGGATGAAATGTGCAAGTATCAGGTATTTAGCAATGTTCACTGAGGTAAATGTGTTGCCAAATTCCTGCTGATAAATGCAATGTTTTCCTAAGAAGAATTTCCAATCCTCTCATACACTATTCAGCAAAGGTTCTCTGTCTTTACAAGCTTGGCTTCCATGCCTGCATCATCTTTTGCATATGTAATCAGCACAAGGATTAACTGTTTGAGATACTCCCTCTTCTGTAACACCAACATTTCAGAAATCAAATTCTTAATATGAATTGCAAACACCTAAAAGGAACTTCCTCATTTCCTAATGTAAGAACCAAGCAGTGCAGGAAGCTGGCTGCAAGATTTACATATTGCCACATGCAGTTTAAGTGAGTTTCCAATGACCTGCAATTTTCTGACAAGCTCTCAGTCTCATGTTATTTAGAGGTTCTAAGGACCCTGGTTCAATTTAGCTTGTACTTATACATCACAGGATTTAAATTCTAGCAGATTCTCTACTACCTTTCACAGCAATTTGTGGGAAAAAAGAGGAATCAGATTTTTGAGCATCAAGGCATCATATTCCAGAGACAGTGGCCACTACATTGTTTAACATTTGGGTATGACCAAGATTGCCAAGATGTACAGGACCATGCACACAGAAAATAATCACTTACTAAGCTGCATGTATGGGTAAGGTCATGACAACTGAAATTAAGGTTGTCAATTCCTATTCTTGCAATCTACAGTGAAAATATGCTTGGTTTGAAACATTAACCTCCCAACATACATAAATGAATGCCAATCTGTACATCTCCTTTCTAAGCTTTCAAACCCCTAGTCTAGACAAGCTTTGCTGACATGTATCCCAGCATCTTTCTGGCCTTGTGGGTGCCACCTCCTTTCATTCCTCCTGCCCTGTTCACAGTGGCCCACCCTGCTCCGTGGCACTGATTTCCCTGGCAGGCACCACACCAGGATTCTCAAATGAAGACACGGATCTGAAAAGTGTCCTAGTGGGGATCAAGTCTCCAGGGCATGGACAGCATATGGGAGCCAAGGGAGCACACTTCTCATTTTTCCTTGCTTCCAGGCTACTTTCCAGCTTGTCAGGAGAGGACACCCACATGCACATACTTTGAGAAAAGATTAGTAACTGCAGTATTGAACCAAGTATTCTAAATGAAACTAACTGAAAATAATAGCTATTAACAACCAGAGCTGGAAAAACAGAGACTGCTTGCCTAAAACATCCTGGGTATGAACTCTAAACACCAGAAAGCTCCGGAGACTACCTGGTTAGAGATGGTTTTGTAGGGCACAGCTTTCTTCACTAGTTCAAAAGTAGCAGCAGTATTATATTTACTAATGCTTTTTCCTAATAACTTACTAATGATCTCAAACTCTGGAAGTATAGAGCCCAACAGTGAAACATTCAGCTGAAGATGGGCATTTATTTTAGCTAAATCAAGACTGGGAGAAGGAGTTCAGCAGAGGATAACAACTGTCCCAGCTGAATTTACACCATGACCAAAGAAGACAGATTCCACCAAAAATAAACAGCTCTAGAGTGCAACTGAACTACATATACTGCAGAAAAATCCAAACAAACCTGTCTCCTTAGCTGCATAAAGCTGGAAGGGGCACCTAGCTAAGGGCTGCTGCAGAGAGATCCACTTCAGATTTCTCCTTGATGTGCATTTATGACAAGAAAAGCTACAGAGTTAGACTGCAACAAAAATAAGAAACAGGGTCATCTTGAGCTACTGTATTTGTGTAGCTGGACCCTACACATCACCTGGATTACAGTGCAGAGACTGGGAACCTGCATTAAAAATGGGTTCTGTGGAATTTGGGTATTCAGAGAAAGCAAGTATTTAGGGCAATGAAAACCTGTTGTATGAAGAGACTAGACAGATTTTTATTATTTATTCCAGAATGGAGAAAAATACTTAAAAATAATTTAGAAAATATATTTAAACTATTAACAGGGTAAGTAAACTCTAAACATGCACTGTCTGATTATAAAATCAGCAAAGCTTACTTAAAGATGTCAAATTTTAAAGTATAAAAATGAAAAAAATCCATTAAAAATCATGAAAATTGATACTTCATGTAGTGCATAAATGGAGCAATGATGCTACTGATAAGAAATTTATTAGGACTTAAACATGGGTTAGACAGGCAGTTGGGTGAAAGGAATATCCAAACATATGTTGAATTAGTACAGTTTTCTCATGCAAAAACCAGTGCTGAACCAAAAGGAAGATAATAACCTAAGGAGTTGGGATTTAAACTGATTTCTAATGTTTAAAAATTCAAATAAATGCTTTTATGAGTGGGAAGATTATATCCCATGTAACTTTTGCAGGTTCCAGTAGTCTTTTGAGGTACCTCCTGATCTTCACTATCTCGAAGACAGGACGCTGAACAAGGTGCTACAGGTAATGCTGACTCCTGTCATCCTGTTAATTAAAATGACCAGCAATGCAGTGCATCCAGAGCACGAGCTGTTAGTTACCTCCCCTCCCACCTGCCTAGAGTCAGGATAAAATAGAATTGTCTTCCAACAGCTCTCATCTCATCTTCTTCACTCTTTAGTATCCTCCCCTTGGTATGACTGGTCTGTCTGCTCTATTTTGCTTCCCTACATCTTTTTCTATCTCCTGTCTGATTTACCCCCACGAATTTTAGCACATCTAAAGATCAGGTTCTGCTCCTTGGCTTCCCCTTGCTCACACAAGCTGTGGAGCTTTCCTGCTCTGCAGACAGGCTGCTTTTCATCTCCCAAGGCAGAGTGGAGAAGAGAAAGGTGGAGATGCTTTCCCCACCATCAAATCCAAGGATCAAAGCACACTGTGGCTGTTAGAGCAGATCGAACTTCCCATCCAGTTTCATAACTTTCTATGTTTTTCAGCTGGACAGCTGGCACAGTAAAACATGGCACCTTTCTTTTTTCTCTCTTTATTAGCAAGAACTTCCCATCCAGTTTCATAAGCAAAAGTCCTTAACACCCCACCCTTTCTATGTTTTTCAGCTGGACAGCTGGCACAGTAAAACATGGCACCTTTCTTTTTTCTCTCTTTATTAGCACTGTGGTGGCAATTCACTGTCAGAAGTTCAAGCTCACACAGACAGTTACTGCCCAGCTGACATTACTGCACCTCCAGAAAACACAGTTCACTTTATGCCTGAGGCACTGCCACACCTGCTCCCCAGCAAACACAGCTTCACCAAGGGACACGCTGTGAGGAGTCCTCCTCTGACTTCTACATTTATTTTACTGAAGTATACACAAAGGTTTTGAAGAAAAACAAGTCTCCAGAAGCAGTGCAGAGCAGAGACCCAACAGACTCATGCCCATTCTGAGCCTGACTTGTGCCACACCCAACTGCTCACCCAACACCTTCAGAGGTCACTCTGCTGCCACATGAGGCTCCTGATCCAGGGCAATATGCAGTCACCCAGCTGCTCATGGCAGTGAAGCTGAGGGAAGGGAAATTGAGGCAGTGCCTGTTTCTCAAGCCCTGTATTCACAGCAGGTGTGCCAGTACAATTGTTCAGGAAGCAAGCACAGCCCCAGCACCCAAAGTTCAGGGATTTGACTCATTCCGTATTTAATGCATATGGCTTTATAAAGCCACAGATCCACTGTGAAAGCACTGATGATCTTCAGACAGAAGATCATCCAACACCACTCTGGTACACAACTGTTTTCATGGTTCCAGCATAAGCCCTGAGAACACTGACCTGCAATCTGTAAACATTTGCACTGTCACCTTGCAGAGTGGCAGCCTTTTTAGCCACAGCTCAACAGCCACTTTTTGAACTCCATTCAGCAGCTGCCAGACTGAAATTGTTCAGAGAAAAATAATTTTATTTACAGCTAACACATGGGACTTCAAATAACCAGCAATAAATGCTTAACAGGACAAGATGGGTCCATAATTATGTCTCTTTGTCACTAATGACTATAGTGGCTTGGCACAAGAATTGCAATTTATCCCACAGCTTCTTTGTCATCCCAAGCTGGCACTGCCACTGCTCCTGGGTATTTGCTCCCTGTGTCCTCTTCCTTGGGTGACCAGTCTGTGTGTCACACTGTGAACACAACCTATGTTTGCTGCTTCATCTGAAATTCACCTTTTACTACTCCACAAAATGGGTTCTCCACAAAGCCATTTGATGATCACACCAGCTTCTGGGTCAGGGAAGCCCAGAGGCCAGGAAAAGCAAGTGGAAGTGCAAATAAAAGAATGGCTGCAACAAGCAACACCACTAAAAATGCCAAAAATGAAGAAGAGTCTTCAGATTGTGTTCTGCAAATAATCTGCAATCTGCCAGGCAAACTGAAGAATTAGAAGCTGGAAAAATTGTCCTTGTCACTGAAAGTATTTAATCTTGAACACACATGAAAAATTTAATCTCACTGTAAAAATATCTTGCACAAATCAGAATCATTCTATCAGCAGAATGTAATATCTGTAGTCCCACCCTCTGTTTCCATCAATGTGACACTCAGAGCAGTGTCTAAAAACTCTCTGCTGACTGAATACAGCCCATAACAGCCACCGCAAGAGATGTGAACAAGGCAGTATCTTCACACAGCACACAGAAGAAATGCAAACAGGACCCTTAATTAAAATTAACCAGGTTTTCTGGCTCATGACTTTTTCAACAAAACTTCTGTTATGCTTCTAAAGTCAGTGAAAAATTCCCACACCAGATTTAAATATATGAGTGATGGAAGTACTGGAAACTATTTGTGTTGCATACTCAACCTCTATTTTACTACTGAAAATGCTGTGGCAGATTTTAAAACAAGGGCAGAAGACCAAAACTGTAATCTCAGAGCTACAGTGGTGAACACCCAAACCAGCAGTCTCCTCTACATTTTGTTCTCTGTTGGCATAGCTCAAGCAAGCTGACATTTACCAGGCAGATGGTGAATCAGTAGGCACAAGTAAGGTGTATGAGTGAAAGTTGCTTGGACACTCTTCACTGCTGTATCCTCCTGATTTGACTTTATACTCCTGGCATTGTACTAGTATTTAGTGTTTCTGCCTTCAAGCTTTTTAAAAGGAAAAAAGGCTCTGACAGCTATTAACTGCAATTAGTTTATTGTATCTCAAATTACACTAATAAATACAGAAGCATCCAGCAAATATTTGGTACACACAATTTAATTCAGGTTTAACCTATACTGTCTTTTTTCAATATAAATAATAAATAAAGAAATAAATCAGCCACCCCTTTTTACTAACCCTACCTAATAGCTGGGATAGGTCTTATGTGAATACATGAGCAGAGCCCAGTAGAAGCAGCCAAGGGGAGACACCAGAGCAAGCACTTCCTAAGGCATTAACAGTGAAAAGCAAACAAATGACTCTCCACTGTCTTACTCTCCCCAAAATACTGCCAGACTTCACTTAGACAAAACAAAATGTCAAAACAAATCCCAGGAAGGTTACAAAGTCATTAGGTAACTATTATTATTATTGAAAACATAATACATAAATACGTTCTATTTATAAATGCTCTGTGCTCCTATTGAAGGCACTTAGGGTATTAAAAGACTAATTCACATGTTTTAAGTCTCTGGTCCTCAACATGCAGAACAGAATTGTGGTAACTATTTCTAAACACCATTATTGCAGTAAAAACAACGAAAACCCACCAGAAGAGATCTGCAAACTGAATTTTAAAGAAGCAAGATATTTTCAAGAATGTTCTGGCCAACATATCCAATCTATTCACAGAGACTTCTACGAATTCTGTCCATTTTGTCATTCTTAACACATTCATTGCCAATATAATATTTACGCATTTCAGTTACTTACTAACTGACTGCACTTTACTACAGCTTACCATCTGTTCTCTGACATTATTTTTAGGGCATAAAACTTACCTAATTTTCAATCTATGCAGATTCCTTGCAATTCTTACAAACTGTAAAAGCTTTCTTTTCTCAAAAATGAAACCATATGAAATTGCCAAAATGTATGCCTGTTTTCTCTCTGGGACTGCTGAAAGTACCGCGGCTCACCTCATCACATGTAGCTGCTGGTTACTTAATGGAACCCATCACATTGTATCTGAACACTATCATCTGCAGGCAGGCATCTTTAGTGCAATATAAAATATAGGCACCAGATGATTTTTTTATCATGCTGTTGGGGAGCTAATGCTCCTGCTGAACAGACCACAACTCCAGGAACAGGCTCTGCAATTGGTACAGGCCAGCAAGTCAATAATCAGCACAGCCACTTTGTGACAAGCTTTAATTTCTAGCCCTAATCAAATTCTCATTTTACCTTTGACTGAAACAGCTGTGGGTAGAGAAGTGAGGGATCTATGATTCCATGGGATTTGCAGCTGACCTCAGCCCAGATGGGGGCAGCTACCTGAAGACAGCCACTTCTCATATTTGCTCTTCTCACTGCAGTGTGGAACTGTGACAGCACATCAGGCTGATGGCAATGTTAAAAGGTGACAAGATTACATCTGTAGGATGACAAGTGAGCGAGTTCTGCTCAGCCCAGGTGAAAGCTTGCTGGATGGAAACAGCACCCATCTAAGAGGCTGTTAATGCAGCCTGACCCCAGGCAAGGAAGTACAGAGGTGGGTACAATAAACTCACACCTTTACTGCTAGCAGGCCTGTGCCCGAGCTGGAACACCCTGCTCTCAGCACGGTGCCAGCCTGGGCTCAGCGCCACAGCGCAGCAGCTCTACGAGCCCTCGTGAGGAGGCAGGTCGTACCTGGAGGGAGCAACTCGGAAACAGTTCTCTCCTACCACCCAGATATCTAGATATGCCAAAAAAATAATTTACCTTGCTGGTCAACCAGCAGAACATTTTGAGCCACTTCCTTTCACATCATGTGAAGGTGTTCCAGTAGCTAAATAATTTACCCTGCTGTACTGGTCAACCAGCAGAACATTTTGAGCCACTTCCTTTCACATCATGTGAAGGTGTTCCAGTAGCAGAGCTAAGGCAGCCCAGGGTGAAGACAGGAGAGCTAATTCTGCAAGCGGTCAGAGACCATCCCCTTTCCCACTGTCAGGGAGAAAAGAGGACTGTGACTACAATAATTAAAGGAGTATTCAGAGCAGAAAATGATGCCAAGTTAGCAAGGCTAAGATCCATTTAAAAGAAGGTGCATGTGTTCCTTTTTTCCACTGGGTAGAGCTGTCAGAACTTGAGATTTCTACCTGACCTGCCAGAGTCATTCAGATGAATATTACATTTGTTCTCCTCCATATGCATTTCTATGTTTTATGGTCTTTTACTGCCTCACCATTCATGCTGGCAGAATAAAAACCACCTAAATGCTGCATGACATATTTTGAGAACCTTTTGACATGTTGTAGGGATCTTTGTCCACTTGCCAAGCAACCTTTAAACATTCCAGGTCTGAGGCATCAGCTGGAAGAACTGCTGCAATTCCAAGCCTGGGGCAGGCTGAAACTCTGTAGGGAGAGCCTCTAAACATTTTTATTAAATAAAGGGTTATCTCTGAGGTGAGGGAACTACTGGAGCTTGATCTCAGCAAACAACCACAGGAGCGATGACTGACTGCTCAGCAGAGTCACTCTCCCAAAATGAGGAAGATCTAAGATGTTGTTAGGACAGAGGTATTTAATATATGACTGCCTCCTGCACAGGCTGCACTCCATAGATGTGCTAGGGAAATCCACAGCCTCAGTCACTGGGTCTGTGACAAATGCTTATGTGAGCAAAGCTAAAGCTACTTTGAATCCCTACAGATGATCCAGCTCTCTCGTGGTGCTTTGAGCAGATCAGGAACAACTTATAGAAAGATACAAATAAAAACCAGAGCATTACACCAGGCCTACACCCATGGTTAACCTGACTGCTCCAAGCACAAGGGCCAAAAATACAACATGTAGTCATCTCAGACCTGTAACAGAAAAAGGAATCACATCCATACAGGTGTTTCCTTAATTCTATTAATTTAAATTACATACCAGATATGATTTCATGGAATAATGTGATAAAGTCAGAGAACCACATAAACATGTTTATTATTACCTGAAATCTTTCTATTCCAAAGAAATGTTTTCAGAATCTCTGTTAATTTTACAGTGTGAAAATATTAATAGACACAAGTAATTTATCAGAATAGAGCACTGTAAGACTGGACCGAAGGCTCTTAAGAGATTACACTGATTAAATATGACACTCTAAAGTAAGATGAATGTAAATTTATATTCTGAAACTCAAGTCTTCTGGGAAATCCCAGATATTCAGGGGATTTTCCCATGAATAAAGTAAATGTTTCCTTTTCCACTTCATAATGAAGGAGAGCAACTGTCAGTATTTAAAGGGTTTTTTACAGTCTCAAATGTTAAATTAGAGACCTGAATTTTATCATCCATTTGCAATAACATAATAATGATAATAACAATAAGCCTGAGGTTTAAATAGCATAGGTCACCTTAGCCAAATACTGTATGTACACTGAAAAGGGTCAGATACTGGAATCCCAAAGTGACACATATGACATTCCCTTTCACATCATTCTTCTGTTGCAGAGAACTATCAAATCAGTTGGGGAACTTAGGGCAAGCATGGAGTTTCAGGTATTTATAAGCTGCACATTTAACCTTGACAAGAGAATTTTAGGTGGAATTTGTGTCTGCTGGTGAGAAGGGACAGCTCCATGAATGTTTCTAATCCACTTCTGAATGTCAGTGGCTAAAGCATCAATTCATAAAAAAATATCACTTGAGATATTTATGCTGCAAGATTGACAGAGATGAACTATTTAGACAAAGAGTACTCATTCTGATTGATGCTTGGAACATATGTGGTATTTCTAGAGTTCAACCCAAAGTATAAAAGCATGAAGTTTTATAACTTGGTAAATATTGGAAAGTCTTTTTCAAAAAACTCAAACACTTCTAATGAGTTCAGAAAGAAAACACAACAAAATAGATGTTTCAGACCAATGCTTTAACTGTTTTATTAGTAAATATCTTTAGAGTTGGTCACCTGAAAGTAAGACTGAGTTATTCATACAAAGCTGATAATTACCACATATCAAGTCTCTGAAATAAAACCCAAAAAACCCAGTATCTTTAAAAGCAACACAGTTTGTTTATTATTATTATTATTAAATAGCTTTGTTTAACTTTTAACAGGCAGTATAATATATTTTTTGCTTTAATGTCCTCCAGGAAGTCAAAACCTTTGAATTCTTTCTGAGGTTGGAGTGCTAGAGTAGAGTATGCCCGAGTGTGCACAGGAAAAACAGCACTTCCTTACAAACCTTGCCCTTGCCAAATTTCTGAATGCATCCTATTCACAAAATTAATTGCAACATTAAAACCAAAAGGTCTACATCTTAAACCGCAGCTTAGACTTGGAAATACTTTTAATTCCTAAAATTGCTCTGGCTTTACTAGTTTTATTGAAAACATCGTTGCTTGGTCAATTAGCACTAGTCTTGAAGCATCATCAGACTACATTGCTTAATGCACCAAAATTAAATCTGTGACCCAGCCTCTCCCTAAAAACCAACTGAAATGCAACAGCGATCAAACTCTCTAGTAAAATAACTCTGACTAATGTTATCAACTATGTGGATTCTAGTTTATCTTTCATCTATCTTTAAAATTTGCCTGGGCAGTGCAGGAGAGCCTTTTAAAGGAGAAAGATCACTCACATGCCTGCCAGGCAGATCTACTCTGCAAAAGCATCATCCCCAAAGAAAGAATAATGTTTCTCAAATACTGGAGTCTGAGACCTCCATTACCTGTGAGCAACATGACTGTCCCCATATACCAGGGGTGTAATTTGCTGGTAATGCTGAAGGTCTGCAATGACCCAGAGTAAGCAACTGGAGCCACTGATGAACCAGAAAGGAGAAGAGAAAGAAAGAGATTCCATGTTTCACATCAGTGTGTTGCACACAAAAGAAAATCTCCATTTTGCTTTCTGCAACTACAGTTTTGCTAGCACTTCTGCTGGAAGCACTGCCAGCTCAGGCTCTGGTTTCCTCTAAATTCTTTCTTATTTACACCTTTACACCTGTCTGTCAAGCTGTCTCGTAAATGGCACCAGGCAACCAATTTGCACTCCAGACAAGGAAACACAATTCCTAGCCTGGACCAGTTCTCTGGTCCGGCTCAGTCATACTGTGAAGAGAAGCAGGAACAGGGAAGGTGGAGCCAAGTCTACCCTGCTGCAGCCAGCCCTGTCAATGAAAGCAAGGTAAATCAAACCATGGGTATAGGTGTCACAAGACTGTGGGAAGCCAACAAAGATGCTGAAAAAACCACCTCTATTCTGTAACTTGATTGCTGTTGTGATGACTGGTTAGGAGTGGGAGGCTGGAAACAGGATGAGTATTTTTTATATAATCAACATGAGCTTTCTGAGGATTGGGCAGAGAGGTATTTTTCAAACAGCCATGTTGCTGACAAAGCAGCTATTTGCAGCAGGTAACATACTTCTTCCTCTCCCCAGTCCATGGTAATCTGCACTGGTTACACATCCACATTAACTTTACACTACAACTTCCAGGCCAGTAGTTTCAGCCACCATTAATTATTTTACAATCTGGAAGGCAGGCCAAGGCAGTTATCAGCTTGTAGCAGCAGTGACTCTACAGTGAGCTCACTGCCAGGCCCACTGACAGGATGTGCACCAAGTGCTGGACCTGGATCCCTTCTGGAGCTTTGTATTTCAACTTAGGCTTCATTAAAGAGATGTTATACATCATTCTCCCCTGCTGACTGGGCTTCTCATAATGAAAAGTACCTAAAAGGTACACTGATCTAACCTCCTGAGAAGACTGAAACCTGCCTCTGATAAGGAGCAGTTAATTCAATCACACAGGTATCATGAAGCTTTTAAAAAAGGAAACTTTCCTTGCTTGGTTATTTTAGTTGTTGTTTATTTTTCGACTTACTGTGTTCTTAGCCTTCCTAGCTGCAAATACAAACTCATGTGGCTCTGATCACTGTGGACAGAGTCCAACTCTTCCTTCTTTCACTCAAAGTCATGGATATTGCTGCCTTTCCCCAAGATGGGTCTGCTGACACAGCTCGGCTGCTGAAGGGAGAAATTGGGTACCCCTCCTTCCCTCCCCTACTGTCACTGC
This sequence comes from Passer montanus, assembly GCF_014805655.1. Classification (NCBI taxonomy): domain Eukaryota; kingdom Metazoa; phylum Chordata; class Aves; order Passeriformes; family Passeridae; genus Passer; species Passer montanus. Next base: position 2,791,584 of record NW_024356504.1, read on the forward strand.
AAATCCGCACTGGTGCTTGTGCCACCAGCACAAACAAATCTCAATCACCAACCAATTCAGCTCGCTCATGCAGGAGAAAATTATCTACTAAAAAAGTTCTCTCCTGGGTTAGTGATTTGAACTGGGTTATTAGGTTTTGTATACAATCAACACTACAGCCAATGTAAAGAGATGGTCCAGCACCACACAGCCAGGAGCAGGAGGCAGACAGCAAGACTGTCTCCTGAGAGCCACATGCAGCTGTATCAGCTCAGACAAAACCACAGCAACAGATCACTTTTGTTGGTTATACTGTGGCATTAGTACACAGTACCCTTTCTCACACCTTCCCTTCCCTTTCATCTCTCAGAATTTTCCTATCAGTACAAAAGGAAAATCTGGATGAGTTTCACAAAGAGGGCAGGGGTTCTACACCTACAGTAATACCCTAGCCTTTTTTTTTTGCCAAGAGAAAGAAAGCTCTCTACAATCCAGAAAGGTGTAAATTTAAAAATCCTTCTCATATTGTAGGCTACTTGGAGCAATGGACAGGCATCAATGTATTCTGAGGCCAGGCCAGCTACACATAGCCAGATGCCAGAAAAAAAAGGCAAAAAAATAATGCTTCCCATCCATTATTTAATAGTATATAAAAGGTGATGAGAGAGATTTTACAGATGAGATTTTGACATTCAAGCCCAAGGAAAGGTGCAAGGGGAAGTGAAATCCAATTGATACTGGAACAGCATAGAGAATGAGAGATTTAAGGCAGCACCTATAAGAAAAGTGCATGTAATATTGGACCCAAAATGTCACAGGAGGTTGCAGAGTTTCTGAAGAGATGACTAAAATATTGCAGTAAAGAGCTGCAGTGAATAGCAACAGGTGAACTTAAAATGTGAATTGAAAAAAAGGAAGTAGAGGAAGTGAAGAGAGAACTTGCTAAAACACACACACACAAAAGGTGTTTGAGACAAGTAAATAAGCAGCACAAGAAATCAGTTTAATACATGATATTGAAGTTTGGGAACAGCTGTTGCTCATGTTCATTTGCTCATGGTCAGCACATGTAAGAACTTAAGACACAGCTGAATGATCCAGCTCTGTGGTAAGAACCCCAGCAGGATCTGTGTCATCCAGCTTAGTTATAAACACAGCAATAATTAAAAAAATTTTACATAGGCTGCCCTGTCTCATTTAGCAGCAAAGCTGATTGAGCTGCCCTTATCTTCCTGCTCATTCCAGCCCCATCCCTTCCCCTGATTATGCTGGTACAGCTCCTGTGCAGCCATGCAGCAACCAGGGCAGGGAATGATCCAGGTGAAAATGAACCAGGCCCCACACCTCTCAAACAGCTGAACCACTTCCCCATGCAGTATCCCAAGCATTTGTGCAAGTGCAATGGAAAAGACATGGAAGTATTACTACCAAAAAATGCTATGAGGAACTATGGTTTCAGTTCATCAGCCAGGAGATTAAGCTTCAAGAATTCCCAGATTTCTTAGGCTACCTGCTCTTTTGTGAGTTTAGAAATCTATCTGAAGAAGTTTCTGCCTAAAGAAGAAAAGATAACCGGGCTTTAGTTCTGCCATGTGCAGGGAAAAGGAGTTTTCCTGATAACCTCAATGACTAAACAGACTATCATAGAACTTAAAGATCAGAGATTTTTACAAATCACTTTAACTCTCCCCTCCAAAAAGCATGAAAGCATCAAGGATAGAGATTTTTATTTCCGTTTCCTGAACCAAGGTAGGTTCCAGACAATTCACTGTAAGGCTTCCTGCAACTGTGTCTCAAATAGCCAGTGTAGTCTGTCAGAGAACAACTGAAAAGTAACAAAATCCAGAACAGCAATTGGCAGGAGTCTCCTATCTTCAGAACTATTTTTTTTCCTTTTTCCACCTAATGGTATTTTTTTTTTCAAAATATCAACTCTTACAATATTCTTAGAACAAAAATAGGAATGCTTATTACCTTAGGATTATATCCTGTACCTCTCTGCACTCTACTCAAAAAACACTGCAAGTAACTAACAAGTGTCAGTGCTGCTTTAAACTTGTTTGTATGTACATGTCAGGTAAACATATACAAGCATCCAAAGAAGAACACGCTTCCTCCAAATTCTTTATCTTCTCACCTTAAAGTGCCTCTTCCAACACTGAGTTTTCTATTCTTTCCACTTGACACATAATACTATAAATCTAGCACTGCCAGACAAAAACAGCAGCAGAGATTTCTTGGCTGTCTTTGAGTCCTCTTTTTACCTGAAAGGCCAACTAGAGCCTGGCACATTTTCACCTCCTGGGCAGCTGACAAGGCTGTTTCAGAAATATGGAAAGCTGGAAGGTGTTGTATTCATTCTCACTCACCTTTTTTAACTGCAGTACAATCAAGTGATTTAAAAGCTTTGAAGAACAAAATAGGTATCAATGCCTTCATGTTGGGAGATGTACAGAGATCATTAATGGCAGGCTGCTCAGGTTTTCACAATCACTATGAAATATGATCTCAGACTGCAGATGAGGCAACACAATTTTTGATTCAGTAAAAAAAAAAAATCACTGCCTTGTCATGAACTTCAGCTGTATGCAGGTAGGTACCAGAGAACTCAAAGGAAACTGGGTAGGGTTGTTTCTGTAGATGAGGATTGCTGTCACATCCCACAAAACTAACTTTAGTTAGATTAGTGGCAGAAAGCTAACACGGCCTTCTCACTGCACAAAAGCCTTGAGAGGTGTGGCATGAGTAACTGATCTCCACTTGCTTCCAGAGATCCAAAAATAGAGGTGAAGTGTGAATATCCCATTTGTTTCAAAACGGTGCCAACAGAAATTCCCAGCTGGGGCCTTGTCTCCTATCAAAATATGCACCTACAGAGCTGTAGCTGCACTTAGGCAAGAGGAGCTGCTTCTCACTGCAGCAGAACAGCTGCTCTGCAGAGTAAGATCTACAGAAGATTCTGTACAGCAAGAACTGTGCTGGTGCAGGTTTCCAAGAAACAGCCAGACTGATGACTTGACAGTCTAAATGAGATGTTTCTAAATTTTCTGTATCAGCAAACCCCTCCCCTCTTTTAGACTTTGGGGTGTTTTTTGTGTTGGGTTTTTTTTTGTTTGACTGGTTCTTTACATTTTTTACCCAGAGTAGTAGACACACATATCACCAAACCTATGAGAAAAAAAATACATTAGATGCAGACTGTTCAGTGCAGATCCAAACACCATATTGAGAGCACCAATCTGAATACTGGTGCTATCTCAATTACAGCATTAAAAATGATTACACTCTTCTTTACTACATGCAACAATTTCATTTTAGGTCACATGTAAGTGATGCTTAGCAAATACACAACCACCTCTCTGCTCCCTTTTCTCCCTGACCTGTGAGGGGACAAAGCTGGTGAGGAAATGCAGAGACCTGTGTTTGAAATCATGGATCTGAGTCTTCTACTCTATTATGAAGCAGAATAAAATGAAGTGTTTTTCTAAAACTACAAAAAAACAACAAGCAAGGATTTTCTGTCCCATTTTTGTATTTACAATGTAGTGCGTATTCCATCAAACCAAGAATGAATGAAATACACCAACAATTACACTCTCTTTAATCACTATCAACAGCTACATTGCTTACTGAAGTCCTCAGATGTCTATTAATCCCTTTAAAGTTTAAAAACCCTCTTCTCATGTTGGTATTACACAGTGAAGTTATGTAGAGCATCTCTGGCCTTCATTTCAAAACAAGTGGTGGAAGTGACAGGAAACAGAAATTCACATACAAGGAAATATACATGTGAATTACAAATATCCATTTTGAACAAAACCTATTTTAGTGACTTCGTATTTTACTGTGTAAATCCACATTTGTTGATACAAGGAAGAAAGGATGCAAGCAGAGTCTCAGAATTCCTGTATTCTAAAATTGTGTTTAGTGGTGGTCAGCATGGGACTAAACAGAGATACATGATATTTCTAAGAAGTCTCTAGTCTTTTATTTAGGAAATAGAAAACATGTTTCTAACCCCGGGGGGGGGGAGAAAAAAAAAAAGACAGGTGTTATTCCAGAAGAAGATTGTGAGCTGGCATTCCAATATTTAAGAGAAAGAAACAAAAATTTTAAAAGTGTTTCATGAAAAAAAAAATCATATGCTCATTTAAAACTTTTTATCCGTGTATACATTTAAAACGTGTAACAACCTTTGCTTAAAAAGATTTTTAAGTCTGCCACGTTGTTTTTGCTTACTACTGTAACACAAAATAGCAGATATGCAGGATTTGAGAGTAGAACAAAGTCAAAACACTGCCTTCTACTCTAGGCAAGAAAAGAGGAAAAAAAGCCCCCAGCTGCAGCAATGCAAGGCTGGTGTAAGGTGGAAAAAGGCATGCGAGCTGACATTTGCTATTAAAGCTGGGATAGAGGTCAAATCCTGCTCGTTGTGCAGCACCCAAGTCTGTGCAAAACTGGCAAAAGCAAATCCCAAACCGAGATTTACCAGCCGCAGCCTGGCTCAAGTTCACTTTGGGTTAAAAATACTCCCGGGGAGCAGCGGCGCGGCAGAGGGAACCGTATCCCTGCTACGTGACCTGCGCGCGGGCTCGGGCTGCGCCCGCGGCTGCCGCCCGGAGCGCGGTGTTGGGTGACCGGCACCTCTGCCCGGAGACGGAGCGACAGCGAGCCGCCGGACCGAGCGCTGCCCCGGCTTCCAGCACAGATTTTATTAAAAGCTTCTCGTTACAGAGCCGGGGAGCGCCCCGCGCACTCGTGTCCATCGCGGCGGGAGTCTGTTTGTTTATCCGTACGGCGCCGGGGAAGCGGAACTCCGGCGGGCGCGGGGGGCCGCGGCGGCCCCGCGGGAGGGTCCCCGGAGCCCGGCGGGGCCGGGGGCGGCAGCGGGGGAGCGAGAGCCGGAGCCGCTGGCTGCCGACAGAGCCGCCGCCGCCGCCCGGCCGTGGCCGCCGCCGGGCCGGCTCCCATCCGCCATTATCCTTTGTTCGCGGCGCGGCGGCGGCGGGGATGTTGCAGGGCTCGGCTCCATCTTTAAGGCGGGCGCCCCTCCCGCGGGCGGTGCGCGGCCGGGCCCCCGCGTCCTGCCGCCCGGCGGCTCCCCTGGTCCCCGCCGGGCTCCATTTCCTTCCCTCCCCCCCGCCCCTGTTTGCTGGGCGCCGTCCTCCTCTTACCGGTTACCAGGCTGCTCCGTCACTGCTTTCGTTCGCGCCTGGGATCTCGCCGCAGTTTTATTCTCTCCCCCACGTAACACACCGCGTCAAACTACACCTCCGCCGCGTCACTCACACACACAGGCGCTCCCAGCCCGGCGACAGGCAGGCAGCGGCCGACTGAGGAGCGCCAGCCAGGGAGCAAGCGCCGAGCGCGCCCGGCCCCGCACGGAAAACGCCGAGCGCTCACGGAAAGCGCCGAGCGCCCGCCAGGCGGCGGGAACGGCCGAGCGCGCCGCCGGCCCCCGCGGAAAGAGCCGAGCGGCCGCGGAAACGAACGAAGCGCCCCGGAGGGGGAGGCGGAAAGAGCCGAGCGGGCGGCGGGAAGGCGCGAGCGGCGCTTCCGCCCCGGGGCGGCCCGCGCGGGAAGCACCGAGCGGGGCTGCGGGGGGGGGGAGGGGGAGCGCGCGCTCACCCCCCCCGCCCGCCGTGCGCGCGGCCGAGGCGGCCGGAAACTCGCGAGCGCTCACGGAAGCGGCCGAGGGGCGGCGGAGGCCTCGGCCTCAGCGCGGCGCCGCCGAACGCGCTGGGCTGGGAAAGAGCCGTGCGACCATCGGCTCTCACCTGTGACTGAACCATGCCGACGAGACCATGGCACTAAATGTTCAAGTTCCCTAAACACCTCCGGGAGCGGTGACTCCACCGCCTCCCTGGCCAGCCCATTCCAATATCTGATCACCCTCTGTGAGGAACCCCCTGATGGCCAACCTAAACCTCCCCGGGCTCACCTTACGACCGTGTCCTCTTGTCCTGCTGCTGGTTGCTTGGCAAAGTAACCGACCCTCGTGTGGCTGCACCTCCGTTCAGGCTGTTCCTGAGAGGAACAAGGTCCTGCCGAGCCTCCTTTTCCCCAGGTTCTTCTCCTCTGGACCTCCCTCCCTCAGCCACTCCTCACGGGACTTGTGCTCCTGCCTTTTCAGCTCCATTGCCCTTCTCGACACATTCCAGCATCTCAAAGCCTTTCCTGAACAGAAGGGCCCAGAACTGGACACAGCATTCAAGGAGTGGCCTTATCTGTGCCAAGTACAGGCAGACAATCAGTGTCCTGGTCCTGCTGGCCACACAATTTGGATACAGGTCAGGATGCCATGGCCTCCAGGGCCACCTGGGGACACTGGCTCATGCTCAGCAGCTGTCGACCAGCGCCCCAGGTGCTTTTCTGCTGAGCTGCTTTCCATCCACTCTGCCACAGCGCACAGAGCTGCATGGGTTTGTTGTGACACAAGTGCAGGACCTGGCACTTGGTCTTGTTGAACCTCATGACACTTGTCTCACCACTGGTACCACCAGTGATTCACCATTGATCCACCTTGCCCAGATTACTCTGCATAGCCTTCCAGCACTTCTGCAGATCAGCACTCTCACCCAGCTTGGTGTTGTCTGCTAATTTGCTGAAGGTAGACTCAAGCCCTCACCCAGATCATCAGTAGGGATATTGAATCGAACTGGGCCCTATGCTGTCCTTGGGGGACACCCCTGGTGACTGGATCCCAGCTGGATGCAGCACTGTTCACACTCTCTGGGCCCACCCATCCAGCCAGTTGTCAGCCCAGTGAGGAGTGCACCTGTCCCCATCATGGGCTGCCAGCTCTTCCAGGAGTATGCCATGGGAGATGGTATCAAAGGAGCAGGCATGTCCCCACAAACACATCGGTGCCATGGGAGACCTGCTACCCCCAGCTCCGTGGGGCTGTGTCTCTCCATGGGCACACCCTCCCTGTGTGCCCCACTGCCATGGCTGCTGCCCAGACCCCCTTCCTCAGCCCCCAGTGTCACCCCAAGACCCAACCACCTCTTCCCTTTGCAGGCACCGTATGGCAGGTGAGGTGCCATAGCCAGGCCATGCTGTCCCTCCATACCCTTTGGCTTCCCGGTGCCCCCGCTGTGCCCTCCACATGTGGTCCTTCAGGTTATTCCTCTAGACTTTCCTTGGCTGCCTTGTTTTTACTCCAGCCCGTGACTCCCATCCTGCTGCCTGCCTTCTCTGGCCCTGTGGCCAGCCCTTGCAGCCCAGAGCCAGGCACAGGGTGACTGCTGCTCCATCATGACACGATATCCCCATGGAAAACCCCAGCCCTGGGTGCTGGAGGTGGCAGAGGTGTGGCCACCAGGCACCTAAGCTATCAAACCTCTATATTTAGGGCAGCTGGGGGCAAGGTGGGGCTTTGCACTCATGGCCCCCGCTCCCTGCACTGCCAGCTCTCAGGAGGGACAGCAGCTGGCAGCGCGGGGCAGAGGAGCAGCTATGTGTTTGTGCCTTGCCAAAGAGGAGCAGCCATGTGCTGTGGTCCTCAATCTCATCTGCAGTGCCAGTGTGATGTCTGTCGCTGGGGGTTTCAAATGCTGGATAGGTGAAATGTTTCTGGGAAAGGTGTTCCAAAGAGCTGTGCCACCAGGGAGCAGGGAAAGAGCCAGTGGTGCTCCAGCCAGGTGAGTCCATCCCCATCTTCTGTTCACAAATCCAGCTGAATGCACTCAATATACACCCTGAAGAATGGACTGCTCCAACTACAACCAGGTAAAAACTGTCTCTTCTCAGAAAGGCTGCTTTCCATTTCCCAAGGCCTCAAGATGGCACTACATAACAAGATTTGAAGCTCCAAAGCCGGTTCATTTTCGCAGCTGGCCCAGCACGGCACCGCTGCCAGGTGCACTGCATGACATGGCATTGGTGTGCCACTTAGTTCAGTTCATCTCGAGTCTTGTTTTCTCAAAAAGGTTGAACTGATTTTACTTATGCTGAGTTTCATCTAAATCCCCCCACAATTGCAAGAGATGGTGCAAGGACTGATAACAGCTGTACTTTGCCTCAGATTTTGTTGAGTACAGTTATTCTAAAATAAACTGTTGATATTTAAAAAGAAAAAAAAAAGGTAGCTCAGGTTAAGCAGCTAAAACATTGTTTCATTTCCAACATGTACTATGGCTTGGGCCACAGGTCATTTTCTGCTCTGCTGCACTTTTTCCTCTGCCCTGCCTGCAGACAGGAGCTCTGAGGTTGCAGGGACAGCGTAGCCCTGGCTGCCACCAGTTTTTGCTCCAGCTGTGTGGGCCTCTGCTGTGCCTCTGGCTCATACCCATTCCCATCTGCAGTGACAGATACTGACATAACTTTTGGAAATTATTTTTCCTTTTTGGAGTCTTCTAGGATATGAAAATCTCCATGCACTAAGCCAGTCTTTTACAACTCCTTTTGGGAGCAGAATGTTTCTTCCATTTAAAGCTTTTGAGACAAGAAAGAAATCTAAACTTAATGTTCTTGATTTGGTCAATTCAGTGGCAGTGAATGGAAATGCTTCTGCTTCTCATTCCGAATCACCAATAGAGGTGAAAAAGGCTTGTTTTACCATCACATCCTTCTCATTTCACAGGATACTGAGGTAGAGGGTTCTTTTTGGTAGTGCTTTGACATTTGAACTCCAGCCCCATTGCTCAGTTTTAATATTTTAATGTGTGTTTAATAAACTATCTTCTCTGCATTTTGTTATCATGTACAGATGTAAATTAAACTAGGTAATTAAAAATATGTTTTAATTTGTCTAAAACATGAACATTTTTACATTTTGCTAGAACTTTTGCATTTCCAGAAGTGATTCTAAGATCAAAGTATAAGGATTCATCCTTTGTGCTCCTTTTAGTAGTAAAGTACTTTGTGTGAGAAAATATTTATTATGAGCAGAACAAATGTAGCTATCTGTGTCTGTTGTTTGGCACATGGATTTTTTAAACTGTTTTCTCATCCTTCTCTTTGCCCTTTATGTTAATGTTTGTATTTCATCACCATTTTTTGCTCACACAACTGACAAAACTCATGTGTATTTACCACCCATACACATTTCCCAGAAACTGCATTGCTTGCCCCAGTGCAGCAAGCCTAAAGAATCACAGCGATCAGAATTTAAGTGAATAAACTCTGGTCCTCGAAAGGCGAATAAAGTGTAATAACCAGATCTGAGGCTCCCATCAGGAACCTGGGCAGCACTGGCAGCCTGAGCCATGAGAGCGCCGCTGGTGTTGCCCCAGACCAGGCAGGGCTGCCTTTGTGCCTCTGATCCTGCTGCCTCTTTGGGGCCGATGGCACCCTGCTGGCTCTGCCAGTCCTGCTCTCGCTCACAGCCTCAGCATTTTTCTGAGAGTCTGTCAGCTCATGAGGAGTTTGCACAGGGCATCCTGAGCAGTGGCCACGTCTCTGCCAGCCAGCGTAGGCTCCCCATATAACAGCTCAAGAGAGCAATTGATGTCAAACCAAAGCAGATGGCAGAAGGGTGTTAAGATTACACCCAGTGCACCGTCACAGAGGCTCAAACCATGGATGGATGTGAGCTGGACTCATGCTTGCTTCATACTGGCTCAGTGGCAGGGCTGTGTGGAGATCTCATACAAGCTGCTGTGGAACCTTCTGGCAGCTGCTTTGCACATTCCTTCTTCCCTTCTGAGCAAAACTGGGGCGCTAAGTAAACTTGGAACTTCTTTGGGAGAGGGAACAAAAGTCTGAGTTGCAAAACCCCCTTCTCTCACTGACATTGACACCTTCCTTTCACGGATGCCTCTTGGGGAATCTGTAGAAAACAGGATAGGAACGATGTGCCAATTACCTACAAAGTCCAACAGGGAGAGGCTGACTTGGAGAGTAAATTGGAATGCTCAGCAGTTTTCTTCTTCATCAGCAAAAGTTTGCTTGACATGAGTGCAACCGAGCAAGATTAATTACTTTTCTTACAATTAAGCCTCAGAGGCAAATTCATTAGTTTTCAGCTTCCAGGTTGCTTACCCTGGGCAGCAGACTCCTTGCACGCAGCATTGCAATTGATGGCCCAGGGTCCATAGAGGAGTGGCATGGAGATCAAGAAAGGTTTGTGCTTGGCTCTGTGGTGTGGCAGAGTCACAATGCACACGATGTCGTCTGGAGCAGTCAGTGCTGCTGCACTGGTAGCATGAAAGACAATAATTATTGTGGAAACACAGAAGAACATCCGTTTTTAGTCTACGTACAGCTGTAAAGACGGCAATACAGAAGTATTTTTTGCAGGCCACAGGGATCTTTGAAAGTGATTTGTAACAATCTTTCGGTATCAAACACTCACTGACAATTTCTAGAGGATCACTGTGCTCTGCCAGTGCAGAAACAGAGAGTGTTTTGTACAAATATGACATTAAGCACAAGTATTGCTGGGGAGGAAAGAAGGCAGAGAAGATGAGGTGTGCTCTGGGGCTTTGCAGCTGCTTACACTAATGGATATTCATCCAAGGAAAAGGAGATTATTTGCAAAAATGAATGTGGAGGGTGACAATATTACATTGGACAGTAAAGCATCCAGCACTTTTCACTGTACAGAGTATTGCATTGCAATTTCCAACCTATACAAACTGACCAACTGATTTTAAAGCAGATGTAAAAGAAGGTAGGGTTGCATCCACACCCCTGTGATGGACATGGCCATTCAGTAGCACAGACAAAGCTCTGAACTGGTGCTGACTTTCTGAGGACGATGAAGATAATAAAGAGGTGTTATTCTGAAATCCAATGACAAAGGCACTCCAGTCCTCCATTTGGCCTCTGCTTCTGAGATAGATGGAGGCTTAACTCCAGACTCTCATACAGAGCAGTCTTCTATCATTTCATAGCCTCTCAGGATCAGCTAGAACTGCTTACTCATCAGGATATGGACAAAACCCTACAGGTTTAGTATCTGCCATAGAGAACAAGATTCACTGGCCTCCCTGAGCACTTTATTACAGAACTAGGTCTAAATTCACAGTTAACTCAGAACAAAGTAACTGATAATAGAAGTGGTTTTTCAACATCATACCACTTAAAGTTAACGACCTGCAGCTCAGGTCTGCCCTTACTGCTCTCGGACATTCATCATTGCTAATGGTAATAAATCTTCCTGGCCAAATACAGGCTTTACAAGCAGGCAGATTGCATGCTCAATTAGCCCGAGGAAATTGGTCACTTTGCTTAACCTCTGCTGCTTGAAATATGGAGTCCCACTGCTGCACCATCCTGCTGGAGCAGCACCACGTCCCTTCCACTGATGGAGCAGACGGAGAGGGGAAATCCTCTGCCCTGAGTGGGGGATTCAGCTGTTCCCCACCACATGTCTCCTTGTGTGGAGCAGAGGACCTGCCCAGCCCACAGGCTGCTGCAGCAGGGTTTGCCTGCTCTGGCCAGTGCAGCCATTACTTAGGGAGCTCTGAGAGCTTTGGTTACATTCTGAGCTAAATAACAGCCCATTTCTGAATTATCAAATATCACCTCTCCCAGAAGCAGAGGCGATGTTTCAAGGGCAGGAGTGTGGGAACAGATAAGCACAAGCAGCTTTTTGACACTTTGACAGTGTGCTGTGTTTTCTAAGGGTAGCCAGAAAAATAAATCTGGCTTTTTGAGCACACCGCAGAAAGCCCAGCCCAACCCACTGTCTGAACTCTATGCAGACTAAGAAAAAGTCTGGGCTTTCCCTTCAATCCATGAAATATTTCCTCCTGAATATTTTCTTCCCATTACAGCTTCACTTTTCTCTATCTTCCTCATTAAGCTGAATTTCTTCTCACTTTGCTTGAGGCCTGTTTAATGATTTCTCATCTTGGTTACTTTGTTCTGAGAATTTAAACCAGATTCTTCACACAATGTCTTCTCATTGCAGAGACATCCTAGTTTATGTAACCCAGGCTTCCGAGGACCCCCACTCCCTATCCAAAGATAAATGATGACCTGTGTTCTCACTAAACAGTGAGAACACTAAACTTGTGACCAGGCTGCCTTTGCCGGTATCTCTGTCCCCTCTGACTTAGTGGAGGTGTGACTCAGGCTCAGCATTGCAGGGCCAGCTCAGGTACAACCTGTTGGCCTCCCTCTTCTGCGCTGCTTTCCCTGCCTTGGGATCGACAGATGCTGGCCCTGCAGAAATGTGGTTGTTGTTGTTGTTGTTATCCCATCTTATGGCAAGTCCCTCATGTGCCAGATGTCAGCAAAACTGCTTTGGGCTGAACCTCTAAAGGTCACATAAGCTTTAAAGAGCATCTTGTGTTTTCATGTGACAGATTGTCACACAGGAGGGAGAACTGCAGTGAATCGGTGACCAGGGAGGGGCTTAGACATGCTGTAAATACCTGGTCCCTCTCCAAACAATGGTGGCTGTTTTCTTGTCTGTTAAGCCATTTTATCACACACTTCATGGCTTGTGGGCCTGGGTATGCTCAAAAAGTTTCTGTTGCTTCAAGAGCTAGAAAAAGCGATGGTTGGAATAATTAGCACTCAATAAGGTACCAGGCATGGCAAATACAATGTGAACGGGTTACTGACCTGGCACTGCAGTGTACCTGGGACCCTGCATGCCATGAAGCAAGTGCTGTCATGAGGTCACATTGGCTCTACACACGAGGGAGAAGGACTTGGGGCTTCAGTAACACACCAGCTGGAGAGCTTTTCCTTTCAAAAGAACAGGATTTCATCTGCTGCTGGTATGAGACACAATGGAAGTGAAAGCCAAAATGAGAAACCAAACCAAACACAGTAAATTCTGTCAGGGTAAAAAGAGAAGAGAAAGGGAAATTAGGGAATAATTCCTGGAAATGCCCTCAGCTTTGGCTCTAAGTGCCCACATTTTAACTTGGAGATGGATGTTGAAACTGGTGTATTCTATATCACTCTGATGTTAAATACCCCATTTCTATCTGCACAGCCTGCTAGTTTTGAGCCTGTTCCTCCCATACAGAAAATATTACTTAGACTGGCTGCACAACTTGAAAAAAAAAAATCTTACCCCTCAAGAAGCTAGCAAACACTAATTTGGTGACTAATTGTGGTTCTGGAAGAAAGAGAAGAGCTGGTGTGTGGTGTTTGGTTTCAGTATCACTAGCTCACAGTCTTGGTTAAACAAAAGTCCATGTGGATTCAGCAGCTCCATTTCTTAGCAGGTCCACTTAGTATAAACTCAGGCTGCAGGATTTAGGGAAAGGAGGGAGAGGTTGTTTAAAAAAGAAAAATATAGTGAAAACATTTAAATGTAGTGCAGGTTGATCTGAAACAAAATGCAGGCAAAAAAGAGGGTGGGTGGAAGAAAATTATGATTACCATTAGCCCTATTTGGTTTCCATAACAGGCGTGTGCTATCTATTACTAATTTAGCTGATGAGAGAGCCACAATTTCTTTAAAACATGCCAGGACTCCAGTCTGTCTCTCAGCCTGTAATATCCAAACAACAAATTGGGTCCCAGCTGGGATGTGTTTATCAGTTTAAAAAGAACTGATTTTCTCTTCCACAGTCAGAAGGAAAGCGTTGTCTGACAACATGAACCAAGATCAATGCTCTCCCCAAACTCCCTGCAAATGGGCAGTTTTGGCTATCAGTCCAAATACTGATTGTGGCTCTGCAGCTTTGACTCTGCCCTGTTTCTGGCAGCCCATCACCACTGTCCATCCCATCCCCATCATCCACCCCACCAGCAGGGTCCATCATCACCTTTTATCCACATCCCACATCTTCTGCAGAACTAATTATGCTCCGACCTCTCTGCCCAGAGGCTCTGACTTAAGTGAAAATGAGTCTAAGCTGCTTTGAATCAGAAACAGGCAAGCAGGAAGTCTTGGTCCAGATAACTGGGTTTAGCCTTTTTGTGTGTGTGTGTGTGCTTATTCTTGCCTATTGTCTTTCAGGTTGATTTTTATGGACTGCTAACTATTAAAGCACAGAGATTTGTACAATACTTCCATTAGCCTTGCTATTATGTGTAGGTAAGAATGAGATACTGCATCTAATCACAAGTATTTATTTATCCAATGATATAACATATTTACTTATGTGGCTATATAACATACAATTTAATTTGTTCTATGAAAATAGTGAGCCTTCCTTACTAGATTTGTGTCAAAGCATCTGAACATAAATTGGAATTCAAATAAAAAAATCACATTACTTTAAAGTATTCTTATTTAACTATTGATAAAATAGCTCAGATGGGCACGGTGTAAATGACAGTAAAATTGGCATTTACAACAGCCCTATTAGACAAAAGGGAATTGGACTGAGAGAAGCAAATCGATTTTTTTTTCTGCTCTGTGCTTGAAGCAAAAACTGTGTAGAGAGGAATCTACTAATTTAGAAAATCTTAGTCAGTTAATGGGGGTACAAATGTTTGCTTTCTCCCTCTGGGGGTGATCTCCCTGGGGTGTAGGTGAGGGCTGTGGTGGGAAGGGGCCTCTAGCCCTCCGCAAGGACCCTGTCTGACCTGGTGTCCCCTCTTTGAGATGATGGCCCTCAGTCCCACTGAAGTGACCCTCACATGTCGCTGCTGGGAACAGCAGCGTTTTCAGCTCTGCTGGGGGCTCCTGGGGCTGCACCTGCCTTGTCTGCTGCTCCCCGGCAGTGAGCCCCTGCTGGGAGCTGGGGAAACCACCCTGGGATGTATCCATGAAAATGTGCCCCAGAAATCAGCACCCGAAAAGCAGCTCCTCACCTCAATTTATACACAAAGCATCCTTTTTATTTACTTATTTTTTGGACAGCCCCTGATTATATCATACAGCTGTAGAAATGCTTGTTTCCTTCTGTTCTGCAGCTCCCCCAAACCCCAAGGGTACGAAGGTTTTGTGTTTCCATGCCCCAGCCACAACCAGTGGCTGGCTGTGGGGTGCTCCGTGGGTGTCCAGCCGTGGGTTGTAGCTGCTGCCCAGCTGTGGGTGTGCAGCCATGGGATTCACAGCACCAGCCTGGCTGGGGAGCAGCGAGTGGGAGCTGCTCTGCGTGCAGGAAAAGCAGAGGCTACTGACTCAGATCCCCTTGGCAAGATAACTATTGATTGCCCCCCTTTCCTCCTCCCTTAACTGGTAAGGTTTGATATAAATGAGTTGCCATGCAGAGCTATACAAAAGGATATTATACGATGGGGAAAAGGCAGAGCCAAGTATTTGGCTGAGTTTAGGCTGTTCTGTGCCTTTCCAAGAACAATAAAATTAACAGAATTATCTCTGTGTGTGCTAGTGCTTGTGGAAGGCTAATGGTGTCAAAATGGCAAAAGAAAATGAGAACAGGTTTGGGAAGGCAGCAGAGTGTTATCTCTAGATGAGAAGATTTGTGGTTTAATTTTAATAGCTTCACCTTGGAAAGATTCTGCTGTGAATGGAGAGTAAGTCATTCTGGGAGAGGAACTCTCCTGCCCATTTCTATCAGTAGGAAAAGAATAACAACAGTGGGAAGGATGCTGCTGTATCTGGAGGCAGCACATGGAAAGCTGATGTTCTTTAGCAGAGAATATTTCCTCACTTCTGTTTAGCTCTGGGGCATGGGTGATCTCTAGCCCTATGCCCATCACACCTGTCTCAATCTGCCAAATACATTTAGCTCTTTTGGGAGCATAAGTATACAAGCAAAACCAATTTAAAGATCCAGTTTGTTTTCATTCATGGATGCTTTTAGCAGAGAAGGAACAAATTGGACACTACCTATCCAGGTTTCTTGCCTCAATTTGGAGTTTCTGCTGAACCCCATCTGGATGAGTCTTGACTTCTGCAAAATGGAAGTAATGCAGTAGAAGCTTTGTAGTTTGCAAAGCTGTAGTTGGGTCTGACCTTGGTCCTGACGTCTCCCATCACTGATTTCCATGGTGGACATGAGATCTGCCCTGAGTTACAGCAGTTTTGGTGTTTCTAAGCTCTGAATTTCGTCCTCCTCTCATTCTTTGGGCTTGTTGTCACTTTGACCATGGCTATATCAACTACATGTCCAAGAAGAAGGTGAGATAAACATCCCAAAGATGCTTTTGTCTTTGAGGCTTGGCCAGCCTTATCATAATTTGAGAGGAACAGGAGGGATCATGAAATAGAGTGAGAAAACAACACAACACTGTACCATTTCAGTGCCAAATTTCCATGAGTTGGCTGACACAAACATCTCAGCAAGGCAGAAGTGTGGGAGCCATGGGAACCTGAGAATGCAAGAGAAAGCATCAAACTGCAGCACTGACTCCTAGTGAACAGAAACGAGCTGTTTCTGTAAGCACAATGCCAAAGCTCTTAGAGTGTGCCAACCACAGTCCACGAGGAATAACCTCAGGTTAAACATCTGCACAGGCCAGATAACCTGGGGTTGGCTTCATCTGCAAAGAGCAGCGGGCTGGGTCCCAGTCACTTAAACAAGTTAAAATTTGGGTGATGGTGTCTGCTCTGTTAGGCAAGCTCACATGAACTACCCCAGGTCAGACACCTCTGGGGAGGAGGTGTTTTTTCCCAGCACTGATTTCTTTGTGCAGGATTCCTGCATGTTAGCATGAACTACCCCAGGTCAGACACCTTTGGGGAGGAAGTATGTTTTTTCCCAGCACTGATTTCTTTGTGCAGGATTCCTGCTTGTTAAGGACATCTCACTTAGCATGGACTGCTATGCAACCATGAGCCCATCAGTGCTCCAGAGCAATATCTGCCATCCCTACATTTGGAATGATAGCAAGCTGCCAAGAATCCTGATAACAGTGTTCTTTGATCATTCCTTTTCCCATCATTCCTCTCATGTCATCTCTGGGGGGAGGTATCTCAGGTGATGGAAGGTTTGTAGGAAGAGCTGGTTTTTCTGATCTGAACAAAGAACACTTGGGCAGATTTTGGTGAAGCCTTCCTCCATGCTGCTGTGCAGGGGTGGCTGCCAAGTAGTCTGTGGGATGCCAGCAGCTCCAGAACTCCTCCATCAGCTTTTGCCACAGCAGAGGGTCTAACAGAGGATATCACCTTTCCCTGCAGATCTAGTCTTGCTCTTGGGTTGGAAGACTGGGTTTGTGTGGCAAAGTCTTGGTAGTGGGGGGCTACAAGGGTGACTTCTCTGAGAAACTGCCAGAAGCTTCCTTCATGTCCAATGGAGACAATGCCACTCAGCTCCAAGACAGACGTGCCTCTGGCCAAAGCCGAGCCCATCAGCAAAGGCTGGTACTGCCTCTGGGATTACATATTTAATAGCTACAGAGACACGGGTGGGAAAAAAAATTGCTATGAAAAAAGGTTTGGTTAATAATGAGATTTTCCTGTGACTCTCTGCAAGTAAAATCAAACTCTTGGAGTACTGTTTAAGATGGGCTTAATGCAAATAATATTGGAGTGCCATGCCCAGAAGTATGTAGGGTGACATAAGTATCTGGGGTTTGGAACACTACTATGAGAAGCTATATCTGTACCCTGAGTTACTCTGATAATTCTCTTTTTTGCCAGAGTTTGCCACCCTGCTGGGACACCAGCATGATTTCTGTCCCCAGCCTGAGACAGCTTCTGGGAGATCAAGATTGTTATTTTTTTCCCTCCTTTTAAATCTTCCTGAACAAGAACTTATGTGCAGCCTAAGCAAAAAGTCCTGAGGCTGCAAATAGCAGAGAAAGGAGCTATAATGACCATATATGTTTAATGGCAGGTTGTAAATGACTGGTGATGTTTCAGCTGGAGGTCTTCAGCAGTGGAAGTCTTGATCTCAGAGTGGTAGCTGCCACCCATTAGCTGCAATGAAACAAATGGAAAGACTTCTGTGTCTTTGCTTGATGCCTTTTTTATGTCCCAGGTTTGGAGATTTCCCTTGTTCCCGAGAAGCAGACTGTGCTGACAAAAAGGAGAATGGCTGGCAGCCAGCTTCAGTGTGGGAGTCATGCTGCTAGTGCAGCCTGCACGTTCCCAGAGGCTCCCTGGGGCCTGGATTCTGCTGCCCAGCCCCCATTGCAGTTGGGAAAGACAGAACCAAGTTCCTTCACCCCTTGGTCCTTCCTAATTCCTTGTGTGGACAGTTCTGTCCCAAGGGGGTAACACTGGCCAGCTGCTTCAGCCGAATGTGGGTGCTGGTGGTAGCATCTGCTGTAACCTTGGTCAGACCAGGTCATATCTGCTCTCTTTATCTGCCTTCCTATCTTTGACCTTCTCCACCTGGATTTGTGTTCATAAAGAAAACAGTAATTTCTCACTTTGTGGGTTTTTTTCCATGCAGTCTGGGGAGTCACACAATTTCTAACCAAGTCAGGAAAAAGATGTAGTTCAGATCAGTCTAGATTGTTTAGCTGGTACAGACTCTCATGGAGTTATTTCACCCTTTCTAAAATATTCCATTTCTATCCAATGCAACAGCAAAAAATTCTGTTTTGAAGAAAAGGCAAAATATTTTGATGCCTTGCTCTGTCACTCTGAATGCTTTATGAAAGACATATTTGGGATTTCAGATGATTTATCTATGGAGTGTTGATTTTGGGGTGGTGTCCATCCAGTGCATCTCTCTGGCTTGGCAGCCAGCACCCTCTCCTGACAGCACCAGGTTTTCTTCCCCTGAGCAGCCAGGACAGGGGTTTGCCTGTGGGAGCTTTGGGGGCTGTGGGCTACCCAGCCCTGCTGCAATGCATTATCAGGGCAGAGCTGAAGATGGCAGCAGGAATTTGGTTTCTTTTCCTGTACTTTGTCTCCTTGGGAAGCACAGCACAGAGCTGCTGCAAATGGGGCTGTGATATGGGTTTCATGATATTGTTCCTGGGGTCACTGCAGAGAAAGAAACTTTTCTTCCCTTGCATTTAGCCCTATTTCATGCACAAAGGACACTGAAAAAAACCCCAGAAATCTCCATGTGGGTCTTCAGCTCAGGTGACTGCCTTCTGTAGGGATCCTGCTTTTGATGTGGGGACACAGGCTGTACCCCAGCCCCATGAGCTGCCTGCATGCCTGTGCCCCCAGCCAGACTGACTATCCATGCTGTCTCTGATGGACTTCAGGAGCAGGCACCACGTGGGATTGCAGCGCACAGCTAGAAAAAGAAGAGAAGAAATTCAAGGCAAATCTGCATGTGCTTGCTGGATGCCTTGCGTACCCACAGGGCTGCTGGCCAAGGGGCTGGCAGCAGGTGGCTGGGGAGGGGACACTGCCAGGGGTACTGGGGCTTTGCCTTCTCTGCCAAGGGGGAATCACAGCATAAGATCTGCTTATATTATAGCAGTAGGCAAAGGAGGGATGCCTGGTGCTCTGCCAAGTTTGCAGTCGTGAGCACTTGACTGTCAAGCCAACAAGAGAGAGGCCAAGGAAAACAGCAGGAACTTTATTCTACATCTTAATTTATTGATGTTTCCTTAATCCTCTCACAGACCTCATCTGTTTGAGAAATCAGGTTCATATGTCACCTGTAATGTCTCCTTCCAGACAAATAGCACCACAGCATCTGCAATTTTCATAAGTGTGTTGCACTTTGAAGACGAAGATACATGGGACACTTCAGCACAGATTGCTTTTAAGTGCTGCAGGATTTGCCTCATCAATGTGAAGGTCTATTCACTGTACACTGCATGCTGGTATTAGTTTCAAGTTGCTCAAATGCATCAAAAGCAGAAGAGCCCATTGCTCCAGGCAGGCACTGTCAGCTGATGCATTGCCCAAATCCTCATTTAGAAGGCAGAAACTGAGAGGAAGCCTCAAAAAAGGAAAGGGGGAAAAAAATAAAAAAAAAGAAAAAAATTTAGGAACCCTGTAAACTTTACATAATTTCCCAGGTTTCATTCATTTTACTGTAATTTTACACATGTCTTCACATTAAGAGCTTATATTGTCAGAGGAGCACTCAGGATAAGTAATGTCACTCAACGAGTCACAAATGGAAGCCATGTCGGCTGGCATAGCAAAATGGATCTATAACTGGCTTTTTGTCCCTCAATTTGACATGATTTAATTTGATTTCTGTGATTTATGGCTGGGAGGAGGATGCCTGCTGTTCCCCCATTCCCTCCATACACCCAGGCTTGGTGTCTTCTCCTCTTCTGAATATCCTGGCTTTTGGAGGTAATGAGTGTCTGAAAGGGCAGTGCACGTATTTCTGGCCTGAACTGATTTTTAACACAGAAACCGGGAGAGATATTTTTTTTTACCTGTCCTCACTGACATGCTAGCATAACATGTATCACTCATGCCAGTCCTGAATTTGGAGATTATGGCGAAACTGCATTTGTAAGAAAAATGAATGAGGTGTTTGGGGTGAGTTATGGAGAGCTGCAAGAATTTACTGCCATGGCACGGAGCTGCCAGTGACAGCAGTGGCACCCGGTGCCACTCCAGGCCACTGCTGCTTGGAAGCCTCCTGTGCATGTTTATTTACTCACTTAGCTCTGACACAAAACGTGCCCTGACAGTGAGTTTCCATGGCCTTCAGTGGGATCAAAGCTGTGACACACAACAATAAACCATCTGTAAAATCTCACAAGCTGCTACTTGAGCGAAGAAAGAACCATCGCTGATTTAGCAAGAGGTGTTGCATCCCAGTATCAAATACAATTAAATTCAAGATAATAATGCACATATAGCAGAGGGCCAACACATTCACCTTTGTGGATGCAGTGTGTTAAGGTCCCTGCAGCCAGCTGAGGCACTCCTGTTCTTGCTGCCAGTGCAGAGGCAGCACCTTCAATACACCACATGCATCTGAAAGCTGGGGCTCTTTGCAGCTCACCCTGACTAGAGGCCACAGCATCAATGTATGAAATCCATTTGCTTTAACATCACCTCTTTCTCTGTGCCCTTGCCGGCCGCTGCAATTTCTGGCTCCCTGGAGAGCAGCAGCGAGCCCCTGGCTCCCAGCTACCAGGTCAGCACAGCTGTGCCACAGCTGCTTGCAGGCTGTGTGTTGGTGTGGTGTGCAGGGCAGGGGCCAGCCATGGGCACACAGGGGCTCTGCACTCACTGGGGCACTGCTGTGTGCCACACACCCCTACACGTGTGCACACGGGTGCATGCAAGCACTTCGGTGCATGCTGCTCTGAACTGACCCCAGCTGGCAGCACTGGCACGGTAAATCCACGCTGCCAGTCGAAAAGCTCTCTTCCTGCTCACCACATGCAGTGCTCTCCATCTCTTGTGCTGTGACAGGTGTGAGTATGAGCTGCTGACCAGCTGCTGCTCCCAGCAATGATGATTTTGGCATGCAAGGAGGTCCTGGAGCTGCTGGGGTGGAAGGCACCCCATGAAAGGAGAGGTGATCGTCCCTCATCTTGCTCATCCCACAGACACTCATGTCACTAGCTCTGTGAACAGCCCCAGATAAGCTCCTTCCTGACCTTGCCAGTCAGGATTTTAGGAAGAAAACATGCAAAGCTACTGTTGTGCATCCTGTGCCCAGGCCACCCTCCAGGCCCCTACACTACCCACCCGTAAAATCTGGGCAAAATTTACTGCTGGCTGTGCAGTAGTAGGACAGACAGACTCCTGCCATGACCCTGGTGGGTCATTCACAGCTTTCTGGTACCCTCTCTCCTTGCTGCATTATGCTTGAGTCATGAATATATGTATTAACTACAGAATAGTCTTAGGCAAACATTTATCTTGCAGAGCAATGGCTGTTGTTAAAGACACTGGGGATGGATGTCTAGGAAAACAAGCCCATTCGAGCATAGCTCTGGAAATGAGGACGTCCTCACAATAATTTTTTCCTTGGGTTAACAGTTTCCAAATAAGCAGGTGAAATGGTCTGAGGTGATTAAAGCAATAGAGAAGATTAGTTTTGTTATATGTAATCACCTTTGCTTCTCTTTTACATGTGGAGTGATTTTCTCAGCAGGATGTGTTATCTATTTTAGGGAATGCTAGTCTTTTTGTTATTCCTTTTTTAAAATGTAAATCAGCTTTTTAATCTTTTTGTGTCAATTTGATAGACTGTAATAGCAAGTCTGTTTGGTAGTAGATTCCCCCCTTCCCCAAGCACTTCTTTGCCTTTAATTGCCTTAATTGTTCTAATTTGAATAAATCTGGGATCACACCTTGGCTTGTGGAAATTTCCTGCAGATCTACAGTGTTCTGCATGGAGCCACTCCTTCATATTTCTCTGTCAGTTCTCTTGGGTGAGATGGCAGGGGATGGGGGGAAGGTGGAAAACTCAGGTGATGCCTGATCTTGGCAATGAGAGGGTACAAGTGCTCCTCTAGGCTGGGCTGCATCTTCATCTCAACCCTATTTCACTCCTGCTCCTACAGTGAGTAGAGCCCTTATCCTGCTCCCCGGCTGCCCCTATCTTCTCAAAGAGATGAAGTTCTGGGTTAAATTAGGCAAACCTCAAAACACACAGGCTTTTTTACTGCTGCAACTTCTTCTAGCAGTATACACAGTGCTGGGGCACTCGTTTCTGTAGGATTTCCTCTCCCTGTGCCTCAGAAGAAGGCATGGATTTAAAATGCTTATTTTAAGTGACACAAAGCAGTAGCAGCCTTTTTCAACAGTGCTTAGCTCTGTTGCCCCAACACTCTCCTCATTTTGGAGGCAGGATGCTCCCAGGAGACATTCCTGTCCCCCTGTGCTGCTCATTGCCTTGGGAAGCTGCAGACCTTGAGCTGTCGCTGCCCTTTGGATCGCAGACAGAAAGAAGGGAAAGGTCTAACCTGGCATCCTTGTGCATTTCATTGGTGAGCTGAGATAATTTTACCCTGACAAAAAACCATATGTCCATCAATCCCTAGACCTCGGTGGTGTATCCTCACTGAAAGATGCAAGAAGGAGATAATGCCTCCATCAGTACGGGATCTGATCGTGGTGGCGTGTGAGCTGATACAGCCTGTCAGGTACATGACAGGGTGGAGAAGAGCCTGAGAAATTATTTCTTATAGATCACTTGGAAAACAGTCCCTGGAGCAGCCCAGATGAGAAGGGCTCCCTTGGGAGCACTGGGAAATGAGCGTTCATCTGTCAGGGATGTCTTGAGGAGGTGGAGATGGCTGTGGGGCTCCTCCTGTGCACCCTGGCCCGGACAGGGGGACCTGCAGATGGTGATGGGTCCCTGCATGTGGGGTGTTGCCTGCACTGGGAAGGTCCAAAATCAGTGAGGAGGTAGAGAGGGGCTTTATTTCCAAGGGAATTGTGCCCAGAAGGCCCAGGGCAGCGCAGAGGAGTCAGTCCTCCTGCTCAGTCTGTCCCCACGCCATCCAACCCGAAAGCTGCTGGGACTGGGGGGAAGAGCTCTTTTGATTAAGCTGCCACAGGGGCACTCGCCAGCTGTGGGGTCACTGCCTGCTTGCAAGGAGTAGTTACATGTTACTGGGAAGTAAAGAAGGAAAACACTACATGATTACTGTGGAGAAAGAAAGGTTACAGTGAAAAAAGGAATTAAGGGAAAAGTAACAAGTTGACCATTATTAGAGAGGGAGATGCAAAGAGATAAGTGGGGGGGAACAAACATCTAGTACAGTGTATTAGACTTGGGTGCGGATGTAAGTATAAAATGCTCCACAAGTCCTGTAATTGAGAAAATCCATCAAATGTCCTGACAGCTGTTCCAGCATTTCCAGAAGCGATAAAACTTGAATTTATTTCACTTCTGGAAAGGGGGCAGTATCACCTTCTGGCGGCTCTAATGAAATGCCATAAAATTTGAGGAAAAACTGTGCTGTAAAGTAATAAAAAAGGGCAGTCGGCAGCGAGTTGTTTGCTGAAACGCTGTCGTAGGGGATGTGGCGGGGCAGAGCTGCTCCCACTGGTCACAGCAGCCAGGCCGGGGGGATGCTCTGGGCCCTGGCCCCGCTCCCTGCAGTGCTTGCCAGTGGCCACAGCAGAGCTGAGCACGGCTGGGTCTGCGCCCTGGTCGGGAGGCACAGAGGTGACAGGACAACCATTAGCTCGTGCCAAGCTCAGGCAGGGCTGCAGAGGAGCTGCGAGAGGCTTGTGTGGCACTCACCCACCTGAACCCCAGCGCCTGGGCTGGTTCAAAGCGCAGGAGGGCTGCAGAGTGCAAGCACTGAGGAAATTGTCTTAATTTGGGTTTTTTATTAACTGAGTCATTTGGTGACAAGAGAGAAGGTCATTGCTGTTTACCTCCTATGGTAGCTGCTAGGCAATAATCTCATTTTCCTATTAAATTTGTTAATTGAAACTAAATTTGTAATACAATGTTTAAGTTATTTGAAGGCTCTTGAAGTCTGTAATTTAACCCTAATTTGTTGGCAGCAGAACACACCTTTTGCATACATTTTTCTTTTTGGCTCACCATCATCTCTCACGTAATTGCTGAGACAGTTTTCTTCCATTGCCTAATTTCATGTAAATGCCGCAGGCACCTTGGGAGCCAGTGTTACTACCCCCAGCTGGCAAATACTAGGGATCTAGGTAATATATTTAAACAAGAGTGGGAGGAGACATCTAAAAATAGAAGGGCAGGAAGAGAAGTCCTGGATGTGCAGGGGGACTCCTCCTCCTCCTCCTCCCCACTGTCAGGGGTTGGGCACAGGGGTGAAGGGTGACACCTTGTCTTCCCTGGGTGACACAAGGGAAAAGTGGCCAGGAAAGCAGACCAAGAGCCACAAATTTACTCCCACTTAAAGGTTAGCAATGTAAAGTCCTCCATGACAGATGGAAAGCTTTGGATGAAGCCATAAGGATGACCTGGCTAACCCATCCTGGTCATTATGAGCACTAAAGCACTGTGTTCTGTTCTGTGAAACCCTGTGCCCAGGTGCTGTGGCTGTGGGTTTCCACCAGCATCTCCCACTCTTGGACACCTCCTGTGGCTGATGGATCTTTTGGGGGGTAACTGGGACAATTGCATGGGATGAGAAGTCTGTATTTTGGTCAGACTGTGGTTCCTGGTAGCTTGAGTGCAGGATGAATTGTGGGAGTCATGTGGGAGCAGGAATCTGCTGGAGGGGGCCCAAGCTGAGGGAAGCATCTCTGCCATAGTGCAGGAGGTGCAGCTGCTTGTGCTGCGCAGCACGCTGAGCACTTCACACCACAAACCAGACAATAAAGACAGAAAGGTGATCTGTGAAAGGATTATGAAATTCCTAAGTGGGATTGTTCTTTCACACACACTGGTTTATATTGGCCAAATTGGAGAGGCTGAGCTCTGCTGATAACCTGTGTGCTTTATTCCATGTCCTCAGGCCAAGTCCCTGCTTCTTACAGAGGTGTTGAAATGAACAAGGGAATGATTGTCTTCAGCCCATCATGAGAATTCAGAGCTCTTTTCTCCCAGCAGGCTGCTCATGGTCTCCGTTCTCTTGCTTGGCACTGTGTGCAGTGGGAACCAGGGGCGTCCTGTGGTGTCTGACCAGGTGGCATGGACATTTCCTAGACTGCTTATGGAAAAGAGCTTTCTCCACAATGAGTACTCTGGGGCAGCCCAGGACTTCCAACAGGAATTACCTGAGTGCTAGGGAGAGGATTTCCCAAAGCTTAGGTGGCAGTGTATTGGAGGCAGATACTAAAATACCCTCTAGCAGGGTGGAGCGAACGCCCTCGAAGGGAACGGTGCTGGCACTGCACGGCGGGGAAGCCCAGCTCCTGCCCAGCCATGGGAAGGATCCTTCTGATTAACCCAAAGTCCAGATTTCTACATGAGGGTTCCCATGGCAACCAGGCTGCGCAGATTAAATATTTAAAAATATGGAAGTGATGCTGGTGTGTGAGGCGAATGCAAGAATGTCAGGGCAAGTGGTGTCTCTCTGTTCCATCCACGTGGATGGGTTGTGGCCCATGCCATTGTCCTGCAGCATGGACAACACCACTGCCATCTCACTGGCAAGGCTTCTCCAGGCTGGGAGCAGCCACTCTGCCCATCATCCAGCCCATCAGCATTGCTGCCCACAGCCTCTGTGGGACACCCCCTCTCTCCAAATGATTTTCCACACCAAAAACTTCAGGACACAAAGCCAGCCCCTTTTGGCAGTTGCTTCCTTTGCTACCAGTGCTCTTTAGAAAAGAAAGATGAAAAAATGCAATTTTAGTGCTGAACAAACCTTCCCCAGGCTTCTGCCCAGTGAAACATTATTTGTGGAGAACTTCAAAGTGGTTGCCAATAATTTGGGGTGGGAGGGGAGCAAAGCAAAGAACACTGCTGATCTGCCTTCTTTGTACAGCTGTTGGAAAGCACTTGCTAGTAAAAAGCAAATGCTCTGTGGGAAGTGATCAGCTTAATGATATTTTGATGGAAGATTTTTAATCCACTAGAAAGGAATAATCTGCTTTGACCTTGTTTTGTTTGTGACATACTGTTTTACACAAAGTGCGTGGCTCAGGTGGCACTGGCCCTGCTCACTGCGCTAAGATTATTCTGCCGGCTCCAGCAGTACCCATCCTGTGGTAAACCAAAAAACACCAATCACAGCAGCACAGGATCTTCTCTGGGAGTTGCGCATTTCAAGCTCAGCGTAGCCGTGTCTTTTCCCACTAGTCACGTTAATTTATTGATCCAGCAATGGAGTAACAGTGGCAATGCTAAAGGAGGGCGGTGCCAGCAGCGGGGCGTCCGCAGGGAGGTACAGATGGCATCTCCAGGCACGGCAGAGGTTTAACGGCACCGCAATTTCAGCTCCCGTCTTTGGAAAAGAGATATCTCATCTCTGAAATGGCTGGGAAGTTAGGGAAGTTGAGTTTTTAATGGCACCCACCATACCTATATCCACTTTTAACATTTCAGCCTTGTCTCTAAGGTAAAGAAGAGTGAGGCTCATTAGAGCCCTTTTCTTAATTAGCTGCTGCAAACAGATTTTATTTTATAAATGCCTGAATGTAAAGTTATTTGTGTACCTAATTTCTTTTTTATGTTACATTTATTTTTAAGTGTTATTCACAAAGGCTTCACATTTATAATTCTTTCAGGGGCATTACAAACAGCAATGCACATTTATTACAACCCCTTAATTTGCTGCATTTTATTTCCATATGCTTTTGAATTGCTATTGAGCTTGTTTCATGCTCTTCCCATCTTTAAATTGTATTTTTTTATTGTACATAAATGGTAAATAATTGATACCTGCCATCTGGTGCTAATCATCCTGCCAGCCCTATGTCTCCACCCTGTCCTTTCATTCCTTGCTAGCCCTCCCCGTCAGTTCTTTCCCTTTCTTTCCCAATTTTCTCTGCATCTTCACCCCTTTGCTCCCTGGAGGTGCTTGCAGTGATGTGGTGCCAAGAAATACGCTGCCCTTCATCTCTGCTCAGTCCAAATACTCCTGACACCTTTCAGGAGAGGCAGTTTCCCTAGGGATACTCAATCTGCCATCCCTGCTCAAGCTCCCCTCATCCTCATGGTCTGTCCAGGCCCATCACCCAGGGATCACTGCAGACCCCTCAGCTGGAGCCCAAGCAGGGCTGGGCTTTGCAGCATATCTCCTATGGTGCCCATGTGCCTCATTGCTTCCTTGCCAGCATTTCCCCCTGTGTTAGACCCCTGAGAGATGAACACTGAACTGCCAGGCTGGGTTTCTCTCAGTATAGACCGGGCTGGGAAAAAAGCAGCCAGATATTAGATATTAATGGCAGCAAACCTCCAGCGCTGGTGGCTTCAGAGAGAAGCAGCAAGCCAGAAGCCACGATGCTGTGACTACCTCCTGCCCTGTCACAAAGCTCCTCTGACTCCTGAGATTGCTCAGCAGGGAGTTACATGGGCTATGTACTCCAAAAATCACATTTGCAAGGTATCCAGTTGCCAAAGTAGGGAAAGCCCAGAGCTGCCTAAAACTAGAGAGTGCTTTCCATGAGCAAAGCCATTTCTTTGTCTTAGCCTGAATCTTTCTAGACAAAAATAAAACCTCCCTGTAGGCAGATTCTTGGGATGGAGAATCTCTGTCTAAATGGTTAAGAGTTCGGCAACCTTGTGAGTAACCAAAAGCAAGGCTTCAAGATGGGGAATACTTGGGAAAATTCGCAGCCAGCATTACTACCAGCGCAGCCGATAATAACAGCTGGTGCTGTGCAGATATGTGACCATCCGTGCTGGCTAATTGTTGATAAAATCCTAGGAGTTATAATTAGCCCCTGTGGGACTCCTCATGCCACTGAAATGAAGCACGTCTCCCTGTTTGCAGGGGGTGGCCCAGCACCCTCAGGGTACGGGCGGGCAGCGCTGCCCCGGGGCAGGGGAGGCTGGGGCTGTGGGAGGGCATTGCAAATAAATAAACCAGCGCCTGCCACCTTTCCACATGATGGCCAGAACGGGCTGTTACAGGACAATCTTTCCCTTGCCAGAGCACAAGCCTTCCTGCTGCAGGAGAAGGATTTTGGGATGCTGTACCTGAGCGTCCTTCTGTCCATCTGTCTGTCTGAGCACGGTATGCTGGGCACAGGTGTGTAGTGCTCCTCTGCTCAGTGCAGCATCCTGAGAGCAGGCGTGCAGCTGCTGCACAGCCCAGCCGTGTCACCAGGGGCAGGCAGAGGTGGCCTCGGTGCCAGGGAGCGGCGTGGGGAAGTCTGTGCACCAGTGAGCTCAGTGCGAGCTCTCCGAAGGGAAGGGCACTGCCAGCCCTGGGTCAGTGGCTGCAGCCTCTGTCGTGATGGAAAAGCGGCTGAAGGCTAAAGGCATCGCTCCTGAGGGACTGATGCCTGCAGTGTATTTAGTAAAGAACCAGCCTCCTTCCATAATGTCTGTATTTTAGTGCACAGGCAACAGCCCTACTAAATGTGCCTCGAGCAACTAACACCCAGAGAGACACAGATGGGCTCTACTCTGTCCTGAAGCCTCCTTTTTGGCAATCTCACTTCACTGGGGGACCGATCAATCAATAATTAAAACATGGGGTAATTAAAATCTCATAAAAACCTTCTCGGAGTCTTCAAAGTGAAATATATTGGTTTTCCACTAGCTACACTGCTTGTCCTGATTTTGTGACATCCCCCACACATGGTGATCTGACCACAGTTTCTTGCTGCTATGGAGAGCAGGAGCTGACAGCCTCCAGGAGCACCAGTCGCCAGTGGCTCCCTCTGGGGTCCTGATGCATTTCCAGCAGTGGTTGCATCATTTGCAGCGTGGCTGCATGCGGAGATGTGCTCATGTGTGTGGCATGCCAGCTTTCGTATGGGAAACAGGGAGGTTTTAGCTGCTAACATCTACCAGAAACTGCAAGCTCTGGGTCCCCTTGCAGCTGAGTAAAGCCCCCACCAGCCCTGAACAGAGTCACTGTGCGAGTACAAAGTGAAATCCCACCATGACAGAGGAAGACTAAAGGCATTTTACTGCCAGGTAAAAGGTGACCATTCTAAGAGCTGAACTTGTAACATGGGTCTTTTTTTATGTGTTCATAAATCTAGTGATGGCAGTTTTCCTACAGAAGACACAGACCTTTTCCAGGCATCTAAGGGTTAAAACACATCTAGCAGACTTTGAACCCTTAAAGAAAGCCCCTCTGCCCAGGGAGCTTTCCTGGGCGCATTCAGGCCTCTGACACACTCTAGCTAAATGGCATTCATTAGTTTAGAGGAATTTCCTTAGAGTAAAAAACCCTATACTGGAGCCAGGTACTACCAACGTGTGATTAATAGCAAGTGGTGGGGTCTGTGCTCGTCAGCCGAGCAGGCGGGCATGGGGGGACAGAAAGCTCTTCCCAAATGTCTTTGGCACAAGCCTCAGCAGCTCTTTCTAAGCTTTTCCTGAAATGTAGCTCACTTGTGGGATTAAAAACTGCTGCTGCATCCACAGTTCTGCTCACAGGTGAGGCACAGCACTGACATTTGGGGGTTATCCAAGCAGGACAGTTCCTGACCGTAGCTTGGCCTGGATGCTGACGTTGGCTGCTCGGCCACATCCCCTGGATCCCCCAGGCAGGCAGGGAAGGAGCTGCAGGCTGGGGAGCTGTCACCCCGCTCCAGCCGGCCGGCCACAAGGCCACCCCTGCGGGTCCCCCGGGAGAGGGTCCTTGGGGCCGCGCGGGGCTGTGCGCCCGCAGCCTCCGCATCGCTCGGGCCGCGGGGATCTGCAGAGATGGCTGTCATTGCCAGAGCTGCTGGTGCCCAGAGCTGGCACTGAGGCTGCTGCCTCGTCCAAATCCTCCCACGCCCCCGGCGAGGCTGCGAGGCTGGCACGGTACCCGGCGGCTTCGCGGGGAGGGGGGACGTGCCGGCTCATGGGCCTGAATTTTCTCACTTGTGTCTGATGGGCTAATTATTATTGATTGACATTTCTGGAGTTTTTGGGGCACTTTGGGGAAGCGTAGAGTGTGGGAAGAGGAATATGTTGACAACTTTTTCACATAATCCTTTCCAGCCCCCTCATTTTTCAGTCAGCCATGGAACGCGTCCAAATATCTGGGATTTTAATGAAATTAAAAGCAAGCGGACCCAAAATCCCTTGAAAAATGCAACAAAGCATACACAAATTTCTGTTTCCTTCCTCTCCAGCCCCCATACCACAAGGCTGGGATGGATATCCAAGGAGGTTTGGTGGTGATCTAGGGAGGCTGCCCTGGCCCTTGCTCCCAACCCCACACCAGGGCAGCTTGGTACTGCAAGGCTACCCTACTTGGGTGATCTTGTGGTGTTTGTTGAGAGCATTTTCCCCTCCCTCCATGGTCTGCCACCAGCTCCTGTGATAAGGACTATACTCTATTTATGTGACAGTCCTGCCCACACCAAGAACTGCATGGCATCCTCAATCGTGTTCCAAGGGAAGGTCCAGCACCCCTGTGTGCTGAGCTGGCTTAAGCAACGTTCCAGGAGTTACGATGCTGGTGTGTATTTATCCTAAGCCCTGAGTGAAACCCCACCGGGAGCTGCACCTCAGCGCACGCTGCTCAGGATCCCCAGAGGGCTTCAAGCATGGTTGTCACAGGAAAAAAAATATAGCTCTTGATAATAATAAGTAACAGTCTAGCTTAACTGAACTGAAGCAAGCAATTTGTACGGCATGTGCTGTAACAAAGCAGTTAAAGGTGGTTACAAGGGACAAGCAGTCTCACACTGCACGCAGCAGCGCTGGCACGTGCAGCCTCCACCTCAGCTGCTGAAAATGCATTCGCACAGGTTTGGCCACCGCTGCAAGAGGCAGCTCTCGTACTGCATTGTGAACGATGGAAACTGGGGTACAGTAAATACCTAACTGGCAAGCTGGGTTTTAAACAAATTTTCCTCGGAAATGGCAACCCAAACTGCCTGCATGGCCGGGAGCATTGCTGCTTCCTCACTGCCGTGGCTGCTGGCGCCAGGCAGAGCCAGCATGGCGACGTCTCCAAAAGATGCTCCCGTTGCGTGCTAATGCTGCGAAGGTACAATCCAGACACAGCTGGAGCTCTGGCTCCTACAAGATATTCAAACCTCAGCCTGCAAACACATACTCTTTCTATTTTCCCCGGGCAGCTTGCTTAGCCTTTAGGCTTCCTGGGTTTTGAATTGACTCTGCCTTTTGAGTGGGAGTTTTAAGAAAAAAAAACCCAGCAGGTTGAAAGCAAAGGAGCTGGCTGTGCTGACTAACCTTTTTGATTTAAGGCAAATGTGGGGAATACTGAGGGGAGAAGCAAAGCCTGTGCTTTGTGAGCAGCCCAACAGCAGTGCAGCACGCGCTTAAAATGGATCCCGATACCTGCCGTCCTCAGCTCAACATTATTAATGTTATTTAACCTAAACAAGACCGGACAGGAGGATTTTCCCCCAGCATGGATTAGTGAGTCAGGAGAAAAACGAAATTCAGCAGAAATCCTCTTAGTCATTTTTATCAGGGGTAGATTTTCACATCTGAATCTCAGCTGCCAATTTGCATGGATAATCTCAGATTAGCTTTAGTCCATGGTTCATTTTTTTGTTTCTCCCCTAAATAAGCCCACTTTTGCAGTGACAAAGGAGGCAAGCAATTCTTTAGGAGAACGGCTGTGACATCTAAATAACAATGATAAAAAAGTCCATCTAAAACCGAGCAGCAGCTCGGCACTTTCGGCTCCCCCCTCTTCGCTATGCATTATTCATGGTAGACAACAGGACCAAATGTGTATGCTCCCTGTGCAATTACCAGGAGAACATATTCAAAGACATATGCTAGTGCCTCTTAGTGAAAAGAGATGTGCAAGTACCCATTATTTACTAGGCACTGTTATAAAATCTGCAAGTTTGACTCCAAGGTTGCAGCTTAATTGACTCCCCCTGGTAGCTCTTGTCATCCATCTAATTCAAGCCATGTGAAAGCCTGGTTGTTGTTTTGTGTGTGTACAATACACTGGCTGCTTTGGCACATGCTGGTGGAAAAAATGTGGTTTGCATCAATTAACCTTTTTTATAGCAAGGAGAGTGGCTGAATGACAGGGCTTCTGAGAAGCGTGTAAAACTTCAGCGTGTCACTCAGCAAATCGTCACTGAGGTCACCCGTGTTATCATCATGGCTGCCTTTGGCCCCGCTCCCCCTGAGCACAGAAGCCTCGATAAGGATCATCTGCTTGGTTTATTGCCTTCATGATCCAATAAATATATTTCCTGTGAGAAAACCCTTCTGTGGGATTTATTTAAATCAGCCTCCCCAAATTCATCTCTGCAAACTTCCTTCCTCTTCCTCCCACACTGTTTCTCTCTGCGTGCCGTGAGCTTTAAGGATCTCTGCTCTGATTCCTTTCCATATCCCCTTCCCAGGCAAGCAGTAACCTCTGTGCATATGGAAATAATTTTCCTCTAATCAGACATAGCAGTCCAGCTCCTTTTATCCCACAGTGCATCCCCTGAAGATGCATGCCCCTTTAGAAATGGTGTGCTGAGGGCAGTGGGAATGCCCCAAAAAGGAAGGACAACAGTTTTGGGAAGAGACTACAATACTGTTCCTTACCCAGTCAATTGAACAGAAGAATCTGTATGGAAACCTTCATCTTAATTCTGAATAGGAACAAATTCAAATAAACAGGTGTATTTTGGAAATGTGTGGAAATGCACACTTTTTTCCAAGCAGTCCCTCTCTCTGCAGTGCTTTGGGAGGTGAAGCATCACTCCCAGACTGGGAGGAGTGACAGAGCGGCGATCCGGTGTTCTTCCCACCCTAACCCTTAATGTAGACATGCTGCAGCACCGCAAAAGGGAATTGACTTCACTGCAAATGAAGCAAGGCCTTAAGTGCTTTGTTGAACAGCAGCCGAGCTCTTTGGTAATGAACAACAGTGACAAAAGAAATAAAGAAGCAAGCCGTGATAGCCCAGTGTGGTTGCAGAGGAGTAGCTGCTCCGATGGCTGCTGGCGTGAGATGACATGTGAACACAATCTATCTCCACACGCTGCTGCAGCCTTTCACCAGAGGCTAGTTTAAAAACCTTGAAGACTTGGCAATTAATAGGACCTCTAATTGAAACAGAACAATGGTAGCATTTTAATTGCCATGCTGCTCCCCTCCAGAGCATCTTGGTCTAGTAGAAATTCAAGGTTTCCACAAGCAGGTTTAAAAGCAGGTTTTAAAAATCATACAGAAACTATGTCATACATGTTTTGCCTCAAGAGCCATTTGACTCCTTGGGGAAGGGATTAGTTACTTCACAACACCAGAGCCACACATTGGGGTAGAAAAGACACGTTGCTTCAGTGGGTGACATGTGCCCTGGAAAGCTTCTTGCTGGAGGACACAGACACCAGCTGCAAGTACCAGACAATTTAAAATGCATTAAACCATGTGCTGGAGCCCAGACTGGAGCTTCCTTTAAAAAGAACATTGGCTGATAGTGATTATCAGCTGGGCAGGGAAAACTCATTGGTGTTGGTGTCATGCGAACTGGGATGGTGGTATTCTTATGTGCCCTATGGGGATGCTGCAGAAGTTCAAGTCACATAAAAAACCCCCAAAACAACAGAACCAGAAGTCTGGATATTCCTTCTAATTACCTGGATTATCCTGTGGTTTGCTGGCATTGACACTGGGCTCTTCAAGGAAGGGACATTCATTCCTCCTACAGCTGGGAAGAGAAAAACTCCATGTAGCACTTAGAATGATAGTAAATGGGATTGCAGCAGCAAGCCCACCCCAGGGCAGAGTGTGGACAGGGACTCTTCAGGGAAGGAGGGAGATGCTGGAAGTGCTGGGAGCTCTGCCAGCTTCCCCTGTGGTGGGTGCCAGGGCCCGTGCTGGGCAGGAGCCGCTGGCAAGTAGATGTTGTAATATATTAATATACTTTTATAATTCCTTTCATTTCCAAGAGCCCCGAGACACACCACAGCAGATAATCCTGCTGATTAGCCAAATCAAAGCTTTGTGAGCAAACCCTGCACACTCTTTAGGGAGCTGTGCAACACGAAATCAATGTATTGAAAGAGCACTCTCCACAGCAAGTGCTGCTGATTCACAGCTCTCGTGTGCTTCCCATGTCAGGGTAAGTGACATCCAAGGAATGGTCATGGTGTTGTTTTCCATTATTCATTATATGCTGGTCCTGATCTGTTGAGACGTGAAAGACACCATCCCTTTCCCAGGGAGATGAGAACCAATGCAGAGGGAAAATCGAGAGGTTTCTGCTGTGCATATGTGGGAGACACCCGACCTAGGCTGAAGCAGCAAATGCTTCAGGAATGTTTGGAATAAGTCTGCAAAAAATGGTGAGCAGGTGTCTGGCACGATGAGGAGAGGAAACACAGGACAACAGATGAAGAATAAAGGTCTTTTCTCTAACCAAAAGCTGTATGAGGACTCTAAAAGCATTCAAAGCCAAACCCCTTGCTGGGAGCTGGGCATTTGCTGCTTGTTTTTCAGGAAACCCCAGTGTCAGGTGCTCCCGCCTGCAGCTGGTTCCCGGTGCTCGCTTCAAAACTCCATCTTGCTCCTCCCTGAGGGAAACAGCAATGCTGGGGGGAGCAGCACCCTGCAGGACCCCCGACACAGCCCCCCTTTTCATCACACCTGGGGAGGCTACACCAGACCCCTGTTTTCATCCCCCCCAGCCCTGGCAGCACGGAGGCAACCTGACGCTCCACTGCGGGAAGGACCTATTAGATAATTGACTGCATCCCCTGCCAAGGCAGCAGGTAGTCTCCTGACAGAGGCTGTAACAGATATTAAACATACTGCTCTTGATCTCAGCAAAAAAAGGCCACTGGAGTAATTTTTTTCTTTAACCCACTAAGTAAAAGCTTTCTAGCTCATCTTAATAGGTTTTATCTGATGAAAACGGTACATTCATCATGGAAAGGCTTTTCTTTTTTTTCTTCCCCATTAAACTTTCGAAGAAATGTTTTAATTT
Source organism: Passer montanus (assembly GCF_014805655.1). NCBI lineage: Eukaryota > Metazoa > Chordata > Aves > Passeriformes > Passeridae > Passer > Passer montanus. The sequence continues at coordinate 2,826,645 of NW_024356504.1, forward strand.
TTTTTAAGCTGTCATTGATTTTTTGTAAGCAAAAATGGACATGTTGAAGCAGAAAAAAAAATCCGTTCCATTGTAAGCCAATTTTCATTTAGAGGAGCATTTCAACATACAATTTCCAATTTGGTCTCGTCACATCCTCCTTGTCCTGCTGTTACACAGGTCAAAACATTACCAGAGATTGATAAAAGTGCAAAAATGTGAGCTTGTTTTAGCAGTAATTGGTACTTTTATACTTGTTTCCAGACAGTTTTGTCTAGCTGCTTTCCTCTTTTTCTGTCAGCCCAAGAGAATAACACCCTCAGGTAGCTGTGCATTGATGCCAGGCCTATGATGGGGAGATTTGTTTCTCTCCCATTTCTAAACAACCTCCTCAACCAGACAATGGAGTATGACCTGTATTCAGGTGAGCAGACACCAGCACCAGAGCACACCAGCACGCATGATGACCATAAAGTAATTAATTTCTCTGTTACAATCAATGTCCTTGCTGAAACACTGCCTGTCCCATACTCCCAAAAGCCTTGGTAACCTTCGAAGCCTTGCCCTGCTCTCACTTCCCATCTGGGGTTGTGGGGGATGAAGAGTGGGGTGGAGGGCTTTGGAGTAGATCCCTGTCAGCGTCCTGCCCCCATGTCTCAGAAGCACAAGGTCATGAGCATGGTGAATCTGGATAACATCTTCTGCTGGACTTCTGAATATTGAGCAACCCCTTGGTGCTGGCAAATACCGCGGGCAGTGCCCGTGCTGCACCTTTGAGCCCTGCGCACCTTGTGGCCTCATTAGCCCCAAATTATGTCCAGCCAGGGCTGTGAGCAAGCCAGTCTCCAGCAGCCAGGGCTTCCTGTTGCCAGCTCAGCACCTCTGCCTGCAGCCTCTGACATATTTTGCAGTCACGTCCGTTTGGTACCAACTGAAGGCAAAGAGGGAAAAGGTGAAAAGCAAGGAAACGGCTCCCGCATTGTTCATCTCCAAAGGAGGGAGGGAAGCTGCTGCTACAGCCCGCAGGGGCACCATCTGTCGTGAGTCAGCAACCAGCCAGATTTACTGCCAATTGATTAAATTAACATTTGTTATAAGCCAGGGAAGGGAGGAAGGGGGGAAGAAATCCTCTTCACTGCTCTTGAATTATTTATGCCCTAGAAGCCTCCATGCCATGCTCAGGGCAGGCAGCAGTGACATGAGCTGCAAGTCCCTGTGCAGAGGGACAGGCTGGGCTACTGCAGGTCCTCCTGACCTCAGACAAATTCTAGCAACCCAGGGTGGTATGAATTGTGCAGGAGGTGCTATTCCAGAGGGTGTTTTCCTCCTGTTGTTTTGGCCATGAACTCTGTTTTCCAGTAACGTGTGAGGGATGGTTGTCAGCGTCGCCACGCTCCTCATGCCTGCGCTGTCTTTGTGGACTGGTGCAGGAGCAAGAGCAGGTTTATTTGGGCAGAACAAATGGATGGGTGGCTTCACTCCACACCCCTGGTAGGTGCAGGAGAAAAAAAAAAAAACCAAGCTGAATTCCCACCAATTTGATGTGGTATTTTTTTCCTGGGTGCTGAGAGTGAATCTGGATGGAGTTGGCTGGCTGCTCTTAGGTCTCATTGAGACAGAAACACATTGCCTCCATGTGCAGTGCGTGGCTGAATTCAGGAAGGGCTCCTGCTGCTCTGCAGGGGCTGTCTGGGCTTGCCATGTGCCTGGCCAGGAGGGGGAGAAAACGTGGCAGAACTGCTGAGAGATGAGTTACAGGAGCCATGCCTGAGCGGGAGGGACCTGCCGGGAGAAAACATCTGTGCACACCTGGGCACACAAACTGCCAAGCCAGCGAGAAACAGGGACTGCAGGTCTTCTGTTCTTGTGGCTCACGGTGGGTTTCAGAGCCAGCCAGCCCCATCACAAGGCCAAAGCTCTGACCATCCCTCTGCAGAGCTGGCAGCCAGCCTGCGTGAGAAATAAGGCAACTCTTCCCTTCCTCCCACAGACGAATATCCTCTGTGCAAACACAGCAAGGATGCGTTTTCTTTCTGTCAGCTGACCTGTCGTACAGGGATGAATGCCCTTGTGCCCCCACAGGGTGATGGGTGAGAAGCATGCTCCCAAGGGATTGGGACACTGTGAGGACAGGGAGCTGAGGAAGGAAAAGAAGAGTTGCCAAGGGTTGAAGGCAGCAACAGGGATGACCGTGGGAGCAGTGCCACCTCCTGTTCTCACCAAGCCTTCCTAAAGCTCAGTCAGTGCCCGAGCCTTTGCAAGGTCTCACCCCACATGCTGGCTTGTGAGTTTTCCTTGAGCCCCCAATGTCCTGCACAGCCTCCCCAGACCTCCCAAGTCCCAGGCTGCCACACAACTCCATGGCAACAGCAGGGCAGCCAGTGTGCCTGTACCAGAGAATGAATTTAGGTATTTAAACTTCTTTTTACAGTTAGCCATCAAATATTCATAGTAACAAATAAACGAGGAGAGGAGGGGCAAGCCTATTGAAAAAGGGCTGAAGAGAGAAATAACTTTTTATAGCCAGACCATTAAGTTATAAATCTGGATACGTCCAGGATTTATTTATGGTGCTCTCTGGATGTAAGCACGCCGAAGCCGCAGCTGCAAGCGAGGGCAGGAGGTGTGTGGTTTGTCCAGCCCTAGGATGAGAGTCAGAGAAGGTGGTAGGAGGAGAGGAGGCCAAGGAGGAGAGAAGGCTGATGTTGGGGGTACAGGCAGAAAACAGTGAGGAAATCAAGGAAAGGCATCCCTGCACAGTCTGCAAGGGGACATGGGGGTGCATGGCCGTGGGGATGGCTGAAGGACAGATACCCACTGATCTGGGGCTCCAGGCAGGTCTCTCCCCTCTCACTGCCCCGCTTTCTCCAACTTCAGCATGGTATAGTCCTACCTGCTGGGATTTAAGCTGAGGGCTCTTGTTGCTACTGCAGCACAGAAAAAGAAGGTAGAAAAAGCTGAGACAGGGGTGCAGGCCACCAAGCCCCTTCCCACAGGTTCCTAAAGAGCCATTGTCTATCAACCATTTCCCACCACTGTCACCTGGGAGGGAAAAGACCTTTTTTCCCAATTCCTGCTGCAAGAAACAGCCTTTCTGTCCTGGTGTAATGGTGCATCTAGAAATATTGCAGGGAAAAAGCCATGTTCTTGACATGAAGAGATAAAACATGGCACCAGGGAGGGACCACATCTACTGGCACCAGCCAGAAGATGCCCAGGTAGCCCCTCCAGGCCCACAGGGGTGGTTTGGGTTTCCAAGCAGCTGCTCACCCTGAGCTCACCCCCCAGTGCCTGGAGAGCCACCATCACAACCTGTTTCAGCAGAGTTGCTGTTACCAGGGAGAGGGCAGCACAGGAGGGAGCTGCCTGCTCCCTGCCCTCGGAGCCACAGGCAGGCACAGGTGCCCAGCAGGCACACAGCAGCCCCAGAAGTCACCAGCAGACTTTTCCCCATTACTGACAGAAAAAGGGCTGGGTGGTGTGGGCAGGCTGCTCTCTTACCACACACCCTTCCCCAGAGCCCTCTCCCCGTTCTCGCTTCCCCAATGACAGCACCCACCGCGGGGGCTCAGGTCGGTGCAGGAACCTTGCAACAAAGTGGGGGCTTTGCAAGGCTTATTTGTGCACAAGGATTTTCCCTCAGCCAGGCCAGGATTTCCTAACCCTCCAAGGCCCACGGCTGTAAAGGTCAGGGCGTATCTCAGCAGCGCAGCGCATCCGGCACGGTGAGCGGATGCCTGGACCCTGCTCCCCGTGGCCACTGTGCATTCCTGGACACTGCTGCTGCGTGGAGCTCCAGCTCCCAGGGAGCAGAGCCGGCAGGGAGGGTCGGAGGCATGCCAGGGGGAGTTCAATCCCTGATGAGGTTTCCAGTCGTATTCTATTTTAATGTTGAGATCCTCCATTTGTTCAGTTCTTAAAGGTGACCCACAAAGGAAAGTACAATTTGGGCCCATGCCCAGTGTTTGCTTCCCTGTGCTGAATAAAAAGACCTGGAAGTAGGTATTTTTATAAAGCTACTTTTTGGCATTAGAAACGTGGATCTTTGCTTTACCTCAATGCCCTGGGGAGGCAAAAATGCTCGCCTATGGTGTGGTTACAGAAATGATAATGATGTGAGCTGAGCTGCTGTGATGTGACTGGAGCAGGCTGTTTGCTGTCCAGTGTTTCTGTTTGTTTTGTTATTAACATCACTTAATTTCAATGACCAGCTGACATTTTGGATAAAAAGCCTTTGTTGAAGCCTCAGCATCCTGTCTTCTCCTACGGTACATTTTCCATGGGCTTGTCCTCCATCTGCTTCAGCAAAACTTATCAATTGTCAGTTCCATCAGTTAAACCAGCAAATGGGAAACATCTTTAATAGTTTTTTCCCTCCAGAACTTTTGTCATACAGAGAAGATACCTACAAGACAGAAACCCAAATAAAAAAAACCCAGTCTCAGGCCCAGGGCCCCCAGGGATGCCCTGGCTGTGCAGGGCTCTTTGCTCTTCCATGAGCCGCAGGCAAAGGAGAGTGCTGTCCTTCCATGAGCACAGCACAGCCACCTCCTGCACCTCATTTTGAGGCAGAATTTGTGGCTGTTCTGCCACCAGAGACTGCCTGTACAACTTCACACAGGCTTTTGTCTCGATCTGTGTGTGTGTCCCCGGGAGCTGTATCCTTGTCACTCCTGCATGGACATCCTCACTGCTCTCCTCTCACCTTTCTCTTATTTCCAGAACCACTGTTAAGAGCTAGGGTCACTTCTGACCCCGGGTGTATGCCTACACAGTTTACAACAAAAGCACTTAGGGAATCTAATCACTCACAGAAACCCAGTTCCCACGGGGCTGACACCACTCTTTGATGCGTTGAGGTTTTCCTTGCCATGGCCCCACCTTTTCCAGTCCTTGCCACCGGGCCAAGGCTGTTGCCAGCCCCCGAGTGCCTGCCCTGGGCGGAGCATGCCAGGCACGCTGGCAGGCGGGACGAGGGCAGTGGTGCAGGGCTGGGGACGCTGCTGCGGCTCTGCTGTGCTGAGTCACACCCACCGGATGCTCCTGCACATCCCTGCTGGAAAGGTACCAAGAGCATTAGCATTGCAAGCCCAATCTCTGCAAAATAAGACAGCCTGATCGTTGCAGTAGCTCATGTTACAGCCCGTGGCTCCCTGCCCTGTGTCCTCCAGCCATCCGTCCTGGCCGGGTCAGGCAGCCTCCCTTTGGTGTGTGCTGCGTGCCTGATGTTCAAAGCAACACGCTTGGGTCTTCTCCAAAGAAAGCCTTGGTCAGCTGCTGCCATAGCTTATTTACAGGCTGCTGTTCTCCCTCCCATGCTCCAGTCCCCAGCACAGTGATGGCTCCTGACTTATTGCTCCATCCCGTAGTTCTGCCTAACTGTGGGCATCTCTACATCTGTGCAAGGACCAGACAGATACCAAAGAGGCTTCAGCAACACCAGAGACTGGGAGGTTTTTGTCAACCCTTGCGAGCACAGGGGAGGCTGGGAGGGACTGGCCTGCGCCCCAGAAGGCTCACAGCCCACGAGCTCTCCTTTCCTTCAGCCACAGGCAAGTGATTTATGGTTCTGTGTCTGCATTTCCTTGCCTGGGACCCAGACAAGCATCCCTCCCTCTCAAGGCTGCTGTGACGATGGCTGTGTTTAAAACCCGAGGCTCCCGGGCACTATAGCAATGTGGCCATACAAACACTTCGGCCTGAGCCACCCTTTGTTTGGCGTTTCTGGAGCTCTGCTATGACTGATGAGCTCTCATCAGACCAAAACCATCTCGAGCAGGCTCTGCCGGGGCCAGGCTGCTCTTGACGTCAGTAGGTTTTGGACCCAGGCCCGTCTTTCAGAGGAGGAGCAGCCAAAGCTGCTTTTAAACGGTGCTGCTGCTGCTGACGGCAGAGGACAGAGCGGGTGCAGGCCCATGCAGTCCCCACGGCACATCCTCCAGGGATGGAGCTTGGCCAAATCCTCTCACTTAGCTGGCTGATCCTTCCCACCACCTTGCCCCCAAGACCCTGGGGCTCCTGGTGTGGGCAGCAGACCTGGCACAATCCCTGCCCTGAGAGCCCCAGCTGTTTCTTAGGCAGACGTGGCTTCCTCTGCCCAGTTCCTCAAGCATCACCCATCAACCCTCCATGTTTTCCTTTCCAACAAGGTTTCCTGAGGGGACAAGGTTACTGCCACCACACACTCCTGACAGCTGGGAGACTGAAAAGCTACAGAACGAGCTCTGCTTGACATTGACTCTGTGGGAGACACTGGAGAGACAAATTGCAAGGTGCCATGATCCCAAAGATGTCTCTAAGGCAATACTGCAAATGCCAAATAACCAGCAGTTCAGGCTGTTCCAGAGGGTCCTCCCTTCCTGTTGGGTACCTAAGCATCTCCCTCCATCACCCAGTCTAAGTCCTTATTACAGTGTCAGAGACAAGGAGGTCTGCAGACAGAAGGGAAAGCAATCTATTGCCCGTGGCATCTCCTCCCCATCTTGCCATTCCCATGCCCCAGGCTCCTGGCTCTGGCTCCTGCTCTCCCATTTTTGGTCTACACTGGGCTCTCCACACCCCGAGGCTCCAGGGGCTGCCAAGCCACCAGGCCATTTCCCCAGGCTCCCAGAGGGACAGTGGGTGTCCAGGGAGGGTCCTGACTTACATGGCACAAAGGAGGGGGAAGGAAGGGGTGCTGTGGGACACACGCCAGGATTCATCCAGGACACACAGAGCCAGGCTTCAGGCTCCACATGCCCAGGACAGACACACAGAGCCTTTGCTGATGCTCCAACTCCGCTGCTCCAGGTGCTCTGGATGAACTGGTGTTTGCCAATGGTGGTGCTCCTCTGGGCACAGCTTCCTAGCACCTGCTGCCCAGGCTGCTGCCTTTGGCTCTGGGCTGCCACGTGCCTGGGGTCCTGCTCCAGGCTGGGGTTGCTGGGCAGGATGGAGTGTAATTAACTGCAAATCTTCCTCCTCCCCGGATTTGTTCAGCTCCACTAGGTCTCCCTGCTGCTGTTTCCAGGCACTCTGTTTTCTCCTGGCTTCTGCCTGCTCACCTTCTTCCATCCCAGGGCTGCTCTTTGAATCCACCAAAGCTGCTACATAGGTCTTACACTAATTTTAACAAAGGCTCTTGTTTACCCTGGGGATTTTGTTAGTGTCTCTGTCAAAGCTGCCTTTGAAAGCTTTGCTACTCATGCTCACTAATAATTTAGTGTTTGGCTTCTGCATGGCTTCCTACTGTTCTTCTGGCTCCACCAGTCTCCCTCCTGCTTCACTCATCTTTTTCCTCATGCAGGTTGGGAGCAGAAAGCAGTTAATATTTGATTTCTCCTCTTGACTGCCATGTCTGGGAGGCATCAGGGGATCAGCACAGCCGCCCAAGGAGGGAGCAGCAGCCCCCCAGAGCTATTTTCAGCCCTCCCAGATGTCTGACTTTGCTGCCTTTGTGCCCCTTGATGCCTCATTGTCCCCTCATCCCTCCCCACAGCCACCCTCCCAAGGTCTGTTCTCCCTGTTGATAATCCATTATCTACATTTAATGCCTCACTAAAGTCCTCCCCTTTGTCTGATGGTGAAACCCTGACCAGATGTGAAGCCTCTTCTGTTACTAATGGCAAATCCTTTTGCAATAGCTGGTTAGAAAATGGGAAACCTTTTAAACAAAATAAAAATTGAATCACCAGGCTAATTTTCATTCTGTGGGTCTCATCAAGGAGCAGCATTTTTTTAGCATTATTTTTATCTTTTTACAGAAAATCACTCTTTAGTCTTTAGAACTGTGGCTCAGAAGATGGGTTTGTGTTGTCAGTATGCACACCACTAGACATTTCCTTTGTTGTGCTGGTGTAGATATTATTGCTCTCATGGTCCACTCAGCTCTGGGGGGAAAAAAAAAAGAAAAAAAAAAAAAAAGAGATGGAAGAAAAAAAAGCCAATATTCTGTTGTGGGTTCAGATTCAGAAAACTGCGGCTACCAGTAGCATTTCCAGAAACAAGATTGCCCTAGGCTCCAGGAAGGGGGTGAAGTGTGGCTCAAAGGAAGGTCTCCAGTTAACCCTCAAAGTGTGTTTTTATTTGGCATAATTTCCAGAGTCCTTCTGCAAACCTGCTTGCTGCTGTAAGGTGTTAGGCTGTGTCACAGTGCCATGCAAGTGACCCTTAGAATGCATCAGTGGCAGGTGCTGTGCAGCAGCAGAGCTTTGCAGCACCAGCAGCAGAGCTGCAGGACCCACACAGCCCCTGAGAGCCCACGGACACAGCCCTGCCACGAGGGCCAGCATTTGAATGGAGCCCCCCAAGCTGGGGGAATAAAATAAACAAAATGTCAGCACGTGACCCTTTCTGGCAGCCAGCACTAGCACAGTGTTTTGGCCTTGCATTTGGGCTGCATGTGCTGGGATCTGCATTGGTTTTTGCTGAGACACGTAGTAAGAGGAGATCCTGGACCACAGAAACGGTGAGCATTGCCAGCAAGCTGGGAGAGAGCTGTCCTTCTGACAAATGCTTATTCCCTTTACTGCACATGTGCCTAGCTATGCTTTTCCTTCAGATGCAAGCACTCATTTTTGCATATAGTTACAAATGCACTGACAAATGCCAGCCTGAAATCCTGAAATGTTTCATCTCCTGCTCAATGAACTGTCACTGAACCAAAAAAAAAAAAAAAAAAAAAAATTTCACAAGGACATGCCTGCACTCCCCCTGGGTCTGCCCAGAGCCAGAATTTGAGAGCTTCCCAAACTCATTTACAACATACTTCCAGCTGGGAGAAGTCTAGCTAGTTTTTAAGTTTCTGTCTAATTCAGAAAGAATTTTTGCTTTTAATTTCTGGATACAGTGGCACATCCTGTGAACTGTAAAGCTTGTGCACCAACAAAACTGTGTGTTAGATCTGTGGGGGCTCCTGTGTCCTGTCACTTGGGATAAAGAGGTTGATGAACTCATCTGATACCCTAAAGAGCTGAAACAATAAGCAAAATATGCACAGCAGCACAGACACACAAGGAAAACCCATGCTGCCTGAGAGATTCAGTGGGAGCTGGTGCAACAAAGGTGCTGTGACTATGAAGATGTCCTGGGGCAAGAAGACGAGGCAGACAGGAAAGCTGTGAGGAATGGCTGGGAGAAAGTGCAAGAGCAAGCTGGCAAAGGAGTCTGAAGAGAGAAGAGAGGGAGAGTACAGGACCACACACTGGTAAAACCAGCCCTGGAGTTCTGAGCAAAGACATTTTCCCCCACGTGATTTTTCCCTGACACAAAGAAATATTTTTTGTGAAGGTAGAGGCTGGCAGCAGAAGTGTTTAGTGTTTCCTCTCGCCATTGCTTCCCCTTTCCAAGGCCCAGAGCTTGCCAGCCACTGCCTCTTCTGTTCCCCACCATCACCAAGGAAAGGCAGGCATACATAAAATGACTGACATAAAATGACTGACTTCAGTGAAGCCATGGTTCATTGAACCACCCAGCTAAAGGTGGTTTTGGGCCAGAAGGAAAAAAAACACTGGAAGGAAAAAACCTTTGGTACTGGTGACAGCATCTTTGCCTGGCTTTTACCCTGAAGGTGAAAGCAGTGGCAGTGAATGCAGTGATAGCAACAACAGGACAGCCCTTCCTGGGCCTGCCATCCTTCAGTCCCTCAGCACGGCCCACAGCTGGCTGTGTTCTGCCCTTAACAGCAGGGCTGGGGGATCTCTCAGGGTGAGATGGGCACTGCTGGCTGCAGAGTGTCAGCAGGAGAAGTTCTTTGTTCCCTTTGCTTTTTGTATTTCCATGTTTGTTTGTTTTTTTTCCCTGGAAACTGTTGCTGCTGAGATGCCTGCTCAGTCAGTGGGAGCAGAGCTATCCTGCATGCAACAGTGCCACCAGCACAAGGCACACACTGGGCATTGCTCCACCACTGCAGAGCGAAGAAAAGTAGGTCAGGAAAGTAGGTTTGACAGAGCCAAGGACCGGACGTGTCACCTCAGTTGCCACTGGCGTGGGAATTGAGAAGTGCCAGTGCCGGCCAGCGGGCAGAACAGGCGGCACCTGGGCAGAGCGGGGAGCCCCTGTCCCTCCCAAAGCACGGCACTGCTCGCTGCCCCACTGCTGACCTGCCTCCAGCAAAGGCTCAACATCTCAGCGCTGCGCTTACCTGACTGATAATTGAAGCAAACCTCTGAGCACAGAGAGAAGGTGCTAATTGCAAACACCTACTGCTTCCCTCCGAGTGGCAGGACAGCACTCTGCAGGCTGGTGTGTCCCTCCTCAAGAGAAGGATCTGCCACTGGTCACTGTCAGAAGAACAGAAATCACTGTTTGAGGCTCCCAATACTGAAATGTGCCCCATTAGTGGGTCAGAAAATCACCCACCATGCTGCTGCCTGCTGCTTTGGAAGGTGTGCTCCTTTGTTTAACTCACTTTCTAATGGATGTGCTGCAGTCACCACATCTCTGTGATGCCCATTCCAAAGGTCCTTGGAACATTTGGGGACCGCAGTCCACTGGGCTCTGGGATGGGACTGGGCTGTGCCGGTCAGGGCAGCAGAGCAGATTTCTTATCACTGAGACAGATTGGATAGTGTTAGAACACAGCAACTTCCTGAGAACAGAAGTTACCTGAGATAAACCCCACATAAAGCAGAGAAGAATCAGGCCTTGTGATCTCCAGAGCAACTCAGTGCAGACACAATGGCCGTATTTTGGCAAGCAGGGCCCTCTGCCTGAGGTGGGGTGGGAGCAGCAGGCAGCTCAAGAAAGACGGATGCAGTCAGTGCCTACAGAACCCCCTGTCACAGGCTGTCCCCCTCCCTGCAGCTGCCTGTGCAACTTTTGGGGTGCTCAGCCCAGCGCTGCTCCCTCCTGGCTAATTGCTGGCTAATTGCGGTAATGCCGGCCCAGGCCTGGCCCGTCATTAATGGACAGGCCAGAGCCCCGGCAGGCCCGCTGGCCCTCACGCTGCAGGCGGCCGACGTGGCCTGGCCGATGTGGCCTGGTTGATATGGCCTGGCCGATGTGGCCTGGCCGATGTGGCCTGGCCGACGTGACCTGGCCAACGTGGCCTGGCCAATGTGGCCTGGCCGATGTGGGCTGGCCGATGTGGGCTGGTTGATGTGGGCTGGCCGATGTGGCCTGGCCGATGTGGGCTGGCCGATGTGACCTGGCCGATGTGGCCTGGCCAATGTGAGCTGCCTGGCCGGCCACCGGGAAGGATGACATCACTTTTGTGTCAGGAGCCAGGCACGCGGGGCCGGGGAAAGGCTTAGCCCACTTATCTTCCCATGTACACCTACAATTTTCCCTTTCAATCTCCTTCCAATCTGGCTACTCCCACGTGAGTTACTAATATAGGACACGCAACGGGGCTTCTCCCTGCCTGGCCTATCCTCATCTATTTGACTAATTAGCTTGGTTTCGCTGGGGGGGGTGTGGGGGTAGAGAGGGGGAGAAGAGATGAAAGGGAAGTCTTGTCCAAAATCCACCCTTCTGCTCCATCTTCCCTAACCCCTACGCTGGTCAAGCCGAGCACAGCCCTGCTCATACTGTCCATCAGGACCCACTGCAGTGCTCAGCAGCTCTAATGCCATATAGCCAGTGCCCTGCAAAACTGGGGGGGTACATTGGTATATTGGTCCCTTTGCACCCACCCTGACAAAATACCTGCCTGCAGCAGCCCTGCAGGTGCTGGGGCAATATTGCCTCTACTCTGGAGAAATTACAGTCCCCAGCTGGCCATCAAGGCAGGGTAGAAGGAGAGAGGGGCAAAGAACAGATGGATACCCAGGGTAGATGAAGAAAGGAGCAAAGAACAGATGGGTAGCAACTTGCTTTCCTCCTACCCCTCCTGCAGCTTGCTCCTGAAGCAGGTCTGGGACAAACAAGAGGTCTCGGGGACATGTCCCCGTGGGAGGGTGTCCCTGACCTCCCAGCACTGGGTCTCATCAGCACCAAAACTACCTGGAGCTGGACCTGTGGCATCTAAGGAGCTTTATGAGTTGTTCGGCAGGGAACGAGTGGTTAATTACCATGTGCCTCTGCTGTTAACCTCTGCAAATAAGTCTAATTATCACAGATTAATGAACAGAGCACAGGCACATCCGAGGAGCTGTCGCTGAGGGTCTTTCTGGGGCCACATTTCATTATTTTTCCGAATGCTGCTATCCTGTCTCCCCCACTGCCCCCCCAGCCATGCATCCTACTGATGCTCCAGCTGGTCCCTGAGAGATGTGGCCCCACAACTCCTGCATGGCCACAGCACCAGAGAGATCCCAGGGGAAGCACAAATCAGGGTCTGGGAGAGCTGCCAGGGCTCATCCCACGGACATCAGCGTGGCCCTACCAGGGTGCTTGCACATCAGGGCCATCTCCTTGCACGGTGTATTGGGGAGCCCCATGAGGTTTGGGTTGTGCCTACCCCAGAGGCCCTAGCTTTTGCGGGTAAATAATCAGATGAGATCCTTCTGTCTCATCTGGGAAAGAAAAAAAAAAAAAACAAAACCTAAAGCATGTCATTAGCTCTTGTGGTTGCAGGGAAAAGCTCAAGTGAATCTCCCAGGCTGAGAAAGCAGACAAAGGGAAAACAGATTGTGGTTATTGATTTTTGTTTCTAAAAGTCCACTCTGTCCCCACCACTGCCTTACGAGAGCCTGTGGCTGGGAAGAGGGGGATCCTGGCACCTGCTGAGGGATGGGCAGCAGCGTGGGTAGATGGCAGGGCACAGCTGTGGGACCAGGCTGAAGACGCCAGGAGTGGCAGAAGGCTGGGGATGGTACATGATGTAGCCTCAAAGCGAGGAGCATTAATAAATGATCAGATTTTACGATCATGACAGGAAAGCTTACATTTCCAGCATTAAAATAAATAATGAAACTTTTTTTTTTAGCTATTCTGGCTTATTTTCAGCACTTGCTGAATGGCTGATGCTTTCTTATGGTTACTTACCCAGCACTCAGGAGCATCCTTTCAGATTTGGACCAATTAGCCCACACTCACTTTGACAAGCACTGCTACAACACATGACTGCTGTACCGAGGCTCCCGTGCCAGCAAATCAATGGAGCCTTTTTTTGTTACCCTTGGGAAGTCGATAGCTCCATCTTTACGTGTCTGACACCAGGCAGGGTTTGCCAGTGGAGAAAGGAGATCCACACCTGGGCACGTGCTGCCTTTGCAAGCAGCACCTTACTGCCCCTCAGAGGAACCCCGCTGGCCTTGACTGTGTTGGGCTCGAACGTGTTCCATCACATCCCTCGTGGCAGCTTCGCAGCTGAGCAGCACAAATGTGTCCCAGCTTCGACATACTGTCACGGGGAGGAAACCAGCAGATGCAAAGGAAGCTGAATGGGCAAATGAATGTTAAAATAATTGGAGCCACCATTTCAGACTTGATGAATATGTTGCTCAAATTACAGCTCTGCCTTGAAAACAAAACAAAAACAAAAGCCCTGATGAATGTAACATTAATTTAATAATAGTGAAACTTGTAAATAATGTAAACGCTCATTTAAATGGTTGCTCCTGCAATATCTCTTGAGAGGAGAGCAAGAGACTTTATAATGTTGGGGCTGGGATGACACATGTTCTGTAAAATGTGATGTTTTATTCATCAGCTCCCCCAAGAGCTGGTGGGCAGTGGGGTCAGGGCCGAGGCACTCGCAGGCAGCCCCCAGCCCTGCCACTGGCCACGCTGGTGCCCCCTTCCTCCTCACCAGTCCCTTGGGTTTCCCCAGCACTGTCCTTCCTTGTGCCTGGGCGCTGGCAGCTCCTCCAGGGCTCCCTCATCCTGGTGCCTGTCTGCCCCCTCCCGCGGACATCTGCGACACCCGCGCATCTCACACTTCTCTCCTCCCTTTGCCAAAGCATTTATTTAAATGTTTCTCTTATCCTTCACCTTCAACTATGAGGCAGAATTAAACTCACAGAAAATCAAAAAATGCAGTTCACGGCCAAGTCAATAAACACCATCAAAACCAGAGAAAATCAGAGCAGAGATACCCAGTTCCACTCTTTGTCCCTTCAAATTTTTTTTAGTTGCCCTTTTTATTTCTCTTTTACTGCTGTAAGAGCCTATTACCAGCATCTACAACTTCCTTTCACCAAGGACCTCTGGGTTTTTCCTTGCCTGCTTCCTTTGCTTTATTTATTGACATATTCAATAATTTAGAGAAATCTTATTTTAAATGCACAGGGCAGAACTCACCCCCAGGTTTAAAAAACAAATCCTGTCACATTTGGCAAACAGCTGCACACAGAAGGCAGACATCAAACATAAATATATCCAAATATGTAAATTCAAAAAATCAATAGATATGGCGTATTCTTTATTTTAATTTTTCATCCAGAAATAAAAGCTTATTGCTGTATTGATTTCCTTGCGGTAAGGATCATCCTACAAGACGTGATAGGCTTTCCTCCTGGATTGAAGGTCAGCCTGCTGCCATGAGGACTATTCTTACACGACCAAAAATGCTTGATGAAGAGCTGATTTGCAAGGCTGGGCTCTAACCTAGTGTGACCAGTCTTCTCCTCCTGCTCAGCACAGGGGGCACCTCGGTGCCAGACACAGGATGCCCTGAGGCATGGGGCTCTCAGTGTGAGCCCCGTGGCACCCAGTGCTCCCCCAGCAAACACTGGGGCCTGAGCTGCTCACACAGGGGCTGAGCCTGCAGACTGGCACCAGCATTCATGTGTCCCCCAGTCTATGCTGATGCTGCACACTGAATTTATTCTGCTCCACTATGCTTCTTGGAAGTTCCCTCTCCTCTTTTACAGCCTGTAGTACACTTGTTTTCACCTCTCTGGTGCCCACCATGTTACAGAAGCTCACAGCTGATCAGTGCTCTCCAGTCAACACCTGCCATGGAACTGTCCAGGTTTGTTCGTACAAAATTGAGAAATAAATGTAAATGCATCAGGATGATTAAGATACACACAGGTGGTGTCACCAGAAACAGGAGAAAAGAGCGAGCATTCAGTGCATTTGAGAGCAGCCCCTGCTGCTTCCCACTGACTCACCCAGCACCGTTAGCATCCACACCACGCCAAAGGCAAAGAGGCTGCCTTGCAAAACCACTGGGCTGTGCCTCTGGGATTTCTTCGTGCATTATCATTTTCATCTTGCTGCTCTTGGCTATAAAATAAATGTGTACATCAATACAGCAGTGGAAAGAAAGAGTCTGTTTTGAAGAGATGTTGGCATTGTTTTATAAATGTCAGCAGCTGAACAGCAGTGGGCTCTGTCACCTGCTACTGCTTCTATCACTTCCCTTCTATTAAAAATATATATTGACAATAAAAGCTCTGGCTAAAAAAAAAAGGCTCCTCCCTCCCCAGAAAAGATCTTACTCTGCTCTTCTTGGAAAATCTTTAAACATGTGCCCTGTGAAATGACCTTACACATCTTCTCCCCTCCTGTGAATGCCATTGAAGTATCTCTTTTAAACCAGGCAGTAAAAAGTGGGGCTCCTGTAAGTGGTTTAATAGCAGTGCTTCTCACAGCCACAGCAGCAGCAGCAGCAAATGTCTGAGCTTTCTACAATATTGTATTTTGTCCAGCCTGCCCTGCTCCTGGCCAGGCTGTGCTGTGCCTGTCGGTGCACACAGCCCCTCACCCTCCCCACGGGTGCTCTGTGCCACTGGGCACACACGGGGCTTGTGCCATGGGCAGCAGGGATGGACACGGCCTGGAGGTCAATTATCACACGTGACCAAGGCACTGTGGATGGCACTGTTATTGTTTTACAATGGTATCAGTTTAAATATTTTTTTCTTTTTGGTAGGTAGGTTAAGTTTTAATTGAAAATTATTTTTAAAAGCATTTATTTCCTTTCTAGTTAATGCAGGAGAGAGAATTTAGAAAAGCATCCCATGAAAGCAAATGGGTTTCATTTCAGCAGTCCCTGCCTATAACTTCACTATATTTGAGTTTCTGCCCCTTCTTTACTGCTTTCCTTCACCAGGAGTCTTGAGGAAAGAAGGCCAGCAATGTTTGCAGGCCAGCAATGTTTGCAGTGGACGTGCTGTAAAACACAATGGTCATGCCTGCAGTTAGCATCCCTTTACATCTCTACATAAGGAACTGGAAAGCAGCAAGTCCCAATAGCTTCACAGAAATCCTAAAGAAAGTACTTTGTTCAGGAACTCAAGTACATGAGCACTGCCATATAAATGTCAATCACCATGAATCCTACACATTGGCCATTTGTAAACTATCTGACTGCAAGTCAAATTGTTTTATGGTTAGAGGAGCATTTAATATACTATCAACAGTTTAAAGTTAGCATTTCATACTTGGGGTGATTAATGGCACCATATTGTATTTCAATTACTACGAGATACTTCCCTGCAATAAACGATGACAATAATATTCACATTAAGTCAATAAAAAGCATCTCCAAAGTGTGATGTATACATGCCATTACCACAGCCCAACGTGAAAGCATCACACAAGTTACAACACTGATAACATAAACCCCAGCACCCAAAGGCAGGTGTCTGTGCCAGGCAGAGGCACTGCCCTCTTCCTCAGGAATCTGCACCACCTTCTCCAATCCTTCTGGGCACAACTGGATAAGCTCCAGCCTGGGAGCTGATCGGATGGTGACTGCAAGCATGGGCATCCTACAGTGACTTCCTAAGCACTGCCACTGCTACACAACAGGTCACACAAAGCCTTTCATCCTCTCTTTCTTCTTCCACGTGAAACCTCATTAACTGAAAAAGGAAATTATTTTTTCCTCATACTCTTTTTAACCTGCTTGCTTGGTTTTTAATTGCTAGCTCTGATTTGAGTGCCCAAGAGCACACTGACTGAAAACAGGCGATTTCCACAGCCTCACACCTAGAATACAGTTTCCCATCATGAAGTGGAAAACTTAAAAAAACACCCAAAATAAAACAAAAAAAGCCCAAATTAAAAAAAAAAGAAAAAAAAAAGAAAAAAAGAGAAAAAACCAACCCAAACACCCCCCCCCAAAAAAAAACCAAAACAAAACCCCACCACCACCAACCGAACAAAAACCCCAAATCTCCCCAAAAATGAAGAAAATATTTAGTTTCAATAAGCATTGAATTGTTTTGCCCTGGCATCTAAACTTAATTTTGCTTCATTTGACTAAAATAAAAAGACACTTGGCTTAGATGTCAAAACATGACAGCACATATAAAGAATAGATATGACATTAAATAATATCTAGAAAAAGATAGTGATAAATTACTAACTGTTTTGAACAGTGTGTTTATAGTTCACAAAAAATGTAGTAAAATGAGAAGGTGGGAGTAAAAAATTTTTTTCATCATGGAAATCAAAACAAGACATTTCACCATTATCAAAACAAGAGAGAAACCCAAATAATTCACTTTGACTTTCCTGTGGAAAATTATGTCCAGATTGGCACATTCTCACGAAATGCTTCAATTGGAAAAAACCCTGCACGTTCTTCAGATGAAAATTTCCTTCTGCTGGGGACCTTTGCAGCCACTGCTGGTGAAGGGCTTGGGAGAACAGGTATCTCTCATCACACCTGGCACCTTTGTCCCTCCAATTAAGGGTTTGCATCCCCTGCCTGAGACCCACACAGTCCCTCTTCTCAGTGGAGGCTCACCTCAACAGTCCCCATTTTTCTAAGGTAAAATATCAGCAAGTTTGTCTCCCACTCTGTAAAAAGCAAGAATCACCCTCTGGTGCAACCCTAAGAAGCAATGAGCAATGCACCAATAACAGCAGTATTTCATAAAACTCTACAAGGGATTTTAAAAAATAATAAAAAAAGACAAAGGCGAGAGACAAAGAGAAAAACATTTTTCTTTGCAGGTCAGCTTTAATGCACCTGGTATGAGGATTGCAGGAGTGAGAAAACCTCGGAGGGAGTCATTATCTGTAGATCACTGCCCGGGCAGACCCTAATGGCCTCTCCCAAGCTGTTAGAGGCAATTATTTCAATAAGCATTTGTCCTGCAATGAATGGCAAGACACATGGCGATGCCTGTCCAGCCTCCCTGCTGGTTTAGGGGGGAGGACACGGCCGCTGGGCAGCAGGTCCTGAGGGGAGAGGAGCCCCTGGTCTCCTTGGGATGCTCTGGCCATGAGGACTGTGCTGGTGCCTGTTGCCCAGGAGGGGTCTCGCCGTGCAGCTGGACCCGTGGTGGCCAGTGTCCTCCTGAGACTGGGCAGCCCCAGCTGCTGGCCATGGGCACGTCCCTTCTGCAGGCCTGCTCTCCACCAACATGCTCTGCAAAGCACGCCTGAGCTGCCCCACAGCCTGCACAGCCGCAGCCCCACACTGCAGGCTGTGCTGTTCTGCAAATCCCTGAGCAGTGGCTTTTACTAAAAAGGCCTGGCTAGAGCTCCCAGCACTGCCTCCTCGTGCTGCAGCAGCCAAGGTCTGCCCAGTCCTGCAAAGACACACGCGGTCACCATGTGGGCTAGGCTGGGGATCACGGTTGCACTGAAACCCTCCCACAGTGCCAGCTTCTCTGGGGGCTTGGGGAATCTTCACCCACTTCCCTGCAGCCAGCAAGAGCTGTGTCTGGGGACAAGCACCATGTCAGCCCTAAGTATCAACTCATCACAGCAACAGCAACTCATTTTATTAACTGTTTACTCTGCTCTGAAGAAGAAAATAGCAGCTGCTTCAACAAGCCTCTATTAAGGGATTTCTTTCCAAAGACCTCCTTTATTTGTATTCCTAGACTTTTCTACCAGCTTGTCTAAAGCAGGAACAAAACATGCATGACAAATACAGAGGCCATAAGCCCGGACACACACTCTGTCCAAGTCCAGTTTAAAGTGGAAATTACCGGTGGAAAACAAAGAAATCTCCATAGTTTATCAGTCCTAATCCTATTAATGCTAATAATAAGGGCTACTAATAATAGTGAGTAGCTCTCTTTGACACAAATCAAACTTGTACAGCTTAATGTACGCCTGAGAGATGGAGGCAGACGTAGCAGTAAACCACAAGTTGAGTCTCCAGGTCAAACCAGGCCGTGTCCTGATCACGCCACCCCTTGCTTTTCAACTTTCACATTATTAATTTCTTGAAACACATGTTCCTACTTAAGCCAATGGGAAATTTGCCATTGACTTCAAACGGACCCAGAGCGAGCTCCTGCAGCAGTTGCCCTTCTTAAGGAGAAGGGCTGTGCATCCCCAGTTTTGGCAAGGCATGAGCAATCCTGCTGGCTTATAAAATCACACTTAACACCACAAGTGCTGGGTGAAAGCTTTTTCAGGAATACTCTGCTAACCTTCATCATGGCAACTGAATGAAAACCACTCCTGAATTTGTGCAGAATTCAGCGAACAGGTTAACAAAAATTATTTTAAAATGTATATACGCATGATGTAGTGACTCTGCCCAGAAAGGGATTTGTCATGGTTTCTCAGGACACTCTCTGCAGCAGAACTACACGCTTGAAAAATGCAAGAGGGCAGAGGTTCAGCCCCCACAGTTGGTCTCCCTGGGTGGCCCCGGTGAATGGGAGGGTGGAGGAGACAGAGTGGAAAGTTTGTGGTCAGTACTTTTCCTTCTTACCCGAACAGGAGAGGGGTCATTTGCCACCAGAGTGGTACTGACAGCAAGGGCATGGCACCTTTGTATGTCACCCATCCAGGTCATGAAGGCCCTTGAGACACCCCTGTCAAAAACTCAGTGATGTCTTTGTGTGTTACCACAGAGAAAAAGTGGTCACAGACTGAGGCAGCCACCGAGCCAGCTCACCTGCTTCCAAGAATCTGTAAGAGTTTCTGGAGAGACATGTCTCCCTCACCCTTTGCTCCTCCAAAGCTCTCTATCTCTGTCTCTCAACTCCTGGTTTTGGAAATCAGCAGGGATCCATCAGGCATGAAAAGCACCTGTCTTCTGCTTGGCAAAGCTCTGGCAGGAATGATGAGACCCAGCATCTCTACGCTTGGCCACCCACAAACCAGCTCTCAAGGCAGTACTGCAGAACAAGACTCAGATCTTCTTGGCTACACTTTATCACCTGTAGAACCTCCTAATTTCTTTCCTCAGAACAAGTTCTCAGCTCAGCTTCTGCAGGCAACTTCCACTTTATAAAATTATTTCCCCTACTCCTTATAAAATAATCTCATAACATTCCCTGTGGCTTTACCAGTAGTAAATTACACACTGTCAGCAGGAATTGCTATGGGTACAAAGGGCAGGGATGACGAATTGCTGGTCCCCTGCTGAGCACTGTCCCAGAAGAAAGCACAGGCCAACAGAGCTTCCTCAACTACCAGATCAAGTCGGGCAGCCAGGAATTTTCTCCAGCCAGAGAGAGCTCAGAGGGAATCAGGTATGACAGCCACTGTGCATTAATCTGCAATTTGAGAGGATATGGGTTTCTTTCTGGGTTCTGATGGTTTGTCACTTTGGACTAAGCTTTGTCTTGCTCATGTTTAACCTGTGAACTCTTGTGTTCTGCAACCAAAGCCCCAGGAACAATGGAGTGCTCTTGGAGTTACTGCCTTTTTTCCAGCAGACAGGTATCCGTCTCACACAGCAATGCAATATTCCACAGGCTGAATGAGTATGAGATGATCTGCCAAGTGCTGCTCCTGCTACAGACAGAGCCATGTAGAGCCTCAAGGGAAATCAAAGCCAAGAAACAAAGATTGTAGTGGGAGAGAAGCCCAGAGACTGACTCTCCCTCTTGAACAATATCTGTTTTCGTTTCAGCAGTTCACAGTTGCCCAGCAGACAAGGACTGAGGCCCCAGGAGAGTTCATTTGTGAGGAAATTTTTTTTACAGGTTATGTGTTGCAAGGCCTTATTCAAAGGTCCCTCTTCAAGCAGGATGGGAGTGCAGAGAGGGAGAAGCCCTGAAGATGCAGCTGCTGTTGGGATGGCAAGAGGCTACCCAAGGGAAAAGATGTTTCTGTCTTTTTTCCTAACAGGAGTCTGCAGTGAGATGCTCTTTAGAAGGGGAAATGCTGTGGTACCTAGGTGATGCTCCTGTGGCATGCCAGCAAAGCCAGCAAAGCCCAACTCATAAACCAGAGCCAGCAAAGCCCAGCTCATAAAGCAGAGCAGAGTTTGACTGCAGTATCTTGGTGTGAATCCTGGCCACTGCTGTGCCAAGCCAGGTATTTTACTCTTCGTGCACCTCTGTGGGGGAACATGACAAGCTGGCCAGCAGGTGAGCAGCATGGGCTTGCTTCCCTGTATGCCAACATTTCCTTGTTAATTCACACATCCACACTTCATTGTGAGAGCCACACCTTCAGCAGCTTCTCGTAGGAACAGGACTCAAGGGAAACCCCAAGAGGATGTGAAAACAGAACTGTGAGTCTTGCAGCTTCCAGCCAAAGACAGGCTTTGCTCTTAATACATTGTATCTCCTTCCTCTGCATAAAGTCTAGGGAGAAACCCCCAGGGATGCTGCTCTAAACTTGTTTCCAGAGAACCGTCTTCATCCCACAGGCCCCACGTGCTGTGGGTGTTTTCTGCAGTGCCACAGGAGAGCTGTGCACAGCAGGCCTCCTCTTGCTGGGTATGCTACCTCTGCATAGCAATGCTCTCATACATTATGGTAGGACTTCCTATGAACTGCCAAAGTGTGATACAACCCATTCACCAAAAGGGCACCACTCAGAGATGCAGCACACAAGTGTGTCTGCTGACAGCTGCACAGCATCTCCCAAGGCTGCTCAGACCTCCAGCCCAGGCCACTCTCCAGCAGCAACAGCAGCCCACAAGATCTGCAGAGTGGATATCTCATGTGGAAGCTGTAGGAGTCCAGCCTGAACTTGAGACTCAAAGGGCTTCTTTGCAGCTCATTATTATTTATTATTTGTACTGTAGAAGCACCTGAGAGATTACTAATATGATCAGAGACTGTTTATGTCAAGTGCTGAACACCAACAGAATAGCAATGATAACTGCCCTTGCCAAGAGGTTCAGAAACATACAGATCACTTTGGGCAGAAGGGAGGACTTGAAAGACAGCAGAGAGAGTTGTTAGATGCAGTTGGGTTCTGATATCTTGGTGGGACACAAAGGAAATCACATTTCCCACTGGTTCCACTGGGGTTGTACCTCTCTGCCTCTGGAAGCTTTGCCCCACCATCATACACATACAACCACAGTGCTCTTCTTCAGCATGGCTTTGTGTCCTGGATTTGAAAACTGGGAAACAGAGACTGATCCTAATAAAAGCAGCCACAGCCATAAGGTAAAAATTATTACAAGAAATACAAAAACCCTAGAGCACATGAACAAACCACAGCAGATGAAGACTCCTTCCCCACAGTGGAAACTCAATCCTGTTACATGCTGAGCATGATTGCTGCCCTTTCAGGACAGGGGGTCTAAAAAATCCATGACAGATCTGGATCAGACCCCATTCAACTATGATTTCTAAATTTCCCTTTAAGCATCAGGCTTTTATTTAATTTTTTTTTTTTTCTCCTCAGCCCAGAGAACTCAGCTGGATAATGTTTCTGCTTCAGGATGGCATGTTGTGTTTTCCCATCAAGCATCTTCTGTGTCTGGCAAGTGATCAACTTGCAAAGTCCACTGGGACTTTTGGGTGCCCCAAGCTATGATTTTAGGTTAGACTCATTCCATCTCTAATCCTGGAGAGTGCTCATTAGCTGCCCTGCAATTAAGCCCATTGCAATGTCCACAGGGCACTGATTTGAAAGAGAAGGTGCGTGTTTTCTGGAAGGAGGGGAGGCACAGGAACCTGCTGTGTCATACTCTCATGTCCCCTTTTGTTGTTGAAGATCTGGGGAACAGCCTGTGACTCACTGAAGGCCAGGAGGCACCTCCACCCACTCATGTCCAGCACAGAGACTCATGTCCAGCAGCCACCACCCTGCTTCAGCGTGTCCCGTCCAGGCAGAGTCAAGTGCCACTGATGGCTGCATGGAGGCAGGAAAGGCAGCAACCTCTGTTCCCTGTGTCTTGGGCTGCACCTGCCAGAAGGAACAATGAAATACTGAACAGCCCTCCACGTCACTGAAATGTTGCTGTGCAGGCATGGGGCCAACAGCACTGACCTTTCTCCAGGAACATGAGGTCTGAAGGGGATGAGAGGTTTGGAAGGAGTGAGGTATCCAGCTGGAGGAGGAACCAGGGATTTCTGGGGCCTACAGAGAAGTGCTTCACTGTAGGAAAGGCAGTTGTCTCCCTTTTTGCTGCTTTGTGCTTGTTTGGATTTTGTTTCTCATCAGATGTGGACATGGATACAGATGCACAGACGCAGTGGAGTATCAAGAAGTGGCAATGCTGAACAGCAGGGTCACCTCTGAGCTCTTCCACTGTGCCTGTGACAGCCACCTGAACATAAACCACCACCACAAACCCTCCGTTTTCCTGGTAGCAGCTTTCTGCATCCACTTCTGGAGAGGCTGAACTGCAGATCCAAGCATACTCTGGTGCATTTATCAGTACTTTTCCCCTCTTTGATCTTTGCAAGGCTTTACAGCCAGTGGCAACCTCAACCCTACCACAACCTGCAGGCACAACCTCTTCCTCTCCAGGAGGCACACAGCCTGAAGAATCAACACCTCTGAACGATGCTGTCACAGGCTCTCAGCACAGCGAAGCTGTATTAGCTCAGTCTGAGATGGAGGAGAGGAAGAGATGCAGCTGGCAGCCTAAATGCAAATGTGATGGTAGAAGGAACTGGCAGCATGGACACCTGGGCCAATCTGTCCCTGCGGAATAAAGTGCTTTAGCACTTCTGTTGACTATGCAGAAGACCATAGGGTTTACAATTGTATCATGAGCTGTGTACAGAGTAATTCAGTGTAGCTGTTGAAACATCACTGGTACCAAAGGAGGTGTATTCAGTGAAATGTTTACAGTATGAATTGATATACTCCCTGATTGCTTTATGGCATCTTGTCTCTGCCCAAGCCAAAGCAAAGAAACCCAAAATCAACATCTGAAAGTCACCTGCAAATCAGCTTTCTCTGGTGGGTCCCCACTAAGCATCCCTTGCCATTGCTTCTGGGGCAGTGGGGACACAAATATCACAAGGGAAAGCAATCAGCAATCAAAAGTGTGCTTCTGTGCACACCAGTGCCTTGCAGGGAGTCAGCAAAATGCTGGGAGTGATTTTGCACTCCTTACTTGGAGAGGACAGAAAGTGTTGTTGCCAGAGGACCTATGTCAGGCTGTGATAAATTCAAGCTTCTCAGAGAAAACAGTTAAGATACCTTTCCTCTTTCTCTTGAAGAGCAGAAGGAGCAGGGAAATATTTTCTTTCTTTCTTTTCACTAGGACTAACCACTCTCATTGCCCCTTAATGTAAAAAATAGAACCACTTCCCCTTTCCAGGTGCCGAAGAGCACTGGTGCTATAGCACAACCAGCCATACCACTTCCCTGCATCTTCCTGACATTTCACCAAGTCACAGGAATGATGAAGTCTTCTCCTTGTGCGAGTTATTTTCTTTACCTGTTATGAGACAAATCCGTGCTCTGGCTGAAATGCCCGTCCTTACTCCCTGCAGGTCCAGCCTGCTCCCTTTGCCTGAATTTTTGTGCAGTCCTCTGTGCCCTTGAGCCCAGCTGTGTAGCAGTGGGGAGATATGGCTCCTCCTCCACATCTGATTGCGCTGCTCTCCGTGATGGGTGGCGTGGTGGGCCAGAGGAGGGAAAGTGGCGATCTGCCAGGAGAAAGGTCAGTACAGCCTGGGAAGCCAGAGCTTGGCAGAAACTGCCCTCTGTTACCTCTGGGTTAGCACAGGTAGATGCCACCTCCAGTGCTGGACTAACAGTTTTATACCCAGTGTACCACCACATTCTTTTTTTGTCTAGGTTTTCTGCTTCTGCCAAGTGACAACCCCATTCTGCTTTCTCGACTGACCTCCAAAGCAAAGTATCTGAGACAATAAAAATGCAATGTCTGCCTGGAAACCACCCAGGCAAGCGGCCAGATCTGTAGCCCAGCTCTTCACCTCAAGGCTCACAGCCAAAATCCTGCCCTCAGACACAATTCCTCCTGAAGCCAGCCAGAGAAGCAGAGCAGCATCTGCTCATCAGATCTGGCCACCAGTTACTGTGCAGCCTGGGCAGTCTGGGCTCTTTGCTGGTGTAGAGCAGCTGAGCTCCACAACTGAGAACAACCTCTTCCATGAGGGTAGAATGCTGGCAGTTCTACAGGGCATGCTTTCAGCAGAAAGTTCAGGATAAGACAGACAACTAGAAATATTTTAATTTATTCAAATGAGTGCTTCTCAGTGGCAAGCAGAGGTGACTATCAAGCAGAGAGGGCTCCTGGGCTGCCTGTACATCAAGCTTTGCAGTAAACCAAAGCATGAGCAACCCATAGTTTGCACAGGCCCAGCTAGAGGGGAGCTTGGACATCAGACCACTAACATTTCTACATATTAAAATTGTAGTTATGATAAACAAGGTCAGAAATAAAGCACCAAAATGTTCTTCAGCTATGGGAATTACAGAATTCAAAGACAAAAAGCTTAAGACATGTAGATATTTAAGTAGCTGAGAGCATAAACCTTCACTGCCTGTGTCCTTTATTTCTCTGCCTAGGTCAGAAAAGCCTCTGCATATGCATTCGGCCTTGTTCTGACAAGCCGTTAAGGATAAATGCTTACAGACAGCTTTTTCTGAAACAGGTATTTCTTGTGTAACCCTCTCAGTTCAGGAGTGTGCTATGGTACCCAAGTGCTGCTTCTTTCCACAGCTGACCACCTTTGTTGAGTTCTCTCCTCTACAGTCTTTAAAAGTTTTCCCTTCCCAAGGTGCCCAGGGAAGGCGTTGCCTTGCCAGATTGAGGCATGCTTGGAATGGGTAACGATGGTCTGCAAGACCTCTCCAGCAGTGCTTGCTGCGCTAACCTTCCCTCTCATCTTCCCACTAACACATACATTTACACATTTATGGCTATATTTATGAGAAAGAGTAGTTTATTATTCATGCCCAGCCTCACACACAGCTTCTCTGCTAAGCTGAAGATGCCAGGAATGGTCCTGTTTGAGACGACCTACAGCTCCCCAGGTGAAGGCTGGGGATGGCATTGTTTCCACAAGCAGCTCACAGGAGACCTTCAGCTTCAAGGGAGCTTCCCCTGGACCATCCAGACCCACAGCCTCAGGTCAGCACCTGAGAAACAGCTCCTGCAAGTCATCCTGCTGTTTCTTCAGTGCAGCCACCGCGTGTTTTTATAGTGGTGAGACCATTTATTTGAGAAAATAGCCCATGTCCAGTTCTTTCCTGATTACTGCAGTTCTTCACAAAGGAATCTTCATTTCCACTTTTTCCTCTACATTTTGACTCCTCAGACTAGAGAGGTGCTTAGTCTCTCTCATTTTTCACAGCACCTACAAGAACTTGGGATTGGGGCAGCCATTATTTGGGCTTTCCGGAGAGGTTTATTCTGACAAGCCTTCTTCAAATACAGTTTTCAAAATTGTTGACATGGACCCAGTTTTAGAAAAGGCAATTTGTCTTTATTGCCAAGAAACAAAACATACCACGAACTAATTGGCACTGACAAATTCTGTGGCCTCATACTCTCACATCAGTCTGACTGGGACACCAGGGAAGAGATGTGTCTGTGCTAGAGGCATTGCACCAATGAATACCAGCTGAGGCCTGGCCCTGGCACGCTCATCCAGGTGCAAAGGGAAGAGAAAAGCAAGAAAGATATCTTAGTCATGGCAAGGGAAGTGTGATGCAACTGCTCTACAAAGAGATAGTTTAGCAATCCCTGGCAGCATCTGCTTGCCGTGGTACCCAGTCCAACTTACAGCGCTGACAACCCACCATCAAAGGGCACCAGAGGGACCTTCATCCTGCAGCCTGGCGGCCAGATCCAACCCTGGCCATGCAACCCATGGGACCATAGGGCCCTCTGAATTTGAGAGCAACAAAGAGAACATATTTCTTCTATTACTGGAAGCCCCTCCCCACCCCCATCATCTTCAAATGAGCACTCAGTTCTGCAATCCTTCCAAAAGCAGAAATGCAACTGTGCCCGGTGCCAGAGTGATTTTGGGGAAGCTCTGCACCACACTAACCATTTAAGGTCAAACAGCTCATTAGCCAACCCAAACTAGCACTCAGAGAGGGCTCAGCCTGATGAAATGCCACGATAGATGCCTTAGCAAGCACACGTGCATTTCTGGGGACGGCCTGGCCGATCAGCACTCAGACGCCGGGCTCCTGTGGTCTGCCCACACAGGCACCGCGCACCTGCTCCTGGTGCCGGCGGCTCCCGCTCGGGGTATATTCCCACTCCCACTCCTTCCAACACCTTCATAAGCCCCAGGAATTCGAGCACTAGAGGCTGGGGAGAGGCAGAGGGGCGCACACGGTGAGGGAAAAGCGGAGGATGCCTGCAGCGCCGGGCCACGGTCCGCCCGGCGCCCTCAGCCCGACCACGAGCGCGCCGCACTCTGCCACCACCACGCGCCTCGCCGCCCTCTTATATAGCGCCCTAAAAATAGCTCGCCGCGCGCCGCCTCGCGAGCCTCGGGGAAGGGGCGGGAGCAGCGCTCCCGGCCAATCGCCGCCGGCGCCGCCGCTCCGGCCGCGCCCCTCGCGTGCGGCGGCCGCGGGGTGCTCGGTGCGCGCCGGCGCCGCTCGTCCTCCTCGGCCCGGCCCCCGAACCTCGCCGTCCCTCCGCGCTGATCCGCTTTCTCTCTCTCTCTCTCTTTTTTTAAAGTGTGACTGAAACAAAACAAAGCCAAAGGGACGCTGGATCTATCATTGGTTGATTTTCCTCCTCCTTTTTTTTTTTATGACCAAAAACAACCCCCCACCCGAGCAAACAAACACACACAAAAGCAGAAAGAAAGGGTCTTGCTCAGCAGCAGCATGGATGTCTTGGCTAGTTATAGTATATTCCAGGAACTCCAGCTTGTCCACGACACCGGCTACTTCTCAGCTTTGCCATCCTTGGAGGAAAACTGGCAGCAGGTGAATCATTTAAATTACTCCTGTAAATCTCTTAAGCGCAGACAGTCGATGCATTGAGGCTGCATTTCTGACTTTATTTTATTTTTGTTCTTTAATTCAGGGTTGGGTTTTTTTGGTGGTTCTTTTTTTTCTTTTTTCTTTTTTTCTTTTTTTTTTTTGCCGCGTGGGTAGACCTTTAAATCTCTGTATTTTTTACCGTGACAAACTGAGCAGTCCATTCAAATCTGTCTGCCTTCAGTCCTTTCTGAGCACACCCGACAGTACCTGAGATCCGGTGGCATTCTTTAGGGTTTTGTTTTTTATGATGACTACTATTTGTTTTATTTTTGAGCGTAGATTTTTTTTATTTTGCTTTGTTTTGTTCTTTTAAACAAGCCTACTCACTTCCAGCCAGTGCTGACAACTGGCAGCTGGTGGAAATGGAATAGATCATTCTTATTTTCAGGTAATTAGTGTATGTCAATAAAAATCGTAGCTTAAGTCGGAGGTGGAGGGTGGGCAGGTGTGTGAAAGCACTAGCAAAAGCTTTAAGGCTAAGTTCAGTAGCTAGGAATGTGACTTATTTTTCTCTTTTTTCTTCCTTGGAAGATGAGTAGAAATGCACACTTCTTGCTGTCTTGAACAATGACGCCTTAGGCTGGTTCCAGTAAACCAGTGTGTTTTGAGGCACTGTAGGGTTAATATGCAGCCAGAATAAAGGGAAAGATGGAAATCAATTATTATGAATGCATTAAAATGATGACTGGCAGCATGAATACAAGTAAGACCAAGGGGAAGAGTAGGTTACAGAGAAGAGCTGTATAAAATACACGATGAACCCAGTTGTTAACTGTAAATAGTTATCAGCTGGGATATTGAGGGAAAAGGAAAAACAGCATTTCTGTTTGCAACCACATTTTGTGAGGTAGTCCTGTTTCTTGGTGTGATTTTCAGGCAGAGGTGATACACCAGGTGAAATTCTGGAAACTGGTGTCTCTTTAAAAGAAAAAAAAACATCTGCTGGTGGGTAGAAATAGTGGAGTGTGGCTGGGCTGACATGTGGTGCTATTGCAGCGCACGGACCCGTGGCACTATCAGTGTGAGAATAATGAGCCACAGGATTTCATCTTGCCAGCCTTCACCTGAGTCTTGGCTAGCGTAAGGGTAGCCTGGCAGTTTTGGGATGTTCATTTAATTTTTCCTTACAAGTGTGTGTGGTAGAAACGTGGATGGCAGAGCTTCTGGGGAGTACTCGGGCTGTAGCATTGTCAGCCAGCTGGACGGGGCTGGATCTTCAAAGGTTTACCCATAGTAAAGTCATTCTGGCTTCAGCTTTGTGTGTGTGTGCACACAAAGCAGAGGTTCATTGTCAGCTACAGGGTGAACACATTCAGGGTTTATTTTGCAAAATGACCGAACCAACTTTGCTTTATCCTCCAAGGGGGAGGGGATGCTTTTTGTTATTAATATTCAGCACACACATCCATGATGCTCACATCTGCTTTCCTTTTATATTTTTAACATGCTAATTAAACTGAAGAGGTTAATATAATTTAATTTTAAAATATTTCATGGCATCGTTGTTGGATGGGTTGCATATTACTAACAGTCCAAAGCGACATAGTGTGTTGACACAGCCAGCGTGCTTCAGGCAGTGCTGCGAGTGATACTCTGTCTCCTGCCTTCTTTTATGTGTGGAAGAGCAGCAGTTTGTTTTATACAGTAGCATGTACCTGCCCAATCCCACCATTACCATTGCAGAATTTAAAGTCATGCTCCTGGTTAAACCCCATTGATTCCCACGTATGTTAAAAAGAGAAGCTGAAAATAATTTGTTACATTTTCCCTTATTTCCTCTGAAATCCTGCAACCAGTGCCCAATGTTTCATAATGCATCCTGTATTTACGGTTTGTTCCCCTGTTGCTGCCTGGACTCTCCTTGCAAACAACAGGCAGCAAAACTGATGTGTCAGTGGTGGGAGCAGCTGAAGCTGGCTGTGCAGACACCGTGCTGCTACACGAGCTTGGCAGACCCACTGACACAGAGACCCCAATTTAATTCTTCTGAATCACTTGCAATGTAATCAGGAATTGGGGATTTACTTACTTTAGGCAAGCTGTAGTAACTTTGAGACAAAGAATGTGTGTGTTTCTAAAGGATCCTTTAAAAGTAAAGGCTGTAGTTGAGACTCTGGGGTAATGACTGATTCCTATGGGATGTGCCAGAAGTGGGAAACAGCAGCTTTAATTTTGAGTAAAAACACTTGAACAAGTCCTGCCTCTGCTCCAATGGTGCTACAGTGGCTCCAGGGCAGTGCCCCAGGAGATTACTTCAATCTCTTAAAAAGGCATGGGTTGAGGGGGAAAATAGATGTGTGGGTTAAGAGCAAGCTTCTTTATCACATTGTGAGCTCCAGTTTTGTGATTAGCAGCCACTAGTTCGTGATGTGCAGAGGTTAGTCAGTGCCAGTCCTGCTCTGACAAACGATGCTTGCTGTGATACCATGAAAGATGCACCTGCCCCACTGAGAATCAGAGCACGCCTTGGGGTGAAAGTGTTGACACAGTCCTGTCTTCCTTTTCTCCTGAGCCTGGAAAACAGTCTGGTAACTGCTGGCTGAGGAATATACAGCTGGGCCAGTTGCTCGTATTTCGGATTGTGAAACACCCATTACTCACAGAGGGCACTGACAGCACAGGCAGGTTGGTAAATGCTTGCACACAGTCAGCTGATCTCTCGTTTTCCCTTCCCACTGCTAGAGGAACGTGAGCAAGTTTGGTATCTGTGCTTTTGACAATTAGTGTTGGAGTTGAATGAGTGCAACCCAGCAATATGTACAAAACAAACAGATTTTGTGTAGGAACAAATTGTCTCCTTTTGTGTAGGTTTCTGTTTTAGAAGGCAAAAATGCAAACAAAGAAACCCTTATTCCACCCTGGACATAGTTTGCATTGTGGAAGTAGAAATACCTGAAGTGGAAGCTGGAAGTGAACCTTTGATGTGTTTGATGATTTATTTAAAACACATATTGGGAAGTGAGAGCCTGATTTTTAGGCAACAAAAGCTGAGCTCCTCTCTGAGGTTTGGATGTACTTCTTCAGGCAAAACACTTTTGAGGTGAGGAGGACTTTTCTTGGAGTGGGGATGTCAGAATCTAACGAGTAATCAATAGCACAATTTCATCAGGAGAGAGAACTTTGTTTGGCTTTTCCAGCAGTGTTGAGCCTCCATGGCACTGAGGAGGGATTAAAGGAAGAGGTGGGCTGTGTGCATTGGGAAATGAGTCGTTTGCTCTAAGTCAGCTGGCTGGTACCTCGTGTTTCTGCCTGGTGCTTCATCCTGACTGATTGAACCGTCCTAGTTCTCTCTGTCCCTGCGAGCTGACTCTGCAGTTCAGGACCAGGGCGGGGGGAGATTTCAGCACCTGCGTGGCTGCTGCGCTGCTGCAGGAGGACCTCTGGCCACATATGCCATTGCTCTGGGGTGGCTGTCTCATGTGGCATCCCTGAGATTGGAACCAGACTGCTGGGAGAGGCAGCAGGAGGCTGAAGAGCACCTCATTACTCTGCAGAGGAAGGAAGTGGGTAGGAGGCTGTTTTTGAGGGAGATAACTCGGAGGAGCATAGCCTGTGCAGCTGCACATGGTCCCACTTTTGTGTGCCAGGCTGCAGAGAGGGGGAGAGCAGGGCTGAGAATTTGGAGGGGGTGAACATGGGGCTTCCCTCTGTTCTTCCTGCTGAGGCTTCACAATGTCATTTATGGGATCATTGAAAGAGCAGGGTGCAGAAGCATCTTTTGTAATCAGATATGCCTCTTCCTAGGGATGACATTTTAGACATCCCTATTGTCCTTCTCCATAGGCCCCTTGGTGGACTCAGAATTCACTGTCCTATTGTGAAACTGGGGTCTGATCAGGACACTTTGGGGCTGCCTTCATATTCATGGGGAGCGTAGAGCAGTGTCCGGCATGGCAGCTCCCATAATGTCAGAATATGGGAGCACAAAGAGCAGGTGGATGCACAGAGTCATCCTGTGTAGCTGATGCAGCTGTATAAAAACAGCAGGGCTTAAGTGCCAAGGCCTGGTTTGTTCTGGAGGAGATAGCCTTTCCCACATGTGTCAGCAGGCAGCACAGGTCTAATTGGCTGGCAGAAGTGGAAATGGCATTATATTGTTTGCTGATAACCATTGCCTGATAACATTTCCTTTTGCCTTGGCTGACCCAGCTGCTCTCAGCTGCAGCAAACAATGATCCTTTCAAGAAAGATGCACATTTCCTGTAAAGCATAGGATCCAGGAAGCCTTTGTTTCTCTGTTGATCCTTTCATATAGCCTTCTTTGCCTGTTTTTAATCAATTTTTCAAGCCTCAGTTTCCCTCTTTGTGAGGTGTCTGACAACAGCAGTGCTAAGGCCTAATGGTTTTTGTGGAGCTCAGAAGGCTGAGTTTTGACTCATCCTGGAAGAGGGCTTTGAGATCCCTGTGCTGTGTGAGAGCAGAGTATCCCAGGGTGACTAATCTAGTAGGATTCTTATATCTTAATGCTGACTTTTGCTTGGCAGACAGGGTCATTTTCAGGCCTATAGGAAAAATTTCCACTCCTACTGGAAAGGAATAAATCACACTGAAGAACATTCCTGCCTCCCCATCGTCTCCATTGTTCTAGTTTAATGGCATAGTTGGCCACTACATAAACTAAACCATCTCTTTTAATATTGCTATTTCATCTTGGTTCCAGTCACAGTGTAACACATTTCTTAAGTGCTTATAGTACATCATGCCTCTTGGGAATAACTTTCAGAAATGGTTGACTTCCAAGAACAGCCACATGTGTAATGCAGTGTATTTCAGACTCTGAACGTCGCTCCGTTTATACCTGCAGTCCCTCTGCTTGCTCCATGTGCTGAAAGCATGCTCCTGCCACCTTACAGAAAGAGATGGACAAAGAGAGGAAAGACAAACTTGAAACTGCTGTCTCTGTTGTTACATGCGTTCTTAATGATAGAATCTGTTGTTAAAAGTGATTATTTTTTGGCATTCTGAAAGCATTGAGTCCTGCAATCCATGTTATAGGTCTTAAAATAGCAGATTATGTGAATGACTTGTATCAAGTGATTCTGAAATGGGGTAAATACCTTTAAGCAATGTACAATCATAATGTGGGTACTCAGCTAGAAAATATTTTCTCTTACTTGTTTGGGATCCTTAAATCTACCCTTCCCCAAACCTGCACATTTCTGTATGTCCTACTGAATAGGCAGTGCATAAATTAGAATAGGCTACATGAAAATCATGATATATAGCTACTCTGCAGCGTGGTACTTCCATGTAGAAATGGCAGGAGGTTTCCAGATAGTAATTTCATAAGCTTTCCAGGGTCAAGGCAAATGGTATCTTCTGGATATTGTTGGGGGATTTTTTAAGGCTTTTGTCAAATGATTCTCCAC
Organism: Passer montanus; assembly: GCF_014805655.1. NCBI lineage: Eukaryota > Metazoa > Chordata > Aves > Passeriformes > Passeridae > Passer > Passer montanus. Next base: position 2,859,914 of record NW_024356504.1, read on the forward strand.
TGAGAAACATCCAGTGTGTTTTTTCTCCATTCTGAGTTAGGAAACGTTATAGGGAAGCAAGAAGGAAGCTGCTTCTCTTTGATTGTAGCTGCATGTGAACGACCTTGATTGCAGTTGTCCTAATGAAACAAAGGGATTTTGCTCGCTGACTGTGCAATACTGCTGTTTAGTACTTTAAGCAATAAGTTAGTAGTACACCTCATCTCCTATCAAGTTTGTCACATTTTGCAGAGGGGAAGAAAAATTGTAGACTTTTGATCATCATGCTCAAAACCTCATTAAAAGTTATGCCCAGGCTTTGGTAATTGATGGTGGTTTTCTTTTTTGATGCTAAACCTGAATTTTTGGAGAGTTAATAAAGGTGTTTTCAAGAGTAGTGCTGAGTTCCTCTTTCTACTTCCCTGGACTCTCAAATGCCTCCTGTCCATTCCCTACATTTACGATGTCCCCAGTTTCCAAACTCCTGCCAGTGCTCAGGAGCTGGGAGTGCCATTTTTGTGGTGTCTTTTAGACTGACATCGCAGGAATCATTCACCTGAATTACTGAATTTCTTCTCCCCACATGTCCTTTTTGTACTATGGGTGCTTCTGCCTTGGTCAAAATTAGTGTGGTTTCACTCAAATTGCAGAGTTCAATGGATTCTGTAGCAAGCAAACAAAACAAACCTGCCAGGAAAAGAGCCTCCTCCCAACATTGCCACTGCGAGTTAAAAAATTGTGCCTGGTTCCCAAGACACTGAGATGGTCTTTAAAGTCACAGACCTTTTATTTTTTAATTTGATATTCTTTATATTTTCTTTGTATTTGAGCCACTGAAGATTTGTTCCACTGTCTTTTGTTATTAAAAAAAAATCCCAAACAACCTGGGATTTCTTACTTGATTCCAGCAGCATTGAGAAAATGAAAGTAAGTGGCATTTATAGGTGTGTACATCAGAAAAAGCTCGTGTATTGCTTTGGTCACCAAGCTGTGTTTACCATTCCTGTTGTGGCAGCAGCTGGTGAGGAAGGCTGCTTGGCTGCTCAGGTTGTTAGGCTGCCTGTGAGTTCATGTTTCAGCCTTTGTGCTCACAGATAGTTAGACATCCTGGATTTAATCAGGACACCAAACCTTTGCTTCTCTGCTCTTCAGTTACAAGAAGCGTTGGCAGCTCTTGTGTTCTGATCTGCTGCTCTGGGGATTCCTGGGCTGGTTTGTGGTGCTTAGGCACAGTGGCTGGGGCAGGGGAGGGTGGTGAGGCCATGGGGACACGGGCTCCAGCCCCTCTGGAGCTGCGGGCCCAGATGCTGCCACACCAGCTACCAGGACAGCTCCTGTGCAGAGACGCCAGTGGTGGGGTGGGGCGTTGCCTCAAAGGAAGATTCTGAAAGGTAAGCTTAAATGCCCCTTCCCAGAGGTCTGGGTTGTCTTTGTGACAACCTGTGCATGGCACTGATTTGACCCTTCTCAAGTCTTTAATAGGGGTTGGAGTTGAGTATAGCATGGTTAGGCAGAAGGCATTTAAATTTTTTTTCTTTTAAAGGTTTAATATATCAACTCTGATTTATTAAGCTTCTCTGATGCTGTTAATCCTTTTGAAGTAGGTACCCATCCACTCACTGTTCTTGCATGTGAAGGATCCTTTCCAATCCAAAGCATTTCCACTCAGTGCAACTGTGTATTCATTACATGGGTTACTTTTTGGGGAAGTGTTAAGAGGTGTGTAGTGCACTGTACAATACACCCCAGAGAGTCCCAGTCATTTATGCAGGGATGTTTACGTTATTTATGCTTGCTGAAGGCCCACCAACCATACTTAAATAAGTGTCATACTGGTTTTGAACATGATGCTTACAGGCAGTGTGTCACATGTCCTAAACCTCTTGTTATTTCCCAGCATTGTGGACCTCGGTGCAAAGCTGGAGCTTAAATCATACATGGGGTCAACAGCTCATACTCTGCAAGGGATAGAGAAATAGACAGTGACACAGGCAAGCTTGGGAGACAGGGTGATTTATAGGAAGGGATGCCAAGGAGAAGGACACTGGCTTGTGAGAGGCTCTTCTGAGACATTCCAATTAGTCTTGATTTACAAATCCTGCCCTTTAAACCTGTAGCCTCAGAAGGTCAGCTTTAAAGGGATGCTGACATAGGGTTGGTGTTTGACCGTAAAGGACCTTTGTAAGGTAGCATATTCTGACAGAAACTGCAATCAATGGAAGCATCTCCACCTAGATAATCCAAAAAGCCCTGGAAAGAGGGTTTGTGTTTTTTGGACAGGATCATCTGGCCCACCTTCTGCCTTTGCAGCTCTGTCACTGCAGCCTTCTTCTGGTACCACTGAAGTGACTGGGAATCACAGTGAAAATAAATGTTTATTTAGATTGTGCAGTGAGGTAAAAGGCATGTGTCAGGACAAGTAAATTAGATTTAAAAAATGCTTTCACTACTAATAGGCTACTATGGTGTTAGGCATTTGGTTTTAATCCAGACTCTTGAGTGGGCAAAGTCCACTTCCATGCATAAGGAAAGTTCTTGGGTTTTGAACATTTGCAATTTCTGCTGACTTGCCTTGCTCCAGCCCAGGAGGGGAATCAGCATTGTGCTGAATTGCTTTGTGCTGGTGGGGGTGAAGTACGGACTGCCTTTAATCGCCTGCCTTTGTTTTCCACCGGGGCTGGATGGAAAACAAAGGTTCTAGTTATCAAAGGCCACGGTTAAAATTGTTCTTTGGGTGGCAGAGTAGAAGGGGGTGAGAGGTGCTCCTGTCTGCTTGCTTTTTACACCCAAAACACACATCACAGCACTTAGGTGTGAGACCAGATTTGAGTCACTGTGTTGTTTGATTCAAGTCTGCCCTTACAGATTACATCCTGGATGTGTGACATTTCAGTGGATAACATGTTGACTCCAAAATGAATATATATTCCAATAAAAGATTGGCAAAAATGTATTTCTTTTCTGAGAACATTTGGTAGAAATCTTTCAATGAGTTGTACTTACTAGAATTTCCTGAGGGCCTGGCACTTTTCAGTGTGAGAGACTTAGTTTGGATGACATCTTCCACTTTGTTGTCAATTTTAGCTTTTCATTTCAGGCCTTCCACCTCTAAAAGTTGATTAATTTTTCCCAGCTATTAGCAATTTGGTTAGTCAAAGGTATCCAGACTGTCTGCATCCTGTGACTGTTGCATCTTTGGAGAATTGCATCCACAGCATTATGAGATGCTGTGAGCAGTGTCTGGATAATTCTGGTCTCTTACCTGGGTGCTGCTCTGCCTTCTTCAGGGCAGGACATGGCAAAGCCTCTTGATACACAAGGTGCACAAAAGCAGTCACACGTGTTCCTTCTCTCCTGGCAGCTGCTGGTTTATCCTCTCTCCTTTGCTCAGCTGCTGCCAGTGAGGTGCTGTGCCCTTTTGGAGTCAGTGCAGTCGCCCTGCCTTGGCACCTCTGGCTTACTGCTGCATTCTGGATATGAGGTGCCCCACATCTCTGGGTGCAGGGTGGGCTGAGTGGCTCAGGGACTTTGTTCTTTTCCTGTGGCTGTGCAGTGGTTTGAAGTGCGCCAGGCCTGCAGAGCTTGCTGCCTGCTTCAAGCTGGTGAAAAGTACTAAATAATTCTTGTTGGAGTTTTGTTTTTCTTGTCTTTCTTTTGGCCTTCCCTGTCAGCCTGGAAAATTTGTGCTGCTTTGAAGAAAACATTTTGCTCATCTGCAACCTACTACAGCTGCTGTGTGAGTAATTAAGTATGGAAAGGAGAAAAGCAGAGGGGAGAAGAAAGATGGAATCTAGTGTTTCATATGGAAAGCATCAGGCCAGAAGTGGCTTTGTTTCTGACACGTGGACGATGGAGAGGCTGCATTTGCTGCACAGTGGAAAATCAGTGCCAGTGGAAAAAGGCCTCCCTCATTAGTGTCTAGATCAGATGGGGATGAACTTCAGTGTCTCTTGTTTTTATTTTTAAATTTGTCTACATATTGAGGTAATAAGGGAGAAGCAAAGAGCACTGGACCAATTTGAGAATACAGTCAGTTTGGGTAAAATACCTCTTTTCTGGCTCCACCCGATGCTGCTGTCCCAGTTCATTCTGATGGTGTCACAGTCCTCTCCCAACTGTTCATAAGCTATGCCAGCACCTCAGAATGGTTGTGATCATCTGAAGGTTGCTGTACATCAGATCCTTACCAAGGTACGTGTTTCTTCTATTTGTTTGTGCATTTTGATCTCTCAGAGTCGTGGTCAGTTATGTTCATAGGCTTTCTGGACAATGAGGAAACTGGGAGCTTGGCTTTGCTGCTGAGAAAGGTGGTTCTGATGTAAGCAGAAGTCTCTGAGAGCTGGGGTTCTAAGAAACCTGTGAAAAAGCAGAGGGGTTCAAGTCAAATAGGGAGAGTGAGACATGTTTCTGTCTGGTCTGACCAGAGGAAGAAAGCATTTAGAGTTTTGGAGGTCTCCAGTATCTTGGAGGACAAGGCAGACTGCTTTAAGTGATGTGACCCAGTGGAAGAGCTCGTAAGGTGCTTTTCTTTCAGGGTTGGGAATTTCAGGCTAAGTGGATGTCACCTGGAGAAGTTTCCTACGTTTAACTGCAGGGAAACAGTGTAGACTTCTCTTACTGGTACTTCTCTTATCTCTCCTGTGTTTTCAAAGCGCAAAGAAAGATTCTTGTAGGCAATGTTTGAAAATGGAAGGACCTGGTTTCACCTGAGGGGCTTTTTTAGAGGGAACGAGTCAGTTAAGGTCAATGGGAGCTTTGGTGCTTGTTACATTGGTTACTGATTGAAATCTTCCAGACACAGGCTAAAATACATGTCTCCAGTGCCTTCTGGATGAAGTTGTGTGCTTAAAGCCCCTCAGAACCTGGGTGTTTAAAAGACAGTATGAAGGCCTTGGCACCACACTGTACTTTCGAGCTGGCTGCAAAGCTCATGCTTTCTTTTCAGGCAGCCTTGGTTTCCTGCTCACTCAAGACAGTTTTCTGTTTTCTGGGAGTGATTCCTTTATTAATCTTTCTTAGATGTTGGCAAATAAATTTCAGGGTGCCCAGTTTACATACTCTTTACTGAGTGTGCCTAACTCGTCTTGGGCTTTCTGAGTTCTGGGGGTTTGTTTATAACATGAATAAACCCCAGTAGTTTGATGGAGAACAGAAAAATCCCAGTGTGGAGTTGCTTTCTGGTGTGAGAGACTGGGTGACTGTCTGGGTGACTTCCCAGCATTGTTTCTGAGGGCTGAGAAGAATGCCAGTAGGTGCAAAGAGCTCTACAAAGGCTGCACTGGGATTTCTTTTTCTCACATGAGAAGAGCATTTCTTATAAGAATACATTTGAGGGAGAGCAAGGGAAGCAAGGCATGGGTGGCTCCTTACTCCCAAATACCTCTAGTGTATGTGGTTCCAAGTCCTGAGTGCCCTAGCTGCACACTGAGTGGATGCTCTAAGTTGAAGGCTTCTCCTCACTGGGACAGTCTCATGTGAATTATTTAATGCAGTGAGTGCTGCCATATACCATTCAGTCAGTTTTGTTTGAGCAAGCTGCATCTCTGGTCAGGTGATGTTCCAGTATGGTGTAAGATGGGAATTTTTGTCTCATTTCCATTTCTTTAAGTAGAAAAGGTCAAGGAGACCTTTGGCATTCAGTTGTGAATAGTTTTTCTCTTTGTAAATGGAAAGAATAGTATCCACATCACATTGGGCATTTCAGATCAGTCAGTGAGTGCAGGTCTGCCCAAGTTACAGTGAATTTACACTGGCCCACTGTCCACAAAGTCACTTGACACCTTTCAGGAGAATAGATTATACAAATCCCAGATCTTGTCAGGACTTGGACTAAATATCAGGATGTGGGCAGAAAACAGCACACCCATGTTAATGGTTTGATTAAAACAATCTTGCTGCTCCATAGCTCTCATAAATGTATTTTCACTGGTGTTGGGGAGGAGATATTCTGAAGTGCTGCAATGAGAGAGTACATTTTTTAAAATATTGCACAACAGGCCACTAAGTTGTGCTGTAGCTATATTGACTTACTCTGTTTTATAGTGAGCATGGCCTTAGGCATCCTATAAATACCGTTTCTCCCCCGACCTTCAGCTAATAAATAATGGAAACTGTACAGAAAGAAATTTTCTTTCCATGAAGGAATGAGAGGTCCTGAGCTGCCCTCTATAAAACTGAAGGTGAAGCATGATTTGTTTTCACTGGTTTTATAAATGAAGAAAATGTGGGTGTGGGAGGGAACTAGAAAATGTCTCTAAGAGCTAAATGTGGCCTCCCCAACAGTGCAAGGTAGGATAATGTCTGGTGTAGGCACAGCTTCCCCCAGGACAGTCATACCCATCTGTGAGATGATGACAGGTGAGAGAAGTCTCTTGAAAGTCTCAATGCATGGATAGAAGGAAGGTTTCCATTCTGATTTTTTTCCCATTCTGAAGGTTCCCAGACTTTCATATCTAACAGTGGAAACCAACTTGAAAATGGTTATAAATGAGTGTTCAAGGGAGCTCTTTGTGCACTTCAGTGAACTATGTCATCCAAAGGTGAGACTAAATTACCAGTGGCCTTTTTGACATTAAAATCCACTTCTGTACACAAGTCCTTTTTGAGGCCTTTTTGCTCTGTTTTAGTGATGTTGAAATGCTGCAGTATAAACGTGATTCATGAAGGGTCCCTCTGTGTGCCCACAGGGATGGCCAGACACGTTTCATTTTGAGAATCCATCACATATGTACTGTGTGTCAGGTTGGACATGTGTCTCAGAGGAGAGACCAGGTTCAGGGAAGTGGGGTCTTCCTCCTCCTCTGGCTGGAATCCAGTGTGAGTCTGTGTCATGTTGTGTCATGTTATGCTATATCACGGGGAAAAGGAAACATTCGCACTGCAGCTTGGTCTCTAAGGTTAGAGAAGGGTCAGAGAAGGCCTTGTGTTCAGCAAGTGGGTTTTACTGGCTAATTTTGAAAGCAAATGAGATTCAAGAGCAGGGTGCACATGATGAAAAGCATTTTTGGTCTCTGTCTTCATCCAGCAGCAATAAACTGCATATAAGCAGATCTTGCCCAGAGAAAAACAAGCAAATTCTGGAAATTGGCACTGTTAGATCTGAAATTCTGCCCAGGTGCCATTTCTTAATGTATGTGCTTTCCAATGTGCTTTGAAATCCACCTGGTGTGAAGCCTTGTATTCCTTGGAAACCTGTGCTAAAACCTGTTTTAGGGGAGGAATATCTAACAGACTCTTGTCTTTTGCTGCCCAAGTCTTCTCTCTCCCATATTCTCTCTGTTCTCCATGAGCAAGTCTGTTGCTTTGTTTGGATTCGCTGTGTTCATAGTTGCACAAAGCTGTGATGCTTTTCACCATCTTCATCTATATTACCTGTTTCATGGATTTTTTATCTAAATGTGAAATAAGACCCCTGCTGATTGACTGGAGATTACAACTCTGATGCAGAATAGACATGATAAATAGTAATAAAGGTGCATGTCCCCTTGAATTTTGTCATACTTTCCATCTCTCTGTTTCCTTCAGTTTTCCTGTGTATCAAATGGTTAGAATGTGTTCTCAAAGCTATATTGGTCTTCTCTGTGTTTTATCTGTTCTAGGACTCTTGTCAGCCTTACTGGATCTCTGCTTTGTGTTAGGTGTGCATGTTGTGTTGCTGTTTCTTCCATAAATGCATAAATTCATGTTTTTCCAAATTCAGTCTCAAGGATTTATTTCCTGCCACTATGTGGTTTTCTTTATAAACTGTCTCTTTCTGCTGGCATCACAGAAAAATGTAGCATTTCCTCCTTAAGCCCTTTTCCCTGCTTTTCTTCACAATCAGAGCTTTTTATGAGTTTCCTTAGTTTTCCAATTTGTTTTTATTAAGCATGTTTTCATAACAAGGGCTGTGATCCATCAGAGTAAAGGGAAACAAAAAAATGATGCCAAATTTGTGTTTGTTTGTTTAATGAAACAGACTTTAAATGGATGAAGTCAAATTGGTGTTGATGACTTGACTTGATGGTAGCTGGTTCTAAGTGCTGGCTTTTGAGAGTGAGTCATGAAAGATCTCAGCATTTCAAAGAGCCTAAAAGCACAAATATAACTGTGGGGTGGTATTAGTATTGGGAAAAGCTGTTAGGGCTGCTGTGCATTGTTGACCTTTGATTGGGAAAATGTATCTGTGTGCTGGTTAGTTAGTTAAATACCACTGGCTTTGTGGTTGATGGATGTGAAACAGTGTTTAATCTGGACCACGGTTGAAGAGTAAAGGCTGCTTGAATTTGGGTGCCCCCCAGCACAGCTCTGCCCTTCTCTTCACAGAATGACGGAGAGGGTAAGGTTGGAAGGGACCACAGTCTGTCATCTGGTTTAATCCAGGGTCATCCTGGAGCACATAGCACAGGACTGTGTCCAGGTGGTTCTTCTCCAGTGAGGGAGACTCCACAACCTTGAGCTCTGCAGCCTTTCCTCGTAACAGAGATGCTCCAGTTCCTTGATCCTCTCTATTGACATCCTCTGGACTGGCTCCAGGAGCTCCGTGTCTCTCTTGTGCTGAGGAGCCCAGAACTGGGCACAGCACTCCAGATGTGCCTCACCAGGGCTGAGCAGTGGGGCAGGATCACCTCCCTCAACCTGCTGGCAATGCTCTTCCTGATGTAGCCCAGGATCCCATTGGCCTTCCTGGCCACAGGGGCTCATGGATGGCTCAGGAACAGCACATTGTCCACCAGGACCCCTGGGTCCTTTCAGACAGAGCTGCTCCAGCAGGCAATCCCCAGCCTGTGCTGGTGTGTGGGGCTGTTTCTCCCCAGGTGTAGGACTCTGCCTTTGTCGAACTTCTGATTGCTCTTCACTACCCAGCTCTCCAGCCTGTCCAGGTCCTTCCAAGGGCTGCACAGCTCTTCAGAAAGGGAGTTGCTCCAATGTGGGCAGGGAGCAGCCTGCCTGAAATGCCATGTGGTCAGCAGTGGGGTCCCACAGTTGTCCCTCTGGAGGGTCCCCCCACTCTGCCACTATCCACTGTAGTGGCCTTGAGCAGTGTGGCTGTCTGCACCCTGGCCATGCACCTTAAAAGAGGATTTGCCAAAGCCCCTCACATAAGGCAGAGGAGTCTGCCTGAGCCAGGGGAGGGATAGAAGGGGGACACATGAACCTCAGCTGCTCTGGGCTGTGAGGTGCTCTCCATTTGCTTGTCGGGACACCCTGGCTCTGGCCTTTCTGCTGTGTTTGTCCACTGTGCTGCTTAACCCTCCTTTGAATCAGCTTGGGCTGCCTGCAGGACAAAGAAATATTTTTCTGGTGTTTCAGAAGATGGGTGATTCCCTTTCTTTCCTGTGTGCAGGGAAGCTGCTGGCTCCATGCAGGGTCTGCTGGGTTTATAACAAAACAGTGGGGCCTTGTCAAATAGCAGTGGGGCACACAGCTGGCTGCAGGCACCAGGCTCTCTGGGTTCTTGCTTGGTTCTGCCTCTGTGAACATTTTTCTCAGAAACTGTAGTCTACCTCCCCTTTATTCTAAAAGCTCTTAAGCTGTGGGTATCTGTGAGGGATTTTTGTGTGGAACATGAGGACTGTAAAAAACCAGGTCCTAAGCCATGTGCCATTGCTAATGATTCTGCAGGCCAGTAAAAAGCCAAATGTTTTAACAGAAATTGAGAAGTGAAAACAAAGGACCTGCTACAATGAGACATCACGTGGCACTATCCTTATGACTTGATCATGTGATTGCACTGGTCTGTATCCTGGGTGCATCTTTTTCATCTAATAATTTCCTGAAGGAGTTGAATATGCAGAAAATTCACTGCCCTCCCAGATGCTAATCAGAACAAAAGTGGAAGTTCAGAAATTAAATATGAATGACAAAATTGTGGGAAAGCAGTACTCTCTGCTTGACTCTTACTTCAGTACCAGAACTGTGCTGGCAAGTTTGAGTAGACTGTAGCAGTGAAAATCCTTAGCAGTACCCCAATAAGTCAGAGAACCTGACACCTACAGTCTTGGAAGCAAAACTTGCAAGCTGACTTTTTAAAGATCAAATTTTCCAAGAGCAATGACAGAGCTGTTTCAGCAGAGAAAAATACATGCCCTTTCATCCAAGACCTGGAGGTTTAGAGCATTCAGATATCTGTTTGATTTGATGGTTGGGCTTTGAACAGATAGGATGCTTCACAGCCATTGTCCTCAGAAAGCAGAGAAGCTGTAGCATGCTGATTTTACAGGCTGGGAAACTGGGACACCCAAACTCTCAGTTGTTGGAGAGACGAAGTCAAGAGCAGAGCTTGAAAAGGATACCAGCTCCCTGATCTCCATTTTAATTAAATTATTTCTACAATTGTCTTCCCTGGCAGTTTGACTGGTGGAATGTGGTCTAGCAGAGGAATTTTTGGCTGCAAAGTTTTACAGGAATATTTTTCTGGGCCAGATCCTTGCCCAGTGTAAATTAAGATGACTCCACTAGCTGCGATTATGGCCCCAGCTATTTACTCCTCCCTCTGAGAATCTGTCTCTGCTGTGCAGACAGTGGGCAGTGTCATATAAGTTGTTCTTTTTAATTTTAGTCTGTCTAGACACTTCTGCAGCACCCCTTTCTGGAAGAACTTTGTGCCAATAGCTCTAAGCAGCACCACACTTCTCTGGTGAGAAATGCTTACCAGACACAATGTGGAGGTGGTCTGGTGTGCTCAAACTCAGCATTTTTAACCTTCATGGTATAGGCTTTGGATTTGATGGTCTCAGTGTTTTTTGGTGGAGAGGTGGCAGAGGGAAAGAACAGCAGGATTTCTTCCCAGTGGAGAGGGAGTGAGTCTGTTGTTTTCTGGTTTTGACAATGTGTTGTCCCAAATGAGTGCTGGAGAAAGGTGGCTGGTGCAGATGCACCATTCCTGTGGTAGGGTTTTTTGCCAGCAGTGGGTGACACCTCTCTTTGTGGGTAAGAAGGTCTTTTTCATGGTTTTAAAGGCTATTTGCTGGCCTTTTGTTTATTATTAGTCACTACTTCCTCCCATGCCATTACTACCACTTAGCCTTTAGCTTCTCTGATATAGTTTGAGTCACCTGGCATATAGGGGTTGTACCTCTCTAGCTTTCTGCAAACTTGTCACTTGTCACTTGTGTGCAAACTAGGCACACACAGGACCTAGTTTTTACAAAATTCTCAGATTTGTTGGCTGTGGTTAAGCAGGTGATAGGCTAGGACTGTTTTTCTTTGCCTTCTCATTCTCTTGTCATTCCTGAATTACCAGAACTGTCTGTAATTGTGTTTCTCAAGAACCAAACACAGAAAGGCCATGACTCTGGTTGGGTCTCAGGAGCAGCAGCAAGATATATATGTATGTATATATATATATATATATGTATCTATATATATGGAGAGATGCCTTTTTGCTACTACTACTTCTGCTTGAATCCAAATGCACTTAATTGCTAATTCTCATAATAATTTAAAAATATTTGCCAACCATTAAGTCCTACCTTTTGTTGTTAACCACCTACATTTGTGTCTATACCTAGCCCCCACAATGGAGGGTATTCATGGCTGCAGAAACAAAAGCCTGAAGATAGAGATTCTAAGTTATTAAAAACAAAATTTCTTTTTGAGAAAACCACAAAGCACATACTATTTCTAGGATTCCAGCCGAGCTTGATCAATACTAGTGAAGCAGAAAAGCAAAAAAAGCAGCTCCTAAAAAAGCAGCTTCCATGAAAATGAGTAAGAAATTCTTTATGCAGGCTTAATGATTTTGAGAGAGACGTTTCCCCTGTGAATTGTTGTAGGAGTTTGCACCCCTTCCCCCACTCTCAGCAGAGGCAAGAACATATGACTATCCTCATGTAAGGCAGTGCAGTGTTAATAATGCTGCTGTATTGATCAAATTGAGCTGCTTTGTCACCAGGGACATCTGGGAGGATTTATTCTGACTCCTATGGCCGTGCCTCCAAAAGTGCATTTTCCAGGCCTTTCACTAGGCAAAGGGTGTGCTGTGCTTGTTGTCTAAGCCTGCAGGAGCAACATTTTCAAAAGATTTCATGGTGTCCCATCATCCACTGCCTCTATCACTGCTTCTCACAGGGCTCCTACCTCACTCCCACTCACAGCTGGATGTGGCTGAAGTTCAAAATTGCATTGTGGCAAGATCCAGTTGTTTGCCCTTGGAGAGTGCCTGGAGGAGCAGCCACTGATTGCTGGAATGTGGATAAACATGGGGTGATGGGAACAGGAGAGGCTTCCTCTTTGCTTAGAAAGTGAGCAAAACCTCAGTAAAAAAAAACAGCACAGAAGAGAAAACATGTGCAGGATGGTTTTATTTCTCCTCCTCTGCCCTCAGCTGATATTCATGACCTTGCTAAAAAGATCAGAATGCTTCAGAGACTGCACGTGGTCATTTTTAAGTGTAGGGAGAAACCGAGTGTGGCTTTTATTTTTCCATCTGATAAATTGCCAATTGCAGGTTTTACTTACAGAACGCTCTTGAGTAGTCTGAGAAGAACACGATCACCTTGATATTATATTTATGAGTAAAAATGGTAAGAGACAAAGAATGCTCTTAGCTCACATGTAAAGAGGACTTTTAATGCAGTTTTTGCTTCCAGGAATGCACCATTACTCGTGGCAGAGAAGGGACACATTAGCAAGCTTGACAGGGGGACTGAAATGCCTAGGGGTACTCAGGGGCTTGGAGGAGCAATTTGATATCATGCTTCTTTGACAGGTGTCACAGCTTGATGCTGGGTAGTGATGGGACATCTGCAGAGCAGGGAAGGGTTGGAGACACTTGAAATGGAGAAAGTCCCTTGAAGCTGTGGTGACAGTCAGAGCACCTCCAAGGTGCTCTGAGCAGATCCCACGTGTTCAAAACTGCTGCCATGTATCCTCCAGGGGCTCAGAGTGACAACAAGTCACAAGGCATGCCTGGAAAATTATCCTGAATGCACAGGCTGCCAGTAGTGCTGGCTATAGCTAAAGAAACAGTTTGAGTGTGTTTCTGTCTCTCTCTAAGTTCCAGTTCCTGGACTGCACAATCTGAAGCAGATCACTCCAGAAGTCTAGGCCACCACAAGGCTTTCCCTTGAGCTCTAATATTTTGAAGCTGCTTGGGAAGTGCAACTTCTTGGGCAGCAGAGCTGGTTGGGGGTAAAGCAGCAGAGTACTCCCAGGAATGTTCCTGTGAAGCAAAGACTCATCCTGTGGTCTCATATGTGGCTCTTCTCCCACCATAAAGGCTACCTTTGTATGTTTATAACCAAAATAAAATTGCAGTTCCTGAAAGCTGTAATTTGTACTTGGAGGAACATAATGTTTATGTTTGCAATTGCAGGGATTGTACCGAAGCATGGGGACAGAGGTCTGCAGTGTTTGGGATGACAGGAGCTGGCTGCAGACTCCACCTTTGAGGGCTACTAAAAAACAGCTTTAGTTAAACAGTGTTAATGATAAACAAAATGCCAGGAAGCATTGGCTGTACCGTGAGAGGACCCCTCTCCTGCAGCTGGAGAGAGAGGCTGTCCTTCCTCAGTTCCCGCCTGTCCCCTTCCTGCAAACCATGCCAAGGAACCTGGCTGTAGTCTTCCAAGCTGTGACATTGGAGACTTCCATCACATCTCAGAAAGACAATAGAGGGAAGGAGTGATATAAAGCCAACCCACAAAGGCAGGCTTATCTTGGGAGATGCTGTATGGACTTAAGTAGACTAGAAAAGGGAAACTGGGGTAAATAGGACACTTAAGGTAAACTAGCTACATTTTGAAAATGTCCGAGTTGGAAATAAGCCAGATAACATGTCCACTGCTGGGCTTATAATGACTACAATATGTTTCCTCTTTTCCTTGTTGGTAAGTGGGTTTTGTTTGTTTCCTTTTTGGAGTGTGGTGGAGGAGTGCAGTTCCCTGCAATGCATTTTCAGTAGTGAGCTGGAGCTCTCTATGGTGGGTTAGTGGGTAATGCCGTAGGGCTGTGAACATGGCATCTTCCAATTCCTGGCATCATCATCTGGTCCTTTTCCTTTTAGGGAAAGATGCAATGCTGAGTTTCATTTTGTTTGCTCAAGGAGGATACTTAAGGATGGGGTTGGAAAGCTGAAAGCCATACAGAGAGCCTCTCAGCAGGGTGGGTGCAGGCAGAAGGGATCCAAGAGCCCTGCCAGTGGAGAGATGCCTTCCTGTGGTATCATCTCTGCAAGGTGTTGCTGAGTGTTGGTGCAAGTGATGTGCCTGGAATGAATTTGGGCCCTCCCATTTAATTTTAAGGGGAAAGTTGCCAACACAAATGAGTCAGGATCTGGTGTTTTCCACAGTATTCTCCAATACATTTCCAAGGGTATTTTTGTAGGAGTAACAGAAGGTTTAAAAGAGAATCTGAGAAGGGGCAGTGACTTGCCTTGACTATGAAGCTCCTGCCCAAGTAAAGAATGTTGCTGAGGAAATACAGTATGAATAAACAAGGAAAGGAAAGAGTGCTGGTAAGGGAAGAGAGGTTGAAAATTAGGGCCTCTCTGAGTTCCTGGAGGCAGACAGGTTTCTGAGAAGGGCTTAAACAGGTCCTGTTCCATCCTTGTCCTTCAGGAAGAGTAGAGCTTTTCCTAACGTGTTCCTACTGATGCTTTGCCACAGCACCCAGCCTCTGCTTTTCACCAGCCTACTTAGAGTAACAAAGTACCCACTTTCGTGCCTTTCTGCATTGTAGTCTCTGTGGACTGCTGCAGCATGCAGGTCCTATGAAATTATGTCATGATGGCTTATCATGCAGTGACAAAAGACAGGCTTGTGCATAGGAACATCTTGAATTAACCCTGGTGGTTTCTTGGATGCTGGGAAGCCATCCTATCTTCCAGGAATGCCAAAACATTGCATTCCTTCTAGACTATTTTCTGGCTGCTTTGCTATTAATAACTTTGTCCTGAAATAGCACTTTCATATTGCAGCATATTAAAATCATAACAGCTGGGTGGGTGTCCACAGTCAACAGAGTGAAGCAAGCGAGGCAGTGTGCGAGCTGTGGTTGTGTCGATTGGCTCACAGGGCTGTGCTGACTCTCAGCAGCTGGGGTCTGACCTGCTGAGCTTGCTCAAGTCAGCAAATGGCAGGGCCCTTAATGGGATCTCCTGGCTGCCCGTGCCATGTGCAGCCAGTGCCATACAGCCTGCTGGGAGCTGCCACAGGCTGAGCTGTGATCCTTGCATGGGCAGTGAGCGGTGCCTCACCCAGTTCTGACAGCGCACCTCGTGCTGCTAATGATATCCACAAAAGGCTGGGCCAGATCCCCTCTCTTCTTTTGGATCTAATGCATTTTGGGGATATGGATCCCACATGCCTGTGAGTGGCAGCCTGGGTTGCTGCTGAGCATTTGAGCCAATACTGGCAGGCTCTTAACCGGTGTGCTCTCACTGATTGCTGTTAAAGAGGACCATGCTGCTTTTATCAGGGTGTGTAACAGCCTGAGCCCACTGCTTGTGAGATTTTGAGGCTGATCAAAATCCCTGGTGGCAAAGGGTTTTGGAGCAAGAGCCTTGCCTGAGCAGTGTAGAAATGAAAAGCAATGGAAAAACACCTTTGACTGTGATGTAGTATCCTTTGGAAGGCACCAGGCTTTAGAGTGAGATGCACATTTACCTGCAATGGGACATTCAGGCATGGAGGCTGTTGTTTCTGTGCATAGATGATGAAAACTCTGGCCTAGAAGTGGCAGAAACCAGTTTGTGAATACCTCTTATAGAGGACCCAAACTTTAAAAAAAGAGAGACAGAGACAAGAAACAAATCCAAGCAACAAGATATCTGAGAGTTGTTGTTTTTAAATTCTTCCTATTTTTCCATTTAGGTCACACTGTCCCTAATAAAGTAGACAAGATTTGTGATAGAAAATAACCATCTCCAGCCATCAAAAAGCATGCTGAATTCTTTTTAATGTAAGCCACAGAGTTAAGTGGTGCTAATCGAGAGCAGCATTTCATGGATTTTGAGTGTTGGCAAGGTCCCAAGCTGATGTAAACAGGAACCATGAAATCGGGGCTGCTCTGTGCTGATTTACCCCAACTGAGAATCCGGTTGTGCTTCCCATCACTTTGTTTCTAGTCTGAATTTTTTATTTCTTGGTGCAACAGCAAAACTCAAGTCTGTTGTCTTCTCTTTTCCTTGCCCAGATTGGCATATTTATCACAGTAGCACACCCATCTTCTTGCTCTTGTAAGATAACAAATTGCCCAAATGATTAAAAGGAAATCAAAGAAAAAAAGCAGCAAATGACTTTTTGTAAATGCACTTGGACAGTTGCTGTGCTCCCAATAAAGTCTAAACTTCCCCACAGGCAAACATCCCACTGCTCCCCACATGGCTGGAAGCAGGCTTTGGTCCTATATGTTTATTATCCTTTAGAAATGGTATAAATGCTCTTTTATTCTTTTTTGTTCTGCCCTTATTCTCCAACGCATTCCCCTCCTGCTTCCTGTTTCCCAGACAGGTCCCCACCTCTTCCTCCCCACAGCCAAAAATAATACAAAAGGGAACATACAAAAGATTTTTTGAGCCTGAGATGTGATAATGAATGGGCGTCATGTACAGGGTAGACACAGTAGTCCCAGCAGAAAAATGTTGATCACACAAAGTCAGTATGAGGAATTGCACGTTTGGGGTTAGGAATTCAGTGTTATGCATCCTCTTGTTTAATATATTTTTAGGTCAGAGCAGACGAGGTGACTCACAAGCCAGGGTTCTTGGGAAACGTGTGTATACTGAGTGTATTGATCACATCTCTTCTCCAGGTTTGCTTTAATAAGCTCCTTGTGACAGACTGTGCTTATGAGCACGCTGTTGCCTGAGAGTGCGTGAATGCGACTGTTTGTGTCAGCTGTGGAGAAAGAAATGTTAAGATACCTCTGGATGTTAATAAAATGTCTCTAAAGAATACATTTTTTCATTCATGAACCTAACCAGAGTAATTACAAGGAATCCAGTTCTGCTGTGCAACTCCCCTGCAATGCTTTGTAAGGATGAATCTTAATTGAGGATCAAGACCTAAAATATTGCTCTGCTTCGTACATTCCACAATCGTCAGCATTTGCTCTTGCGTATCCATTTCCTGTGAGAAGTTTACCACACTCTGGGGCATGCTTTGAACCTGATCCTTTGATTTCAGTGGGAGCTAGGATTGACAATTCAAGGAACTAATTGTGCTTTTTTGCTGTTTATAATGCTAAACCAAAGCTGCTTCCAAACTGGATGGCAACAGGTTAAATACAGGCTTGATGAAGTTTGGAGGAAAGTTTGCAGTGAGGGCCACTAGCCAGCTCACTCAAAGCCATCCAAGGTTGTTATATAAATAAATGCTCTCTTCAGAAACATTTTTAAACATTCTTACTTTATATATAATCTTTCAAATGGTCATTGTATGGCTACTTGCTGTCTTGACTGTATGGCAGCATGCAGGGTATGTGGTGGTGTGCCAGCACACATGGCTTTTATCATATTTTGATACTAGCACAATGGATTGCTTGCACTTTTGAATTCTTGATTTGGCTATCCTTAATCCTTTGCTGACATTGATGCTATTTTTTGTTGTTGTGACTGGTCACAGATATTTTTTCTGTCTTTATTAAACGGTCAAAAAAAACAACAAAAGCCCTCCAAAGCCCTGGTTCAGTGTTTGCAGATTTCTTTCATCCTTTTTTTTTTTTTCCCCTATCTAGATGCCTATCAAATTCAGCCATGCTTAGCTGCAGTCCTTTGTTCAGTATCTCATAACCAGTGCACTGCCATTCTCTATGCTTAAGGCCCAAATACCACAGATTTTTATTGAAAAAAATTCGGCTTGTCCATTCAAAAGAATATTAGTTAGATAAAGATGTATTTCATTATCACCAAGTTAGGGAACAAAGCCTGATTTTTACTCCTTGGTCAGAGTTATGGGTTCAGGCTTTTTTCCTATTTGAGAAATTTTTTATCCCCCATTTCTGCTGGTGAAAATTGGTAATTTCTGGTAAAGTTGATTTTGATCTTTTGATCTTTAGAGTCTGATTAAAATCTTTGATAACCCTGGTTACATCATGCCCCAGTGCAACAGGAAAATGAGTCATGTTTATATGAAAGTAGTGATTCTGTCCTTTATACCCACATTTTTACTTTGAAATTATCTTTGCTGAATGCAGTTGAGGATTCTGATTTCAGCATTTCTAACACTCTGAAGAAGTATAAGAGGAGAAGATCCAGGGAGAAAGCCATTTGGGTCGTGGTAGGAGCATTTATTGAGAGTGCTGTTGTGCATGAATAGCAGTGAATGGGCTGGTTTGGCTAAATACACTTCCTCAATGTTCATTCTTTGGGCTGAGACCAAGAGGAAGAGTGGGCACAGGCCATTATTGTATTGAAGAAATTAGCAAACAGAGACTTCAGTTCTGTGTAGGGGAGTCAAGAATTGATAGACTTGTTCATTTCAGACTGGTGGGATGGTGTTAGGGAGGACTGGCTTGGTGCTCAGGCGTGTGTTGAACTTACCACAGGAAAACAAGTCTTTGCATATCATATGATCTTTCTTTGCTGGCTGTGCCTGTGCCTGCTTTTTGCACTTGGCAAAAGCTTGTTTGTTCAGCATCCAGTTAACTTGATTTCTTTAGTATATACAAGGGATTAGGAACATGCATACAAATATCCACTGCAAATCAACTGTCCATAAGTATCTTATTGTTGTACCTGAAAATTAGTTTTAGCTCTCTTTTTTTTTTAATGAACTATATAACACATAGGCAAGATGCACTGACATGTGACTAGTTTTGTCTTACAACCTTTGCAATAGAAATTATTTGCTATTGCTTGAAACTTTCTTATATATTCCATTTCAGGCTACAGTTTTCCATTTTTCTCAAGTGTATTTTGCAAAACTACTTATTTTAATACTAAAACTCTGTTTATTTTATTCTGTCCCAAATGTTAAGCTTATGATGTGCTGCAGCTTTTTCATGACTAGCAACTGCCCAGTAAAAGTTGCCAAGAGGAAAAGCTGGAGGTTTTGGCAGCTGGGTGGGAACAGATGACAATCTTGGAATAGATGGGCAAGAGTATTGGGCTTTGTTGTTGTTGTTCAGGAAGTAATGAAGGCTTTTGGCAGTGGGAAGAAGATCCATTGTTCAAATCTTGTTTTAGGGTTAAGGATAAAAAATAGCATGGTGTTTCAGGGGAGGCAGGTGAGTTTTGAATCTCTTATTCCTCTTAACTTCAGGGCTGCCCCACAACATTCAGTTCAATTTCTGCCTGTGGTATCAGCAGTGCAAGTGTCAGTGTCGCTCAGAGCTTTTGCTGTTTTGGTGCACAATGAAACACTGATACTGGGCACTGGACCTGGTGCCACTGTTTGCTCTGAGCGTGAATGAACAGCAGTGGCACTGACCTTACTGTCACTGTTTTGGGCTGTCTTCAATTGGAGACAGTTCCTCCTTCAATGCAGTCTTGAGATTTTCACCGGTTTTACAGATGAGGTCCCTCTTTTACTTGCCAGTGGAAAGCAGTGGGGTCATGATGAAAGTTGAAATTTGACCTTCACTATTGCATGTGTAACTCTGCTTTGCTTGTGTAAATTACAAAGAGAATCCTTTCAAGTATTGTAAACAGACCTGGTAGATCAGACCTGCTTGTCAGCCGTATTAGACATTTTCATTTTCTGTCACAGCCTGATCTAAGTATCCAACTTCCTAATTAGGTTTTGGATAACTTCCAAGCTCAGTGCTTGATGTCCAATTATATCTGCAGTAAAATGGCACTTAGAAGTAACTAGCACTTCCAGAAAGGAACTTCTGATGATCTGCTAGAAAAATTCAGAATCAAGACATTATAAAATACTTCAGCATCAATAAAACAGAGGAAGCCAATGAACATATTGATACAGTGCCTTCCCTGATGTTCTGTCCTCAAATTATTATAAGTGTTTGGACTTTTTTTTTACACAGAACTCTATTGTTGCTATATTGTCCTATCTTTACCTGTGCAAAAACACCCAGAAGTTTGAGTGCTTTAAAGACTTC
Organism: Passer montanus; assembly: GCF_014805655.1. NCBI lineage: Eukaryota > Metazoa > Chordata > Aves > Passeriformes > Passeridae > Passer > Passer montanus. Next base: position 2,879,876 of record NW_024356504.1, read on the forward strand.
ACAACGTGGGCAGGTGCTTCTCAAGCGTCCTGTTATTTTTCAAAAATCTGTATGTATGGGTGAAATTCCAGTACATAACATGGTTGTCAACCAAGACTAGTTCTTTGCATTTCACTGGGGCAAGTTTAGATTTATACCCTGAGAACTAGGATGGGCATGTCTTTCCCCTGTCATTCTCTAAAGGGGAGATACACTGCCTTGAGGCTTGGCACATTGATGATGGTGGTGGTCCCAGCTAGAACCTTCCTTCTGGTTCCTCTCTTAGGAGAGACATAAAGTCAAACATCAGCATCATGAGTGATGACTCCAGTTCCTTCATGTCTAGATTTTGAATGTTCTGGGTCACCTTTAACCTGGATAGCTGGTAGACACCTTAAAATACAGACTCTGAACCAAATCAAGTGTCTTCAAGTCTGGGAGGGATTGCAGAATCTGAGGTTTGTCTTCTTGTTGCAGTTAGTGGCAAAACTATCTTGATTTCTGCTGGCTGTAGAGTTAGGTGAGTACTAAGCTCTGCTGAAAATGCTACACATGTATCACATCTCTGCTGTCAGAGGCACACACTGGATTTCTCTTGTGTTGTATTTCATAGTGGTGAGCATACTCAATGTGTTTCATAAATAATCTTTACTTTCAGTAAATGAGCTTTAGAGGTAAGAATCCAACTAGATTAGAGGTCATACCTTTCTCAATTGACAAATGTACTGAGCACTGAATTTTCCTGGACCAGTGCACTGCAAACTCTGAAAGGACTAACAAGAAGTAGGTCCTTAGCAGGCATATGACAGCTCTACAGTGGCTGTTTTGTACTGTGTGAAGGATCTGGTACTGCACATGGAAGTGTCATGGTGTGCAGTTTACATGTATTCTGCCACTACATGTGCCCCAGAGGGCCTGGATGATAGTGTAATATGGGGAACAAAGAGATGTTTTGAGTTACTGGGAGGGAACACACAGCATTTCTTGCAAGTGATGGAACTGTTCCTCTGCTGGGGAAGTGAGACTTTTTGCAATTGTATCTGAAACTGAAAAATCAGACAAAGGCCTTGACAGGATTGTCCACATGCCAAACAGTTGTCTTTTTCCATCTGGCTTACTTCAAGTATGTGGGGTCTCACAAAGTCACATCCTATTATTTGTCAGCCATGAATCATCATTTCTTTTAACTGGTTAAATTGAGGAGCAAGGTGCAAGAAGAATAACTCTCATTAATCAGGGCAGATGGGTTGAATTAGTGGGTCACACTTTTTTATCCTTAGCCACTGGAACTGGCTTGACAGCCAGCAGCAGTCTTATGGATCTTCTTTTTTTCCTGAAGGGAGCCATCTTCTCCTTCCCTTTGCAAGTTTTAAAGTCTTTATTGCTATGTATCATACAGGCACTGGATAAGAAAGTTTCATACCCACCATGTTGCCTGCAGTGTGGCAACTAAAGGGTAGTGGGACTTCCTGCCACGTGTGGCGTTCTCCATCTGTTACACAAAGCTCCCTCTCTTGCACCAGTGATGAGGAGAACCTGCACCGTCCGGCAGAACTTTGACAAGAGCAGCTCACTCCTGTCTGAGATAGTCTTGAACTATTTTCCTACCAGGCTGGTAGTGGAAGTGGAGATCTATAGGGATTCACCATCATCTGAATTCAGCAGTTTGGCTTTGTGTCTCTGTAGATAGTGGTCCTGCTCCTCCCACAAAAAACAAACAAACAAACAAAATCCAAACCAAAACAACAACAACAAACAAAAACCCAGTCGTTTTTTATGTGCTCAGTGGTAAATAGCTTTGTGGGAATGAAAACCAAAGAACTTTTCTGCTCCTCCTAGTGGTCTGCCAGACTGGAGTGGGGACCTTGGTGGTCTCAGCCTGACTGGTTTCTCTAGGTCAGTGCTCAAGACGAGGTGGTGGGCTTAGTTGGCCCAAAAATTGTCATGCCAGAGCAAAGAGTGAAGAAAGCAGGCTGGTTTCTAAACCTTTCCTCACCACTCCCTGGGAGATTGGGACCGCCAGAAGAGAAGGTCACATAAGGTACTTGGAATAAGCTGGGAAGTGCATATGGGGAAAGATTCTTTGTTTCTGCCACCAAAAAAAAGGTGCAGCAGCAGGTAGGGCCCTGGCAGGAGGTAAAGGAAGGGCTGTGGCCATAACCCCTCGCCAGGCTTTGTCTGCCATGCAGATTAGGTGCAGGGCTTTTCTGGCTCAGCAGTTGCTAGGTTCTTCCCTGCTATTGACTTGGTGGAGAGGCTGAGGGGGGTGGGTGGGAGGGACTGCATTACATTGTTTCTTTGAGTTGTTTTTCTCCCCCCTTCTATGGGGAGATGGGCTTGATCCTCTGGTTTTGGATTTCAGAGGCAGAAGGCAAGACATGACCAGCTGGTGTCTTGAAATGGCACAGGTGCAGTGGCTGCGGGAGGGGGGAGCCAGGAATAATTACAGGTTTGTGAAGCATCAGGCTCTGCCTGAAAAGGCTCATCGAGAAACTGCTCTTTATGGAAAATTAATGGTGAAGCTGGAAAAACTGTCAGGCCCACTATTGTTGTCATGGGGTAGTGATGCCTTAAAGGAGCAGCACCTCCTGCTCGCCTCCCCTCCACGGGCAGCCCAGAGCTGGCGTGCAGCTTTCTGATCCCACAGCGATTGAAATTTCATGTCACTGTCATCAGATTTAATGGCCTTGAGTCCTTGTCTCTTCTCCCTGCTGCTACCCTCCCCCTTTCCACCCCTAATTTGTGATTATGCTTGCTCTTTCCTTTGGAAGCCTTTTATTTATTTGGCCCCTAAACCTGTTTCTGCCCCATTGGATGAAGGCTAAGTGTACCAGAAAGCCCAAATTACATGATGTGAAGAACTCAAAAGCATTGCCTCTCCTGGTGGTGGGGGTTATTACTGAAAGACTATATAGCATATTGGAAAGCTTCTCCCAAAACCCATTAGGATTTATCTGGGGAGAGACCAGACTCCCAGCTAAAGCTGTTTCTCATGGTCCCAGAAATGCACCTTATAAAGGAAATGGAAAGGTTGCTAAGGCAAGTACAATTGATGTGTCCCACACCCTGGCCTGTGTACAGACAGTCTCATACCTCTGAATATAACATTCATGCTAAACTATAGCATGTCTCACCTGCATATATTCTGTTCTGTTGCTTTTTGTCCATCTCTACAGTTCAGATCTATAATCAGCTATTACTTAAAAAATTAACAACAGTGTGTCAGATTTTGTGGTGAACTTGAAAGTCATCTCACCACATTGTATCTGTAACCAGCAGTGCTGTTTCGTGGGAGCTTTGAAAGTAATAATCTCAAATTACCTGCCAGTTCCTAGAGAGCTGTCAGTGGGGCCTCCTTACATTCCTGTTGATGGGACCTTTGTACTCTGAAGGCAGAAGTCTCTCTCTCTCCTCTGGTCATATGAAGCTTTTATTTCTTGATCAGATGCTGGACTCTCCAGATTGAGATGTAGTTGGGTCACCAGCTCCCATAGATTAAAAATTTTTTTACTAAAACCCCTTTCTTAATATTGGTAGAAGTGTTCTCTGAGGAGCAGTTTTTGGAGGTTTCTAAAATGTATTAGTTAGAATGTCTCTTTCTCCATGTCCTATGAAATCTCAGTGGTGGTATTAAACCAGCTATCTTTTCAAGCTGCAAGAAATGAAAAACAGTTCTAATAAACTCCATTAAAAGCTCCTGAAACTACAGCAAATGGTTCTCTGTAAACAATAAAAGTTTTTAATGTTGGCTGTGGAGGACGCTGCGGCAGTGCTTTGGTGGCTGAAGGCTTTATTGGGGCAAGCTTGGGACACTTCATAATAAGGCACATTGATGTAGGAGCTTCATCCCATCCTTGTGCTGATGATCACTGCTGTGGAGGTGCAGGAGCACATTTTTATGTGGCAGCCTCTTTGACTGCAATTTCACCTACTTTTTAATAAAGGGGTGAGTGTGTGTTTGTGTGCAAGTCTAACATCCTGTACACAGGAAGCTCCATTTGACCAGATGTGCCAAAACTCCCTCTAAAACTGACAGTAGATAGTTGTTTTTTCTGTCACCTATCCTTCTCTCAGGCCCTTTAAACAAGCTGTGGTCTCACGGGAAGCTTTTCTACCTCCGATCTTAAAAAGCCACACTTTAGGATTATGTTGTTTGAGGAAGGTTAGGCCCCAGCCAACTACAGTGAGTTAAATTTGGAGAGAACGTTAATGTTTGTGAAGGAAGAGGAAGCAGTTATTTGGAGAGGTGACTTTTTTGTTTGTACATGCCAAATGATGAGTGTATTAGGATAGCTTCATATGGAAATGAAAGATTATACTTTAAGTTGGGAAGCCCCTGGTGCCTGTGGAACAATTTTAATGAAACAGATTAAACAGATTTTAATGAAAACGTAGTGGATAGTTTCTGGTTGTTGTATCTTCGCTTCTAGTGTAATACCTGCTACCATATGTGGGTATTCCCAGACTATCTCTAAGCAGCCTCAAACAAGTGTCAAATCCTCATGGTCTCCCAGTGTGTGGCTATCTCACCAGAAGATTGGTGTTGATGAGTGCTGTCTTGGAACACCTCTGGACCATGTTCTCCTGCCCTCGGTGGCAGCCGTGCTGTAACCTCTCTCTGACAGCCATTTCTCTCCCTCCCCTCTCCCTTTCCCTTCTGCAGACATGCCTGGAGTTGGAGCGATACCTTCAGACTGAGCCACGGAAGATCTCTGAGACCTTTGGTGAGGATTTGGACTGCTTCCTTCATGCCTCCTCAGCCCCGGACGCAGAGGACAATATCCGACGGCTGGACCCCATCCTTTTACCCGTGGAGACGAGTACGTGTGACAAAAGCGCCAACATGGACATTATCCTCTCCCGTGACAAACTGCTGTCTGAGACGTGCCTCAGCTCGCAGTCCACCAGCTCTTCCACAGAAGGCTACACAGCCGTCAACCAGGCCCAGCTCAATGCAGTAACCTCATTAACCCCCCCTTCCTCTCCGGAGCTCAGCCGCCACCTCGTGAAAACCCCACAGACTCTCTCAGCAGTGGATGGCACAGTGACATTGAAACTGGTAGCCAAGAAAACTTCACTCAGCTCTGTGAAAGTGGGTGTAGCAACAGCGACTGCGGGGACAATAAAAAGTGGGCAAAGTGACAGTGAGCAAGGAGGTACAGGGACAGAAGCATCCCCAGAAAACAAGAAGAGGGTTCATCGCTGTCAATTTAATGGGTGCCGGAAAGTTTATACAAAGAGCTCCCACTTAAAGGCTCACCAGAGGACTCATACAGGTACTTATGCAGGGTGCTTCTCTCATCTTGTCCTGCCACCTACCCGTAACCATCTCTTTTTATTCTCATTTAGGGAAAAAAAAAATCTCTTTTGAAAGTCCAAGTTTCTGTCTATCAAACAGGGCAGTGGAAAATATGATAGTCCAGCAAATGTACCATTATTCAGTAGAACAGAGGAGTGTTCACCATCTACCATTAACCTGTTGGGGTTTCATATGTCTTACAGGGCTTGATGCAGAGTAATTTTAGGATACTTAAGGGATGTAGATGTATCATTCATGTTAAAGCTATGTGCATGTCACTGGGTTTTTGGCACTCACTTCCCCAAGACAACTTTAAAAATGTAAAGTTTAGTGAAGTGTTATTTTCTTCAAATAGAAAATAGCGTGGGTAAGTTTTTGGTGCCATTTGTATGGGAGAAAGAGAAATGTGTTTCAGATCTTAAATATGTGGTTTAGGAATAATCTGTGCATGAGGCAGCGTGTGTATGTGCAGACATGTAGGCATGCAGAGGCACATACCCTTCAGATACTCATGATCTTGGCCTTCTGTGCTAAAATATAGTGAGAACAAATAAAAGAATGACACGGAGTTTGGATGAAATAATGTAGGTAGAGAGGGAAATGTGTGGATAGATGTGAGGCTGTTATTTTGGGTAACATTTACAAATGTTATATATATATATCTGTGTGTAAGCTGGTTGAGGCATACTGAATTGGCTTAGGCTGGCTGTTCAGATTCCCTCCTCTCATTTCTTCATGGTCCCCAGCAGCTTTTCAGCTGGTATTCATTGGCATTAATAGCTATGCAGTTCACACACGTTGCTGCTTTGTTCTAAGCTTCACACGTGATGAGAGATGATAAATTCCCATTAGCACTGTCTTATCATGTGATTATTCTTGTTTCCAGAGGGATTGCTATAATCAGTTTTCTCAATTTTACTGTAAAATGTGTGGTCTCTTACAATAACTGCACATTTAGTTCACGATCTTATCGTGCAGGCAGATTCCTAGAAGCAAGGTTGTTCTTGCAAGGTAGAAAATAACACGTTGGACCAACACAGTAAATCAGATAAATATGTGGGTTGTTAAGAGAGCTGCATCCATCACATACTAGCAGCACTGTAAAAGTTACATGGTCTGAAGTATAAATCATAGCAAGACATAAAAGGCATTGATCTTTTTATATGGGCTTTCTAGTGCTTTTACTGGGGATAGCTGCCTTGCCAGAAGTGACCTCACCTGTGATTCAGTGATTTGAAAGCCAGTGAAAGTAGTACAGTAATTTTAAAATCAGCATCAACATGGTCAGAATGTTGGTTCCTTGTAGCGCCAATGCTGCTGTGAGGGCTTCTCCCTGCTGGTGCTGGCCAGTGGGACATCCCAGCCAAGGCCTTCCAGCACATGATGGAGCTTCCATGAAACAACAAATGAAGAGTGTGCGAGCTGTTGACCCAGTGATGTTGTCTGTTCAGATATGACCCCCATGTTCGTTCTCAAGCTGGAAGTGATGGGTCTTACACAGCTTTTCCTGAGGCTATTCACGGATATGACACAATAGTGTGGAAAGGGTGAACTTGTGAAGTTTTCCTGCTGTTGTCATGCAAATGGAAATATGGAAAAGGAATCATGAGGAGGACTTACAAAAACTTATAATTTCTCAGCACCTTTACCCTTTGGTGTCAAAATCTTGTAAGAGTTTGCATGCTTTTGAATGCAGCCTTAGGCCTTGAATTTTCTGAGGCCAAAACCTTTCCTCTCTAACATTACTATATGAAATCTTACATTTTACAATTAACCCACAATGAGAAACGTTTCTCACTGGTCCTGTGATCTTTCTGTTGAATAGCCTAGGATTGTGGTGATGCCATGACGTGCTGAGCCTGCCCATCCACAGCAGTGCATGATGTGGTGAGAAAGGCATGTCTGCCTTTGCTGGCAGATAGGGAAGACCTTTATCAGATTATGAGACTGCAGCTGCCTGGGTGCAGAGCCCAGACCTCCCATTCCCAGCTCCTCACCTGGTGGGATCAGCCACTCCTCTGGTCTTGCCAGTTAAACCATCAGTGGTTTAAACAGCCCCAAATTATGGGAGTGTTTCTGTTTGCATTCACCATGTCCTGAGCAGATAGCTCAGGTTGTTAGGAAAGCAGGAAGGCAAAATCAAGAGGGAATACAAGCTTGGAGTGATGATCTCTCCTGTCCTAACAGCTGTAGCTGCCCTGCCCCTACCCATGTCCTAGCTATGCACAGCTTTGTAGAGAGCATGGTTACCCTTTGTGATGAGGACTAAATGCAGCCTTGTTAAAACACATCTTTGATGCAGGAAACCTGTCTCTCATTTTGTCTGTGGAAAGCAGGTTGTCTAAATACCTGTGAACATTTACATCCTGCCAGCAACCTGAGTAAATCGAGGGAAGGAGTGTGATAGGCTTAGCTAAACAGCTTATTTGAGTCTGGAGCACAAAGTCACTCAGACTCCTTCATACTGCTTGCATGTTCTGTTCCCTAAAAACGCGCTGACTGCTGGATGCCTTAAATGAGAGCTGGTACAATCAAGACATCTAATGTGCTCACACTGGCCTCTTCAGCGGGGTTCCCCACAGGGAGCTCCTGCCTCTGGTGGAAAACGTGGGACAGAGGGGAGTAGCTATGGATATTTGGGACTGAATTATAAATGTCAGGGCTGTGTCCTTTCCCATGCAGCCTTCAGGGCATGGGACAAGGAGCCCTTTTCTCCATGGACGCTTTGTTTTTTTCTTGCCTGAGCTGAGTGTGCTGTGGGTTGCAAATGCACCTAGCAGTGCCAATGGCTAGTAGCCACTTGGCTTGGTCAGAGGGTCTGAAATGATTGCAAGATATTTTCCTTTGGCTGGTGGTTTGTTAGTGTGTCATGCGAGAGCAGCGTGCCAGTGTGGGCTCTGTGGAAGGGGTGTGAGCGCCCGGCAGACAAAGAGCTCCCAGTGCGGGGTTCACAGGCAGAGAGGCAGATGTGGGCTGGTCACTCAGCTTGCATGTGCAAAGTCCACTTGCTGGATCAAAGGGATTTACTGCAGGGCATGAAAACAAGAAACCTTGGGCTGGGGAGCGGGTGGGGGGTGGAAGGCGGCGGAAGGAGGCTGCATTCCTTTCATTCATATGTAAGGCTGACCAGACAGACGCTGGCTGCTGTTCCTGCTGCTGCGTGATGAGCCAGGCTGGGCTGCAGGCAATGCAGGCTGATAGCAGTTTGCTAGATTGGGAACAATCCTCTCTCGGGGTTTTACTTTGCTGAGAAGCCCAGGGACCATCAAACCCCACATTTCACATTTCACTTGGTGCATCTTCCACGTTACTGTCCCACATCTCATCTGTAAGAGAATCAGGACAGCACTATAAGGACCATCAGTGGTCGAACTGGTTATGAAACCACCTTCTGGATGACCTTTGGAGAGGGAAAAACAATCATCTGTGTGGGAGAGAATTTAATCTGGAAGGGAAAGGGAAAAACACTGTCTGTATGGAAAGGGAAATGAAAATATTTGACTGAACTCAAAGCAAGCTGGGGCATCTAAAATTAAGGATGTGCAAAGGAGCTAAGAGCAGTGGTGGGACTGACTGTCAGAGTGCAGCAAAGAAGCCCCTCAGGGAAGAAATAGCAGCTGGACCTGTAAACAGGAGGAAAAGGTGAGCTAGAGGTTTGGGAAAACCATACTGCCAGTGTGAGGGTGCAGTAAAAACATCTAAAGAAGGAGCAAGCAGGACTGGCATGGTAATTCAACCCTAGCACATTCTCTCATGGTTATTTGTGGAGTAGACATCAGTGCAAACAATGGCATTTTCTCTCTTTTGAGAGAGGAAAATTTTCATCCTGCCTTCACACATGCATGGAGATGAATTGTCAATGTAATGGAGAGTGGAGAGGAAAGGAATTCCAATGAGCCAAACCCCATGTATAATCATCAGTACTTCCTAAATTAGAAAACAGGATATTGCTGGAGAGTGTCTGAATGCAAATAAGTCTAAGGGTGAGCTGGCCTGTGACCTATGGAAAGATTAGTCATGGGATGTGACTGTCTCCCAGATCAGAGACTGCTGGAGATTTCTATCTCCTGACAAAACCATTCCTATCAGCCTTCCTTGCAGTAATTTGCAGGGAAAGGTGTAAGATGGTGTGGATACTTTCTGACCGCGATGATGCAGCACATGAAAACTGGCCAGGAAATCCTTAAGATTGGGACAGTGATAAAAAAATTACCCTTATGGGGTTCTGCTAGGATTTGCATTTTACAAGTATCAGAAGGTTTGCCTTTTTTTTTTTTCTTTATCCATCCACAACCAGGATTGAATACAACTGAAGCTCAAGTCTGAGAAACAACAGTTGGGCACCTCACATCTATATTTAGGTTTTTAAGGGCTAAACAGTGGGAAATACCCATGTAAATAGATGTTACTAGTCTACATGTGATCTTAAGATAGCACTTCTTCAAGTGGGGTTTGTTTCACATTGTCAGGATGTCTTATTTTAAATTATATAGTTGTTTGATCCAAAATGCTGGGTGAGAGTAACTAAAACAAACAAATCCACCCTGCAAGAAAACAAAGTACTACATTTGCAAGAAAAAGATGAGACACAAGAGATTAGAAAGAGCATTAACCAACAGAAGGTTTTTGAGATGGCATATCAAATAATAGAGAAGAACTTTCTCCAGGTGTTGGAGATGAAAGAGAAAATATCTGGAATATGGAAATTACTGGAGGGGACAAAGTTGAGGAGAGTAGGCTGGATGATAGGTAAAGAAGATTAATACAAAGTAAAGGAATAACAGAGAAAATAGACTCTGTGTCAGTGATAGCACATGAATGGGAAACTGCATTGCTATTGTTTTAGTGTAGTAGCATCTGTGAACAGAAAGCCAGTGAAGAGAAAGAAAAAACAAGTATCCAAGCACAGCAGCAATTCTGCAGGATTCAAGACTGAATAATGGGAAAGCATTTGGGAGAACAGTATTGGTGGCATGGGAGAAATTAAAGCCAAAGCCCAAGATGTTTCGTTGTACAGAGACCCATGGCTTTGTGTTGAGTCCACAGCTCTGCGTGCAGGACTGAAACCTGCCAAGGGGACATGGAGGGACATGTAGGATCCTGAAGCTCCAAAGGCAGCAGCTGAAGCAACAGATGAATACACTGCTGGAAGTGAGAGCCAGGGAATTGAAGGAGGAAGGGTATGTGAAAGACCTTCATTCAGGACTGCATTTTTTGGGGAGCACAGTTGCTTAGCTGATTTGGAAAGATGTGTTTTTGTTGTGATATTGGACTTCTAAAAAGGTTTTTTGTGTAAAAACATAACAAATCTTTATCAAAGCTGATTAAAATAAGCCCAGCTTGATCTTGAACTCCCTTTAACTTTCTGATCTTGAAGCCTTTTAGCCATTTGGCAAGTTTGGAGGGGAGTGTTGTGATTTTGTTGTGGAGAGTCAGAGCCTCATTTCATTATTACAGCAAGAGCTTAGACTTAGGAAGTTACCTTTGAGAACCACCCAGGCAGCAGGAGGATGGCCCCTGCCAAAAGCAACCCTTGCCATTAAAAACACCAGTGGTGTTCATCCATAGATTAGTTGTCAATACCTGAATTCTCAGTCCCATGTTTCTGCTCCATCATTTGCCAAATCAATAGCATGGGACAATCTTATTGTTTGTGTTTGAAAATGTAAATAGGTGTTATTTGTTTGTTTGTTTGCCATATGAGAAGATTTCTGGAACAAGGTAGACCTAGAAATTGGTATTTTCTGTCTGTTCAGCAGCTGCAGGAGGGCAAGTACAGGTGCCTTCAAGTGTTACGGTAGTCCACCTTGGTAAGGTACAGAGGAACCTTCTTGAATTTGTAATTTGGTGTTTTCTTTATACCCATCCACCTGCTCCTGAGTCTCTGTGAAGCACCCAGTGCTGGCCAGTGGGATAGAGATCACAAAAAGAGACTCAAAGAAAAACCCACTAATTTGTCTTCTGCCAATTTCCCTTTGTGTTGCCGCTGTCCCACACTGAATAGAATTGGCAAGTTAACAACAAGAAGCTATGATTTTTGTCCATTTGTCCAAAAGCACTGCCATTTCTAAAGTATTTGAGGTCATGCCTGGGATGAATTGGAGATGTGTCCTCAGAAATGCTGTTTTAGGCTGAGGTGGGCATGACTGGGAGACCTGTAGTGCTCTAGGCAGAAAAAGCCATCTTAAAAGCAGGTTCTGGCTTAGAGGCTTTTCCTGAGCACTGTGTAGGTGTTTGAGTCTGGGTCATATCTGGGCAGAGAGTAGCCAGCAGCCTGGATGGACCTCTCCTAATCCAGAGCCTGTTTTTCCCACCCCATATGGAGACAGTCCCACATGCCTACATACCAGTAGCAGCAACTTGAAAGCAGGAGCAGATGAGCTACAAGGCTTCATGGAAGCTGACCTAAATACAGCAGAGGTGTCCAGGCTTTTGCCAGGGGTGGTGGGGTCCCAAATAGCACAATGGCATAAGCAGTGCCCACCTTATAGCAAAAACCAGCTGCAGGTAGGGAGACCGGCCTGATAGGGATAGGGAATATGAGATACCCATTCAGTCCCATGCTTTCTGGCCCAGGTGTCTGTGAGGCTATTTTTGAAATAAGTTGCATTGTCTGACTCGGGTTCTGTGTCACCACAGGACTTGCTTTTCAGTGCCCAGGATGGTGTTCTGGGCAGTGGTGTGGGACACAGGGTACATCTCCAGCCATCCAGTGCTTGTGTCCACCATTGTCAGCATGTAGTGCCTGGCTTGGTGGGTTTGTGGGAGTGTGATGTAATTCATCTGCCAGGCCTCCCCATACTGATATTTCAGCCATTGTCCCCTTATCACAGGGCTTTATGCTTGGCCTGCTTGATTGCAGCACATGTTTCATAGTTATGGATGACCTGAAAGATACTGTCTGTGGTTAAGTCCACCCCTTGAGCATGAGCCCATCATGTTGCATCTCTTCCCTGAGGACTTGAGCCATCATGGACCCACCAAGCCAAAACTAATTCACCTCTATGTTGCCAGTACAGATCCGTCTGAGACCCTTTCATCTTGGCCAGCCTGATCCACCTGTTCATTGTTGCAATGTTCTTCAGTAGCCCGACTCTTGGGTATGTGGGCATCTGCATGGTGTACTTTTACAGCCAGCTTCTCTACCTGTGGCAATGTCTTGCCACAATTCAGCAGCCTACGGGGGTTCACCTCTGCATTGCCAGTTGGTCTAGCCAGTCCCACAGAACATTTGACAGGAACAAGGCATTAATATTCCTTGGCTACCAGTCATAGTTCATATTATTAATTAATTCATTATTATTCAATCTTCTTTTGGTTTAATTATTTGTTCCTTTTGCACAGTCATCTTCTTCTTTTGAGTTCTCAAATGAGTGCACCATGAGTCGATGATCACAGTCTCCCCCTGCCAAAATTACCCTTTCCCTAGTTTGATGAGTTGGCATTGTTTTTTCCTTGTAACCTGGTCTTGATTGTTTTGTCAGTTGTCTTGGGTTCCTTGGTTTAGAAGAGCGCTTTCATTGGAGGTGATAGAAAAGCCTCATGGCCCTGCATGGCAGGCTGGTTTTGCCCTCCACCCTGTAGAACAATTTGGATCACCTCAAGGTGCTCTTTCCCAGCAGTCTGTCCATACTGAAGATGAGGACATCCATCACCTTCCCTGTCCCTGAGGTTTCTTCACATTTCTCCAGATGCAGAAGGCAATACAAGCTATGCTGAGCAGCCCCAGAGGTTGCCAGGCTGTACAGAGCAACCAGCTGATGTCAAGGGGCAAGGTGGTTCCAAAACTGGCAGAAAGGATAGGGCAGGCTGGAGGCTGCAGTCTCTGGGATAATGGGTGATTGCTTCAGTCACTCAGGAGTGATGTCCAGCCTCTCCCTGACCTGGTGCTGGCATTTGCAAAGGCCAGTGGTGCTGGTCCATTCAGCAGTCGTGCTCTTGGTGACAACAGGTGGTTGCTTTGGACCCTCGGGAATGATGCCCATCCTGAACCTCACCCATTCTTTGGGATTGCAAGGGTCTAGGCTGCTGGTCCATTCTTTGGCCGTACACATGGCAATGAATGACAGAGACAGCCTGTGGAGCACCATGGTCAGGAAGACCGCCAGGATGAGCCTCATTCTGGTCCTTTGCAAGGGTGACATCTTGGCACATGAGCAGCCTCGGCGTGCCATGTTGGTCGCAGTTCTGGCTGTGATGTTCCAGGCTGCCCAGTCTCCATGTGCTTGCACATGTTGGCAATGTGACGTCATGGGCTGCTGTCACACAGGGCTCCGTGACGTCACAACAAGTTTTCTGCCTGGCTGGCAGGCAATGAAAGCAAAATGGAGCTGGGAAGCACCTGGGCAGATGGATTCTGAAGCCTGTCCCCCTGCTCTGACTGCTGGCAGGCACTGAGCCCAGCAGGGGGGTGGCACTGTGTCCCACAGGATTTGCACTGTGAGCTGTGCCCAGACTCCATTCAAGCTGCATTCAGTGTTGTGCCCCAGCTGGGCAGCCATGATATTTTTTCACACAAAATCCTCTTGAGGGCAAAGTGTCAACCCATGTTAAGAGGAAAGCCAAAATTTCATGCATTTTGACAAAAAATCTTAAACCCTCTTGAGCAGGGTCTTGGACAAACTGACCTGTAAGAGGAATAATAGATCATTCTCAACATACCATTACCTTTCACATGTATTTAATCACCTTTTACCACCACAAAGTCAACTGGATACAGTCCACCATATAAAATTTCAAAGGGCCTTACTCCCTTCATAACACGTGTGGTGATTCAGATTCTCACTAAAGCAATAGGTGTAACACATCTACAGTCACCTTTGTGGATTTGCCACCCAGCACCCCTTTCCGTGCAGAACTGTAAATAAGTACTTCAACTCTGTGTGTGGATCAACTTCTTGCACAGTGGCTAAAGCCACCTGACTGCAGAACCAAAATCTTTCCACTGGTCAGCTTTAGACATGATAAGAAGGCTTAGTAAGAATCAAAGTCTTTAAAACACTGCAGGCCAGTTTGCAATCCCAGAAGTCCCCATTTGCAGATAAGCACACAAATGTTGTGTTAGGTAGGTTTGTTCCTGAAGATGTCTGGCTTTCAAAACTCAGAACTGAAAATTGTGGCTGGAAAAACTGAATGCTGAAAAAACATCTGCAAGCATGCTAGCTAAGCTAATGATGACAAACACGAGTTTCAAGATAAGAGCTGATGCCCAGCTGAGAAAGGTGTACTCAACTGTGTGGCCGTGCACATTCAGAGGCTTAGGGGGGATTTATTCCTTCCTCCTGTACATCTGGACTCTCACCACACACAGAAAGTTCTTAATAGCTTAGTTAATATAAACTTCCATTTGTACATCTCGTTGGTCACCTATAAAGTTTGTAAAGCCTTTCCTTCAGAGTGAAATTTTCCACATTTGGGTTTTTTCCAGTATGGTTGTTGTTTGTTATTTTAGAAATCGGAACATGTGTGTTGGAGAGAGGCAGGGAGAAAAAAACTGTGCACAGCGTAACAAGCTTAGCTAAAAACTTGGCCTGTGTAGTTGAAAATAATAGAAGACTTCTATCTGTGAGTATCTGGGTAAAAATTAGCTTGAATTGATTAAGCTATGATCCATTGTAAACTGACTTCCATATGAGTGATATTTTATCATTAATTCTTTGTGAGACCCGTAGAAAAGGTGATTTTTTCTTGGGCTTTGTTTTGGCTTTGAATGTGTGTTAGTAAACAGTTTCATACAGAAAACCTCTTCGTTTTTTGATTTTTCTCCCTGAAGACACAGTGTCACCCAGCAATGGAATGTTGTAATACATTTGTGTTCTCCTTTGGTTACTTGCACTCACCTGGCAGCATGAACGATCTGAGTGCTTTCCAGCTGGTTGCATGTAACCCCCTTAGAGCTAAGGACAAGTAATCCTTTATGCCTTTTCTGAAATCCAGATGGGGAATCTTCCTAGCTGGTAAAATTAATTCTCTTTACTCGCTGCCTTGTGCTCTTGAGATCAGTGTGCTTGGTTCACAAGGGCTGCCCAGCAGCACAGCCAGGGCCTTTCTACTGAGCTCTGCTCAGTGTGGAGCACCTGGGTGCCACCTGCCAGCTGTGCCCAAGGACAGAGAAAGCACCAGGAAAGGTGGGATCTCCTTCAGCCCGTGCCTGCCAGCATGTAGGCAGCTCTGCCTTGGCACCAGGGCAACCTTTAGTGAGGCAACTTGCTAGTGTATTCTTTAAACCCAAGCACATTATTTCCCATTTGCATTTATCCCCAAATCAGATTCAGTATCTGAATGATTCAGATCCTGGATCTTTTTCCATTTTTGTTGTTGACAAAAGTGAGAAATCGGAAGGAATGTATGTTCTTTTCCCCTCGTGTTTTATTCCTGTGCTGTCTCTGCCAGTCTGCATCTTTTTTTTTTTTTGGTCATCTTTTCTCTGATTTTCTGGTGACTAAAGGGAGAAGTGGTAAATGCTGAAAAACATCAGCACTGCAATAGTTTGAATAAGCAAACCTCACATTAATTAGCAAAAATATGGAGCAAAACTGTTAAAAATGTTAGCATCTGAAAAAGGGAAGTCTGTTCCTCTTAATTTTTTTTTGTCATTTCTCAACACGGTCTATGATACATGCATCTCATATTTTTCCTGGCCTATTTGCCTTTATCTGTAGTCTGGAATTTCTCAGAAACTCTTGAACTAAACCATAGGTTTCCAAGGAACACATCATTGATACACTGCTCTAGATTATGGAAATGTGCACCATGTTCCTTAAAGGCTATCTCATTGTCCACCAGCTAAGATACCTTACAAAAAACAAAGGAAAGAGAACATGTTTCTGAGTGCTGGAAAAATCTGATCCAGTGAGCTGCTGATTTTTTTTTTCCTTTTTCATCTGTTCCTTCTGCCGCTGCTACCTTGCTATGCATCTTTGAGCTTGCAGAGCTCCACAGAATCTGAAACTAGAAGCCCTTATTAGAGGACATTTTAAAAAATTTCTTGCTGCTCCTCTGGGGACCGAAGTAATGGCAGCTTGAAGCAGCAGAGAATGTGTAATTAGGGCAAACAGCGATGCCTCTCGTGATCGGGAGAAACAGGAGGAGAGGAGGGGAAGCGCAACAGCGCGGCGTGCCCAGGCTGTTACTAGGAGACCCCGGCAGGAAATGCAGGAGATGCGGGCTGCTAATGGGCCGGCCCCGCCGCCTGGGTACCAGCCCGGCTGCTGCACAGCTGCCTCTGCCAGCCCCTTGCCAAGCAATTCCTTTTTTCCTTTTCCTTTCCCTTTTCCTTTCCCTTTTCCTTTCCCTTTTCCCCTTCCCTTTTCCCCTTCCCTTCCCTTCCCTTCCCTTCCCTTCCCTTCCCTTCCCTTCCCTTCCGTTTCTTTTTATGTCTTTTCCTGACTCTTCCTCCCCCTCCACACTCACTTACTCTGGAGGTTTCATTGGGTAGATTTGCTGCTGGTGTTGCAGCCGGGTGCTGGCGTGTCCCCATCGCTCTGCTCCTGTCCCCAGGGCCCGGCCCAGGAGAGGATGTGCTGGCAATTAATGGGGCACAAGTTGGGCTTGTGTGCTCAGGCTGGCACCAGCATGTGTCCCCCAGCCCTGCTCCCCACCATGGAGGAGCTGCCTTCAAAGAGGAGCTGTGGAGAGAGGTTTGAACGGGGAGCACATTGCAAAGGCTTTGTCGCTCTCAATGGGAGTCTTGCACAGACCCAAAGAGATAAAGCCTCCCCTCCTTCAGGGCTCAGTATGGAGGGCAGTGTGTGCTTGTTAAATGCAGCCTCTTGAGTCGAAAATGGAATATTTCCATTTCTTTGAATGTTGCTACATGCTTTGCTTTTCTCTGCTTTTCAGCTAGGCAAGTGGGCTTTGTGGATGTGTGTTAGGTGCTTGTGTGTGCGTAAGACATAATGCTGCAAAAATTGGTTTCTTTTTGTGTCCTGAATGGCTGCATGCTGAAGACTGCTGCTGGCTTGGTAGACGAGCCTTGGCAAGGCCCTTAGGAACTAATCCGGAGCTTTGAAGTTTGTAGAAAGACTGATTGGACATTGGGTCTCCTTCTTAACCTCTTTTCCCCCATCTCTGATATAAATATGATCAGAGTCACCTCTCTATAAGGGCATTTCTGACCTTTTTGGATGAAAGGAACTGTACATCATTCATGGAAATGTACTGCTTTTACACCTGATCATCCCTGCCCTTCTAAAAATAGGTACAACCTTCTCACATTGTGTATTTCACAATCCTGTCACATTCCTCTTCTGCCCCATACTGTCTTCTGCCAGCTTTTCTCTTGTGCTTTGTCAGCCTTTCAAAGGGTTTTCCATTTTTCCAGCAGGTAGCAAAACTGAATAAAATGACAATTTTAATGTTTTTTCTTCTCTTTTTTTTGTGTAGAAAACATTGGCGGACCATTTAAGCACTCACCATTGCCCCCTCCTTTGCACTCCTTTTAAATAATAAAAATATTAATTAGGCTTTCTATTTTCCAACAAAAATCAATTAGGAGTATATTGAGGAATGAAAGGCTCAGAAAAGTATCTGAAATTGATTTTTGTAATTAGTTTTACTGGTTGATGGGTTGCATGCACATACACTTAGATATTAGCATTGATCTCCAGAGGATGTGTGTATTAAATAGCCTGCTCTTCCTTTTTGCTAAAGAAATGAACTTATTAATCTTAAAAAGAGGCTGATGTTGTTGTGCTCTGGACTGCAGCTGCTCACCAGCTTTTTTGTAACCTCACCAGCAGAGCAGCTGCCTGAGCCATGTGATGGTAACGTGCTGAATCTGGTGTGGAAGTGGGAGCGGGTCTGGGACAGCTCCTCTTCTGTGGCTCATATTTCACAAAGTGTGTGTAGGTAATGAGGGAAGACAGGCACTGGTGTTAGGGAGACCTGTCTTGTTAGATTTCATTTTTCAGTGGTCCTTAAACCCAAATGAGATATGTTTCTATTAAATCTCATATAGCACTTTACATAGGAAGAGAGGAGTGACCAGTAACATTTTCTCTTGTGCCATGTGCTGTGTGCTGATGTTCAGCTAATTAGAAGAATTATGGCTTGGCTTCATTGGTATGCCATGTATGTAGCTTGTAAAGCTCTCAGGGACCCTTGGAGATGAAGAGTGCTGCATAAATATAAAATATTGGTAAAGTGAAGCTCCACATTAGGCTTCTCATTGTGCTGAGGCAGACTTTCATCATAAACTGCAGAGCAGCTGGGAATGCCTGCCTGGCATTTCTCTGCAAGGTGCTCTGGGGGCTGCTTCTCCCCCAAAACCACACCAGCCTCTGGCACTTCTGAGCGACTCCTGTCTGCAGCAGCAGCATCCCCACGGGCACTGGCCTCTGAAGGATGCCTGGGTTCATCCTGCAGTGACACTGCTGCTGCTGCAACAGCATGGTCCCACTCACCAGCCCAGGAGCAGTAGTCCCAAAAGGATTTCTCAGGAAGGGTAGCAAGAAAAATCATTAAAACACTCTTAGGGTAGCAAGGAAAGTTATTAAAAGACTCTTAAAAAGCCCTACTTGATTCTTCACACATATCAGACCCCCAGAGCTTCCTTATAAGAAAAATACATGCAAGAAATCTTGTATTTAATTCCTTTTTCCAGTTTGTCTAGTTCTCTGGGAACATCAGTCTTGAAACAAGTGTAGCTGAAAGTGTCTTTCAATACATACTTTTAGAATTGAGACTTTTAGAACTAGTTTCATTTTAAATGTTTTTTTAAATTACAGATTATAAAATGGAAGCAAATATTTGTGATTCTTTCAGACAACTTTTTCCTGGATTTTGAAACTATATTTGAAAAATTCTAAGCATTATAACACATGCTAGTTTTTTCTGTTGTTTTTCTTAAACACACTTTCACATGCTAGCTTTGTGTAGCTGTATAATATTAAGGAGCTCTTCAAACAGTGCAACTAACGTTTGCTTTGAATAGCCTTCAAAATATGCATATAGGCAGAATTTGGTGCTTTCCTCTCAGTTTCTTGAAACGTTTTTGGCTGAATCAAAACGGGGTGTCAAGGGACTAAAGGAGTCCCATGACACTACCACGTTTTAGCACAGAGAAGTATCAGCAAGGATTTTGACTGTGATTCTCCTCTAAAACTCACTGCAGGACTGGGAGCTTAAACTACTTGATTGTTTTACTAAGTGCCCTGCAGAAGAGTGCTGGGGAGGGTAAGGAAATAGATATGGATGGATGGATAACCATAATATCTTTGCTTTCAATTCCATAAAGATACAGGGTGAAATTTGAGCCTAATGAACATTTTTCCAATTACTTGGATGGAGTCAGGGTTTTACCCCATCACACTGGAACTCTGTCATCTTATTGTACACGTCCCTAAATCTGGAGGGTTTTTTTCTTAAAGTCCCTGCTGTTGAAATTCGGGGAATAGAGAGCAAATTTCTTCCTCTGTATTTCAAAATAAATGTTCCTAGCCTGCAGGGCTGCAAAGAGAGGTTTAAAACCATGGCCCTAGGTTATCTACAAAGCAGAAGGCAAATGATGTCTGAATATTATTGTTTTCTTCTTTAAAATCTCATTATTTCTGTAGAAGAGTGCACTCATGACTTTTTAACCCTTGGGATTGGCAATAAATAATGCAGCTATAAGAAGTATAATGTGCCCATTATGTGCTGTAGTTTTGTGATCATGTCCTCAGCTGATCTTGAGTAGGTACCTCTGTGTCCTGTAACCTAATATTTCTGCTAATCACTCTGCTGAAACAGCCTCTCTGAGATGTCTTAGCAAACACTGCCTTACTTCTTGGACAAGAGAAATATGTCTGGGACCTAGAGGAGGGTGCCTGTGAGATGTAGGTGGCAAGGACAGGGGTTCTCTGCATCTTGAGAAGAGACAACATCCCCATACCTGTGTTTTGTGAGGAAATATTTGTAGTGAAGGTTGGTACAGGGTTTACAATTTAAATATGTGTTGGAGCAAAGACCTGGTGTTCTCTGGTTTGTGGCTGGAGAGCAAAGATACAGGTGTGTGCAGCTGAGCTGCTTGCCTGGCCCCCTGCACCATCAAAGCAGAAGAATTCACCTCCAGTTCCAGGCTGCCTGGGTGTGATGTGTCACAGTTCACCCCTGCCTGTGCCTCCCCATTAAATTGAGAAAGCATGCCATAGGTGGCAGTGTCAGATGATGGCTTTCAATATCTAAAGCTGCACGAGATGAAACTCACCAAGAATTGAGGCTGGAAAATAGAGGGAGAAGTTCCAAAGACCGATGTGGTGGTCATTACAGAACCAGCCCAGCTATATCCATCATGTTTTGTTGGAAACCTAGTGTGTGTTTGCCACAGGAGTGGCAAAATGGAATTGTGTGCTTGTGTTTTCATACTTCAAATGATAAATTTTTGTCTTTCAAGCAAAAGCTGTATCAATCATTTGTTTATTTTTGTAACTAGATGCCTAATACTTAGTCTTGCATTCATCTTAGTCACAAAAGGAATGGTGACCTGATTTCAGGGCTGATTTTCAAAGTCTGATGGATTTTTTTGTTATGACTTATAATTTTAGCTTCACTATTGCATGTTTCCCATAAATTTTCAAAGGTCTTTGTCCTCCAGTTACCAGATTGGACCAGGCTGGATGAAATACAGGATGGAGGGCCAGACTGTACTGAAATGTGCTATGGGGGTACTTTAGAAGAAGAAGAGCTCAGTTGCATGAGGTGTCATAAACAGAAGTGGGACAGAGAGCCTGCTCCCCAAGCATCCTAGTCTCAGGGTCTAAATTGTAGTCTAGGAACATGAAAAGGTTAAAATGAGGTATGGACCACGGGACACAGCCACAGTGAAGAGAGCCTGCTTCACAGAAGTGTGCAGTCATGATGGACTGAAACCCTAAGGTATATCTGAAGGGCTAAATGCATTTCTGTAGGACTGTTGTGGTGATACAGCCCTCCCAGACCAGTAGGTTTCAGGACATGGGTCTGTGCACAAGCAGGCATGTGCAGGCTGCTTCTCCGGGATCCTCACGAGGCAACTCAGATGTGTCTGATGTGAGTGTTTCCTGGTGATCAAGTGATCTCTGTTGAGATGAGGCTTTGGTTCAGCCTGGTCAGAGTGTAGATGTGGGGCTTTTTTCCTGTCCCAGGAGCTGCTGTGTGAGTGCACAGCTGGCACACTTCACCTACAGCCTGGCTCCAGCTACAGGACAAGGCTGTGGGCAGCCAGAAATAACACCCTTCCAATGCACATGGTGTGGTGTTGGGTCCTGTGCCCCACTGTCTCACTGCAGCTCTCCTTCACTGTGCTGCACTGCTCTCTGATGCACGTGCTGCCCATGGAAACTACAAGTCAGTAAGCCTGGAATCACTAGGTAGTGTCTCTGACTACCAAGGGAGAAAATAGAAACAGCTGAAAGCCAGTATTCTATGTTGCTTACAGATTTTCCCTGTAAGCAAATTATACATTTTTTTAAAACAAGTGCTCATCTAGAAAAATTGCACAATTCACTGCTTGAATATATCTGCAGTGCTTCCCAGGTGCATTTATGGGTGTGTGGAATCTGAGCCAGCCCCATGGTGTGGAGTAAGTTCTCAACTGAAAGAACTGAGTATTTAACATTTTCCTAGGTATTGGCTTCTTTTTGGATGGGGACTGGCTCCTCCATTGAGTGAGTTTGTATAAATGTGGATTTATGGATTTGTTTAAGGACTGCATAGATCCTTGTGTTGAATAAAGGTGACATAAGGAGTAAAGCCTTCTTCCTGGGAGTGGCTTGCAGGCACAAGTTTTGAATGTGGTTTTTAATTTGAGAAATTAGGAAAAAAGTCAGTGTGGCTCAACTCCGTGATGTTCCTATTTTTAATTGGATTTTGCAGCTCATAATTAATTTCTTAAAAAAGGGAGATCCTGGCCCTGTAGAAGTGAGTAGGAGTTTTGCCATTGCCTTCAGCAGAAGATTTCATCATCTTTTTAGTTTCACTAATCCTCTGAACAAGAGAAGAGCAGCCTAACACATGGAAAGGATCCTTCCCATTTTTCCTCCCTGCTATTGCCAGTAGTGAGGTAGGAGGACCCTCCCCCCTTTTTCATTCCCATGCTTTCTACATATGTGCACCTTGGCAAGATACACTTCCATTTCGTCTTCATGTAGCCGTTAAAGGAGCAGTTTGTTTTTAGTCTTCACATCCAGAGACAGTCAGGTCTCTCTTCTCCTTCCCTCTTTTGTTTTTGAGTAGCTGCAGGAGGGCAGGAAATTGAACCTCTTTGAGGTCTCTGGGTCAAGGAGCCATCTGACATGGCTTTAAAGGTCACTGTGCTCCTTTGCTTTTACCTCATGCACTGGGAGCCTGGTATGGCAGCGTGCAGTCTGGAGCACTGAGAGGTACTGCCTGACATTTTGCTGAACAGGGCTTGGGTGACAAAGGAAAAACAAAACTCAGCTCAGGGCTGTGCAAGGCCAAAGCTGGAACATTTGGGAGAGGAGCCCCTGAAGCGTGTAACAGAGATATGTGTCATTCTGTGGGTTCACCAGTAATTGTGCTTGGCTTTTCTGTCTCTTGTAACCTATATATAGCACTATATATTTTCAAAGCTCTTGACAAATTTTAACAAGCCAAACTCCACTTCAGTCCTCGTAGCCTATACAGTTTCACAGAAAGCCCAGGATGCTTTTTTTTTCACCTTTCTGCTCTGTAGATGACTGTATCCTTCAGACTGGCTGTACCTGCCAGATTTGGCTGAGCAGCTGTCTCTGCATTTGCTTTGCAGAGTGTGTGGCAAATGTGCTGCAAGGCAATTTCCCTGCCTGGCTGTCTCCACTCTAAGGTAGGCACTAGAGAGCGTCAGAGAACCAAGGAACTGCATTATGATCAAGGGTTGTTTACTGACAGCTTTTTAAAATAATGCATGAACTGTTCAGCAAACTGGTGCTCCATCACAGGCGCAGGAGCAGGTCTGGGAATCCTTTTTGCTGAGGAGAGCAGATGCTGTTGGTCAGGTAGGGTGCAAAGGGCTGGGGGGACACTGCTGCAACTGCAGCTCCAGTGCATGGTGACAGTGTTTGAGGTACAGCTAAGCAGCCCAGAAACAAGACACCAGCACCTTGCTCACTAAGAAGATTCTAACTTCTTATTTTCCTGAAGAAATCCTGTCCAAAGAATAAAGGAACAAGAGGTGAGTCTGCAGAGATGACCAAGTAGGCACATTCTAAGTGGGGTAGTGTTATTGTTGGCTCAGTTCCTTGTCCTGTTGGGCATTTTCCCATGGGGAACTGTGATTCACAGCAGGGACATCCAGGATAACCTTTCTTCATTCGGGGATTGTGGGATAAATGGATATTTTGGTGTAGTCTTGCCAGCTGCTGCCCCTTCTTCACAATTTCATCCCAGTGGATCCTTTAGTTGAACTACTGAGCCAAATAAACTTCTCAAAGGCCAATAAAATGGCTCAACTTCAGTGAGGGTCTCAGCCTGTTCTGTTCTGTGTGGGGCAGATGACCACTGTGCAGGGCTGCCTGTGCAACAAGAGGTCTGCAGAAACTCACAGAGAACAGAATTTTCTCATGTGTTTTGCTGCAATTTTCTTTCCCTTTTCACTTTTCTTGCTCTTTTGCCTCTCCAGTTCATCATCATGATATACATAGGTCTCCTATATCCAGAGCTCACTCTTATACTTGCTGAATCAACACACTAAATATAGCAACCTGTGTCTCTGCACTGTCTGCTGTGGTCAAGTGATTGTTTCATGTGACTGGCCTAGAGGGGTCTTACAGATTGCAGCCTCACTGTGGCCTGTGGTGGGTTTTTTAAGATTACCTTCTTAGCAATATTAAGAACAAATAAATAAGTAATAATCCACTTAGAAGCTTGGTAGTGAAAGTGATTTCTTGTCTGAATTTTAGCTCAACTGACTGCATGGGGAAGACTGACATGGAGTTTCTATAGGAGGAGATGCACTGGAACATTTGTTGGGGGGGGAGATGTTACATTTGAATGCACACCAGTGCATGTGCACTGAAAAGGAAAAGGGAGCCATGACTTGGGATTCTTCATCAGAAGGTGTTAATGACTCCACAGATGTTACACCATGGCAGACTTTGATCTGCAGAGACAGATGTGCATTAGAAGATAGTTAGATATGAGCATAGAATCATAGAATATACTGAGTTGGAAGAGACCCACAAGAATCATTGAGTCCAACTCCTACTAGCAGACTAGAATCTCTCCTGTCTTACCACTACACCATTTCACCGCCTTCAATGGTATTGTTAATATTTTGGGGCAGAATGACACCTGATGAAGGTGTAGTACAAGAAGCCTGAAGGACCAGCTGATTCAAAGAACCAAAAATGTATCCTCTCACACTGGATGACCTGACACATAATTTCTTGGTCCCAGGGGTAGATTTTGTTGTCAGAAGCAAGTAAAAAAGGTGCAGTCCTTGGGGGCAGCAGGCATGAATGCTTGAGGGGAGTAGATGTGAGGCTGGCCACACAAAAGGTAAGTAGAACTGGGGTAAAGCATGTGATGTAGTAGTGGTGGTCACTCAGGAGTAGTGCACACCTGTACAGTGTTCAGGTGTTAGTACAGTCACTCAAGTTCTGCAGTAATACATCTGGCAAGGTTAGAGTGAGCTGAAAAGCTGTTTGAAAATCAAGCTTCAGCCACATAGCTGCTTAGACATTTGAGGACATTCTTAAGGCTTCTTCCAAGGCCAGTTGGCTGGTTTTCTTAGAAACAAGATGTAAGGTTATGTGAGAATTTTAGCTGTGGTAAAATCTGGACTGTACCTATGTCCAGTATAGAAGCCCCAAGTTATTTGCTGACCATGAATTGTGTGAAGGGCTAATGGACTCGAGTGGGTTAGAGGCAGGGTGGGAGGACACAGGCTTTCAGGTTGAGTGCTCAGTAATGCTGCTGCCACGCTGACTGTTCTCTCCTCCCCTCTGCAGGTGAGAAGCCTTACAAGTGCTCGTGGGAAGGGTGCGAGTGGCGTTTTGCACGGAGCGACGAGCTCACCAGGCATTACAGAAAGCACACGGGTGCAAAGCCCTTTAAATGCAACCATTGTGACAGGTAATGCAGCTCCTAACGTGGTGTTCAAGAAACCTGTGGACTTTTGTGACTGGCATGGAGCTGCCAGCTCCCAGAGACAAGAGACCTGGCTCCCAGCAGAGCGGCCCCTTCTGTCCCACTGCCTGGATCCCTGTACCATGGAGGGACCCTCTGCTTGGCTCCTGTCCTCTCTGCCTTAGTGGCCAGGCAGACTGGCAGATGGGGAATTCTTCCAAAGCAGTCTAATCCCACAGCACAGAACAAAATGTGGGAGCAGGTGTAGGCCTGACTGAACCCTGCTGGTGTCTGTTGTGGGCACAGGATTCAGTTCATAGGGCAGGTCTTGCTAATACTCTTAAAGCAGAGAAGACATCCAGAGGGCATTAGACCATTTCAGTGATGGACCTCTCCACAAAGCATCTCCCTAGCTTTCTGTCTCCTGATCCTGTAAGCCTGCTGTGCTCACAAAGCCAATGCTCCCTCTATGTTCTCTGCTTCAAGGACTACCCCAAGCACCACATTTTGGCAGGGTGGGCCTCACAAAAGCATTGGTGTATGGCAGGAGGAATGGGGAGTGCGTGGCTGTTGTGCCCCAAGTGGCCCAAATCTATAAGAAACCTCTAGGGAAAAAGCATTCAATTTCTGCATGATCGTTGTGTTCTCTTGGAACTGACTCTAGAGCTCCTAAAGAAAAGACAACAAAGGGCACCATTCTCAAGAGCCCAAGAGTGATTTAGACACATTTTATCGTTCAAGTTCATGGGGTTGTTTTGTGTAAGATCCGTGATCTCTGCACATTCTTGCTAATTAGTGAATCTTTTCCTACAGTTTTAAATCTCACTCTTGACATCTGTTTGAAGTGGGAAATGCTCTGCACCTTCATTCTGTGAGGGCCCAGCTTTGAAAGCCTGACAGGTGCACAGGGCCGGGGCTCTGAGGAGCCTGGCAGCAGCAGTGCTCTGGGGGTCGGAATTGAGGAATGAGGGGTGAGCTGAGCGCCAGCAGCTCCTGGGAGAGCCGCCCTTACAGCTCTCACCGCGGGTCGTTCCTACAGCCCTCGCTGCTTTAGCTGCTTCTGTAAATACTGAGCTTCTCTGAAAAATCTGCTCATCCTTGCTTGGCGCTGAATGGTTTTGAAAGCTGGGTTCTTTGAATTTAGAAAAAAAACAGAAGAACACCCTTCTCCACATCCCCAATCCCAATTGATAAGAAATCAGGGTGGAGCAAAGCAATTACCCCTGTAATGACTCTTGACAGCACTGACAGGATCGAACAATGAGCACTTCTCCCCCTCTCACCCCCCCAGTTGAAGATTGGCAGTGCCCTGGGTGAAACCTGGATCCACTATTGAGTAATCAAATAATGTGCTTGCATCTGAACATGTTATCCAGCTAATCCTATTTATATATATTTTTTAAAGAGGCTTAAGAAAATTACCCATCTTTTTAATGCAGCACTAAGGTTCTCAACTGTGATAAGGAAACGTTTTGTAATACAATAAAGCCTCTAGGAAGCCTGTGGGTACACCAGACCAGCAGAGAATATGCGTGGAGAAAGGATGTGTGGGACATAAACAAGGGACCCCATCCTTTTATGGGAAGGAAATTTGATCATTTTCACATCCTGCCTTTCCAAGAGCTTCATCTCCTTAAGTGCTCTTCTGCCCTTGTCTCCCCTCTTCCCGTCCCCCTTCCCCCACCGAGGGCTTCCTCTTGGATTATCTTTTGTTTTATCCCTGGATCATCTTTTGTTTGCTCAGAATGAGGGACAGGATAAGCCAAGGAGGGACCTCTGCAGTTCTGCTTTTGTTTAAGCACTTCTGTGAATGAGAACAATTATATCCTCTGTTTTAAATGTAAGGCATTGCCTTTCTCTTTTCTTTCCTCGAGTGGCCCCACAAACACACACACACATACATATATACACACAGCCCTAGGGTTTCTGTGTCAGGACAAACAATATTTTTAGCAGAGATCTAGAGAAATACAGCTGGTATTTTCAACTCCTTGGTCTCTTTCAGCCCTTTGTTAAGTGTTTCTTATTCTCCCTCCACATATTATCCCTTTCTACCTAGCTTTTCTCTTTGGCCACAAACTCAGTCAGTGCAGTCAAGAGATATATTCCTATAATCATCTAATAAGAGCATTTTCTGCTCTTCTGTTGAATCTGTAGATGAAGGAAAAATATTATTAATAAAATTCAGAGTGCTGAGGATTGTGCACTGTTAAACTCTATGTCCATACTGTCTGTGTGTGGTGATAGGAGGCAGATTTGTCCTTATTCCCCCAATTAATTGTTGCAAGCTTTTAGAGTGACCGTGCCTGTTCTTTTGTCCCACTCTGCCATACTACTGTTTTTCATTCTTTTCTCATCCTCAGGCCTCTTTGCTACCACCTATTGCAGAGGTCACCTCAAGCAAGCACTGAAACGAGCCTAAAACTGCCTTTAGCCATTTAGGCAGACTTTTAAAGATGTGCCTTCCTGAGCCAGGGTTCCAGCTGGAGAACAGTTTCTCTGTACTTGAACTGCTACTCTTTATTGCACTCCCCATTATCGACAGAAGCTGTGTCCACTCTCTCAAGCACGCTGCCTTGTTAGGTTTTAAGGAGCTGATTGGAGCTGTTTTAACAACACTGATGTAGCACAAATCCTATGCCTGTTGTTCAGAGCTGAAGGCTGTATCTTGGCAAACAGAGCATGGAAGGGGTGATTCAGATAGCAGAGGGGGATGTTGTTCACACATTCTGGCTGCAGTTCCCTTCCAAGACTGTTTTCAAATGTGCTTGTGTCTCTCACCCTCTGACCAATGTCAAAGGAGTATTACTGTCCTCTGTGTATAAGTAAATTTAATAACAAAAGGGATTCTCTTCTCCTGCTGTCCCAGCTCTATCCCAACACCATGCAGCCCACAGATCACATTAGTCAGTCATAGCTGTTCACACAGTCAGATCACATAGTTAGTCATAGCTGGCAAGCTACCACTGCTTTGAGTAACATCATATGTACTGCAAATGCTGTGTGGCTTTGTGGCAGCAGGAGAGAAAGGAGAATCGGCTAAAGTGGTGTGGAAAGCACCCCAGAAAGTCCTTAGTGCCTTCCAGATGCCAGGGTTATGTTGGTTGTTAGCATTCCCCAGGAATTTTGCTCATCAGAAATGCAGGCTAGAGTTGTTCCTCACACAGTGCAAGCCCTCAGCACTTCAAGGGGAAGAGTTTGACAGGGTAGTGGCACTTGCTGATTCTAGATAAATAGGTGTTTAGGAGACAGCAGCTTAGTGCCAGACTGTTGGGATGCATATTCCTCTCTGCATATGTGCACACGTGCTCATGGTTTCTTTGTTGATAGCAAGCTGAGAGTGCACTTAGCTGGAAGGGACACATCTCACAGTGGAAAATCCACAGCTGGTAGGAAAGATGGCTGAGCAATATATTCTCTCTCACTGTACTTAACCTTTCCTTTTTCTCCTTCAGAGGCTTCAGTGCCAAGCAGTATTGTGTTGCTAAGGAGATACAGCAAAAAGAAAAAAGAAGGAATCATGTCTGGGAGCAGGGAATTTGTGTATCACACATCCCTGTATGAGTTTTATAATTAGAGTGTCTTATTCTAGCATAAGCTGTTCTTTCTAGAAAGAGCTAGACTGAGGGGGGGATGATGGAGGAGGCTGTGATGGGCCCACGTGTGATGTGCAGAGCTGGTCTGGAACTGAAAGAGGTGTAGAGCCAGAGGTGCAAAGCAAAGTCTCGTGTCATGGGCAGGACTAGAGACCAGCAAGCCCCTGTTCCTTGATTTCTGAAGAGAGCAGGTTCCTTTGACAGCTTATCCTGTGGAACCTCTTCCACTGCTGCCTCTAGTCCCAGAAAGAAAATAAAAAGAGTTGTGTCCAGTAACCAATATGCTTTTTGACAGTGTGATTTAGCTGCAAAAATTTTGTACAGACTGTTTTACAGCTGAAGATAAATATCCACGTCCACCAGCCTTACCAAGAGATAGAACTAATGAAATTAGTCAGCGGGAGAATGTGAAGAATTAGTATTGTACCACTTTATTAGCTATAAACTAGCAAATATGGCACCATTTTATTACCTATAAAAATATTATGGGTGCTAATACGGTAGTTACTGATGTGAAGCGATGTACTGAATCTATAATTTTAACAGATCTGGCTATGGTGTGACTCAGCATACACTTTCCTGGGTTGCATCTGTAAAAGAGACTACTGGAGAGGAAAAGCTGTGCTTGGGTGGGGGTCTTATGGCTAGTCCTAAACTGAAGTGCCAGCTGGTACATATCTTTTTGGCAGCCACTCAAGCTGTTGTTTGTTTTGGCAGCCCTTGTAGCCAGAGCATGCTGCTTTTTCAGTTTAAGACTGATGAGAGAGATGGTCCAAGGATGTATTTTGTCACTCTAGGGCTAGAAAATTCTAGCTGTGCAGAGCCTGCTGTGTTGAAAGCCCAGTGTCCGCTGTCAGATTCGCGTGTGTCTTGCTGTGCCTCATGTAGGAGCATGGGGGAATGCCTCCTCCATCCTGTTTTGAAGTCTCATTTTTGCTATTCTGAAGGTATTAACTCCCCTGTAAGCCCTGCAAGTAGAGAAGAGATGACTTGAGCAGAGGTATGCTCATCGCTCATTCACAGAAGATGAGTAAATTACTTTTCTTGTGGAAGTTGTCTTGTTTTAAGGTTTCTTTGTCTTAAAAATGTACCTCTTGATCACTCATCTCTGTGTGTAGATGCTGACTGATCACATATGTAGTGGAATATCAGCAGGACAGAAAAGGTCCCCTAACTATTTAAAATACTTTCATTTTTATAGTTCTTCTCTTTCTCAGCCTTTCTCTGCTTAGGGTATTTATCCTTTGGGTATTTAGATTGACTGTTCTTTTTTTATCTATCAGTATTGGCTTTTTGGGGGAGTTGTTCAGTTTGTTCTTCTGCTTCTTCTTTCTGAAAACCACAAAACACTCAACTACTGCTTTTTAAAAAATACACTCGGTGCCCATATATGAGCTCTCTTGATTCTCACAAGAAGCCATTTGGATATTCTTCAGACCATTATTGGTGGCTGCTTTATACTCTAGTTCTATGGAGCACTGAAAAGACATGCCAGGTAAATCAGTTCTGTAAGTAGCTTTCCCTAGTGTTCTTGGAGCCTACAGAAACAGTTTACTCAAAAGCCAGAGGTATATGGAGGTTGGTGTGACATTTGTAGCAAATGTTTTTAGAATAAATAAGCCAGTGTCTTGTGGCTTAAAGTGGAAAGACGGTAAGCCAGAATTTGCAGAGAACTTGAAAACCTCCTGGTTTTAAATGCTCAACTGAAGTCTCTAGTAGAAGTTTAATTTCTGAGTGTGTCTGAGTCCTGTCACTGTGACAGGCTCCATTTTAGGGCTGTGGGGTAGGCAGCCAGAACCACTGCCTGCTTCTCCTGTGGTTTGCTTTCTGGTGCCATACGTATCTTAAATGACACTGTGATGGTGAGTATTATGGATTGGTGTTTTCAATCCCATATCTAATGGGTATGGAGTCTATCTCATCAGGATCCAGCTACATGTTCAGAATGACAAAATATTATGTTTTCTTATGAGATGGAAAAGTCTTTGTGGATAAAGAACAGAAGTTGAAAGCTCAAGTCCTGGCTTTCTTTTTTTTTTTTTCTCCTGGTTTTACCACACTTGTGTGATTTACAACTTCCTTGCCTTCTCTGTCTTACAATTGTCATTCTTACAAAACAGGCATAATATCTTCTGTCAACATTCTTCAGGGAGATAATATTCATCAGAATCCACATATTACCACCCAGATTCCCAGCTGAGAGGAAGGGAGAGATATGAAGCCTGATGGATTGTCAGCCTCCAAACTCTGAGCCAGATTTCTTTCCAGTTTGGAGTTAGAAATAAGAATTCAGCTTTCAAAACCAGCATAATTCTTTGGTGCTTTTTGCAAGGAGTGAGCACTTAAGAAAGCTGGTATTTTAAAAAATGGTGCTGCTGAATAAAACTTATTTGTTTTATTTATTTTTTTAATATGCAAACACATGCACACTAAATATTTGGTTTTATAGTACAGATGCGTAGATGAGCACTCTTCCCTGATATCTGACTCAGTGAACAAAGTGAGAGGGAGAGGAACAGGGAAAGGATAAAAGTCATCTCTTCAGCTGCTGAAGAGCCAGGGTAGTTGCCTGTCTGTGGTCACAGAGGTCGATCACACAGCCTTTGGTGGTGATCCATGGATACCTCAAGGAATGTCTCTAAACTGGGATATGTATTTTCTCCTCTACATAACAAGGAAGGAGCAGAAACCCTGTTTTCCAAAATGCTATACTTATTTCATTTCCTGCTTCCTTTATGTTGCAGGTGTTTTTCCAGGTCGGATCACCTCGCCCTCCACATGAAGAGACACATCTAAATATCAGTCAGCTTGGCATGGATGTCATCTGGGCTGAGTGTTGTGAGATGAAAGTGGAACTCAAGTTACAACGTGCTACCTTACAGGAGAAGAGAACTTGATCCCGTGCAGTCCTCTGTACAGGGACCACATGCTCACAGTGTCATGCTCCCAGTTACACTTCAATACCTACATCGGTTCTTTTATGCCTTGCCCCAGCTGGATGGGAGAAGATGCAGGCGAGGAAATGGTATAGAGGTGAAGTCAGTGAAAAAGAACAATTACTTACAGCACTTCATCCCTCTTGGATTCGTTTCCTGTTTTTGCCAGTGGAAATCAAAGGAGGCTTCCCTGCAGGTGGACGGCAGTAAGAGGGGCTTATCTAACTTGCTTCTCAGTGCAACTCCGTAGAAGAATATGTCGTCTTGAAGTTGCATATTTGTAGCACTAACTTTCTTTTTAAATAGATGGGGGGAAAACAAATGACCTAGAAAACCAAATCCCAGTTTGGTAGCCAAAATTAACCTCTTGGTTTTTTTGTTCTTTTTCTGAGAATTCCTAATTTTCAGTGCATCAGACTTCTCACAGACACTTTGACCTGTCTTGGTTTTGGTTCTTCTTCCCAGAACTGAGCTATTGAGATCCTTTTAAGTCAATACCAGTGGCCTTAATGGCAGTAGACTGTGGAGTGACACTTGTGACACAAACATCCTCGTTTTGGCCTGAGTTTATGTAGACTTCATGGAGGATTATATTTTTGTTGGTTGTTTTTTTTTGTTTTTTTTTTTTTGGCTATTGCACAACATATGCACTAGGGACTCTGGAAGCTGCTGCCACGATGGCTAAGTAGCCAAGGGATAAACCCCTGAGATACAGCACCTAATATCTCTGTAAGCCTCACCTTATTGCCATAGCTAGGACTTCTTGTTTATTTTTTGAACAAAAAACTTCAAAAGCTTGTTTGGAAGCTTAAACCTTTTTTCTCTTTTCTCCACAAACAAGTGATCTTCAGAACTCCTTGTCTTCACCTGGATATCAGTCTGGGACTGGCCACACAGGCATGACTACAGGATTCCTTCCACATCATGTGAGCAGATTAGCCACAACCCACGGTGATTTAGTGGTGAATTATGTTGCTTTTTCTTGCAGTTCTTCTATTAACCAATTTAAAACATTAGCCTTTTGTTTCTGTAAAGAGCACCTGCAGACGTTTTCATTTACACCTGTTTGTTGAGCATCTTACATACAAAAAAAAACCCCAAGCCAAAAATCCTACTCCAGTCTCTGAGTAGGAAATCAAGAACATCTTCCAAGTACAATGGCTTCATTCAGCATTGGCCCGTTAAAGAAAATATCAAAGTCCTGCTTTTCTGTTCATCAAGTTGATGCTGTAGCCCACTCCTATATGAAAAAATGTAACCATGTGAGCGGTGAAGGAAGGGATTGGATTTTACATACAGCAGTGAGGCATTTCCAAATGATTGGTCCAAAGTATTACTAACCTAGAGGTCCATTTTGGCCTACAGTGTGAATCATCAAGGAGAAGTGGAGGTCTCATGCTCACCCTTCCGTCATATTGATAAATTGATTTCTTTGGCTCAAAGTGGATTAAAGTCTTCATTACAAAAGGAAAAAAAACCCTAAAAAATGTGTTGCCATAACTTGTATTTGAACCTATTTGGCACTGGCCCTGACTCCAAAGACTGCATTTAGGACCATGAAAATGGCCTATGCAAGCAGGCAGGCGGTCATTAGGTTGTATATTTTGTATATTCTCGGACCATCCCTACAAGATGTGTCTAGAAACTAAACAAAATAGCACGTGGTCCACAAATGGTTGCTGCTCTTTTATAATGTATTAGCCAACTGCCCTTCTTTGACTGTTTTGACTCATTGACTGTTAAATATTTCCCTTAATTTATGTTTTGGGAAGTAAAATTGTACTCTAAGGGGAAAAAAGAGCAAACAAGAAACTCAATAGATGTTTTTAAGAGCCGTCATCGGGATCCTTGGCACTTGAATTCTCAGCATTTTGCAACCTTTGGTTCCAGTGAGAGATTGAATTTATTCAAAAGATGCTGGTTTTCCTCACAGTTTTCACAAAACACTGTGACTGTCAACTGAACACTTTGGGGACAGGGGGGAAATACGATGTCTGGCCCATATGGCATGAAATATGGACCAAAATCTAACCATCTTTTAGGGGCAATGATGTAATATTCATGATAAGAGCATGAGAGAGAGTGAAAGAAAGTCAGAAAGAAAGAGAGAGAGAAGAAAAATTGAATTTATTCCAAAGATTTAAACTAACTATACTCTATATGTGTATATATATATGCTTATATATATATATATGTATACATTTAAAAATTGCAGAGCACTGCTTGCTGACAATCTCGTATTTCTCTACTTCTGTATTTGCATACTTCTTATGGCCATTCCACCCAGCTGTTTCACTGGGACTGAGGGCCCTAGAATCCAATTTGTGTTGGAGCAAATAGAGCATCCTGCCAGATCACAGAATCACAGAGTGTCCTGAGTTGTAAGGGACCCACAAGGATCATCAAGTCCAACTTCTGGCCCTGCACAAGACATCCCAAGAATCCCACCATGTGCCTGAGAGTGTTGTCCAAATACTCCTTGAGCTCTGGCTGGCTTGGGGCTGTGACCACTTCCCTGGGGAGCCTTTTCTGGCATCTGACCACCTTCTGGGTGAAGAACTTTTTCCTAATATACAGCCTGAACCTCCCCTGACACAGCTCCATCCCATTCCCTTGGATCCTGTCACTGGTCACCAGAGAGCAGAGATTGGTGCTGCCCCTCTGCTGCTCCTCAGGAAGATGTCTAATGGGAATTGAAACCTCAGCTATGTGAAACTGTAGAGCATCCAGTGAGTGTATTAGATTTTAAAAAGTATAAGAGAATCCTAGAATTTCCTTACTGTAGTGTCCTAAAATTTATGCTCTCAAATTCTCCACTATGATATTCATTGGCTGTGAATCTGCATAAATATCCTCCTTTGCTCTCTGAACACACCTGCCTTTAGGCGTGCTATCAGTAGTATACAAATCTTAATTATTAAGTGATGGTTTAAATACCAGACTCTATTTAAATTGGAAAAAGTCAAGCAAGACTGTGTTTTAGTTCCAGTTGTCATTTACAGTCTTCTTGGCATCTTATTTAAATATACCAGAACAAGGGCCCCAGGGGAAAAAATGCTGAAATATATCTTTACGTTGTTCAAAAAGCAGGCCTACATCTAAATCCTGGATCCAAATAGCCTAAAAAACATAGAAAAAAGGGGGGTAAAACACAGATTTCAAATTTCTCAGGCTTTGTAGCAAGTCTTGAACTCTGAAGCCAAAATTTGAGCTTTGGAACCACCTCTTATGTTTGAAAAGGGTAATATTTTCGGCTATATGGTGTACCCAGTCAATCTCTTGACTTCAGTTTTTGGGTGCTCATATGCAAGTGTCATAGTCATTACTAAAATTTTCAACCGTAACTTTGGTATTTTATAGAAGGCTCCATTTTGGAAAGGCATAATTAGTGACACATTCCAGGATTGTTTTTTTTTTACAATGACAAGTTTTGTTCCATTGCGGATAATTTAAGCTGTACACTTCAAACTTGTGTAGTCTGTTATAGTTAGTTCCTTTTTGGGCCTGTGTCTCCTTGCTAAAGTTGTACAGTTGTTCTCTCTGTAAATTATGAGTAGAATCAGACTAAAGAGGAAGGGCTCTGTGTAAAGCAAACCCATAAATTTGGTGACAGTTGAGGACAGTTATCCAGCTGTAGAAAGGAGAAGCTTTACCTTGTTTCCTTCAATGTGAGATTTATGTCTATTTGCAAAAGAGAAGCCATTATAAGAAAATCAGATAGTGGTTTCCAAGGTTATGGAACTATAGGATGAAAACAGATTGAGCTGAAAGTCTCACAAAATAGTGTACACAGAGGAAGCAACTAAAATAAATGTGAGTTTTTGTGATTAGCTAAATAATATTTTGGATCAGAACAGTCAATTACAGAATCATGCATGTGGAAAGGGGCCTCCAGAGGCCATCTTTGCCAACTTCCAGCTAGAGCTGGTTGCTCATGAGTGTATCCAGCTGAGTTTTAAATATCCTCAAGAATGGAAATTCTACAATCTCTCTGTCCAAGCTGTTCCAACATTTAAACCACTTCAATGGTAAAAAAAAATTCCAAACATCTGTCTGTCAGGTAGGAATTTTTTAATGTTCAAATTTGTTTTCAGGCCTCTTCCGCTGTGCACCTCCAAGAAGAGTCTGGCTTCTTCTCTACAGTCTTGGTTAGGTATTTGGAGATAGCAATAAGATCTACACTTACCCTTCTCTTCCTAAGGCTGAATCATGTTTCTCAGCCTCTCTTCATCCATCATGCGTTCCAATACCTTCGTGGGGAATCTCTGCTAGACTTGCTCCCATATGTCAGTCATTTTTGTGATTGGGGAGACCAAGACAGAATATTCCAGGTCAAGATGTGCTTTGTATGTGACAGTGTTGATAAAATATATTTATTCTGGATTTTTCCATTATCTGAGACAAAGTCAAGATTCTATTTTAAAAACTAACTAATAAAAAATAATTTAGGAAGCACTGTTATAAATAGTTTTCTAATC
The DNA here is from genome assembly GCF_014805655.1 of Passer montanus. Taxonomy (NCBI): domain Eukaryota; kingdom Metazoa; phylum Chordata; class Aves; order Passeriformes; family Passeridae; genus Passer; species Passer montanus. Next base: position 2,916,189 of record NW_024356504.1, read on the forward strand.
AAATTTGCCAAATCTGCACATAAAAGTATGCTTATAAAAATATACTTCTGTACCACCAGCTTGAGGCCTGGCTAGCAAAATTTGGGTTTTTTCGATGTGATCATTGATGGTTCACTTTGAATTAAAAATTGTATTGTTTAATTTGTACTGTATCAAATATGAAGACTCATGATGCTGTATTTTAGTCACTTCTTACACTAAAACAGCACTTCAATGCATCTTTATTCTGTTTGGTTTTCCCCTTAGGAGATAAAGAGCAACATAAAATATCAGATATATTTTATAGAGATTGGTCTAAAAGTGGATGGCAGAATCCAGAGTATTTTTCATTATGTCTGAGTTGTTCTTTTTCAGTAGCTAGTACTCAATCTAGACAATTACATTATCTGGCTAAACTAGCAACTGAAGTGAAATTCTAGATTCTTTCAATGTCTTGGACGAGGCCCTGAGCAGTCTGATCTCACTAAACAAAGCATTGAATCTTGGATTAGGTGACCTCCAGAAGTACCTTCCAATATTAATTTTTCTGTGTTTCTATGATTCATTTCACAGCTCTTACTTATTAAATGTGTACTGGTTCTATTTCGTCATAGTCTTGTGTTGATGAAACAGACTGTAGGGCAGATCTGTAGGTTTTTTCTCAAATTCTGAGAGTTTTATTCTTCTTAAAATTTATAAGGTTTCTTCATGAGGGAGACCTAGAAAGGAAAAAATCTTAAAAGAACCCAGACCCTTAGCAAACCAGTTTGAAGCAACATCATACCTTGATATGTGTCACAGCTGCAAGGACTAGCCAGTTATTATGGAAACAAGTTTGCTAGACTGGAAGACCCATGTGATAGGTGAACATTTTTTTCATTCATTCTTATTTTCCTCAGACTTTTTGGAATTGCTTTTTTTCTTGGGGTAGCACATTTTCACTTAATGCATGGAAAGCACTGACCAAACACAAATGGAGAAGAAGAATCTGAATGCAAGAGGATCCCTCAGTCCTTGCTTTCAGAATTGTTTTAACTTCAGGCTTTAAAAAGTAACTAATCACTAGGGTGTATAGCTAAAATGGAGTAGATCAATATGATTGTTGCAGTGACTGATTGTATCTTAGTTGTGACCTTTTTGATGTCTACAGAATCAGGCTTTCTCCCTCATTTTTTTCTGACCCTAGACAATTTGGGGTTTGTATCTAATATAAAGGTTGCTCCTCCTATTTAATACACTTTCTTTGTCTGTATACAAAAGAGGTGGTAATTGGTACTTTTGGCAAAGCTGATGAAGTCCAACTTTTTTAAGTGTTTCCCATCCTCTTCTCTAAATGTATGTCAAAATCTTTAAATTTAAAAAAGAGGAAAATTTTGTAAATAATTTAATGTTACAAGGCCAGCAATCAGTGGATCAAGGGCTTTTACTCTTGATTTCATTCAGGACTTGGCACATTCTGTCATTCCATCCAGTAAGACTGTTTTTGAGCTTTCATATCCTGGGCGATGCTCTAACCCAGAACTTCTAAACTACTTGTTGCTGATTTCAGATAGAATTGCACTTGTAAAGATATCTACGTACCAAGAAAAAAAAACAAAAACAAAACACAATGCTTGACAATAACTATTTAACTTTGTCTTGAAAAAATAGAAGTATTTTTCTCCCAACATTGACAAGTCTTGCCTGTCTTTCAGTAGCATTTAAACTACACCTTCATGAATGATCTTTTTCAGATCATGCTTGGATATTTTTCTTCTTTTTATCACACTTGAGTCTCTTTTTATTAATAGTTTAGGGATGAATACTGCAGTCTTTCTCCTCCACAGCTCTGCACAGGCTTCAGTGGCAAGATTTAGCATTGTAACTACTGTAGGATCTGGCCTACCAGGTACTAAGATCTGTGTTGTAAAGCTGAGAATTTCCTTAGAGTTCTCCCTTAGAGGAAGAAGTCTTGAGAATACTTGTGCTATATAAGTTATATATATAATTATATAGTTGTATATATAAATTATATACATAAAAATGTCAGACTGGGGAGTAGACTGCCTTTATCACCTCAAGAATGAGTTTCCCTACCTGAAAACTTTCAAATGCAGGCGTCATTTTAGAAACAGGGTTTTATAGTTTTCCTTAATGCTTGTTGATGGCATTTTTGGTGTAATAATTGAAGTTGGAATCTGTGATTTTCAAAATGAAAGCTTTGATGACTTTTTTTTTTTTTTAAAGTGCTTTGGTCCTAACTTCTGTATACTGCCAGAAGACAGGTTCTCCACCCTGTCTCTGTGTGGGTGTGGATGTACATCAGTAAACTGTATATACCTACACAGAAACTGAGCTACTGACTTACAGTTTGTAGTAGCCAACTGTGCCTATTGCTTTCATTTAAGGAGGGCACTTGCTGTTGCCACTGCATTTTAGGAATCATGTCAGCTTCTGTGGGAAAGTTTTCAACAGTGCTGGGAAATACATGTTGCTGTGTACTGTGAATGAGTAGGCTGCAAATCTGGGGATTGGGAGGGAAGGTGGGAAGGGAGGGGGATGAGGGTTTCGCATGTACACACTAAAGGGAACTAGAATGGACAGAAACATGGGAATTTTAGCCTTTATTGTTGGGCTCTCGGGGAAATGAAAAGCTAACATGCAGTCCCTGGAAGGCCTGATGGCTGAAGGGCTGATCTTTATGTTTTGCAACATATGTTTTACCCATCACTCTGTATTTAAATCCCCAGACCTGTCAGATTCTTGAAGTAGATCAAAACACTGGTTTAAACACTACTTTGTTACCAAGGCCATGTCTCTACCAGGGAAGCTGTCCTACATTAAAATCTAGCTAAACCACTTTGTAGCTGCACCTGTTATGTGATTGCCTGGATCAAGTTTGCATTGGCATCCTATGCAGTTAAGCTGAAGTGTAAGAAATGCTTCAACTAATTAAGATACCTCTACAGGAAGGTTCTTGCACCAGTTTAAGTACCTGGTTTTGAAATCACTGCATATAAACCATAAGAGCTTTTCTCTTGGAAACAAGGCCTTAGTTTGGCATGTCTGCTCATCTAGTTAAAAAATAATAATGCAGGCTGAGATTTTTTTTTTTTTTTGCTTTTTGCTTTTCAAAGCGACCTGTTTTCCCTTTTGTTCTTTGAAACTTTTCTTGCTCTCTAGCACACATTAAATTTTTGTTTGGGGAATTTTTGTTTAACAACAAAAACAATGACAACAAAATGTATGAATGCTCCCTATGGAAAAAGAAAAAGCCAAAAAAAAACCGAACAAAAAAACAAACAACATTGCTTGAAGGACTTTCATTTTGCACTATAATTTTTCTTTTACCAGATGTGTCTGACAAGTGCATTTCGGAGATGCCCTCGGTCACGTTCTCTCAGGCCTACTCTGGTATTTCTAATATATCACAGAAGTACCCAATCTTGTAGCCCTCAGTTCTGCCTTTTTTTGACATTTTATTTTTTTTAAGCTTTTTATATATATATATATATATAAATATATTACTTTGTCAGTTTTTTTGCTGTACAAAAAGTCTTAAGATTTAAAAATATTATTTGTATTATATGATGGTGGTATGTTAATGTTACAAAATTATTAATGAAGAAAAAATTTATTTTTGTTACTGGTCTGTTTCATAATTCTTTTTTAAATTGGTATATTGTAAGATATCTATGCAAAAATGTTATGTGACGCATTTTTATTTAAGAATGTAATATGTGTAATAAACTGTAGAATGTGTTTGGCCCAACAATGTTTAGTGTGCCTCATACATTATTTCTTTATGAAAACTTGTGTGAAGAGTGAAATGGCTTTTGGAGTTAAGGCTATGGTTCTGTAAACAGTTATTGACATAAAAATACAACTTCTAAGTGTACTTTAGCTCATCAGAATAATATTTCTGGATTTAGGTAATTTATTTGTAACGTGTTTTGTAACAGTTCAAGTGTTGCTTTTATTCACGCTGTGCAACATGTTGCTTTTGGAAAAGATGCTCAGGAAGGAAGTTCTTCTTAAAAGCTGACCAAATTTGGCTTGTAATACTGCTTCTTTTGGAGTCAGTGATTTCTGTTATTTGATAGTTTACACTTGTTGAAGATTTCAGCCAGTATTATTTTTGTAAAAGACACACAGAACAGTTGTGTTTTATTTTCCATGCTTAGCTTTGCAACATGTGTCAGTCAGTGGTCAAAACAGGTCTAGACTTTGAGGCTCCTGAGAGCTTGTGCTGTGCTTTGGTCCGTGTGTCAGGCTGTCTCACAGGAGTGCAGCATTGTTCTTTCCCCGCCTCAGTCATTTAGTCTCCCTCGTTAATGTCTGCAAAATTGCAAGCACAATTGAATCCACCTGGATGCTCAAGTACTAAAAACGTATTTAGGCAGTAAAACCAGTTATTTTGAGCACAATTAGTTTGCAGTGTCATGACATAAAATGAAATTACTTTTTTGAGACAGGCCAGTATCCCTTTAGGTTTTTGCTGCTTGTGCTCACGCAGTGCAGCAGCCTCAGTGGGCATGGCAGCAGGACATTCTGTAGGGCCCATCTGATGCCAGCTGGCTGAGTTTCATTTCTGGGACAACATGCCTCACTTGCCCTGTCGGGGAACCTGCTAGGATTGTTTATGTCAGACAGACAGAGGGTAGGATTCCCCTTCTGACATCTGCATCTAGAAGTCAGGTGATCACTCTAGCCTGCCCATTTATACTCCCTCTGTTGCTAATGAAGAGAGACATATCCAGAGGTAGCTCACTCCAGGGGATGAGTTGAAGGCAGAAGGAACTGCGGTGTTGTTAAACATTTCTGGAAAACCATATGGTCGAGTTGGAAGACAGTGAAGAAGTGATGCCCATGGCTGCTTTGGTCACTCAGGTTGTACCAGGTGTTTAATGATGGATGTAATTTGGAGTGTTTGGGTGTATGTTAAGAAACAACTCTTGAGCACTGAGAAAGGGCTCAGCCCAGGTCCAAATTTTGGGCTTGTGTTACAAATGGTCAAAACTGGATCATGTTTTGTCTGCTTCAGTATGACAGTGGCATCTTGGGGTCACAGGGTTTGAGTGATTGAGACAGTTGTCATAGCTGAAAAAAACAGTCTCTTTGTTGTGGATCAGTTCGTAGTATGTAGGTATGAACTGAGTTATGTTTGACAGAATTATTTCTGCAAGTAGAATTTTCACATTATAGCTTTTTTTTTCCTTGTAAATACAAGGTCTAGGTTCCTTTACTTTCTCTCTTTATTGGAAACTTCTGGAAGCTTTTAGCATCTCACCTACCTTGATCTGTCTGACAGTTGCATATGTCTGTACATCTAGACAAAAATACTGCTAGTGTAATTTAGTCCTTTGCTCTCCACCTGTAAGAGGGGCATCCAAAGACCTTTTGAAGGGCAGCACAGCATGAAACCCAACTGGAGGGATGATTATCAATTCCAGGTAAGGATTTAACCTGGTTGTTTTCCAGGAAGTTTCAGAAAATACGATGCTTTGCTATCAAACACGTCCTCTTAGAAGCAAGTAGGTATTAATCTGCAGGAGTAGCTGTCAGACACTTCCCTGGGCTGGAGGCCAGGGAAAGGACAGAAAATGAATGAACTCCTCCTCTTTGGCATTTTTCAGTAGCACACAGTCACACAGCTTGGGCAACTCCTGCTGTTTGGTGCAGAGGTTTCTGAGGAAAAAAATTCATTTACTTCTAGGGTTGAACTGTATATGAGCCTTCTGTTGAGCTCACCTGATGCAAACTCTCCATTGTACAAATTTAGCATGACTTTTCAGAAACAGAGTCATAGAATAGGTTGGGCTGAAAGGGACCTTAAAGATCATCTGGTTCCAAACCCCCTGCCATGGGAAAGGATGTCACCCACTAGGTCAGGTTACTCAGAGCTCCATCCAGCCTGTCTTGAACACTGCCAAGGATGAGGCATACAGACCTCCCAGGGCAACCTGTTCCAGTGCTTCACCACCCTCTGAGTAAAGAATTTCTTCCTAATACCTAATCTAAGCCTGCTCAATATTAGTTTAAAACCATTCCTGGTTGACCCATCACTATCTGCCCATATGAAAAGTCCCACTGTGCTTTTTATGAGCTCTGTTAAGTTACTAAAAGACTGCAGTGAGGTCTCCTCCAAAACCTTTTCCATGCTGAACAGCCCCAGCTCTCTCAGATTTTTCTCCCCTCTTTTTTTTTTTTTTTTAAATTATGATTATTATTTTTGGCTTTGCTCACCTTTTTCTAATGAGTGTAAACAAGGAGAAACATTAAATGTGAATGAAAGTGAAGGTTTGCCATCAGAATCATGGTGCTTTTACTTTTTACTGCTTTTTACAAATATTTGTAATACTTCTGGGAATTATGATTTTTATTTTTGGCTTTACTCACCTTTTTCTAATGAGTGTAAACAAGGAGAAACATTAAATGTGAATGAAAGTGAAGGTTTGCCATCAGAATCATGGTGCTTTTACTTTTTACTGCTTTTTACAAATATTTGTAATACTTCTGGGTTTAATTGGTTTTTTAAAATGTCAGTTTTGATATGAAATAAACAGGTTTTCATTAACAGTTACTGACCACCTGGCTGGAAATCTTTCCAAAGGCCCAGTCACAAGCCATATCTGCTGACTGAAAGCTCAAGTGCCTCATCATGTGCCTCTGTGGTACTTAGAGCTATTGAAGGTTGTTGGAACAATTACTTCCAGGGGCCTTCTGTGTCCATGGCTTGTCTGTCCATGGTCTTCACTCTTCTGGAAGTCTCTTTTCTGAAATCATAACAGCCACATCCTCTTTTCACAGAGCCTTCCTCATATACCCCTGAGCATGGTTTCAAATTCATTATCTGCTTCTGTTCTGTCAGTTTAATGTTGGTTGATGAGAGGCAATAAAACTGAACAAGACAAAGATGCTGCAGCTAATTAGTCTTGAGGTTAAAATTCTTCAGGGTTTTGAACACTCTTCCAAACTCAGTCAAATTTAGCTTTACCTTCTGAATTTCTGCGGGTCTTTTTGGAGGTGCAGACTGAACAAAAGTACCTCAAACAGGTAGAACAAGAATTCAGGTTGAGATTCCCAAGTAACATAGAGTGTGGGAACTGGGAAGCAGAGTCCCACTCCAAGCAAATGTTTGCCTTCTGGTTTGAAGATCTCATCTAGTGTTTCTAATTTACTGAGGTAATCAGGAGGCTCTTCTCTCAGGATTCAGTCTAGCTGATGTCATGAAACCTAGGACTAGTACTAAGCACACAAGTAAAGAGAAGTGTAGTTGAGTGACAATACCATTTTAAAAGCATTTTGGAATACTCAGGAAGTATCTTTGAGAAATGGGAACTTTCCTGCCCTTCAACAAAAGCTTTTTACCCTTGCAAAATAAATACAAGTAGCTAAAATTCAGCAATTATAACCTTGGTATTTTCAGGTGAATATTTTGGTCCCAAAAATAAATGTTACTTTCCACCTCTTTCCCGTGACCCTGAAATAGTGTGGCTGGTTTATGGTGTGGAAGGAGCTGCTAGAAAGAAGATAATTTGGAATAGGAAGGAGGTCACAGCCCTCATGATCAAAGAACAGCACCTGATGCTCTGGGAAACAGTGAAAGCTGCCAGTGTGTAACCTAAATACAGTTCATGAGCTGTGGCACAGAACGGAAGGACTCAGCTACAGATCTTTGTCTCCATGTAAAGCCATGCAAGGAGCACCCAGGCATCCACTCAAACACCTTGCGATCCCAAGTAATGATAATTACTAAACCTTAACTGTTTCCATTCTGCTTTTATTTTGTGATGCTTATTTTGCAAGCATTTCCCCAAATCGTCTCAGCCCACTCCTCATTTCTCTCCTTTTCCATATTTTCACACTGCCAGAGCACGGTTTCCCTTCCCAGCGCTGTGGAGAGCAGGGCGCACAGCGGGGCCCTCAGGCGCCTCACAGCCGGGCGCTGCGCGGAGCCGGGCCCTCAGAATGGCGCCTTTCTCCCCTCAGGTGCCCCGGCACAGCCGGCCCGTCCCATCGGGCACCTTTGGGCATCGACTGCGGGAGCCAGCCCTGCTCAGGGCCTCGGCAGCTGGAAGTGGTGCCATCAGCAGCAGGAGCTCTGAGGTGGAAGGGAAGCACGGGATGACATGTCCTCCCGTCAGGTGGGGCCTTTCCCGGTACACGGAAGCCATGCTGCCCTCTCCCCACACAGTGGTTCTGTCACCCCTCTTCTGCCATCCCCTATGTCACTCTTTGGTGTCACCCATTGCAAAGCTGTCCAGGCTTTCTGTAGAGTCAGGAGGGGGTTTATTTTCACTAAAGATGCATAAAATGTAACAAAAAAATTATAAAATGCCGCCATGTTCTTTGTGGTGGGCATTGCTATTACCTCCTTGTCCGCTTTTCTGTCAGCATTCCTGATGCTTGGTGCCTGCTCTCCTGAGCCATAGTATGGATTGAATTCAGCCAGCTAGGCATCCACAAGTCACATTTTCATTAGTGAACTCAACACAGAGCCGTAGTCTGATTGTACTGTTAAAATGTTGGTATGGCCCTGTCAGACACCTCCCCACAGCCCTGCCTGGCGGGACCGAGGGCCAGTGGGTGCTCAAAGGCAGAGACATGGGCGCTGTTTTAGGAGATTGTGTGGGGAAAGATAGGAGATTTCAGTGGTGTGAGTTGTAAGCTGTGCTGAGCAGGCAGCCCCTGGAGGCTCCTGGTGTGTTGCCATGTCCATATGAGCACTGCCAACTCTGCCACACGATGCCATTTCTCTCAGGCTCTCCTGATGACCGCAGCTGTCTGTGAGGGGAGTGCCAGGAGATCACAGCAACTGTGTCACTGTGATCAGGTATTGACCAAAATTAACTGATCTGCAGTGTGAGAAGTAGCTGCCCTGCTTTCTGAATGCAGCCCCAACAGCTGGGCCACCTCAGCTTGGCGCCTCAGATGTCCAACAATGGCGCTTCCAGATGTCGGCTGTGCCAGGAGGAGCCGGGATGGCTGCCAGGCTGGGCAGGCCTCCTCCTTCCCCTGCTACTTTCTGCACTGGGTGTAACTGGCAGCAAGAGCTAGTCACATGCTCCAGAAGGAAGCTGACCTGCAGCAGGTGAAAGAAACATCCAGAGGCTGAGCAATTCTGTTCAGCCCCTGAGCAAAAGACCAGCCCCTGGGGAGGTGCTGCCTGACAAACTTAAGGAGGGCAGCTTTCTCTTTGGGGTTAGTGGAGTTATGTTATATAGGGATCAAGAGGAAAATGTGCCCCTAATTAATCAGAAATCACTGTCAGTGAGTCACTATGTCAAAAGGGTTTTGGCCAATTATCCTTCACTTTTCAGAAGTGCTCTACTTCCCATAGGGAAGGACTTTCTTGGAAGCTGCTTAAACAGACAAAAAGTGGTCAACAGCTCTGAGAAAATTGCTTATATGTTTGTGTCAATTCAATAGAGAAATGTACACTCAGATTTAAATGCATTATTGACTTTTTTGTATATATTTTTTTACAGAAGAGAAAGGGAGGAAAAGGACAATGAAGACAAAACATTCAAAGAAAACCTCAGCTCAAGTTTGATTTTGAGTAGAGCAAGATGTTATGAGAAGCTGTATGGTAGGGAACTGCACGAGGATGTGGAAGTGCCAGATTGTACCCATGCCACTGCTGACATTTTAGGTAAATATAAATAACATAAGTACAGAATGCCCATGGAATTCACTTGTTCCATGGCTCTAGAAGACACACAAAAAGGTGTTAATATCTGTGTAGGTGTTTTGCCTGGGTGATTCTCCTGGGAAAGCCTAATGGTGGTTTCTGCTTTCCATGGTGAGACTAGAGATGGTAGACTTAACAGAAGTTCAGGCATTAACAATAAGAAGTGGGGAGAGGGTTTCTACTGAAAGTAGCCAAGCTCAAGAGGATGGTTACAACTGTCATTTGTTAATTACTGAATTGTATGCTAAATCCAGCTTCTAGGCATTTACAGCCTAGTCTGCAGGGGACTTGAGTTGACTTTGGCACCAAGTTGGGAACAGCACCTCTCCTTGCCCAAAACCAATTCCATGTAACTCTAGCCATAGATACAATACCCTTTGTTATAAATACAGCAACTAATCAGTAAGGCCCAGAGAAATTTATTTTTCCTTTGTGTTGATTTTTGTGAAAATAGTTTGTAACTGGTTTCAGAAAAATCCAGTAAAAGGATGTGACCCTCAGACTGTGCCATAATATTTATTCATCTGATCATGGTGCCAATTGTCTTACAGTGTGATGGGACTGAAAACAAGGAAAGTCTGATGCCAGAATCACTTTATGCTTATGAAGTTTTTTTCTTTTGCTTTGTTTGGTGAAAAATTCTGGCTGGTGAAAACACTTGATAGGTCAAGGATGTTTATGATTCTTCCTTTATATGCCTTATGCCCCACAGCTGACCCAGAAGAACTATTTGGAGGGGGGACTAAACCACTTTCTGTATCACTTAAATTTAAGGCTTATTGGTTGTAGCTGCTCTTAGCTATGCGAGCATCTCCAGCTGTGCAAGGGGACAAACCTATTAGGAACCAGACTGATGTGTATTTTGTGTGCTGGCAGCTGTCAGAGTGAGCAGCTAGCCCCATCAGCATCATCACTGCTTTCTGTGTGAACCCACACGTGTGAATATGTGTTTATACGTGTGTACACATGCGGGTACTTAGGAATATGAAAGTTTTTATGTCCCCTCCTTACCTTTCTGGTGGTACCACAACCCTTAAGAGCATTCTCCTACCCCACCCCTATAGGTAAGCAATGTCAGAGAGGAGAGGAACAAAGCTCTTCTGAGTGTTATACAATGTGGTGTTAAGAAACCTTGTGTGTCAAGCCAGATACTCCTGTGTCTCTGTAAACCCATCATTTTGGTCCAAATGCACAGTAGAATTAAATTCCTAAATATTTTTATTGGTATTTGGAGTCTTTAGCCTCTCATTAACTTCCTAAACCAGGGATGATACATTCTTCTACCAGACAGGGGTACCTGCATTAAAGAAATTTTCAGATTCCAAAGACACAGAGACTACAGACTGATTTCCCTGGTCTCACCTGTCTGCTAATCTGTTTAGAACACCGTGTCATTCCTGGTTTGTACTGCCTTCAATCAAGGTATATCCTGTTAAACAAAGTTCTGCTCAGCTGACTGCCAAAGTGCAGGAGTGATAGCTTCAGTGGCAGCACCAGGCGGCTGAACTACTGTGGGCACACGGTTTGTGGTGACTGGGTACAGCTGTGAAAAGCAGGTGAGCAGCACTGACAGCAATGAGACCTGGAGTGCCCAGGGGCACTGACCAACCACCACAGGGAGCAGGGGGCACACAGGTGCAATGCATGAATGATGAGGGTATAAAAGGCTGGGCTAAAGAACAAGGAGGGCACACACTTGCAACTTTCTGAAGTGGTGTTATGCTGCTATGTGGGGACTAGCACCTGAAGCCCTCTGAAATGGTATGGTATTACTTTGTATGGGTTGAAGCTTTCTGAAATTGTATGATACTCTGTGTATTATGGCTGTCTTAACTGTAACATATGCTGTGGCAAACTACCAATACTGTAGGTGAATGTACAGCTTGCTATGGTTCTCCCCTGCCGCCCCCCCCCCGGCCTTGTTCTCTCTTCTGTGTTTTTTGTTGGAGTTGTGTAATGTATCACTCAAGGGCTGTGTGTAACCTGGGAAGGGCAAAGCATGTGCTTGTGAGCTGGATGCGCTCTCTCTCAGTTGGGCTTACTTCTTGTCACACAAAGACACATAAACATCAGGGTGCCTATGTGCTCAGTGTTGGCTGAGGCCATGCTGATGTGCTACTGATATGTGTTTTGTGATGCCAGTGCACCTCTGCTCCATCATCTGGGAAGGAAGCAGTGCTAAGAATTCTCTGGCAAATGTGGCTGTGCAGATCAAAGATTTTGAGGACAGGGCAAATAATACTAAGAGGTTTTTTTTCCTTTCACTTTTGAGGTTTTTTGTTGTTGTTTGGTAGAAAGCAGATATTTTTGCTGTATCTTTGAATATCTGTTGCCCTAAAAGACAAAAAAGTACCATGGTTATGTAACACACAGTGAGTTAATTCACTATGACCCACTTAAGAAAAAAAAAAGGTATGTATGGAAGAGATTGTATACAATACATCTTTAGGAGTGCTTAAGGGTATCAGTACAAACTCCAGTCTCTTCCTTTGTTGAAGAATCGTGAGGGTGCAGGTGTTAAAGTCTGTGGTCCATATGTGTTTAAGAAAAGCAAAAGGACATTAGGGTATTTAGATAGCAGTTATCCAAACTGATGTTTATGGAAAGAGAGATAATTTCAAAGAGATGAAGATGTTAAGTTCCAGTGTGGCTGAGCAGATAGATTTTTATGGATCACTCTTCAGGACTGAATACAGAAAGAAACTTCTTTTTTCTGAAAACTCCTCTCCAGCCTGTTGTCTGAGCTAAAGACAGGTTTTCAACTTAAGTAGCACTTAAACCACAGCCTTAATTCTCAGTCCTGAGTATGGAGATCTTTTGATTCATACAAAACTTTTTGTATTTTGCCATACAACAAAAAAAGACTCTTTTTTTTTTAAAAGACACCGACAAAAGCGCTAAAATACAGCCTTTATAGTTTTAATACTTCTGTTGGCACCCATTCTTTTTGCCCCATAAGTAGCAGGCTCCTGCTGTGGTTCTGCTCTTCCACATAGCTCTGGTTTAGTAACAGGAGGAGGTATATAGAGAACATAACATTTTCTGAAGGGGACCAGTCTATGCTTCAGCATTACAAATGTAGCAAATTAATAGTCTTCTCCAAGACCTGCTCCCTTGTCTGATGGCAGCCCAAAGTGCTTTATTTGCTACAAAACCATAGTTTATGAGCAGTGTGCTGGTCAGATGTTACATGTACATTCATTTCAGTTATGGCAGTAGCAATGGAGACATTTTCCAAGCTTTACAGAGACTTTTTTTCCCATTTCTTTTTAAAAAAGTCAATTATCAGTTCATCTCAAGTACTTATTCTTTTCCTCATCTAACTCTCCCCCATCCCCTCCACACCCTGTGTTAAGCTGTGTGGAGTCTTTCCAACAGGACCTAAAAGCATGTGATATCCTCTTGGATTCATGTTTCATGTGGAATCTCAAGCTGAGAGAGGCCTCAGGATAGAGCCCTCACTGACAGCGGGATAGCAAGGGAGTCAGGGTTGTGTAGGCGTGCAGCAGGGAGGAACCAGGCCTGCTCAATATGTTTTTAATGCAACTAATAAATACAGCCATTGAATGAATAGAGCTGATTGACATGGGGAGTTCCTGGTTCTCCCCTTCCATCTGCAGCCTTTTCAGTAGCAGAACAGAATAAAGAAGTTTAAAAGGAAATTGGGACGTGTATTTTCAAAGAAATGTTATACAAAATTGAAGCAAAATCCTGGATAAAAGAAAAATTGTTCTTTGCTACAAAAAGCCTAGTAAGGTTTTTTCCATGTTCTTTCCACAGAAAAGAATCAAACCCTCTCTCTCAGTTTCCAGTGAGCCAATGGAAGGTTCAGTAACGGGATAGCTGAAAAAATTCAAAGTAGAAATTGTTTTTCATTATCATTTTCCTGACACGGAAAAAATTGCTAGGAAAAATCAGCTGTCACATTGCTTTAAAACAAAAAAAATTAAAAGGGGGGGATAAAAAGTGAGCTTTTGAGCTTTGACATGCCTTGATGATAAATAGGGGCATTTCCAAGGGAAAATGCAGCTGTTATCTAATTATGGAAAGGGCTTTGTGGCCACACAGCTCTGATCTCATTGCAGCATGCAGGATCAGGCAGTGAATTGTCTGGGTAGGATATGGGTAGTCATGTCTTTGGGTAAAAGAGTGCCTCCATCTCCATGTATCTTCCTTCTATTAGCATCTTAACTCTGTATCCAGTTCTAAAAGGTGGGAACAGGGATGATGGATGACATGGAGGATAACTAAACTGAAATCACACTGGTACATTCTAAAGCAGGGAGCTAAGCAGAGGAGTTACTTATTTTTGGCCAGCTACCTGTTTTTAAATAATATCAATATCTACATACCACAAGCTTAAAAATAATAACAGGTGAAGGTAGAGTGGGTGACCATGGAAGGAAAACTTGATGTAATAGGTGTTCTTGAAGAATGAGGGAGTGTTAAAATACAAGGGAATATTGTAAAACTAATCTCTGGAGTGAGGACAACTTAGGTCATGGAGTGAAGAGTAGGAAGAGGACTCTGAAGCTGCCAGACTCTTCTGTATAGATGAGATTTTAGTGGATGAATAAAACCAGATAGTAAAATATTTATCTATTAATAGCTGACCAGAAACAACTGACATTAAGAGTAAATAAAAGGGACCTCAGCATTGCTGAGCAACCTCTTCTGTGTGAGCAGCATGCCAAAGAGTAGCTTGCAAATATTCAAATTCATAAAGGAAGAATTTTCTAATGAAAAATACAAAATTAAATGAAGAAGCTAGTGAATAAGCTATGGAATGGCAAATAGCCTTGCAGAGCCCTAGGCTGTGGAAGGAAGGTTTTTGAGTAGCTTATAGCAGTCACAAATAACATACAGTAGGCTTTAAACTCTAGATGAAACTCTAATGAGGGTTTCTCTACCTTCCCATGACATACCCTAACTTTACACTGAAATATCGTCTAAGATATTCTTCTTTCTGCTAATGCTCTTTTTTCTTCCTCACACAACTATTATGACAATAATCCAGCTGTTTTCTTGCTGCTGTGGGTATCTGCAGAAGACTCCCACATCACTCCATGGGTGATAGACCAGAATGCTTGATTAAGCATCATTGAGCTGCTTAATCTTATACCTTGCACACGCTGAAATGAAGGAATTAAATCTGGGAAGCGTAGAAGGCTACTCAGCATTTAAGGTCAAATATTGGACAGTTTTTTGTAGGAACAGATGTCCAAATGTCATGTAAAATTTAAAAAACAAAGGCAAGTCAAACCCCAATTCTGCTTATTCATAGTCACAACAGAGATTATTTGTATTTGAAAAATTATGTGGCCAGGGCCTGATAGACAATGGCTAACATTCTTATTCCATAACTGGGTTAGTCTTGCTGGCTCTCCACTGAATTCCACAAATATCCAAATTAAACTGCAGTAGTTGAGAACAGATTTTCTGCAACTCTCACTTCTCATTCTGGATCCTAAATAAATAGGTGCATGGTGTGCATCACATGAAGTGGACAGCAAAGCTGATCTCCAACCAGCCAACGAGGAAAGTGTATTTCAGGATCAAACTCACTGATGTCAACATAAGATTTATCCTAACAGTGAGAGTGGGTCAGAGTCCACTCTGTTGTGAATGCTTGTGCTATTTATAGACTATTCTAGGATAATGAAGTTTTTTTGAAGTGCAGGAAAAAGTCAGGAAGAAAAGAATAGTAGTAGCTTGAAAAAATTCTTGATTCATTAACTTCTCTTTCCCAGTTCTTACGTATTCTCTTAGTTCTAGTGAACCATCTATTTAATCAGGGAATGTTCATCAGATGAGTGGTTTTTGCATACATAGGCACTTAGTTCACTGCTTGTCAGAAATTTGGCCATCAAATCTTGATAGTCTTCAAGATTTATTCCTCCTATGGACAAACAAGCTGGAAACCTTGTGGTAAAATGAATCTTCATGAGTAACCCTTACAAAAACATGAGATTATCTTTAAGGAAGTGACTAGATTCCTTTCAAGTACTGCAAGTGAAATACACCCAAACTGAATCCTCCACTTAATGAATTACATTTCTAGAATTTTGTTCCCTGGAACTCAGATTCAAAAAGCACCACTACAGCCAATGCTAGGGCTGGATGATGTTTTCGTGGAGATCAAAATCATTGCATTGGCTTTACAGGCAACACACAGGCTCTAAATCTCTGAGTAAAAGATGAGTTTTCTATTAAAATATTTTTAAAATATTGGCAATATTTTCCACATTTGCAACATGTGGCAGCATTTTTGCCATGACCACAAACATTTAAAATTAAGTGGGTATTCAAAAGACATCCCAGAGACTTGGGAAGGATAAAGTTTTTCATGGCAGTTTTATTTTTTTATTTTCTTTTGTTTTACTTGCAATTTTTGCAGCTTCTTGGTGCTAATTTGTGGTTTTCAGGAAGTTATGTAATTAATTTATAGAAGATAAACAATTAATTAAAAACTGGGTTCAGTCTTATGTGTACTTATTCCTCAGGCTTCCAGAGAACGTTTCATGTTTCAGAAATAAAAATTCCTGTTAAAAAGTTAGGAATATGCTGCTATTTTTATAACTTATTCCCCCACCATATAATTTAAGTAATTTTCTCCTTGCCCACCCACCATGTTTTGGAAAGAAAACTTTGCACTGTTGCATTACATATGACAGGGAAAAAAAGAATAGAGGAAATGTTAATTTCAAAAAAAAATTAAAATAAAAGGAAAAAGAATGTACAACCACACAAGTATGGAATTGCAGAAGAGAAGATGTAATCTCCAGTTCCAGAAAAACTTCCTGTTGCTAAAGAGGTGATTAATTGTGCTTGAAGATAAGCACACACTTATGTGCCTCACAAAGCTGGGTTTTAGGAGGAAATTGTGTGCTGAGTAAAACATCCTGATTTTATTTCTTGAAATGTCTCTTGTTTTGAGATAGACTGTTCTGTCTGATGGGAGAATTGATAATCACAGGGCAAAATCGATCTGGGCTCTGGAGCAACTGATTAGCAGCAACTCAGCTGAAGCATGTCCTGCACTGAGGACTAATTGGTGGTTTTGCAGTTGCTAAGGGAGCTGCTGGAGAAGTCTGAAACCCAGCGTGTGTAATCAGTTCCCAATTTCTGTCCAAGTACTAGACTATACTAGTACTGGGACAGAAATTGGGAACTGATCCTCATTCTTTATGTTCATTCATACTTACAAATGTCGGGGTGCTAGAAAAAATATTTCTGGACAGATTCTTATTTACCTTCTGGTACCTTTGTATAGCTGGGTAGTGGAGCCTTTATATAGAATTAAGGGGAAAAAAGGCACTGAATTATAAAGTGATATAGATAGCTTTTCTGTAAATGTGAATCTGACCTCAAGTATTAGGAGCTGCGGAGTGAAAGAATAGCATTGTTAAAAGATAACAGGGCAGAGAGGCTTACATTCAGATACCCAATTGCTTTGCAGACATTAAGCATGCAAAAATACAAGGCAAAAACTTGTTAGGATGGGAAAGACAGTCTGATACATAAAGACATTTACCTCTAGGTAAATCAGTAGTTCTCCTGTAATCAACACATTGGTGTAAATTGATCCTGGAGCAAGATAGGACTCTGAGATAACACTTCTCAAATAACTTCCCCTAATATTGGAAGGATTGTCAGCTGCACCACTGCAGCACAAGAGGATAAAAGGAGAATGCTTGGGAATTAATTAACAAGTTACCAGCTGAGAGGGTCTCATTATTTTGAAATGTAAATACTTTTGTTGATTAAATCTGGATCATTAGCTCTGGTCTTTGATAGAAGAAGTTTCATCAGAAGTGAAAAACAAGGACACAAGAAACTGTGTGGTGTTATTGAAATATCTGATCCTTTGGGAAATGTCCCAAGAATGTCCAGAGAGCTGAACATACAGGCTTTAATATTTGAACTGTCCTGTGTAACTGGAGCTGAGAGATGCTCCTGCTCTCTTCAGACTATGCCCAAAGAAAAACATGACTTACACTGACCAGTAGCTACCAAACAGTTTAATGATGAGACAAATTCCTATTTGGCAGGATCTTGGTAATGTTTCATATAAATGTAAGCTCTAGCATAGAACATACAAAAGTTTCTGGTCAGATCTTTACCATTGATTTTTTTGCCTACTTCAGATGCGGAAAAACATGACTGACCAGCAGCTACCAAACAGTTTAATGACGAGACAAATTCCTATTTGGCAGGATCTTGGTAATGTTTCATATAAATGTAAGCTCTAGCATAGAACATACAAAAGTTTCTGGTCAGATCTTTACCATTGATTTTTTTGCCTACTTCAGATGCTTGAAGTTCCTGTTCATAAAACCAAATTTCTGCATATGTAAAAAGACATATTGTGGATTTAAACACCTTCCCAAGTGACTTTTATAAGAATAATCATTAATTTAAACACCTACTGAAAGGTACAATTTTTTATATGCAAGGTCAAACTGTATCCTGATTATGGAACAGGGCAGAGGAAAAACCTTGAAGTGAGAAAAACAACCACGGGTAACAAAGCTGTCCTTTCAAAACTTCTGGTGCTGTGCCATGGATTTCTAGATCTGAGATAGGAGTTCAACTTCCAAACAGCATATTCTTGTCCTATGTCAGGGAGCCAAGACCATAGTATTTTGATTTTGTAGTTTACTTTTCCTCTGTCTTCTTTCTGAGCACAGCAGGAGTCTCCCTATGCATATTATTACCAAAAATCACAGTGAACTTCCATCTGCCTCGGGGGGACTCCTAGCATAGAACACACAAAATTTTCTGGTCAGATCTTTACCATAGTATTTTGATTTTGCAGTCCACTTTTCCTCTGTCTTCTCTCTGAGCACAGCAGGAGTCTCCCCATGCATATTATTACCAAAAATCACAGTGAACTTCCATCTGCCTCGGGGGACTGTTATATGAAATCAGTTACCTATATATTTGGGATGAACTGAAGTGTTACTGCACAGCTCTGCAGCTCAGTGACCCCATCAAATTACCATACTCTGGGTACTGCAACTTCATGCAAATAGTGAGCAGTGTTTTTCATGAAGTTTGTGGTGAAGGCTTTGGCTAAGCTGACCCAGCTTGCAATTATGGGTTTATCTCCAGCTCCACTATCACTAATTATTGCTCAGGTTCTGGATTTATCATATGACTAGCAGTTGTTTTCACTGCAAAGTAAAATGCAATGAAAATTAGCTCCACTATCACTAATTATTGCTCCGGTTCTGGATCATATGACTAGCAGTTGTTTTCACTGCAAAGTAAAATGCAATGAAAATAGCACAAAGTAAGCATACAAGATGGTTTTTGTCTGTGAGTTGGTTAATACACCTCAAGTAGAGCATTATCCAAAATATCTTATTCCCTCTTGAACGATGATAGCTCTAGAAAAAAATCAAATATTGACACTCCCATAATGTTTGCCCAGCACTCAGTGAGTGGTGTATACATCATTCAGGATATCTTTGTGCAGGTATCTATTAGGAAAATGGAGAACTGAGGTTCTCCAATTAGGAGTACATGATAAATGCTGACATAAAAGATGTCCACTCTGTGACTCCTTAAGTTATGCATTTATCTTATTCTCAGTCAGTACTACTCCTGCTCCAGTTGACTACCTCCTAGTATTCATATCTTCAATTTTAATGTTATCTCCCACATGTGAGAGTAGATGTTTGTCACCCCAGGTCCACAAACCATCTGTTGCTTTTGCCTCTATAATAAATGCTGACATAGAAGATGTCCACTCTGTGACTCCTTCTTAATGTATGCATTTATCTTATTCTCAGTCAGTACTACTCCTGCTCCAGTTGACTACCTCCTAGTATTCATACCTTCAATTTTAATGTTATCTCCCACATGTGAGAGTAGATGTTTGTCACCCTAGGTCCACAAAGCATCTGCTGCTTTTGCCTCCAGGAATGATCAGTACCAGTTTTATCACAGGACATAGTCCTGCATCTGGGGAGATATTGAAAAAATGCTGCCGTGGAATGTTTTATCCTGTTCCTTTTAATTGCATGGTGTCCTGATATAGACTTCATGTGCTTTGATTACATTACATCCATCTTCTTCCTGGAAATATTTGTTTCCTTCTTGCTGCTTGACTGAGAGTAAGATTTGTCTTCCTGTGTACCAAAATGTTGAGATTTGAAAATAAAGGGCTGGAGTCTTGAGTAAATTCTCATTTACTGAGTTATGCTGCTGGGGAGGCAAGGGAGTCAGCAGCACTCTGGAGCCAGTGAGGGCTGGGCTTCCAGTTCTTTTGTGTCACTGGGGAACTCAAGGCAGTCACAGATGAGGGCTGCAAACCCCTCACGTTCAATGAATGAAAGCTGGTTCTAGTTGTTTGTGTCTGTAGTGCATGGGGTTTTGAACCTCCTACAGGAGAGATTCAGCAACCACTCTAAGCAACTCCATCAAGGACAGATTGTTAGTCTATTTCCTGTATGCTATTTTCTGATTTTGTTAGCATCCATAAATGTCTCAATACCCAATATTTTTCCATTAAAATCTGTATAATTTTTCACTGCTTCTCCCAGGACAAATACTTGCTGTGGAAAGAGGAATCTAACTGCTTTTTAATTTTTAAGGTCATAGCCTTTTCCTTTCCTTTTCTTATAGCTTCGTTATTGTTTTTGGTATCTGAGTCACAAAAAGATGTTACACAAAGGGTATTTACAGTATAATGAGGTTCAATGGTATTGAGGTTCATTAGCCTCACATTTAAGACTATTAGAGCAGACAGCTGTAGTGAAGCATTGTTTGTCATTTGCACAATGTTTCTGAAAAGCAAACAGCACAGATTCTCTGGACACTTACTGGCTTCCTTTCTATCCTTGGAGCTCATCCTCATTGCAATAGCGTCCAGTACTGCAGAATGGAGATTGATGGAACCACTCAGCACAGTGTCACAAGTGCACGTCACCTCTGCTCTGACCATTGCTAAAGTTACCGAAAGAATGAGTCAGAAAGGAACTGAGCAAAAGATGTTGTCGGTACCATAGTGACCATGCAGTTGCTAAGGATGTGATTAGCACTCCGATTGCAGGAATGGGAGAGTTAATTGCTGTGTCCTCATTCCATTTCTCTAGGGGAATACCTGTTTGCCAGTTGTACAAGATAAAAACCCCTCTGCCTCTTGATTTTACAGCTTCTGAAGCCAGCACCTGGTTGACCCTGAACATTGCCATTATGAAACTGGACTATATAACTGTTATTCTCTAAGTAGAGCATATGCAATGCTAACAATTGTCCTTTTACTCTGTTTTTATTTGCTGCATTTCCCCCTCCCATGCACAACATTCACTTATATTCATTCCCCTCTGGAAGTTTGATAGCTTTTTTTTCTCTAAGTTTGAAATGCAGCTATTAAGCTGAAGAAGGCTCAGGGAAATGAACTAAAATGTCTAGTGGGAAGAAAAATGGCACTGTAAGGAAGGGATAAAAAAAAAACTCAGTGTAATAGAGATTGATCACTCAATCTGTCCATGCCCTCAAATAAAACCGAGTGAATTTAACATGTTAGGTTACAGTTAAGAAGCTGAGTTGTTTATGTGGCTAAAATATAGTTTCAGATTATCATGGGGATCCATTTATTTCTTTTTGCATATGCGAGTCAAGTCATATAGGCAGTCCCTTTATGTGAGTGAAAATATCTTTATTTTCCCACTGCCTGCTGGTGTGTGTTCTATTAATATCAGACTAGTTGCAATAGATGGATACACTATAAACTATTTGGTGTTGAGTTTGTTTTTCATGTCTCTTTTTCTCTTTTTTTTCCTTAGAGCAGCTATTTTTATAAAACAGTTCAAAAACCTCCAGGCACTTTTCAAACAAGTTTTCCTCCATTTTAAAAACAGGGTTTAACCCCACGATAGCAATCCACAAGGAAGCAGTAGTCTGTGTAATTCTGGGGTGTTTTTCATTCCTTTCAGACAAGGTGGAAGTGACACTGTATTTCCCCAGCTTCCCAAAACAAGGCATTGGGCACTCAGAAGCGGCTGCACTTCCAGCTGCTTCTATTTGATTAAAATAAAGAGGAAAAAAGGTAGAAGCTGTCAAAAGAGATGCAGAGATGCTTAAATGTAATTTTAAAAGGAATTTAAAAAGGAATGGTGTTGTGAGATACACAGGTACCTGTTGTTTACCACCAACCACAACTGCTATCTCCCCCACCCTCACTAAGGATATTCCTGGTAGCTGCTGCCACAGCTGTTGCCCCTTTTCTCATGGCAGAAGATAGTGGAACACTGATAATTTCTTTCCTGTTTTATGCTCCCCATAGCGTCTTGGAGTTGTTTTTCTTTCCTCTGCCCTTCCTATAGCTCTGTTTGGATCTTAGTAAATAATGGACACTCCAAG
Organism: Passer montanus; assembly: GCF_014805655.1. Classification (NCBI taxonomy): domain Eukaryota; kingdom Metazoa; phylum Chordata; class Aves; order Passeriformes; family Passeridae; genus Passer; species Passer montanus. The sequence continues at coordinate 2,938,213 of NW_024356504.1, forward strand.
AAGGGATCTGGTGCCATGTCATGTTTGGTGCTGTACATACAGACTACAATGAGGACACCAAAGAACTTATTATCTAATGAACTGAGGCACAGCAGGTTTACAAAGGAAATCAGTGAAGAAAATGAATGTGAAGTGCTCCTAGCTGAGGGAGGTAACTGACAGATGAGAGCTCAAAGTCCAGGAGCTGGAGCCAGAAGACCTGACTTTCAAATCTGGCTCAGCTGTTCTGGCTTACATTAAGATGAGGGGGGAATTAAGGCAACCATACTTGAGGAAAATTCCCTCCCTGTGACAGGGGCAAGGGGGTTGTACTGTCAGTTCCAGGCAGTTATCTGCAGGCTCCTGAAGTCACATTGTGCTGTTCCTGCTGCCTGTAGCAAAGCAGGATAGCAATGAAAATGAAATCTGCTTCACACCCTCCACCAGCATGACCCAGTTAGCTTGCAGCAGACATCAATCAGGATGTTTGCCTCTGCCTGTGACTGAGCAATAAACCTGCTCTAGTGTCCCTGGCTTGGCTCTTGCTTTACCCCCCATATGTCTCCCATTTGCAATGTGTCACTCCTTGTGCTGCATACTGTCTGGGTTACAAGGTATGTGCTATTTATAGGGAAGAGGAACTGTCTTTGTTTTAAATGTCACTATACATTTTGTAGCATGGCCCTGACCTCTTGGTATTGGTCTTAAGAGCTACTGAAATAGAAATTAATACATAAATTCTCCCACCTAACAATAATGGAAGGGAGGGCTGGTCATGACCCTTGGGCTCCAACTGTAGGTTGTCACTCCACAATGAAACACCTATATTGAATATAACCTCACTTGCTTTCTTCTTTTGGGAAGGTGCTTTTGTCTCTGTCTTTTCTTGAACATTTATTTTGGTTCACATACAACCCATCTATATCCTTGCCCCTGCCAATGGGAGGACAGTAATTTTGAAAGGGCATTAACAGTCTTATAATCTTGTCCGTGCTTCAGATAAATCACTGAAAGTGCCAGCTCTTCTAAAGATACTACTGGATCATAAGCAAATGTTATATAAAGGAGATGAGATACACTGGTTTAGGTAAACAGATAGGAAGACATGAACAAGCTTCCTGGAGAGGGAATCTAAAAAGACAAGTCACAGATAGGAAGAATGCAATAGAAAAGAAAGCAGGAAATTAAGAACAGCTATGTTGGTGTCAGTCCTACTTTCCTGAAGTCCAAGGGAGATGTGTCAGCATTTACAAATAAGAGCAAGATCAAGACATAAGAACTTATGCCCTCATTGCCTGCCACTTGCATTGGATATGCTGATATTATCTGCTTTCTCAGTCCCTTCATTCAGCTAAGGAAATAATCATGGTAAAATGTGTCATATGCCTTCCCCAGGAACAAGTTCACAACATCTGTGTGTTTTTGATCTAGGACATAATTTTCCTCTGGTGTTACTAGTGAAATCGGTGGTATAACCTTATGAGTCATCTTGTACAGCAGAAGTTTTTGAACATGTTCTGCTTCCTAATGCTGCATAACTTTTAATAAGTCTTTTTCCAAAGTCCTCAGGCCCTAGGAAGCCAATTTATAATACATCCTTTTTTAAATGCATGTGCCAGAAACCCACACTTTCAACATGTCAGGAACAGGAGCCTGACGTTGATTTCTTAAACCTAAAATTAGAACCAGAGTTTTCAAGAGATTTGAAATCTAAAGAGCTTCAACCCATTATCAAGATATTATGTATTTGGTCCTTATAAAAAATGTGAAAATAACAAAAGACAGGGCTTGTAATACAGGATTCATATTCTACCATGTGTGAAGTGTTATACAGCATTTTACACTGATTTCTCTTTAGAGTGATAGTCATGACTCTAATCATTAGAAATCTGGACCAGAATCCAGGAATTTTCAGCATCTCTTATTGTTGACCAGAGCTCATGGCTGCAGTTTCACCTTCTATCAAGTGAGACATGGGAAGGGAGGATAAAAAATATAGGGGGAAGAAAGGAAATTATGATGACCAGTCTTAGAAAGCAGGTTGAAATCTCCTGATGAAAACATGGCAGAAAAGTTTTTGTGGGGCTTCATAATCATACTGAACTAGAATGTGTATTAAACAATCTCCCCTGGAAAAGAATTTGTTCTCATATTTACATAGGGAAGTAAGTATAATTATTATAGAACTCTACAGTCCTAATGTATTGACAGGGAAATTGCTGCTCTGTTTTTTGACTCTATCTTCCAACCAACCCTCTGCCACAGAAGTCAGTGCCCAGTTACATGATTCAGCTGGAGAAACTTCTGTTACTGCTCCAAAGACACAAAAAATAAATCTATACCTAACTTTTGGAGAGCAAACTGTATCTGTGCCTGAAAAATGACTTCCTTGGCAACTATTTATACTAATATAGCATGTTCCTTCTGTGCAGGCAGATCCCAGGAGACAAGAGCATTCAGCATTCTATAAGTTGGGGTAGCAGTGGCAGGACTGAGACTTCCTGGTTTTTGGTTTGTTTGGGTCTTATGTTTTGGCTTGTTTTGGGTTTTTGTTTGTTTGGGGGTTTTTTTTGGTTTTTGTTGTTTTGTTTTTTGTTTTTAAGTTTTGTTTTCTTTGTGGAGCTTTTTCATGACTAGCAGTTTCCTAAGCAACAAAATGGGTAGGAGGAAAAATAGCAACTAGGCTAATAACAAAAAGGGAAATCCTCGCCTGAGTCATTGCAGGAAATGGAATCAGTAGTCCCCTTGAGCCTTGTGACACAGAAAAAGTTGTTTGAATTATCGTCCTGTCATCTGATAAAGATATGGGGTATGTGTTTAACAGATCTTTCTTATTGTATTATTCCCTCCTTGTCTTGCCTTCTGTTTGCTTTTTAAAAAGCTGCAGTTTAACAACTGAGGAGTGAGACAGTCTTTTCAGCAGGAGCTAAACTTGTGAAAACTGGGTTTTATTTCCAGATTGCCTTGACATTGGAAAAAAGCCCATCATTTCTACAGGCTTGCTCTTTCTTTTCAAACCACAAATGGGAGCAGAATCTGACTTCTCAGTCATTTCCACAAGGGCAGCTCTTGTGTAGCTTGTAGCTTCCTCATTTCTCATAGGCCTCATCTCAGATCTGTCTGAAGGATGTGGTTTCTATGGCTGATGCTTGCTTTATCTCTAAGCATTTTTCCTGATGCTCTAAGCATATTCCTACAAAACTGAAACTTGTTAGTGTTTTTGTACAGCATGCAATGATCAGCTCTGAGCTAACACTTCCACAGGAAGCCACAGTGCACTGCGTAAGGTCTTTCAGTTTGTCCAACTTCCCAAGGGATCAAAGAACTCTCAGAACAACCTTTGGCTGAACTCAGGTATGTCCAACAACACCAATTTATGAACGTGCCACCCTTACTCTAAATGCCCTGCAGGCTCTTTCCTATTTTTGAGGGCTTTCAGCACATACATTACTTTAGTCAACACGCAGTGTAAGTCATATGTTGATCTTGGCTCCATTTCTGTATGACATTTTGCAGTTTCTCAGTATTGGAGCTTCTTTTCTCATCATCCCCTTGTGGCTTTGTTAAGGCCTTTTCATGTTGGTAATGCAATTACCAGCTATGTCTAATAATCCTCATCATTTTTACAGAAAACAATAATACAACCCAGAAGCAGAATTAATGCAGTCTAGTTTTCTCAGAAATTGTGTCCCTGCCCACACACAGTCTGTAACCCTCTTCTCTTCAATTTCTCTCCGAAGTGTGCCAAAAGGCACGCACAGTTTCCTCTTCTCTTGAGGAGCGCCCCCCCAGCTCTTTTCAAAGAAGTCCTAATTATTGACCTCAGTGTGCACTCTTTCCCCCTTAAAGGCACAAACATGGGCTTTGTGCTTCATGCAGACACCTTTTCTTATGGAGCTTGCAAGAACTTCTTGCTTTTGTGACCTCTTTCACATTGCCAGTTTGGCTGAAAGCAGCCAGCTGGTTCACGAGTTATTAAGGAGAGGCTGAGAGATAGACAGTATGATCTCTCTGGCCTTATTTCTTGAGGAAAAGAGGATAAAAACAGAAGGTGATTAGAGTCTAAGTGTTTATGTCTATGGCCCTGGGCTTTTAGAGGCATCTTTATGCCATAGACCTGGTGATTTTGTTGAGTAGTTATTATGTGTATTCCTGCATATTATCTAATCATTACATTTTATCATCATCCACTAAGGACTATATAAATGTTTTAGTATAATGGTTGATTTGTCTAGTTGGCTGTGAGAGACTGGGAATTGCACTAACCAAGGCAACAATTCCCTTCTTTTTAAAATGGCTTGGAAGTTTCCAGGGACCTTGTCTGACTCCTGATTCCCCTCCCTTACTATTCCCTGCCCTCTGAATTGGCACATGTTGCCAAAAGTGCCTGCTGCCCGAGGAGTGGATGGCATGGCTTCCTGTAGGGCTGTCAACATAGTTCTTTTAATCAGTCAGGGATTTGCTGCTGAATAAAAGAAATCTCCCCCGGACATCTTTCAAGTGAATGGTTTCCACAGAATTCCCTGCCCAGTTTGCCGTGGGAAAGTGGGTAAAAAAGGTTTCAGAAATCAAGCTGTGGACTCAAGTATGTTAGGATTTTACAGGGTCAGATCCAACATTGCTAAGGCCAGGAGAAGCCTGACTGTGGACTCAATGTGTTCAGGATTAAGCCCATTGCCACTCAGCTACCATGGTGACAGAAACCTTAGAAATTTCTTAGACACTGTTGGTGTGCTGGACTAATTTCAAGCTTAAATTTGGAATAGGCAGTACAGCAAGTTTAACACTGCCTTTTAAATTATAGTCAGTTATCTTTTCTTCTTGAACATATTAAGCAATATTTATTTACAATATTTACATCTTGGAGGTACATTGTGATTTTACAAATTCTCTTCCTTTTCATCTAGAAAAAATGACTACTCAACAAAGAGGATGATTTCTTCTTAAGCAGCTTCTGTTTCCACTCCTGGTATAGAAAATACTGTTGTTCTTTAGTGAAGAGTCCTCTGAGACACTCTGGCTTTCTGTGAGGTCAAAATTCCTCAACAGCTCACTGCAGCCTCCTCCTGACACAGCATCATTATAATGCTCCTGGTGGGTTTCTCTCAAGTATTTGTGTGTTTTAAGCTGAGAAAAAGGTGGAGTCAATTTCAAAGAATACTATGGCACCATGTCAATATTTGGGTTTAGTCCTTTAAGTAAAACCTGCTGCACTGCACATAGAAATCTAAGGTCTCTCAAAAAAACAAGTGATCTTTAAGTAGGGTGTATTTCACTGGAATACCTGTTAAACATTCTCTTAAATACTTTTCATGTTTTTTCTTTAGAAAACCAGAATGAGAAATTTGCACTACATTACTGAAAATACTTTGTGGAAGAAATGTGATAGGCAGAAAATATTTATTAGCTCTGGGATGCTATGTATTTTCAGAGTATATCTGAGCTTGGAAACAATTTGTTTTCCTTTGAAACCCTTTTTAATTTTAAAGCTTTGTGTCTCAGTTTGAATACAGGGCTGTGAGTAGGGCCCAGTCTGTGCTCTGTGGTCCATCTTGCCAGGTACCTTATGTACGTGGGATCTCTTTCCCTTCAGTTCACATGTGCTTGGTTGAGTAGTCTCACTTTCTACTAAGAGTAACGCTTCCAGTAGCCATGTGGGCTTCACTGTGTTGGTCTCATTGGAAGTACTGAAGTCCCATAAAAAGAATATTTTTGCTGTTGGAATAGAATCCAAAAATAGTTTTGCAGTAGGTGTTGTTACATTTGATGTACAGGAAGGTAAATAAATGGTGTCTATCCCTCAAAGTTTACACCATGGGAAAGTGCCATGGTAGCCGATTCAGAAAATAACTCGTTCTTTTCTGGTCACTTTTGCATCAACATAGATCCTCTAAGAAAATCTTCACCCGGACTGACTGACAAGACCACCCAATTTGAGTGATCCTACACCAGTAGGTGTAGAGTTAGAATAAGCATTGTCTCAACAGCTAACTTAGTTACAGAACTCAAATGGAGCTCCTGATTTACCTCAGCAGATAGCTGAACAACCCAATCTTCTGCTGATATTATAAAGAAAGCCTACAGTAGATAAATCAGATTGCTAGTAGGCTGGACAAAACCTATGTACTACTACTGGAAAAAACCCCTTCATGATCCATCTTATTCATGCAGTCTAATGGGAAGTGACAGTTCCTGGAACTTACTCATTTTTAATCCATGGGACACTGTGTGTCACAAGATAATCAATAGGTGAAGCCAGTGGCTGTCCTGTGTCTTTGGAATTCCATGAGATGCACAGAAGTAACTAAGACAAGCAAACCTTGCTGAATGAACAAAACAAGTATACATATGAAAACTGTATCTGCTGAACAGAGTCAGACACATTGTAAAAGGTTGAAAACTGAAGGGCAAATGTACAACTCCCCAGTTTGAAGGTGAACACAGAGGACAGCTTGAGACTTTGACTCAAGTAGACAACCACACTCAGGAATGCACCCCAAAGAGCAATCCTAGGAGATAGTCTGCCATTTTCCATTTCTAACTTCTTTGATTCCACATATTTCCGTGTCCTTTAAATAGAACAGGACTCCTATCAATCTCTTGATCTGTTCTGCTGGCACACACAATGACAGTCCTACGTGCAGATGAAGCCATAAGGGTTTTACTGCCTTTTTTCCCTAAAAAAATATGTCCAAACTGCTTTTGGATTCACTGCTTTTCCACCTCATCATTCTGCTACTTCTTCCCATTTCTCTGCTGATTACCTTGCATGACTTCTCTCCCATTTGCAAGATATATGCTTTACTTTATAAAGTTTCTTGTGCACTAAAAAAACCCCAAACAACTAAGTCAAGCAGCTACCAGAGCTGGAAGGTCTTGCCTTCCTCCAACTGGCATAGCCATCATGTACTAGCCATCATGTTAACTTTCAGTATGGATTATTGTTATGGAACTTGTATTGCCTTGGCTGTTTGCCCAGCATGTCCTTGATAACTCAAAAAGTCACAAAAAGTGAGTAATACTCTGGTCCTACTCAATAAGACACAGGATCATCATGATGGAGATGGCCTTAGTGTTCAAAATTTGGCACTCTATATGAAAAAATGGTTTAGATTGCTTTCCATTAATAACTACTATTAAACTTTATTCTTCATCTTGCTCTTCAAGACTGGTATTGATTGTCAGGTGCTTGGATGCTAAGAATATCCTTGGATAATATTTTGGGAGTTTAAGACACTAACAAGTTTCTGAAATGAATGGGATTTTCTGGATAGCAGACAAAATACATCAGGATAGATTTTTCCATACACAAGTAGCTTAATATTTGTCTCTGAGATGGGAGCAATGCCAAGTAATGCATTTTGGCTGTGCAGTCCTATGCAATCATGTTCTCAGTAGAATTATATTCTTCTGGTGTGGGATGGTTTGTTATCCCTGTGTATGACCCTTTAGTAATACTTCCTAGTCAACTGTTTGACACAGAGCTGGCTTTCCCAGATTTCTCCATCTAAATAATCATGTGTTTTCACAATCACACCGTGGTTGGTTCAGAGCAATGTCACAAGTAACTGGTGAAGCAAACACCAACAAAATCACAAGCCATTCCAGTATCACAAGTGCTCAGCCTCAAGGAACATTGTTAATCCAAGTGAAGACTCATTCTTCAAGTAGAAGCTAAAGCATAAACCCCCACAAAACCTGAATGAAAAGACCAATATCTTTCATTTGTTTTTAACTGGGTAGTTCAGGGGGAAAAAAAGTCCCAAGAGGCAAATCTAAAGACTTTGTAGAAACAGTGACTGAAATGAGAAGATAAAATTTGGAGTAAAGTGGTGTTTTCATAGATTCATGCATTTATCTTTTGTGTTTAGAAACTAGGAACACAGACATGAAACACAAACATTTATTTTTTGTGTGTTAGGTGATGGTAGTGGATGGGGAATACTTGCTGCAGTCAGTGGACTGACCTGCCCTGGCACAAGCAGTTAGTTACATAAAGGCCTGTACTGCAGTCTCAGGATAGGAACTTCTGTTATCTGTCTCTGGTAAATAGACTTTTATACCTAATTATCACAGAGTGTGTTACCTACTTGTGTGTTCCTTGCTGTCTGGTTATTGCTTGTGCTCAGTATCTCCCTCATTAATTTTATCCTTCTTCCGCCCTGTACCTCACTAATCAGAGATAAGTAACATTCATCAGTAATCCTTTTCCTCCTCAGAACTCTCCCAGGTAAAGCTCTTTGGGTGTTTGAGAACAGGAAGAATTTGCATTTTAAAAACAAGGTCTGTCTTTTCTAGACATTCATGCAGAAGAAGCTAAAGCTAGGAAAATGGCATGATAAGTCTGTTCCTCATTTCCATGGCTAAAACCTGGTACTTGCATGTTTGTCATTACAATAAATATCCAACATTTCCACAAATGCTATCCCTCCTCTAGGGATTTTCCATCGCTGTTGATACTGCGCAATTTTAACCACCTCTCCCTAAATTACATTGCCTTCATTTGAGGCATTCCCACACAACAGAGTGCAGCTGTGATGGGATGTGCCTTAGGTCAGAGTACTGAGGTGAATGAAAAGGTGTGATGATGACATTGCACTTACTCTTTCCACTGGCCACTCCTGAATAGTGCACTCATATTATTTGCCAGCTTGCAGAAAGTAAGTGGGTTTTATGAATGCCTACCATCCACATAAACAGACCCCATGAGATTTGGCAGGCAGGAGCAAGTGATGACAGGTTGTTATCAAATTATTCCTTTATATTTTATACCAACAAGGATCATGCAGATTTGTTGGAAGACAGATACAAGAAATATAAAATGCATTCTAGACAATATCTTCATTAAGGGTACCCAAGTTTATTAATCGTGATGCCCAACCATAACCCCTGGTAATTTTATCTTATTATTTGTCCCCTCTCAGCTTAGTGGTAATGAAAACAAAGCAGCTTTGGCCAGCCATTTATGAGGAAGGAAATTGTTAGAATAACATGTTTCAATAAAGCAGTGGGCTCTGCTGTTGTTTTTGTGTATGATACTACTGGGCATCCCAGACTTTCCCAATCAAGGAAACCCAGCTCTAGATGAAGCCAAAAGAACACATGGGCAATGAGATAAAGCTTATCAAGACCACATACAGCTTGTTGGCTAAAGGGAACCCCAAACCAGCACAATATACTTTGATTTTCAATCAGACCCTGACCTTTCCGTCTGAAGTAGTCCCCCAGACTACATTTGGAAAATTGTCTGGAACACACTGAGAACATTCTGTGCTTCTGAGCAGGTTTGTTCTGGTTAAGACTACTCCCAATTTTCATACACAGTGTGAGATATTTAAGTCTGAGAGTTTTTCACTTGGAATAGAATCTGCACGAAAGAATGATATTTGGAACATAAGCAGCTTATCAGGAAGTAACAACTTGAATTGTAAATGCTTCCCCAGAAGGTGATTTGCCAGAGGTGTTTTCTACCATCCTCTCAAAACTGTAGGTTTTTGCTCTTCTATCATGTGATGCTCTAAGAAATGAGGCTACACACATTCATTTAATAATATAGTTCCCTTGTGATATGTTCACTTTCCTTAATGAGGGCAGTGTTGCTAACTTGTTAGAGCCTGAGGACTGTATCAAATTAACATAGCATGGAGGAAAAATTAGCAGAGAGAGGAGCTCCTTGTGTGAAATGGAATGAGATCATTGATAGTCCTTTTGTCAATCTTTATTTTTGTACTACAGACAAAATGTTAACAAGGATAATATAGAACACTATTACTCATAACTGGGATGCCCTTGGTTTTTTTCAATAACCTGAATGACCAAAAGTAATTAAACATTCACAGTACTGATTATATAATAAAGCAGGCACAATACAGGTGTTTAACTGTGAGAAAGAAATTGAAGGAGCATGGATCTTGGTAAAGTCACTGGGGAGGAATGGCAATGAACAGAATTTTCTAGTTTTTCATAGGAACCTTTTGTTTTGCATGTGTTTACATGAGTGAATCTAAAGTCCCACTATAGTCTCAGTAGAATAATGCTGTGCTTCTGCCGATATACAAGGAACCAGAATGCAGCTCTTTCCATACTTCATCATAAAGCAAAACTCTCAAGAGCCACAAAAGGCAACAAAGGAATGCAGGAGAAAGCAGGATTCATGGAGTAAGGGGAGTTTCAGCAGAAACATCCACACTACATTTTTCTTTAAAATTTTCCTTTAAAAAACATGGTTGATAAAATACGCCATCTCTGCAGTGCTTTTTGTCAGCCATATGTGTCACTCTTGCACAAGCTCAACAGATACACAGAGAAGTCAGCAAATTGGGAGGGTATGTGAAATACAGAGCCTGTGTAAAATTTTAAACATCAGTTTGCTGCAGCTTTGGCCTTTTAGTGATTGTTCCTTGCTTGTGTAATGATAGTTCCTAAGAGAGGCTGTGAGCTCTCCTGAAGCATGTCTGTTCTGCAGTGGCACAGGGGGCAAGGTGCTGCTTCCACACAGTGTTCATTTGTGGCTTCCCTATGCAGAGGGGGTGAGCCATTGCTAACAGATCCAAGGAGATGTACACCCAGGCAGAATCAGCAGACATTCTTTTAGATAATGATTATTGCCAATTTTTTTTCTTTTTTTTCTGGTAAAGGCTTTCCCTCCACTTCTAAGATTATTGAATGCTGGCAATGCTGGAGTAAAATCCCCTATATCCTCTTGCCTCAGTGCCATGTTCAGGGGTATCTTCCCGTGCCTGATAGATGTTATTACAACAAGAAGGGCTAGTGAGGGACTGAGCCATTCCACAAAAGCCTACTAGTTAACTTTAGGACACATCTGGTTGTATCTTTTAGTGATAAACATTTCCATCAAAAGATACCCACAATCAGCAAAACTAGCTCACTTCCTCTCTGGCTCTAGACACAGAAGCTGTGCAATGTCTCTGAATCCAGAAAAGAAGCCCTGACTGGCAGCATTTTTCTACCAATGTAGTCATGGGTCAGGTTTGGAAAGCGTTTGGTGGCAACCCGAGCTTGGGTTGGCTTTGGCAAGGTTAGCATGTGGGCATTGTTTCCCAGAGGGCACTGCCATCTGCTGCTGGTGGCACTGGGGAGCTTCACAGCCAGCAAATGGCTATGGAACACTTGTGGTCAAACCTCACTTGCTTAAAGATAGCTCACAGTCATGGGCCAGATGGACTTATCTGGTTTCTTACAGTTCCAAAGACAGAATATACAAGTATAAAAACATACAAGTCACATCCTAAACTAAACAAAAGTTTAGGGAATGCAGCTTCTGTGGGGAGAGGTGCTAATTAGTGACACCTGCTCCAGCATCCAGCAACAGACGGGTCTTACTGTAAGCGAGTGGTGGGTCTGGAAGGACAATGCTCTGGGGAGCCTGCAGGAGTTAGATTTAGTTACACCAATTGGTAATAATCTGTGGGCAATGCACACAGGAGCTAAGACTTGTCAACTAATAATACACACTAAATGACAATAGGATGTGCTTTGGAAATATGACTGCAAGGTTGTATCTCTTTTTAAATTTTTTTAATGGTACTATGGTGAAGTGATATACATCCTTATCTTGGCAACACAGGAAGAGAATTGGACAGCATTCTCTTCCCCAAAGCTGGAAATATTTTGTTGAAAAATCTCTGGTTAGCACACTTTCAATTTTCAAGCACAATCTTGACATTTGCTAAGAAAATCATACCTTTTTTTTCCCTATTCCCTGGATTCTTAAATTTCTATCACAACAAAACCCCCCATCTGTTATCTGTAGTAGCCAAGCTTGGTGGACATATTTCTGGAATGTGGGACTCCTGTATTCAAAAGCAGAATACAGGTTAAAATAGACCTTCCCTATTTCAGTGAATGCCCTGCACCCTCTGGTGTTGGCTGTAACACAGAAGCTCTTACCTTGGTATTCTCTTTTGACTGGCTCATTTGGAGAGTCCCTACTCATTGGGCTGAAATATTTCCTTTCCTCTGGCACTCTACTTTTTTTGCATGAGGATCTCTGAAGGTTTCAGGCTCTCCCAAATGATGGAGAGCAGACAACAGAATAATACCTTTTTGTACAGTCAGCCCCAAAGGATTAAGGTGGTTGGTAAGAAAGAAACCTCTTTGTAAACAGACTTTCTTTATGTACAATCTTTAATGAAATCCCTTAGGAGTCTAAATTAAGGAGGATAATTGTCACCACCAGTCAATTTTGGAAGTTGAATATGCAAAAAACAATTCTCTGGTCTGCTCTGTAGGAATAGCACCCCATCTTTATCTCTCTTTTCCCTTTTTCTTTCAAATTTTTTTGAGGATCTGGGCACCTTCTATCTTCAGTAATCTGACCACATCTAAGTGACAGGGCCACACCTCTTCTCTGTCCCTACATGCTTGTACCAATTCAACTCTTCAGCTTGCTTCAGACTGTTGTAGATGGTTTCCTAATCATGACCTTTCACCAGCTTTTGAGGCCCTGTACTTTCTAGCAAATCCCAATGTGGCAGATTAGGGAAGGAAAGTGGAGGACAAGGAAGCCATCCAATTTTCTGTAGTGGGATTTGAGGACTTTTAAGCCTCACGGGTATCCTGCTAAGTCCAGCAACACGCAGAAGTCAGTGGGTTCAGGCAGTAAGGTAAATAGTGACAGATCAGGACTGTGGCTGACAGAAGGGCTGCACAGGCCCAGGTGAGCCCCTAAAAACATGCTCCAAAGAAACAGGGAGTAATAGTGCTCTGTCCTCATGGGTAGTTGTCATGAGTTGATGTTTTAAGGTCATTTAAAGACTAAGCAGAGCCAGCAAGTGAAGCTTGGGAAATTGCCACAGCTCTTTATCTTTTCCTTCTTCCCAAAAACATAGCTATCAAACCACAAGTCCTTTTATTTGATGGGATGAGCCTTTATTGAAATACTTGACATTAAATTCCTTTCCTGATGTAACTTTTTATTTTTGAGGGGACATTATATTTTTCATGCAAGACTCATGCTGGGTTCTCTAAGCTGCTTTTAAGAAACAGACCATGTAAGTACAATACTCAGACAAAGGCTCAGGCCCAAGCTGCTGGAGGTCAGCACCACATCTCCATTTGTAAAGTACTTCTTATCAACGTAGTCTATGATCGTCGTCACAGCCAACATAGTCTCCTCACACGTGGGCTGGATTTGGTTAGCAGGGAGAACGAAGCCATGAGTGCCCGTGTCCCGCAGTTCAAACGTGTAGGAGAACGGAATGCCGATCATGTGGGCCCAGTCTCGTGAGGAGCCTGAGTTATTGTCTGTGAATTTAAAAATAGAGAGGAGATATTTGTATTAAGCATGGTTCTTTAAAAATACTTCTTGTTAGAGTTAATACAAGTTTCTACCAGAATCCCTGAACTAAGCAGTAACCATATATCACTGTGACATGGAGAACAGTGTCTAGGTGCTGTAATTCTTAGCTATACTAAAAGTATGTGGAGTTTTCTAAGTGACACAGTTCTTCATAAGATGGCACTGAACAATAACAAGAGATAAGTTTCAGGGATTCTGTGTTTTTAGCATTTTACTGTGACTAATGTAGGGTACAAGATGGATTGGACATTTATCTGTTCTTGTACTTCATTTCCTACATGGATACTGACTAGAATTTATATATGTATTTTTAAAAGCATAATTTTGGTCAAACCTCAAAAATTTCTGGCTTCTCCCTATATCTCTGTACATCTTCCTTGTGAATTGTTTTCCTTACCTATTCAGTGTAAGTACAAACCCTGCCAAAATGCAGCCCTAGGCACAGGCAAGTTGCATTAAACTTACACTGCATTGCTCATGCAGTCTGTGCTTCTGGGACTGGCACTTGGGGACTGGCAGAGGCAGCCACTGGAATATGCAAACCACATGGGTTCTGGAGCCAACTACTCACTGTTCTCACTGACTAGCGTGACGTATTGCTTACTGGGAAAATATTGGGTTTACTAGGCAGTCTCTAGGGCCCTCAATCCTCTTTGCATAGGCTGTCAACTCATATTAGCTGTGATATGTTCGTGATGTGGCCATCCAGTCTATTAGGAACAGGGCTGAAACCGATGTATTTCACACAGAATTACAAGCAGCTGCCATGTGATAATGTCTGATGAAGTAACTGTAGACCTGATTGGGATTTTAATTTTTGCTTGAGTCCCATGAAGACAAATAGGAGTTTTGCTGCTGACTTCAGCAAGGTCAGGATGATCTATCACCAGTCTCCTTCTGTCCCCTGTGATGGATCTGTGAGGAATCCATGTAGGAACTAGCTTCTGATCAATGCTTCGTCCATTCCTGCAGTCAGCTTTCTAACTTACAGAGTTATTTTGTATTCAAATGACTGCTGCTGACATGTTGCACCAAAACAGCCCTTTAAACATTACTCAAGGTAGAAACTCAGCAAAACAGTACTTGCTGATGTATGTGACACAATTCTTTGAAAAACAGAGTAGTCAAATGGAAACATAAAAAAACTTACATAGAATTAAAGAAGGTGGTCCTACTTTGTAGCTGGTCCCATACTTTCCTGTCAATGCAGCAGCTGCTTCCTTTGCAACTTGCATCTGGAAATTCAAAACAGGAACAGCCTTCGCATCAGTGGCAGTACCTTTGGCAATTATTTTGAGTGGACCAAAATTTTTGTCTCTTCCAGCTTTACATTTACATATGATCACCTTTATAACACACTGGTACTGACTACAGCAGTGATTGACCTCTTACTTTTTTTATTGCCATAGGCTCTCTATCCCTTTGAAACTGACCCATAGACAAAATGAATTACTTTTCCAATGATTCATAAGAAGTCCAAACCCAAATCCCTCATGCTTTGGCTAGTGCTTAATCTACTTGAATCTTCATAAATACACACATAAGTGAACTTAAATCAGAACACTAAGAAACTGAGGGAAGAAGTAACCAAGAAACAGGTACTTACTTTGCTCCCATTTTTCTAAGCATATTTGGAATACCCTTTCTGGACACAATCATGATAACCATATGTGTATAATGTGCTGGCATCCTAAAGTGTGAATTCATTCTTGTATGCAGTGAAAGTTAGTGCTCTTTTCCACTTACATTGTTTTGCATTAACACTATCTGTAGTAGTTCAGTTTTCCTGATTTAAGATGAAGAATTAGGATTTATGAGGCAAAAAAAACTTTACTGATGCTGAACAGAGAAGCAGTAACTCTGTTCAAGCCAAGTCCTTGAACAAGCCCAGCTCCTCTGAAGGAAAGGCAAGAGTGCAAGTAACGTTGTACCAGGTGCTACTGCCTGTACTTGCTCTCTTAAAAGGTAGAAGATAAATGTTTTGCCCTACCAGTTCTTCGTTGTTACTTGGAGGTTTAGTTGTGGAACCATATGGGCTGAGGATGAGCTGTCCATAGGAGTGAATTGTTAAATAGCACAAAATGTCACTCTTCTTGCTTTTGATAAACTGAGCCACAGCTCTTGTCTCAGGCTCTGATTCTGGTCCAGATCCACAGAAGACATCACTGCTGCAGTTAAAGGATGCACCAACACCTGGGGAGGAATACAAACACTGAATCAATGGAGAAATATAGAACACCAGTTCAGAAGGAACTGGGAAATTTACCCTGGAGTGTTAAGGCATGTGTTTATGTGGGCAGGGGACTAGACAGCTCAGTGGGACTTTAACATTACACTCAGTAGGTAGCAACTAAAATTTGATGCAAGACTAAAATATTTATTGCACATTTACAGGAAGGCTGCAACAAAAACACTCTGACACCACCACAGTGTACCACACACCAGGGAAGCTTTGGAGGCTCCTTGAAATTCATGGCAAATGTAAATACTGGCTGTTAAGTGACTAACTCTTAACATTCCTGCCTAGAGCTGATGCTTGCTCCTGCAGTGAATTAGAGGTATACTTACATAAGAGAAATTTTCTGCTCACAAAAATAAGTGCTGGTTGAAAGTCAATGAGTTAATATTTTGACAAACGAGGGTTTTATTTTTACACATGCCTTGATGAAAACAAGGTGAATATTCCATTCTTGAAGGACTACATTTTATTTCAGAAACTAGTTATTACTCTTGCTTTATTTTTATGTTCATGATCTGAAATACTTCAAACTTACTGCCCCAGGATGAATTGAAGTTTCGGTTCAGATCTGTGCCATAGCAGGTGCCATTCTCATATGGAGAACGGCTTTTCCTCCACAAACGATCCTGAAGAAAAGTAACTTCTGTTACATAATAAAAACTCATTGATCCATATGGCCCAGTGATTATATGGTGTAAATACCCCTTTCTTTTGACCTCTGCATTCTAACTAACCCTGGTATTGTAAGACTACAACTCCATGTGCAAGGGTGATAAAGCTCAGTGGCAGAACAATTCATCTACTACAGCCAGTCTGTCATCAGCCACAAACCTGTGTTCACTCTGAAATAAGCTTCCTGAACTTTTTCTTTTTTTTTTAAGTATGCTTTTTCTGTAGTACTCAGCTGCTTCTGTGCAGTGTAGTACTCCTAAGCAAGGCATTATGAGTCATAAGAGATGATAACATGTTTCAGATTCAGAAAAATTAATTATTTTTTGTCAGTTAATCTTGCTACTGCCCCCTGGTTCCCTGCTATACTCACAGCTACACAGGTTCTGTGCAGACCTCACTGCGCTACCTGCATGAGCTTCCCAGATGAACTACCTGTGCATCCAAGTGCAGCATTTGGTATGCCCCACACCTGCTGGGGAGCAAGGTGGGAGACAGCCCAATCCACAGAGTGGTAGCCATGGGCCATCCAAAGGTCCTGTATTAAAAGGTGCTTCAACTAGGCACAGAGGCCTAAAAGCGTGGTGAGAGTGGCTGAAGGCCAACATTTTGCATTATTGTCTATATCAGAAAAGGAAGATTATTTGGAAGGGCACACCTCTTCCATAACCAAATAGCCTGATATTTGACCAATTCTCCTCCTGTGCTGTGCAAAGGTTCTAAGACACATCTGCTACTTGACATCCTTTATGAATGAATAACTCTTCCAGACGTACTTAAGTCCATCAACCAAGCCTTGAGCTGTTATCAAAGAAGTAATCCTATCCCCAGAATCCCCAAACCAATTGATCTTGTAGGTTTGTCTTCCCAAGTCTCATTTGCTAGCAATATTTAGATCATTTCAAGTGATCACTGATTTTTCACAGAAGAAACAAAATCTCTCTGCCATGAAAGGATTTATGAGAATATCACTGTTTTCTGTTTAAGTATAATTGCTATGACGGTATCTAAAAGTAACAAAACGTGCTGGGCACATCTAACTTTCAGTCTAGTTCCTGGATTTTCACTACTTACTGTTTCCCAGGAATAGATGTAGCCATCAATATTGAGGACTGGCAAGACATAGAGGTCCAAATTCTGCAGAAATCTGCTTATCTTTGGGTCAGTTTTGTGATTTTGAAGAATCTGAAAAGAAAATATACAGAGCACTGAGCAGATAATTTGGTGGTAATCACTGCAAAGAGTGAGTTTAGAACTATCATCCAGTGATTACTCACTCCTGGACATCACCATGGTGCCCAACACCTACTTGATCCCCAGTGTGCCAGGTACTTTTTCTATACACATGGAACATTGCTATATCATAGATTAGGGGTTATGTTATATCATAGATTAAGGATTTATTTCAGGAGGATTGTGGCTTTTTGGTAGAGAGAGGCTTGATCTAACAGCCTTTGTGAGAAAAGGTGATGTTGATACCAAGTTTTGGAAAGCTTTAGAAACATTCAGCTGGAGGAACTGGCGCACTAATTAATATTGTCCCATATCTCAAACTGTGCTTTGGACTTTGTTCTCCACAGATATCTGTACTATACACTAATTTTGCAAATCATATTTTAAGAGAAAAGCATAATACTTAGTACCAAAATAGAAAAGATAACGGAAGCATCCAAATTGATATGGTTTGCTTTTTATCTAAATGAAAGAGTAAGGACTCACTTCTTTCACAAACCACTGACAGAAGGCTGGAGAGATCCATTCTCTGGCATGAATCCCACAGTCCATCCAAATTATCTTTTTGGTTTTATCTGATGGTTGGCTGATCTGAGAGAATGTAAATGTGACAATTTAAAAACTGTTACATTGCAATAAAACAGCTTAATGTGATACAAGAAAGTAAAAGAAGTACCATGATATGCCATTGAGCCATCTGAGATTATTATTATTGTTATTATTATTACAGACATCTTTATGACAAGCTCTTTTTCCTTATATCCCCATCTTTATAGTATTAGAAGGCATGAGTTTTAAAGTATCTGTTGAGCAGAAGTGTAAACAGAACAGTTAATAGAACAGTTTCTTTTTTTCCTTTTTCATTTGTATTCATTATTCACAGGAGTGGTTGCTCTTAGTTGAAGATTTTAAATTTTTTTTTGTTTTTAGAAGGGGAGTAACAAAAAGGCAGGATGTCTAATACTACTCAATGATAGGAACAGATAGGCAATAACTAACCCAAATATGAAGACTATGGTTTTCACTATGTGTCCAATAAAAAAAGTCATGGAATACTGCTAGCAGAAGGGCTATCTGCTGTAAAAAGTAATAAAAATAACAAACTAAAAGTCTTTATCCTCACACACAGCTGTTGCCAAGCTAGTTTCAGCTTGATTTGTATTTCTAAACAAGGCTTCAGTTAAATTTGTTGTTTTCAGTACATAATAGCAATAGCAAGCTCATAATGATAGTGTCTGTGAAAGTTGGCAAATCTTACCATAATGTAGAGGAGTAAAGCCATCTCCTGTTATTTCAGTGAATTGGGATAAATGCTATCTTAGGAAACATCTGAATCCTGTCTTCTCCTGAGTACTTTTCTTTTTTTGTTAAGATATGTTTTATTATTAAGGGAAATTTCCTCCCTTACCTGTAGGTAATACATTGTTCGATTCTCAAATGTCTTCCCCAGGATGTGCTGAGTCACCAGCTCACTGTTGTTCTTCTGGATCTGAGTCATCCATTGATAAATCTGAAATCGTTGCAAAGAATTCTTGTCCAAAGTGGGAGTTTCCTTCTCTTTTCCACTTCCATTTCCAGATTAAAACATTTTCTTTTGTTTAGACAAGCAACATTTTCCCCAGAGTTTATTTCAGTCTGTGATGTCACTTACAGGCATGGAAGGTGTTTCACATGCCTCTGTGCAAAGGGATGGCTGTATCTCACTGGGTATTAAAAGGGAACATTGCTGCAATGTGACACAGATTCTCCATTCTGGATCTCATTCAACATGCCCATCCTAGTGGGCATCTTCCTGCTGAGCTCACCAGACATGAAGCCACACCATCAACTCTTCAAAAGAGTCTTGTCCCTATCAGCACTGATTTTCCACATCTGAGTCAGCAGCAGTCATCCTCAATGGGTAGCTCAAGCAAAACCTACATGAGGGTTGACTTTGTTCTGTTATTTTTATTATGCAGCTAAGAGGAAGTATTGCCACCATACACTGCTTTTGTCCAGGTTTGCCAACTGGTGCATGGAATATGGCACCAAGTCATCAGTGCCCACCCTTAAGACATTGTTTTCTCCTAAAGTGCCAAAAACCTGCCCTTAAATTACCTCTTTCTACAGAAGTAGAAAGTCCCACTGTTCACCCACTGGAATTTCAGACACTACAATGGCCATTGCACTTCACAATTGCCTCAGCACCAAACAATCTGGGACTTAAATGAATAAATGCTAAATAATAAAGGATGACAGGGTAGAAAGGTAGCAAACCAGCCAAAACACAGAATATTATCTGCAAAACAGTGCAGCTGCTTCTCACAGAGCATTTATATTTTGTTCAGTGCAGATTTAATAAAAATCAATGGCAAATCCATATTCAATTCAACCAGGTTGGGATTCTGGTCAGAAAGTAAGGACTGATTCTTTAAAAAAGAAAGTCAGAAACAGGTCCACTGACTTTAGCTGAGCTTTCTGCAAACACAGAATCGCCTTCTGTGGCATTTACAGAACAGAAAACAACAAAGTACACAAGCAGGCTTAGGTTTTTCTTTACCTCTTCCATTGGATGGTATTCAGTGTAGACATAACCTCCTGAGACCTGTCTGTGGCTGCTCCTCTCTCTTGGCATGCTCTGATCCACAAGTTTCTGCACATCAGGTATTAGGACTCTGAAAGACAGGGAGAGGGAGGATAGAATAGAAAACAATTCTGAACAGTTACTGCAGAACTGTCATAGTGGGTTCATTGCTTACATCAGCAAACAAAAGGATTTAACCTCTTCTGTTGTGATTTGCCTGCCAAGATCATCACCATCAGCATTACAGTTATTTTCATGTAAAACAAAGTTCAAAGTACTGAGATTTTCACAGGGTTTTAACAATAATAATTTTTACCAGATTTTTTAAGTTGTCAATTTTCTACCAAGGAAAAAATTCAAGATTTTATTTTCTTCACCTCTTCTATTTTTGAGCAAAATTCAAAAAATACCACCTTTGGGAAAAGGAAGCGAAGGAGAAAAAAATAAGATTATATTTTATTGTATTTTAGTGAGACATTTTGAATTTACAAAGATTTCACAGAAACATTTATTGCAATTTGCAGAAATCAGAAGAAACTCCTTATTTCCTTCAAATAGCTTTTTTTGCTTTTTAGCTACAAAAATAGCTCAGAAACTAGTATAGCACAGGCATAATTCCATGATCCAAGGAGTCCATAAAACCTTTTCCTTGGCTTCAGTGGACTTTGGATGAGAGGCTGTTCTTCCTCACTGCAATCAGCCCCTAGTAACTGCTGTAAATCTGTGCTCATTGTAAACGCTTGCGATAAGACAATTGCAAAGGTAGCTCCAACACTGTTAATCTCAAATGCTGGAAGTGCTAACAGGCTTTTCTGCTGACAGTGGCACTTATAAGCATTTCTAGGAACTGCATGTAAAGAAACTTTTTAACTTTCAGTCTGAGCTTTGATGTTTATTCACATCTGAACTTCAAACTAAAATTCAGGCAGTGAAAATTTCCATTAAGTGAAACCACACACACAAAATAGCTTATCAGTGCTCTGGAGAAGAGTCTGACGCAGTTGGAATATTGATGTCCTTATTATAATTTGTCATCTATGTCTCTATCATTATATACCTGACTGCCATGTTACCTTCCCTGCATGCCACTTGCCTTCTAACAGGTAGTTCCTGCTTTGAATCTGTTATAGGAACTTTGACTCTATTATTGTTGTACTCATCTCAGCCTCTTTGCAATACATACCCAAAATTTTCATCATGACTAATAATTACTCCTCTCTTTCTTTAGAACCCTATGTAAGGTAGATACAGTTCTGGCCAAGGGAAAACAAATTTGAGATGCTAATTTCAGCTTAGTATTTAAATTTCCACTAGAATCAGTTGAAACCATTAGAAAATTAAGAGTCTTGGCATAAAAAAAGTAAATATCTTTACTTCTGGGATGTTGTCTAAGTACTGAATATCTAAACCTCATACTAGATAATTTGTATTGGCTCCAACCTCGTATCTCTTCATCTCTGGTTGTCAAGGCATCACACTTACTAAAGGAACTTGTCAGGCAAGATGCAGGATGTCAAGATCAGCTTTAACTCAAAACAGCTTTGAAGTGACACCAATCCTCCTTAAACTCATCCTTGATTGGTAAATGTCAGTGTATGCCCATACGCTGTTTGTCATCAGCCCTGAAAGACTACAGGGGTATTTATATTAAATACTGCTAAATTAAATTAACTACTGATTACCTGAAAAAGTCAGTTCTAAAAGGGAGCAGGACTGTGTGAGGAATAGCTCTTATTTAATCCCATTTTCCTTTTTAAACACTGTTTGTATCTGGATTAGATCTTCTGGTTGCAAGTAAGGGAAGATGTGGCTATGTAGGTGTGATAAAACATTGTGGGATATTTGCAGGTTGTGGCTCCCAGTTGTGTGCATAGTGCCCACCTGCCACTGGGATCTCTGTCCTAAGCTGGGATGTGCCAGGAAATTCTCACCAGCCTCGTGAAGGGGATAGGGGTAAAAAAATGCAGCTTTTGAAGAAAGTGGCTGAATATTCATTTTGAAAGGTCTCCTCTCCAAATCAGAGGAGTAACAAGAGACAGGAAAGGGAAAAGGAGAGCTAGAGACTGTTTCCCTGCAGTGACACCAATTAAACCTTTGGGCTCTCCAGAAGAGGAAGGACCCTCCAGTCAGATATCCATGCTTTCCAAGAGGAAAGTATGTTCTTATAAGTAGTGGTTACACCAACTTTGGCCTCTTGAGGTCAGACTAAAAAATTGAGTCATATATCCAAGTGCCATCTTCTCAGTGACTGCTAAGAAGGCCACAGCAGGAAACAAGACAGATTGGGCTGTCACAGGTTCCAGTTCCAGACTCACTGTCCAGGCTAGGTGGAAGGGAAGTACATAGGGCAGAGGGGAATGGGCTTTTAAAGGTTCATACAGCATCTCTGTGTTTGGCTGGTCAAGGTAACTTGGAGGCATTTGGAACAAAGGTTGGGTCCTATTGCCAATACTAGCTGACTTTATCAGATAGGGCTTGGTCCTGTTCTGATAGCAATGAAGATTATTAGAGCCAGCCTTCCCCACCAAGGTATTAGAGATTGTACCTGTAAGAGATCATATGCTGAGCTAAGCTGTTTTTCACCTCCTGCACCAGAGGGGCTGGGACTCTTATGTGCAGGTCTTCCCCAGCCCTGATGTCTTCAGGCAGCAGGGGTTTCCACAAGTCCAGCTGGGCAGAGAAGAAAGAAATTCACAAATGAAGCTCTGTTTTCAGAATGAGAACTATATTAAAGATAGAGTAGTTGCATATCAACAAATGAAAGATTTCCTTCAAAGTGTCCTGGTAACTCCCCAGTCATCTTTTCAAAGAGCATACAGCACAGGCTTAGACACCAGACACCACTGATAAGGAGCAGCATTTTCACTCAGCTATGCTAAGAAACTAATATTTTCATATAAATTCATTCAGGTAGTAGAAGGGCAATTCCACACTACAATAAGAAAAAAAAAAGTTAAATAAAGCTTTTTTGTAGTTTACTTTAACATTTATTCCTGTCATAAGCTACATGCATATCTGTTTTACAGCCCAAGACTCCACTCTGTTTGTTGGGCACATGTGGTTATTTTTACTTACCATGAAAGTACTGCAAAGAAGTTGAAGATTCTGGGCTTGCTGAAATGTTTCTGGTACAATATGCAGAACCTGATCCCTGGAAATTCAGTAGAGAAACAAGATCAGTTTTAAGGTCTGTTAAAGTATCCATGATTTCAGAAGTCAAAAGGACATATTTTGTTATGTAGAAGGAAGACAGAGCATGTAACAGTGCTGTTCCAACAAAAACACCTCTGAATTATGAATTTGTGGAATCTTTTGGCTGCAAACAGAAGTGATGTGACTTTTCTGTTGCTAGAGCATTAACCACTCTGTTTCCTCGCCAGTGGCAGTGCTTTATTCACCATACAAGCTTTGCAGAAGCCAACTGCTTGCATGAGCCCTGATGTGTGTTTCTGCCTTTGCAGGACCAGGGCCAGAATGAGGGCATTGTTAATACATGATAAATTGTTTATTTGATAAGATGTCACTTTCTTCCCCTCACATTTGGGATTTATTCAATTGTTACAGATTCACTTTGTGCTTGACTGGTCTATTTAAGCATGCAGAAACTTTTGATAGTCATGATAAATTAACGTTGCTAAGAACTTGAGATGTCCACAAACTGCTTTTCATGAGAATAGCCAATTTATTCCAAAATAGCGAATATTGTTGTCTCCAGAACTGCATATTCTTACTCAATTCACAAGAAATAAAAATTTCTAGTACAGAATCTAGCATTTTATATTTCTAGAAAAGACTCACAGAATCCAGTGTCTTAGCATATGTTTTCATGAGATCATATGAAAATTTCATCTACTACAGGCTTAATCTGATGAAAATAATTGAAGTTTACAAAGAACAAATTAAAATGGATGGAAATGCAGAAAAAGCAAATCAGTATGTTCTGTTAAAAATGCCCTTGGAAGTTTTTTGTATTTTTTGTTCAGTGTTCAGTGTTCAGATCAGCTTTCCAGGACTGACAGTGAGTGTGATGTTTCTGGTGAAAGGGTTTCAGAGTGAGGAGTGGATGCTGATGACTACATTGCATTACTCAAAGGGGGGAGACCAGTTATCCACTACTGATGAGAACAGAATAGAATGGGGAATACTAGAAACTTTCGTGCTTGCCAGCAACCAAAAACTGCTTCACAGCCTCTTTTTGTGACTTCAATGGAGTCTTTACCAGACAAGTATAAAAAATGAACATTTTACATTTTAAAGCTTTTGTAGCAGAAATTCTTGTTGCAAAAGCAAGCCATGGTCATTATAGTCATCAACATAATGTGCTCTCATCATCTGAACTGCAACTGCCATCTTTTGTGCTTCCATGCAGGAATGTACAATTATCAGCTTAATATACATGCAAATAGAATTCACTATTCATTCACTTTATCCCCAGAGAAATAGAGGGATTTGTGGGTTTTTTACATCTCTCTGAGCATATCACCTTTTCTGAGTGAGAACCTGATAGTTAAAACAGGCAGTTTACTACTGCTTTATGAGATGCCAATGGCCCCATATCTATGGGGGGAAAGGATTACACTTGTATTGCACACAGGAATGGTGCAACAGTCATGTTGTCTTTAATAAACCTTGTAGATGCAGGATAAACATCTTTGCTAGCAGAATAAACATCTCAGCTGCAGTTCAGAGTTTATTCTCTCTGAATGCCTAGGCTTGCTATGTTCTTTGTCTATCAGGAAGGGAAACAATATCCTGTAATATCTTTCTATCCTCATTGACATTATGTCTTAATTACACCAAATCAGAGAAATTCCAGACAGTCAGATTGCTGCCAGATGGCCAGCTCTTATTTACTGATAAACCTTTCACAATAGCCAGTGTGGAGACAAACTATTTTTAATAGTAAATTAAGATTAGAAAGCATACATTTGTTTATGATTATGAACTAAGTTTCTCAGTGGAGAAGTGCAAAGTCAGCCCATGTGACCACAAGAGAACTACAATTTTTAAAATTCTACAGTTAAGCTTGCTTAACAAATGAAAGGACTGTTCTCAGCACAAGCTATGTGTCCTTGGATGCTCATAGATTGGATATTTCATTTCATTGTTAAACAGAGCGGAGGACAATGAAAATGGGCTTTACTAATAATTTGGTCTTTGTGCAGGTGCTGCCCACCCAAAGTCACACTGACCATTCAGTACCTGTTTTTAAATTCCATGCACGTACTAGACAGGTTCAATTCTGGACAATAATTAGAAACAAAAATGAAAAATATATTACCAGGGATCTGCTGAATTCTATTCACTGAAATCAGGCTCTAACTGCATCTCTGATACAAATCTAAAGACTAAATATTAT
The DNA here is from genome assembly GCF_014805655.1 of Passer montanus. Taxonomy (NCBI): domain Eukaryota; kingdom Metazoa; phylum Chordata; class Aves; order Passeriformes; family Passeridae; genus Passer; species Passer montanus. Next base: position 2,963,576 of record NW_024356504.1, read on the forward strand.
CCAAGGAAATAATACAATTGAAGTAGTGAGTCTGTATGCTCTGCTGGGAGAATTTCCAGGAGTGCTGCTGAATGGGTACACTACGAGGGAACTTACTTGCTGTAGGTATTGCTTGATTTTCTGTCCTTTTCATGACTATATTCTAGGATTATAATTCATCTAGAGGCATTCAGCACCAGATTACTTTCTCTGTTTGCTTTAGAAAATTCCATGTGTAAACTTATATGTGACTAGGTGGCCTCCAAACTATGCTCATGCCCACCTGCAAATCCCAGCTGCCACAATGGTAGCTACCTAGCTCCTTGAAAGGGTGAATGAAACAAAAACAGTTTAGATAGGCAAACAGAATAATTTTACATCACTCATTTTCTGAAGTGCAACTGAGAATGGAAAACAAAGCATAATTAGAGATTTCATACATTTCAAAACATTAATCAGTAATAAAAAAAAGGTGATAATCTCATTCTCTGAACACCTTGGAGTGATGATTGTCTGGAACAGCTCCCTTAGCTTTTTTTTTTTTAATTGTTACAGATCTGCAACAGGTCTTCACTATCTTTTTCATATAATGTAATCTGTCTTTTATTAATAACTATAATTTTGCTCAGTCATACCCCTTGCTTTATAGTCAGAAAAGGCATTTTACTCCTGCAGCATCTGGTTTCAAAGTTCATTATGAAAGAGGCTAAGCAAAATGCATTTCAACTAATGGAAACAGGGCATCCTGAGATGCATTTGAGAACCATTCTGTGGCTCCTACAGCTGTAGCTATGTCTTTTTTGGCTTGGATTAGATTCACTCATTCTTCATTTCCCATCTTCGTGTTTTCTTTCCCAATCTTACAAAGTTTACAGCTTAGTAACCCTGTGTCCAGTTTTCCAGCTCATAATTGTTATTATTCATACACAGATTCTGGGACTTTCACTGCATGCACAATTCTTCATGAAACCTGTTCACACTCACCTGTCATATTGCAATTTCAAGCTGAATTTTCCAGGAATTAGTATTCCCAGAGAAAAGATGATCCCAAGAGAAAGCCACATCTTTGTCCAAAGAAACCCAGCACTGACAGTGCAGCACTAAAAAGGAGGAAGATAAATCTGGACTGAACACATGATTTATACAATTATAATATACAACTAGACTTATCCTTGAAGACAACTGGCCCTTTATGAATCATTAGCTTCACTTGTAAAAGTTCTAGATTAATCATTAAATTCATTTATAAATAGTTCTACTTTTTCTTAATTCTTAAAAGTTTCTTCCACACCCCAAAACACAAACAAAATTAGCAACATTCTTACTGAAACACTTTTTCTAAGAACTAAGAACATTTTTCCTCATGTCACCTTTTTATCTTTGAAAGTATTTTGTGACAGAATTGGTAGAATTTAGAGAAAGTGTGACCTGCAAGATCTACAGCAAATCATGATGGTTAGCTTATAACAATCATAGAGATAGGGAAGTACAGGTAGCAAAAAAAGCTCTATCCTTACTCTCTTTCTTTTTGTGTTTGTGCCTTTATGGAACACTTCTGTGACCTCTTAAGTGCAGTTATATCACTTACCTAACTTAAAAGAGAACATAAAAGAGCAACCAATGCTTCATATAAGGAAATATTGGGACATCAGAGGCTCATCTAAACCACTCTTAGTTGGTTCAGATCAGTCTCTAGCCACAGACTTACAACTCTACACTGTCATAAAAAGTGGTTTTGTTATATAGATTTTTTTTAAGTGGGCTGGTTACTATCTGAAATATTTAATTTCTTGTTTAGTTCACATGGCAAGTGTTAACATTTGTAGGCTGTAGTTAGACATGTAGCACAGTTCTTCAGAAAGAAATTGTTTCCCTCATCCTCTCTCTTGGATTAAAACTATCTTGTGGTGATTTGATGAAGAAAACTGCATGGATTTGGGATGCAGAGACTCCAGTTTGTGTACATATATAATGGACATGATACCATGCTGTAACTGTGGGATATTTACAGATTCTTCTCATCAAAGTACAGAGTACTCTTACATTTTTATGAAGGCTGTTATCAATGAAACAAGCAGCAGAACTGTCCCAGTATAAAAGAGGAACAGCTTAGCTCAAAAGTGTTTTTTCACAAAACCAGGCTGCAGGCAAGAGAAGAATATGCTCTTCTTTATAAATCACATCAGACCCTTTCTGTTTTATTGCAACCTTCTCAACAGCCTGGGCCTGAAAATGCTGAGTATTCTCTCCATGTAGATATCCAGCCCACAATGACTTCCAGAAGAGCTGAAAGAAGTCAAGTTTACAGGATTAGATGCAGCTTCATTTGTGAGGAGTCAGCAAAACAAATTCATGTTGGAAGTTCATATTAACACTCAGGACATCTGCTCAGATAACCTTTGCTTTTGTTTCCTTTGTCTCTGCCAATGCTATGAGGCAGACTCATGATTTTAAGACTCAGCAGTGTTGTCTGTGCCCTTTTAACAGACTTGGCTTTGAACTGGGGTTCAGTCCCTTGACAGGGGAATAGGAATCTAGGAGAAAAATCTAGGGGACTCAGAATCTAGGAGAAAAATATGTAAATGCAGGCATAAAGAGAAATGGAGCAAATTATGATAAGTGCTAAAACTCAACTCCAGCCCAAAGTTTCCACCTTCATGTTGAAAGCAGAAGCTATTTATTCTGTGGTGAAAACATCACTCCTATGATGCCAAATAGTTATGAAGATAGACAGACAGACATAGATAGATAGATACATAGATAGAGTCATTGCGCTTAATGAATATAGAATTCAGAAGAAACGGCAGTTGATTGCTAGGTCTTTGATTTGAATTCTTTTGAAGTTTAGTTGATTTTAATGGCCTTTAGATGAAAGTCCTGTACAAATAATTATGGGCATTTCTCTGATTTAAGAAATGGGCTTATTTGGGGGATTTCAGCAGAAGATTTGTTTGTAAAAGACAATACTTCATTTTCTGCTTGCGTTCAGCTGGCAAGCAGTACTTCTGAATTCAGAATAAAAGCCATTAGAGACATTATTCTGCCACCAATGCAAAAAAATATCTTGGGATGAACAGTAAACTTCAACAAGCCTGTTGCCCTCTTGGGCATAAATAATGTGTCTCTCAGTAATAAAATCTGTTCTTTGGTCAGGTTCTTGCTGGCAGCTGCTTATCTTTCTATCAAATGTGGGAGGCAGCTTAATGCATTTATTCCCTCCTTGAAAATAGTGGGCAAAAAGGCATGGGACTTTCTGGGGAGAGGAAGGGTCATAAATATGTGATACAAACATGCTACATGAAACCATGTGGTGTCCTTTTTTCCAAACAAGTTTAGTTTGCACATCTTCCATACATTCTTCTCAGAGCTTCAGAGCATTTTTTTCAGTATCAGTTTAGCCTCTCAACTGCCCTGTTAGACAAGCAATTATTATTTCCACTACTTAAAAGATTAAGAAAAAAGGGGGAAAAAAGTGACTCCCCAAGGTGACATAGGAACATTGCTGCAGAGCCAGGAATAGAATTCAGATCTCCTGACTCCCTGTCTGGTGCTTCCTTAAAAATATATGACCATCTGCTCTACTGCTGGAAGTATAGATACTATATGCTGACTCCAACAAGCTGGCTGCTAAGCCTGTTAGTTTATCCTCTTTTTATCCCATACTGATATCATCTCCAGCTAAGCTTTTGGCCTGGAGTCAAAGTGATTTCCAGTGTTTGAATGATTCGACCTGCATGTTATTGTTTTAACCTTGCACCACACATATGCTCAGCTATTTGTGACTTATCTGCATACAGTCTGTGTAGCAACAGCCACAAGCTAGAACTGTTTTGTTTAAAGATTGCATACTGAAGCACACCACATGTTTTAAACAACTATCATATAGCAGGCAGTTTGATCCTGGTAGCTTCCTGCACCCAGATTTCCTGATGAGCTGCATGTTACTTTCAAGGACATTGTTAAAGAGACAATTAAATGTACACATGTGTGTCTCCACAAATGTCAGTTCATCATGTTAAGCTTTCCCACTTCACAGCTAAATCCCACACTGAAACCAAAAACCTAGCTAAACTAGATGGAATTTAACATGATCAACATTTTTTAAAATCATCATTGGGATTCAGAGAAAATCATGCTCCATTAAATTTTCTTCTCTCTCTCATTGCTGCAGAAAACTCACTGTATGTGTCCAAAACAGAAGCATCACTCAGTGGGGTCAAAACAGTAGCAGACTAGTGTGCCTTAAATCCTACCTAGACTTGTGCTCCACTGCAGAGGGGGGTGGATAATTCAGCTGTTTTACTGAAATATCCTCTGGTTATCTCTGTAATTTTACTTGGGGAAAGAACACAATGAATTGACAGTTCTGTTTCCCATTGTGTTGTCAGAGGACATAGGATGTTCTATAGGTATTGTCTTTTTCTGTAGCATTTATATATCCAGCAACATGTTGTGTGATCTTCAATGTGAATCATTGTTCCTCTCTGTATTCCAAGCCTTCGCTTCCACAGCTCTGTTATAGAAAGGTTTTACTGAAAGTCTCTGGACTCCATTGTGATTTGACAATGCTAAATGTTCTCAAACCTCATTAGTTCCAGCAACAATTTTAGGATAAATGGGAATATACTGGAAACTACGCAGAGTTACAACAATTTTGTTCTAGTCATCTTGCTGATATTTCCTTGTTTTCTCTCTGTCTCTGCTATTACAGTGAAAACACCCCATTAACCTTACATTTGGGACTTTAAAATAATCACATACCAGGAAGAATTCCAGGCAATGTACAGTAGATTAGAATGACATTACTAGTAAACCTTAAAATTAGTTCCATTAAGCCAACTTTAAATGTCCTGCAGCTCATCGAGCAACACAGGATTCATAAGTTTTATCTTAGTGGAACTAATTTGACTATTGGCACATGATCTAGCAGTTTCAAGAAATACACATTTACAGACACTTTCAAGGATGTCTCAATAGATTGTACAGCATTTGTGTACATGCATACTCATGTATTTGAGCACAACCATAAAAACCAGTGTGTTGTGTCAGTGTGGGAAGTTACACCTGCCTTTTCTCCACAAGTCCTGTGATGCAGCTTTTAGACAGCTCTCCTATCAGAGAGGAGCTTCAAGTACCCATAGTACCAATGGCAAGCAGCTCCTTATGGAAATGGATGACACCAAGCTGACAAAACTTGTACGGTCTAATTAGCCTGGCAGACCAGCTTCCTCAGACACCATTTTCTTTAACCAGGAAAAAAAGTTGTCTTTCCTTAACAACAGGTGGTCTGGAAAAATGTTAGTACTGAGTTGTCTTTCCTTAACAACAGGTGGTCTGAATGGTTACTTTTACTTCATCCTTTAGACAGCAAAATATCACTGCTTAAGGATCTTGCACTCTAACATACAGTCGGAATTCAAGATGATATTTACCATGTGTTACTCAAAGGTAAAAACCTCTTTTGGTTCTGATCTAGGGGTTAAGGGTGATCACATTCACAAGGAGTTGTGCACAAAACCCTATAATCCTTATGTAAACATAATTCCTATGGGAAATTATTCTGCATAAGGACTGTGCAATTAAACTTTAGCAGTGTTTTTCAGGTGCAATGGTAAATTGCTAAACCCCAAGTCCACACTTGCAAGGCTGGCTGCAGAATATTGTTCTTGCAGTTTGATCAAAGATTCAATTTGCTCAAAGATTTTAATGTGCTTGGATCTACTGTCAGGAAAAGAAATTTGGTTTTTTTAACTCACTTTCTCCAGTCCTAAAAACTTTGCTTTATAAGAATATCTTCTGATGACATGATTAGAACTCATGATTGCAAAGGTATTTCTCTAGGAGGAAAGAATTTACCTAAGTGTTTGATCCTGTGTTGTTGTTCTGAGTGGGCAAGAATTAGGCAAAAATAATCTATTTTGTGGAGAAACAAAACTTCTTGTAAAGCTTTAGCTGTCAAAGTAATGCACTGTTTGTTTTAGTTAGGCCTTTTTACAGAAGATGTCATGTAACATTAAAAACCTGGCTTGTATTTTTAAATAAAACAGTTATCTTTGTAGGTAAATAAATTAGTATTATATTATTCCTACTAGCACAACTGTAAAGGACAGCACATAAGTCTCCATTACTGTTTAATGGTTAAACAACAACTGTATCCTAGAATAGCCAGAATTATTTTTAATGAGTTCTGTTACAAGGGCTAAAACACTTTATGATGAGATGTGAATATGCTTGCATATGATTTCTTAAACACAAACAATACACACTGTATAGTAAGTAATTAGCTTTTGCAGCTATAAAACATGTTCATATTAACCTTTGTCCTTCATTGTACCAGCAATGACAGACACACTGAGCTTTCTGTGCAATGCCAATACCACTGAGTAAATTATTTTTTGCGTGCATGTAGTTATGTATGTGTGGCCATGCAAGGGGAGTAATGCTCCAGACCCTTCAACCACTGTGAGAAACTGTTGGAATGTTTATGATATCCTTGAAGAATCTCAGAGATCACTAATGAGGTCAATAGTACCTGGCAGAAGATCTCAAAGTGGATCATGCCTGAGTGAAACAAGTCCATTCTGCATAACTTACAGTCAGTAGAATTTCCAACGTAGTTTTGCAAATGAGCCTTAAAGAATTTGTAAGCCACATTTGAGGTGTGTATGTATGGGTGTGACATGCAGTAGAAACAGCTGCTAATAGTATCTGAGTAAGGGAGTGGGTGGAGTAGCTTTAAAGTGCTTGTGTGACACGACAGGGTAGGTTTGCAGTAAGGCTGTTGACATGGCTTGCGTTGGTCAGACACTTTGGGGTTCTTCAGCAAAGGCAGCCAAGACTTTCTTCACTCTCATGTCTGGACTGTTCCTCCTCTTTGTAAGAGGAATGGATCTGAAACATCAGCCAACTCTGCCTGGGAGAGCTTATAAATCCAAACAACTCAACATGGGGGCATCCCCATTATATAGACATGGAGCAGGGACACCTGGTTGGGCTGGAACTGTGCCTCTGCTGCCAAACAAGACATTCCTTGGAGTCATGCACTAACAAGATGGGTGCAGAACAGCAGGAATCTGGGTGTGCCCCAAGGACCTTCTCAGTGCCTTTCCTGTGAGAAGACAGATACGCAGTGGCAAGCAGGGAATTGAAGTCAGATTCCTTAGGTCTCTGACTACTACCTTTTAGTATCAGATCATTTTATCTTTGTTCAGAGAGAGTGGTTTTGATACTTTCATTGCTCTCTTTCCCCCCCTTCAAAGGAGTTATTAGGTTCAGCAAATTAATATCAAACCTACAGTAGAAATTTTGGAAAGTGCATTCTTTACTCTGCATCAGCAGAAACTGAACCCACCTCCATCTTCCTCAGTACTACCTTTTGGGGGGATTACTGCCTTCTGAGAAGAAAGTCTTCCTGCTGACGTCAGGGAGGCATTCACCATTTTGTACTGCTCCTTGAACACAGGAGCAGTACAAAACACCTTTGACTGATACAGTGCAAATCTCCGAACACACACGCACACACACACACACTTTTTTTTTTTTGCTTTACTTTTTATATCTCCATCATGTTCCTTACATTTATTTAGAAGTGACCCAGACTGAAGATTTGTTTAGAAGTTGGCATGTCCCTGGGACAAATCATTTATTGGCAAAATGAAGCATATTCTAAAGCAAGAAGTACAAATGCATCATCTTTCTGCCCCATACAATGCAGTGTGTAAGGGGTGTAGGTTTCTTTTGTATTTTCTGGAGAGTTCTGTGTGTTGAGGAACTGCTGTTCTGATAAAGCTGATATCTAACTGCTGAGCAATCACAAAGGGACCATACAATATTGGTTTTCAATATATGTATTTTTAAAGATTAAATAGTCTTTTATTATGTGAATGACATTTCAAATGTGGGTTCCTTCACAACAGGCCATTGTATATTTCCTGAATCATATCTCATCTGTGTCAGCACAAATCAAGACTTTAGTGACAATTGTTGCTATTTACACCAGCATCTGTGCAGTCAGAGGCCAATTCACCGGCTGCTCCCTACTGCAGAACAAGAAAACTGTGGCCACTTAACACATAAAGTTTTTTGCTTTGAAGTTGTAGAAATATACACACTCCGGGTGTATATTTGCTGTAGCGCCCTGACTTTAATCAAACCAGCTGAGGAACCACTCCCCTTTTCCCCACAATCCCCACATACTTTCCCATCTTTCTAAACTGTGAGTACAGGTGACATCTTATGTGCAGCAGAATCTGTACCATGAAAATCAAACGGGAAAATACAGAAGATTTCAGGAGTGCCCTTTGTGGATTGAACTGATAAGAATAAACTATGGCACCCACTCAAGAATCAGGAATGTTCAGTAAAAAATGCCGCTGTCTGTAAGCATGGATGGAGTCCCTTACCTAGAGCAGTAAAAAGTGAAAATAAATTCTCCTGTTTATAAAAAAAAAAAAATTCATCTTGCTTCATAAAGCAAGCATTTATCTAGGTTTTAATAGGTGCCATGGCAACAATGTTACTGAGTACTCATAGGCACATTTTTTGAGAGAGGAAACAGGATGAAACAAAAACCTCATGGTTATGTGTGGACACAAGGACCTGCTGCAGAAAAATACAAATTCTCTTTCTTATTATTTCTGGGTGGCTATTTGCAATTGCCACCACATTCATATATTATCACTTAATACCATTGTTGCCCAGAAATACTGAAAAAGGGGGAAACCTGCTACAACAAGGACTGATTTTAAACATAGTTCAGAATTCCATTGTATTTGCATCAGTTAAAAGAGATGAAGAACTACTAAAGCTGATGTAGTTGCTATAGCAAAAACCCCAATACCACAAGATTTACATGTTCACTAAAACCTACACTTAAGTACCATAGTCCCTTTAAAATTATGCATGTCACAATCATCAGATAACTCTGGGTCTGGTCTTGTTCTGAAATAACTAATTTCAGCTTTTCACATTTTTCACATTTCACCTAGGAGTGAATGTTTCACCTTTTTTGAGCTCTGCAAAGCACCTGCATTTCTATCTTAATTCCAATATTCTAGCGTCAGTAAAAGGATATTGAAACTGGTATTTGTGTCCAAAGGGAATAGCTCAATATTAACAAATGGAACCTCGTTCCTGCAAGCTTACATGCACTGGTATTTGCGTGCAAAGGGAATAGCTCAATATTAACAAATGGCAATACACCATAATACTTACTGCAATAACCAGAAAGGGGTGGAGGGAAGAACCAATTAGAGGGAAGTCTTAGTACTTCCTCCACTTTTCCAATTAACCAGAGCCACATCTTTAGCTCTCTGCCTACAAAGCACTACTCAACCTCTTGTCTATGCAGAATCTGTTGCAATACCTGAGAAACAGTCTCTAAATCAAGATTCATTTTATCTAGATTCTGATTTCTGAACAAAAATCACACTCTTGCATTGAACTTTTAGTCCCTCTTTCCCAGTCACTTATGAATATCTTTATCATTTTTAGACCAAGGTGGAAATTTTAAAGAGAGTTCCTGAATGTTTCTTGTGAAATATGTAGCCAGAATATTTGATACCCTGAGAAGGCCGGAGTTAGGGTTCAAAAGTAGATTCAAATATGAAGAAATCCAAACTGGAGAGAATTACAGATCATCACGGTCTGAAAATCCAGCTGTTTATGGAGGAAATTTGTTTTTCCAAATACTCACTGTTCTCATTTTGCATTACTTGATAAAATTTGTTTCATTTTTGCTCAGATCATACCAGTTTATTTTTTGTTAATGCAAGAACCTTCCTGACCTTTGCAGCCCACATCTTCTGCCTGTTTCTTGCTTTCATTTTAGATCTGTTCACACATCCTGCAATGCTTAACATGGATCCTTGGGCCTGTGAAATTTGCTATATAACTTACATTTTTAAATCTTTCTCTCAATGTTTTCTTTTTGATTGTGTGATGCATGACAATGATCTAACCTTGTCACCCTTTTGCATGTATAGCTTTATGATGATGTGGAGATTTCACAGGATAAACAGTACATGCATTATTCTCAAGGGAAAAAAATTATCAGATAACCCAGCTTTATCATGGCATTTTACTGTTTTGTAATAAGACAAGATTTATGAATGAAATAATGTCTAACAGCAAACAGCATGTAAAAACTGGGAATCATAAAAGGCAGTGTCTGTTTCTTTGAGATTGGCAGGACCAATACTGAAGTCCAGTATTTCATAGCTCAGAATGAAGAAAAGACATGCTACTACTTTTCTGACTTCTTTGTGGCTCAGGAATAAAATATAGTGCCTTCCTATGAGAGTCTGGTTAAATAGATGGTTGCTTAGTGCAGCTGAGTCCCCTGTCTTTATGTCATAGATATATAATTAGTCTAAACCCTATATTTTCTTTAATAAGCCTTCAATTCATTAAAAATCCTCCCCTGCTTCAGCAATTTAGTTTACTTAATGAATTACTTATTTTCATTTCACATGGATTTGAGAATCTTGGCTTGCTACAGATTCTTGAAATACCTTTAGTCAGTCAAACATTACAGCAAAGGTCTGGGTTCCATCCATTGATAAGATACATCCATGGGCTGTATGAAATAAAGCCATATACAGTGTCCTTGTTTCTCACTCCTCACTGAGAAACAATTTCCAGCCACTGCTCTTACAATGAGTTCCAAGTGTGAATAAAGGTTAGAAACACATGTTCCTGAATCTTCAGGCAGACTGTAAAAATGGTAGGAAAAGATACAGCTTATATCTCCAGTTAGCCTCACTGGCAGGTCAGCTAAAATCATCCATTTTATACCTGTTAGGCTAAAAAAGGGGATTTTGCACCTTTCACACCAAGCACTCCATGCAGTCACAAACCCCATAATTACAGATGCAAAAGAATTATTGTTGATCTTCATTGGGAGTCTACCACTAATTTTACTACTGATTCAGGAGAGGAGAATGGTATTCTAAATATAGATTGTAATGAACAGAACAGGGGATTAGATCTTCCTTACTACATGAACTGGACACCTGAAAAACCTGGATTTATTTTCAGCAGACTAGCTTTTTAGCATACGTAAAGATCCAAGAAACCCACAGCTATGAAGTCTCTGGCAACAGCTACACACTGCTTGGAACTCTGAATCAGTGTAGATGGCATAAGTTCTTGAGAGAACACAGAGCAAGAAACTTCAGTACACAAGGTGATCCATATGGAAGACAACTACACTTGCACACTGCTTGTATAAGTTTCTACCTACTCACAGGGTGTTTAAGAAAGAATATATAGTGATTAGCTAATTTAATAACACGCTGTGCCATTTTGTGTCCACTGGTAGTTAGTTCTGTCTGGACAGAACAGCTGCTGGCACCCCTGCCTGTGTTCTGTCCCTGAATTTGCACACCTCTGACTGAGGGAGGACCTGACTGAAAAGCTCAGAGCAGCTGGAGGAAGCAGCTCCCCAACCCACCCAAGAGCCACAGCTGACACCACAGCATTGATTTGCAGGTTTCCAGCTTGAACAGCACCGAGCACCGTCTCAAACACAGCTCTGTGTGCTACCTGGCCCTCCAGCACAGAATATTTCATACATCCTTCAGTGCAGGCTGGGACCCTGAATCCAGATCAGAACAACAGAATGGCACTGACCAGCCTGCTTCACAGACAGTGCCTTCTTAAAGCACAAGATCCAAAAAGGGAGCATAACAAACTTCTCATTCAGTCAAGCAAATGATTTCTGTGCTGGCTGGTAAGTTTTGGCTGTTAATGGCCTCAAATCTCTTTTTCTGCATGTGCTCCATTTCAGAGACTGAAATGCTGAACAGCTCTCTGCTTTTTATGCCAGAGAGAGGCGACCATGCTGCTTTGGTTACACTGCTTCCTTCATAAATAAGCACTATATTCTATCTACATGTTCCACAAAAAGTTGGGCAGTGAAGTTTTCTAAGCATATTGTTCTTTCCACATTATCTCATTACTGTATTACCTTTTTAATATAATCATTGAAGTACCTTAACCATGTGTCCACGCTACTTGAGAAAGACAAAGAACTCAGTGCTTCTAGCTCAGCAAGTGAAGCAAGGGCACCACGGTTAGGTAGCACACAGTCACTGTAGCAAGTATTGCTGTTTCCCTGCTTCCCTTCGTGCCCATGGGCTGTGTGCTACAGCAAAACAGTGAATGAACATCTGATTACAGGGCAGAAACAAGCAAGCTGTTAGCAACTTGAGCAACTCCAGCAGAACAAAATGTGTAGTATCAGCTACGTGTTATCAAGAACAGAAAAGATGTATCAGTTCTCTCTGCTCCTTCCTATCAAAGGTCCAAAGCTGCTTTGTAGCTCTGGAACTGCCAAATCATCAATTGCACCAATACATAACAGGCCTGTGGAGATGCATTGCAGGGTGTAATGAACAAATCTGAGTATTGCAACACCTCTATGAATAGTTGTGGAGCTACTTGTAATATCAGAAACAGAGAGGAGTCAGCTTATAAAGACACAGCAGACCTATGTTCTTGCAGTGAGAAGTGTCAAAATCTACTACAGTAGCAGTGAAGCAAAGGGTTCAAAAGAAAAAAAGCACACAGCAAACAGGACCATTACTGGCCTAAAGTTCTGAAAACTGAGTGAGATTGATTTTTTCAGAAGCACACAGCAAACAGACCATTACTGGCCTAAAGTTCTGAAGAAAGTTGCCACATGACTGGATCTTTTAATATACCACCTAGGCTCAGTTATTTACTGATTTACCATACATAGTTCTGCATAAAGAACTAGATAGTTGAGAGGAAATCCTCCTAGTGCCAGGTTGCAACAGCACTTGAAACAATCAGAGTTACATCTTTTCCCAGGCTCTCTAGAGAAGAGATAGGCCAGGTTGCAATAGCACTTGAAACAATTAAGAGTTACATCTTTTCCCAGGCTCTCTAGAGAAGAGAGAAATTTAACTAGGGGAATGCAGGAGGGGAAGCAAAGTACAGATTAATCTAAGACACTGTAACAGCAATAGATGTCAGGCCGCTAATTTTTTCAATTATTTCCTTCCATTAAAGAAAATCAGCTCCCACCTCACAAAAGAAAGCCCCTATTATCAGCAGGCAGTGTTCATTTCACAAACATTTCTTATTCAATAACATAGTGGAGCAGGTAGCTGTATACAAAATTATTTATCTCTTCTGTTAAAATCCTTACAGAAATTACACAAGAAAAAGAGAAATCAGGAGACACAAAACTCTTAGTTTATTTTAATTATTATCCTGCACAGTTGCTTCAGGAAAAGAGAAAGCATCTTCTGAATAAATTTTTCTTTTCAAAAACTCAACTGCATCTTCATTTTTCATTTCCTGAAACTTCTTGTTCTGGATCTGTAAGAAAGTAAAAGGACAGGGTATATTATTTCTATTGTCCAAATTACCCTGTCCTACAAACAAGCGCTCAGCAATGAGAAGGCCACAGGAAGTTATTGTAGTCTGAAAACACTTGAATCATTGTGTCTATACAAATCAGGGAAATAAGCCAAAGACACATAGGTTTTTCAGGTTCAAACTAATAATTTACTGATAATGGTAAGTAGTAGCTTGTCTTTTAAGAGTTCCTCTTTCTTTTCTCCCTAGTGACAGCACCACTACCCTCGAACTAGAAATTATACACAATTACCACTCTGGAGAAAACCCACCATTCCTGGTGCATTCAATGTGCATGCATGAGTTCCTCTCTCTTTTTTCCCTAGTGACAGCACCACTACCCTCTAACTAGAAATTAGACACAGTTACCACTCTGGAGAAAACCCACCATTCCTGGTGAACCTTCATGCATTGTAGAACAAGGCCTGATCTACCAAACATACTCATCACTGTGCTGCTAACAGAAACAGAGACAGTAGCAGGGCTCTTCTCACCAGAATCACATGATAGCCCAGTTTATTTAGATGCCGCTTCTTCATTGCCAGCTTCCCCTGGGGGTGTGTTGTGCCCAGACAGAAACATTCAATGTGCATGCATTGTAGAACAAGGCCTGATCTACCAAACATACTCATCACTGTGCTGCTAACAGAAACAGAGACAGTAGCAGGGCTCTTCTCACCAGAATCACATGATAGCCCAGTTTATTTAGATGCCGCTTCTTCATTGCCAGCTTCCCCTGGGGGTGTGTTGTGCCCAGACAGAAAGCAGACACAGGAGCAAACAGAAAAGCCAACCTGCAACCAAGCAAAGTAGGGAAGACTTCACTGTACAAATGCAAAATAATCATTTATAAGACACTGATTCAATGATGTCTGTTAGCACTGCAGAATATACATGTGTCATTCTGGTAGGCGAAAGTATCAGGACAAACTTCATTATCCTCTTCTTTCTTCAGGTTTAAGTAATTTAGACTCTTTTCTTCCATGAGCTTCACACAAGCACCAGCATCTACAGCAGAATTAGGTACCTAGATCTCCATTTCTCCCACAATGAGAAGACACATTCAAATACATCATTCAACATTCTCTATTAATTTGACAGGTTCTGCATTTACTTTGATCCTTTGCTAATGATATTCATAATCAGTCACTTCCTGCCATAATAATCTATTTGGAAGGGTTTGGAAAGCTGAATGCCTTGGAACACTGAGTTTCTGTTACACAATTCATTAGCTCTCCTTTTATCAAAAAGCAAACTGTACAAAATACATTGCTGTGCAGTGATCCAGCACACAAATGTTAAGCAGTACCCAATTCTGCTTAAGCATTACTTAAATGATATATATCCTGCTTCAGTTACTGAGAGGTCAGTTTTCTACACGAGATTAAATTAATCACCTAAAATGTGGATATCATGATCCTTTTTATTCAAATTATATTTCAGTAGCTGAATTAACTGACATAACATACCACTGAGATGCAAGTTTTTGAGACTTGAGAGAATAAGTGAATGTTTAATTGGACAAATACTTTTAAAAAACCTGTTACCTGCATTCATGACAAGAGTATCAGACTACTGTGATGTTTCTTGCCTCTTTCTCTGAAAGGTTAAGTGCTAGCCTCTGTTAGAAGAAGGTATCGAGCTGGATGAATTGTTGCCCTGCACTGGCATGGCAACTTTTGGATATTCCAGTGAGCACAAATACCAACTGAGTCACCTACTTTGCTTCTGCAAATCAGTGAACCAAAGAAGTAACCGGATATGATACATGCAAATAAAACTAGCATGCTAGAAAAAATATGCAGTAAAAAAACCACCTCTGAACATGTGAGTCAGGATGATCATCTGTTGCAGCTATAGGGAGCACCTTCTTTCTGTCTGAATCCATTCTGATTTCAAAATCTGAAAACAAAACAACAAAACATTTAACTCTACAAGAGGTTAAAATTAATGTTGCCATTTGAACATATTAATTGTTCAAATTGTTCTCAAATGAGCAGCTCATTTGAATAAGTTAATAGACACTATCACTGCTCTAATTGCTGCTCTCTAATAATTAAATTATCACTGATAGCTTGCCCTCCCTGCAATAAATATAAAGCTATAGCTTGCCCATCTCAAGAAAAAAGTAAATTTGTTTCTGGAAACTGTAGATTTAAGCTTATGGAGTGAAATCATCATTTAAAGAAACTACTCTTGATCGCAGTCTGTCATGCCTACTCAGATTTTCCCACAATCCAATTCCTCATTAGAAATATTTAGGAATACAATTATTACTAGTACAGAAAAATTGGTAAGCTTGATTGCTGGCAAAAAAAAAATGTAAAAGAAACCAAAAGAAGTTATATTTCATTTCAAAAAACAAAGTAGAGTTTAAATCTTAGCCAGAACTCCAGAGAAGAAACAAGACAACAAAAGAGAAGAAAAGATAAAAAAAGACAGCTGCTGTTTGGCTCTGTTTCTAACATGATTTGGTGCTAACATGTCAACTCTGTCAAAGCTGGCCACATTGGATTTATGTACAATTAACATATGCTTGCTGATGCCTGAAAAAGTGTCCAAAGCAGCTTTGTAAACAAGAAAAATCATAAAAGTTTTAGTAAATTGACTTAAAAACTTTAATAGAAGCATTATTAAAAGTAGATTCACCAATCAATGACATCATTTGTTAAATTACTGTATCTTCAAAGTGTTAAACTTTTAATCACTTGCACCCTATTCAAATTTATTTCCATCTTCTCATTTATCATCTTACAAATCCACATTAACAGTATCACTTCATACCAATATGATATCTGTATGGCAGCTGAACATTTTGCCGAAACATGTTCTCATCTCCCAGAAGTTCTATCAGTGCCTCCTGAGCCTTTCTGAGATTAAGAGATACTAATGAGGACAAATTCTCAGTCAGCACAAAGGCAGGCTTTGTGAAAGAAGGGCTGTCAAGTTCCATACACGTTTTCACACAGCGAAGCATCACTGTGTTTTGTTCCTTAAGATCATCTGAAAAAGGATACAAAAAATATTACATGCAATATATTATCCCACAGAATTTTTCATTTCATTATCATTTATAGTCTGGTTTAGCACAGCAAAATCCACTTGACTAGTCTACTACCTGTACAAAATTTTTATATGGAAACTAAATTCTTCTACAAACCATTCCAAGGACCTCACTGTAACTCAGGGCATTCCAAATCCCACTTTTACTCCTGACTCCAGGTAATAAAGTTAGTTTGCAATGGTTAAGACTGCCTGTGTTTAAGTGCACAGCTACTCTTAAACTGTTGCCACCACGGGGCCCAAGACAATAAGCCTGATTCCCTAGTGTACACCCAGATCACTCAGATCACCATCACTACATTAGCTTTGTCTAGAGGACTTAAAATTTAATATTAATCATGCTTGTGTTCTTTATTTCTGATCTGCTAACACAATTACAACAAATTACATACACAGGCAGACATCCTGTTTAAAACAAGAACATGACAAAGTGAGGTCTGACCTGGCAGTATAAGTTCATCCTTGCTGTCCTTTTGCAGCAGCTCATCGAGTGCATGGTGGGGAAGATATCCTAAGATGCCAAGTGAATACACTGCCTTCAGCAGCTCTGTGTTGGAAATCTGAGGCAGGCACTTATTCAAGCAGCTATGAAGAGTCTCAAAAAACCTTTTCCAAAAGAAGAAGAAAAGTATCTAAGCACACATAAGGCCACATGAAGTACATATTTCTAACAAAAATACAACTTAGAAATCTTTATTATCTTGCATAATAGTATTTTGTGTTATCTAACATTAATGTTTGATTTTTACTTTGAGGATACAGCAACTTAACAACATGTTTAGTTAGTCTGGAACCTGTTTAGTCTTTTAGTTAGAGAAAAAAAATCATATTTAGAAAAAATATGATAAGACACAGCAATTTACTTTACAGATGAATGAAACAGGATTATGAGCTCTTTCACAAATAAAATTAAATACTAGTTGCCATACATTACTCTGTAATGACTATGTAACATCAGGCACTTTAAATGAAAACCTACAGATCCTTTTGGACTCTGGGAACATGGTTGAGTCGTGAATACACTCGAAGAACGATCAAAAGGTTTTTCAAGTTAAGGAAATCAGGGTCTTCTGTCACCTTCTCAGCAAAAACATCCAGCAACTCAGTAGGCTGAAAGCCAAGTGTCTCACAGGCAGAGAGAAAAAGGATAATCTAAAAGAAAAGATAGTTTTATAAGTCAAAAAAAAACAATGAAGTTGATCCTACCTGTTGATTTCATAGAAGACATTTTTAATGAAAGCAAATTTTTCAAAACTTTTGTTTCTTTATCAATAAATAGAATAGCATTTTAAAAACATAACAGCTTCATCAAATTGATATTCATAAACA
Organism: Passer montanus; assembly: GCF_014805655.1. Taxonomy (NCBI): domain Eukaryota; kingdom Metazoa; phylum Chordata; class Aves; order Passeriformes; family Passeridae; genus Passer; species Passer montanus. Next base: position 2,981,333 of record NW_024356504.1, read on the forward strand.
TTTGTTCTCCAAAGATCAAGCACAAACATGAAGGTAAGATGGAAGCATCAAATACTCTATTAGTACCACTATAAATTATTTGGTCTCAAACAATTTACCTGTCTTTTGTCCCAAAGGTAGGCAGTAGAATTAACATAGTCTGCTAATGCTGAAAACAGTTTCACATTACGGTACTGGAGAGTGTAACAAGCTTCCAGAATGAGAATTAACTGCCGAAATGGAACATCATGGACATTTTCTGCAACAGAAGATCAAAGAAGGACAAATGATAAAAAGCAACAGGAGCTGTGGGTTGGAGATGTCGAGACATTGTAGGAACAGTTTGGTTAAAGGATGGAGGAGGGGAAAAATATGATAAGAAACTGTGGAAGACTGTGACTAGCTAGGCAAAGCTCAACTGAGCTAAAACACATTAAGAAACCAAGAGACAGAAGAAACCAAACTGAGCCAGAATCAAGCTACAATACATTAATCAGCAAAAGGGAACAAATTAACAAAATAAGCAAGAAGATTGTGTTCCCAGGATGCCTTCTGTTCTGCGATTTTTGATTTTCAGCATGCACCAAAAAAATGCTGAAGAAAGTCACTGCTCCCTCTGTGTATGCCACCTGGCCTGAGTGCTGAGTGTGGTGAAAGTCCTATGGGAGAAGGCAGGATGTGCAATTAAACATTGTGTCCTAACATATATGAGAGACCAGGACAAATAAAGACTGTACAAGCAGCCTCGACGCTTCTGGGTAATTTCTATTAAGAATGCTATTTTGCTACCTTCATGCTTTTTGAGACACAAATTCTTATGTATTTTAAGCATGAATCAACACATACTGACCACATATACTTAAGCAATGTATTGGCAAGGTATAGAAAGAGGTGAAAGCATTAGCTTTCATTTAATATTTTTATGGGCTACAGCATGAGGTTATTAAGCAGTACCCAATAATTATATCCAGTAATCAAGGAAATGCTATTTTCCCTTTAGTTTACCAACTAATCACACTAAGTCACCAATCCATCCTGTAAGTTCCCAATTTCCAATTCAAGTTTTCTTACAAAATTTTATTTGAAATCCTTTTTCCTTGCTAAAATTAAATTCTTTTTCTTAAATCTGTGTACAGAAAAAATTAAAGAAAAATATGTAATTCAGATAAATGTTAAGAAGAGCAGAGATGACAAGAGCTATTTGCTTTTATTATTGATCAGTAATTTTCTGTCCTGCTGCTTGTCAAATGGCTCCACATAACTATAATATCCTGTAAAACAAAGATGTTTCCTGAGTTTTAAAGGAAATCAGAAAAGGGAGATGAGACAATAATTAGAAAGAATTTGGTATAAGGAAGGGAAATTCAATTAACATATTTTTTTCTTACCCTGGATCTTTTTACTGCAGGGATTCAGGATTGGAAGGGAACAATAATTCATTGCAGCAAGAGCCAAAAACATACGCTGCGCAGTCAGAAGAGTCAAACCGTCTATTTCTCTCACAACTGCCATCTAAAGTGAACCAGAGTTTATTAAATCCTTCATTCTTCAGGTATATTATCATTGCTTTCTGGTGAAGACATTATCACCAAAACTTTCCCAAAGTCCTTAGTTCAGATTTATAGGAAAGAAAAAGAAGCAAAAAACAGTAAAAGCATATAATAATTAATGTCAATTTCTTAATACACAATTATAGTAGGTCAAGTGCTCTAGAAATGTGTCACTACACAAGTTTCCAGGAATTTGCATTTATATGGCTATTTTGAAACAAAAAAGCCCTCAGTAAAGGTCATTTCCAAATATGGTGAATACACATCTACCAACTCTTAAGAAAGAAGCAGAAATAAAACAGATACAGTTAACTTAAAAGTTCATAGTAGTCCAATTATAGTTTTGCATGTGCATGAAAACTGTAAGCCTCCAAAGTGATTCAACGGTGTGTGAGTGGCCTGTATTTTATACAAACACCCAGCTACGAATGTGGACTGAGGCAGAGTCAGCTTTGATGCCAGAAAGGAGATTTCATTTATCAAAGCCATCATTACCTTGATACAAATGACAGTAAAAATGAAAATACAAATTATATTGACTGTTAAAATACAATATTTTTACTGTATACATATCAGAGGTTGAATACAAAATGCATCTATAAGAAATTGCCCTGTAAAAAACAGCACACTGTGGGCTCAGAAAATTAAGTGCTCCCTTTAGTTAACAAGTGGAAATACTATTTTCCTCTCAGTTTTATGGTGTTTCATGAATGCTATTAAAACCTCTGATGTCAGAGTCCTACAGTTATGAAAACACCAGCAGGCTCTGTTTGAAAGGTTTCCAAAAGGGATTTTAAACCAGGGGACAAAACCCAGTACACCCTGCCATAAAACCAGCAGCCTGCTCCCAGCCATTGTATTTCCCAGGGAACCTATCTCATACACAGAAAAGCAAGACCATGAGCTTGGGGAGTTCTGGCATCTCACTCCCACCAGTCCTCCTGCCCTGTACAGTCACTGGACACAGCCCCATCACAGACCAGTTTTCTGTCACCTCATCTTCAGCCACAGGCTGGGCAAGGGAACAAGGAAACAGCCTGTAAGCTCTTCTATGAACCACCATGTGGCCAACCCAAAGAGCTGAGGGCACTGCTGTTTTACTGCCTCAATTTGTTTTGTTACCAGCCTCCAAATGTAAGTTCTTCCTGCAGATATAGCTGGACTCTGATGCATATAGCAAATACAGTTATCTTTCTATTACATTTTCTCTTTCAGTGTCTGCAAAGAACCATACACAGTTTATAAACTATGCAAGAGCACAGGCTTTGTGGAAGTAACAATGAGCCTCCAACTAACTTTACCTCTAATTTCTTTTTCAGAAAAACTGGAGCATCTCTTCCCAGGCATTTCATCAGGTTTTGCAGAATAAAGATGTCTCTGATACTTGAAATGCGCTGCTCTACTAGTAACCTGATGGAGAAACACACACAAGAGCTCTCCTCATTCCAGCAGAAACAGGTCAGTACCCCCATTTTTCTTCACTGATGTAGCCCCCAAGTGAAAGCTCTAATTCCTTGCTCCTCTCCCATCTTCCTTTTTTTGAAATGCTGACATAAGTCTACATGACATAGCTGCAGCACAGATATTTTACACATAGAAACAATTATAAATGCTTTCTTAGTGTTAATCCTGATAGATGAATTGTTGTTGCTGATACATTTAACAGCAGGGGCACCCAACCAGACTGCTCAAGTGACAGTGCAAATATGAGTGCTGTTCAGCCTCAAGGAATTAACACCCTTCTGCAGAAAATGAAAATTGCACATTTTTATCTTTAAATCATTGATGTGCAGGCAAGTTCTGAAACAGACAGGAAACTGGATGTCAGGAATGGACACAGACAACAACTGGATGCAAGTGAGGAATAAAACCAAACAGACAGTGCTGTGGGCTGAAAAGGAGATAACAAGGAGATCGTCCACACAAGATGAAGGTGCACTCCTAGCACCTCCTCTTCTGGCTCAGTGGCTGGCATTGTAATTGTTATGTCTGAACCACCCTTAAATATACCTGCACAGGTAAACATATCTACAGAAATATTAAGTGTCACTTTTTAAGGCAGTGGACTGGTCTGAAACTCATCCCTGCAAATGTGCCAGAGCTCCAGACATCAGGACAGAAGAGTGTAGACGGGACTCCTGCTTTGCACCAACTTTTAAGAGCTGTGTACCTGTGCTTCCAGGAGAACCTGGTTTTTGGGTATCACATCAACTTTCTCAAAGCAGAACGTGATACAGGGTCAAAAGTACTAATCCATGGCAAGTTTTGTGATAGCTTCAGTAAAATCAATCTCATGGGAGTGAGCAGATTTGTTACACACGTAAATGGCATGGGCCCAGAAAAAAGCCAAAGAAGTTATTCTGATCAATCACTACACAGAGGGCTTGCTGGACACAACTAGTCTTCATCTGAATTTTCACTTACTGAAGCTGTAAGAAAATATTCCCAGGCTGTTAAACAATGCTTTTCATCATGAAAAACCAGGTCCCTAAGATAGTCTCATTACCTCCTGTCTGCATACAGATGAAAAAGGAATAGATATGTGAAGGGACTTGATCAACATCACAAAAAAACTACACTGGAGCAGCTGCAGTCAGAACACAATCCCCTGCAGACTAGTACCCTTTACCATTGGAAGCCTTCCTCCTTGAAACTGCAAAGACAGTGCCAAAATTCACTAACACAACTCTTTTCTCATGTGATCACTTAAATCCTAAAACCACAGAATGTATTTTACGTGCAGACATACCCTTGATGATTTCTAACAGACAAGCATTTAAACAACATTTAAATATCAAGGACACATGAAAGATATATTTTTCTCACTGTAATCCAGCTTGAAGAGCGCTCACATTCTTGTCTTTATCCATCCCTGCTAAAGTAGTTGCCAAAACTGAGATACATCGGTTATCAAGTTGATTGAGCTTCTCCTGTTAAAAAGTTTTGACAATGTCAGATTACTTCAAATCAGTAAAAGTTTCAGAAAAGAAAAACACCACTTTTAATTTGTAACTGCCATTTTCTTTTTCCCCCTGAAAAGTCAGTTGACAAGCTTTATTTCTGCAGAACCCACAAGGTCTCACATCAGTCAAACCTAGTTGATTTGGAAGAGGTAATGATTCAAATTTTGAGATTTCTCCTCTCTTTTAAATCAGGCAGTGGTTTCAAAATTAAGGAAATTAGAAGCACACATGAATTATGGGAACTGTTTCCATGGAACATCAGCCTAAACCAGGGATACAATCCAACTCTCTCTGATGCTGCACAGCTTCCCAGAATTACCCAGTGGTCATTCAGCCCAAATTTCGGAGAAGGATTTTCACTCACCTGGCACACTCTGAGCAGGGTCTGGAGCAGGAGTGTGTTCTGCGGCACGCCGAGGCTCACCAGGGCGTGCAGGCTGAACACCAGGTCCCCGCGCGTCATCCTGCGCGCCTCGCGCAGCAGCTGCTGGCACAGCTTCACGAAAGCCGGGTGCTCGAAGATCAGCTGCTTCTCGTAGCGCTGCTGCTCCTCCGACAGGCTCTTGAAGAGCCTCCAGGCCGTGGTCAAGGAGTTTGTGTAGTGCTTGATGGAAACGGCCGCCTCGGCAGCCAGGTCCAGGGCGTCGCTGGGACAGGAGCATTTCTGGAGGCTGCTGAAGAACGGGTCGCTGGGATCCACCGCATGCTTCGCTTTGAAGCTCCCTGAATCATCCAGCTTTTCAACTGCCAAGGAGCTCTGGGAAGCCTTCTCACTCACCAAAGCCTCTGCACCTGTGCTATAAACATCTGTCTTTTGAGATGCAAATCGAAGAGATGATCCATGCAGAGAAGGCAAAATATTTAAAAGTAATTTCCTGAAGTTCGCATTTCCTAAGGGATCCCTGTATCTGCCAATCCATGAAATGTGTTTTCTTGTTGTGGCTGAAGATTTGGGAGCGAGCACAGAACTGTACCTATGCACACATCTGACAGTATTTAACAAATAACTTATTTTATTATTCATCTCTGCTAATGCCTCATGAATAGATTTGAAACGGCAATTCAAAGTAAGGGATCTGATGACATTCTACCAGTGGAAACAGTTCTGGAGAAACTGCACAAGATCGCTCATCTGTAAAAACAATCGAAAAGTTATGGATTAGTTACCAGACTTTCAATTCCCCCAGTTGCAATTGCCAAATCTGCACACTTTTACAGGAAGGGAGAAGATCTGGTAAAAGATCCCCGGAAAATGGTTGGCAGAGAGGCTTTTATTTGCTCTCCTACATTCCAGTCAAACATCTCAGCACAAGGACAGCCCTTGCCTCCTCCTTGCTGCTCTGCCCGGAAGCGGAGTCTTCTCCTAAGGGACGTTTCCCCAGGCACACGCGTCTCCCGACAGGGCTCCGGAGGGTAAGGGGATCCCAGCCGCCAGCCTGTCCCAGCCCGCCCGCCATCCCAGGGCACAGCCGCCATCCCAGGGCACAGCCGCCACCCGCCAGCCTGTCCCAGCCCGCCCGCATCCCAGGGCACAGCCGCCCTCCCGGGGCTCCCGCGGCCGCCGCTACCTCGCACGCGCGCCGCCCTGACACCGGGCCCGGCGCGCCGCGAGCTCCCGGCGGGCCGCGCGACGCGGACGGTGCGGGCCGAGGGTCAAACTGCCCCGGCGCGCGGCGCGTTGCTGAGCAACGCCGAAGCGGCCGTTGGAGGGCGGCGCGCGCATGGCCAAGTTCGTGGTGGCGGGTGAGGCGCGAGCCGGGAGCCGGGCCGGGCGGCAGCGGCACCGCCACCTTGTACCGGGAGCCGGGAGCCGGGCCGGGCGGCAGCGGCACCGCCACCTTGTACCGGGAGCCGGGAGCCGGGGGGGTGCAGCTCGCCGTGCTCGCAGCAGTCGCCCCAGTCTGCGGGCTCAGCCCCGTGCCCGTCTTTGCGGCTCTCCGGGAGCCTCGGCGGTCCCGGGTCAGCGTTCCCCCTCACCCCGGCAGTGAGGCGTCGGCATCTCTGCTGCTGCCCCACAGGAGTGGCCTCCTCGGCCCCTTGGGCGCTGGCTCGGGGGTCTTTTTCACCTGCAGAATTACTTTTCCTTAGCTGGCTCACGTTAAACAATGTTTGGTCTTTTAAGCCCTTGTCAGTGAATGACAAAATCTTGCCATTGTGCTGCTGTTGCTATGTTCACAGGTAAGGCAAACTGCCCTTACTATGCCAAAGCTGAACTCCTGGCTGACTATCTCCAGACTAACTTGCCCAGCTTCAGGGTTCACAAGATTACTCAGCACCCTGACAAGTGGGAGGTAAGAGATTGTAAATCAAGTCGCTGGTAGGTGCTCCAGTGTTCTACAAACCAAGAAATGTGCTTATCTGCAGTATGTTTCTTCTTCTGTTAGTGGTTTGCTGTGTAGATAGAGATGCTGCAGAAGCAGCTCTGGCTGTGAGAGCCAGCCGGAGGAAAGGTTACAATGTTTTGAGCAACTGACATCTCTGAGTTTTACCACAGAAGATGAGCACAAAGTGTGGACCAGCCTCAAGCTGTATTACGTCAATAAAAAGTTTTTGCTTCTTTGCTTGGTTTTCTGGGGTATTTTTTAAAGTATAAATGACTGTTCAGCCTGTAAATCTTTTGCTCACTGTGATTACATATACCTTCAGAGTTCTTACTTGTCAAGAGCCTTTGTGGCATTCAAGGGCTTTGAATTGCAGTGGAAGTATGAAGTTAAATATCACATATTTGTTTACAGTATGGATGTGCCTTATGCTGTAGACATGCTGCCTATAAGGCTCTGAAAAAAACTGCAGTCTTACTCCATGAGATAGACAGTTCTGTGGTATTTATTACCTTGTGTATTTTGCTTTACACATCCACCAAGTAACTTGAACAGTTAAGTGAAAAGCAATTAACCTCTTCACCTTACTTACCTTCTGTGGCTGAGTGAGAATCCTCAGATTACTCGCTGCTCCACAACATTGCTGTCTTCTGTACCACTAAGACAACTAAGTGAAATCAAGACTTTGAGGTGAGCTATCCCAGTGTATCACCATTCCTTTTGTTATTCCTGCATTTTGTACCCACTGGTAATTAAATTCTGAAGCACCTTGTAATTATATATTGAGAGGAAATAGTAAGAATGCTTGTAGTTGTAATGTTTAAATGTTATCAAATATAATGTATTAAAACATCTGGTGGGGATGTCATCAGCAGTGGCTTCATGACATTTGTGAAACAAATGGATGGCAACACAGCCAGTCTCCTATCATTTGGAGAGAACTGCTGGACCGTGGAGGGAAGGGTCAGCTTCTGGGAGGACTTAATGATTTTCTGGAATATGCTCAGGTAATAAGCTGCCTTTAATACTGTTAAGCCCATGTTTTACAACATTGTTGTTCTTTTTTTCTCCTTCAAACGTAAAATAAAGCCATTGTTAATGTTACCTTGGTGGGTTTGGACTGCCATTTGCTTAGAGATCATCCTTTTTGTTCTTAGCAATATTACGGCATCACTTCCATGATGCTGAGTGAGGAAATGTTAGACATTGCTGAGGAGAACCTGCAGGCATATCTTGAAATTGTAAAAGAGGATGAAGAGATTAAAAGTCTTATCAATCCTATGCAGATCTGGATTACCAGGTGAGAGTGAAGAGAGTATCTGTGAACTTTTACTCTGTTCAGAAGAATGCACTCTTTCCTATCACATATAAGAGGTGTAACCATCTGAAGTTAATCACAAATCCCTATAATTTCATGATTTGACTTGGTTCTGCACCCTCACTATTAGTATTTAACTTAGTAATTAGTATATAACTTAGAAATAATTTATGGTTTTGTTACATTTTACACCAGTTCAAATGGAGGGTATGAACAGGCATCATTTAGACTTCAGATCAGTTTAGGGAAAGCGAGTATTTACAAAATAAGCTAAAAATTTTATAGTGCAACTACCTTGCATTAGATGTTGTTGGAAATATTAGAGTAGGTAAAGAGTAGATCTTTATGTATAGAAATTCCTGTGTTTCTAGTAGTCCTAATAGAGCACCTTAAAAAATTGTGGTTCTATAAAGACATAAATTTTAAGTGGTGGCATTGACTGAAATACGCAGGATGGAGGAGCCTTCAAATGAAAGGCTTTGGAAATGAAAGGAGGACCCAACTCTTTTAATTCTTAACCTGTTAAAATGACAAAAAGAGCAGTAAAGGATACAAGCTAATGGTACTTTTAATGTAATCAAGTACAAAATAAATACCTTTTTGTTTAGAGTAATACTTCCAAACAAGCAGTGGTTCATTGTTAACTGTACCTTTTTCTACATCCTTTCTTACCAGTGCATCAGTTCCAATCTGTTATCATCTGATCCCACTGTTGGCAAATGGAGAAGTGTTTGGGATGACCACAGAAATCAGTATCCATTTGCTTGACAATGAGCAGTTTAAAGAAATTCTTCGCAGTATTGTAATGGAAGCTGAAGACATGGCATTCCCACTTCTCCGCAGTATTTCAGAGCACACAAAAATAGATGAGGCTTTTATTGATGCTGATATTATCATTGTTCTTGATGATGTCCTCCTAAACCTTGAAATCCAATCCATTGAGAGCTACATCAGAGAAGTGAGTGAGATCTGCCAAGTGTATGCTCCCTTGATTGAGAAGAATGCCAAGAGTGAAGTCAAAGTCATTTCATCAGGAAAAACCTTTGTAAACCTTAAGGCAACAATGTTAAGGACATATGGCCCATCCATTAGGCCTGAAAATATCATTGCCATTTCAACATCCTGGGAAAGTGCAGCTAAAGCCATGCTGGCCAGGAAGCTGAATATGAATGCAGCAGGTGAATGTTTCTGTAGCCTTTGGGGATTTCAGCACACCTTCGAGAGTGTATATTTAATTCCAGAACACAGTTGATGTGCATGCAGAAATGCACAGCGGTGCACGCTCTGAATTTCTTGGCTGTACAGAATGCCAGAGTCTTTGCTTGCTCTGAGATGCAGCCCTGCCACTCTGGTGTGTATTTCATACTGGAGATATTCTAAGGAAGACAATTGTTTTGCAGATTGGGAAGTAGGACTTCAAGACTGCATTTGCACTCTGTAGTGCATTGTTGTTTTGCAGCTGTGAATAAACATGACAACATACTGCTGTGCAGATAATGAGAGTAAAGTAGAACTGTGTTGTAGTCTTATTTTGAGGTTAATTAACTTCCATTTTGAGGTCAATTGTTATAGCTTCATTATATTTGTACAGTTCTGCACTGCATAGCAAAGGGGTGTTCTGACAATCTGCTCAGCATCAGGATTCTGTAAGTGTTGCATAGCTAGAACTGGTCATTGATGACAAGTCTAGATATTTTGGAGCCTAATAAAATAGAAAAGCAAGTTGATAAACTGAATAGTCTATCAGCAGGTTATTTGAGAAAATCCTTTTGCACCAAAGCAGGTAGGTTTTTTAAATTTTTTTTTTACTGTTTATATATTTGTTTTTAGAGGATTTTAAAAGGAACATAGCTGTATGTTTGCAATATGATTTGTTACTATTTTAAGAGTTGAATATTTACTAGATTTTGTCTATTATTTACAGTAACATGATATAAATTAAAGCTTCTTTTTCAGCTTGTGATGAGGTCTCACATGTTAGGGAGAACTTGGTTGCATTTTTCAGATCAAATAATTTCTGCTAGCAAGGCAGGGCACAGATTTAAATAATTAATTTTGAAAAGGATTTATGAAGCCCATTTTTCTAAAAGTATTTGTCTTTTCACTTTCCTTTGTTACAGGAGTTAGAGATGTGATTGTTTGGGGCAATATTACTGGGTCTAACTACATTGATTTGTCACATGCAAAACTTTATGGATATGACTGTGCTATTCGGGGCCCTCCTAATTTTCAACGTCCTTTGTTGAATATGATTTATGATAGGTACAGTACAGATTTATTTCTTTCAAGTAGAATTAAATAACTTTATAAAAGTTAATAAAATAGTTTATATATTTATAGATTACAAAATTAAAAATAATTTTAATCCATGGTTATCTGGATTATCTAATAAAGCATTGATAAATGTTTTTGTTTTCAAGAATTTTTCTTTACTGATTGGCACTGTACATAAAGGAAAACACAAACCGAGTTACTCCATTTGCAAAAGAAGTTGGGTAGATCCTAGTGCTGTGTGTTGCACTCTCCTGCCAACTCTGTTTATAAGTATATTTTCCCTACATTTTAAATGGGTTTCTCTTATATCATGAGCAGTTTATAAGAAGTGATGGAAGTCCAGGTAGTGATTTAGATGTCTAGTTTGCATGAAGGAACTTTGAAATAGTATTAAACAGATTTCTGAACCTGAATTACATGGAATAGGCCTGAGCATACTAATGTTGTCAGTTTCCCAAAACAGAGAATTTGGTAATATATGTGAAAAGGAGCAGCTAGATAGCTTCCTGTGGAAAGAACAGTAGCAGAGAAAGGGTGGGTGCAGTGAGAGGGCAGCAGATGTTAGATACAGCCAGGCCTGCCTACCTGGAGCTCCCAGTCTGGTCTAGACTTAGCATTTACTGGAGAGCAGACATTTCTATGTTCTAGGCTTGTACTGAACCCCGCACAGGCAGTCTGGTTCATGGCTGGGTTCTTACTGAAAACAGTAATATATAAATTATTTATAAAATATGAAATTGCACATAATTTATAAATTACAATAATAATAGAGGTTATGACTTGAGTAAATGGTCTTTCATAGGACTTGCTACTTTTTAAGCTACATTTTTTAGACCTTTTTTTTCTGTCTGTAAAAATGCCTTGCTTTCAACACTGATGTTTGAGTAAGTTTTGACTATTTTCTTTCCTCAGGTTTAGTTTTCTTTTTCTCTAGGAAACTACTCTTCCTGCAGTCATCTTAGTTTTTCATGCCTTTTTTCTGCATGTTTTGTTGGTAGCGAATGGCTGCATTCAGAAGTGCTGTGTGCACAGAGCACGCTGAGCTCCCGGGTGTCCCATTGCACAGGGATGTTACCTGCCCATGCAATAGCCACGGTACTGCGGTACTGGTACCATGCCTCTCCTTCTGAGGAGATCATTTCTGTGGGAATACTCAGTGAAGGTAAAGCTAGTTTTGCTTCACATGTTCTCTTGTAGCTTTGCCCTGCATATAATAGCTTTCCCCATCTATAATGTTATTTTTAAATCAATATTTTTCATTTAATAAAATGTGGTAAAACAAATCATGTGAGGCTAAGAGTTTGTTTCATCATAAGGACTTCCAAATCTAACAGAGCTTGTGATAATGCTCACTTTTTACAGGCATCTCTTAGGTTAATGTTGTCTTTTTGCAGATGATCTCTTAGTCTTTTAGTTTAAATGCTTTTCTGATGTACGTGTTTTGTACAATAACTCTTTATAGTTCTTAGAGCCTAGGCTATGAAAGTGGGTTCTTCTTGTGTAGTCATGTAAACCAATAGGTGGAATATTTCACAGCAACCATTTAACCCTTATGAAATCAATCATTTTCCCCCTATTTTTAAGATGTACAATCAATACACACACAACTGTGGTATTACAACACAGGAAAGACACCTGTTGGAGATGGTCCTGAGGAGAGCCACACAAAATGATCACAGGGATGAATGCCTTTCTTATGAAAACAGGCAGAGAGAGTTGAGGTTGTTCATCCTGGAGAAGAAAAGGCACTGGAGAGACCTTGTAGCACTTTCCAGTGCTTAAAAGTTCTTATAAGGAAGATGGGGACAAATGTTTTAGCAGGACCCATTGCAATAGGACAAGGGGCAGTGGATTAAAAGTGAAGGAAGGTCAATTTATATCAGATTCAATTAAGTTTTTTACAATGTATATGGTAAGACACTGGAACAGGCTGCCCAGAGGGGTGGGAGACACCTCAGTCCTGGAAACATTCAAGGTCAAGTTGGAAGTGGATCAGATGGATTTGAAGATGTCCCTGCCCATGGCAGGAGGGTTGAACTGGAGACCTTTAAAGGTCCCTTGCAGCCCAAACCCATCTGATGCTATGATTCATGCACATCTAACTAAAGTACAAAGTTACAGTAAAAGAGACATTCTTTTTTGAACTGTACATTGAAAAAGGCAGTGTCCATTTATAATGAGATCTTACAGTTGTAGACTTTTGCAAGTCTGTAGGACTTAATGTTGACATTGGTGAGGATGTAATCAGAAATAACATGTTTTGTCCTTTTTTCCCCCTCTTCTTTAGGTCAGTTTTGCATTCCTGAAGGAATTATCTTCTCTATGCCAGTGAGGCTCCAGAATGGTAATTGGGAAGTCATGACAGAATTAGAAATTAATGAAACGACCCGAAAAGCTCTAGGACGCTTATCCCACGAGCTGGTTCAGGTGAGGGTTACTTGAGTCTCTCAGTGTATGCCCGTTCTGCCACCTATGGGCACGTTGTGATACAACTTTGAGCACAGACCTTTCAGTGTTAGATGTACAAACTGCACACATGCACTTATGCATGGTAAAGACTGGGTACTTATAAGTGTAAGGTAGTATTTGTGTATTGAAATGAACAGACAACTGTTCTGCCCAAAAGGAGATGATAAAACAAGTTCACCTATGTACATGTAGAATTTGCACTCCAAAGTTCTGCAGGCTTTGTGCAGAACAGAAATACTGCCTTTCATTCAATGTTTCTACATTCTATGTTGATTTTTCTTATTCAGAGTTTTTATATGCTAGAAGACATATTTTTTGCATTTTTATGGCTGTAACTTTGCATGAATGAAGGCCAGACCTTACTAGAATTAGGGATTTTTCAGAAAATACAAGATCATTGAGCACTATTTTCATCATAAACTTCTTGTCACTAGTGAGACAAAAAAATTTATTTGTACTATAGAAATATTTTAAAAGACAGGTCCCAAACTCTACATTACAGCTTTAATCAGGTTCTGTGATCTTCAGTCATAGTAGTAATGTGTAAGAATTATTTTGTTTTAACATATTTTAAGTTTGTGCTGGAAATTAGAGTAGATTAAAAGAATGGGTGGTATTAAAATACACTTTTTCTTCCATTTAGGAAAAGCTCGTTGCACTAAAGGAAATAAATGAAATGCATCCATATGAAGCAGAATAAAAACTCCACATCTTCTCCCAAGTGTTTCTTTGCTGCTTTTCCTATTATTTTGCTTTTCAAGTTCTCTGTCCTCATTCATCAAAATAAGAACAAATGAACTCTAAAGCATGTTTTAGTTTGAGGTTTTTTTTTCACTTTTTCTCTATTTTCAGGTTGTGAAATTCTTGCACTTTTCCAGTGTTCTCACAATTTCTTTCTAGTTTTCATTCCTACAGACCGTTTCCCTAATTTCTTTTCTTTCTCCCTTCCTTCAGATTCTTTCCAGTACTTTTATATTAGCCTGTTATTTACTATGAGCTGTTCTTCACCATTAAGGATGGGCTGAAGAATGGGGAAAATATTTTGAGTTGGATACCCAGACCTTCTACTGAGCACAAAGCCTTTTGTTATCCATACTTGTTTTTTTGGGAAAGGACTAAAGACACAGTAAGATATTCTTGATGAATGCAGAATTTAATTATTTGGCTAACCATGACCTTGTTTAACCCAGACAGGGAATTCCCAGTTAGATAAGAGCATCCTTCCCTGTCTGCTCTCTACCTGTATGGCACTGCTGCTCTGTAGAGCTGTCCCATTCCTCCTGTGTCAGCGTTAAATGCTAAGCAGAGGTCTTCCCACTGCTAGCAGCCATGTGCTCAGTTGTGGCCTTCTCTTGTGATGTCACTATCAGGTGTTCAAGTATTCCCAAAGTGCCCTGCTTTATCTCCTTGCATGTGGAAGTACTTTAGGAGGCTAGCAAAAATAGCTCATGTTTTGCTTTTTTTTTTAATCACAGAAATGGAAATCTTGCCTACTGGATCACTTTAGCTAGAGTTGTCTGGAGGAGAAAATGCTGGAAAGTCCCATATTAAATAAGGTTTCCATTGCCCAAAAGAGCAAACTAGAAAGAAAGTCTAAGCATTGCTGTAGCTTTTGCTGTATTTTCCTCATTTAAAATGAGCATAAGAAATCTCTAGGTGAAAAAGTATTTCAAAACCAGTGAATGTAACATTTTTAACCTGTAGGCCAAAGTAAAATTCCTACTGATTTTATTGAGTTTAAGATTTCATTTGCATCCAACCACTTACTTCTTCAGACCAAGAAACTATTGCAAAAACAGTTTAATGCCTTAAATGTTCATATGGAAATATTGAGCAGAACTCTCTGTCACAGAGTAGAAGTTTTGTAATTCCAAATATTTTTTTCAGAGGTACTGAAACACAGTACTTTTGTAATAAAGTATGATTTTAGGCAAAATTGATTTTTAAAAGAAAAATATGTTTATACATTTCCTTAGTGGCAAGTTCATCTTTGTTTCCGTGTTATCCTTATTTATTTAATGAGTTTCAAGAGAATACTCATGTGTTTTAAGTCAAACATAATTAAATTCTTGTTTAAACAGAATTGTTGCAGAACCACTTTTACTTGCATCTTTGGTGTCTTAAATTATGGAGATTGTGTTAATGAAATGTTCCTGTACTTGCTAATTTTTTATCACATATGTTTGAAACAAAAGAGAAAGCTTCCTGTTCTTTGAATCAGTTACATACAGTTGCAATAAATTCCTTATTTCTGTTCAAATGGAAGTTCAAGCTCTGAATAGGGGTAGACTTCCTATATGAGGAAACTAAGAGAAGTTACTGGCTGATTAGAACAGGAGTGGGAGGGATGTCATGCTGGTCTTACAAAGAGGAGCTCAGAAAGCTGGGGTATCACAAGGGATCTGGAGGAATCTGGGGTTCTATGCAAAGTGTATATGGGATAAGCAACATTTAGAGGAACTGAGATATTATTGTAAGTATCCTCATGGAAGAGTTCACATGGAAATTGTAGAGGTAGGTGTTGCAAAAAGTCTTGAAGAGAAGGGTTAGGAACCATTCATTTCATGGGAAGTAGTCTCCAGGGAATTAGTTTCCAGTATGCACAGAAGACTGGCTGAGTTTTCTGAGGAGCATCTAGAGGAAGATGTCTCAGGAGAAAATAGCAGGGAGGAATGCTACCAGTCATCTCTACAAACTACCTGTTTTTCTATAATTCCTTTTCCAAGATAGAAAAGTTAGATTTTCTAATGTGTATTTACATTTGGGCTTTTTCTATATGAATAGGCTTTAGCAATCTTACTCTTTGAATTCTTTTATTCTGCCAGTGGAGACAGTTCAAACAACCTGCAGTTCAAGCACCAGCACTGCACAGCTGTTAATGAGAGAGAAAATAACTCTTCCTGCAATATATAAGTAGACTTATCTGACTTCTGAGTCACTAGCTGAAAACCTCTCTTCTCAGAGACTGGGAGCAGAAAGAAAAAGCTGCTCGGGATGTCTTGTGTATCCTAAATTATTCTAACTGGATTTGTTTAGTGCTGTGCAGGGAAATTCAGGTCTTTCCTCATAGAAGCATAAGTGAATACAAAAGCTTTTTTCCCTAGCTTTTGTTTAGGAGAAAAAGAAAGAAAAAAAAAATAATAGGAAAGCTAAAATATGGTAACATATTCAAAATTGGTTACAGCTGTAAAACAGCAATTGACTTAGTCATCAGTAAGTTTGGGTTTTCTATCAGTAATGAGGAATTTCTGGGACACATTTTTTCACAACTCTCTAAGCCATGTTATGCAGGTTATTCACAGTATTGATGACTTCTTCTACCTGGGTGTTATGGTAACTGTTGAAAAATTTATGAAAAGGGCTTTAAGTTGTATGTGTCTTACAAATGTTATATATAGACTCCTCATAAACCCTAATATTTGGGTGTACTGAAGATCTTTGTGGTTGGTCTGAACAATTCTAGTTCTAGGACATTACCACTAGGGCTTACTATTTTTCTTCTTTGTATAGCTGCCCCAACTCTTTGTTACAGCTCACTGTGCTTTCTGCATTAGTGTCAGCTTCTACCTCATTTGCAGTCTCTATAGCAACAGTTTCTCAGCAACTGGGAGATGCCTAGTAAAGGCCTCTCAATTTAGAAATATTGCACTCCAACCATAAAAAAAAAAAGCTGTGAAACAAAGATCAAAGAAGTTTTATCTTTAATAATTCAGGATATTTATTACTAATTAATTAGTGTTCTCTGTTTTGACTGCTTAGACAATTACCTGATACTTTGATCTGGGCCTTTGCTAGGCATTTGTTGTGAGCAGCTTTAATTTAAAAGCAAAACCTTTAGAACTGTGTCTTGAAGTCAACTTTTAAGTGCTGTAAAACTACTGGACTTCTCTGGTGTTGCCATCTGACTTCTGGACCTTCAGTAAGTAATGAGAGGAAGGTAAGTGCAGCTACTGTATTTAAGAGGAGACAATAATTTTGGCCTTTGAATAAAACATAGAATGTCTTCATCCTTCACAGGAAACAAAAGTAATTGTAGGTTCTTTTATGCATATTTAAGATGTTGATCATATGTTGTCTGATTTCAAAAGAAAAGTCTCTGTGATCAAGTTGATTGATCTGCTGGGAGGTTTCTGCCTTACTTCGTGGGGCTTGTCTTTCTCTGTACTTTAATTTAATTATGTAGCATCTTTCAAAAAGCATTTTATTTGCTAAAGTACATATTCTGAGAACCTGTATGTCAAATAAACAAGCTATAAGTAATCAAATGTTACTTTTCTTTCATAATTCCACTAATAGTCAAGAAAAAGGCCATCCTTACTCTGCACATAAGAGTATTCATGTTAATGGGACCAGGACTGTTAACTGTAACAATGTATTTTCTGAACATTTGTACATACTTTTAATTTTTTTGTTTGTTTTCTTAAGTGTTTTTTCACTATTAAAGCACACAAATAACTGAAATATAACACACAGGCTGAAATAGTGTATCAATTGGCAAAGTTACTTCAAATTTCATGGGCAGCAGATACTGCTTCTGCTTTCACATTGTGTTCATGTGCTAACACTGAAATAGATTCTCTTTGTTTCACCCAGGCACTCCTACTGCAGTCAAGATCTGGACTGGACACGGAGTTTTGTGAATGTAGACTGTACATACATTAATAATGTCTTCTGTAACTTTTTGGAAGGAGGGTTCATAAATATGATGTTGTACAATAATGGCCAGAAATACGTGGTTGACTTTGAGACTATGAATACCCTAGTACAAGACTATAGGGTGGTTTTCCATATGGGTAATTTAGATGTTAAACATTGTTGTGTTGTACTGGACAGAGATCTGGTCATCTTACAGTAAGTATCAAGCACTCATAGATTATGCATGCTGTATAACTCAAGAAGTCAGTGGATCTGTCCTTATTTGAGTGAGCCAATTGCAATGAATTCTAATGCCAGTGAGTTTAACCTGGATATTTTTACATTTATCCCATCCACTTTCTTTATTTAATGTGCCTCTGGTACAGAGAAAATAAAGGAGGCAAGCTGTGTATTTCTAAGTCTACCTTCTAGATTGCTACATGTAGCTTTTACCAAACACTTGTGTTCAATTCATTGCTCTGTGTCTTCTGATTTCACTGATTTCCATACATGAACTTTTCTGTCAAGTTATGCAGAGGCTCCTACTACTGCAGCTATTTTAGGAACAGTTGTATCATATTTTTGTATATATTGCATATGAATACATATCTGTAGGCAAACTTATGTGCCTGTGTAAATGCTGGGCAGAGCTGTAGTTTTGCAGAACCCTTAGTAAGAAAGAAAATAGAATAGTGGAAAAGAAACATAGTGGTATTTTTTTTCAAACAATGACTACAGTAAAAACTGGCATTGTAGTCTTGAATGAAAAAGACTATTAAAGCAAATCTGTATCTCAGTATTTTAAGCATCTAAATTTAGGTTATGACTGAAATTTAGGGACTGAAACAAAAAGTTGCAACTTTCACCAATTAAAATGGTGAGGAGCATATTTATGGTAGACTCAATAATTTTAGATCATTGAATATTTATGCTTCATAAATGGCCAGTATTCTGTCATGTTTATGATCAATGATTCTAACTGAAAAAATGTAAGAAGTGAACATTTGTTTAAGTTCAGATTTAACACCAAATTTATTAAGTTTTAGATAATTTCCAACTATTTAATTTTTATTTATTTTAGCAAACTTGCCCTTTGTTCTGCACAATAAGCCATATAGATGGCCTTTGGAATCTTCTTAGATCTATTATACCTAGTGTTTTGCAACTGCAGTGTTAGCTGAAAGATAGTTACTACAGTTAATTCATATTTTTATTTCTGTGATTGGAAATATAATGTTGTTTAGAGCATTAGTGAAATAAATCCTGAGGGGAGACATTCAGTTTCCATTATTACAGTGACATAACTACTTTTGCTTTCACAGTTGTTAATGTAAGTAGGTTCATGGTTAAGCTTCCTTTTCCCCTTCCATATCAGCTCAATAAGAAATAATGTCAGCTCAGCCTAAAACTTTAGTTTTGCTTGAAAATTTTAGAAAATACTTTTGAGTAATTGCAATCAGTGAATCTTAGGAAGAGTCTGGTGCAGATATGCCCTCTGTGACCTGAAATTGTACACTATGGACCATATGGTAATCCTGAATGTAAATACTGGGCTCTTAATAGTGAAAGATCTCATTTCCTGTACTTAAAACTGTTTTGAGGATTGATTTTGCCCTGCTACCATTTTGCAGTTACTTGAATTACTCCTATTTTATGCTGAGCGCAGAACTTGCAATTTGCTGGCATTTCTCTGCACGTGGCACCAAAACTATTTTGTTTAATGTAATTCTGTTTAATTTAATTTCTGAAATGCATCCAGTGAATTGTTCAGATTAAAAGGTTTAATTTGAATGGTTCAATATGTCTCTGTCTAGAATATGTGGTTTTACACTTTGGTTTGTTGTGTTATAGAATGCCTAATGCCATCTGTTAATTTCAAATGGATCCAGATTTGCAGGGTAAGGATTTTTCATATTTTTCCCCAACTTTTCTCAAAAGGCATTTCTATGTCTTTTTGAACAGAAATTACTGAATTTTAATGAAATCATGCCACCTTGAAAATCTCTGTGCTGTAGCACATAAATCACAAATTACACGGCTGTGATGTCCTGCCTGTATTGTTGGATGTCCAGGCACCTTCCTTGCTGCTATCACATTGGCTTGTGGAATGGTCAGGCACACAGGGCCATGATCCCTAATTTATAATACATGCTAAGGTCTTTTTGCATATTTTGGAATAAGCATTCCAAAGATGGCTGTACACTCCCTTTTTGAGTGCAAAATCTCAGTGGACACCTTATCTGCCACAGAGCAAATACCTCAAAATGCAGAATAGCAGGTAACCAGCTGAAGATGTCAGGAATTAGCACATTTCTGTGTGTGTAGGAACTCCTTTGTCAGCTTCTCAACAAAGAGCATTTATGTTACTGGAGGTGAAATTTGACTCACAGCAGAATGATTGCATGCTGGTTTTCTGTCCAGAGGGGAAGTCCCTTTCCTGTGAAAAATGAAAGATTTTAATGTCCCTAAATAGCCTCTCATCAGTAATAATTCTAAAATGATTTGCTATTTTACTTATGTGTCCTCACAAGTTAATTCTGGAACTGCTTGACAGGCACAGAATGCCCTACTTTGAGGCTACATTTTGTTTCTAAGGGTGGACTAGAATTAAGTAGCAGATGGCTACTAAAACAGATTCCCTTCAATTTCAAAATCATCTTGTGCAGGGAAGGTGTTTGAGTTGAATTGTGTGTATATTTCTAGCATTTGTATTTGAGAATAAGCATTTGGAACTTAATCCATAGCCTAATGAAAACTATGGGAGTTGTTCTGTTCCTTTCAAAAGGGCTTTGGATCAGTTGTTGACGAAAGAGAACTGATGATGCGTGGAAGTCAAAACTCATTTTTCACATTGTATGACATGCTACACTGCATCTCCAAATAATATCACAAAACATAGTATGACAAGAGTAGGACTAAACAGATGGTATAGCAGTTATTGGCATCTTTCTATAGCTTAGGCAGCATCTGGGAAGCAGAAGAACCCATAATTTGCTGACTATTAATATTAATCTGGTGTATTTCTTGGAAACCATTACACGCAGATTGGCACCTTTCCAGACTGAACAGGTGAAGTAATTTGTGAGCTATTTCTACTCATTTATATATATTTATTTCTTATCTTTAGCCTTAATCAACTGTGTGTATCTCTCTCTGAAGTACAGGGAGAAAAGAGTCTCTGAGGACAGAAGGATAACTGGTAAATCCCTTTCTAGCTTCTGACATTTAGTGAACAAGCCTTGGTTTTGGTCTTGAAGTTCTAAGTATGTATAAAGTATTGGGTATAGGTCATGGTCAGCCTCTCTTACTTTCCACTCAGAAAAACATCCTTTATTGATGTGAAAGACATAAGCTGAAATCATATAAGGGTATGGGATTTAGTCAAGCAGATTGAGTGTGTTTGCTAAACAGAGATGTCAAAAGTAATTTGCTCTGGTAAAGGGCTTGTCTTCTTCTACAAGAGACCCACATGTTGATCTTGACAGAAGATTTGTTTGGTGCTTGAAACAATATGCATCCAAAACAATAACCCTGCTGTGCAAACTGACAAACTGTTCCTTCAAGAAGAGAATATCTGATCAAAAAAGCTATTTGTGTGAAGAAATATTATTTCATTATGATCTTGGCTAAAAGTTTGTGCAGTGTATAACCCTCATAGGCCTTGTTCTGATATATGAATGAACTTGATTCCCAAAGAAATAGATGTGTTCTCTATGTTAAATTCTGATTTTACAAGAGATTGTGTCACTGTTTACAAGAAGACTGTTCATCCCACAAAGTTATTCCAAAAAAGAAAATGTTTTCTCTTTGTTTTCTTTTTTTTTCCCCAAAATTTTCCTTCAGAGTGTTGATCAACTCGAAACTCCAAATTTGGTTGTTTTGATTTTTAGTTCGTTTTGAATGAACCACTCTATTGTAATGTGTGTTTGTTTTCTTTCACGGAGGCCTTCAGTGATGTTGAAAGCTCCACATACAGAACAGCCCTAAAAATATGCTCAGTACAAAGTCTTTGCCAATGTTAGTAGTCAAAGAGAATCCTATGCTTTTACAGGGACAAGAATCTGTATAAAATTTGCTTTGCTGTCACCATGAGTTATTATGCTACTTTGCTTTCTCATTTTCCACCTTGGGGTTTCAGAATGGATTATGAACACTTAAGATCTATATAGTACTTCATATACAAATTGATTTTTTTTCCCTTTTGAATGTCAATGGAAATACATTAGTGAAATTCTAAAATGATGAGACAATCAAATTATTTTTACAATCTGCAGCAATGCTATTTAGACATCACTGACAATTATTAATCTATCTGTATATTATTTTGCTCATGAAAAGTCAAATTCGAATGTGTTTCTTAGGAGCTGATTTATTTGAAATAATAATTTCTTATTGAAAATGCATTGACTGGACTATAAGAATTAATGCGAGCAAAATAGAACATGATAGACCAGAAAATGCCTAGTTAGTATTCATTCGTTCTTGTCTTTGAAGTGAGGGAGAATTCAGTGCAAGCAGAGAGTTATGCAACAAAGTCCTGGTCACCTAGCTCACTTTGAAATTACTGGATGTAAATTCCATATTGAGCTAAATTTCATGGAAATCTTGAATTCTTTATTTGTGCTGAAAATGCACAATATTGCAAGTGAGGTCTTCAGGGTAACACAGAGAAGGTGACTAGTTTGTTGGCCTTGGACATATTTCTTTCATTTGGGGATGCTTTTCTATGAATACGTTTAGTCTGGTCTCAGTCCTGATATAGTTTATCTGCCTGATGCTCTGTGCCAAGTGGAAGTACCAAGGCACTGGTTTTCTTTTTATGTGGTGCACTGTTTTAGGCTTCATTTTACAGACCTGTCTTAGCTAGGCATTTCTGTAAAAAACAGTCATGCTTCCATTCATGAAAAGGCAGGGATCCTCATTCATTTCTTCCTTAATTTTCCCACAATGGATTTGATTGACATTTCTCTGATTCAGCACATCCTATCAAGTGAACAAAGCCAGAGGGAAGAGCAGATTTCTCTGAACTCTCAGCAAATCTCTAGAATGCTGATGAAGCTGTTCCAAAGGCAAGGTTAGAAAAACCAGGCCAGGTAGATCCAAGAGCTGATGAATTCTCATTGGGCCTACTGATTGCCATGTATGACAGGTGAGAAGCAGAAGGAATGTAGATCCATTGTGAATTACCATAGAGTCAAAGAATGTGTTTTTACTCAGGACCTTAAAGATCATATAGCTCCCACCTAAAGTATCGCTAGACTAAGTCTGTTTCTACCACTCTCACACCATTTCTGTGTGAAACTCTCCCATTTTGATTGGTTTTCCTTTGTATAAAAACTAGGAGTTGCTCAGCTGTAGGAATATAAGGCACAAAACTGCATCAGAAACATGGTGCTCAAATGTTCCCAAAACTGGAAATCCAGACTTTTGCTAGTCCATGCTGACTTTTTCTCCGAACAGCTTTACAGAGTAGCTCTTCTGACTTCCGAGATATTTTGATACACTCCTAAAAATGAATCCATATTTGGATTTTTCTTTTTCTTTTCTTTTTTTTTTCTTTGAAATTTTTTGGAAAAACAAAAATTTTCCATGCAGTTTGTATTTTAGTGTCTATATTGCAGCTTTACACAGTGTGGATTTATCTTAAGACTCTTGAAGACAATTTTATGTAATGATATTTTGAATCTTTGCAAAAGTAATACCTTAAATATAGATTTCCGGGGCTTCCTGATTTGTGGTTTCTGATTAATGTCTGCATTGTCTTCTCCAAAATAATTGTGTCTTTCATTAGGTGCCTATATCACAAAATTTTGTTCTAAATTAATCTACCTTATTTATTATCTAACAGTCAAAACTAAATATCCTGCATATATCCTTTTCATTAAATTGAGTTTCAGTGAAATTAAATGTAATCAGCCCAAGAGAAGCTCAGTGCAGATCTGGGGCCACAGTGGAGTGGGCTGATGATATATGCAGAAACTTAGATTGTATCCTGTATTCAGTATTGTATTTGGGAAGGCTTTCCACAATAAAAAGGGCAGAATTTTTTTAGGAAATACATTGTAAAGGTAAAATTACATTTTACTTGGAATGTGAAGTCTCTGAAGGAGCTGTTTTCTTTTTGTTTTATGATTGCATGGTATCTTGGAACAGTTAACTCTGCAGTTATGTTCAGTGACAAAGGGTTCTAGACATAAAATATCACTGGAATGTTACTTTGGTGACATTTATACATATTAAAGGATACTTGTTTTGAAGTTTTCTTCCTACATAGTAATATTCCATCCTTTAGATGTTTTAGTGTTTATATTCTCAGTGAATGAGAATAGTGTAACTTAATTAATTTTCCTAGATCTGGAACAGGGTATGTCAAAACTAGATCTGCTGCAGCTTCCCTAATTTCCCTTTCAGGAGATGCTTTATTGGCTAAATATAGAGGTGGGAAATGTATGATTTTATACACTATCTGATGTATAATTTTTTGTAGGATTTTATACACTATCTGAAATGTATGATTTTATACATTATCTGAAATACTGAACATTGAGAAAATTTTCCATTATATTTTTTTTTTAAATTTTAAAATAAAAGCTTGGCCATGGAAAAAGTAAATTATGTTGACTGCTTAGTTGTAGAGAAAGGCTGATGCAGAATAATGCTTTCCAGTCAATATCTGTAGCCATCTTTGCAATTGAGAGCCTCAAAAGAGGTTATAGACATTTAAGTAGAGCTTCTATTTGCCTAGCAGAAAAGAACAGAAACCCCATGGTTTTAAATTAGCAATTCACAATTTAAATAGAACACTTCTTGTATAAACATATTTAAATATTTTTCCTAGTTTTGTAAGAATGAGTTCATTGCTTTTTTTCCTTGCTTTCCTTCTCTTTCCCTCACTGTAGGGAGAGCTATGGTCACAGCAGTCACTGAGAGCCTCTAAGGTACATAATATAGTGAAACTTTCTGGAGGGGTTTATTTGTTAGACTGCAATTACCATAGCAGTTTGAAGATAGCTTGAAGACAGTTCAGGCTCTGCCAGGATTCCAGGGTTTTTTTCCTTGTTTTCAGCTTTCTTCCAGTTTTATGCTGTCCCTGATTTGAAGGACACCTTGATTACCTGTAGTGCCCTGAGAAGCCTTCTAACAGACTTAAATCAGGTGATGTCAGTGCAGTGCTGTTACTCAACAGATTTTGTAGGATTGTACTAACTTAGCAAAAGAAAACTCCTCATAGTTGATACCTTTTTTTATATTTGATTACTTTATGGGACTGAAGTTAACAATATGCTGTGGACACTGGGATCTGTCATGCAAAGTAGGTCAAAGAATCAAATTCTGTCCTTTTTTTCAAAATAACCACTTTCATTAATGAATGCCTCTGTGCATTCAGTTCATGTTGCCTGAGCTGTCCTGGAAACAGCTGGATACAACTGTTCCTAAAGCAACTAAGCAACTCCAAATTTCAGATGTCTGTACTCACTAGAATAGCTTGCAGTTGCAGAAGTTGTCTTAGCATACAACTATTTCCTGGTGCTGAAAATGGGATCTGAAAATGACCTCTGGGATTTAAACTCAGTGTCCTTCAGTAGTATGGTGTGGAAATATAGTATGTTTATCCATTACAGCAAGTGAGTTGGAAATAAATCATTCTGACACACCCTGAACTGTGAAACTGCATACTGATGGCATGAATATGAACGGGCTTTCTTCAGAATAGTGTGTAAAATGGCATTGCTACAGATACTTCACCATCTGTGTGCTGTCACCATTGCAGCAGAGCATGATGGGAACATCTGTTTTTTATTGAGGTGTTTCTGAGCCTTTCTTCTTGATGTAGATCCCAGCCATTTTGGGAGAAGGCTGCACTCTGTCTTGTGTGGAAATTGCAATTCATGACTGTTTCCATGGGGCGAGTGAAATTCTGATGTCCTGGGAAATTATTCTGAATGTTGCTGATTGATTAAACCTTCAAGTGTATCACCATATAACATCCCCAAGTATCTGCTTTTAAGAAGCAGGCCTGATCATCAGTCTCACAGTATGGGAGGATTTGTATCCATAGAAAAGATGCTCAGTAAGATACTACTGAGGACTCTCGCTTTTATTCCAAAACCTTTGGAACCCAGTAACATTTTACATGAATGGAAAATTTATACCAGCAAAATCCAATATCAGAGCTTTTATTAGAGATTGTAGGTGAACCACCAGGTTTTTTTTAAGTGAATGTATGAGCTTGAGACATGTATTTTTTCTAGGTTCTGAATGCAGCTATTGTTGAAGAAAAATTCCTGTCTTGGCTGAGATCAGAGCCTGCTGTTCTCCTGTGGCTCCCTACATGTTACAGATTATCAGCCACGGAAATGGTTTCTCACCAAGCTAGATGCAGAGTCTGCAAAGTTTTCCCCATTACAGGCATCAGGTGTGTCAGTGGTCTTTAGAATCCACACAATTAGTTCTCACCATCTGCATACCTTACAGGCTGTAACTGATGTACTAAGTAACAAGCTTTGGATGTAATCTAATTTAACCAGGAAAGAGGGATAGAGAGAACCACTGTAGTCTAATGTTCAAGCCTTCATCCTACTTCTCTTTAACTCACTAGCACAAACAGGAAAACTTGCCAAAGGTAAACTGGCAGTCCAAAGATAAAGTCAAACCTGTGTATCTCATTTCTTGGTTATTTTTCCTATAACAAATTTTATTAACTGGCTTGTTAAATTTTCCATCTTAACATTTTAGTCGTCTAAGTAATGTTATAAAATGGCATAGTGGTATAAAAAGAACACTATCCATTACCATCTGACCAGAATGCTCAGAAAAACATTTTACTCTTACTATATTCTCACTAATTGTAAGCTTGCAGATTTAGTTTATTGTTGTTTTTTTTTTGTTTGTTTGTTTATGTATCCTATGTCAATATTACAGTTCCATGGAAGCAGCAAATAGAGGTAAGCTGGTGTGTAAGAAGCATATGAAGTTGTAACTGCATTCTGAAAAATGGGAAATGGTGCTAAAACAACAGTTTCTTCCATGGACTGCATTTCAATGCAGCAAATAAATAAAATCAAAACCACTGGTGGGTTTGGAGAAAAGTCCTCAGTCATTTGGGCAAAATAACTTGAATTCAAAAAATGCTGAAGAAAGTAATTTATTCTAACAAAGATGTTTATTTGAATTTCAGAGCCCAGGGATCTGGGTTTCCAGTAATCAAGCTTACTTACACCAAGTTCTTACTCTGGGGAGGTAAAGAAATCCTTTTGTTTTCCCTCACAGGTATCGCTGTTTAAAGTGCCTCAATTTTGACCTTTGCCAAGCCTGCTTTTTCACTGGCCGTCTCTGCAAACCACATAAGAGATCACATCCTGTTGTGGAACACTGTGTGCAGGTAGAGTCCTATTGTACTGATTCATTTCCCCATTGAGGTTCTTCATGGAGGCAAGTAGACAGTAGATTCTTGAACAATAAGCATTTCAAAGTTATGTATTAGCCATAATGGCCATGACATATTAGCATTATTAGTCTGGGAGCAGGGACACGGGGAAGGGACAAAAGCAGGCTTCTAACTTTAGAATGAGTGTTCTGTTCTGAAGTAATTGAATAGATAGATCTATGAAATATCCCACTGCAAGTCTTCATCTTAAGGAGTTTTATGGCAAATTTTCTGTTAGCAGATAATCCTTACACCAGTGAAAAATCCCCTCAATGTTCCAATGTTTCTTCATCCCAATCCCAATGCAAACTCATCCAGAAATTCATTAATCCTACAGTTATACAAAGTCCTATATGACAGGTCTTTCTTTTTCTCTCTTTTCTGAATGGCTTCAGTTTTTCCAGTTGATTGTAAACCTTTCTGACTCATTTGCCTCTGTCAGTTGGGGATCACATACCTGAACTCTGTTACAGGGGCAACTTGTGCTATCATCACACTAGTGGCAAAATACAACACTGAGAATTTGTATTTGGAAGAGCAGCTTCTCCTTTAAAGCAGGAGATTCCAGATCTTGCACACAGCAGCAGATGGGCTTTTTGTGGATCTGTAGAACAGTATCCTTCTGTTCCAGTAAATTAGCTGAAAAGCACTTAGGAAAGTTTCCCCAGAAACCTGTACTTCTTGTTCTCCTTCCCAATCCTCTGCAGTTGATGTGAAAGATACCACAGCCAGAGACTGCACTAAAACTAAAGACTGTTAAGACTTACACCAAGTTCTTACTTGTGGGGAGGTAAAGAAATCCTCTTGTAGTCATCCTTTGTCTGGGGTAGCATTAAACTCTTGCCACTTCATTGCTGTCTTTCTGAAAACAAAACCCTATTGCTAACATTGTGAGAAAATATATCTGGATGCTCAAGATCTGCATTAAAAATAACAGTTCAGTCCTCCAAATATTCTTCCTCATACTCCATCTCTGAGAAAATAGGAAAATCAAAAGTTAACTAAACTCCTCATTAAGAGATTTCTAAGCAGAGACCTTTAAATTAGTGTGAATTGAGAGTGAATGGGAATGTGTGTTTGTAGAAGCACCAGAAAGAAGGACAAGAGATAAACGAAGACAGGAGATGTTGCAGCCTGGATCGTAGCCACATTGTTGCTGCAGAATTGCAATTCAATCACTGAACTTAAACTTCCTTTATGAAGCCCTACTCTAACACAAACTCTGTAAATATTACTTTATCGGCCAAATATTACAATACAGGCCAAAATCTATACCAAAATTTAAAAGATAAGCTACTCACCATGACAGATATCATTTTTGTATCTGTTGTGTGGGACATAAAATAATCAGCAGTAAGTTGCTATCCCCATACCTTCCACTCTTAGCAGATGCTGTTCTTGTCTGGGTAAGTTTTCACACTGTCTTTATCAGGGATTGAGCTGCTGAGTGGGGGTTTGAAATATCAGCAGTTTTTCCTTACCGTGCTGACACCTTGTGGTAATGTTACTACCACGCTAAGAAGCACTAGGAGGCATGTAGTGTGTTTTCTTTGTTTTCCTGTTCAGTCTGTCAGGGCTCACCCCATGTTCTGCAGCAGTCACCTAAGGCAGAATTGGTTGGTGTCCTCCAATAATACAGCTGCTGAGCTTAGTTGTTGTACATGAGCCTGACACTCCTGTGATAAATGGATGTGTATTTTACTGTATTCTGTGAGAGGAGGATGTGAGCCATGGAAGACTATATCTACAGATACTTTATACAGGTATAAAAGTATTTCTTCCTTAGATACTAGTCAGCAGAATTATTGTTGTGACTGTGAGCTTAATCATTGTAAGTACCAAAATCCTGTGTTTAGGCATTTCCAGGCTGCCTGACTTTGATCCAGTCAGTATTTTGCCTAAAGTATTGGAGCTGCTCTTGTCTATGGTCCTACAGCATTACCCACCTCAGTTCCCCTTCTAGGGCTCAGATAGCAGCCATGAGCCTCGTCAGATGATGAACAGATGGACCTTTGCTTTGGAAGCATGTCTATGTCTGTTTCTGGGCAGCACCTGTTTGAAAAGTCACTTTCTTCTTTATTATCCCTCGTTCCAATAGATGTCAGCAAAGGCGAACACAAAGCACTTTCTCCACACCATCAGGAACAACCTGTTTCAAGAGTGCTGCAGAAGAAAAGAGGCTCAGAGAAGGACAGCTCTGGAGTCAGTGGAGGAGAGGCACATCCCTGCTCACAAAAAGACTTTGTGAGTTTCGGTGTCAGATGAATTTATAATCTCTGAATGTCAGGCTGTAGGATATGGCTTGATTATGTCCTTTGAGTAAGGGATTTTGTTATGACAGATACCATGTCATGATTTTTCTATTAAAAAGGGAAAGAATAACTGAGAAGTTGCTGCACATTGTTCTGTAGCTTAACTATGGTTACCGTGCTGACAACTTAATGATCAGTTGTGTTTTGCTTCCCTCCTTCCTTATGTTGTATTTTTCAGGTGCTGACAACTTAATGATCAGTTGTCTTATATAACAGGCTTGTGTTTTGCTTCCCTCCTTCCTTATGTTGTATTTTTCACTCTGTTCTATTTCTTATACTCAGTCTAGGGCCAAGCATTGCAAATATTTACTACCTTTACAACTGCATGGGTTCTTAAGCACCTCCTCTGTGACAAATCCGTTGGAAATTAACTGTGAATACTTTCCACATGTGACCCACAGTGCATTCACTGGCAGGCATTCTACTCAAGTCCCACTAAATTGCAGACGTGTGGAATCACTCACAATAGCAAGTAGATGATCTCACCATTCCTCTTCTTTCAGATCAGTTGTTTTGTGTGCTTTGGTTAATATTTAAAGTCATTATTGTATTTCCAGTCATCACAGTGGTTAATAATGAGCATTGGAGGTTATGTTGAGATTTTTCCCAATACTTTCTCCTTCCTTACTATGAGATTTTGGTTGATACTTAGGTATAGAAACTGAAGGGAATGATTATAGGAGATTAGCACTAAAAACATACAAAGGGTGAGATTCCTTCCTATTTGTATAAAGATCTAGCAACTGTCTTGCATCTCATGTGTTCTCCCAATGAGGCTACAGTGAGGCTGAAATAGGGGGAAAATGGCCAGCCCTCTCTAAAATAATTAATTTCATCTTTATGTGAAGGAGGAGAAAAATCTATTTATAAATCTGGATTGTGCTACTCTGGTAAGTTTTCAGTTAGAAAACAATTTTTATGTACTATAAGAGCAATAGATGATAGTTACAGTGATCCTCACAGAGAATATTATTTCAGTGTTTGTTTTTTAGAACATGGTGAAATGCAAAACATCCTTTGTTGCTAATATTTCCTCTCCTGTGTTCAGCAAAAAACCAATATTTAATAATTTTGAATATAATTTAATCTTTTTGGAATCAATCGAGATTTCTCTTTAATTCTGTGGGGGTTTGCTTACCTACTGCTTGGGTAGCAATGAGACAAAGAAGAATTTGGGGTTGCAGTTACAGGTGTCACTGAGGGGTTGATAAATATCTAGGCTTTTCCTAGCATATGACGGACTGAACAGCAGCATATTTTGCTATCTTTTTGTGGTTGAATTTCCTAATATATTCAACTCTTGGCTAAAGGAAGCAAAAAAGAGAAGCAGCAAATTGCACTGAGACTAAATGGGTGGAAAGTAGAAACTGTTGCTGAGATTCTGTTGGAAGAGTGGAATTTGTTTTCAGAAATTTCATTCTTTCAACCAAAATATTCCAGCAGGCATAGCTAAACTTTACTTCTTGCTTAGTCAATAGCACATCTCTCTATTTATACTGTATTAGTTTTCTGCATTTGGATCTTCCTGGGTAGAAAAACTATGTGAGGCCTGATCCTTTCTCTACTCATTACTTCTCTGTTGGTATACAGTCCTCCTGTGGAATTCAGTGGTTCATCACTACCTGGTCCTGAAAATGTGTCTTTCCCAGTGGACAGTTGTGTCCCAGAGTCACCCAGGTTCATACCTGAAAACAGGACTGTAATGCAGAAGAGTGAAAATAACAAGACACCAGAGCAAGGCAAGACAATAGCTCAGGTGAGCAAAACATGAAGCAGTAATAGTGCTAAAGCTGTGAAGAAGACCTGGCAAGTTAATTATCTAATTGCCTTCTAATTTCAATGAAAATGTAATGGCCAGCTTCACCTTTCTGTTAATTCTTCACTTACAGTGAAAATTGTGGAATCTGAAAACTTAGTGAGATTTGAATTTGTTATCTTCCCAAGTTAAGTGACTAACTCGTTGACTTTCATGACCTTCAGAAGCACCTGTAAGAATGTTTGCTTTGGGGTTTTTTGAGATGTCATAGAGTAGCATGCTAAAGTCTGGATGAGTCTGGAGTCCTCTCACTATTCTGACAGTAAAAAAGGCCATCATGTCTTCCTACTGCAAGCAAATGTCAAAGAAGAATGCCTGAATTCTTATCAGACTCAGGCCATTTTTGTTACCATGGAAATAGCAAGAGGACAGGATGGGCCCTCTTAGGATAAACCCAGAGCAATGTCCACTCCAGCTAAAATAGCTAATGCACAAAAGGTCTCTATTAATCCATTCCCAGCTTTCCTCCAAAGAAACAATGTTAAAAGAGTGGGTAGGACAGTGTAGCTAAAAAAAGTACATAGCAGTTTTTTGTTTCTATATTTTTTGAGATGTTGGTAGCTCTGCACTTACTCAGAATACAGGGAACACTGGGTTGTGTTCAAACCAGTTTGTGTCATCCACTCATCTTGTTCTTCCCAGGAGCTAAGGGGTGCAGTAACACAGAACTAGCCTCTGTATATCAGGTCACTCCTTTGGCTGCTAATCCTGTGCTGCCCTTTGGAAGACCTGCCTTTTAGAACTCTGCTGCCCAGCTCAAGGTACAGTGCCAGCCAGCAGATATCTGCACGAGATCTTGTGGGCAGACATTGCTTAAACATAGAATTTTGATGGTTGGCATTTGTCCTTTCAGAAAACAGCATGACAGGACTTGCATCCCTGTGCTGGGATTCTGTCAGGTGCATTGCTCTATTTTTTATTTTCTCTCAGGGCTGAGAATTCCTTTTAAGCAGTTTTATACTTATTTCTAAGATCTTATAGTGCAGATTATTTCCACTTTGATTGAAAAGATGTGGACAGTAAGTCCAATGATTGCTTTCAATAGAATCTATGACTATGGAGGTCCTGGGTGATCCAACTCTTAGTCTCAATTTCCTGGCAGCTCTGATTCCTGCCAACTTATATCGTACCTCAAAAGTAAGTTAGCTGGAAAGTGTTTGTCTCCCTGACTTCTGGGCTACTGTTCTCTGCACGCTCCAGAGAATGTTACTTCCATTTAAAGACCAGGAGTTTCTCTTCTCTCTTCTACATACAATCTCTCTCAACATCTCCTTCTCTCAAAGCAGCTGTGGTACTTGAGAGAGATTGTTCCCAAATCAGAATATTCCATTTTGCAGAAATTGGGAATATGGATTTTGTTCTAATTTCAAACAAATTCTCATACATTTAAATTTGTCATAGAACAAAGAATTTGTCCTATAGAATAAAATTTCTAGCCATTAGAAATACTTTAATGCACTACTTGATTGTAATACATTAAAATAGAAAGGTTAACTAGTAAATCTGTAGATCCACCAGATCCAAAATTGCCATGCATTCCTATAATAAAAATTGCATATAAATGCTATTGCTGATAAAGTTATGAACAGATACTTCTTTTTGTTTTAGGCAATAGCCTGTTTTGAAGCAGATGTGTTAAAAATGCATGAATCCATTAAAAGCATTCACAGTGACAGCAGGTAGGTAAATGCAGTAGTAAACTCACTGAAGACTGGTGGGCATTGCTGCTCCAGCTGGAGGGCTAGAAAAGAGATGATTTTTCCATACTTTAGAGATTTTGGGATTTTTTAAAATTCTATCAAATGAGGATGAATAATAAAAACTCAGCAACAAAAATTTTATATGAAGATCATTGGAAAAACAATGACAAAGCAAAACATTTTTTGGTTTGCTTTCCTCAGCATTTCTACAATTGCTAGCTTACATTTCTAAAAGGAATTTTTAAACAAAAAGACATTCATCCACATAACAATGTCAGAATAGTATATTTTCTCAATTTTTTCTCTGAATAAGGCTTAATCAAAAGAAATTTCATAATTTGCATGAAGCTTTTAAATCAAAGCAGAATTTATTTCTAAAAAACATGCTATACATCACACAGAGATTAATGGAATGGATACAATAACTATTGTACTATAGTTATTAACTATAACAGTTAATCAGAGAAGTTCCTTCTGATAGTCAAATCTTTGACACTGTAAATTATTAATTCCTAAATTAAAAATCTCTTGGGGGGCTTGTTTGCTTGGGTGACATGGCAGGGGAGAAGTTGGTATGTGAGCTATGATGCTTACCTTTTACTTGCATTTTTGCCTTCCCCCCCTTCATTTTTGTAGCTGTATATAAATGTGCTCTATATAACCATGCCTATGACCACTGAAAATGATGGAATTACAATGAGGTGTAGAATTCAATCCTGAATCTATTCTCTTTATTTTCTTCAGTATGTTCAGTTCCCTCTGTTCCTGTTCTGTTTCATTCCAAGTACAATTGCTGCTCCAAGTTCACAAAAGGGCACTCCAAGATTAGAGCTAAACAATTTCAGTTTCATTGTGAGTCTGTTCTCACTTGGGAAAATAAAGAGATATGGCAAAGATCTTCAGCTTTCTTTTAGATTAGCAAGCGTTGAGAGGATATTTGGGATGCCTGTTCCTATAATGCTGCTCTGACCCAGAGCTTATCATGGACCTGGGTGAATGAATCACATTACTCATGGGAAGCTCTTTATTCTTGTTTGTGCACTGACTTCCAGCATTCACCTGTCTGTTCTCAGAACTGCACTCTGAGTTAGTTGAAGGAGGACAGCATTTTACAGTGAGGAGCCCTTAAGTGTTATTATAAGGGACCACTGTAGTATTAATTTTAATTTTAAATGGTCTGACTCGCTGTCCCATTCAGCCAAATCTTGCCTAGTTCAAGTGAAACTGATGGGGCTGTTGTCTCTAAGCCAAAGCATTACCACAAGAAAGTGAATCAGGTGAACTTCTGAATGTAACTAAGCATGGCAGAAAACTATTTCAGATCTGTGGTATGAAGCATTTGGTTTATTACTGTAGTGTTAACAAAATTTACTGTCTGCACCTCAGCTGTGAGGAAAGCAAAACTATTCCTACCCTGACTTCTTAGAGAAATCACTAGAACAGAATTATGGGTGGAATTTCTGTCATACTGTGCTCTGACACACTCTTTAGAAATTACTCTTAGGTAATTTCTAAATCTCTGTTGTACACTGGAGGATGGCACTTCTGATTGCAAAAATCAGAGTGTTTTTTCAAGGACAAGTGGCCTGTGCAGAAGCTATTGGTATCATTAAAGAAACTGCAGACAATACCACGAGCAAGAAGAAATTCTATCAAACAGGCACAACCTGCTTTTACTTCATTGTTGTCCAGGCATGTAATGGGAATCTTTTGCAGGTCAGGGAGCTGCTATAAGCAGTTTGGTCCTATACAGAGGGACTGCTATTGTCTTTTGTTGCAGCCACCTTTGTGGGAAAGGTAAAACCCCAAGATGCAAGGTTCAGTCCTGACCACAGTTCTACTCAGCTCTCATATTTCTGCATCTGGAATACTCATGTTCTTGCTAATTCCATGGATATAGTCCAACTTCTGAAATATTGGCCTCTAATCCCAAACAATCCCAAAATTTCCTGAACTAGTAAAGGGGATAAAGTTTGTGCTAAAGTGTTTGCTCGTTTCCATGAAGGCATATATTTGTGCATGTCTGGTCTATCAAAAATCCCACCCTCCTGTATCTCTGGCAGGTACATGAAGAAGCAGTTCAACAAATGGAAGGACAAAATGCAATTTCTTCATAACTGCCAGGAAGAAAAAAGCTGCAAAATAGAGGCAAAACTGCAAAGACTGAGAGTAAGCCATGAAAGTCTGCAAATGACACTGCAGCACATGAAGGAAGAAGTAAAGGTGTAGTGATCTATATATCAAGAATTGTCACAGCTATGAGCCATTACTGAACACTAAGAACTGCTTTTCCTGTAGACCAGCACTCTTAACACCATTTCATTACTTTCTAATTGTATTTTCAGTTGTCTTGGGTTCTTCTCTTCAGAGAAAGCAGATAAGGTCTTTGCAGTAGGTATTTTCTTGTCATTCTGTGCATATCTGGCATCTAGCAGAGATATCCATGTTAGCATATTTAAATACTACTGCAATGAAAATAATGATTATTCCAATAAGAGTTTCCAACAGAAGTGTTAGATACTTCAGTGCAGTCTGTTCTCCAGAGACGAGTCAAAGTGCTGGCATTGAATAAATATAACGTTGTTCCTAATTGCTGTCTTTTACTGGGATGTAATACAGACATCTTATAGAAAATATTTTATTTGTTTTCAATTATAGTGATTCTTATCATTACAATTATTTCTGAGATTCTTAAAAGGCCCTTGTTTCACAGAAAATATTTACGTATTTTCCCCCTACAGCTTTTTTTGTAGTATTTTCTGCAATACTGTTTTAGTACTGCTGTCAAACTGAAATACCAATTATTTTTACAATTTATTTTCTGTGTTTTTTCTATTGTAGACCATATTGCAGTCATCAGAGCATCCTTTTGCACAGTGTCATAATACAATGCCAAGTAATCCACATGTTCTGCTGGAAAGGAGAATGCAGAGTGAATTAAATCCTGCCCAAATAAGGCCTATTTCTAGAACATGTGCAGAATGGAAATCTTTGAATCCCCCAAACTCTGTAAATAGAATGCAGCTTTTACAGACACCTGAGGTTCCCACTGCAGTGGACGTCATGTTCTCAGATCACCCACTGGAGTCAGTGTCCCTGCAGAGTGACAAAACCTTTATGGGACAGCATAAACAAGCAAAAGAGAAACAAACATATCTGCCTAAACTGACAGAAAACTCTCTTGGTGGAATGGGGAATACAGTTCTTATTCCCACTGCAATGCAGACAGCACCTGATGAGAAGGAGGTCAGAGAGGAATTGGAACTGCTAATGATGAAACTGAAGGATGCATTGTCTCTCCAAACCCAACCAGGTATAAGTTCTCCAGTCATCTTGTAACTTCTTCTTACCTTCATCCTGTTTATTCCATAATATTGTTCATAATCATGTAACCCTCAGAGGAAACTCAGAATCTTGCTTTAGCTTTTGTAGTATTATTCTATATAGTAGAATAATATAAGTAGAGCATATTCCGAATATAGCCCCTAATGTTGGACTGATTAGGAATTGGATGAGTCAAAGCTCCTAAGAGATAATGAGTCTTGGCAGTCAATTAAGGAGCAAAAGCTCAACTAGTGAGGGCATGAGAGTTTTTTGCTCTTAGCACTTCTATGACACTGTAACTATAACTCTAGTCCTAGGAGACTTCCAGCAATACAAAATCCCTTTGTAATCAAAGGTCTTACACAGCAGAGCTTTGTTCAACATTCAAGATGCCTCACTTTTGATAATGAGAATGTAATATGGAATATGACAGAAAAAGCTGGTGCTTCTACAGTTATCTTAGAGATTTATTAAGAGTTTTCTAGTGCTCTGGCAGCATCCAAAAGCTTGGAAAAACGTAACATTTATTCTGCTTTTCAGCACAACAAACTGCTTTGCACCAGGAGTTCTTCTCTACAGCTGAGCATGTTTGCAAGTCCTTTTCTGACCTCATCAACCAAGTAATTTCACCAGCTTGTAAATGATGGAAACTACCATTTACCTTATAACTTCACTGAAATACTTAAGGTAATTGATGCCATGTCTCTTAAAAGAGACTCTTTAAAGTGTTTCAGATCTTGTCTGTAATAACACAGCATGACAGGTTTCTGCATTTGCTGACTTCACCTGGAACATTGTGGAGAGCTATATTCCTTTTCTGTTGGTGATTTCCAGCTCCCATGCTGTGACTTCTTCAGCAGTGCAAACGGTTGCCCATTTCTCTCTCTTTAGCTGTTGATATCCCATGGCTGAGTTACTTCCTTGGAATGCTGCTGTATTTATCATTGATGCCAGCAACAAGGAAAACGCTTTTTCCTGTAATGTACAGAAGGATTTTAAAGACCTGAGAAATTGAAATTATTCAATACCACTTCAGAGACAAAAAAATATATACAGTCAGTTATTTACTGTCATTCTTTGGCAGGAGGTGCATAAAAATGGTAAATAACTATGTTTATATATGCTCAAAACCAGTTATGGTTCAAGAAAATTTGCATACTATTAAGGATTTTTATAACGTCCCTGAAATGATACCAGCTTTCCAAGAAAGAAAACAATCTGAGTTTTTACAGGATTTTTTCTGTGATTACAAAGAAAATAAATTTCATTTGGGTGAAAACAAAATATTTTTGGAAGTTCTGGGAGAAAAGTTAGGTACATTTTCTGAAGCTTTGTTTTGTGTCTAATCAAACAGTGTTTAGGCTGATGTGATTGAAAAGGCTAATGAAAAGCATAGGGCTTAAGAAAAGCTGCTTAGCAGAACTCCACACAGATTTTCCACATAGATTTTCCTTGTGTTGTATTTTTCAGAATGAGTTATAATCATCAAGATAAAGGGCTGCCTGACTCATTAAAGAGGCTAAAATTCTTATTTTCTGTTGGTAGCACCTCAGCCATCTTCTTGAAAGACCTTACACTGTGGTAGTGAGATTAATGAACATTCCTCAGACTTTCTGCTAGTTTTGCTCAAAGGAGGCCTGAATTACATGTACTGCAAACACTGGAGAATTTATAGCAAGAAATAATGATATACTACTGGAAGCTAACAAGTGGTTTGTCTGTAGTAAAGGAAGTGTAAAGAGGTTGAAAATTTAAAAAAAAGAAACTGATTGATGGAAGAGGGAGGGCCCCAGAGAACAAATAGTGATGAGGTAATTAGAAAGTGGATATACGCATATCATAACATAAATAAATATACTCTGAGGTAGAAGCTTAGTAGTAAGCTTTTGCAATACGCCAGTGCCAAGAGACACACACAACAATCCAAGGAACCTAGTTGTTGAATATGGGAAGATACCCATCAGCTTCTGATGAGACTTTAAATCTCCTTCTAATGTGGGCATCTGAATTAAACTTGGTTGGAAAGAGTAGCAACTGACAAATGCTGGTTTGGTCTGAAGTAATATTGAACAGTTCTGGAGCACAAATTCTTACAAATAGATATTCCTGAACTACCATGAATTGTTTTTTCATGTCATTATGTAAAGATTAAAGAATTGTTTTCCA
Organism: Passer montanus; assembly: GCF_014805655.1. Lineage (NCBI taxonomy): Eukaryota > Metazoa > Chordata > Aves > Passeriformes > Passeridae > Passer > Passer montanus. Next base: position 3,019,587 of record NW_024356504.1, read on the forward strand.
TGCTAAGAAGCAGTTGTTTAGCTCACAGATCCCTGTAATATGAAAAGGACAAAATCACAAGGTCTTTATTTTATTATTCAGTTCAGCTGACAGTGAGGGAATTTCAGTCAGACATGTTCATCCCATCTTTCTTCTGACACACTCTGATTGAGAAACAGTAAGCCGGGAACAGTATCTGCAGAAACAATCGTAGTTCACTGCCATGAATTTGATAAGGAACAGTGGTAGGAGGCAATATCCTGTGTTAAAACACAGTGATATTTTTAAATGTTCCTGTATAGTGGATCTACTTTCATCTCAAACTGAGAGCCCTTCCTTTTCTTTTTTTTTTTTTTAATATAGACACTCTTTTATCACTTGCATTCTATCACTTGTAGGTTTACCTGTAGTTAGTTGCATCCCCTTTTTTATTTCAAAACAATTAATAACACAGATTGCCTCTTTACATCAGCAACTTCGAAATGCTCTCCAATCCTAGAGATTGATCTGTTTTGTCAGTCTTGCCTCTGCATCCTTTCCTACCCATTGCCTCAAAGGCTGAATTTTGTTACAGCCTATTAATTAATAAGCTTACTGAAGCAGAGAAGTATTGTGAAGTCATTTAAGCTAAATATTGTCTTAGCCCGTAATGGTATTTCTGTCTGAAAGGAGGAAGAAAGCTGCCATGAGCCGTTTCCTTAGGGATCCTGTTGTTGTAGGTGGGACCTATCTAAAGTGGAAGCACTAACAGCTGCCCAAAGGGCCCTGTGGAAATGCTTCTCAGTTAAACAGGACCTGTTCAGATAATCTGTCTGGTTTCACATTGCTAGAGCGTGGGAGTGTATGGAAACAGGTAACGTCTGCTCTACTCCAATACCAATTGTCCTGGGCTGAGGCATCAAGCCCTTCACACTCTTTGTCAGGTGCTGGTCTTGGTAGCTCTAGGGACTGTGAGTGAAGACTCACAGTTGCAACAATAAGGCTTTTGGATATATTATAATGATATAATTAATGAACAACATCAGTAGAGGAGAGAGCAGATCTGTTGTAACAATGCTCCTGCTGCCCTCCCATGTGGCAGCAAAGCACTCTCATAGGCTGTGGCAGCAACTGGGGGTCTGTTGCTGAGTACAATAATCTCTATGTTCCTGTGTTTATCCTGCTTTAGTGTTCTCTGTTAAACATAAATGGTTTGCTGCATGCTTAACTTGAAGAACAAATTCAGTGCTATTGAAGCTGCTAGCCCTTATAAAGTTTTTTATTTGCTTCCTTAAATCAGGATTTCCCGCAATAGGACTGTGATTAGGCCTTATTTTGTTCGTGCCAGTAACCATTTCAAGATTTCTTTACACATTTTGTGACTTGAACCTACGTCTGCAAGTTGATGAACAACCAGGAAGCCCATTTTTCTGTGGGCATTTGGGAAAAAGTAAAAAAAAATATTGCTACCAAATATTGCTGCATGCTCAAGGAAAGAAACTTTGAATGAACAAGTAAACTTGGAATTAACAACTAAATGTTCATTCATAGCCCTGGAAGGATGAAATTTATGGTTTCATCCAGCCAGTCTGGCAATGGAAATAATTTATACCATAAAAGCAATCAAATGTTTCCTGCCATAAGTTGTTTTGCATTAGTTTAGTGTCAAATTGCCTGCTAGGGTTATCAGTAAGAGTCAGAAGAAGCTGATTTTTCTACAAAGAACTTGTAAACTAAAAAAGAAGCAAATACAAGTTGTGTATGGGAATTTTTGTGATTAAACATTTTAAGTGTGAAAAGAGAGGAGCTGGTAAAATCTGTTAACCCTTTTACTGGAAAACTGAAAACATTCTTGGAAGGTATATTTCATGTAGAAATATGTACCATTTTTCTTCAGTAGGATGATATCTCTGAGCAGGGGTTGCTCTGTACAAGTGCACAGCTCTGCATACAACCAAATATCACCATCTCTTCTCTAATCCTGTCTTGGAGACAGTGGAGGTTTTTTGACAACTTCCTTCTCTGCTTGTCTATGTTTTATTGAAGGATCAGTTATTTCCTGTTTTGGCACCCAAAAGACAATAGTTTGAACAGATCACATGTATTACAAAAAGCCTGATATACACACAGATTAAAGTAGACAACTGCTTATAAATCATGCAGTTTAGTAAGGAGACTAAATTAATGGGTAATTAAGAAAACCCATAAGTCCGAGTTAATCAGAGATGTAGTACTCGAGGTTACATGCCTTCTTCCACCACATAAATTGACATCAATGGGGATTAAAATATAAAAATAAAGATAAATAGTTTAAAATTATCTACAAATCAAAATCTTAGACTAAATGTGTAATTTCCTCTTTTTTCCTAGCTCTCCAATGATTCTTCCAAGTAATATAGATCTACTCTTATGTATATGGATACTTATTAAATCTTCAAATGAGTCTTTCATCTTCAGAACTGGTGGCCTCTGAATATGAGAAAATGTCCCTGAAAAGTGACATAAAAATTCATATAAGTAAATAATTTCCAAACAGCAAAGAGCAGCCGAATATTCAGTTTCCCACATCCATGTTTCCTCTGCCTTTAGCTGCTGCTGGTCCTATTTATCAGCATTGCCCCCAAGCCTCTTGCTCTGATGATAGCCATATCCCTCCATTTGCATGTTGCCTTTCAATGTCAAGTCACTTTCATCTTTTCCCAGTATGGACCTTTTCCTTTAGTCTTCCTATAAAACTTGTAATTAGCAGAATCAAAGTGCTTAAGTCTGCTCAGAATCCTACTATCCCACTGCCCTGTTATCGACCTCTCTGCACAGTGGGTGAGATCTCTCACACTGTCTAGTTACACATTTGCTATTTCCTTGAAGAACTATGGGATGTTTTCTTTTCAATGATCTCTAAAAGGCAGCTGGTTGTTTTTTTTTTCTTTTAGACATATTTGTCTTCTGAAAAAGTAACCGATTAACACAATACCTCCTTACTTACCAGACCTCAATTGTACAATAGCCTTTGCCCCACTGCCCACCCACCACCCAGCAGAGCTGGAACAGGAAATTATGTCTCTCTTGGGCCAGGTGCAAAGGGTGGTCTGAGCCCAATCACCTGCACCGTGAGGAGGTGAGCACAGCTGAGGCCACTGAGTGATAATGGGCAGTGGGACTGCTGGGTGAAAAGAGAAAGGAGGAAAAAGGAAAGAAAGGAGGCAGAGGGTTTGTATCTGTACTCTTCAGCTGTTTCTAGGGATGATGTGGCTTCTTCAGGAGGATCTTCTTGTACAGCTGCTCTTCAGGGAGATTGCCGTGAGTACAAAAACTATGTTTTCTTGTTGGTTCTAAAGTCTTATTTTGGTTAGAGTTGTTATAACTGTAATATAACTACCGTGTTTTAATAGATTGGAAATGCATTTATGAAACCTGCTTTTTTGTGGTGTTTTTAGGGAAAAGGGATGAGTTACTAAAGATAGCTTGGCCAGATATCTGAAAAACTCTCCCTATTTGTCTCTACTTACAGCTGATTAAAAATTCTCTGCAGAATATCTAGGGAAGTTGAAATGCTGCTGCGTTAAGTATGATTTTAGGTTGATTGAGACAATTTGTCAGATAACTCATATTCAACTGTTCTGATTTTGTAGTCTTTTTCATGGGTTGTGTAGAGTTTAAGAGTATCTTCAGACTGTGAATACAGTCAAAAGCCTGGAGGGACTAAACTGGCCCAGAAAACAGTGTTTGAATCTGTAAGTCTGGAACTGGGCTACTTCTACTTGTTGGTGCACACTTGAAGAGAATTGTTTCCCAGGAGGACCAAGTATGGGTAACTGTGAAAATGCCTCTAAGATGTGATAAAGTAGGTTTTTTTTCTCCTTAGAAAAGTTCCTCATTCTCAATCTTCACAAGCAGGATTTATCCATTAGTTCTGAAATGTAATGCTAATAATAACACCTTAACATCAGTATTTCTGTGCCAAGTTCAGATATCTGTCTTGCTTTTCCAATTCAGTAATATGTTAAGGAACAACAGAATGCAGGTTACAGATTGCTCCTTATTTCTGATTTATGATCCTGTTTGCAATTAAAACAACAAAAAAAACTCCAAACATATTGAAATTATAACTATTTAAGAGGAATAAGACTAAAAACTTGGGTATGAAGCAATAAAGTTATCAACTGTTGCAAAAATAACAGTATAAAACAAGAAAACTTGCTTCATTTTTGGATTTCTGGAACAAGCCTACTGAAAGCTATTTATACCTGCTTGTGTAGATGTGAAGTACCCAAGGTAATTTAAGTGCCGTTAGTGCTGCTCATGGGGCTGAGGAAACAGGCTTGTACCTCTGTGTATAAGAAGTGCAAATTCTATTCCTCATCATTTGCTATGCCATTTCTATCTGCAATTTTTACCAATTGATTTCTACTACTGGTGAAATAAGACAGTTGGATCATAGGTTACAAAGATTAAAACAGCTGGCTTTGTTGAGAAACTGTGAGACTTGGATGAGAAATTAGATAGCTCCTCTAAAAAAATATTTGGTTGTCACTGCTATAAGCTGCCTGCGACAGACTGATGTTAATCAGCTGTACAGAGAAACCAGATGAACTGATTACAATTCACAAAACAAAGAGGGTGTGAATACTTAGTAGTACTTAAAATCTCTTTGTATAAGAGTGAAGAATAGTCAGAATTTATCATAAAACCCTTAATTTGATTCTTCAAAATACATCAGACTGTTACTCTTTAATCTTGACTAGAACAAAAGCTCTTTGTATAGGAAAATCACAGTGTGATATAGATATGTAGAGCCAGATGTAACAAAAGACTAAGTAGGAGTTTAGACAGTGATATTCAAAGCTGCAACCCCAAACAAAAAATAATCTGGTGCCTTAATCTGGTGGGTTATCTCAGTTTTTGACAATACTACTGCCGTGTGTGTCTAAAGCTGGATTCTGTTTGCACCCAAAAGTGCGTCAGTCTGGTAAGGATTGAGCAACTTGTTGCCTGTGTGATGTCTAAGACCACTTGGAAACCAGAAGTAGGTTCTGTGCTGCATGCCAACACAGCAAAGATCCAGTCAGAGCTCAGATTCTTTGCAAAGCAGGATAGGATCAGTCCTTGCTTTTAAATTGCAGGTAGTGGTTGTTTGACTCATAGATTAGAAATTGATTCTGTGTGTGTAAGTTTTTCAGTCTGAGGGGATTGATTCGAGCTCAACTCCTATCTCAAAGTTCAGGATACTGCCTATAGGTAATAGCATGAGGACCTCTCAGTCCTTCCTATCCCAGATTCTAGCTTTCAATACTCAAAAATGTTTAAGGTTTGTGGGCAAGAGTGGGATGGTCCAGTAGTGCATTGTTCCTGGGGTGCAAGAACCCTGAGTTCAAGTTCACTTTTTAGAGACACTCGAATGGGTACTTGCTCAGAGAAGCACTTCATTATTCCATGAACATTCTCCCCAAACATCTTAATAACTAAGACACTGCTCTAGGAAGTGGAGATAAGGGTCTCAATCCATTGACGTGTAAAGGCAGTTCTGTCTCTCATGGTGAGCTCATGCACTACACTGCTGGTGATGGAAACAGCATTTCTCCATCGAATTATAGCACCTACCTCTACCTGAAAGTGGATATATCCTTGCCTGGAGACCATCAGAACTGAAGCCTTGGAAGGGACTGAGATTTAGGAAAAGCTATATTGTGTCTCCCTTTTGGGAATGAGGATGGTAATTGACATGCATATGGAAGGGAGCTGGGAACCTGGAGTCTAGGAATTGCAGCACTCAGTGTCACAGGTAGTGATGTTCTTCCTGGAGCTGTAGTTGTGCCTGAAAGCCTGCACCCTCTAAGGCTTAGTTCTGTTTCCATTGTGTGTTGGGAAAAGTTACCGTATGGAAATGAAAAATAGCTAGTGACTGACTGCTAGATGACAAGTATACACACCTTTACCCTTCTGCCAAAAGGCTGCCACTCTCCCCATCAGCACAATGCAATGCCTTCCTCTCAGAATGGGGAGTTCAGAGCTAGCCTGTTCATAGCACAACTGTAGTAAAAATGCTGGTGTGGAAGAATATATTGGCATATTCAGTTGTTGAGCTGCCTTCTTTGTTTGAATCCTCCTGTATTACATTTTCTGCTGCTTTTCCTGCCCTATCAAACTGAAACGTAAAAGCTGTTGTGAGAGTTCAGGTTGTTTGGAGGTAAAATTTTTACTGAGATCACATTGAACATAAACACAGCTCTACACTTCACTGGGAGGAGTAGGGGGTTTTTGCACAACATTGTTCTCTGTTTCTGTATTATTAGCACAATAGGCCTCAATCTCTTTTCTTTCCCACTAGACTCTAATTATTGCCCATGAGATGCATATTAAAGGACTAGTGACCTTGGTTTCTCCCTGTGAACTGAGAATGTAGAGTAGCTGTCTTCGGGCCTGTGACAGCTTCTGAGAGCTGCCTTCTCCCCAGCCCGTGGGTTCTGGAGAGCACACAGTCCACATAGATATCCCAGAAGAGCTGAGCCAGGTCCCAGAACAAAGCCCCATGTTTCAAGTTCTCTGAGGATTTCAGAAAGATCATGAAGTCCCAAAAGCCACTGACAGAGTCAGAAATGCGAGGCTTCCTCATCTCCAGTAAAACAGCTGAGGAGGATTCCCAGCACTGCGGGTCTGCCCGCCCAAGAGCCAGTGGATCAATTTGACTGTGGCAGAGGAAAGGTGTCACACAGAACACTGCCATGAGTAGGAGAGAGCACGTGAGTCTCATGGTGCAGTGGATTCTTCCTCTGCTTCCAGGATCCATTATGGCACTGAAATATAAGAACACCAAGAGAAGCTGAAAAAGTCTCACTCTTAGATGCAGGAATAAAATCCTGTTACTTTACATGATATGCAAGGCACTCAAATACTGTTTCTCTGCTCCTTAAAGATTTGTGTATGCTTTTTGCATGTATATAAATACTAGAGGAGTGACAATGCTCTGTGCAGCAGAAGCATGTGTAAAAATTTTTAATCATCCTCAGATCTGAATTATGAACTGTCTTATTTAGAAGTACTTAATATTGAAAGTTGTTTACCATTTTTGGTTTACAGATCCCAAATCTTTTTCAGTAAAAATCAATTCCTTTTTACATAATTTAAGCTTTTAGGCAGTTTTGCTTTTCTCAAAAATTTTATGAGCCGTTTAAAGTAGTCTTCAGAATCACAAGGGTCAGTGGACAGCAGGTGGAAAAATGTTGTTGAAAAATGTGTTTCAATGGTTCTAGTTATTGCAGGTTTCAGATTCATCCATTGACCAGGAGTGGTTTAGGTGCTAAAGGGCAGAACAGTTCAGAAGAGAGGGACCATCAGCTTTGCAATAGCAGCATAGCAGCTGTATTGTACAACATGTACCCATGCATATAGAATCATAGAACAGTTCAGGTTGCAAGGGACCTTTAAAGGTCTCTAGTCCAACCGTTCTGCCATTGGCAGGGACATCTTCAACCACATCAGATTGCCCAGAGTCCTGTCCAACATGACTTTGAACTGTTTTCAGGGATAGGGCATTTCCACCTCTCTGAACATCCTGTTCCAGTGTCTCACCACCCTCATTGTAAAATATTCTTTTCTTTATATCTAATCTAAATTGGTCCTCCTTCAGTTTGAAGCCATCACTCTTGGTGCTCTTTCAACAGGTTGCTAAAAAGCCTGTCCCCATCTTTCTTATAGGCCCTCTTTAAGTACTGGAAGGCTACAACAAGTTCTCCCTGAAGCCTGCTCTTCTCCAGCCCCAACTTTCTCAGCCTGTCTTTTCAGGAGAACTGCTTCTCCCTCCTCATCATTTTCATGGCCCTTCTCTGGACTTGCTCTAACCGTGTCTTTCCTGTGCTGAGATGTATTTGTGTTTATTTACGAGTATAGATGTGTATTGCAGATCACTGAGAATTAACTGTTAAAACTGTGACACTTGCTAAGTAGTATCAATAATGGATAGGTAGAAATTCTGAGAATGATTGATTGTTTTATAGACAGAAAGGCCCAGTTGTCTTCATCAGATTTCATTTCTGGTACATCTCTGTTACATTTTCTAAGAAGCTTCTAGCATTTCTGATACTGAACAAGTCTGAGGGGTTGTTTTTAGTGTTGCTCATGGCATATGGAGAATGGATTTCCCATTTGTGGAAATCAGCTACATTTGAGATCAGCTTTTATGACAAAATTCTGTTTAATGCATGTGCTGATCTGCTGAGTATTCATGCTCATGTGTTTTCAGTTTGGTTGTTGTGGGAAGATACTTCTCTTCATGAGCTAGATAAGCAACTGGCTTTTTGTGTAGAAAGTCTCTTCTATGAGTGATCCTGAAGAAGTGCTTCTTTACTATGTGAAGAAAAATGCCAAAGGCAGGATATTCATGTGCAGAGGGATTGTATGAAAAGTAGCCCAGCCACAGCCTGTGTGTGAGACTGGGGAACAGTAGTCTGCTTTGTGGAATATATTTCCTTACAGAGCTAAAGGACTCTTCAGAGATTTCAGTCCTAGAAATATTATTCTTACCTAGTCCCCTTCTGGCTACCTGGTCAGGTTCTGGGAACATTTTTGAAGTATTCAGACTTTATTCCCCAGATGCTAAGAGTCACTTTTTAATCAGAGTTTGGGTGTTGTGAGAAGAGCTGGATTGACAGTCCTGGATCTGAACATTGCATTTAAGGAACAAAAGAGGGACAGCTTGCTCTTCCTACACTGCACTGTGTAGTGGATGTCACTTATGACAGTGGTTGCAGTAATAGGGCTGTCCTCCTGCTGCTTCCAAGATCCCCAAGAAACATCATTCTTCTGTACCCTACTCCACAAGGCAGGCTTTGATTGCTTTCTGAGAAGCAAGCCAAAAACATCCTGTGAGTCACTACTTCATTCTTGTTTGTGCATCAGAGCCCTTCCACTGGGCACAGACACCTGTGTGACATACAGTAAGCATATATGTCTGTTAACTTTATCAAGTTTCAAGGGAAACTTTATCAAGTTTCTGTATTTCAAAGTAATTTAGCAGTTTCTAATATGACCATGATGGTGAGGAGCAGGACAGTGGGTGGGGAGCCCCAACAGCAACAAATTGTTCAAACAAATGAATAATACTAAAAGAAGCTAATAATACTAAAATCCTTTAAAATATGGTTCTGTGACTTTGACAGAACCCATCTCATTTGTACACGTTAAAAACTGAACTGGTTGCTTTGCATTTTCTGCTCCCCAGCACCTATTCTAAACTTGTTAAGTTACAAAACTGGCTAAGAGAAGGGTTCTTGATTTGTCAAAACAAGGGGACAGCCCTGGGCAAGGAATTGGTAGGACATTAATATGAGAATCAGTGCCCTTGAAACTGTGATGTGCATGGCATTAGTAAGGGCCATGGGCAAAGTAAGGGCAAAGGCCACTAGTCCTTATGGTCTGGTCAAACTCAAGCAGCACTGTGCTATTAGTCTCCCACAAGGTTCAAAATAGTATTTTTTAGACAGTTGAGAGCTGGAGAGGATCCCTAGGAAATGCCAGAATTCATTAATTTCTTACCTGTGCAGGTAGTGAATGCTTCCATGCAATTCCTCCCCTACACCCCCCAATCTCTTGGTATTTCTGTCCATGCATTGAAGTTTCTGTCCATACATTGAAGTTTGTGTGCGTGTGAGTGCTCTTTACACTTCCTGATTCTGACTTTTCCCACCATTCCTCTATCCCTGCTTCTCCTTGCAATGTAGTCTCCTGCTCCACTCCCCGGCATGGATAATGCCTTACAATAGTAATTTAAAAGTTAATCAGTTAGTCTGTTGTTATCATCTAACTTGGAGCTCTCGTTACGCTAGTCCCTCTGCCGTGCAGCTGCCGCAGCCGCTCCCGGGCCGGGTTCCCGCTCGGTGCAGCATCCCCGGGCAGTCCCGCCGCTCCCGGGCCGGGTTCCCGCTCGGTGCAGCACCCCCGGGCAGTCCCGCCGCCGCTCCCGCCCCGCCCCGGCACCGCCCGCGGCTCCCGGCGCTTACCTCGGCGCTCCGGCCAGGGCAGGGCTCTCCGAGCCGCTGCCGCCGCCGCGCTCCTTAAGAGCGGGCAGCCCCGCTTAGTTTTTACGTCAGGGCTCGAGAGCTGCCCCCACCCCCTGTGCCCGGCCGCTGCTCCGGCAGCCGGAGCTCCCGCTTTCTCTGTGCGGAGCTGTCCTTGCTGCAAGTCTGCTCCGCTTCTCCGTCCCGCCTGTCCTCCTCTGCTTGCGGACCCCGGCCCTCCCGGGGCAGCCTGGTGGCCGTGCTGCCTCTGGCCGTGGGGAAGGGATGCACAGCGGGGTGGAAAAGTAACAGATCTGGCAAAGCTGCGACCCTCCCCTTGCTGCACGGGGCGGGGTGGGCGGCAGGAGGAGAAGAGTAGAAAGCAAGTCTGCCCTTGGAGCTCGTGTTGTCCAGAGCTGGCTCAAACCTCAGGTGTCTTGCTTTATGTGCTTGGCTGTTGCAGAACCCTCCACCCCAGAGCAGGAATCTGTGTGGCACCACTAGAGCTATTTGCTGGCTAGGGCTCAGCCCACATGCTGTGGCTCATGGAAGTTGAAGCAGAGACCCAGAGAAGAGCCACAGAAGGGCTCCACTTAAAGGCATTAGTTGAAGTTGTTGGGCTGTGCTGCCCACTGCAGCTCAGTTTACACAACTTTGCCTTAAGGAGAGCTAACTTGGAGGGCTCCAGCAGAAGAAGATGGTCTGGTTCTATTTTCCCTCCAAAAACAATAATGTGTTCTACTGTTGTGGCATTTTCTCTCTGTGACTTTCTCAGCTGGATTACGACTTCTGTGTAACAGCTGGAAAACCTCTATGTTTTGGAGAAATGAGTTAAGCTAGTAGGGAAGTGAAAGGAAAGCATGGAGAGAAAAGGTTGAGCACAACTCTGCAACTGACAACTCTGCCTGTGCTCACTGTGCCTGCTGTGATCCCCTTGCACACAGAAAACATACTACTCAAAGAGCTGGGGCTCTGTGGCCATGCTGATAATCACTGTTGGGCAGAACTTGCTTAACACCAGCTATTTGGAGCAATAGGCAGGTGAGACCACTCCTTTCTCCCTCGCTCTGTAGTTTCTAAGCCAAAGCATGTAGCACCTTGCTGCATGTCTGAAGCCAATGCAGCTGCACCAGTCCATACCAGCTGGGCAGCAAACTATTTGTTTTTCCAAGGCTTTAACTGGCAACTCCCTTTTATCTCTGCATGTGGAATCATAATCCCTTCTCCAGAAAGCAACTGTGTTTCAGTAGCATAAGGCTTATCTTTGTTGAAGACAGTGAGGCTGCACTGGTTCACATCAGCTGGAAAGTTGGCTTGAGACTCTGATTTCTTTGATGTTCATCAATACCTTTAGAGTTTGCATTCTTTCTGTGCATCCAGTCCATGTAAATGGAGAAGCAACTTCCTTTCCAAACCCTTGGTCTTGAGACGTGCTTATGACAATAAACACTGCTTTTCTTCTGATGCTTTATCTGCTCAATATAGGCAATCCCTGTCAAAGTGTATTTTGTGTAAGTAATGCTACTGTTTAACAAAAGTGCAAAGAACTTTTTGGGGATGAGAGAACACTGTCTAGAACTCTTGTAAATAGCTGTGCTGTAGGACTTCGGCCACTTGCAAATGTTCCATTTATTTGGCTAGAAGTGTGAGTTTGGGAATGGTGGGAATAGTGGTCACCAGCTGCTGAAACAGACTTCAAGATGAAATGAAGAGTGTAATACCTTGCAGGGGACCCTTGCAACGTGGTGGAGGAAACCTCTCTTATGTAGGATCTCCAATATTTATTTGTGCTATGGAATACAGGCTATTCCAGTAGACTTCCTTCTCCTGGGTTCTAGGGCTGAAATGATCCTTAGGGACCAGCTTTTGCTTTTATTTGTTTCTTTTTAAAATCTGCTCTCTACCTGACTCTGCACCCATGTGCAGTCTGGAGCCTCCTTGGCAAGTGGGTAGCCAGTGTACTTCTCCTTGTCTCTGTATTTGGGGGTTGAACAAGGCAAAGGAGAGAGGGAAAGTGTGCAGGTAAGATCTGGGTATTGGGAAGGCAGTTCCTGGGTAGAAAAAGCTCTGGGGCTGCTTGTGTTCATGGTTGGCCTGGCTGCAGGGGCCAGAGCTGAGCAAGATTCAAATGCCACAGAAGTAGTTTTTGCTGCTGTTTCTGTTATCTGTGATGTGTCACTCTAAGGACTATCCCCCATGTTGTTAAGGGCAGAGCCAAATGGAAAGGAAATGATAAAATGTTTCTTGTGAGTTGATAAATTTCTGTCAGCCTGCAACCTTTGTGGAATCATTGCTAAAAAGTGAGTTTGAGTCCCCTTCCGGGGTGCACTTTATCTGGTTTCATGAAACATTGGTTTCATTCCACTCAGCATCCTGGCAGACCCAAGGGTATTGAACCAGGGGCTCTCACAGAAATGAGAGTTGCTGCTCAAGGGAAATACTGCTGCAGATAAAATAGTTGGCTCCACAAACACTTCCTGAGCCTACTACGTTCTGCTCCCTCTGAACCAGAGCACTTATATTCTATTTCTGGGAAAGAGGTTTTTGATAATTAGATTGATCACCTCAGCCTCCTAGTGGAGCAGAAATGTACCACGATTGGCAATCTCATTCAGTTCCACACACTCCCTCAGTCAAGCTTTCTGTGCCCTTCTTAAGCTATCAACAATCTTTCTTTCACTGCAGCACATGATATATTCTCCTATATAGCAGCCAGTGTTCTCATCTTCTGTGGGTCTCCATATCTAATGAATATAATTCACATGAACTGTACATCATATCCAGAGTCATTTGCAGAAGGATATTTTTATCAAGAAAAGTTGATTATTTACTCACAGATGAGACAGAGATTATTTGCTCATAGATGAGACAGAGGTTTCAGATCATGTAACGTTACAGAAAGGATGACATTTCTACCAGAAAAACATAAAAAAAACCCAAAAAACCAAAGGGTTAAATGATCAGGATAATGGAATAAGGGATAAGTAAGAAAAGTAGGAGGCCATTTCACTGGTATTTCCATTTTGAATAGAGCAAAGGTATAAATAACTATATAGAGAGTTGCTTCCTTCTTGCATTTGCTCCCAGCAAAACTTCTGGTGGTTTAAAATTAACATTTAAATTAACAGGCAGTGGCTTATGGTTGCTTAAGTAAGCATTTACACATAAAAAGAGATTCAGCACTGAGGCTGAGACAGTGATGTGTGATAGGATGCACAGCTTGCCTGTCACTTCCATAAGCAGCCACACCTGAATGCAGTATTAAGCTTTTTAAAATGTCCCACATGATGAAAGACACCTGTTTTAGACTTACTAAAAAAAATGCTTTACAGACATATTCTTAACTGAAAATTTGAGTTTTGCTGAATTGGGTTCCAAATTATTCCAGCCTTGTGTGAAACTTGGCTAAGTGATGGCAAAGGCGAAACTTGTGATTCTCAGAGTGGGGGATACCCAAAGGTCTGTTAGCTTTAAATTCATAGTACCTGGCAGAGGCTTGATTTTTCTTCAAAATCCATAAAGGCAGATTGTGGAATCATACTCCCATTTTTAACTTTTCCAGCTCTCTTTTAACCAGAAGATTAAACTGTCCTTAAAATTGGCTCCCTGACAAACATACTTAAGAGCTTCTTGGAAATGAAATTAAATACTTGATCCAAAGTCTGCAGCTACATTTTATTCATTTTTAAAATGATATGTAGAGAGTTTTGAGTATCTAAACCTGTATTTTTAAACTTTTGATGTCAAGTTGTCTTTTTTTTTTTTTCTTTTGGTGGATTGAATCTCTATTCCCAAAGTGTTTGATGACCCCACACTGCTCTAAACAACTGCCCAGGTCTATTCTCTGTTGAAATGGCCAGCAGGAAAGTCAAGCAACACTTAAGCACTTCTAACCAGTGGAAAGATGTAGTTACCTAAACATACAATTCTTCAGTGCTGTACACTATTGCTGATGGCCTGAAACATTCCCATGGAGCTGCCAGACCAGACATGGGACAGGCAGGAGACCAGGGTATTTCTGTGCCAGGAGCTGGAGCCCTGTGGACACCCTGGCATGTCTCTGGCCTATGCTGAGAAGTGGCTTTCTGCTAGAAGGTTTGAGGAACTGCAGCTCCCCATTAGAATAGATTTTTCTTTCTGTGGTTATGATTCTCTCTCTCTATGCCTACCAACTGTTGTGTGTGAGAGACTGTGTCTCCAGTGCATTACTCAGAGTGTTTCCCCAAGAGTGAATTTAGGCGACATTCAGAAGTGTGAACTGGCTTCATTGTTGAAGCCACTTACTTGAATTAATTTTTGGAAGAGGTAATAAGAAATAACACCAAACTGATAGTATAGTACATTAAAAGTTAATTTGTGTCTTTTGGGCAAGTTGTCTCACATTAACCATTCAGCACTTCTCCTGGCAAATGTATTTAACACAAGCTTTGAAAAGACATGTGGAGCAGGTATTTTTACAAGTACAAGCTAAGCAATGTTGGTTTAAAATTAATATATATTTTTGAAAACATAATCTGGTGATATGTGATGCTATAAATGCAAATAACCTTTATTAAGGATGTGACCATATTTCTCTCTAGACCTAAACATTCCAAGAAAATAAGAAAGAACACCAAACTGATAGTATAGTATATTAAAAGTTAATTTGTGTCTTTTGGGCAAGTTGTCTCACATTAACCATTCAGTTAGCGAGCTTTTGATTAATTTTAATGGCATTCTGCATATTTATAGCCAGACAACTATTAGCTTTTGAATTGAAAGATTTGTTGCCATTTGGGTGCTGGGCTGATGTCAACATGCTCCAGAATAAAGTCTGGTTCTTCCTGACTCAGCCCTCCTGCTCCCTCATAATCCTGCAATGGGGAAACCCTTCTCACCTTCAGCACTCCAGGCAGTCAGGAGAGTCACCCTGGTACGTCACAGCTGGAAGAGCAGTTCAGTGGAACTTTTTTTCATAAAACTGCCCCTAACATCTGAGAAAGCAAGGCTGTTACAGGATCAGTTTCTCCAGGGAGTTACAGCCAAATCTTCTGGGGAAGAAAAGCACTTTCACAGTGCATTCTTTCCTGAGGCTGAGCAGGATTGCAATGTGGAACCTCCTACCTTGTCCATCTCTGAGAGTGATTCTTTTCTGCAGCTCTTGGGAGAAAAGGGTGTTGGAGCACACTTGCCTCAGGGCAGGTCCTGGGCAATGCCAGTGGGCCACCAAGGAGGGGTGCCAGCCCTGCCACTGTCACACTCATCCCACAGCATGGATAACCCCTGGCAGCCCTGACCCCATGCAGGGAGCCTGCACATTTCCACTCGAAGTTGTTTGGGAAAATAGTCTTCAAGAAGAAATTGAAGGAGGGGACAGCAAATTATTTAGGACCAAGAAATAGGTTACAGGAGATTCTGGAGAGTAATGAGGATAGTCTCTCTCATGGGAAAGGGAATTGGGCCATCTTCAGCTCTCCCTGGTTGCCTGCTCATTCTCAGACACTGCTGGACTATCTGATTTGCTCTGTGTTTTGCTGGTAGCTCCTACTATGGTTCTTTGGCACTTATAGAGTACTTGCTACTCTTCAAACCACAGATGTGAAGTCTCATATGTACACTACTGCTGTTGACAGAGGAGAAAGTCGGGGGTTTTTAATGTGCAAGATGTGTCATGAATAATTTATTGCCAGAGACATCTGCCTTCTTGAATTATTTTCCTGAATGAAGTAGTACAAGCTCTGTCATTTAGAATACTTAGGTGAGTAAAATCCATACATTATCAGTAAGGAACCATGTGATAGAGGCAGAAACAATACTGGTTGTTTGGGTTTTTTTAAATTAAGTATACAGTTTATTTATTTTTTTAACAGGTCGGGCCACTCAGCCTTTGAAACTCCCATTTTTATTTCACAAATGTACCCTTTGAAACCTATTCTCAAAGAAGATGCTACAAAGGTGATACTAGAGTGAATTTCTGTGTAGTGAGTTTAATTTGGAACTTCTGAAAAGACTACAGTTTAATTTAACAAGGTCCTTTATTTCCTATCCTATTACTGATTAGGCACAGCTAAAAAGCTGCATATTTCATGAAGTTTTTATTTCTTTTTTTAATACCTGGGGAGGGGGTTTGTCTCAAACTTATCAGCCAGCCAGCTGTGCCTAAAACCAGTGCTCCCTGGCCTAGGTGTAAAGGTCACCTTTGCGTACAACAGTTCCTGTCCTAGATATCTTGTGTTTGAAGTGAAAATGACCAGCCAAATCAGAGGAAGGAAAACTGAAGCAAAAATGTAATGGGACCTGAATCTTTTACCTACCTGCCCAGCCCTCTGACCCAACAGCACACAGATAGGGTTCTGTGATGTAAGGCAACTGTTTCTTTCCTTCTGCAAATGAAGCAGTTTTCAGTCTTGTGTTCAGGACTCCTCATTACACAAAGCAGAAGTTAAAATCTTTAATTTCCTGAAGCTTTTCAGTGAATGCTGGAGGGCACTAGTTCTGTTTCTTGGAACTGCTTTTTCATTGCACAGAAATCCTGGTCAAGCATTCATTGTCTGTAAACTATGTTATTGTTAACAATACCTGTAAGAGTAACTTCATAATGGAGCAAGTCTTGAAATAGCAATACAGAGTTCAGATGTACATGAAAGAAAATATGGGAGAAGTGACTGACTCCAAAGGAAACAGGCTTGCTTGTGTACTTTGCCTCCATCTGATTTCATTGTTGTGCCACTCTCAGAGTGGGGCATGTTGACAAGGGAGGAAATGGATGGTCAGAATACGTCAAATCCCAACAAAAATATATGAATGGAGTATGGAGGTTTAGACTGTGGTCCTTGTACTTACTTTTAGAAGTAACTTGAGCCTTCTCTTTGAAAGAATAGATTGAGACTGCTTAACAAAACCATGAGCAATGCTACTGCAAGTTCTGTACATTTATTCTCTAATTATATGTTATCAGTGTGCTTTGGAGCAAACCAGACAGCTAGAAATCATGCTTTGGGAAGAGGTCCTTGTTAGGGAGATGAACATCTCTGTTTACATAAGCTGAAGAGAGGAGTGGAAGCATCCTTGTGTGACTGTACTGAGCCTGGAAGTCAGGCTTGGCTATGGGCAGGTGGAGCTTTAGGTGTCCCCAAAGCTGCTGCCACACAGCTGGGAGCACTGACTGAGGAACACAGGGCTGTGTTGTGCCAGTAGGGTCTGGGCACTTCCTTCAGCTCGACAGCACAAGGTGCTGAGCACAGCTGCCATCAAGGGTCCTTAGGACTGTCAAAGCTGTAGGCTCACAGGAATGTCAGCTGGCGCTGCTGGTGCCATTTTCTTCTGTAACCCTCGGGTAGATTTGAGGTGTTTAGACATTTTTCACTCGTGAGAATAAACTGATCATCATCTCAGCTGGAGATAGGAAACCAGTCAAAAGCAGTTTGCCTGTGCTGGTTTTTGGCTGGACAGTGTCCAGGTTAGAGTGAGGGAAGCAGCACCTGTCATGTGTGGGGACACTTTCTTTCTGCACAAGAGGCAAAAGCGACGTTATAACCCACAGCATGTTACCAGTGTGTGATGTAAGGAGTGTGTCGTGTTGTGCCTTTGGCACCAGTTAAGTACAGCTGCAACAACCAGCCCTTCTCTCAGCCTCTTGTGTAGTGCAGATGCAAACATTGCTTCATGGTCTCCAAAGGAAATTCAAAGCCTCCAGCAGCTGGACTGATGGCTCAGAGAATCTGTGAATGTATGCTATACAGTGGTGAGTGTTGTGCTTATGAAGTCTGACAACTGGACTTGGACCATGTAAAATGCATTTAAGTTCCTCCATGTTTTGAGTTACCAGCTTTGATAGGGGAAATTCTTATACTGGCTCAGAAAGTGCCACACTAAAGCACGGCATGTTACAGTATTAGTGGTAAAGATAAAGGCTATCCCATGACTTATTACAAAACCAAGCTTTTTTAGAAGAAAATTTTAGTAAGAAAAAATCAACTGACACTTGATTATGAGTTTTCTACACATTAGAGCATTCATAATTATGCTGTCCTCAGCAGTTTGTGGTTGCTCAGAAATAACACATTAAGTGGCTGCTGATGCTGGTCTCATGTGGAGTCCTTGTACTTATATAGGGGTTGTGTCCCCTCCTGTGTTACCTGTTCCTACTAAATAACTTATTCCATAAACCTACAATAATGTGCTTGCTGAGTTTTGAACAATACATCATTGAACTGAATTATAGTGTGAGTAGCTTTAAGATAATGTTTTTGTGAACTTTTGCTTTCAATTGTACTGGTTTGAGCATCTCTACTATTAAAATTTTTAATTCCTTTCTTTAATTTAAGCTTTACATGGGCACTTAAACAGTCTCTGTGATATTACTGAAGGATGATTCATGTTAAATTAACTTTTCAGCTCTTGTAGGTAGGAATCTATCAGAAGTACAGAAAGAGGCTTTTTTGGGTTTCTACTGTGGGGCTTGGTGTTGTGTTGGTTTCGTTCATGATAATAAGTGCCCCAGCAAGATCAGTCTTCAGTGTTTGTGCTGGAACTGAGAAAGTTTTCATAAACAATTCTAAGAATTTTTTCTTGTGAAATCAAAAGCAGGTATGCATCTGTCTCTATATTGCTTTTCTATTCATATGCTGCAAAAGACTTAACTCCTATTGTAAGGAATGACTGTCTATTCTAATTATAGCCAAAATGTTGCATGTTTCTATTGAGTTTATGGATAAATCCTATATTTAAATGACAGGAAATAGATGTGGATAATAGTGCATCCATTAGTGAGAGTGTTCCCTCACTCCATAATTCTAAATGAGAAAGATGCTTCAATACAGAACCTTGGGAGACACTAACACAAAAGTGTATTTTGTTTCCCTGTCTGGAGCTGGAGAAAGCAAAACAATATCAGTAGTTATCTGGTAACTGTGACATGCATGCATTTGACTTTCCCAGGCTGGCTTCACTAGAGTTAGTCTGGCAAAAAAAGAAAAGGGAAATGGAGTTTCATACAGCATTCCATTAAAGTGATGGCCATAGTATCTGGTAGTTATGATGTAATTATTTAAAGAACACTTCAAGGGCCTTATTTTGGACTTGTAATTATGTAATTCAGATTTTTGAGCTGGAAAAGGCTGCCCTCCACTAACAAAAGCCTCCAGGTCTCACTGAACTCAGTGTAGCCAGCAGCTGGGACTGAAGCAGGCTGGGCCCATCCTGGGTGCACAGGCGCTGGCTCCATGCACGGCGGAAAGGCTGCGTGCAACGTCCTCCCACAGACAGAGCCTCACTGTGAGACTTGACACAGCTCCAGATCTTTCATAAAACAAAACTCCATTCAATTTCTACTATTACAAAGGTGATGATTCTTTGAACACAGAAATTAAATTAAACAGAGAAAATAAATAAAAAAAAATTGAAAATTAAAAACTACTCCATTCCATGTTCATGACATTTTTAATACTCATCTTGCTAAGATGCAGAACAAGGACTATTGAATTTCCATTCATTAGCAGCCAACAGATATGAATGAGTATTAACTTCAAACAAAAACTTGATTTATAACAACATTGAGTTGTGCACTTAAAAAAATAATTACAAAACATTTTTAAAAGGAAGAGTAACAGTGGAAGCAGTAATGAATATAAAACATGACTGATTAGGCTTAAAACATAACTTCAAGTATTCTATGGCATTTCCTCAGACATTTGTCTCATCTGTTTGTGCAATACCCATCTTTGCATAGTGAAGAAAAATTGGTCAGACTCCAGCCTTGAGTAATCTGTTTCTTGACCATGCACCTATACAGCTGTTAATTTGCCTGGCAGCCTTCTCTTTTAGGAGTATCAGATCAAATCAGTGAGATCAGGCGGCACACTGGAATGAGCTATACAGTTACCACAGTTTCTTGTCCAGCTGAATAGGTAAATAATGGAGCAAATGTAGAGTAGATGAAATGGAGGCAGAGTCAACCTGGTCTTCTTTTGGTGACACTTTGTAATGAACAAGTTACTGCTAAATGGATATGCACTTCCCAAAGCACAGCGAGGGGGATGTACAAAAGCAACACCTATCAAATCCAGTTTTATAACTGACTACCAGCACAGGAAGCACTTGAGCCTGTACCCACTCTGTACTGAGCTGTATTGTCACTTGTGTTGTGTGCACACAGGGCAGAAAGTGTGTTCTTCCCATACACACAATGGCTGAGGACTGGAGCATAAATTCAGTCAAGAAACCCTAATTGCTATGAAACTGCTGGTGTAAATAAAAAAGTTACTCCAGCACTGAACATATATACATAGTAGTTGGGGACCACTGTGGTCTGATTTAAAACATCACATCACACACTAACAATGTTGTTTGTGAAATGCTTCTCCAAGGTTTATTACACAGGTAGTTTATGTATATCCAGTTGACTTATTGTAATTTTGATACCACTGGTGTTTCTGTTGCAGGTTATGCTTGCTTTGGAAGCAGAACCTGAAAAAAGTTAGACACTATGTTCCCTATCACAACATTTTTAGAGAAATGTAATACAGTTGCAAGTATTTTTTGTTTGTCATCAGAAACATGTCACTAAATTACTTCTGCTTAAAGTCAAGCAGGAAATTTTCAGAATAAGGTTTATAATTTCTATTAATGTCAACTACCTGTGTGTGCAGCACCTTTAACTTATAATGTAGTAAGTGTAAATGTGATTATGTTAAAGCTGATTGAAAATATTTAATAACAACTGTGAATCAAAACCAATATATTGAGATGGTTGAATTGAACATTATCATAATAAGAAAAATAACTGAAATGAGGTTTTCTAACTCACAGGAAAATGTCTGCAGCATTTTTGAATGTTTTGGCTCTTAAAGCTAACTTGGGAAATGGATTTCCTCTGAACAAAGATGCAGGAAGTAGTGTAACTGGGCTTCTGTTGTTCCTAAACTACAACTTTTAAATTAGATCCAAAAGTCTTTAATTCTGATTATCAGATGCAGCTGTTAAAATTTCAGTTATGTCACTTACCAAATGAGGTAAGTTTTAAGTCAGGATTAAAAGGATGAGCCAGACTGTCCAGCCCTGTACTTTAAGGGAGCCCTAAACCAGACCTCTTCACAAACCCTTCTCAGGCAGCTGCAGCCAGGTGAGCCTGGTTCCTAGGGACACAGGACTGCTGCCCAGGACCACTCTGTAAAAATCTGTGTTTGTGCAGAAGGTGTCTCTAAAAGTAATGACAACACACGTGAAATTACCTGGGATTTTGCACATATTGTGGTGGTAACTGGCTATCAGTAGCCAAGGGTCAAAGTATTAATCTTGCATTAAACTTTTAAAAGTGACATGCAACAAAGAGATACAGGGAGTGAGTTAAAAAGGTCAGTCACCTTTGCAAGCTGCTTTGAGTGGATGGGCAGAAGGCAAGAGAATAATAGCTCATTCTAAGCTTTAACATCTTTTGAGTATTTTAAGGCTTATTTAAGTTTTGATTTTACAGGATCTAGGCAGGAAAAAAACTAGCTTTTCTTAAAAGAAAAAAAAAGCGCTTGGCACTTCTGTGATTAGTTTGAGAGTGTGTTACTTATATCATGGAAAAGTCTGTATAACAGCCAAAAGAAGTAATTCAGACTTATAGTCAATACATAGATATGCATTTATACATTTTAATTGTTTTTGGTTTCAAGCATACAAACTTTAGTTCACATCTGTTTGGTGTCAGAACTCCCTGCATCTGCATGCTGTTATCTGCCTTTTTTGAGCAAGCCCAGAACATCTGCTGTACAACATGCTACAGAAAAAAAGGGGAAGAAAAAAAACCCAAAACCAAACCCAACATCAAAAATAGATTTACATAAAGAATAGAACCTTTTTATATGGAAATTCTTTCCTCTCATATATATATATATTTATATATAATCTGTGAAAATGATACATCAAAATCTTATTTCCATATTTACACTTTTTCCTTCTTGGAAGAGTTCCATCCATCATTCACTAGCTTCCATACCCAAGAGGCTCCTGTCCAAGGTGGACAGTGAGCCCATGGAGCAGGGAACCCTCAAGTCCAGCAGCAGAATGCACTGCATGGCTGGAAAAGCTGTTGAAGCCTGGCACTGGCTTCCCAGTGGTTTGTATTTATTGGGCTGCAGATTCTGCCTGGGGTCAGCTTGCTAACTTGGTTGTTTGTATGTGAGCCATGCAGGTTACCCTTTCAAAATTAGCTCCTCATGCCACTGGAGTTTGATAAGAAAAAGGAAGTCATGCGAACTCAAGTGAAGTTAGAGTGCCAGCAGGCTGGGAAAGAATCTTTTGCAACTCCATTATTTTGGAACAGTTCTCTTATTGCACTTGGTCTGTGTGTCTCCTTCTTAACTTGAGAAAAGGAAAAAAACACCTGATTTTTTGAAACAGTTTGCTTGTACCGCTTGTCAGTTAATGTTAACAAGAGAAAGGTGAATAGAGGAAGTATTTCCAACTTATTTCAACATCCCAACTTTGTGTTTATAGTTACTGTTCTCATGTTCTTCTGTACTGATTTAATTCTTGTGTAGCTACAGCAAAGACATCATACCCAAAATCCAGTAGTGCAAGAAGCAGCTTTTTGAATGGCATTTCTTCAGATAGGGCCTTGTTGAGTTGGATCGAACCTTCGTTTTTTGACATTTCTTCCAGGTTGCATCACAAGAAGATGGAAAGAGAAAAATGCAAGACATTAGTTAGATATAACAGGAACAAAGCCATTGCTAAGGTCATAGTAAAGTAAAGGCTCACACTGACAGTTTAACCAGTAACTTTTTCAAGGGGTAACTACTGAAGGAATTTGGTTGCATGCTTTCTACAGCACAATACCAAGCACTGGTTTCCTTATGCAGTTTAAAGATCATGCTGGCATCAGAAATCAATTATGTTTGTAGTATTTCAAGCAGTGCTCTAAATTTGTAGAACTTTTCAGCTCCCAGTAAGACATGTGTGCACTAGGCCAAGAATGCACATGTTTACCTAAACAGAATGAGTCACAAGTGCCAGGAATGGCAACACTTCAGCCAGCAGAGGCTTGAGGTCTCAGAGCAAGTGCCCAGCTCTGGCTACAGCAAAATTTAGTTTATGTAATCCAGTGTGACAAGAGTGTGTGTGCCTTTGTGAGCTCTTACCACACTATTGACCATAAGTGCTGTGAATCTCAGAAAGGTGCAAAAGACAGCTGAGACATTGCATTCGAAGGAGACTGGCCAGCTTTGTCAGTTGTGTGATTAGAACTGAATGTTAACAGTGGGCAGCAAGCTGGTGACATCCAATCTCCTGCGATGTTGATGTCCTATGTCAAACAGCAAGACATTAGGAAGCAACAACAAAAGTTGGGTGCAACCTCCCCAGTATCTGGCTTTATGTGGGGCATCAAGCAAGGGGCTCATGCATTTAGTTTTACCATTGGGCATACACACCACTACCACCACCAAACCAACATGCAGAAAATACAGAACAGGAATTCACGTATTCCCTAAAGCTGCAGACCAACCCCTGGATTTTCAAGCTTCTGCAGCCCTGCTAACCTCTACCACTGCTACAATATTTATTCTATACATAAAGTTTAACTGGTGGTTTGAGGGTTTGAGACTAATGCAAAGGCAACCTCTTTTTGAGAGGATTTCCAGAGGCTGGTAATTCTTGGACATCCTTGATTTTGGATTTTTCCTTGGATACCTGTGATTGGATTTGTGCAAGATGAATGCTTAAGAACTGCTAGTTTCTGAAAGAAGATTACTGTATTCGTCTTTCGGTCTTTTCCCCTCCAGGATTACTGCACTAATGCTCCTTTGGAATGTGGCTGACGTTAGGTCAGTATCTCAATTCCTCATCCTCTACACTACAGGTACATTTGAGATGAGGAAAATAATTTTCAGGCCAACTTGGAAAACTGCCAGATAGGAAGTATGAATATCACAGAACTTGGTTAAATGTGAGTTAAAGGCTGCTGTGTATCTGCTTGTCCTGCCAGTTTCAATGGGAAAAGGACATGTCTGCTTCTCTCCCCTCTACCTCCTCCTTTTAAATACTGCCTAGCATCCTTGAATTCAAGTATTACTGATAAACAACTAATTAGTCAGTTCTTTTAAACCAACAATGCAGATGAAAAATCCAGGTGACATAACTTGTCCATATAGTGATATGGAAATACCATATTCCCATTTGCTTGAAGAGGACAAGCAGACCTTAAAACAGACCCTGAATTATATTGTTACCTGAGCTTATTTTAATTAAAGAAATTGACTATAAAGTCTTAGAACATGGTACAGAGGACAGATGCTATGCTAGCTTCCCAGTACAATCTAACAAAATTATTTTGACTTTTATCATATCTGTTCTTTTCTATCCTGATCTTCTCGTCTCTAGTGTTCTAGTACAAACCTCATCATGGATTCTGTCCAAACTACATATTTACTTATTTCCTAGTTTTATTCAGCAGAAATACAGCCTTTGAGGAACAAGATACTGACCAAACCACTGCCTTTCTTCACTTAGGATATTCTGCTAACAATGTTGTATGAGGGAGAGAAACATGTGAAGAACTAAAATAAGAGCCTGAAATAGGGAACATGAGGTACAGTGTCAATAAGGAAACAGTACACACATGCAAAGCTTTAACAAGAGCTGCCATTGTAGCACTTCAGAGCTGAGCAGGGAGCTGTTACCCTGCAGGAATTGAAATTCTGTTCTGACTACCTGATCTGCTTTAACAACTTCATCCTGAATTACCAAGCATTATAATAATAAAATGAAGACAATTAGTAGTCTAACTTAAATTGGCAAACAGAACAACTCTCCTTCTTCCCCAAGAAAACAATGATAAAGGAGAGGAGGCGAGTAGCAGGTTGTGGACATTTCCACCATTGACAGCTTTGAGTTATAGCAGTACAAGGTTCCTTCTGCTATGCTTCAGTTAAATGGTAAGGGGCAGAAGTGTTCTCTAGGGAAGGACACACCTGAGAATGATGCTGCTTCCTAGTCCTTTGTTGGTTTATGTGGAAGATCTTAGAACATCAACACCTTTGCATTTTAAATTTTAATTCCTCTTTAAATAATGAGGGTCAGCCTTTCTGTCTGTAATCTAACCAGAGAGGGTCTCTAACAAGAAGATAAGTATAGGTTATTTTTAGTCAAAAAAGAACTCCATGCTACAGCACATCACTGCCTAACATGGTCATGTTTACAAAAAAAAAAATTTCAGAAAAGAAAAACTGGTTTCCAAAAGGGCTGGATGTATTCAAGAAATACCTTGCTGCAGTCTGCTGCATTCTTTTGTGCAGCTAACTAGGAACAGTCATAGAGTCCATTACTTGCAAATGTGTGCCCCTGTGTGTGTTCATGTAAGTACAAAGCTTTACTGCAGATTTTATGCAAACCCAGTATTTTAATCACTTCAACTACCTAGTGTTTTCATAGGCATTCCTAAAGCATGGTTCAAATGCTAAAGAAAAGCTTAAATTAACTTTTGCTACAAAACTGATTAAAATTATCAAAATGAAGGACTAAAAAAAGCAACTTAAAATAGGACACTGACCTCCCATTTATTCCAGTAGTTTGGGGTAAAAGTTAGAAAATACCTCACATTTGAGTCTAGCTGCTGTTTGTGCAGTGATGATTGGATATTGGTCCACAATTCATGCTTGATGGAAATGCTGGTAAGGGATCAAAATGTTCTTCCTCACGAAATTGCCACCAGCATTCCACTGCTTTAACTTGTGGAAACCTTTGGGGTCTAAACGCAACCGCCCAGACCAGTTCAACCTCAGCATCTGTTAGAGCTGGATAAGTCTTTGGTCCCTCCATTCATCTTCTATTAAAGAAACAGAAAACCTTGCAGCTCTTTAGCTAAGAACAATTGCTGAAAATAGAATTGTGCCTACAACCAATGCTCTACCTGCCACTTTTGTATTCTGCTATAACAAGCAGCAGCTTTTCATGTACATTTCCACATCACTCTTATTAGTATTACCTCTTAGCAGTGTTTTGTTACCAAAATTGCTGTTAAAGTCAGTAACAAAAGCATTGACTTATATTACTGCAGTAGCTTAGCAGAAGTGAGTGAATATATGCTAGGAAAAGAAGTGTAGGCCCCTGAGCTACTCTAATGGTAAAAATGTCCTTCCTGTGTTAAACACTGTATACTGCACAGACTTGCTGCACCACAATCAAGAACTTACTGCTGTACGTAAACAGATTTAAAAGTACTATGCAAGACTCAACTGTGTAAAATCTACTTCTTAACAAGGTTTCTACCCACAGCCTTCAAGCCACCTTAAATGTCTAATGAGATTCTATATTCTGTAAAATTGTCCATTAATATTTTCTTTCCTATTCTGTCCACACATTAACTTGATTTAAAATTAACCTTGGATTCATTCTTGAAACTGGAGGTTGTTTGTTGAGCTGTTTTTACTTTTTTTTCTCTGAACTTGCATCAAGGTTTCTTTAACACTTCCCCTCCAACCCCACCCCCCACCTCAGTTCATGAACAAAGTTTGCTTAGTTGCAGCTTACGTTTGATATGGACTTGACACCACAGTACCGTATGTTCATATGAACATCTGATAACCTGTGAAACAGAAATCACATCTCCCAGTTTGTAAAGCATTAGCTACCTTCTCTCATAGTTGCAGAGACTAAATATATCACTTGCTTAAAAAAAAGGAAAAGTTAAAATCCCTTTATTATCCTCATCTGTCCCTCCAGATCTATCTGAAGCCAAGTATTGGAGGTCTACATGTGCTAGCCTAGCCCTCTTTGTGTACAAGCTCAAAACCCTCTTCTCTTCCCCTCTGGCCCCCAGAAGAAACATGCACTTCAAGCTGTGAGCTAGGCCAGGCCAGTGTATTTGAGGTTCTGCTACAGAATAAACAGCTGTATCTTGCTCCTCTGAGAGAAGAGCTTCAGGAGGCATTTCCAGTGCAGATCCTCTAGAGTCACAATGAGCTTCTCCCTTTGGGCAAACAAATGACACCAGGGTGCAAAGCTGATCACTTGTGAGAGCAGTTTGAGAAGAGTGAGACACAAAGAATAAATAATCAATTACATCCTGTATTGTTTTAAGACAGGGAGGGATTGTCCTACTCCTCTCTTCCATGCAAGTTCTCAAGCTCTGTGTCTGCTGGAGGCAGGGGCTGCAGTGCTGATGGCAAAGGGCAAAGATGGCCAGGGCACAGGATGGCTTGAAAAGACTATAATATAATTATATAAATGTAATTATATATATATATATATATATATATATATACACACATACATACATATATACATAATATAATTATTTTATATTTTCATGACATGTATTTTGTTTTCAGCAAGCTACCTTGTGCAATACAAACCTATCATCTAGGGACGCACACCCTGCTTCTGCAAAGTCTGTGAATTGCTAAGTAATGGACAAATGTCTCTTACTGTAGAAAACTCATCCAAAAGGGTAAACAGGCTTTTTTTTTCCCCCAATAGCATCTTGCTTGGTTAATTCCCATGGGCACCCTCCAAATGAGCACTGAGAGAAAAATGAATGTGGCCAAGTCTTTCTGAGAAGACCAGCAGTGACAGGCAGTGTAATAGGGACTAATTGCCTTGTCCAGGAGAAAGGACAAAGCCTGATTTGCTGCTTTCAGCAGGCCTGAAAGAGATTTTGAAATATTTTCCTTCTACATGCATAGTTAATTAAGGCCAGCTGAAACTTCAAAAATATAAGAGTATAAACCAGAAGTAAAACATTTTCAGGTGACCTTTGAAAGTGAATTACAAGATAAGACCTTATCACCAGATTCTACTTTGATAACTGCCTTAATCAATTAGGGAATATTTTTTTCTTCTCAACTTTGCCATGAAATATGAATAGAGGCCATAGAAAAAATTCTTTGAATTATTATTATTACTACTACTTATTCTCCTTGAAGAATTATGGCTCACTGTTGTATCATGGCTTAACCTTGATTCATGTTATTGAAAAGAAACAGCAACTTTAAATGCCATGAAAAATCACTTGTACTTAATTACTTCCAAGATCTGTTGGGTTATAAACACTGCTTCTAAAGGGAGAACTTTCATACCAAATACAGGCCATGCATGTGGGCAGAATGGACACTACAAAAAGGGTAGGAATTAAGTACCTTTGTACAAGACTCTGTTTGTTTTAACAGAGTAGTCAAGAGGAATGACTAATCTGTTAGTCCTTATAGCTACAAAATACATCAAACTAGAACTGGGAGAGAAATGCTTTCATCTTTCAGGAAACAGCTCAATATTCCAACATGGTCTCTCTAAACATGAATTTGCTTTTTAAATTGTGTATTAATTAAAAAAAAAAAATCAGTAACCACAAACAAGTTAGGTCTGCTATTCCAGAGTCAACTATGTCAACACAGCTGTTCCTGAAAACTTCTCTGCTCCTTCCACCACTGACCATTTACATGACATCTCTTGTTATCAAAAGTTTGAGCAGTTTGAAAGTACTACTAACCAAAATAAGACATGCATCTTTTGGGGGCTTTTTAACCAATGTAATCAGCTTAAATGCTACGGACTGGAGGTGAAAAAAGACCTTGTTCCTCAAGTGTTAATTTAACTTTCATGAATTCACCTAGTTCTTTTATTGTTATTCAACTTTGCACCCTGATAACATTTGCTATTTTCAAATCCATTTCCTTCACTTGTTTACTGCATGTGTAATATCTTTTCTTGTTCAAAGCAGTCTGTTAAGAGTCTGGGGTTAACCAACTTGGAACTCTTGTAGCAGGAACTCAAAATTGAGTGATGTAAGCAAGAAATAGAAATGCCAGAGCCACCGAAGAGAAGACATGCGGCATTGCTTACTTAAAGCCCCATCCTGTCCCCCCAAGGACAATAGCTGCTACCAGGATGGCACCAGCGATGGAGCCTATTATAAGATTGGTGGCACTAGGACCTGTGGTAAAGGATTAGGGTAAGACAGACATAAGAACCAACAACTTCATTCACATTATGTGAAGCATCTGAAGGGTAGTCAAACAATTCAGGGAATACAGACAGCACACAAGGTGATGCCTCTAGACAGTCTCAACAAGCCCAACTTAACTTACTTTTCTTTAACAATAGGAACAAACAAAGCTGTTGGTCTCTGCATTGTGCTATGCTGACTTCTACCACAGATAAAAACCTAGTATTAGACAGTGAATTCCATTGTAACTTACTCCATTATCTGCTTCATGAACACTCAGCTGAGGACACCAAGATAGTTGTGAATAATTCCTTAACTTACAGGGAAAAATATGAATGCTGTATGTTTTAAGATTACAGAAAATGAGAAAGAAATAAAAAATCAAAAAGCCCTCTCTTTTTTTCATGGAGCTCCTGAAAGGTGTAGATATTTTAATATGAGCTGAGAGCATCTAGCACTACTTACTCAGAGTCCAGACACCCTACAGTTACATCAATGCTCAATTTACAATTGTTTGACAAAAGCAAAGGATTATATAATAGGGAACAAAAGTTGAAATAAAAGTTTATTTCCACTAAGCTTTCCAAACATCAAAGCACCTCTTCATCATCCTCAAGAAGCTACTGAACAACAAAGTGGGGAAGGGTAGAGCAGAAAAAAGAGCAACAAAAAGAAGCAGCACAAAATACGTTCGTGCAATTTTCTGAAGAGGGCAAGAGAACACCTAAATAAGATATTAATAATTGACCCTTAAGTGCTCTGTTTACCCAGGACAGAGGAAAACTGACAATAGGCTAGAGTAACATTTGCTCTGTACAAAAACTTCCTATTGCAGTCTTTGATGTAAAACATTACAAAATGAAAGTAACTCAACAGTTCTTCTGCAGCATATCACACACTTTTTGTTTAACCATTTACATATTCAGCAGTAGCCTTCAAAAACAGCTCTTACCCCTATTCCATTCTCCCCAAACCAACATTTCTACACAGCAATTGAAATTTTCCTAATTAATTGTTCTGAGCTGAGTCTGGAAAACTGTCACACAGCTAATATAAGGAAGAAAGAGGAGCAGCCAGAGAGCAGCAAAGAAATAGCAAGACTGAACTGCAACAACTGAAATTTTTAAGCTGTTAGGTCAATATTACAAAACCTCCTGCCCAACCCCACACACTGCAATAAACACTTGCCCTAGGTTTTAAAACTTACTGCAGCCACTTAACTTTATTGCCTCTACTACATGTTTCTCACCTCAGTGCTTCTGGAGATTCTGATTAGCTATAAGGAAACCAAATTTTAAAAATTGCTTCCTGCAGTTCCTACACAAAGAGTATTCAGGAATATGAATAAAATAGTTGGACTGAAGAAAAATATAATGAACTTTATAGATGAGCTGTGCACAAATTTGACAACAAAAAAATCAAAAGGTAATTCTGTACAATTTGGAAGAATGTATCTTATTTGGACTTACCTTAGAGTCACACCTGGCTCAAACTAACAGGCTTGAGCACAGTGGAGGGTAAGTGCCATCCTGCAGGCATTGTTGTTCCAATTAAGGCTTGCTTGTAACAGCAGCCTAATGAGCCACCATTTCTGACTGAGATCTACTGTTTGCTCTGGATTTCATCAAATGATCTCACAGAACAAAAGACTGAAAACACAGCAAGTGATTTATCTGTAATAAATTTGCCTTGAAAATATATCATAAATATAAGCCTTGAAAAATTCTAAAGCCAGTTTTTTCCTAGCCATAGAATGCCATCTTCTCACAAAAGAGGTGCAATGATTAATTGATAGTAACATAGTAATAAATTAGATAAAGATGTGCCAAATCAACTTTTACATCCCTCTTCTCACTATGTCCCCTGGTTGTTAAATGCCCTGGGATGTGTATCCATTTCATAGAGCACACCTAATCACCAAACATCAGTTTACTCTTTAAATAAAGAAAATCAGTATTGGTTTTATTTACTATAAATATTAAATAATTCAATCAATTTAAACAGAAGATATGATACTAAACAATCAGGCTCAGGTAATAGAAAAGTATAAATACTAAAAAAAAAAAAATCAAGCCTGCAATAGGTAATATGACTAAACAGCAACCATTTATTTCTGAGACTGGAATACTCCAACTGCTGAATCCCAGTTTCAAAATACAGAGATCTAAGAGGATCACTGATGAGTTATACCTTACTGTAAGGATCTATGCCTTATGTTTTATTAAGCATTACCAAATAAATTGTATAATTAATAAACCAGAATTTTGCTACCAGTAAAGGGATGTTTACAAAGAAAAATAAAAATCTTTACGTTTCAGCTCAGTAAACCTCTCCAGTCACTGAACTCAGATGCTTGACAAACCAGAAGTAAGAGGAAGGTCTTAACCACCACACTGTGAGATCATTTTCCATCCAGACTATCACAAGAGGCAACACTTTGGTATGCAGTTTTTCCACCACACTACTGCTATAACCTGCAGACACAGATTTATCAGGAGGAATCTCCTGCAGATAACTGCCTGGCACACCTCCTTTTCCCGCAAGGACACTGCTCTGGCATGGCTATTGTTCCATCCCTGGCCATCTGTTAGGACTGTGACACAAATCCTACTGAAGGTGTTAAATCAGAACACACCTGAAACTTCAGCAGACTTCAGACTATTCCCAAAATCTTCATCATCATCCAATAGATTCTACAAGAACGAATACACACCATTTGAAACTCTGCCAGTATTAGAAAAGGCAAGTTTACTGCAGACTGTCCTGCAGGTAACAATTACTTTGGTGATCTGATGTCTTTTCTTGCCTGTTGCTTTGCCAGCCAAATCCTCTGGTTTAAGTTATCAAAGCTAAGTATCCATTTTAGTATTAAATCCGGCAAAAAAACTACTGCACTATTTTGTCCCACATGATTCCGGAAATAAGTTCATAAATCATTAAGTAATTAAAGTTATTTCAGCACTTGGAACAAGCATTTACAATTTGCAAGTGAAGTGGTGAGGAAGCAGGAAGGACAGGTCCTGGCATCAGGCTGTGATGCTCACACCCTCCCCTGCAGCTGGTGATGGCCAGGCAGGCATTAGGAACACAGAGAGAATTTGCAGTCCCTGCGTGCTTTCTATAGAACAACAAAAAGCAGCAGTGGCTTGCCTTGAATGCACATTTGTATCTGAAGAAACCAGAGGACAGAGAAATATTGATGAGATGCAGGAAAAAAAGAATTAATAGAAACAAAGGAATGAGTCAGGAGGTGAGCGAGAAAAGCAGAGGAGAGATGAAGAAAAGTGGCATTGGTATGGAAGGATACAGGAGCAAGAACAAATGGTCAGGGACACTGGTCAGAGCCGAGTGGCTTGAGACAGCAGGTCTCAGGACAGCAGGAAGAGACAAACAGAAGAGAACAAGGCAGAATGTAAGCAAAAGGCAAGTGGTCCTCAACTTGTAGATAAATTTTCTGCTCCAGAATCTGTCCCCCAAACTTCTACAACTTTCACAGTCTTCAGTTTTTAGCAAACAGTTGTAAAAGCTACCAGTAAAACACAGATCTGATCTTTCTCAAGGAAATGACCTATATAGCACCTTCTTTCTTCTATTTGTTTTCTAGTAATTGTCCTCTGTGAACACAAAGGTCTCTACTCTTCTGAGACTCTTGGATCAGTTCCATGCGTGGACAGGTCCCTAGGGCTGCAGGCTCAGAGATGTGCAGCGCTGTCTGACTGGACCAGAGCTGTGCGCGAACGCCTTCGCACTCAGCCCGACTGGAAGTCACACACTGTCCTGCTCATGAGTCCCCCTTCAGAGAGGTGCCACTGTCACATGCCAGATGTCATATATGGTACTAGAAACATGGAGGAGTTGGAACTCTCAGAGCAGCAAAATAGCAGTCATAACATCTGTAGTGTGCACAGTGAACGCGAATGAAGACAGCTTTTACATGGGCCTTTTTATGTGTATATATACATGAACAGAAATTTATATACATCATAGCCATTGTTAAAATTGAGGTACTGGGATAACACTTAGGATTACCATTTTCTAGAACTATGAAGAGACAAAAATTGCTCATACATATTCTTTATACATGAATACTACACTCCAGCACTGTGCTATCTTGAGGTAACAGAATCCTAGCAACAGAACCTTCAGAAGCTTTACTGTAAAACCACCTGTCTATGTGACTATCACCAGCTTTCATCTGCCTAGCTTGATCATTAGACTGAAAGCCCTGCATGTAATAGAACAGTTCACATTACTCAGTCTATTTTGCAAAAGAATCAAGAAATCCCTTTTTTTCCTCCTTTTCCTTTTTTTTTCTTTTTTTGGTAATTTGGTATAATGGAAACATTTAAACATTTAGTTTTATGGTGACAATGTAAAAATTCACAAACTTATTTTTTTATGCCCCACATTATCCCAGACAGGAGAAGGTTTAGCACTGCATGAGCAAACCACATGACACAGACACAGTCAAATCACAGGACAAATACAGTCACCACAGGACAAAGCTAAGGGGAACACAGAGGGCTCAGGTGCATACGGTTACCTCACACACTAAGGCACCAGACAGAGAACTCAAACTGAGAAAAGTGCTTACTCTATTCCCCACCCTGTGCCTCCAAAAATCACCCCCAAGGCCAGAATGGTCCCTGCCACTGCACCTATTAGCCTGTTAGCGGCCATGCTCACTGTGTGGAGGGAAAAGGGAAGAATTTTTCAGGAAATCATCACATATATGTCTGAAATGAAAACACGAAATAATTCCTCAAAGGAATACTTTATAATCCACAGTTGGATAAACAATTCAAATCTCCTCACAAACCTTTGTTTACCAAATAGCGTAGCTTTAAAAATTCTGAAATGAGCTCTATTTGGTTGTCTTTGAATGCTTGTAAATATTTCAGTGAGAAGTTTTCCTGT
The DNA here is from genome assembly GCF_014805655.1 of Passer montanus. NCBI lineage: Eukaryota > Metazoa > Chordata > Aves > Passeriformes > Passeridae > Passer > Passer montanus. The sequence goes on from NW_024356504.1 coordinate 3,053,361, forward strand.
AAATTCCTTTCAGCTCGTGATTCTATTATTTACTCTGAAAGGGAGCTTATTTAAAACAGCCAAAATATAAATAAATTGCCAATAAACAAACTTTCTTTTTGATTACCAGAAACTTACTGTATCCATAAGATAATTAAGAAAATGAAAACTGTTTGGAAACAATTCCACCTCAGAAAAAAAACAAAAAAAACCCCCAACTTTTAAAGTAATTCTTTTACTAATTAGTAATATTTTTGTTACTGCATTTATCAATAGGACTCTCTGTTTATCTATATGACCTAAAACAGGTAATACCTTTTAAAAGCAAAAACCTACCCTAGAAACATGCTTCAGGTAGAAATTTTGATATGTTCAGATAGTCTCTCAAGACATTGAGGCCTTACTTTTAATCCTTAAGGGAACACTTTTCAGGAAAAAAATCTATACATCTCCTATGTTAGAGATTAAAAGTTTGATAGGTTCATGAAACCACAATAGATCACAACAAAGAGCCGAATTCCCTGTCAAATGGGAACTTAGGGACAAAGATTTTATGGACTCCATGCTGAGTGAAGTGTGTTTTAAAATATTTTGGGGGGTTTTTATCCTGTTTCATAACTATACACACACAAACACACACACACACTTGAGACATAAGTTCTGCATTTAAATAAACAAACAGTACTCCGCTAGTCAAATAAAAGCCTAATTCTGCAAATTAAATTGCAGAGAAGAATCTCGTGTGTATATGGAGTTCCACTGATTTAAAAACTGCCAACCCACACTCTAAACTAACTCTAAGTTTCTGCCGTAACCAAAAACTAACAGCAAGAACTCTTTGTCTTCCCCAAACTGCTAAATGCTGTGTACATCTGCTAGTACAGGATACAGTAGGTTGCTGAGTTTAGAGTAATTAAAGAGTCATGTATTAATAGCAACATAATTAAGGACCACCATTTTTTTTATCCTGAAGTAGAGAATGGAGCCAAAAAGCAATTGATGGATGATGGAAAAGTCTGAAAAGTGTAGCAGAATAGCAGTCAATTGTCAATTATCACAACAATACATTAAAAATAGCAACACTCCCTCACTGTACATGTTCTAATTGTAGCAAGAAAAATGCTTGGAGTTTTGGTGTGAAAAAGATTAAGCCTATTGGATGAATTTTCACATCAGTGAAAGTGAAATGAGTGCTTCACTTCATTCAACCTTATGCTAAGGAAAAACAACTCTTTTGGTTTCTGTCTTGGACTTGTAAATTGGCATATGACATAGGGAGTAAAAAGGGATAAAAACTTAATGGAAGCTACTCTTGTGTATGCTGGGTCGTTACAACAAAGGAAAGTACTGCTGTACTCTTCTGAAATCTCACAAAGGAATTCCTCTATAAGCACACAGAAAGAGATCAAAGTGTTCAGTCTCTTAAATTCATTTATAGGTGATTCAGCATCAGTAAATTACTGATAATAAGAAAAATAATCCATCTTTTGAGATCATTGAGCCCCTTGAACAAAAGCACAGTCTGCCATTTTGCAAAGGACTCCAGTGAAAAATGCAGTCTAAACTTTGCCTCTACCTGCTGGCAGAATTCCATGTACATGCTATCCATTTAAGGCTTTTTCCTGGAATAATTCAACGTTGAGGTATTAATTTTCACTAGGGTATCTCCATGCTGAAGTAGATGAGGCAATCTGACTTACAGTGATTTATCAAAAATAAGAGTACCTTCTGTGTTACCCTTCCAATAGACCTTTTCACAGAGGAGGGAATAATTTCTTACCTACCAGATTTGGAAAGGAACAAAGTAAAATTCATATGCTCTCAGTGTCACAGCTGTAAATCCTGCTCTCCTCATCCACACACACAGAGAACTGAACAGCTCTACAGTGTTGGTCTCCATAATTTACATTTTTTTAAGACTCTCTAAGCAGCATTCCACTGTCAGGAAGGTTTTTAGAGGAAGTGGAATGATAAGTGGCTTGTAAGGCAGAGTACAAACCAGGCAGCTCTACACTGAGCAATGTTGGGACTGGGAGCCCAGGAAGCACCTGTACAGATTCCCTATACAAATCTGGACTGGTCAACAGAACCTCCTTCACAACAGTAACTTGTTTCAAGATGATCTCTTCAAACACTTCTTGGCAAAGGTCTACTGGAACCATTCTGCCAAGGACAAAAAGGCACACAAGACAGAGCCATTCCAGAGGGATATACCAAAATCCTGTCCTTCCTTGAAACCTTGGTACTTCAGAGTAATCAATTAGAGTCTGAGTCCTCAGGACCAGGTTTTTGAACAACTCTTATCTTTTCTCCATCTACCTTGCAAATGGAGCAGGAGAACCTGGAACTGGGGACTTTGTAAATGCATAAGACTGAATGAATATAGTCTGATGTTGAACAGTGTCCTGATGACAGGAAAGACATAAAAAAAAAAAACAAAACTGGACAGCACAAGTCCAAAGATATCCAAAGATATTCTTTGGCAGAGGAGTCGGAGAAAAACTCAAATACTTTCCTTCCTCTTTGAAAAAACTTTTGGATTATTTCCTCAATACCTCCTCCTTGTATTTGTACTTCATATGTAGTTGAAATACATACCACATACATAAGAACAAGCAACAGTGATTGTAAGAATAATTTATCAAAAATCTTAATTGTTTTTTCTTTCATTGCAATATGATTTCAAGGAATCTGATTTTACCAGGAACATTCCACTTTTCCCTTTTTTATGCCACAGCTCTCTGAATTAGTTGACTAAGAAAACTGAAAATCTCTAGTAAAATATAAATATTCAATTAACATATAAAAAAGTAAGAGCTACACTAAGTCAGGTTCCAATCACAATGAAAATTATCATTAAAAAATAGAGAATAAGGGACAAAGGAAAAAAACATTACCTGTTGAAATCTTCCCCAAATTTAAGTTAGAAAAGTAAAAGTTTTATCAATTCTCAAAGTAGAAAAACCTATTTCCTCTACATGAAGCAGAATTTTACTGTCTGGGTGTAAACACAGCTATACAATAATATTTGCTTTTTATGTGCTAATTCTGCTACCATGTATCAACAGAAAAACATCATAAATACTTAAAAGAACATAAAAACTGAAACAAAACACAAACCCTTGGGTCCTTCATCCTTCTTGCCACCGGTATCCCTGACAGGGTCATCAATGCTGCAGTCTGTCCCAGCCCAGGAGAAATTACAAATGCAAGTGGCTTCATTACTACAAACCTAGCAAAAAAAAAAAAAAGTGACAGCACTTAATTTCTAACTACATTTTATTAACATATCACACTGCATTTATTTAATATGTGATTAGACATTTAATTCATGGTATAAAACTTGCCTATTTGTATATTGTAACAATAACATTGAGTGTTTGGAATGACACAACACTCCTGGAAGTTTGCCTCAGCCCTCTTAATACTCTCACATACTGGGAGAAGCAGAGCTGGTTCTATCATCTCTGGCACACCCCTGCACAGGCTGTGAAGCATGACAGCAATTTAGCTAGACTAGTTAGAACTTCACCAGGCAGCCATCTGGACTTTGACCCTGGATGCCCAGAAGGGATACAAACATTTGCCTTTGAAAGGTTCAGGACATGGCTACACATTCCAACCTCTCATTTACAGCTTGCTCCCATGTAGAACAAAGTCAATTTATTTTTATTTGATTTCTCAGCATTTTTCCTAAGCAGCAATGAGGAATGCTTGCCTGGCTTCTAAAAGAGAGGGAACAGTTCTTCCTCAGTTTACATGTACCCAAATGACCTCTAAAAAAGAACTTAGCACTCTAAAATTGGAAGTATATTTATTAGATACAGAAAAACCTATCCAGTGGACAAAACCTAAACCATATCAATACTAAGACTTTATAGCTAAAAACTTTCTATATGAGAAAGAACATGGAATGGTGCTGCTAGAAGAGGTTACTGTGGAAAAAGCATGACATAAGAAACAGACATAAAGGATGAAGTTTTGATTATAGGACTAGAAATGAAGTCAATCATTACACAAACAGCTAATAATGTCTTTGGACACTGGAACACCATATGAAAAAAAATCCAGGAAACAACCTATCCACAAATGATTCTAAGTAACACATGTGATTTTTTAATTCAACTTCTATAATGCTCTGCTTTTAAGAAGCACTCACTGGAGAACCTTCCCTAAGAACTTGAAGATAAACACATTTTATGGCAGGTTTGATCAACTGAAATACCCTTTTAAAAAGGGTAGGAACTGTAATAATCCAAAACAGAACAGGTAAGATGGTTCACTCACCCTACATGTCCCTCTCAAAAAGTACCAAGATGAATTCTAATCTCCTAGATTCAAATCCTTACTTTCAAATTTTAAAATTTTTATATTCTTGATTTTGAACCTAACCCTCTACTTTGAAACACTCAATTTTATTTTCAAGCACAGACAACAAGAAGAAATAACCCCTACTCGTACAGTCGAGCCCTTTAGGCAATTATGTGTCTCACTGAATCCCACAGTGGAAAGGTTTTACTGGTATTTAAAACAATGATCTGTTCATCAAAACAGACACAACATCTTAGACAAATGAACTTATAGGTAGAATAACAGCACATAATGTGCCTGAATGTAAAATGATACAGCTTGGACCTGTTCAACAACTGTTTGGAACTGTTCAAGACCTCCCTCTCTGCTGAGGACCCACAGTTTGGAATTTTAATTATTTAAGCCATGGGCTATAAATCTATGAACACAAAACCAACTTCATAAAGGTGTTGGTGTGCAGGAAAAAGGTTAATTCAAGATGGAAAGTAACTTGAAATACGGGTAGTACATTACAGAAGTTCTTCCAATAATGAATGTCAAAGGTCTTTCTTGCTACTTACAAACCCAACTTTTGGATATAATTGCAGAACCTATTGAGAAGTTTCCTTTTTTAATTTTTTTTATGCATCACAAAATGGCAGTCTTCCCATGAATCCAACATTTGTGGTTTCAGATCAAAAGATCTTAGGAAGACTTTGAGGTGTTAGGATCAGGTAGAGCAGAGAGAGCTGGGGAAGCTGAGCAGCTCACTCCCAGTACAGACTCACCCCATGACCAGAACAGACTTTTCCATTGGAACCAATGGGACAGCTGCTTATGTTCAAGGACTGAATTGGCAGGCACTTTTTGTCCAGACACATCATCTGAGGTCCACATGGAGCTCCATCCTCCACGTAACCTAAATCCGTATCATCATCTAAAAGAACATGAGCACCACTAGGAGAAATAAGTTTTAAGACAGTATTAGTATTATGACTGGAATCTTTTGAAAATATTAAAAGCATGTTGGTGTAGACACTGAAAGCCCCACACCATTCTTTCATTCAGACAGACTGAACAAAACTGTAGAGTTTTTCTGTCTGTCCACAGCAATAACACTGTTCCAGTTGTCAAAATAAAAATAAGTCTAGATTAGAACTTAAATACTCAAGAAGGGCAGCTTAGGCTTTGGGGATTTTTAAGTCTCTGACAGATCATTTTCCTCCTTTTTTTTTTTTTCAAATGCTGTGAAATATTATTGCTAGAAAAAATACTAAAAAACTAACTTCCCATATGATTTAAATAAAAACACTGGTGGAATAATGGAACAATTAAGAACCACTGCTCACTCAGGACCCAACTATGTAAGAATGTTCTCAGGGTGACAAAAACTGCAACGTTGCCAATGTCTTCAAAATACAAACCCAGTATATTGTGCACAGACCCAGGAGTGCAGCAGACTGAAACTCATTTACCTGTTCTTTAAGTGAACTGTAGCTGAACATCTTACCCTGCCACAACTCTGCAGTTTCCTCCTTCTCAGCCTTCACTTCACTACAGCTGTTTCTTTCACTATTTAACACTCAAAAACATTATATTTAAAATACAGGTCTTTGGCAATCACAGACTTTCTCCACCCCCAGAAAAACATAATGCTGAGTATTAAGTTCTGACTGAGGTTCTGCTACTGGAGGGATCAAGCAGAAGATTCAGGAGTATAACCCCCATTTTACTCTCTTTAAATGTGGAATATTGGGCTTTTTATAGTTTGGGGATTTTTTTTTTAACCAAAATAAACACCGCTCAGAATAATGATTTTGCTGCAATTACCTAAAATTCACAGACTCTCATATTTATGTCTCTCTTGATTCAATTAGGTTTGACAGAGATAAATCATGTTGGAATACTGCATTATCTTTTACCTGCAGTCCACTATGCGTCCTTGATGATAAAAAGAATTTGGGATAATTTCTCCTTGAACTTGACCAACTCGTGGAACTCTAGTGAGATTAGTACAGAGCAAAAAGCCACAGAAAACATCACTGGAAAATGAAAACAAAAATCAAAATATTACTGGAATAATATGAAGTAAACTTACAAAAAAAGAGTCTGGCAATGGTGCTGCTGATCACAGTAATATATTACCATAAGCCACATGACAGACTTTCAGAGTGCAAGCCTGGAAATAAAATATTATTTAAATGACAAAAGGCAGAAACAAGTCATCATTCATTCCAATGCACCAGTGAATGCTCACATGAGCACAGAATGTATCTGTGCTCTAAGAACAATCCAGTACAAGTAAGAGGAGCCAAACTGTACAAAGCTTTGTCAAGTTGGGCTGAACTGCTTTTCTCTCTCTTTGGCTCCTTACACACCATACATTAATGTCAGGTTTGAAATCTTCATTGCATTTTATTTCCCTTACAGGACAACAGAACCATAACAAAAATTTTTAGTGTGAACTTGTGTGTGCCCAAGTTTTGGTAAAGAATCTTCTTTTTTAATGTTATTTTATATCTGCATGTATTTAAATATATTTTATATAATATATACAACATATCTTTTTTATCTTCAATAGAAGGATATTAACTAATACTGATTGTCCTAAGTCACAGAAGCAGCTGAATGAATGCTGGAAATTGACTTTGTTAAAACTGCAAAGAACATAAACAGCCCTTCAGCCAGAGCATTGTCCTGCATCTCTCTACCAACAAAGAAAAGCTTTTATAGAAATGGGGGGTTTAACATACACATTGGAACACACTATCCTCATCTAAATTAAACAACTCCTTTCCTTATGATCCTATCTAAAAACTAATAATATAAAAAAATCCACTATGCAGGCATCAAATAGTCAAAGAAGGAAAATACTATTCCAAAACTGAAATTTGTATGTATGCAATTAAAAATTACAAAGCAGAAGTAAACTGGGAGAAATTTAAGTCTATCCACTAATGATCATTACATTGAAAAGTAAATTAATCAAACATTCATCTAGTAATGATCACATGGAAATGAATCAGGCCTTTTCTCTATAGCATCCAAATGTCTAATGGTCCTCTCTGGTCAAAATAAAGGTTGGAACAAACTTGAAACAGCCTAATCTGGTGTCAGTCCCAGAACAGAATGTGTGTATCTGCAGCCTAATTTATCCCTGCCAAGGCTGAGGTGTTTTTATGTTATGAACTTGTGACTATTTGCTGTCTTGTCCCTCAGCTACTCTGAAATAATTGAAGTCACGGTATATTGTTCTGAAAATCTAGAATTATTTACAAGTCTATTGCTGAGTCACTTATAGATTTGTCAGAGTGCAATTTTTTCAAGATGCAAACCTCACGAGGGAAAAGAGATTCAAAATAAAGCAAAATAAGCTGCTGAAACATGCATGCAAAAGTAGGAAAAGTAGACGGTATTAAACCATTACCAATCTATTTAAATTACAAATAATCTCTACCAAGCTGAACTTACTGTTTGCTGCACTGAATCCATCGGTCTCCATCCTTCCCACAGTTTCCTTTTGTTGTGCCTTCTGTATTAAGCTTTTCGTAACAAAATTTGTCAGATCCTGAAGACTCTGTTGATGAAGAAAAAGGAAACATGTTTTTCACTAGCAGCATGACAGCTTTGAAACCTGCATAATTTATTGCAGCCGTTCTCTGTAATTTTTTTAATACAAAACATCAATTTAAATACACATGTATGTGCACAGATGGTATTTTCCAGTGACTAAAAGGGAGAACACCCTAAACTGAAATACCTACTGATATGTTCAAAATTTGCTCTGAACTTCTAAAAGTAGCCTCCATGATTTCATATGCAGTATTGTATTCTGCATATGAAATTCATCTGTGGTCTAATTTTGTTTGCTTCATAACAGTTGCACATAGATTTAATCTAGTTGTTTTTCACTGCAATTTTTCCTGATCTGCATTTCAGAAGATTTTATATAGGACATTTATGATAAGCATATGTTCTGACATCAACTCAATGCTGATTTTATTCTATTTTTCAGATATTCACAGGAAACCAAACTTGAACAGAGTGTAATTTTTATTTTTAGGAGTAAAATTCTGAACTGATAGGTTTTAAAGCCATAATTATTTACTGATGAGCTCATTTGTTTTTTCTAAAAATTAATCTAAAAAAAGAAAATAGAAAAGCACAACAATTATATAGAGGAAGACAAAATAATAAGACAGAGTGGCCACAGTGGCAGTTATGATTAGACAAAATGCCCAAGAACACAATAAATGCCAGAGCACTGGATGTTCTGGTAGTTCTACTCTGCTGAATTGTCTCCAAATCCTTACACAGAACATTCAGCCCCTCTCTGCTGCAAGCAAAGCCCATTGCAATTGCAATTCTGTTTAACTCAACACCTCTGGACTTAAATCCATACTATGCATATTTAAGTGCACACCAATGTACTAACTTTCCTGACTTGGAGAACAGTATAGGAAGGAGAGGCAAGGTGGAGCAGCTTTGCCATGAACCACTAATAGGATAATGGAACTGGTGACTGTCATTAAAGAAAAGCCAAAAAATCTGTTTTTGAACTATACCCAAAAAATCTTCAACCCCCTCCCCCCAGCAGCATTTGCTGCCCTACCCAGATCTGCAGCCACATCATCGCTCTCACTGACAGCACTCCCAGATGCAGAATTCCACTTGGCAAGCAAGCCATTTTCCCACTGCAGTCTACTCACTCTACTGATCAGAAAACTTCAACTTGTAGTGACAAGAACAAAAAATAAAACCATGAAAAATCCAAAGGAAAAGCAGGAATGAACTAGAATTAAAATACATTTAAGGAAGTTAAAGTTGACCTACTAGATCCCCAGATATATTTGCACTGATTATCTCTTGTCTTGCATTCACCATTATAGCAACGACCCTAAACAAAATGGAACATGTTAGGAATGGGAACTGAAAACAACTTCATCTCCTTCCCCTCCCACAACAAATGTCTCATTTTCACCATTCACATGCATGTTGGGATGTAGGCTCCATGAATTTGGGTAGATCAAGTACACATTTTGGCCCATATTCCCAAATCCAGTCTGTGTCCAATACATACTGACATTTAAGCAGTTGGAAAGAACATCGTTGGAAAGAACTTAACGTGGAGTGTAATAAAATATCTACATATAAAATGTAGAGATACCAAGTGGATTTCACTCTAAGTAGATATCATTACTATTCATAGAGTGCATAAAACACAAGCAACATTAATGTTTAAAGGATAAAATTTATGAAGAAATATGGAATACAGCATTTTAAAAAATCAATACCAAAACAAAACAAGAATGTGTATTTGGTTGATTTCTATTTACTGATGTGTAGGGATTTTAAAACATTGCATACCTGATTAGAATCACAGGCATACCCATCTTGTTTATGAAGATTTGGTGGACACTGAAAAAAATTAAGAATCTTTTTTTGTTATGTGTACAGTAATAATACATCAGAGTATCACATATGGAATTTTCCTACTTTTATGAAAATTGGACAACATGTAAAGGGGGTTGAAAACATAATTAGTGCAATAATAGCTACAAATAGAAATGAAAAAAATTAACATCTTGATCCATTTAATACAATGTTCAGATCTAACTTCCTGTATATTCCAAGACGAAATTAACGAGGTGAGACAAAATGAAAGTCAATGTGTTCAGTAAGAGGACATTTGGTAGCTAATACTGAGGATACATTTGCTACACTGCCACAACATGCATTTCAGTTCCACTGCAACAGTGAGGGAGCACCTGGTCACAGCCCAGCAGTCTATTGCTTACACAGCTTCAGGGGGCTTCATGATCTTAATTGTTATGTTCCCTTGGCACTGGAAATTCTTTTGTACAAAAAAAGTCACTAGGTCCAGAAACCTCAGACTATTAAAGTAAGGACTCACTTTAAACCATTCTTAAGGTTTTTCCTCATCTAGAAGGACCTGTGAAAATTTGGAAAGAGAATGCTGCTGCACTGGATTGTGTTAGCCAATACTCTGAGGGCAGCTTGAGAAAGCCCTTCTCTCTCTCATTAAGAATGCTCCATTTAGAGTAAAAGATTTATGATAAAGTATTGCCAATAGCTACTTGTCTATGTGTTGATGTCTCAGATGATAAAATTAAAGGAAGTTATTGTTAACTTATTGGCATTTTTAACTACAGCAAATGCCCAAAGAGATTGTGATTTGTCCTGAATCTCATTTCTTCAAGGCTAAGAACTTGATGCAGTAGATGACTGCATGAGTTATGAAGTTCTTATATAAACAGAATAAATATATAAACATTCAATATTGAAAAGGAGTATATATCACCTAAAACACCAAAGTTGCTGTGAAAATGGAAAACATACAGGATGTTAACTATTTAAAAGAAATCAAATTCAAACATTCCGGCTGTTGTTTATTCCCATATTTTATATTAGCCAAATGTTTCCAGGACAAATGCATAAGATCCTCAACTTTTAAAATTCTCATACATGTGCACACTCTTAGAAAACATAACACACTTTATACAAGTGTTACGAGGAGCAGTTGAGGGATCTGGGGTTGTTTAGCCTGGACAAGAGGAGGTTCAGAGGGGACCTTCTCACCCTCTGCAATTCTGAGAGGAGATTATGGAGACATAGAGGTCAGCCCCTTCTGCTCAGGCAGCAAATCCCAGGATGCGAGGAAATGGCCTTACATTGTGCTGGAGAGGTTTAGACTGCATATTAGGAAAAATGTCTTCACCAAAAGGGTTGTCAAGCATTGGAACAGGCTGCCCAGAGACACAGGAAAATCTCCATCCCACAGGTAGGTAAGAGACGTGTAGATACAGCACTTAGGTACATGGTTTAGTGGTGCAGTTGGCAGTGCTGGGTTCATGGTTGCACTCAATCTAAAAGGTCTTTTCCAATCTAAATGAGTCTGTGTTTCTATATTTCTTTAGTTGTAATTTTTTACAATTATATTTTAAGCCATTTTATCTCATAAAATCTTAATGTTATTACCTTTGAATACATTCACATTTGCAGTGTATTCTTATTATTTAAGTTATAGACCAGGCAACAACTAAAGAAGGATGCCTAACACAAATATTGTACACAAAACCCCAAGACTTACAAAAGCCAAATAAACCTAGAGAAGTCATCTTTTGAGTCCACTTAGATTATTGTTTTCATAAGTTTACAACAGTTTACACTCCAATATTACATCATCATTTTGGGCACATGACTGTGCAGTTTGTTAATACAATTTTCCTGTTAAATGAATACAAGAAAAATACTGCAAACAAACATCAGCAGTGCAAGCAGAGAACATTTCTGCACACATACCTGTCCAGAATCCCCAGTGCAGAACTCTGCAATGTCACACTCGTTCACTGCATATCGACAGTCATAACCTCGTGGGAAAAACTAGAAAATGAAAAACATAGTTCAGCACTAGGAATACCTCTACATCAGCTGCTTCTTTTCCTTCTACCTAAAACACACTCTGAACTTTAACAGGCTGCACATGACTGCCTCGGACAGCTGAAAAGAGCAACTGCTATATGGCAGCAACACTCACAAGACATGATGTATTACAGCAGGGTCCATCACTACAATGAGCTCCATTAGAAAGAGAGCACTTCTTACAACAGTCTGCATAGCATTCCTGAAGAAAAAAATAAGCAAAAGGTTTAGTTTTCCATTTTAAATAAGGGTTTTTTCTTCACAATCTTTCCAACATCAAATTATTACGTACCAGCAGACAAAAGATTCAGTTTAGCACTGCTAATTTGAAATTATCAGCTGGAAGAAGCCTTTGCAGTACTCAAATACTAAATGGAAAACAGTGACATACAATGCTATAGCAACACAGCTATATTCACACCTTCTGAGGCCTGTGCCAAATTTATGCTGCTTAGTTCTATTGAACTATTCAATGCAGAAAAAAACTCCCAACCTAATTACAAGTGCAATTATATTTAAATACTAGAACGAGAACTCAAATCTGGAGGGCAGATTTTTGCAAAAACATTACTGGACTATTTCTGCACTAGAGAAGAAAACAACAGTTTACTTGTTCTGTCTGAAAACAGGCACCAGTATCCAAAGTATCAGGGAGGAGTCTCCCACTCCACCTATGCTATTCAGGAAAAGCAAAGAGGTAAGCACTTGTCCAGTGCAACTCAGAAACTGCTGGCAAACAGCTGTATCTTGTCATTGGTGTAACAGGAACAGGTGTTCAGAGGACACCATCTTTGCACTCATTGTCATTTGAAAAAACGTTTTAACACAGGCTTTTAACAAAATTGTTTCCAAACAACAGGCAAAACAAATTCATTTCCATAATCTTTCCCTCCTCTCTTACCAATCACTTAATTTATCTTAATAAATTTCATAAGAAGGACTTGTGGAGCAATTTGTAACTCCACTTACCATTCGGAACCCGCAATCACATTCTTCTCCCGCTTCTACGTATCCATTTCCACACTCGGTGGCTTCGAAGAGCTAAAAGAAAAAAGCCCCCATCCCAAAGTAAGAATAAAACTAGCGTCAAGTGACTTCAGTGTCACACACAACCCATTTCTGCAATGCCACACAACTGTGCTGTCCCAGACAATGCAGCTGCCATGCCATCAAAAGCATGATAAATAGAGAGATACTACAATAACATTTAAGGGGATGACATTTGAACTTCATTCCTGTTCCATGGACTCCCAGTATTCTGTCAATTCCTTCAAGAAATCGGTCCACAATGTCATTCTTGGGATTTGCTCAGGTACCCACACTTGCCCATGCAATGAGCTACTGTCTGTTCCTGTGCAACGTTTGTGCATGAAAATAATAAACACAAAGAAATACTGCCAAAAGGAAGTCCTATGTGCCTTATTAGTAAGTTATACACAACCACATACAGAGACTACTGAACAGCCAATCCTAGAACCAGGTACATACAATGCAGATAAATTCTGCAGCTCAGGATGATGCAGATTCTATAGTGGTTTCACACATTGTAATTTTGATTAAAGGTACTTTTCATTCTTGTCACAGAAATAATTCTGTAAGAAGTCTGTCGGTTTTCAACATAAGTCTGCTTTAAAATAATACAAGAATATCAGGAATCACCAATTTAACTGGAATATTAGCAGCAGAAAGACATCCACTACAACGTGCTTGAAATAAGAAGTTACCAAGTTAAGATGTGAACAGATTAATCTAAGGGTGAAAGATGTGAGCAAACCTTTTTGCACAGGCTTAGTGGAAGTAAAGCTGTGGAGAACCAGCAAGATATGAAACACAACATATAATACAATACAAATTATATATAAACTTGTATTGAATTCTTCTTTGGTAGTTTTGGTTGGGGCGGGGGAGAATTATAATGCTAGTAAAACAGAAATACAGCATTTCACTTTTGTTGTATTGACCACATAGCTAATCAACAGCACCACAATTTTGGCTGTCAGAAGCAAAACAATAGTGAAGAAATATCCATATGCAGTCTTCTTCACCAGTAACGCTGACAGTTTAAAAAAAGCATTTAATTATTTTCCCCCCCTCTGTAAGCTCCTGTCTCTACTACACTTTGGTGCAAACAGCAAGATTGCTTACTCTGAAACTGAAATTCATTTCTCTGTCAAACAAGAAAAGTACAGAACACAAGCAGGCACACACAAATTTCCTATGGCAAACAGGAACCATTTAATGTTCATATACGTGTCAGAGCATAACTCAGGATATCATTTTAAAAATGGCATCACAGTAACTGCTCAACAACTCTGCTTTACTTACCAAAGGATTAAACACACAATTTTCTACTTTACCTCCTGACCTCTAAATAAAAGCATTCTAAACGTTGTATGACTATTTTCCCCTCCCAAAGTACTTTAAAGCTGTGAAGCACTGGCACAGATAATATCTAAAGATAATTCAACTATTTCCCCGTGAGCCTTTCCCCCAAAATAAATCAGATTTTTATTCTGTCAAATTGAGTCAAATTGACAACTTCACATTACTTTGCAAAACTGAAGCTGTGTTTTTCTATTTCCCTACTTATTCCTTTGTGTAAGAATTCTTGCACTCTTATTCTATAAGCAAAGATTGCTACCCTGGGAAAAGATTCAAAAGATTCTCTTGAACAAGCAAAATCTTTTTTTAGTTAATTGTGCAAGGTGATGGTCCACCAAAGGGTATAGCACAGTAAACAGAACAGCCTAATAGCCTCATGTGGTATTAAATTCTACAAGGACAGCAGTTTGACACTATGATTAAATAGAATACTAATGCTTTGGATGGCTCTTACTTGGCAAAAAGAGCCACATGGAATATTTTTATACTGCTCAGCTTTACAGAGATGTCAGGCTAACATTGTCTTAGAAAAATTATGACCTTGGTAAGTTTTTAGGCAAAAAAGCAATGGCAGAAGGAAACAGCTATGAATGATAGTTTGCTAGATGTATATTTGAAATTAAATTAAGCTAATGTTGAGAACAACCAAAAATTACTACTGTCTATATAAATTCAGCTATGGATTTCTATTTCCCAGTGTGGTAAGTAGCATTCTTTTTAACAACCTCAGACACAAAGTCCAAGAATTGAGTATAGGTGGAGCATACACTTCTAGATTTATTGTGCACTATTTCCAGCTTAATAAGAATTGAATTTATGCTGAATGTAACATTTATCATTATTTGAATATGAAGAATTAGGGAAATCGAGTTGCATTCCTCTCAATATTATTTTCAAATGCTAAGGGGCTGAACAGCTAGTTACAACCTCAAGAAAATACCTACATAGATATCTGAATAAAATTGAGAACAGATGATGTCAGTGAAATTATTACATTTTCATTACAATGTGTAGAGATGTCCTGACTACCAACTTATTTATTACCTTTGTCGGCCTGTTAAAAAGACAGGCACCTCCCCCACGAAGTAAAAATTCTTTGTATTCTGCAATGCTGCATTTGGAGAATTTCCTGGAATGGTATACCCTAAAATGGCAAAGAATTAGGTGAGTAAATGCCTTGAAACACCATCAGCTACTGGAAAGGGGCAAAGGGGTCACAACTTTTTTAAAATACTGTAAATCCCAGTTTCTTACAACCACTGTATGCAACAGTATGACAACTCAGTCTTATTCTCAAATCATAAAATCAGAACACAAGAAAAATTTTATAGTGTTTTGCCTTTTTTATATTTCTGCTTTATGTACAGTATATGAAACCGTAGGTTTTAAACTTCTTAATAAGGTAAACCCACATTACCATAGTAGCTGCTAGTCACCCTTTCTATTGCATGCATAATCCAGTATCCTCTCAGGTTGTTTTTTTAACATCTACAAGATGCTACAACAAGAAGTTTCACAATTTAATACATCCCGCTTTCTTCTGATATTTGCTAATCTCTTTGCATGTCTCCCTAATTCTTATACTAGAAGAAAAATAATTGTTTTTGCATAATGTTACAGACTTCTCTCATATTTCCTCAATATCATCTTTTTCCCAGACTATTAGAAATGTACTTTATTAGTAATTTCTCACTCAGAAAATGTCTTATATGTTTATTAGTCATGTTTTGAGATCTGGGAATGAGATCTATTTACACTATGAAAGTTGGGGTAACCATGCCATAAGGAGGTTCACCATTCCTTTTCTAACAGCTCACTGCCACTGAGCTATTTCCCCACTGAGCTATTTCCCCACAAGTCTACAGGGAAGCCACAAAGTAACTCTGCTGAAGAACTAAGCTCATTCTGTCTTATTTGTAATTAATTTTCTTTGTGATTTTTGCAATCCAGCTTCCACAGTCATCAAGATACTGACATGAAGTGATTTATAAGACTCAAACCCCTATATTTCAGAAGTTATCCTTTTCTAATCAATTACTTACAGTATAGAGAAAAGAATCTTTGGCAGTGTCTGAGGGTGGAAGGGCAATAAAATTCCTCCCATATAGATGTGCTTCCCCTTCAGACTTCACTGACCATTTATTTACCCAAGGACTGAGTTCCAACTGTTTCTAGTTTTTCATTTATTAGCACTAAAACACTTGGTTAAAACCCAATGCATAAGTATTTCTGCCATAATGTAAACTATGAACTTATTCCAGAGCCCTCAGTTACTGATATTTATGACATACCCTGTTTCCTCCATGATGCAACCACCCCAGGATTCAGTGCAGTCACACTCTTCTCAGACAAGACCAAAATACAACAGAAAAGGAGAGAAGTTATAAATATGCTTACAATAAATATAAAGTACTATAAAAATGGAGCTTGACTAATTATACACGGATTTGATGGCTGCTTGGCTGTACAAACTCTAGCCCCAAAAAGGAAACCAGCCCACTTGAAGACATACTAATACCTTAAAAAAATACAATACTTTCAGATTACCATATCTGCAGGTTCTGCAGGTTCAACAAAATTTCAGGCACTACACAAAGCTAAAAATAGTTGGCAAGGTTCTTTCCTCCATGCTCTATAAACAGGCAGCACAAGGCTGTCTGCAGCACACATAATATTGATGATTTTAAATGTTCACCTTTTGTTTAAATGTTTAAATTTTCTCCTCCCTAAAAATACAGAATACCCTGAAAGAGGATTGTTACTGGACAGACCAGGCTTTTTCCATTTGGCATAAAATTATTAACAGTTATATGTCAATCAGCCAATCAAACATTCATTCCAAAAAGTAGTTGAATGAAAATGGATTTACAGTTTACTTACAGCTACAGCACGTAAGTCAACAGTGACCAAATTCATAACATAAAAACAAAAGATCAGCACCTTATGGTTGGTAAAACAGAAGCTGCAAACTGCCCATAAAATTATCTACCAAAGGTAGATGCACCGTAGATACTACTGTTAAAACCCAGTTTCTCCATGGAAAATATCCAAAGATAATTTCTGTGGTTATTTCTACTCTCCCCGGGTCTTTCATTAATCTTTCCCTATAAAGGGCATCCAAATAAGGACACTAAGTTATCATATCAAAAGCCTCTATTTTTCAGTTAAAAAATATTCTGAGTTCCAAATTGTATGAACTCTGTTTTACCTGTAAAACAATTATAGAGAAAATAGTTTAGTAATTTGCTAGTTTACACAATTCAAAAGCAATGCTTTACAAAACAATATTCCTAAGCATGGTTTCCTAATTCACAGATTTTTGAATTGATTCCACAGTGAAGTCAACATTATCATTCACATTTTTTAAGAGGAAACAAAGAGAGCAGGTAGCCAAACTCCTTACAAAATGCAAGTGAAAACCAAGCAATTTTCTTTAGCCCTGAAAAGGGGTTTGCAGCAGTCTTTGTACCAACACTCTACAGATGTTAAGGTAACACAAATCTGGTCTGACTGTGAAGCAGCAAGATAACAAATGGGGAAATGTCACACTGGACTAGGTTACAACTCCTCACCATTTCTTCAACTGTAAATCAGGTATTTTTGCATTTCAAGAAGATTGTTCTATTGGATTTATAGATTTCATGATAGAAAATGAGTTCTAAATTAAATGAATTAATGGTGTTTTTACCAATATACCTTTGAATATTGGTTATGACTCTAACCTCGACACATGACATCACTGAGGTCATACAAAATGTCGCTAAACTGGAGGCTCTTATTTTGGTGAGGCTGAAATTTCACTACATGTATTTCCAAAAGCAGAAATTCTTGTTCTGTGGTTACAGAAATGTTGGCATTTCTTTCAAACACAACAAAAGAAGTGTTTGTATGTAGCTAAAGAAGACAAAAGACTCCATGTACATACTCGGCTTCCTGGCAGCTGGCTCCCACTGTATTCCAAGATTCTGAGCAAGACTCTGTGCTAGTTCCTGTGCCATGGGCAAAGGGAGGCCATACTGCATTCCAAGAGAAGCACAATTATAAAAGAACAAAAACCCATTAGTTATTGCAATGAACACTACACTGCCTCATTCTGCCTTACCACATACCTACTACTTCAATAATTCAGTGCAGTCAATCACAATTCTGCGTGCATACAAAGAAAATAAACTCAATAAACTACATAACAGATAAAATATTCCTCTCCTAATCTCAGGGCTGGTTAATCTAAAGAAACAAGTTTATTTGATACATATGCAATACAATTTTGTAATAATAGGATTTAACCCATGTAAAAACAGGAGAATTTCATTATCAATTTAACACTGCACTGAGGAAAAAAATAACAATAATAGTAAAACATCAATACACAGGGACAATTTGTTTTATAATTTCAATGTTAAAAAATTTCAGGAAGAATTACATGCCATTGGCATTGGTACCTCAGAAGATCAAGTGTCTTACAATGCCAAGACAAAGATATTCAGTGCTGTGTTTCGAATACTCCTGAGATTTTTGGGTCTAAATTCCTGTTAAATACAATAAAAGCCAATTCAAGTTCTTTTTAAGACAATAACGAAGACAGGAGAAATACTCTCTAAAAAGAAAGGCACTCTGAGCAGTGGTTTGATTATGATTAGGAAGGCTGGCTGTGAGAATCCTAACTTTTTAATATGTAAATTATCTTTAAAGCCCTGGATACTAAAACATATGAACTCTTGAGATTATAATGTAGAGATTCATTCTACTTTATTTCACTTTAGTCATGAAAAAAAAATTACCTCATTCACTCCTACTCCTCTGGCCACAGAGCAAACACCTCCAAAGTAACTTAAGCTGCTCCTTTTGTAATGAAATGTCACATTCCTTACAAACAAATAAAAATGAAGAAACTATAACACATTGACATTGGGCACTGAGAGCTTATTGAAAGAGCATACTCTCACACATACTATGATACATTTCATGTACATCCATCTATTTCTAGCATAAAAAGCAACTGCAAGTTTACAGACAGAACACCAACATGGGGAGAGATGGTTTTATATAAGCTTTGACACAAATACTATTTTTCTCTTGTAGAGTCAGAATCAGTCTTAACTCACAAACCAACCAAGCACAGAAATCTGGAGTGTCAGACTCCTAAGACAATACAGTGGTAATATTTCTTTTAAAAGTTCACAATATATTCCAATTTATGATTTGTCATGAAGAAATTCTATTCTGAAATGTACCAGTACTGAGAACTTTAAAAATTATTATCTGAATCCAAACCAATTCAAGTTTTAAATCCAAATGAAAAGACTGAGAAAGACACCTAAAGGGAAAATAATTTAATAGTGCTCTTTAACCTTGCCCATTTCTTTAAAAAGTTCACAGTATATTCCAATTTATGATTTGTCAGAAGGAATTCTATTCTGAAATGTACCAGTACTGAGAACTTTAAAAATTATTATCTGAATCCAAACCAATTTAAGTTTTAAATCCAAATGAAAAGACTGAGAAAGACACCTAAAGGGAAAATAATTTAATAGTGCTCTTTAACCTTGCCTCCTTTCACTTATTGCTAATAAGCCCCAAATAATTTAGTTAAGTAATGTAATCTGGAAGATCTAAATTATTCAATAAAATACCTATAAATTACTATGAATTACATCTACTTTAACTTCATAGTCATAACAATAAATCTACACAGCCTACAAACAACCTACAGTGATCCTGCAGGATGTATGAATGACCTAACCTTTGAAAACTGATGGTTTTTTTTAAAGTGACAGGTTACCCCATACAGGTATGTATTTGTTTTTCAGAACATTCTAACAGCCATCAGAACTTTCAGACTGCAGCTTAACTGAACATTTACAGCCAGGGGCTTTACAACAGACAGGACTGCAGGCACTTTTGGAAATGTTCTAGCTCATCTCTCCCCAGCTCCAAGGAGGCTCAGCTGGAGCATGCCACATTCCACTAGCTTTGGAACATCTCCAAGCATGAGCACTCCACAGTCTTTCTGTGCAGCCTGTTCCAGCATCTGACCAACTTCACAGTGAAAGGGTTTTTTTGCCCTATGTTTAAATGGAACTTCTTGTATTTCAGGTTGGATTTGATACCTTTCACCATGAGAAGAGCCTGTTGCTGGCAAACTCTTCAGCAGGTGACACAAAACATGCATGGAAGTCACTAAGAGTGCATGTCAGCTGCACTGTGCCTGTGTTACGAAGAACAAAAGCAGCATTGTATTGTGATGCCTGTATTAAGGAAATCTGGAGGAAATTCTTCATCCCCTGTTTTTATCTTCTTCTGCAGAAGATGAACTACAGGAGAAAATATATTCACGATGGAAGACGTTAGTTACTCCATCCTCACAAGTGTGTCATGCTGCTGGGAGACAGCTCAAGATCTTTCCCTATGCTGCACAGGGGAACACACATTTCCTCCTCTTTGTTTACAATGCCATGAAGTAAAATAATCCTTGCCCAAGGCTGAAGTCGTGCCTAGTGATGCAAGTGGAATTTCCCTTCAAAATGCATTGTGTTTCAGAACAATTCATTACAGCTTTAAAGGAGAAGACCTTCCATTAACAAATCATCACTGCAGCCACATGTGCAAAAATGTGCACAAATTTACTAACTGGAACACTCTTGTGGCAATACATAATCCTGTCAGCTCTGCCCTCTCCTGATCATAACTGGAAAAGCAGCACATTACACACCTGATTAGCAAAGCTAAGTGTCCTTAAGGGCTCATCTAAAGACACTTCACAAGTGACACTGTCTCCAGGTTGCAAAGACATTGAAATATCATTATAGATATCTATCGACATGACCATGGCATATACTACACCTATTAAAAACAGGTGTTAAATATCCATTAAGCTTCCTAAGGAGGGCAGATGTTGATTGATACAGAGAATACAAAGCAAAAAAAAACTAAGAAAGAAGAGAGAAGTGGAGAAAAGCAGCAGACAGGAACTAACATTCTAAGGATACATACGAGAGCAGGTGCACAGCATCGGCGTGCTGCTTGACGTAGTGCTGCCGGTACTTTGAGAAATCGTGGAGCATCTGCAGAGGGTCAGGGTGAATGTTAATGCGGTCTCTGTCTGTCCAAGTCTCCACAGCAACCAGAACCACCCTGGTGTTCAGCTGCTCCTTGTATATCTGAGGGCAGAGACAGGACAGGCACAGGAGTAGAACACTGGGTCAAACATGCACAGCTAGCCAGTAAGAGTAAAGCGGAAGGACAAGAGGGATAGAGCAGGAGGAAGACATGGGGAAACAGTTAGCTGGCAATGCCTTGCATTCCCTAAAAGCTGATATTCTGATCCACTTAAATTTTATGTTTTAGAAGGGGGAAAAAAACCCAACCCTAGTTGCTTTTTTTTCCTCGAGCCACTCAATTTTTTTTAAATTATCATGGCAAATAACTTTGCCACTGAATTTTGCAGAAAACTTATGCAAAAATCTCCAAAGAAGAAATGTAAAGGTACTCTGGGTGATCTCAAGGAAAAAGAAAAGAACTATCTCAAAAAGTAGTGAAAGACTATTTTAAAGTCGAAATGAAATAATTTCTCAGTTTTCCAATAAATCCAAATTTTAATTAATGCTGGATTTCTATTTATATAGTAGGATCACTTAATTCTCACATTGCATGAGTGGAATTAAGGAAAAATATTGATTTTTCTATAAATTTTAATGTTACTGTAGCAGTAGACAAGGAAACAACAGTCAGACATTAAAAATAACAAAACAGTGTTAAAATATGCATTTAAACATTGTGCATGGTACTTTATTCTGACATAAACCTACTGCTGTCTTTAGGTTCAGTTCAAAATATGTCAAATTTTATTAACTAAGGTTATGCAGAACTTACAGATCTACAAAAGATGCATTCCTTATTCACCCTGACCAGAAACCCAGTTTTGTACCAGGACAGTGTTCTCCTTATTAAAAAGTCAATGTATAATACTCAGCTTAGGAAAAAAAGAGAAATATAAAAACGAGAGATAGGAACCAGCTAAGCTCAGTTTTGTCCAAGACCTTTGAAGGAAGAGAGTATTGGCATGCTTCAATCTCAGGGAGACAGGCTGAGAGCATCCACAGAAAATAGTTTACAACATGAGCAAACCCAATGAAATTAAACTGCCTGAAATGACACAGGGGTGGATCAATAAAGACTCTACTTCTCCTTGTGAGAGGAAATGTCTATTTCCTGAAGCAAAAAAACCAAAAGAATGGAAAAGGGGGCAAAGAACCTGAAGACCGCTGAAAGCCATTATTCTTTTCCCAACAAATCAGTAAAAAATACAGCCCACACCTTATGGACACAAGAGAATAACAAGGCAGAAATCCTACTCTTTTTCATGCTTTATTTAAATAAAAAGTCATTAAGATGTCATTTTGTAAGATTTCTATGAAGCGACTGAATTCTACACAAGAATGAAGCTTGTGTTTCTGCGTACACACAGATAAAAATGGAAAAAACCAGACATAATAGAGAAAGAAAAGATGGATGAAATAACTTTTGTTAAAATGCAGAAGAAAGAAATAATTATCAGATGAGGAAAAAAATAAAGATGCAACCTCTTCTTTGGGGCTGTCCAATATAAATTGCAGAAATATTACAATTATTTACATTTTTATCTGCTCTAGAAATTTTTTCTTTAGGCTATTGGCATTTTCACATCATTACAGAAAAATATTCCAAAACACTTCTGGTATTTCACATATTATAAATATATTCACCTAAATTTTCAATATACATCCAGTACACTTTATATGTAAGAACAAATACTGCACTGTTTCATCCGAGTCAAACTGTTGACAATGTTTTGCACTGAATCATATCACACAGTTCCACTGGAATCAATAATGTCACATGGAAAAGGGACTCAGAGTCAGCATTTGGTAGCCTTTGTATTCATCCCTACTGAAAATCTACCTGTTTTCACTACACACAGAGCTCTGAAACATGTGTGATCATGTGTATTAAAAAGAGGAAAAAAAAAACCAAATTAATTTTACCACAAGTATTACTTTTAGTTTATATGCTGTATGCAAAATTGTTTTAAATTTAACACAGATACAATTATGGTATCTGTGTCAGTTTCCCCATTTATAATGTAGTATATTGGCATTTTTTTTTTGTTTGTTTTTAAGCTATAGAGATTTATAAAGCAGATTATTTTACTCACGCTCACTTTTTCTTCCAATAGATATATGTATCCCTTGTGAGCTATAGTTGCAGTTTCAATCACTTGTAGTTAGATACAAATATAAATTTGATTAAATCTCATTCTTAATTGCTGACAGATAATGAAATCACCCCTGCCAAAGGCAAACTCAGTTGCAAGCTTTAAGAAAAATGCCACAGATAATCTGGGAGTTTCTTATACATTCACCCCAGGCTATTCTTCTGCAGAGGAACTTTAGAAGTGCACTTTAAAATGTAATTGAAATTTGGTATCTGAAAATGATAACATTTTGAATACAGTGCTAAAGTAGAAGGCAGTGAATCAGTTTTCAGAAGAAATATTGATACTTACAGCATCGACAAGGTTTACCACAGACTTTGCAAAATTGTTTGTGTATGCAGTTGAAGAACGGTGCCTTTTGAACTAAAAGAAGAGAAAGTAGAACACAGTGAGAACTTAAATATTTATTACTAATTCTTTATTTTTACAGCATGAAAGTAAAATTAATATTTTAAGAAAGAGTAAGGGAAAAACTCAAAAGACCTTTCAGATCACAGCCTATATCTCATATTCAAGAATCCCTGGAAGATAAAGGAAGCCATGTATGTTATACAGCCTTTCCCAACTGTAAAAGAAGCATTTAACCACAAGAAATACTGTGTTTAGAATCAGAGTTCAAATGTTTGAGACAAAATTACAGGTAAACATGAACATAAACATGATCTCAAAACTGAGAGGATGCTTTATCCATTAAAATTACTTAACCTGATGAGTTACATATCAGACTGTAGTAGCCACATTCCATCACTTTAATTATAAGACATGAAGATGAAGCATTTACCACTTATCCTGTGCACAGCTCTTTGCAAAGCCCTCCTTTTCTACAACAGCACAATACTTTTGTGACATGTAGCAGTAGTCATAGGAAAAGGCAAAATGGAAGAGGGAGTGCATGGTGGAGTGCATGGTGAAAGTAAATATATGTTTGAACATGAAAACAGTTAAGCTGAATATCTTAAATCCTAACTTTATTTTTTTAATAGACCTAGATGAGCTGTATTACAAATTCTGCTTCACAATGTCTGTGCATGTCATTACAATGGTTTCATGTCTTCCCTCACCCTGGCTTATAAGCCCCTTCTGTTCCTTCTTCTTTAAAAAACTTCAAGTCAAGTTTTTTAAAGATGTAGCTAAGGTATCTGAAGATGAATCCTTATGACTTTCAAGAAAATATAAAATTATAAACCAAGATTACATTACATAGTATGATTTGCAGATAGGAAAAATAGTTCTTCAAAATTTCACAGAAAATGAACATGAAATTGCTTAGAACAGGGGGAAATTTAATGTGTTGAGAGATCTTTATTGATAGAGGAAAGGAAACATTGTGAAAATACACACTATTAATCATTTAACACAATGATCAAGGAGGTTTAAGATACTTCTTCCAACGAAGACCTTTGCTGCAGGGGAAACATGCCCTCTCCTGGTAAGCAGAAAACCTTGAAACCTATTTAGTGAGCTCCTGGACTGGCAAGCTCTGACTGTGAACACTTCCCTAAGTATGTCCATTTTATTCTTTGAAAAGAATTACTATCTGCTTCTAAGTCACTGATAAGTATGAAGCAAAAAATCTTGTGCTGTAAGTTCTAACAAATAAAGATTTACAGGAAACAACAGCGTCTGTAATAAGTGTAGTGAGCACCTTCAAGCACGTCTGCAATACAAGAGGCCAGAGGAAAGAGACAGACATAGGAATATTTTCTCTTTCTAAGGAACACCAGGCATATACAAAATGGCCATAACTTCAGTTACTGTGCCTTACTGCTAAATAACAAACACCTGAACATTCTTCAGAGTAGTTTCCTACCAGGTGGCTTCACAAATGAAAACAGCTCAAAAAATTTCTGTCCTACTTTTCCCACCCATTCAAATTCCCTCCACAGTGATAAATTAACACAGATAATATATAGGCTATGTTTGCCCAGACTACATCTATGATTTATTAGACAGGTGAGGGGAGGGTACATTATGTGTCTATTCAGCACTGGAACAGGTATTAATTACTGCATCCTGTTCTGATATCTTCAATTTCTTGCTCTTAAATATCATCCTTTAGTGTTGACAACAGAGCCCATAACTCCATAAAGCTCTGGGAAACTTGCAGCAGGGTGAGAGACATAAAAAACTCTTTACTTCCCAATAAAATAAGTAAAAACTATTGTATCAGTAAAATTTGATTAAAAAAAATAAGAATTTGTGCCTACAACAAATATCACCTAATCTGCTCAAGACAAAAAGAGGAAAAAATTGGGCTTTCCTCCCCCATGCATTTTGGGTTTTTTTTAATGACAAACACTTTCTGAATCAAACAAACAACTTATTTTGCACTCTATTATCACTCCTGTTTATAAGTATGGAATAGCCCTGAAGAACAGAGTTTTGTCTACATGTTTTGCTGCATTACTACTTAAACTAGTAAAACTAAAGTCAAAGTAACAAATTGTGACCTCCTTCTATATAACTTCAAAGATAGGATGTAATTTTAGAACATTTAGTGTGTTTGTTCTGGACAAAAATGTTTTATTGTTTTACTTTGTTCGTTATGGGCATATTAATTTATCCACATGATACCAAAGTGTTCCAGATTCATTTTGAATATATAACTGCCCCAGAAATTCTTAGGTAACATTAAGTTTCATTAGGTATTATGGCCTACAGTGTGTCTTACAGTACAAATGTTAATAGTTGCTGATAAATAAAACCCTGGGCCCAAAAAAGAGTGACAATTTGTAGGCAGTACATCAGCCTACAAACTGTCACCAAAAGGAAGATTACCACTGAATTGATATACTTACCATTTTATGGTCATTGACTATCATGAGCTCCAGATATTTCATTTCTTCAAAGACACCACGAGATAACTGATGAATTAAAGAAATTCTTTGAGAAATCATGAAGGTGTAGTTATTTTCAAAAATAAGTGCAGCTGATTTTGTTATATATACATATAAAATATCTATTGTTTAGGGTATGTAAAGCAGTAAACAACTGGGTGACAAATGCAAGTAGGGTAAAGAATCATAGCTCCAGTAACTTAAACACTGGCTGAGAATCTGAGCACCATCACTAGGAAAGTTCAGGGTCTACTCTTTTTGCTTCAGTGCAGACACCACCACTGCTTTCCTCCTCCTTACATCACATACTATTCACCACAGATTTCATGAGGAAGGAAGTTACTAAAAACATAAGCATCCTCAAAAATATGGTGTGGCTTATGCAACTCAGTGAAGAAATTGAGGAAAATCTCCTTTAACTCCATTATTCCCCTAACTGATACATATGCATGTCAAGATCATGAGGACTGCCCACTTAGGTTCTCCCAGTAACGCAGTTCTTGGTGTCCTCATCTGGATTTTTGATATAATCATGCTACTTAATGAGCCAAGTGACAATAAAATCAGGCATCTATAAAGTAGCAAGAGTTCATTCAAAATTATTCTTTATTCTCAAGCAGACAAAAAATTAAAATTCTAAAGTAATTTCCACTACTAAATTTCAATTTAATTGATGCATAACATTGCTATGACTTTAGAAAGTTTATCACTTTTCTTCCAAATTTTCTATTTTTGAAGCAAAGTCTTGTTTTCTCATTTGATAACTGTATTATGGGACAATATTAAGATTCTAAAAATACTTGTTTCCTAAACCCTACATTCTCTTGACATTAAAAAATACAGAAATTAATGAGTTTGGTTTTATAAATGATCTTAACTCAGAGTCAGACTTCTACTTACTGCTCTCTTTCTTCTTCTCCTTCTCCTCAGCCACTGCAGTTCAGACAGAAAGGGCCATTCAGAACTAGAGTCAGTGTCTGTAAAAATTACAATTTAAGAATTATTTTAAACTACGTATGTACACCATCCAAACCAAAAGTAAATTAAGATCACAAAAATTAGAAATACCCTTGCTATCCAAAAGCTCATTTTTAAAAAGATAGAAGACATATCAAAACTCAAGTAATTCAGAAATTTTAAAGCATGCAAGGAGATGTGAAGAAATCATAACCTGGGCTTAGAATATACACTTTCTTCCATCTCACTGCCTCAGTAACATTAATATCACTGGTTTAATTCAGTGATTTTCAGAGAAAAGCTAAATACAGGTCTGTGAAGGAAAATCTTACAGCTGCCTTTTGAAAAATCTATATTGCGTTGCAATAATTGTTAAAAAAGGCACGTAAATATCTATTTTCTCAAGATTTTCTAAATAACTAGCAATTTCACAAACACTGCTAGCTCAGTACTCAAATTTTCCAAGTCATATATATGATTATTTCCAATATTTAAAAACTCACAAGCAAAAACATACCAAGGTCTCGCAGCTGTTTGGAGGCTTGTGTCCCGTAAGTTCTTTGGATGATATGTGGCCTACTTTTACTGTCCTGAAAAGAAAAATATGTGAAATTTTATACTAATTAATAACATCAAGTGAAAAATGTGGCACTTCTTTCAGTATTTATAATTTTTATCATTTTTTCTATAAAACACAAGCAACTGTAGTACCAATCTGGGATAGTACTAACCAGAAGCAATTTATTTGCAATCCTGAACAAATCATAGAGCCTCTCTGCTTCACCAAATTGACCAGTCTACAAAAAAAAAAAGTGCCACAGATGTCTTGGAGATTACCTTTAAAAAAGTCTTTTAAAAGCCTTAGCATTAGAGAACACAGATCCCTTATTCCAAAAAATCAAACTAGAATGTTGGCATCTGGTTGAAATCTTTTTTCCACAGATAAAAAGCAACTACTACTATTTATGGAAAAAAAACCTAATTGCAGCAAATTGCAAGAAACCAATAAGTATGCTATCCTTAAGAGGATCCTTTCACCCTGTTTTATTGGTGTATTCCATACTTTAAAAGGACAAGATTTTTAATGCATAGTTCTTTAGACACCTGCCATACCCTAAATTATCACATTTGAGTATCTACTCTAGAAAACAACTCCTTTATTCCATAACACCTCCTCTGCAGAGCCTGCCAAAACAAGCAATTCTTATCAAAGGGTAGGTTGCTACTGTTCTGTAACTTCCATAAGAAACACACAGCACACTGAAGGACAATACAGCACGCACTGGCTAGATTTTGGGGGGAAGGAGAGGGAGTTTTACATAGCATCTACTATAGTTAAGATTAATCAAGCTGAATAAAGTACATGCTTAAGGCTTTGTTCAAGATAATTATCTCATGTACTGTAATAAAAAATGAGCCTCTGAAAGCTGCATTATTTCCAGTACACTTGAGAAAATTATGTATCTCATCTGTTTTCTCATTTAGAGCTCAACTTGAAACCTTGAGTTGGCAAATGGTATCTCACTTTTATAACTTTTGCTCTACTTACAATTTTTACTGAAATACCACTCAGAGAGATTTCCTGGTAGTATACTAAGCAAGAAAACAGTTTAGTCAATTTTTTTTTCTTCCTTGTATAAACATAATCTCCATGAATTTACTGTGTCGGTGTTGTCAGTTTTTAGAATTGCAACCTTTATGAACATGTGCTACATCACAGATACACAGCATGTACTGCTGCTCCTGGGCAGACTGACTCTTTTAGGTGTAATATTTTCCCATGTCTCTGAAGTTTCATTTGTAGCCCAATAATTGACTGTCCACATGACACCGGGGCCTCTGAACGTTGATCCAGTTTGACAGTATCAGCCAATGATTTTGCAGATCTTTATTCAGACTCTAGTTTCAGCTTTCCAGTCATTACAACGTGTCGGTTTCAGCAGCATCAGTTTTTGTCACATACTGTACATATACTGTCACATACTAGAGCGAGACAAGCTTGAGAACTGTAGCACAGCATCTGCAATATAGCCTACAGACCAAGCAGGATACAAACCCTGAGAATGCTTTGTCTCAATGTTGCAAAACCATTTCGCTGAAAATCACTCAGAGGTTAGAAATAGACCTAGTTTTACTGCTGTCTGTGAAACTCTGTAAACTGTACCAACAGCTAAAGTTTTAGAAACGGTTGTACACGTAAAACACGAAATAAAAAAAAATTTAAAAATAGCAAAATACTTGCATAAATGCAGTCCTATATGCTGATCCAGCATAATCTTGCATTTGAATGTGCTGGATCACAATCACTTAAGCTATACAATGACCACTGACTAGAGATGTACAAAGTTTAAGATACCCAGATGTAATTATCTATTTAATCATGCTTTTTGTGGAATCATGGCAGGCCGAGAGCAACCTGATGCAGCTATTTAGAGAGGAATGTATAAATGAATTTCAGAGATCCTTCCAATGAATCTATAAACACTTCAAGTACTAGAGCAAACTGATAAGCACTTTTTGACAATCCATAACCATGTGCTATGGGAAACCATGTTTTACCTGCCTGTTTCCAGCATCTAAATGACCAACAGCAAGTAGGAAACAAAGGATTAAAGAAAAGCAGAAAAAAATCATAGGTAAATCATAATTACATAATTGCCACCTTAAACAAATTTAAATCAAGTGTTTTAAAATACTTTTCATTTTCATATTAATGCATGAGACCTATCACTTATTGAATTATTCTAATACTTTTATTTGGTATTCTATTCCTTGAGCAGTCTTCTAAACCAAATAAATTAGACAAAAATAAACTTACTGCAGTGTGGGTCAGATCCATTGGTTCTATCAAGTACAAATAAGTATTATCTTCAAACATGCCACTAGAACATGGAGAAAAAGAAGTGATATTTAGGATTACAAGGCAATCGGTTTGACTCCAGGATATGAATTTTGATAAGACAAAACCAAACTTAGAGCTGAAAAACTGACCAATATTAAATAGATGTTCATTACTACCACTTGTAGCTAAAGCCAAGATTGGGGGATTATTAAGACATGTGGCATATTTTAATGGACTAACACTAAATGTAGTGGCAATGCAATGATAAAATACCAAAAGAGGTAAAGATTTGACCTTGGAAAAAGGAAGTCCTATGACACATCCTAGCATGCAAAATATAATCAACAGCTGAGCTGCACTTAGAAGGAATTAATGGTAATTTGTTGCATTTTTTCCTTGTACAATCTAACAAAAAGATCAATTTTTCTATGACAGAATCATATATGAATACTGAGCATACAAACTGCTAAAATGTAATTCTTGTTTATCCTTTACCATAATAAGTTATCTGGGGAAATATTTACCTGCATTTATTGTATTCAAAGGTTTCATGAGACAGCATCAAAACACTAATTCCAATGAGAATAAGAAAATTTTCAAAACATAAAAAATCTTTGAGCCTCTAATACTTCAGTTCCTTCTATATTAAGAGACAATATTCAAGAATAATCATCAGTTATAGCCTTGTTTAAAAAATGATAACATGCACTTACTGAAGTCCATTACAAGTTGAAAGAGCAACTTTGGAATCCTTCACACCTCTGATATTTCCATGGTAGTAACAATGCTCTCCCCCCTAATAATTTTTAAAAACAAACACACACACAAAATTATCCTGATTTCATGCCTGTTGCATAAAACCAATGCCAAAAAAATCTAACAGTAACATTAATCTCATTTATGTACTTGTCTTTACTGTCTATCAGTAATAAGCTCAGGTAAACTTAAAAAGTATTCTCAAAAGTTTTATTAAAACTCAAGCGTGGTTGTCTCTCAGCCATTGTTTGAAAAACCTACTATTCATCATAAAAATATTTTAAATTCTTGTGTCATGTCATCTGAACTCCAACATGCATATTAAACCCTTTCTTTATGTAATGATTATAACTCGAGACAGTATAAAAAATGTAAATGCTCTTTGTCTATGACAGCATTATTTCCATTTTGCATCTTACTTAATGAGTTATTCAGATTCTGATTTAAATTCCTTACAAGTTATTGTATATAATTAAATCAAAGTACTTCACAGAGAGTAATCATTCTGTGTTTACCCTTCCATCCGTGAGAATGCATAAAACACGCTTTTTAACAGCTAAATTTGATTATGTTTCTCACACAAAGCTTTTCAAGATTTTTTTTTCTTTAAAGATGATCACCTGAGTAAAGAAATTGCTGTTTGTTCTTCAGTCATTTTTGCAATTAACTAACTCTTTCTAGAAAATACTTTTAATTGAGATCTCACTTCTTCAGATCCACATCAGGAAACAAAACAATCTTTTACTTGGGCATAAAAAGTATTACAAGACACTGCAAAGGACCAGGACACAGTCCTTATTTGACCTCCTGCACAAATTGCGTGGGGTTCTGGGGTCTTTTTATCATCTCTAATGAAACCTTTTCCACATTAACATGACCTCAGGAGCTCTATTATCGCTTCTAAATACAGCAATTCAGAAAACATCCCCTAGGAAGTTTGGATCAAGTTACTGCAGCATGCAAAGGTAGCCCATTTGCTGAGTCTGAAGTTCTAATATAATTTTCCAGTCAGATTCATGATTCAGCAACCGCAGTGCTCAATGCTAGTGCTGCAGCTGACAATTGCATGAGCTAGACTAAATGCCAGAGGGAATTGTTTTCTTGCATCATTTAGCATTTTTGCCTATCCTGCAGAAGACTGAGTCTTAATGGAACAACTTCCTTTGTATGTAACATGAAACTGTTTTTCTTCTTCAGTGGAAGAAAACAAAACAGCATATCTCAGTAATCACATAGCAGTGGAGTTGTTTAATTCTGCCCTAATCTGCCATTTATTATTTTGAGATTCTCTACAGAAAGGTCAAAATAATAAACCAGACATCTAATACTTGGACAAACAACAGTCTGGACTTTCTGAAGACACGAATACAACCAGAATGCTTGCTTGCCTCCACTCTAAATACAGATATAATTCACACATAATAAGTTTGCAATAAATATGTTGGCATTTCTACCAAATACAGAAAAAGTAATTCCCTGCAAATGTAGTTTATAGCCTTCCTAGGAACCTTCCAGTCCTCATTTTGTTACTACAAACAAACAAAAAGACTGGTCTGGTTCCCTTAGGGCTGAACTACCTTGCAGAACTTCAATCTGGCTTTGGATCAATAGCCTATGGCACTGAATTCAATTTGGGAGCTAGTCTGACAAAATTAACTGGATGTCTAGCAATAGGCTGATTTTGTAATAACTCCAGAGGTTAAGGTTTCAGTTAAATCTTTCTTTTTCTGTTTCACGACTGTATAATCCTTGCAAAGAAAAGTCACTGGAAGACTTTTGAGCTTGTTTAAATGTCTAACATTACCATTATTCTTTCTCCTTGCACTTTGTGCTAAGGACACATAAATAGTTAATGAAGACTAATCTGATGGTGACTTCAACCCCTCCACCTCCTATATCTTACATGATGTAATTGTGCTGGCAGTAATGGATTATCTTCACTACTACCACTACAAATGCCTACTCTTCACCCCAAAACACAGCTTTTCTTTTTTGTACAGTTCCTCTTGTATTGCTGTGATATCGGTACACGATGAGATCATAGTTACCTTCTCAGTGTGGAAAAACACTTCTGAAGTTTATAAGTATTGCTAAACATTTTTTTCTACCCCTTTTTTTAAAAAAACTTTTTTTTGGCATTGTTCCCTAGGAATGACAATTTAAGAACACAATACCTTAGAAAATTTTGGTTTTCCATCTTCATAGTGGATCTCCACATAATTGGAAGATAACAAGTCACTGTCAAAGAAAGATAAACAAAGATGAGAAAAATCTGATTACTCTTTCTATTGCTATGGGTAAGTTTGAGGGTTTTTGTTAGCATTTTCAAACCATTTTTGTTTTCCTTGTACATTACTTAAAAAAAATCAAGCAGTTTGTATTTAGTAAATGGTTTGAAGGTACAATGGAAGTGAGAGTGTGGTATAGAAGGGTGAATGAAATGCAATTTAATCCCCTGCATTTTAGCTTTACAGTTAGATAACCAGCCTTCTAAATATGCAAAAAAAAAATACCCCTTGGCCTCAGAAATTTCCTTGCTGACAGTATACATATTTTAGTTCATCACCATTTTCAAATAGCTTTTCCATTCTATCTTAAAGTGTAAATAGATTGTATGTAAGGCTGAACAAATAAATACACCATTATTATGAAGACAGTAATGTATAATCACTTTCACAAGCTGCAAATACTCTGTTTTTTTTTCCCAAAAGCAATAATGTTCCTTAAAAGAAAACACAATGCAGAACCCAAAACACAGTCCATATTTCCCTTTTTCTTACACTTTTTATTTTTGGATACCTCTCATTCTTATTTCCTTTCTAACTCTACCAGGAAAATTTCAGAAGCATAATAATATTCTATAATATGTCATTTACAGTTTTTCTCTTTTTTTTTAAACTAAGCTTAGCCAGCCCGTACACGTCCTGCAATAACCTCTGTGCCCATTCACATCTCACCCTTTTACAATCAGGATTGCAGCATAATGCCCAGGGAGAGCAAAGCAATTAAAGACATTAACTGGCCCCACCAAATATGCAAGATAAGCATTTTACTTAATGTGATCCAGAATTCTTAGCATTTTTGAAGTCTCTAATGTACACTTGCAACTAAAAAAAAGAATTTAAAAAATCATTAAAAGGTCTGATTCTGGTATATATATCAAAACAAAAAAATCATTGCTACAAATAAAAAACACTATTATGGAAATCTGGTGTGGCAAAATAGCTCTGATGGGAATTCATGACTAAAAACAACCTATGATAATGGGTATCTCAAACTCAGATTAGGCTATTAGCAATCCTGATAACACTTCAACTCTGGGACTCCTGGCTCCTCAAATCAATTCTTCATGCCATATTTATCAGGCATTACACTCATCAGAGAGCATCCTGCAGAAGTCAGTTATCAGTCAGAAGTTCTTTCTCGTGAAACTGACACAGCACACTCTGGGCCTGCCAAACCAATGCTAAGAGCCCTGACTAATTACTGAAGTCTAATAATTTGTCTTAAACATCACTGTGAAGGCATTATTAATTTTTTTTAAGTGCAGATTTTAAAATAAATTCAGTTGCATTAATTAATTTTAACTTTGTGTCATAGTAAGCTAGAAACATTCTGCAGAAATTACAAATGCTATATAAATAGTGTAAATACTTGACTGCAATGCAAATATTTATTTAACATGGCAAGACTGAAGCTTCTAAAAAGGCATACATATACAAAACAATTAAAGTTTAGAGTGTTGATAACATCCTTTTATTCTTTGCATTTTCATACTTGTTATGAAGCATAAAGACTACTGTTCCCTGTAGGGGATGGTAGAGACAAGGCTGCAGGTAACTGACATAAGTAAGAAATCTGAAAACTGTAATTACAATACAAGTATTTAAAGAATTACTGAGAATGATTAAACACAGGAACTGTGCTAACATGATAAGGCCCTGACCAGATTCCAACTTTTACAGACACTTCTGCTTCAACTCATGAAGACCCTTTGGTTTTCTCAAACTAATTCCTGGATCAGCACTTATCATCAAGCTCACAGCTTCACACCTTCTTTTTTGCCCTCTCTTAGTATGACTGATCTCAGAACTTCTTTCTATGCTATCTAGTGCTTTTTGCATCTCATAAGACTTGCAGTAAGTGATTTCCCACTACGTGTACTGACTCACAACTAACTATAGCTTAATTACAGCATTTCTCTCAGATTTATCCTATTCTGTGTGACATGAGAGCTGCTCAAAACTTCTTTAGTCTACTCTTTGCAGCATCTTTCCAGACTTCAGTATCCTTGGATTTTGGTTGAGCTTCTGTTGTAACCTAGTTGGTTCCTCATCTGCCAACCTTTTCCATTCTTTAGCTTCTCATTAGTTCCAACTGCCAAAAGAATTCCCAGTTGGGTTTTGTCCAAGTACAGTGTCCCACATGACAGGATATCTACCATGGCATACTTATGATGGAAAACTCCTGTATGTATACACACAAATACTACAAGTACAAAGCAAGGATGCAGACAGTTTCCCAGAAGACTCCACACTTTTCTCATCTCTGACTTTCCAGCATGCAGGGGGTCTGTGTGGCAAGGTTTTGGTTCTGGGGAGGGCTGTGGGAGTGGCTCTCTGAGAAGCTGCTGGGAGCTTCCCCCATGTCCAACCAGAGCTGGTGCCAGCCAGCTCCAAGATGGACCTTTGGGATCTGCAGGACAGAAGGCACATCAGTAAAATTCTCCATGCTGAACGAATTCCCTCCAAAGAAAATTAAGGCCTGCTGTTTGTGATACTCTTCCCAAATGACATGCTATAAACAAAATGCAACTTTAATTTGTGAAGCACCCTTTTGGCAAACATAACACAGTACCCACCACCTAGAAGGTGGAGTGGAAATCTTTTACGAGACTATTGAATTTCACAAAATTGTTTCTCATACAAGACTGGACCAGAGTGTTTATCTCTAGTTTCTGGTCATTATTATGTTTTTAAGCTTGCCACACATAGCCACCAAGGTCATGCAAGGGCATTTTTCCCTTAACATTTCCCTCAGGACAGCAAGAATTCTGAACATTCCATTATTAAAAAAACCAGTCAGCTGTTCCTTAAACTGCATGCCTCCCCCTTGGCAAGTCCCTCATTTTTGTCAGGTACCTTGTATCACTTTGTCTCATTTCAAGTATCTGCCTACACTGGCAAAACATCCAAAAGAACACCTCACTTGCAAACATTGAGAGAGACAGGAAGGATAAGGAAATTTGTTCTACATTTTGCTAAAACTCTGGGAATAACAGCAGATGTAAAAATACACATAGAACTACTATTGCAAATTTCCCCTACAAAACTTTTACCTGTTATTAATGCTGACAAATCTGACAAAAGACATAAGAAAGTTTTACAGAAAAAAAAGAACACTTAACCAAAATAACTTTCAATCATTTTTTCCTTAGACAAAAGACATACACAGAAGAGCGCTGCAATTTCACCAGGAGGTGTGATGGGGCTCTTTATGTAAGTGGCATCAAAAAGAAAGACCTAGAATACACCAATTAAGAGCTCATGTAGAAAAGCAATTGCCTGAGGAATGAGGCACAGAACTCATGCATAAAGTAGGGTCTCCACAGCACAAAATAACTCTTCTTCCTTCATTATCACTTACAGAATGCCTAAATTTACCTCTAAAAGGCAAACCTGAGTTCTATGAAATACATT
Organism: Passer montanus; assembly: GCF_014805655.1. Taxonomy (NCBI): domain Eukaryota; kingdom Metazoa; phylum Chordata; class Aves; order Passeriformes; family Passeridae; genus Passer; species Passer montanus. The sequence continues at coordinate 3,089,799 of NW_024356504.1, forward strand.
TGCATCTCATCTACACTGGACTGTGTTTTGCCACCTTTGATCCATTCAGAACCATTCACATCCTGCTTAGGGCAGAAATGCATCCAGCACAGCAAATTTGATTTTCAGTATGACAAGCACCAGAAACAGTGCAAGCTTTAACTGAAATGAGTGTCAGTCATGATCACATCAGACAAAAGTCTCTTTAGGTAGTGACACATTAGTATGATCCTATACAATGAACACACAAAGTTGCAACATATTGAATGAACCCATGACAAAATAATTTGTCTGCTGTGTCCTTTTCTACAGCTCCTTCCACCCTGCCTTGTTTATCTCAGATAATTGTTCTTATTGAGCTGTCTTGCTCCCTGGCTCCTCTACCTGAGTTACACTGAGAAATGCAAAATAAGCAGCAAAGGGATATGCCATTCCCTGTAGCTGCTGCCTTTGAAGGCATAGAGCAGCTGTTAAAGCAAGCAGCAGATGCTTTCTGAAGAACTCACATCCACTTCCCTGGCATGTACTTCACTGCTGATGTTTTCATTAGCAGGAGAGCTGCAGAGTAAAAGTGGCTTACCTCAGCTGGCATCCAACTATCCTGAAGAAGAGAATTGATTTGGGTAGGAAAAGACTATGAAATTACCAAAAGATATCACACACAAGAAAGCAATTTACCTTCCAGCAACCTAGCAGACAGGCTGCAAAAATCAGAGTACAGCAAGAATTAGCTTTCTTGCATACTTCCTCTATTATCTTTATACTAACCTATTACCAGGTAATACTTTATTAACTATACTGAAGTGTTTCAAGCTCAGTACCAGTGTCTGAGCAACTTAGTTTAGTTGAATTATTTAACAGAACACCCATCAGATGTTTTTGTCCATTTGACAGATATAGTTTAGTAGCACATAAAGATGGTAAAAACAAAGAGACCTTGCTGCAGTATTGTTTTAAGACTATCAAGGCACCATCATCTAATGCAATGCCCATCTACAGCCTTGTTTATATTAATAGTTTCAATTATATTCACAAACTTTGTTGAACTCACTGTTTTTAGGTGAATTTATTAAATTTCTATTGTTTATTTAACAAATGTCATAAATACCCAAAGTTTCCTTCTGAAAAACTATGACTAGCTTTCCCATTTTCATTTTAAAAATAATCATTTTTAAAAATTTTATTTTAAAAAAGAATTATGTAAAAAAACCAAGAATCAAGTAGTTTCTCAAATAATTCAGTTATCGCCCTACTGTTTTTTAAATTAGGATAACATTGTAACTTCCTCTGGGACCATTCTCCAGTTAATTTCTACAGAAACATACACCACAAAGAATAAACACCATTTATAAGGTTTAAACAATTAGACAAAATTTTCTGTTATGTTGGCTGCACTTCACAAACGAAACTAACTTTCCACCATAGTCATCATATTTTAATATCACAAATTATTAAGTCATCTTATGGTCAAATGCAGTGGGGTTGGGTTTTTTCAGTTCATGTCAAAGATGCCAAATATTTTTTCTATGACATCTTCATGGAAAAGAAATCCATTTTCCTGGAAACAGAGTTTTCTGGAAAGATGGAATTCTACAGAGAACAGAAGGAAAAGCTAAGAAATATAGAATGACTGGTGATTTTTTTTCTCCTCTTTCCCAAGAATCCTAAGTTTTGAGGCAAGTTATCCATAGGAAGAAAGAGGAATTTTTGACTTTGGGCATTCTCTCGTTTCTGTTCGTATCAATTAATTAATTTCCTCTTCTTGGCTGTGTCTCAGCCACCACAGTCCCAGGGGTGAAGGTTCCAGTATAGCCTCAGCCCCCTATGCTGGTGGAGGCTGGAATTAGACCATGGCTGCAAACTGCCAGAAAATACAGCCAACTTCCCTCCTCACTAAAAAAGCAGCAGGTAGACATTTTCAATTTACTGCTTTTGGTAGTACTGCTCTTTAATGTGTTTTAGTACTACACCAGAACATAAAGCCTTTAAATAGGACATTAGGAGTTACCTGCAAAAACTCTTCTCTTTCAGCAGTTAAAGAACAGCAAGTTAAAAGCTATTTTACATGCTGCTGGAAATGAGATCATTAAAAACTAATCTTCTAGCACCTTGCAAATATTTGCTTAAATAATGCAGCAATATAAAATAAGAAACTGGTCACATATACTAGGATCATTGATTACCCAAATACAATGTTACAACACTGCCATTTGAGGACAAAAGTGAACTTACTGAAGCAAGTGAACAAAGGCTTTTTATATAAATTGTGTTTTATGACAATGCTACATACTACTCATTGCATAGGAAGTTTATTGAGTTTGGGCAGACAATCTGAGTTGAATTGTAAGTCTAACTTTTCAAATGGGATTGTCACCCCACTACCACACTACAACCTTCCATTTTCATACTAAGAGCATTAACTGAAAACATTATTTAATCCATTAGAGATTATAAAACTATTACCTTCGGCATCAAGTTATTGGTATTAACTGAAAACATTTAATCCATTAGAGATTATAAAACTATTACCTTCGGCATCAAGTTATTTCCACAATCAACATATCTGCAATTATTATGCATCATCATAACTAGCATCACACTGAGAGCCTGCAACTGGTCAACACTTGAGTGTAGCAAGGGGCAAGATGTCTAAAATTTCAGAGTAAGCCACCTTGCTAAGGAGTTCAAAAAGTGAGTTCTTTTTCACTGAGTCTTCTTGTCAGAAAAAGCTACCAAAAATCACTCTTAGGATAATAAATTATATTTCATCTGGTTTAGACCATGTGAATCTGCAAAGTTGGTTACCCTTTCAAGCTCCATACAAATCCTACTTATTAATTGTTTCTGCACACTGGATTCAAGGGCTTGAGGGACTCACATTTCTTTCAAGCTGTTTGTGCCATTGCATCACGGCAAGATGGAAAACAAAGCAAAATTTTCTGGTAACAAGCTCCATAAACTTTCAGATTGCCATCTCTTCCTACAAAATCTCGACAGTTATTAATGAAATTGAATATCCAATTTTCTTCACTTAATTGCCAAGTTATAGTATTTGCTGTGAAAAAAGAGCACCTGCAACATAGAAGGTAGGCAATCACATAGTTTCCAACAGTGGTAAAGAAAACAAAAAACTAGAACCTGATTGCATGTAACAACCATCCTCGATTTTAGCTTTAATTACTATTAGAACACTCAAAAAAACTACAGGAACAAAACCAAAATGCACAGAACACATCCAATGTCAGTGGCATTAACTTAGAGCAACTGATACAAATATATATTCATCATATACAAGGGTATTCCCAATTGTTCTGCCTTTGCTTCTGACTAGACATTAGCAGTACCAGTATGCCAACTACAACCCAACATAGCAAAACGGCTCTTTTGGCTGAACACAAACATGACTGAATTACAAGAATGGGTCTTTTTTAAATCATTGTGTACGGGTATTTACAATTTATGTTACAAGTTTTATGACTTACAATTTTAGAGTATTATGTCCAGTCAAAAACTAGCACAGGTTTTTAAAGTCTTTTTTTGGAGCGGAACTGGATAAAGAGTCAAACAACACTAAAGCAGCTAGGAGGAAACCTAAAGTACAAACAAGAAAGCAGTAGGGACATCAGTAAGGCACCAAACACCCTGTGGCTTATATATAGGCAGTAAGAACACTCCTGATATCACCAGAGCAGAACTTCTTCAGCCAAGGTGCACAGCAAGTTTATTCCCTCTCTTTTTAAAGTGATAGGAACTGCATTTCTTGATTGCTGAGAAAGCAGCCACAATTATACAAAATCTGTACATTTACTTATGAACTGTTGTTAAAAATAAGCAAGGACAAACAGCAGGACTGGACAACGGGTAACACTGCCAGGATATGGGGAATGTCAATGGGCTTGTGATTTTAACTTGGATAATAGCCATTCACCATGAGACTAAGACAAGAAATGCAACAAAATCCAAATCCTAATAAACAGGAGATAAGAGTTCTGGTCTTCATTATTGCCTGTGTTAGGCCACTGACCAACAGGCCATGGAAGAAGCCACTCAAGCATGATCTTGAAGAGGTTCAGCCAGAAATTTAGAACAGATAAGAAGTGGTAAACAACATAATTTGTCTCCTGGGAAGGAACAAACTTATCTCAGGATGTCTGCCCAGACTTGGGGATATGTGCAATCATTTTTATGGAACATTCAGGGAATGTGCCAAGGGTAGAAAAGGTGAATCAGGACATAACGTGTCAGAAAACAGAGAGGAGGTGGCCTAGAAAGGAGTCACTAGTGTGAGCTGCAAGACAGCTTGTTTGGCACAGCCCTGCACCTGATCACTGCTGTGTGTCCAAGCCCTACTTGCAATACTCCCTTTGTGACTTTGCTCTCTATTCTGCATAGGTGTGATCTGCAAGGCCACTTGAAAGTCAGTCAACAGCTACAGGGAGATCTGTATCTGGAAAGACTAAGGCCTAAGACAGTGACCACATAAGAGACCTCAAGCCTAGGCATCAATATTGAATGAACTTAAAGCCTGTGTTAACATCACTGGCCTGCCCGTGAATCAGAGGAGGGCCCATGGAGGGGGCTGGTTTCCTTTCACCAGCAAACTTTCAATTCTCATCAGCTGTGGAAGAATTTTATGAACCTGTTTTCTTCTTATTCAGCTAAGTACTGTCAGCATGTTTACGGGGTGCCAGTAAACACAATCTTTTTTCTTTTCACTGTGTGTGACCAGCCATACCCTACATACACTGCCATCTTGGGAATGTGTGTTCACACTCACTACTCGCTGGATGTGCAGACAGGAGCAGTGGAAAGCAGACCAAGAGGAGGAATTCTCTATAGCTTAGAGAACACTAAATATTGGTTCCCTTCACAAATATGTCATGATTGGAATTACTATGCAGAGGTCCAACCCTCATAAAACAACACAGTCTTGCATTACACTATAATTTTTTCCAGAGCCTAGAAAATTTGAAGATCACTGGATGTTCTCTTTTCTCCTTCATTGTGTGGCATTCCCGACCTTCACACTAATTCATCTTTTGCCAGACACTCAAGACTTTACATAACATTTTGAAAATATAAAATAAATGTGAAAATAAAAATGTAAAAGCAACCTAACTTCAAAATTATGCATGGATGAAGGAAAATGTTTCCAGCTCACCTTTACAGCAAAATATCTGATAATTAGCAGTCAAGAAGCCAATTTGTTCTGCAGAAGTTCTGCAAATTTTCTAAAGCCGTAACTTGCTGATTTTGAAAGCTATTAGATTTAATAAGTTAGTGTCTTTATCTCTAACAAAACCTCCCTTTCATGACAGTTTAAGACCAAGAAAAGACCTCATATGAATCTCAAAACCAGAGGAATACTTTTTAAAATCAGTATGCAATTGTTTCTGTAAATTCGTTTCTACTTTCTTAAGCATGCTCAGTCTCAAGGGACATAGAAGGGGCAAATGCACTTTAGAACATTACATTCTACCTGCCCAGTATATAGTATGAATTTTATACTTCTACCTTATTCTTAAACTTCCTAGAAAACCATAGTTCCACACCTTCAGCAGTGATATAAAAGCATGTGGGATATACACAAGTAAACCATCACTACCCTGTCTTACAAGTCAGTTCCTCCAGACTAAAGAATTATGTCAAATTGTCTGTCTGACAGCAAACAGACTCCAGCTGCACCTTTCAGCGCAGGCACACCACTAAGAGTCCCATCTCATTAGGAACTTCATGCCTGTAGTGACAATAGTTTGATTTCCAGATCATTAAAGATGAGCTATTCATGCAAGAATTTACAGTATTTCTACACACTGACTTGAGCAACTAAAACATCTCATGATAATTCATAAATAAGTTTTAAAAAAAGCATAAGAAAATCCACACTTCGAAAACACTACTGGAATTTCTCCATCTATCACAATTTATTTTAGCATGAACAATAAAATTTTAAGGGTATTTACGTTATGGGTGTCAGCAAGTGTTACTGATATCTTACATAAAAAATGTTAAATGTTGTTTTGTATTAATAAATTTGGATAACAGCATCTTTTTTCAACAGATCTTGGAATGTTACATGCCCTGACCTTGTACCATAAGATGGTAAGAGCAGGAGTGAAAGAAACTTCAAATCATGCACTTACTTATTCAATGTGAGGTCAAGGATGAATTTAGAGCCAAAGGCCTCAATCTGGAAACTTGCCTGGGCCAGATGTACAGCCTGTAAACAGAAACACACAGCCGTCAAAATATTCACTGAGTTTTATATCCAACAAATGGGACTGTGAAAAACAAAGTTATGGAAAACATGCTTATTTTCATTAATCTCATGGGCATATGAAAACTTCAGCCCTTGTACCAAATTCTGATTCAAAAGGATTTTCTTTTTATAGAGGGAAGCAAACGATACCTGAAAAGCATACTTTCAAATACACACTCATCCCTCTTAAAAAGAAAAAAAGAGATAAAAAAGTTTCACACAAATGTCTATATTTTGCCATAACCAGATGGCTATGTAACATAGCAATGGAGTATACTGTTCTTTTAATTTAGTTATTGCAATCATTCCCTTTAAAAGGCTGAAATAATTAAAGCATTTGTAATACACACTTTCAAATATGAAAATTATGGCAAGGCTCATATTACACATTATGAAAAAGTGCTTCAAAGGAATCCCTTCACAATTAATGGCTTTCTACTTGGCACTGTAGCTAAACCAGTATAAAAAATACTGATGCTGGTCGTACAACAAATCAACATTAGCTTGTCTTACATAGAGAGTTAAGTTTAACTCCAGGATATTCAGTTCTTGTCAGATAAATCGTATTCTTTATTTTTCTCTATACTGTAATAACTGTAGCCAAAGACATTTAAAACATGCTTATCTGTTTTCTAGAAAAATAGGGAGATGATAAGAGATAATCCAAGAATTTCTTTTTGTGAAGAGCTGTTCCAGCAGGGTTGAAGAGATTAGATCTGAATTTCATAGTATCTTTCCCAATAATGTTCTAATAAAATCATGCTTACTTATACACTAATTCGATACAGTATTAATAATTACCCAAAGCTGGAATATTATGACTAAGCCCATTATTCAAAAGACAAAAAACCCCATATTTTTGATTAAACACCACAATTAATTCTCAGGTATGTAACAGAAAATATATCAAGTTCTAGCTAGTTTAGAGCATAACTTAAATAGTATGAGGGTTAGCTTTTACGGCCCACAGCTCTGCTCTCTTTTGGAAATTTCTCCACAAAGGATAAGTTCAAAGGATAAGTTTTTCTTCCATTCCTGCACTACACAAAATAGCACTGATTTTCATCTTCCTTCTCAGCAAAGTTATTAATAATATTTCAGAAAATTCTTCAATACAATTTTTTAAAGTTGCTATTGTGACTAAAATCAGCTGTGACATCTCCTGTATTACTTTATCATTCTTTGCTGCCAGAATTATAATTTCCCTTTCAAAAGGGTCACAGAGCTTTGTTGTCAAGCTTCTTTTTTAAAAATAGAAGTGATGTACAAATATTTTAAACACTTAATGCCATTAAACAATCTTAACTAAAGCCTGGTTTTGTTCATTAAAAAAATACAATGACTCTAAATGAGAAATAAAAAAATAATATTCCTAGCTGACATCTAAAATCATATAGAAGCAAACCAGTACTAAGCTTTCTCTGTGTTCTGTTTTTTGGTAAATGTATATTGTCTCACCAATTTGCTAACAGTGGCCTGGCAGATCTGAGTTCACAGCTGCTCTGAATCAGCAAAGCAAAACAGTTTAAGTACAAACACAAACAGGTGGCATGATCAGACTCTGCTAGCATATACATTAAATAAAAAAAAGGAATGTCAGGTTAAATACATGACTAGTAGGAGAGGCTTCTCAACCCCAAATCCACTTTTTTTTAACAAATTAAATAAAGGAACAAGTATCACAAGGAGCTTTCCAAGCATCTGTTCATGACAGAAACCTTACTATGTTTTCAAAACATACATGTATTCTTTTTTTTTTTTTTTAAAGCATGAAAATTTGTTACAGGAAAAGGGCTGCAAATAGTTTTATGCCATAAAGATTCCACTTCAGAGTTATACAAGCTACTGCTTTGAATCTCCTCCACATGGAACATTTACCTAAAAGGATGTGTCTTCATATACATGCCACAAACAAGATTTCAATGTTAAATATCTGCAAAATTTACAAGAGCACGAACTATTCCATTAAGGTCATTCTGAAACACGAGAAATCTCTCCCTAGGCATCAGCTACTGATTTCAGTGACAGTTACATGGATGAGTAGTCTGACCTGCTACAGCTTTCCAACTGTCCAATAAAGCCTGTTCAATGATACCTGTGTATCACCCTTCAAGTTTCTAAGCCAAGAACCATGTATTCTTTATCTTTCTGCAATTTCAAATTATTAAAAGTAATTTTTATTCTTGGTTTCCATTATCTTAAAACGCCTTCCTCTTGTAGACTTACATATAGCAACATTGCTATTTCTGAAAACAACTACTTCTGTGCAAAAAACCAGTACTTGTTATCTATTAGTGTGACTCACTAGAGATGCAGCCTGTGCACAGAAGCAATTGCTGCAAAGCAGCTGACACTAATTTGATGACCTGCAGCAGGGCATGTTCTCCAAACTCAGCTGAAACCACTGCTTACAAAAAGATTTGAAATCCCTGCAGTTTAGCAAAAGCACTGTTTAGAATTCAGGTGAAGGCAATACACTGCTGCTCCAGCAAATACAGATTCTCTTAAGCCAGTTTAACAACAGATAACCACTCCCAAAAGCCATAAAGCAGCTGAAGGTGATGAGACTAAATATCCAATCCTGAAACATTATTTTCCTGCAAGAAGTTAGCATAGAAAGCCACCAGTGAATTATCACCAGGTGTTTTAAGCATTACAATCATCACATATCACAATGATGGGAGAAAATATTTCAAAAAAGTATCTGCAATTCTGTTATCCACCTTATAATTTAACTGTATTCTCTCAACAGCTACTGTGTAATACAAATACCTGAAGGATGATCTGAAATACAGTGTTCTTCTCGTTGGCATAGAAATATAAATTCAAACAAGAATATAATGTTGATCAGCATGTATTTTGAAGAATAGATATGTTTTTGCAGGAAAAGTATTAAACATCATCCTCTTGTCCAGCTTGTGCACATGCAAATGCTCACACCTGCAAAAGTGTTCTTTATTTACATAAAGAGGAGACCAAGTTCCTTTGTCTGTGTTTGCTTATCATCTAAAATCCTCTGCAGAGGTTCCTGCTTTGACAGCTACAGCCTAGTCCAACGGCAAAGCTCCAAAATTATATAAAGTTTTTCTTCAGCAAATACTTACTGGTGATGTATAATGATGTGGGTTGAAGAAAAATCTGAGTCTCTCAAATTCTTCCTGTCCTCATACCCAAATTTTAGGGAAAAAAAAAGTCCTTTTTTCCCCCCCCTGTTCTGGAAGCTCGAATTACTGATATAGTCATTGTAATAAGATATTCTTCATACTAGGGACATTCCAATAGTGCTATAGCTGCTTATGAAAAGTAGCAGCTCTCAGGGTTTTTTCCAAGCTAAAAATCCATATATATAAAGAATTACAGTTTCTTTCAAATCAGTCATTATGTTGCAGTATGTTTCAATATAAAAACGGCTATAACAGGAATCTCAGTTCTACTGATCTATGTCACACACAACTTGAATCCTTCCATTGTTTTCATTATCACATTTGGGCATCATTTGTCAATAATTCACTTTTTTCAGACTTTCAGGAAATTTACAATCATCACCACCAAAAATAAACTACTACGTTAGTTTTACTTTCTTCACAGTAAAACTATGCCCAATGCCACAATGTCTTACCCCTTCAAAAATACTAACTTCTGTCACAAGTCTATAAACAAAAGTAACAGCATTATTTAACTGACTAATGGTAGCTATGAGTCTTTGGCTACATTCATGCAGATACAATTTCCAAAGGACAAGCTCATTGCTTTTAGGAATCTATTTTTTTATACAATTCTGCTGACTAAAATAATGGCCAAAAGCTACCTCTCTGTTTTGAAACTGAGCAAGGGGTTTCATCACTCTCATTATGGAAATAGAAATGTAATTCAAATTTAGATGGATTTTACACCATCAAAACAGTTTTTTGCTCTAAACCTACATTCCAATAATAGCCTAAGTTTTGTCACAAGTCAACGTGACTTATACATATCAGTACACAATCCTGCTTTCAGCTTGTTGGCCTATCCTCAGACCCCATACAGAAACTATTTCCTCTTCGAGCATTTGTTACATTCCACTGCATGGCACATCCACCAAAACAACCTTCCACTACTCCCTTGAAATACAAAAATTCATATTGAAACAGAATACATAAATGTCCCAGCAGCATGTGAAATTTGATGTTTAAAACATACATTTCAGCATTTCACAAAACCTCCTGTTGATGATTTGTCTCTGGACTTTTACAGTAGAGGAATTACTCTGATGCACTTGAACCCCAAGCCTTGAAGACTGTTCTTTGAAAGAAAGGTTATGGGCATGTGAAAAAAAGACCTCTGGATGCAATCCTACTGTTGTGCATCTAAACACCACGGGCCAGAACTCGCCATTCTCTCCCAACATGGCAATACTCACATACCCTTCTGTAGTAACACTGGCCTCCAAAGTCATATCCCTCTGGAGGATCTTTTCATAAACTCTACAAAGTAGTGCATCCCTATCTTGGGCCACTTTCCTGCAGTACCCAGCTTCCCACAAATCCTAGAAAATCTATAAACTTAATTTATTTCTATTTCAGAACAAGGCATAGCAAGTACAAGAGTTGTGCTACCTAACACTTAGGGAATGAAACCTTTTATAGGTTATTGTGTGAAGCTCATGAGAGAATCCAGAAATACATTAAAAAAAAATTAAGAAGTTGTAGAAATAACATGACCTGCAGTTCAGCTAGGAAACAAAGATCTAGATCTAATTGAAGCTGGCATAAGGAAGATCTGCTCTGAGAAACTAAAGACAGGAAGACCAATTTCAATCCTCCTGTTAGTAGCTACTGAAGACACAGAGTCAAGATAAGCCTTCTGTATTAATATAAATTCCATATAGAATAGAAAAAATAAAGTACACACAATCCTACATTTACAAGTAGTGCAAACTGAAGCTACACCACAGAAAGATGAGGGAAAAAGAAAAGACAAAGCCAGATGAAATACTACAAAGATTCTTCAACAATCTAATACATGTAAGTCACATGGACTTCATTCATCATTGTGACCAGTTTTCATTACATGGGGATTAAAAATAAAAACACAGACTAAAATAGACATGTAAAGGGAAAACTAACTAGTGCATAGGATATTTTTCTGGATTTTAATAAGAATTCACATCATACCACCTCTTAAGAGTTCATCAATTGTGATCTCTGGTCTTTTGCAAAAAAAATACCTGCTTTTTTTCCAATACTGCTTCCTTTTAAATGGAAAAGAGCTGTTTTCCTTCATCTTAAGGATGCTTTCCTGCTCAACTTTCATATGCTGTGTACTAAAATTACATCGAGGACTGAGAGAGCCCTGTATCTCAACCTTTAAAGCAAGGCAACATAGCAAAAATTATTGCATCCACCTGGAGGAGTATTTTCTTTATGTAAATGACAAACAGCTGACCTGATCAGAAACACCTGGAGTTCCACCTCATGAAAAATAGCTCAAAATAAATCAAACTTTTTGGGGGAAGGGGGAACATCTTCATAGTCAAAAGTACTCTTCCTTATTTTTTCCTTTTTAGGATCTGCAAAACAGTTTTCCTAACACCTCTCTCCTTCCCAAAATCACATTAACAGCTTATAATTATGCATGAAGAGATGGCTTGCTTAGAGTTCCTGAAAACTTCTGATTCAGAAACTCTTCAGCAGATACAGTCAGCCTCCATATGAATCCAGTTTGAGTTATTTTCAACTCAAAATTTGCTAAGGTTGCCCTGGGCTGTGCTTCTCCAGCAATCCTATTATGTTCAAACACCTTGCATTGCAGGATTTTTCCTTCTGCTGGCCACTGTAAGGACTTGCTCCTAGCCTTCTGTGACAAGTTGTGCCCAATGCAGTCTTCTTGCTAGCTCCTAAAAATCTGGTGTATGTAGCCTGTGAAAATGAACCAGAGCAAGCACCCGGTTCAATAAAGAGATTAACAGTTCCTTCAAAATACCACCTCCACCTGCAGAAGCTTAAAAAGACAGTACACAGGTGACTCAGACCTCTTCATCAATTTTAAGGATTCCTGTGAGTTTCTTCAGTGTGTTTTTATAAATAGATGCTCATTTTTGAACATTTTGCACTAAAAATAACTTCAGAAGAACTCAAAACCAGCTAGCCTTAATTTGACTATCAGGAAACAGGTACACAGAATTAAGAGTTTTCAAGCATCAAGTATTTAAAATCTGCTTTTTTAAGAGCACAAAGGTAAAATAAAGTATACACTAGAACTCTGCCCCCTTGGATATAGATCACTTTGTCAAAACTATGGTTTTGACATTTCCATCTTTTAGCAGTGATAAAAAACTTTTTCCAAGAAGAAGAAATACGAGAGGGTCTTGATCACAAACACCTTCTCAATATGATGACATTTCACCAAAGGGGCAGAGAGAAAATCAGTGCTAAGGAAGTAACTTATTATTTATTCTCTGCTACACTTTTTTCTCTCCAGTGTGTAATTTCTACCAACATTTCATGGAGAACATTGCAGACCCTTACTTTTGGGACGTGATTTTTTAAAAATATTTTAAATAATTTTACATAATTATATTTCTCCAACTTCTCCAACTTCTTTCTTCCCACATGCACACCATTTCTTCTAGTCTCACCCTCTCCTTATAGTGACTCAGCATTTCTGAGGCATCCAGGCCTAATCCCACAAACTGCCCACATTACACTATTCTGACTACTGTAGAGAAGTTCCACAGAAAGGAGTCTACTGAATATTATCAATAGTTAGGGACACATCATATACCTATAAATGGCATATTAAGGTTGACAAGAAAATACAGGTTAAAATGTAGAGTCCCAAGAACAGTAAAAGAACAACAAAAGCATTTTTTTCCTCAACAGACATTTTCCACTCTACATATATATATATACATAAGGCTGTCTTAACTTTTTTCACATGTTATTAAAAAATCCTAAATACAGATGTCTTTCTTTACCTAACTATATTTTGTTATTTAGTAGTTATTTACCTAACTACTTCTCTTTATTACCAATGTAAGAGACATCAAAATCTCACAAGTAGGATTTATTACCATACAGCATTTCTTTTAATTTGGGGAAGGATAAAAGCCAGTACTGAAAAGAATCCCCCACTAAGTCAAAGCCAACCCATGGGTATCTTACACAATCAATTTCATTGTTTTGTTTATGGGTTTTTGTTTGGATTGTTTTCTTTTTACACCTTCCAGACTTCCCCCAGGCCACAATTATTGCTCTACAGAGAAGATTATAGCAAATCTTAAACAAAAGAAAATAATATAATAACAAATATTTTAGTTATTGTAAAGTAGATGAAAGTGCAAAGAATTACTTCATGCAAGGAAATGCACAAGATGCAAGTTGGAGGTGAAGGTGTCAGGTACGATGGTCCAGAAGCAAGACATACAAAAATCCATCTGGACAATGAACATAATCAACTCTTTCCTTCAATTAAATACAAACAATAAATATAAAACAACCAAAATTTCATGCCAGAAGAATGAAGTCAACATAATGTCACTCTCCATGAAGGCCCAGGACTGAGGAACCCTTCTGTGGGAAAAACTGCAGCATTAGCATTCCCTGTGCTTAAAAGGAACACAGTGAGTAGAGAGAAGATCCACTTTACACAACAGTCAGCAGCAAGCATGCCCAAGGAAATCAATACCAATTCTGTCAGCACTGATTTCTGCAGAGCTTTACTCCAACATGTAGATACGAGGCAGGGCATAGGAAAGAACAGCAACGTTCTCGTGGGCAGTGCTGGGTAAGTGTAGAGATTGGTGGACATTGTCCCCAAAGGATTTCAAAAAAAACCAACATACAGCAACATGGAGGAAACATTATTCCCAAAAGCAAGCCTGCAATCACTTTCAAATCCCTTTCTTCCCAAGAGGGGAACAGCAAGGCCTTAGTGTTTTAAGTGTATTTAAAAGAGTGGAGTCACTTGAGAAAGTGTTAGTTCTGAATGCAGCGTTCTCTTAACTAGCTCCAGTTTCCAACAAAAAGCTTTTCTGTGCCAGCCATAACATATTGCTGTATTGAGATGCATCCAAAGGCACACACCAGTATCCATGTTCAAGAAGCTAGGAAGCAACCTTTCTTCCTATTAAAACATAAAAAATTATACGGGTACCTCAACCATTTTTTTCAAAGATTATTCAGTGCCTTCTTATTAATTCCACATCTGAAATGGCACATAATCAATATCAACATAAGGTCATAGAAATGTATTACATTTGTTGTCTAAAATTTCAAGTGAAATGCTATTCAATACGTAGGAACTCCATTATAGCTACATCCTTCAGTAATACCATACACACTGATTTGCTTTGTTGTCTCTTCCCTATCTCTTTATACTCAAACAATCTTTACCTTCACTTTACCTTTTACCTTGTAGGAAGAAATTAATTTTTTAATAAAGATTTATAAAAATAGGATGAAATTCATTTAAAGGGTAAGTGATATTGTTTAGACAGGTTTATTTCTTTACAAAGTCATTCCCAAAACCAAACTTTGTTCAATTCCATACAATTTCAAGGGAAAAAAAAAACCAAAACAAACAACTTACTAGCTCCATCCATATAAAATGTAACACTAGATCTTGCCATAAAAAATGAAGAACGCAGGTAGTGTTTCACAAAAAATGGAAACATTTACCACAGTCTTCACTGGCCATGCAGTGGCAGGAAATGAATGCTGCATTTATTAGGTAGTGCACAGCACACTCAAGTAAGTAACTCATGCTGCAAGTTTAGGATTCCAAAGAAGCTCCCTATGCAGATACTTCTGCAGTCTGGAGCTATTTTGGAAGAAACATTTTGTTGATGGTGGTGTATCAAAAGTAAAGACACCAGAACCTGTGCTGATTAATCAAGTCAACTTCACCTAATTCTCACTTTTTTATCTACAGTTCCGTTTCTGAACCATTCTGAAATTCAAAATAATTATCTTTAAGTTAACACAAGGGAAATTACATTCTTGTTTAATTACATATACTCCCTTAATTCCTAAAAACTGTGGTAGGGACCACTATTAAATCTTGAATATCTACAGATTAAAACAATCACAGTTTCACATCACATAGCACTGTTTTGAAAATTCTGCAGATGAGCCTCTTTTTGCCCTACCTTGTCATGTTTCTGCTGGTGCCTTGCCCTGGTATCCAGGATATGGTAAGGGGTCTCAGAGTCTCTGTTGATGTAATAGATTAATCTTGAAGGCAGTGTGATTTCTTTCTGGATTGGATTGCTGTAGCTGTTATTTTTACTGTTACTGCTGTTACTCTGTTGAAATGCACTCTCTTCATCTGCCAGTACTTCCTCTATACCGCTTGCTGTTTCATTCCAGTGCAGGCCTGGGGAAGAAAGATATGCCAGCCATAAATTCCATGGCAGAATGTGTTTATTTCCATGAAAAAGCTACATATTTGCTTGCAGTTTTCTAACATTTTACTAATCACTCAAGCAAAGAAAAAGATAGCTTACTCATTGAGATAGATTTTCACACATGTTTTCAGAAAGAACATTTTTTATTTAATTGCATTAATCTACATTTTCATATGCAGTCATAGATTATAAATATTTTAATACCTCTCCACCTTCAGGAGGAAGAAACCCTCAACTTAATGGATATGTAGTTACCCCCTACCTCCTCTTGCATAGCTGAATTCTTTCACCAAAAGAAAAAAACCTACAAAAAGCTAAGAATACTCTCAGTGCTGCTAACATATACTGAATTCAGAGTCCATGTGCAATGAATGCTAAACTTCCTATTATGTAAAGGGAATTGATTTCTACTTCTTTTAACTTTGACAAGAACCCTTTTCTTCAGTGGCAGCTTTTGAAAAGAAATCCTGTATCTTTCTTCATTAAAATTTCAAGACAGTCAATCAAAACGATGAAACAACATAACAATATTACAAGGTAAGGACAATGTACCAGCAATAATAACATGATGCACAAACAGACTGCATTCAGAGCATTCCACATGTCACCTATATGCAAGCAAGAGCAAATAAACAACAAAGCACACACGAAAATCCGACCCCAAGCAGACAACCTAGCGGATCGCCGTGACACGTACAAAGCCCACCGGAGCTTTTTGTGTCGCATCCCTCACGGGCGTCTTTCCACGCACAGCATCCCAACCCAACACACTGCAGCAGCGGCACCGCACGTACCTCTCTTTGGTGAAAGCAAGCAAACCAGCGAAATCTTAACCGAGCCCCGGCTTTACACACGCTGACACAGACACGTACACAAAGCTGGGAGCGGGAAGGGAGGAAGGAATGGTTGAAGGGAAATGGATATTGCCGGGGTTTATCGCGGGGACGGCGACCGAGGGGCCGCAGACGCCTCAGGCACCCGCAGCCCCGCCATACGCACCGGCGGCCGCTGCAGCCGCGCGGGCCCGGGGGCAGGAGGAGCCATGGAGGAGCAGGAGCAGCGAGACGAGGCGGCCGAGGAGCGGCAGGAGCGCGGGGCGGCGGCGGCGGCCGCAGCCGGGGTGCCGCAGGGAGTTGCTGCCGGGCGGCTTCATGGCTCATAGCGCCCCGGGGCGGGGGGGGGCAGCGCGGCACGGCCCTCACGGCCGGCGGGCAGTGCCCGGGTGCCCGCCGCCAGCTGCGCGCAGCGCTGCTCCGGGCCGGGGTCCCGCGGCTGAAGCGGCAGCGTTCTGGACTGCCCGAGGCGCAGCGCGCAGCCCGCGCCCCTGACGTGGGCACAGCTGCAAACAGCTGGGTTTAGGAACTGTTTTATAAACTTTCGCGTAGGGTGAAATGGCTTTGAGATGCACCAGCCCTGAGCGAAGTTCGGAAGTCTCCGGAGAGCTGAGCAGCAGCAGGGCCGGGCAGCGCTGCGGGTCCCGGCCCTTCGGAGCCGGCGGTGCCCCGCTGCTGCCGAGGGATGCAGAAACAGCTCCGAGGGCTGTGCGGAGCTTCGGGCTTCCCCCTCTCCTCCTTCCCAGCTCTGTTCCGTGCATTCCCCGGCCGCTGATCCTTACTGCCTGCAGCTAGCTAGCCCCTGCAGTGGAGGGGGTGGAGGGAGAGCCAAATGCTCCCAAAAAAAGGTGCACAGATATTTCAAAGAAAACGGATATCTGTACAATAACCTAAGAGCAGGACTGCAGCAGGGTTCACGGTCAGGTTCTGCCCTGGTGTAAATCCAGTCTGCGGTGCTGCGCTCAGCAGCGGTCCGGACCACAAACACAAGGACTGGTGCATTTCTGGGCAGTGAACAGTAGCTCTCATCTTCCAGTCCAGCATGCCTGCACTGAACCACCAACATGAAAAATAGTTACAAAGATAAAAATAACTTCAAACAGATATGAGAGGATGAATCTGCTGTTTTGTATTCATACTGTGACTTCAGGAGTCAGAAAACCCGAGTTCAGAGACAAGTTTAGATACAGATTTCTTAGCAAACATTTTGCCCAGCAGACTTCTAATACCCAAGAACAGATACGTTTTATTTTGATGCAGGTCTTGTTTGCTGCTGAGGAAATAAAGATATAAAGATGTTTCCTTTTTTTTTTTTTTTGCCCAGCAGACTTCTAATACCCAAGAACAGATATGTTTTATTTTGATGCAGGTCTTGCTGCTGAGGAAATAAAGATGTTTCCTTTTTTTTTTTTTTTGGTCTGGATGTAGCTTTTTATTTGTCAGTTAATGCCTCCTAAGCTGAGTCTGCATACCACATGGATTTCCAGAAAGATAGTGTTCTGTTTCACATAAGTTTCTCTACATTCCAGCCTGACTTCATTATCATTATTAATTTAGAAAGTATAAGCAGTTTTACAGATCATTACCATGCAAACTACTGTATAGCAGTAGTGTTATTAGATTTTTTAACAATTAAATCTGAATTCTCATGCTGGTTAAATAGATGTTGCTTGTGATTTATAGCAGTAGTGCTATTAGATTTTTTTAACAATTAAATCTGAATTCTCATGCTGGTTAAATAGATGTTGCTTGTGGAAACTCAAAATCTAGGTGTGTAGCAGCAGACAAACACTTTGAAAAGACAAATCCATGGTATTGCCAGGGTAAAAAAAAAATAAAATAAAATGTGCCTTAGGATTTCACTGTTTTCTAGGTCTAATGAGAAAGCCATACCTGTTTTCTACATAAAATGGTTTTCCTTAAATCTCACATTTCCAGGCATTTTCCATAGAGCCCACCCAGCCCAGCTGTTCCTCATCATTAGATATCACTAGAATATTTCAAACAACAGCAGCTCATGTTTTTCCCCATAAACATATGAACAGAACAAAGGATCAGTTATGTCAGTGCATTCAAATCTAAAATAAATACAATTTACAAAACTATTTTACTAGCAAAGAGAAAAGAGTAGAATGACCATGCAATTTAAAAAAATCCAGAAACTTTCACCACGCACAAAAAAACAAGACTAGCAACAATGAATGCTGGAAACACCTGCTCTCTGAGACTATTAGGTCCTGAATTTGCTGGCCAGATTTTGAGGTATTCCCTTTTTTGTACAAAGGTGGCCTAGGGCAAAGATTTTCTGAAGTTCTTTTAACTCATGTACAAGCCTCCAGCAGAAGTAATCACCCGAAGAACCATCTAGCTCTTCATGAACCATGCATACTCTCCAAATCCCTGATGGACACAGCTCAAGCTGTGCCTCATAAAACTGCTAGAAACCTTCAGATGGTCATATGCAGTTCACAGAGCACAACCAGCTCAAGATGAAGTGTCCTGCTACAAATGACAGCTGCCTTTTGTTGTTTGTTTGGGTTTTTTTTAAACTTGCCTTCAACTTTGAAAGACACTACGAAATAATCCCAGATATATTGCACTGCAGATGTCTGAAAACAAAACACCAGAAGCATGGATTATTGTAGCATCTGTATCCAGTGAAGGAAATGGAAACATCTAAGTCAGAAGCACACGGGAAACAGCTGCCAGCTGGAGCTTCAAGACTGGCTGGGGAGCAAATGTGTGCCATGCAAGGTACACACATACTTTCCATCAGGTGTTAAACAGACTTTACATAATTTCAGATGATTGCCCAGACATTCCAATCCCTCCTCCTTTTTCAGGATGGGGGCAGTAAGCACACAGGATGAAATTTAGTAGTGTCACAATTCAAATAAAAAAGGCTTCAGATGCAAAACTGCTGATTATAATCCTGGCTGTTCATATTGATACTCAGGTGGAAGATGTTGGTCCCGACTCTGTTAACCGAGCCATAAAGATAACAAACTTCCAACACAATCAAATGCCTTTTCTGATGTCACCTGAAAAAAGCCTCCATACCACTTGTCCTGGGAAAATCTTCATATAAAAAATGGGTTTAAAGAACTTTTTCCTAAGAAAGCATAAATAATATTGATCTTCCTGAGTGAACACAATAAGACAGTACCTTCCTATGGAAAAAAAAATATTTCTAGATTTCAACAGTAGTTTCCTATCTAATATTTATTTCGAGAATCCATGTAACAAGTCCTGTAACAAATCAGCAAGTGGGATATTCCTGGATATTCCCTACAGATAAAAACTGGTTTTCATTTTAATAGGAAGAGGAATATTTCTGTTGCAGATGGAATAGGAAATTCAGGAGATGAAAACATGGGTGACTGATTTATCAAAAAGTCTTTTCAAGGATGCCATAAGAACAAATCAACTTTACAACAGTGATGATCATTTGAGAGGAGTAAAGCACTAGGACAGTCTGTCACTTTGACAATAACAGATGATTGCAGCTGGGCAGTTCCAGACTGACCCTGGCCAATGGAAGGTATACATGCCATGGAGTGCAGGCAGCACAAACAGCACGGCAGAAGCAGCTATTGCTGAACTCTGCTCCCAGAGAAGGGCAGCAGTCAGGCCTGATTCTGATTTACTCACATTACTGCCACACTAGCAGGCTCAGCTAGGGTCCTGCTGTGCTCTGTGCTGTGCACACAGGACAAAATGACAGACCCCTGTAAAACGAAATTTCCTTTTTATTTGCAATAGCAAATAGCCCAGCCAATGCTGTAAATAACAGAAGAAACCTAACAGCTCTAGGAGGGGCACCAAGCATGCTGCAAGTCTAAAAAGTGGTAATTACACGGGGGACTTTGAACAATAGAACCTCATTAGCTGGCACAAGTAATGCACACAACCTGTAATCTGCGCGCAAAAGAGGGTGGTAGCCATTCTCTATTTCTCAACAGGGTTACCAGAGAAGACAAAGCTGTACTGAAACTTCGTGCCACCCATATTCCCTTACTTTGTATCATATGCAGTGTAAGTATGGATAATTTATACTGAGAAGAAACCTGGTAATTGCAATGAACAATGCATTGCATTAGCATAACTGGTTTTAATCATTCATATTTGAATACTCACCAATTCTCCACATTCAGCTATTCTTAAAGAGCTCCTCAGTAAGCAGAATGAAAGAGGATATTGCTGATAGAATTTTTTGTAATTATATTACCATCTCTTGCTACATGTCCCACCACCTAACAATGCAGCAGCAACACAGCATTTAGTCAGAAAAATCAATACTTTTCATTAATTCTGTTTATTGTAGCCTCTTTAAATACTTTTAAGTAACTGAGGGGGCAGGGAAGCATTAAGTGATACAGTAATGTGAGAAACACATATTAGCCTCTTTAAATACTTTTTAAGTAACCAAGGGGGCAGGGAAGCATTAAGTGATACAGTAATGTGAGAAACACATAAGACAGATTCAGGAAACAGCACTGACTCTGTTGTTCAGAAGCAGACATGACTTTCCAAACTGTAGATCTAACAGAAAATGGTTTCCATTACCCTTCACTTTTCCATCTTTGTTTCAACCTCATACACTTTAGAGGAAGAGCTTTCTCCTGCTACTTCCTGGTTCAACAGAGCCCTAAACACAGTTTTCCCATCTATGTACAGTAGTGGAACTATGTACAATATTCGGCACAAAACTATTTTAAACACAGTAATACTATAGAATAAAATACAGTAAAAAAATGTCACTTTTCCCTCAGAACTGTCACTCATTTACTGAGATCTATGTGCACATCTTCATTAAAAGCTCCACTCACCAGTGGTACTGCAAAAATGAACTCTTTTGTGAGTACTGTATGTTCCAGCACTCCACAGTAGAATACACACAGTAATTAGGACATACTTGCCGGCCCTCTCCCCTTAACACTATGAAATATTAATGTTAAGGTCAAGTGAAGAAAGTAAAATGATAAAAGAATATATCTTACCAGTGTTCAGCAGGGAAGGAAAGGGAACACAGCTGTGCTGCTAATAGCAAATGGGTCAGAGGGTTTTTTAATTGCAGTTCAAATTTCATTCAGGTGAAATTTGAAATAAATAGTTTAATTCTGGATGCAGGAAAAATTATTTTGAATAAATGTGCTAGACTAATTTCAGAATTAATTTTCTGTGTCCTCCTGTATAATTAACTAAGCCTTCATAACCAAAGGATTTTACAAGCTGTTTAGTAGGATTCCTCAGCAGCATTTAAGCAACTGCATGTAAGAAATTGTACACAAGACACTGCAGTGAGAGTTTATGCCATCAATGGAAATATTCTCATACTAAAAACCCCAATTAATCACCATATTGTCCAAATTATTAATGAGAGAGAGAGCAGCAGCAGAAACATATTGGTCAATGAGATTTGTCAAGTGTTCTGGTACAGATATACTTAGCAAGTAAAACATATGCCACCAGCAGGGGAAAAAAAAGCTGCTCTTCTAATAAGCAAGCACTTCTAACTCTGGCTGTGACAGCATCCTGCTTCTTGCTAGCTTGTTTCACTCTTGTGAGGTAAAATGTAAAAATAGTGTCAGGAAAGTAATGGGATGGCAGGGGAAATCTTACTTAGATATGTACTTTGATTTATATATCCTTAAAAAAAAAATACACGGAGTCTATATCCCCAGCACTTGCCACAGCTGATCAAACATTTCCAAGTGGTAGGTTCTAAAAAAGCTAGATTGCAGCTATTCCAGTGCAGCTTTGGTTAGGGGAGGGGTGATGTCATCACTCATTCCCTGACACACTTGTGCAGGGGAGAAGGGAACTACAAGGGATTTCTGGAACCATCAAGTCCAGCCCCCGGCTATTCCACTGCACAGTTCCTTCCATACATTGCCCTCAAGAGTAACTGGGGAGTTTGTCCTTCTACTACCACTGGAAGGCTGTTTCAGAAGCTCATGGTTAGAATCACTAAGCAAATCCTCTTCCTTCCCAGACTAAATTCACTCATGCCCAACAGAAACCCATTTTTCCTTGTGCCCCCCTTTTGTTCCTGAGGCAACACGAGCACTAATAGCTCATTCCCTCTACTGGTAGAAAGGACCAGGCTCTCAGTGCTTACAGCATGTAAGCCCAAGTGGTAGGTGAAAATTTCATGAGATTGAAGTTGAAAATGCCTCTTAGCAGAGAGAGGCCCCAAAGAGTAAAGGCTGCATTAGCCTAAGAAGCAGAAGGAATATGGCCATGCCAGTACAACACATGCTTGAGTTACTAAACCTCACTGGGAAAAGGAACTCGCTATCTATAGCTGCTGCTGCTTGGAAGATGGTTCACTGGGTGTGGACACACAGCAATTAAAGGTGTTACAGTTGCTTTTCTGATGTTCACCCCAAAATAGAAATATTCTTCCTTCAGTAATTGGCAGGTGCCAAGGTGCTGCTCAGGTACACAGTCTTGCATTCAAGAGAGACACCTGTGCTGCTGCTGCTGCTGTCATCACTGCTGTCATACTGTGCTGTAAAAGGTAGGTAAAAATGCTGAGAAGTGGCAATGTTCATCACATGAGGAAAATCCTGGTGTTTCCAAAAAATGCAGCTCTATGAAACAGGCGGAAAAAACCCCAGAAACTGTTATATCCAATTAGGCATCCTGACTTTTCTTCATAGACAAATTTGGACCAGCTTCCCTGCTCTTTCCCTAATTAGGCATAGGGATGAATCAGACATGAAACACGCTACCCTAAAAGATTCCTATTTGATGCTGTATCTAGGCTTTGACACTGATTCCCCTAAAAAGCCTAAAACATTTAACCATCATTTCTCTAGAGAGATGGTCTGAATTTTTAAGAAAAATCAGTGCAAAGTATTATCAAATTGTCATGCTAAAGCCTTAGGGTGTCCCCAACACATATCACTAAAATATTTTTTTAATCACAAAAATAACTTGCAATATTGAACATGGATCACAGATTGGTGTGTTATGATCTCCACACCAAAGATGTTCTAAACTAATTTCCTTATAAGTTTTATATACAACCAAATAAAGTCCTCTTTCAGCTTCTCCCTGCCAGCCATTCTGGACCTATGGATTCCCAAATCTTACAGGTTAGTCAGAGATTTGGTCATTCTCATGACCCATTTCTCAAAGAGACCATCAACGTAGTTGTTTTGTAACATTGCATCGAAATTACGCACAGATCCCAGTGAATGTTTTGCATAATTTCTGCTATTAATTTCCTGCTTCCTAAGGAAGCTTGAGTAAATTTTCAATCTCTCAAAGCACAGAAAGGATCATGACCCAACAATATTTTACTGCTTTACCAGACTCGAGCTGCTGGTGCCATAATGCAGCAGATAATTCAGGGGCTTACTGCTTCTGCTTTGTCATCGTGGTACAAATGCAAATAAGATCCAAAAAGTCTTTCCCAAATAGAATATGAAACCCTCAGGCTTCATGTTAATTTTCTGGACAAAAATCTCAGCCACAAATCTTTAGAGCACAAAAAAACTGAAGTCCTCACAACCATGAAAGAGGGTAGTCCTCTTTCACACCCACAGGAGCCACACACAGCCCTCCCATGTGGATTGTCATGTCAAGAACCCACACCTGGGGGATGTGAAATTATGTCCTTTACCCCGCTGCTTTCATTTTTCCTTTCACCCACATGAACTCATACTTAGTCACCCTTCAAAGATCTTATTATTTCTCTATAAGCATATGTTCCCCATGGTTTTCTGGAATTGCTTATCCCACTAGTTAACCACAAGTTTAAACACACATTATTATTTGTTGTTACTATGGAAATGTAGCATGTTTTTTAAGACATCCTTGGAAATTAAAGCAGCACTATTTTATCCTGCAGGGAGTATCTTTGTAGCATACATGATTGAAAAAGTGATACTTTTCCTATACCCCCCACTATCAAGAACAGGTTTATTATTCAAAGCTTATAGCTCAAAACCAACTTTTTCTATTATTACTTATAAAACTGGTTCTTATGAGGAATTAATTAATTTTCTCTCTTAAATTCCACCCATATCTTATGACTAAGAAATGCTCCAACATTAACTACCTTTCAATTTCTCATGTCTTCATCCCATTTTTTACATGTGGACACCAGAAGCCCCATAAATAAAGAAGAGGGTTGCTTCTTTTCTCAAGGTTGTTGCCTTGAGAAACCAAAGGTTTCAATGTACAATGATGCCAGAACAATTTGTTGGTGCAGATGAGCACAGGGGACATGGCACAGCTGTCTGTGCACACAGGTGCACACTGCTCGGAGACAGGCATCACCAAAAGCAGTCCATACCCATAATTCAGCTTTAGTTGCACCATCCACAGTATCACAGCTAAAGAATTTCACATAAATACTAAGAAAACCATAGGAATGCATTAACTTGCAGCAGGAAATGTTTGCTTACTGCAAGCAAATCCAGAAAATTAGATGTTCCTACTTGTAGCTGAAAAGGACCAGTTTGCTGATAATCAAAACATTGCAAGCATCAAGTACCTAAACAAAAACAGAACGAAATTTAAAAAAAATCTCACTGCTGATGAAATTGGATTTCAGACCAAATTGTATTCCCATATCAAATGCATACACAAAACTTGGATCATAGGGCTGCAAAATAAAGTATTTACTCAGAGAAACTTGAGTTTTCCTTAATTTTTATTACATGTGCTGATACTGCATGTGGAGCTTGGAATGCAAAAGAATTTCTTAAATAAATAAACTAATATGCTTCAGCTGGCAGAGGTGGATTGGAGCATTAAACAGCAGGGGAACATGCCCAAAGGTACAAAGCAGATTAACTACACAGTCTAAAGGACAATCTGACCTCTGCTGGCCAAAGGCATTTCAAAGCCCTTCTCACTAGACAGTGTTTTCCTGCACGTTTTTGGGTTTTTTAAAAACATTATTTCAGCCCCATCTCAAAATTTATGGTGCTCTCCAATATAATTGCATAATCCATGAAACCTCCATTTACCAAAGAGATCCTGCTGAGCACAAAATATCTCTTTTGCTCATTCTGCTTATGGATCAATTGACTTTTCTTGTAGAAGAGAAAACTGCTTTTAAACAGACTTTACCATCCATTGATTCAGGCTCTGTTTAGGCAATACAACAGTATACCACAACATTACACCACCTACAAACTCTAAGAGGGAAATAACAGTAGATGAATGGATGCAGACAAGGAGCATCAGCGTAATAAAATAATAAAACAATTCCTAGATCAAAAACAATGTGATCAGAATTATGGTATTTCTTTTGCATTATTTTGCTAAGTAAAAATCACAAGAAACCCCTGCAATTCTATTTCTGCTTCAGCAGTCTGGCCTCTCAATAGTTCCTCTCTCAATAGTTCCATTCAAAATGTCAGCTAAAGAATGACCTTATTTTCTTCAGCCTAATTGTTTTAAACCTGACTTTACCTGGATGCTGCAGCCCAGCGCCCAGACCACTGTAAAAGACCACAAGTTACCTGCTAGGAGGTACCACGCCTGAAACCTGCCTTTCTCTGGTTTTGAAGTGAATTTAGTTATTTCTATTTTGAGAACAGCCCTTACAGACATGGGCATATGGTAACAGCCCTCAGTCTGGGCTTAGATAAGACACAAATAGTCTTCCAGTAACATTTAAATGCAGGTTTCTGGAACCCTTTTTGGTCACAGACAAATATATTAAGGCAGCCAGTTGTAGAGCCAAAAACTAGAATCTGTTCTGGAAGCATTGATGTGCTTATCCAGTCAGGGTAGAAAATGTTATTTGGTTGATATGAGCTGTCATGCAGCTGAACTGAGAGCTCAAATTTAAAATATTCATAATCATAATCCTAGCAATCTTATCATCCCCTCCCTTCTCCAAGAGAGCAATGAAGAAACAGCCTTACATTTCCAGAGGTAACTGTTTAACAGAGGGAACATCTTTTGTTGCCAAGCCTGAGTCATCCCTACAGACTCATTTCTTGAAGAAGCGTGCACATAGAACTGACAGCTGATCACAAGCCATCTCCCAGCCTCCATAAAATCTTATCGGTTTTAAAGCAACCTAGTAAAATTAAGACACAGTAACCTTTTCTTTATAGTGGCAAACATTAATAAAACTCTCTGTTACTGTGGTTATGAAGAGGGAAGACTTTTTTATTCATAAAACTAGGTCACTGAGGAAATAATGTGCTCACATAGCAGGGGTGTGCAGATAGCATATTTGCCAGCTTGTTGCCACAGCTTGGACTGCCCCATTTGCCTCTCAGCTGCTCCCAGTGCAGTTCTGGCACTGGGCCTTGCCAGGCTCCCAGCAGCAGCGACACAGGCCAGGAGCAATGACCCTGAGCCCAAGAGCTAACCCAGGCATTGCTGAGAGCAGAAATGAGGTCTCGAGGGGCAAGTGAAAAGAGTCAGCACAGAAGCTTTAGCAGCTTCTGTATGTTAGAGTATTAAGATGGTAAATAGCAGGTGGTAACAACTTTAACTTCTTAAAAAGCACAGATATTGGATAAATAATCATCTTCCTTTGGGGTTTCTTTTGGCTGATGCCACCAGACCAGCCAGACCGTGTCAGTATTGCCCAGGTAAAGCTGAGAGCAGGGTGATTCTCCCAGCTGCCTGTTGCCACAGAGGAGCTCCAGATGCTGGGCTGACAAGTGCCATCAACCTGCTGGGGACAGGCTTGGGCAGGGGGGCTTTTCTGGTGAGAATCAGTTTGGCAGAGTAAGCTCCTGGGTAAAAGACTCTGAGGATGCACAGGGAAAAGTGCTAAACACCACACCCAAGACCTACACGGTTTCAGTCCAAAGGCCCTTGCTGGAAATACAAAAAGACAAAGGAGGCCCTGGGGTGATTGGCTCCCTCCCACCAGCCCTGAGGGCTCCCCACCACACACTCACAGGTGGATACATGGGTCAGGCACTGAGCTCCTTCTATGGCCCATGGCCATCTTCAGACTCTTCTTTGGAGGAAATCTCACCACCAGTGAAGATGTCAGTCAGCACCTCTGTGAATTTCCCTGCTCCTGGCCAGCTCAGGCAGGAGCAGCCCCACAGCAGAATGGCTGTTGCAGCCAGGTCACCTTTCACACTCACTGCCATGCTGAGTGCTGGGGCAGGAGCAGATAAAGGCTCAGTAAAAGCAGGAGTTGGGCAAGGACAGCCAGCTCTCAGCAGGTGCCAGGGCAAGGCTGTCTCCTTTTGTCTCTCTCATCCCTTGGCTTCCTGTCCTGTCGCTGCTGGAAATGAGGCAGCCGCGAACAAGGACCTTGGATCAGCACTAGGGGGGCCTTCCCTATTTGTACAGCTCTGGAAGGACCTGAGCTCTCTTGCTTACTTTCATGGTGGAATGTCTCAGGTTTCATTGAGTGATTTTCCCATATCAGGCAAGCAGTTTTTTCTGACCTCTTTCTGGCTCCTTTGCTGCAATGCTTCACTGTCAATTCAAAGAAACTGCAAATAATGAGACAAGAAGTGCCAAATGCTCATCTGGTAACCCTCCTACCACATCTTTCACAGGTCTCAGATGGCTGTGTCAGGAGGAGACAGAGATATCCTTTGCTGCCTCTCCTGAAAACTGATTCTGTTTTGATGAAAGCAGTTGTAATCTCTTCCCACTTATCCTGCCAAGCCCAAGCTCCACCCAGCATGAATCCTTGGTATATCTGCATTAGGATGCCAGCAGGGCCCATTTCTTTTCCAATTGACATTTGGAGATAGTAGAGATTTCTTAATTAATTTTTTTTTAATTTTCACAGTAAAGATGTCCTCAAGGAATTTACATGGAGATCTTTCCATTAGGTTCTCCAGCAGACATTCCTACCCCAATAGGAAAGGTGGCTGACTATCTAGAAGGCTCTTTGCTCAAGGCACATAGTAATTAGCATTCCTTGTGCCAAGAGGGAGAGGATTAGACTCTCTCCAGCCATCTGCTGAATATGCCTTGCCAATGTCAGAAGAGCATTTTGCTATATAAACAGCACAAAGCATATATCCATACACAATTTTGGAATTTAGTAATTTTCCATGGAAAATAAAATCTGTTTTTGAACAGTGCAAAGAGGAAAAGTGGAAATACAGGACAGCATAATGAGACACTGAAAGTGATGTTACTGAGTCTTAAATTTTAATTTTGGGCACACTGACACTAGTTAAAAATGGCCATGTAATGCAAGTTCTCAGAGATTTCACAAGCCACCTTCATGACATCCATACTTGTTCAGCATACTTTCATTATTAACCTTTTGAAAAGGAAAACTGGAACAGGCATGTGAAATGTAAAGCAGGGACTTCTAAATTTATTTGGAAAAAGTAATGTGGTAGGTAGGGCCTTGGAGGAAGAGACACCCATGTTCTCTCCACTCTAAATTGTTAGACCATCCTTCACCAAAATGTTTTCAGTTACAACAGACAAGTTGCACTCTGCAGAAAGGCAATTCCATTTTCTGGTGGATTTTGATATATTCTTGCATTATGTTTCATTACAGTTTGGAGCAAAACAGACCTGTTTTGTTTTCAGTTGCCTACCAAAGAGGATGGAGCTACATCTCTGGAAGAGCCTATATCTTTCCTGTCCAGAAGCTGAGCTGTCAGGATCTGGCAGACATCATTACAGAGATTTCTTCGTGCCTGACCACACTCCACTAGCCCGGGATTTGGAATTTATGGATAACAGGTACATTGGTTTCCTCCAGGTAAATAATGGAGAACTTGGGAGTAGGGACTACCAAATATTAAGCTGACAGTAATCAATGAGCTATTCCCCTACAGCTGGACTTTTCTCCTGCCAGGCCTTCAAGCAAAACAGGATCTCAGTGCTTCTCTACCTGCAGCCTCTATTTCAAGGGACAGAAAAAGCAGAAGAGAACGAAGATTACACACAGCCTACTGTCAACCCATGTCTTGTATCAGGGCAGAAAATACTCATCAGTAAATTAAGATTTAAATACCAGTTTCCCCCTTGCTTCAATATTCACAGCCGTATCCTGAAATATAATAAAAACTTACCAAGAGCTGCTAAACAGCCTCAACATCCATTGGTTTTAGAAGCAGAATATCAAATACACTGCAAGCACCAAACCTGGATGGAGTTTTATGCCTAAAAGGAATGTTTTCTATCTCTAATTTTTGTGATTCCTTTAAAATCAGTACAACAGCTCTGTTAGGCTTCATGAGCCTTGTCACAAGTACAAGCGTTCACACTGGCACATTTTAAAAATAACTAGTGAGTAAGATCCTGCTCTCATTTCTATAAAAACTCCCCTACCAATGATAAAAACTGGTTAATAATTTAACAAAGTAATCCAAGTGTTCTAAAAGTGGCACAGAGCTGTTTATATTTAAAAGAAAATACTTAGTTATAGGAGATTAATCTGTGGGAGAAGTCTATTATTTAATGCAGAAAACCCTCCCAGACCATTTGCATAGACTCCTAACATCACCTACCCATATGGGTAAGTACAGTCTACTGGCTCCTCATGCTGTCCTACCCTCACATTCAGAGAATGGCTCTGCAGAGAAAAAAGCTGGCTGCTTACAGACTGAAATATTATCCACAGGCCTTAGTGTAGTTCAGCCTATGTTATACAGATCTCAATTCCACAACTTTACCAGGCCCCTACAAAGTAGTAAGAAAAGTTGAGTCCTTCCAATACTGATATACTGATATACTGATCTATAGATCAGAAATAATTGGAGGGTTTGCGTTACTTTTGTGGATTTGAGAAGGTTGCTTAACCCCACACAATGAAGTATCTCAATTTATGTTGAACGCCATTTTTATTGATATTCATTTCAGGTTCTCTAGGGCCTGATCCTCATAAAAATCAAGTAAATACTTGGACCAGCATCCAGACCATTACAAACTTCTAGCATTAGTCAGCATGCATTTTGATTTGAAACTGAAGGAGGTCAAAACTAGTGAGCACATTTTAAATGTTTCCCTCAAGCATTTTACCTTACATAAAACATGCGTAATACCAGTTTCTTAATAAGAAATACTTTCAAAATAAACAACTAATAGGAAATTATGGATAATGGAAAAAATAAATATGAATAATTTTATTAGGGCCTCTGCACATTCTTCCTGATTCAACTTACAGGTAAAGTATAAAAATATTTTAAATTATTTTTGACTGACATCTATATTCCAAAATTTAATAATTTAACAGGGTTTTTTGTTTTGGCTTTTCCAATATATTATTTTTTATTTTTCAGACAAGTTCAAATTTTATAGCCAAATCTATGTATATGGAATATTTAGCTTCTGGATAGCTGGAAGTGAAACCTGAAAGAAAAATTACAGTTCCAAGGCATTTTCTAATTTGGTTTATAAATAGATGGCTTTGACATGCCACTCACAAAAACTAAGCTATAGTTAGCTTGCCTGGAGCAGCTGCACAGCTGGGAGGAGAACATGGGCTGGCAGCCCGGCTGTGCAGTCCCCTGTGTTGCGATACATACTATCAAAGCACCAGTTGAGAACACAGGAAGAAGCAGTATTTTGGCTGGAGGCAGAGAGATAGGAAATGGTCTTTGATTCTACACCATCCAACATGTAAGCCACTGAAGGAAGGCAAGCTAAATAGATCCTTAATTGGAAGCAGCAGGTAAGAAACTAACACAGCTTCTTGGGCTAGGCAGGTAGACTCACGGTGAAATTACTGTGAGCTATAGTTGTAAAGCTTTTCCTCTGCTGATAACTATATATCAAAATAATTCCTATATTTAAATAACTTGAACGAATATTCTTGGAGTAGGAATAGTGGACTGGATACCTCAGGGAATCATGCTTGGGATCTGACCCAGGCTCCTGGCTGGCACTGAAGGTCCTTGCGGTGACACCAGGTGACTTCACAAATTCACATATTCAAACTGCAAAATTAAGATCCACATCCAAACTTTCCAAAATCTCAGTTACTTCAACATAATTTGTTTCAAATCCATCCTTCAATTAGATTCTTCCTAGCTGACAAATAAGCCCAGTACATGCACAAATATGAATGGATAAAACCTTGACACCACACAGTGAATGCCATCATAAAGGCCTTTCATACTACATGCAACAATTTTTTTTTAATCAAGAAGAGTGTTTCCAGCCTCTTAGTACTTCTTCTAACATTAATTTTCAGTGTTGTAGACATGTATTTTGCAATTGCAAGAGAAATTCTATTTGCCTTAAGTGACATAATATCAAGAGGCTGAAAAACAGCAAGTATCCTCCTATGGGCTACTTGCAAAATGACATCTGAGATGCTCCATGACCTTAGCTTACATCAAGCCCATTAAGTTTAAAGATTTACTTTAAATAAAAATTAAAACTACCACAACCTTTCCTCAACCAAGCAGCTATGCTTAACAAATACCTTCGTAATTCATAGTTTAGAAAGAAAATTCTTCTTCCTCAAAAGCACAAAGCCGAGACTGTGATACAAATGGTAGTCCTCTTCACTTCTAAGTGTTAAAAACATGAAAATGAAAGTTAAAATCGAGTCAACTTGTGCTTGAATTTTACTATTCAGTCCTTTCAAATCCACCTAGAGGGTGAGAAGTTTGACTGCCAAGACATTGCTAAAAGCACAAAGTAGCTCTTTAAAACAGTGCTGAAGAAAGAGAAAGGCAAAAAAGAACTCAAACCCACCACAACTTAAGTATTTTATATAAAATTTCAGAGCGAGTTGCAGACTTATGCCTTCCCCACCTCTTCAGATGTAATTAAAGAATTTACTAAGTTACACACAAACTGATGATGGGAAGTTCAGATTTACAAGTCACTTTTTGACAAATGCTAATTAGTTCCTCCTAAAAACTTAAGAGAAATAAGTATTTTAATAAAGAAAAGACACAGCACTCTCATTATATCTAAGATGGATAAGAGAAAGAACTTAAGACTCATGACAGAGACATGCCACAGTATTCACACAAAAAGAAAATTAATATAAAATGCCCTCTTAAAGAGACATCTAAGCATAAAAGGAGGGACAAACATTGCAAGCCCTCACACTGGGAATGTTTGCAACATCACCTCTCTGATATCTGACACAAATTTATCAAGGTTTTGTTCACAGCAAATTTAGGAGAGAGTGCAGTGGCAAAATGTGCTAATCTAATGTTACTATTCTAGCTGTTCTACAAGATTTTTAATCTATATACCTATATTTTTACAGAGTTGACATCCCTTATGCTTAATAAAGGAGAAAGCGACAAAGTGAGAAAAGCCTGGGTTTTTGCACAATGCCACTAGCCTGCTTTGGAGAAGGCAATGGCAGCACAAGTCAGCTCTTTTAACTCCTGTTCCTCCAGCCTTCCTCATTAAAAGCTATTTAATTATCAGCAGTGGGAAACCAAACAGAAGCTCTTTGTGAACACAGGCAAGAAGGTCCATGAAAAAAGCAAGAAACAAAACAAACAATAAGAAACTTATAGTGTAAAAAAGCTGTAACAAAATAAACCACAGCAAGTTACCCTGAATGCCATGTTTGTAAAATATTTATCAAATCAAATTAATACTAATTTAAGCAGTTAGAGCAGAATCTTGGACTCAATACAGAAGTCTCAATCAGAAATGTCAATCAAGAGCAAATAGAGCTAAAAGCAAATGGGAAAAAAAGGCATTTAGAGACTTGTAACAAAATTATAATTGTAGCACATAAGTATGATGTTTTAGATTTTCAGTCAGCAAACCCATATAACTTCAAATATTCAAAAGAATAAAGGAAACATCTAGTGGGGAAAAAGAAAAGAACCCAAAAATGCAACCAATCCAACTCCTGTAAGATAAAAAGAAGGATCAAGCTTTAGGAAGTTGGCTTAGAAGACTCAAATTGCTCCAAAAGCCAGGTAAACCCAGGCAAACCAAACCTCACCTAGGCACTCACAGGCACCTTCACCTTTACGAGCTGGGCTCCCCACTTGGAGAAAATCTCCCCTGGAACAGCTGGGCAAGGGTGTCAGTGCCAGCTGTTCCCCACAGCCCCCGTGGACAGTGCCAGCACCCCAAGGGACACACAGCACGAGCACTGGTCCAGCTGCCACCCAGGGAACAAACGGGCAGAGCCTGGGGAAAGGACAAGACCTAGTGAGCACAAACTGAAACACATCTGTGTAAACACAGAGATAAAAACCTTTTAACTATGAGGGTGTGGGTGGTCAGGTGCTGGAACTGGTTGCCCAGCAAGGCTGTGGAATGTCCGTGCTTGGAGATGCCCAGAATCTGTGGGATGTGGCTGGTCCTGAGCAGCTGCTCCAGCTGAGCCTGCTGTGAGCAGGGGATTGGAGCAGATGGTCACCAGAGGTGCCTGCCAACCTCAGCCCTTCCTGTGAGCTATGGGGAGATGGTGGGAACACAAGGCTTGCCAAAACAGAAGTCAAAATTTTGTTGTTTCCCCGCACATGCACTAGAATGTGAGCCTTAGTGGAAAAACTGGTTAAAAAATAAATAAAATGGTTGTTTTCCAACATAGTGTAGAGCTCAGTGAAATAAAGGTAAAGAGGAGAACTGACCCACTGGCTGCATAGGGAGCTCGAGAAGGATGGGGTGGGCAATAAAACACGACAAAAGGACAAGGGCCAGATAGAGATCCTTGGCTCCTCTCTACAGCTTCCATGAAAAGGCAAAGGTAGCTATGAAGGCATATGCAATAACTACATAATTACATAAAACCATCTTCGTGATACAGCCGAATGACAGCCATCAAACCCTACTCTGAGAAAATAAAGATGGAGAACTCTGCAATGCAGATGAATCCTTATTTTAAAATGGTGGAGTGTGAGGGAGGAAAACAGAAATTTGCTAAGCACAGAAAAATTTAATAGCCTCTGTAAAACTGGAAATAAAAATATGTAAAATACTGTTTCATTAGTGCTTTCCTTTGAGCTCTAAAAATAAAAAAATATTATGCTTATCAATGACAAATACACATTTACATTCACAAAAATATAAACGTATCCATGCATTTTTAAAAATAAATTTAACACTAATGCCTAAAATAAGAATAATACAGAAGATAATTCTTGATAATATTAAACACTTAAGAGTTCTTTACATCCACAGAAAGTGCTGCATGAACAGTAACTAATTGTGGTAGGTAAAAATATGCTGACTTTGACTCCATTATTACCCTGACTCCAGATTCAATCAGAACTAGAGTGTATTGGCAATAACTCTGGAAATTACAATTTGCTAGAATAGATTGAAAAATTAAAGCACTAGATACATACATACATAAAATAACTGTCACCAAAAAGTCAGTATGTTTATTTTTAATTATATGCAGATTGCAACTAACGCCAATAAAATGAAAAGTGTTTCTATCACCATTTGGGCAATTGATTTATTACTCATCATTAGACCTGAATTTTAAGAAAGCTCCTTTTGGCATGTGGAGAAATCTGCGAGCAGCCACATACTGCCTTACAACTTTTCTCTTTAGCCTTCAACAAGATGGACATGCACAACCTTTGTTATAAATATTTCCCCCCTCTTACCAGTGTCTGAAAGTATGAAACAAGCAGCAGTAAAGAAAAGTATTATCCATGCATTAAGCAAATAAAAGTAACATACCAGAAGAGTGAGTGATAGATTCTGAACTGCACCACTATAGTAGATAGATTTTGACAACTGTTTGCCAAGTTTCAGATAAAATAAACACTAAAAACGAAACCAAATGAAACCAAAACCATCCAAAGCTGAATATTCATTGATCTAGTTTCAATCTAAAATACAAATTTAAGTCTTATGCATCACTTCTACATCCCTCTTCACCTTAAAATTTCAATGTAATAAAAAGCAAGACATACACATGCCTTGCATCCACAGCTTCAGCTTCTCTGTTCGTTCTCACAGCACAATCTCCAGGCCAGCACAGTATTTAAGCTCTCTGCATGAGCTAGCAAGGGTTTATTTTGATTCTGCAACTTGTTTGTGCAATATTAATCATAACTCAGTAAGCTATAACCAACATTTTCAGATGCACCAGTGCCAACATTAATGCAGTATGACACAGCAAATATGAGAAGGTGACCAGCCTTAAAACATTAAAGCACAATTATATTTGAGGATGTGTGATACTGAAAAACCTGTCTATGAATCCCAATATTTGGGAAAAGCTGTTTTTCAGTTTTCCTTAAGGGTAGAACACTGACAAAAAGAACCTAAATTTAGAAATGCTGAAACTGTTAAATCACAATCTGTAATAATGATGTGTTCGTACATTTCATGAAAAATCCTTCTGCACTCCAATAAATAATTATGACTTCCAGAACCATCAAAACACAATAATTATAACACTAATTACTCCAGTGAATCCCAAGCCAACTAAAACTGTGCTATTAATTCCATCATAACTCTGGAACACACCAATTTGGATTGGATCTCCCTTCTACACTCTATAAGCATATTGTTAATTGCTTTTATTTCCCATGAAAGAGCAATCACCTGACTTAAACTTTGGTTATAGTATCATGCTTGAAACTCCATGTTTAGATGGCTGAACAATTATTTCTTTAGTTAATCACTATTTGATAGCACAGTATTGACTTCATTCAGCCAACTACATAATACATGGATATTTTCAAGCATAGACTGAAAACTGCAAAGCGCGTCCTGAAATTTTATGACTTACTAAAGTCTCAGGAAACCACATGCCTCTGCTTCTCAGCCATTTACTGATCTGACACATCTCTTTGTGTTGCTCCTGTAAAAAAATCACACTGGTTTAAACAGGCACTGCTACAAACAGCAAATTACTACCTAATGTATAGAACAAGGTATTATACTGTTCAAGGCATTCCAGTAATT
This sequence comes from Passer montanus, assembly GCF_014805655.1. Lineage (NCBI taxonomy): Eukaryota > Metazoa > Chordata > Aves > Passeriformes > Passeridae > Passer > Passer montanus. The sequence continues at coordinate 3,126,040 of NW_024356504.1, forward strand.
TTTTTACCATACTATTAAAAGTATTGTTGCACACAGTTTTGAAGAGAGTTCTGCCTGCATTAATTTGGTCTGTGATTACAGATGCCAAACTGTTTTGCATAAAGTAGAAAGCTGCTAAAGACTATAATATTTCCAGCCCCTGCTCTCATATAGTAAGTGCACATTCTCAAAAAACTCTTAATGAGTAAGCGCTGCAGGCATCTGGCTTGCCATGTGCTTGAGGCTTCTTGGTTTCATGCTGCCAAAATGAAGTTAGACATTTTAAATGTATCTGTCATCTTTTCAATGCCATCCTAGAGTGTCATTGCTTCAGCTGGCACAGAACAGGATGAATCTTGGCTTCACTGAGTCAAGATATCACACCATTGTGAACAGTTGTTTAAATTATGACTGTCTGCCTTCATAGTAGTAGTTTATTTCATAGCATTCTGTTGTGTTCTTTCCACAACAAATTATAGCAAATAGCTTCAAGGTAAACGCCACATCAAGAATAAAGAAACTCCAAAAGCACATATTCAGTCTTTACTTTATTAAAACAAGATTTGTTCTGCTGAAGGAATGAATGAATTTATAACTGCAAAACAAACAAGGAACAAAACCTTGGCTTCTGGGCATGCTCAGAACTATGCTATTATTACAAATATTTTTCTGAAAAATATTATCAGGAATGCTGTAATTCAGCAGGTAAAACATTAAAGGCAAAAATTCAGTGATTTTAGTTACATTAGTGAAAAAGATACATTTTACTTTTCCTATCTGTCCTCAAAACACCAAAAGCTGAAAACCCCTTATTTTCAGTATGAGTTCAGATTACTTTGTTCTCAGGCACCCTAAAGGAAGAAGAAAGGAAGACCAGCAAAGGAATCAAAAATCATCATCCCACTCCTGTTTCACACTGTTCAGTGATGTAAAGCAGTTCCCAAGCACAGGAGCAGCTGTGCCAACCTGCCCTCTGCACTTCAGACTGGGACAACATCCTCTTCTGTCACCTGTCACTGATTTACTTCCAAACAGAACATACTGCCCTGAAATTTAGCTCTTTACAACATAAAAATAAGAAATCCAAATACATGATTCAGAAAAACAATGGAAACAACAAATCTGAAATAAAATGAGCAGAAGATACAGAGAAAGAACATTCAGCCACAGGACTGGATGAGTCTGTAGTATTGCCGTATCCTTACAAAACCACATTGTGTCAAACAACCACAGTCAAAAGAGACAGAGAAGCAGCTAAAAAAATACAACATCAAGCAAAATTATTGCAAAATACATTATCAATAACAACAACATAAAAACCACAAAACACTTTCTCATTTGGGCACAAATTCAGCATGAAACTTAAACACAATTTCAGATGAAGCCATAGACTCATTATAAACAGAAATAACCTCATTTATCTGAGTCCCAGTGAGGGGTACTTTCATAACACAATTACCAGAACATTGGATACAAACCTGTCAGAAAGAACAAGAGAGCAAAAAATCCTATCAGAAAATTAACTGATAACTGCAAGGTGCAAGTGTCAGCCATCTAAAGTTTTGGGGGATTGCTATTTTATGTTTGGTTAGCACCTGGCACAATATGATGGGGTCACACCCATGGTTCACAATCCTAATGAATAATAAAAATCTGCTTAGAATAAGACTGTTTTGAAAGGCTGAATGAGTAATTTACATGGGGAGAGAGTTTTTAAAAATTATGAAATGTATAATAAAAACTACAAACTTACAGATCAAAATTGTGTATGTACTGAAGAAGAAATGGTAACATTTTTCTCAACTATTAAAGAAGATACTGGTTCTAACTGCTGCCAATTTTATTCAAAAAGCATGACTTTATTCCTCTCTACTCCAGCTCTTTTCTTGTTTCTCTATATTAAGACATGCAAACATACTGACAAAACATCTTTGTCCACCAACATTAAAATAACCCAGTTCCCCTCTGCTAAAAAAAACAAAACAAAACAAAAAAACCCCAAAAAACAAACAAAAAACCACCCAAAACCAACCAAACAAAAAAACCCAAAACCCAAACCAAAAAAAAACCACAAAAGGGAAAAAGAAACACAAACAAAAATAGAAACAAGAAATATCACCCTAAAACAACCAGCCCACCCACTAATTTGGAGAGAAAGTATTTGAGTTCTCAAGTTTGCCATTGCTGTAGACTTCACAACCACATTTTGAAGTACCAGTCATGCTGCTAATGAAACAACGCTCTATTCCATAAGGGCAGAAATTGCATTACTTATCCAACAGGAAAGTGCTTGCCTATTTCTCAAGACCCCAGAATTTTCTCCTTCTTGCACATGATATTGAGTACCTTGGCAATATTTTGTTTTGCAAATATGTTCATAATTCTCATTCCAAAGCAGTTTCTGCTTTTACTTCTCATATCAGAGTCTTTCCTCTTTTTCCTAGTGGTCATTGAGCATGCACAGAAGAGGTTTCTGAACATTCACAAGTGAGGCACAGATTGACATGCAAGCCTACAGTAAACCTTATTTTTGCCAACGTCAACCACATAAATGTTTCCAGACTTGTACCTCAAGTCTTATTCTTCTAATAAATTCTTACATACTTTTTTTCATTTTTCTTTTTTTTTTAAAGGAAAATATATAGCTACTTACACTCTTATTTAAATATAACATTTTTCTTCTAAAAATTCCACCCTGATAAGAGGGTCTATTACCCAAAAGACATTACAGTCTAAAAATATTAGTAATTTTATAGTCCTCAACACATCTTTATTACTCAAGATTTCAAGGAAAAGTTGTGCACTGGAATAAGACAAATGTACAATGAATGAGTACGGAGTATTTTGACTCTAAACAAATATACACTAGTGTTCTTAAAGTACAATGTGCATTAAAACTTATTCACACACAAAATAATTCATGCTCTTCACATGTGAAATACTGTGAAAAATAAGATGGAAGAAGTTAGGAAAACATTCTTGTATCATAAAAATATGTTAGAATGGGACTTATCTATAGTTAAAGCTTTGCTTTAAAACAAACTTTATTTAAAAATCTTCTTTTGCTTTATCTAAAAATTAGCCTTTCTATAAAAACCATTCCTTTAAAACTTTGCTTTAAAAACATCAGTTTTATATTAGACAAAATATTAAATTATACAGGCACAATTAGTTGAGGGCTATAAAAATTTATATTATAGCCCTTCATATTCCAGTGACTTGCAATACAGTCATAAGATTCTGTGTCTACTGACAACCATAGGAAAATTCATCCAAAGAAATCAACTTTTATATAAAAAATAAAATAAATTAAAACAAATAAAAAAATCTGTCAGACCATATTTGACTTGTAAAGGAACTAACTTTCCAGCTGACACATGCACATCTTTTATTTATCTTAGGAAATATGCATATACATTAAAAACATCCTCAAAATATTCTCTGAACATGTGGTTTATGATGACAGCTTTTATAGTTCCTTCAGATACTGTATATTAAAATAAACCATTTCCAAGTCCACCTTTATCTCAGCCCAAATCTGTGACCCTTGACACTTCAGAAAGAAGTGAATGAAGAATCAAGAATGGTTTCATTTTCTGAGGGGAAAATGCACAGATATGTTCAATGCCAGAGACAGCAGGGTCTGCTCTTTTCCATGTTTTTCGTGTGCTCTGAAAAATGTACTGTACCACTAGAGAATTTATGAAGATCTTCAAGGTAAAATAGATTATATAATATATCAAATTGAAGACTTGAAAACCAAAGCCTGGATTGTGATGATGTTTAACTGCGTGCTTAATTTACTGTAAATGAACCATTAATCTTCGGTTTTAAAGCACAGAAACATCCATAAGACTGGCTTTACACCTCCTAACCACAGCAAATAAACTGTCATCATAACAACTATTAAATAAAGAAAGAAAAGTAAGTTAAACCACCATGGGTTTGGGGGGTTTTTTGCCATAAAACCACAGTAGATGGAACATCAGTGGCCGAACTTGAATCTCTGTGGAATGTAATTTTTATTCAACCAGGTTTTTTAACCAAATATTTGAACTCTAATATATTTAGATGGATGCTGTGTTAGGTTTAATTAAATATTTTACTGAAAATTTAGAAAGAAAGTTTGAACTCTAGTCCATAAAAATTTAACCAACACTACACCAAATAAAGCCAGAAAAGCACAGAACCCCAAACTCACAGCTGACATTCTAAAACAACTTACTGCTATTTGTTTGCATTATAACTTTTCCATCCCCCTCAATAAGGAATGTGAAATTCACCTACAAACTTAATCAACAAGCTATTAAAAGCAAACAAAAAGGCCCCCAAACATAACCCTGTATTTCTTTTAGAATTCAAGATTTCACTTCAGCTACCACCATTTGAACAGTCCCCTAAGGAAACATATTTCCTTACCAGCATGGTCCATTATTGCTTGATGAGAGCCCACAGTGACTTTCAGCCCAAAAAAAAAAAAAGCTTTGGACATGGTTTCAGGAACAAAATCAATACAAAAAAGTGTAAAATTATATTTCATTTCAAAAAAGCATTGATCTGAATTGTATCATACTGTATTAATTTTAATGCCATTCCACAGGCAAGTATATATTATGTGTTGAAGAAGGTGCACATATACACAAACACAAAATACATACACAGAATTCAGCCCTGATTGATGTATCTTCATTAAATTTCTAGCATAGCAACCGAGTCATCTTCTGCACTTCAGAATTACGTGAAAAAATTAAAATAGGCACAATTAATTAACACAGCTTCTAAATTACCTTATTATAGTGCACTGTTATGCACTGATAATACCATAATAACAATATGATACCATTCAAGGTCATTTTGCTGATGTACAGGTGAAGACTAGTAAGTATGATTATAAGTGCTTTTAAATCAAATCCACAATTTCTGCAGCTTTACACAGTAAAACAGTGCAATACATTGTGCCCCCATATTCCAGGAACAAGAGCTGAGTTTACAGTTGTATTTATTTCACATTAGACTGGCTTTGCGCTTTCTGGAGCTTTAGCACTTCAACTGCATTGTCTACGGCCTCCTTTTTTTCTCCTTCCTTCTTCCAGGTGCTGGCTATAAAAAAAAAGAAGAAAAAAGTTCTTTTGGTAGCTAGCTCTCACCTGGCAGAACAAGACAGTTTCGAAGTAATGGTACAGCAGAAGTCCTTCTAGAGGGTCGGCTCACAGAGCCAGGATGACCCCGATCTCCACTTACTTCCCAGTTCGTGACTTTGGAGGAAGCTTGCTCTGGTTTCTTGGGAAAAGATTCTGATGTGACTTTCTGCCTTTTTTCAGGAATCCCTGTTATAACTGTTGAGTTCAGAAAGGCCCTTTTTGGTTTCCTCCTCACCTTCAACTTTTTAGCATCAGGCTTTTCTTTCTTAGGGTGCTTTCCCACTGTAGTTTTCCTTGTCTGGCACCTATGGATGGAGAAAGCAGATTTCTGGGCACAAGGCTGAAGTTGTCTTCTAATCCCCTCTTTCTGCTGTTTTTTAGTTCTGGATGTTTGTTTGCCTGTTGTTACTCTGGTTCCTCTCCTTGCAAGAGTACATCTGACAGACTTAGATCCTGCAGCCTTTCTGGAAAAAACTGGTTCTTTGTTAGTGCCTTCTTTTCTCTTCCATATTGCTTTTGGAGTCTCCCTCTCTGACCACTCACTCCTGATGGAGGTCAGAGGAGTTTTGGTAATTCTATTAAATGGAATTAATCTACAATCTCCTTCTATCACAGAGTTCAAAGGTGAAATGATTAGGTGTTTAAAAGAGTTCTCAGATACAAGACAATCTGTCCTTTCTGTGGCAACAGATGTTCCATCTGCCTTTTGACTTGAGGCTGCATCACTCCCTTTATCTCGATCGGGCAGGAAAGATGCTGAAGAACTACAGAAGTCTGACCAGTTGAGTGACTTTGATGGCGTGCTCTCTCTCTGTGTATCAGTTAGTTTCTTCATGTTTGCATCAAAGCTGAGACTTCTGAAAAGCTGTCGAACATGAGAGGGCTTTTTGGCCTTTTCTCCAACTGTACTCTTTGGAGGAGTTTTCAGAATTCGATTTGTCAGTGGGTCATAATATTTGAAAGAACACTGTTTGTATTTATATCTTACAGAGTCCTTGCTATCTGTGGAGTGATGATTTTTCCTCATTTTGGGAATATCTATAGGTTTACCTTTGCACTGTTTTACCTCTGGGCATGAGAGTACATACACCACTGTCTTGGGCTGTACAGGACTCATGATCTTGCTATAGGACTCTGGAAGTTTAAGGGCACATAATCTAGTTTTCATGTTTGGAGTTTTTTCATTCTCCAGCCATGCAATGCTTGCTTTCTGATCAGCTGGATCAGATTCCCTTCTAGACATTTTCCTTTTTGCTACAGGGTAGTTCAGCAGACTTGTTTGTGTGCCATGGCTGACTTTAACCACCTGACACCTTGAGGCCAGGCGCCATGTCCTTTTCCTAGGCATTTTTACAATTTGTGGGTTGCATAGTGTATCTGAGGCTAAAGATGGGTTATCAAAATCAGAACCACCACTCAAAGCATCATTAAATTCTGGCAGTGCTTTAACTGGTGCACTTTCTGTTCTATTACCCTCAATAATATTGATCCTTTTTTCATCCTTCTGCTTTTTTTTCTTCATTCTCTTCCCTGTACAATTGGCTGAGGATTCATTGTTAAAGTAGCAGCGAAAACGACCTTCCCTGAAATCACGCACAAGTTCTTCAATTTTTATGTCATCTTCATACATTATCTGAGACCAAGTTTTTCCCACAAAAGAAGGAGGCACGTGAGGCAGGGCTGGAAGAACTGGTTCTTCAGTATGAACTACGACTTCCTTTTTCACTGCTTCTATTTTCTCTGATGACTCAGTTTTTAAAACAGAAGAGAGCTGTGTTCCATAGTCTTTATCTTGCAAACATACTTGGACTTCTTTCAGGAATTCTATATCTTTTATAGCTGCCTTGGGTAAATCTGTTCCTACCTGTATTGGTGCATCACAGTCAAAACTCATTTCAGAGCCCTCTAAATTACTATGGTCCAGAAGTGATGAAAAAGGTACACTGGGATTATTCTCTTCTTTGAAATAATTTTCTTCAGATGTAGTTTCATGGCAGTATTTCACAATTACATCTTCAATAGTTTCATCCACTGATCTTTCATCACCTCTGTTTGTCTTTATGTTTTTGCATCTTGCTAGCCGTGGGGATGTCCCAAGATCAAGGGAGCTGCTGATACCCACAGTATCCCTGAGATGGAGATCAGACACCAAAGTTTCATCCTGAGTTCGTAAACTATCTCGCTTTGAGAGAGCTTGACCTGAGGTAATAAAGGAAGAATTGCTGTGGCTGCGTGTAGGAATCTGATGAGAAACTGAAGGGCATTTTGGGTGAAGCAGTGCTGGAGCAGGATTCAAGCGTGGCTTCAATAACACGTCCCTACTGCAGACCTCCACTGCTCTTTCATCACATCCTCTCTGCAGAAACAGATTTGATGCTGCCAAATCCCTAACACTTTTCCCTGTTTTAGGATTAACAGAGGAACTGTGGCTTATAGGACTGAGAGAAAACTGCTGAGGTACAGGGCTCACAGCTGTAGACTGACCTTCATGGCTATGATCCGCAATTCGAGTGTGTTTCAGATTTACCCATTTCTTATCACTACAAATGCCAACAGACTGCTGGGATATTCCTGGAACACGTTCCTGGCCTCTTTGAAAACCTGCTTGTGTAATGAAAGTTTTCTTTGTGCCCTCAGGAGACAGGCAGGGAACAGAAGAGCCTATTTCACGAAGGGACTCCTGGTCTTTGCTGGAACTCTCCTGTTTCTCACTATTTCTCTTTTTCTGCATCTCTTCTGAGGATGGACAAGAAATCCTAGGAGCCTCTAGAGTGACGGGGAATGGCATGTCATCATAGGTTGGTCTAAAGGGGAGGAGAGAAAAAAACAGCTTAGAGAAATACTGTAAATATGCTTAAAATTTTTCAAACAACAGCAGTGTCAGGGTTTTTTAAGAGTCATTACCTAGACTGCATCACTTCTAATGAACGAACTGAAATTACTATTTCTGTTGTTCTATCTAGCTCAGAGATATTAAATTTTTTTAGAATTATGGAGGGGGAAATGCTGCACAAAACTAAAGATAACAATTTGGGCATTAGTCAAGGACCCTTTTTATGCAATCATAAATTAAGAATGGCCAAATATAGATTACAATAATTTTATAAATACAGCAGAGCAGAAAAAGTAAAGGTATTTCCTTTGTTTGGAGTGGTAAGCCTATAAAGAGGTGATTTCATTGGTCATACTACCATTACTTAAAATCGAGCTTTTGTAGTGAAATGGAACATAATAATAGGACACAGTATAAAACCATTGTTGAGTATAAAGGCCCTTTTCCCTACAAAACATGTCTGCCTAATAGGAACTCTGCACATGTGGCCAAAGAATTCCATGTTTACTGTTTCTCACAGACATACCATAGCTTCTGACTCACTCCTGCAAGAAGCCAAGTTAGGATTGTTCAGCCTTGCTGTGACGACAGATTTTTATATATTCTGTAACTGGCAGTTCTGTCTTTAAGACTGCCTCAAACACAAGGGTTTGTGTCTTCCAGAATTAACACAGCTGACAGATATGGACTATTTTTCCTATGCAACACAGGAACCCACAAGGCTTCAATGCATAGCAGCCAGGCAAATCCAATGAAAACAATTTTTAATATATGTAAATATAACTGAAGAAGAGAATATTGTGTTTCACTCAAAAATTATAACCATCTTGTGAGACCCAAATGGATGTTTACTTTAATATATAGAAGACATCAGCTAACAGAAGTATTGTGAACAAATTTTATAGTACAGTAATTTCCTTGGTTATATAACTAACACTACATACAATTAAGGGATATAGGACTGAGTAAGCAAGAGAAATCTCATATAATGAAACATTAAAAAAGAACTATTACTACATGAATACAAAGTAATCAAATACATCAGATGATCAAACAATGCCTTTCATCTGAAATGCTGCTTTGCCCTTGCATGAATTCTTTGTCACCTAAGATCTGAAATAGACCTAAAGGGAATGCCAGATGCAACAATTAATCTTTTAACTTCCTGACTTCGGAGTTTGTCCATCTTTGTGTGAAACATCTTTGCATCCTGGCATCTGGACCTTGCTGAATATAAAACTAAATGAAGAAACTATAGCAAACTCCTAGGTTTCTAGCTCAGTTAACAGCCTACAAACACTTCTCAAAAATTACTTTTAAGCAAATGTCCCTGGGGGGAAGAGAACAGAATGACAGTTTTACATAGTTAGGAACTTTTGACAGTTTTGTTACAAATTACCCCCTTAAGTAGAATGAAGATTTACTTTCTAAAATGCTCAATACTATTTCCTTAGCTAAAAAACTTACATACCAAGTGTTTGGAGGAAGGAATGATTTGGTGGTTTGTGGGTGTTTGGTTTTGTTTTGTTTTTTTACTGGGGGAGAACAACAATATCCTTTGAAATTCAGTATAAGGCAATGCTCTGATGAATTTTTCCTTTTTCCACGTAACTACTAGGTATACTGGTTCTGTAAAACAAATCAAGTCTTACAAATATTTCCATCATCTTTTAAAGTCACATAAAGTTCTCTTGTACTAATTCATCTAAACAGTAAAACCAGCTATTTAAAAAACTGTGTGAAACTGTGTATAAATGCAAGTGTTTTAACATGAGAAAGAAGAGAATCAAAATCTTACCTCAAGTGTCAGTTAAGACCATGACTTTATTTTCAGAGCAGGACCACAGCAAAAATCTATTCATACTTTCTTTTCCATCTTTGCTTTTCTTCCTCCAAACTCTGTCTAGATTTGGGATTACTCTCCCCCCTTCTTCCTCCACATTAATCTAGATTTTGTGTATTATTTGTCACATTCTATTCCTTCTTCCAACAACTTAGAGGAACATGGGTAGATTCCTTTTCCTTGTTAGTAGGTTTCATTTACCAAAGCAACAACCTTGTATTAGTGACACCTCCAGAGAAGCCTGTATTAAAGTGAATCCTATATTTTCTCCACAGCAAAAAACACTGGATGTTCTCAAAAGTGCAATAAAATCTATTTATTTAAAATAGGAAGACAATTTATTTAATTGTAGTGATGTGTACAACATGTCCTGGGCTAGTCTGCCATAGCCATGTATATTAGCTAGTTCTGGCACATCCCTGATAATACCAATGAGTGTTTTCAGACAAAACACCCTTCTGCTTGTTTGTCAAGACATATAGCAGAGCTCTATATTGAGAAACTGTACTTTAGTGGGATCAAACTGGGATTTTTGTCTGCCTTTCAAAACATAACAAATGAGGTTTAATTGATTTTCCTTCATCTACAGAGCAAAATTTAACGCTCTGATCCTCTTATCACTCTTGAAACATGCACATGATAAATAAAGAGAACACTTTTCAAAATTTCAGCATTAATGAATTGGCCAATTAATTTAATTCAAGTATTAACTGAACAGGCAAACTGAAAGGATAATGAAAAAATAAACATGTAAATACTTACCTGACATAATCAACAAACCAAAATTATGAGCTCTTTCAAAACATACATAATATATATGTATGTTTAGCAGTATATGTAAGGCCCAGAATTAAAATATTTAGAATAAAACATATAAAGCTCAAATTTTAAGAATTTGTAAATGCATGTGAGATTGTACAGTATGCCATTGTAAGTGCATTCCTTCTTTTTCAGGTCTTCACATTTAAAAGTGAATTGTTAGTAGTGTTGTTTCAAATCCATAAGTAGTGAACTTTTGTCTTCATATAAACAGTAATTGTCTCCATTGAGCAAGTTTTACCTCAAATGAGCCAAATTTACTGCTCAGCAGTAGAACAAATACAGAAATTCAAAACACATGCATTCCACTACCACATATTAAAACAAAAAGCCTTCTGTATTATACCTGCTGTCATGGTATCTGTGGGGATGATGCTGCAAAACATCTTGAAGGAAACGCTCCATCAAGCTACTGGTACCCGTACGACTCCTACAGTATGTTGTAAAATGTCTGTGCTGGGAGCTGAAAATATGCTGGTGAAAGATGCAACAGCTGATTAGTCTAATACTACTGCTAACACACAGGCCTGTTCCTAAAAATTCCTTCCCAGGTTAAACATTACACCATTGCTATGAAGATATTTAAATGAAAAGAAAAATCTTCTTTTACTATTTTAAAACCTTAATTGAGATTTTTAAGTCTGTTTAGGCAGACTCACATAATACTTGAATGTATTGAAGCACCTGAGTTGGAATTTAAATTAGTAGTTCTGGAAGCTGCTGACAAATCTCTTCTAACTAGTACAAATACTCTCACAAATCTCACAGCTGCTCACAAGTCTCTCAACCAGAACAAATACTATAAATTTATCTATAAATTACTTCTAATATTCTTGAACTTAACGTGAGCAAACATCCTATAATTCACTCAAATTAACAAGAATTTTCTTAAGTGCAGAAGATTAAATAGGCTTCTACTTTCTCATTAAACAAGTCTATAAGACACGAGACTGACAAAAGAAATGAAAATGGTTGATCAAACATCTCCAGCCTTGATATGTAACATATTACTATAAACCTAATACTTCAAAATATATACAGATCCCAAGATTAAAGACACAGAGAAAACCATAATGGATGCAATGCAGAGCTGTGTGGCACTTCAGAAAAGCAGACTGCAGCAGCTGTGCCACTCCATCAGCATCTTTTACAACAGGTAACAAATAAGCAAGGTGTCTTCTTCAGGGCACATATTGTGCAATTCACAAACTGCTCATTTTTCACTCAGTATTGGTTGTTTGGTGTAGAAACTGGTATTTATGAGTTGATAAAGCCTTAGGTACTCCTTGCTATGTGCTGCCAAATTATGCAGAAGCTGTCTCACCTGTTCCAGATTGCTGTAGTGTACGTGGCAACAGTTGCAGTACCCTTGTCTATTGCGCACAGTGGGTGCTCCAGGCTGAGGATGTTCTTGTCCTCTTCTGTGTAAACTGAAAGAAGCAGGTAATATTGTCAGGAGGTGTTGGGTTGTTTAGTCCATGTCCTTAGCATATCTATCTTACTACAGAGATGGGAAAAATTTGAAGATAAATGTTTCTATTTTAAAATTACAATGGTGAGACTATGTATTTTTAAGTATTCTCATGCAAATTTCACTAAAGAACTTCTTCCTTAAACACAGAACAAAGGATAACAGTTTGAAGGCACAGTTAGCTGACAATAATTGCCTCTAAAGAAAAAGGCAGTCATCTTGTCATTTCTCTGTTTGTTAGTATTTTGAAATAAAAGAAGAAAAGAGCAAAAAAACTTGACATCCACACAGCTGTTTGGGGCACTACAATGTGCCTTCCCCACAGTTTTTAACAATACATAGGTGTAAGATACAAACGACCTCCAATCATACACTTAATCCATTTTGTGTCACTTTCATCCATTACACAAGGTAATAGACAGGCTGAAAAGCAGATTCTTCCCATTTTACTTTGGTAAGCAGTAAGCTGGATGCCAGGTAGATCATCACCTAACTTACCTGCTACTGCTGTCCTGTCGTGGAGAGCTCTCAACACCATGTCTTTGGATTCCTACAGAAAAACAAAAACAACAACCAAGAAATAAACCAACCAATCACAGATATACAAAACACAAAAACCAAAAGTGTATCAAGGAGATGGAGAGTTTTACCTGCAGCTAGCTACTTCTCTTACACTGCATTTGTCAAAACTATTATTTTAAAGGAAGATAAAAGGTTTAGTAAGTTCAAAAAAGCATGAAGAGATCCTTTTGTCAGCAAAGTTCATCCAACAACTTCATAAAATAAGCTTTACTCTTTCATAGCTGAGGTGAGTGAGTTTTTCTACTGATTTGTCTGGGTTCAAGACTAGGCAATCTACATTGGTACTGCAACACATGATTACTGTAAAGTGTACAGTGTCTCAAACAGCTTAGAACAGGACAAGAAAATTACACCTACATGGAAACTTTGTGGATGATTCAGAAGTCACGCCCTTCCATCCAAGTTCCATAATGAAATTTAAGAAATCAAAGTAAGCAACTGAACTACAAGATGAACTAATACTCCTATTGATAATTATTACATTTTTAAATGTAACAGCAACAAAAACTAGTTTGAACTTTTTCAACTTCTTACCTTGTGCTGAAGAAGCAGAAGCTTCATCAGATCGTTTGATTCTCTCAAACATCTGTAAGTAAAAAATTTTAAAGTCAGTCCATCCTCATACTCACTGTATCCTGAAGCTCCTCCTTCAGTCCAAGCTACAAGCTCTTTAAAAGCTCTAAACTGTTTCAGCTATAGACCAACACCTGATTTAAATGAAGCTGCATTGTAAAAAGAAACTTCTGCTTTACTAGGTTACCCTAATATTACATTTAGCAACACGTTTTAGCTTTGATAGAACGGGCTAACTTTTAATTAATTAAATCAAATACTATACTTATGAGCAGAGTACACACTCTGTTAGGTTATTAAGCAGTAACCTTGTCAAATTAATTTAATTACTTAATTTCCTAAGTTGTCTTAACAATTAAGACAAGATATATGTAAGAAAACCCATATGAGACCTATAGCACACAAAGTAATTATCTAGGCTGGAAAAGCAAGCCTTATTAATCAAAAGATCTGCAAATCAATTTTGAATCTCACAATTTTTAATAAAAATAGGACTGCAGCAACAAGCAGTTACATGCTTTAGGGTGTCCAAACACAAAGGATTTCCAGGTGTCACACAGGCCTTTTAGGCTATGGAATGTAAACATGAAATCAGCTTTCTAGTACCTACCTTAGAGTCACCAACCTTCCTCATCCACCAAGGCTGGCTCCAGACTAGCAAGCAATAAATGTCAAACAGGAGGCCATTTGCAGTGCAGGACACTTCTCTCATCCCATCTGGCAACATGGAAGTTAAAGAGCCTTTTAAAATGACATTAATAATGCATGTTTTCCATGCCCAAAGGCATGCAAATTTTTCTGTACCATTTTGCAAACAGCTGAACAAAAGGATAAATCTTTTTGAAGTCTGCAGCGCATCGTTTTTAATATGGAAGTAATTTTGACAGTCTTTCCTATATAAATGTTAACCATTCCTTCTGGAATAACTTTGTTTCTTCTTTCCTCCTCATGGGCCCTGTACTAAACATTGTTGGCATTTCCCTGACTATGCACTGCTCATGATAAAATACCTGAGCTGCTATAGCAATTATGGTCAGAAGGAATGTCTTAACAGCTCTACTTTAAAGAGCCCCTCACCCCCCAAAACACCAAACTCCTTCTACTTCCCATTGTGTTGCAATTTATGTAATAACATTAAAAAACAAAATAAACAAGAAACCCCAGCTTTTCCTATAAACCTTTTCATCTGGCAGCTGAGAAAAGCTTTTTTGATAGATCAAGTCCTGTTCTACTTCCTATACACTGCCAGGATCTGAAAGAAAGTGAAGGAAAAACACAGAAAACGATCCCTCATGACTGATGCTTTATGTAAAATAACTTGTTCTACCTGCTTGAAGTCAACTTCCTGCTATTTTAAATCTTACTCTGCACATATACTATTATGAAAAAGGTACAAGTGTGGCAAGTGTAACAACCACAGAGGAGCTATGTCACGGCTGAGGCAGAGCTCCACAGCCAGCAGGGGACACCACAACCACTCATCCCCATCCACTGCCCCAGAAGGAGGTTGAAGCATTTCGGTTCCATCTCCAAGATGCTAAGGAGTGGTAACTGCAGTATGTTGGATGATGGAGGAAGACCTATTGTCTTAGAGGAGTTTCTTAGAGGAAAACCAATTCCCTTTCTATCAGTGTTTTGAGAAACCACTAGTGTACAGGATATACAGCTTGCTTACCATTTGAGTCAAGCTTAACCCACAAGCTAATAATATTAAGGAAATGTGCTACGTAGATGCTTCATTTATGTTGCCAAAATCTGGATGGCCTGAGATCCTTACTTTTTTAAAACAGGGACTAGAGCTATAAATCCACAAAGGATTTTTCAGGTGTCCAAGGAGAGAGTGCATAATTCTGCATTAGTTAAGATATTTATAGTGGCAACTATCTTAAACTGTTGGATTAAGAGTAAATAAATAATATCTGTTCAAGATAAAGCTTAGATGTTTTACAACCAAAAAATCCTTTAAATTGTAACAAATGCATAAACAACCAGTTACATACAGAAATATTTGGTTTTGTAAAATTCAAATCAAGCTATTTAGCAGCTGTCTCTAGAACCAATGCTTTGTTTTGGCTTCATTGAATTACTCTGTGTACAGCAGGTAGAGATTGAAAAACTTCATTAACAATGCAACCAAAAGGTATGAAATGTACACAGTGAAATTTAAAATAATAATTTAAAAAAAAATCGGTGGTGCATTCTGAGAGTATCTGAGTGTCAAAGGCATCAGATAAACTCTCCAGACAGTGTCACTCTTGCACCGCAACAAGTAAAATAAAAAGGGCGAAAAGGCAATAAAAACTGCTCCTCGAAATGCACCGCATAAAAACCCGAGCCGCCCCTTCACCCGACAGCAACTGTGCTGGGCAGGCAGGCGGGGAGCAAGTCCCTCCCCTAAACACAGGCACCTGCCTTCCCCTTCCCACAGCACTACGGCACACACAGGGCTCGGGAGCGGCCTCTGCCCCGCGGCCTCACCGCAAGGCGCGGGGCCCGTCCCGTCCCGGCTGCACCGAGCCCGCGGTCCCGCCCCGCCGGGACCGGCACCCGCGGCCGGGCGCTGAGGCGGCCGCGCGCTCATCCCGGTTCCCCGCTGCTCGCGCCGGCTCACCTCCATCATTCCCCGCTCGCTCCTCAGTGCCGCCCTGGGGTCAAGGGACGCCATCCTCTGCTTCCTGCTCCGGGTCGGCGGGCCGCGCCCCGCGAAGGGAATGGCGGGAGCTGCGGTTCCCGGGCCGCTGCTGCCGGCCCGGCTCGGGCGCTTCCTTCCCTCAGCGCCGCGCTCCGCCCGCCCGGGATCCCGGCCCGCCGCCGCCATGCGGCCGGGCCGGCGGGAGCTGGCTCAGCGCGGCTCGCACGGAGCCCCAGAGCCTCGCTTCCCGCAGCGCAGGCGCTGCAAAAGTGCCCCAGAACACCTCGGGGTGGCGTCTTTTTGTCAACCCCGGCAGGGTGGTTTTGGTCACGGAAAAGTAACCTCTTAGCTAAGTTTCATTTCAACAACTGTACTAGTCATTTTCTCCTTCAAAACACACTATTTCATGTACTTGAAAGTAAGCGGAAGCTTTATTTTATTTTATTTTATTTTATTTTATTTTATTTTATTTTATTTTATTTTATTTTATTTTAGGCCATTAAAAAGCAGTTTGTTTTTCATGGTGTGGCTTGTTCAAGTAGGGTATTTTTTTATTTTATTTTCGGCCATTAAAAAGCAGTTTGCTTTTCATGGTGTGGCTTGTTCAAGTAGGTTTTATCAGAACGTTTTAAAGTTGACTTTATCAGAGTTAGTGCTAGAGCTGCTTCGCTTATAAGTGGGCTTAAGAATGTGACCTTACCTCAGGTTCTTTTATTTTCATTTGTAGGGTTTTGAAGGTTTATCTCATCTCCTGTGGGAAACCAGACATTGCATTTTTCTCTCATTATGCTGAAGCAGCAGGGTGTTTTAAGTAATCCAGGCAGACACAAAGTCAACACAACACCCTTATGTGTGAAGACAGGTGCAGATACAGGCTTGGATTATGCAATGGGTGGAAAACAATCTTGAATGCACTGTAATGTGGCAAACTTAAAGAGGTTGCTGTAAAAAGGCGCTTCTGTGTGGCTATGTGATTATAAAACCATGGCTTAGAAATGTCCACCCACGCTGAGCAAGTAATTCAATACAAATTTCACATGACAGAAGAGTAGGAGAAGGCCTCTCTTTAGGAAGGCTGAATTTAGTTGCTGTCGGATTCTTTTGATACATGCATGCCTATGAATATATCTTTCTTGCTGAAAAATAAATATTCATTACAAAACAAAAGTTGCCTGATGATGTTTTGTTGCCTAGTACAGTACACAACTTGGGAAAGCTGGAACTTTCAGCTGAGAGCATTTGCACGCATGGAAGGCTCAGGCACGTGCCCAAATCATTGCATGTCAGCAGAGCTTCATTGCTTAAACATGTGGCAAACACATACATAGACATGTTATCTTAGGCTGAAATAGTTTACTTTTATGGTGGTTTATGGCAGGATTAGTGAGTTACTGTGGCTGTGCGAACTCCATAGCTTATTGAAACAAAGGAAGCTTGGTTACATAGCTGAGGCACTGAAGTTTCTTTTCCAGAATGGTTAATGCGAAACAGAAGCCCTTTTTAGCTATGAGAAATCTATGCAGTCTGTCTTATAATGCCATACAACATGTCCTCAGAATATTCCTGAATATTTTTGCAAGAGAGAATGTAACATTCTATCTCTTGGACTGTCACTCAAAGATAGCAGAGCTTAGGCTTGTGTTGCCAAGTGTTTCTTGGCTTTCGACTCTTTCTGTATTTATGAGCTAGAGGTTGCACCTTGATTCAAATTCAGGTAAGGCTTTGAGAGAGATTACTGTCCT
The DNA here is from genome assembly GCF_014805655.1 of Passer montanus. Lineage (NCBI taxonomy): Eukaryota > Metazoa > Chordata > Aves > Passeriformes > Passeridae > Passer > Passer montanus. The sequence goes on from NW_024356504.1 coordinate 3,143,655, forward strand.
TCAGTCTCCTCTTCCCCACTAGGGAGCCACTCCTCACATACGAGCACGAACATGAAGTAGGACTGACAAACTTCCCTTCCCCTTAAAAAATTATACTTTCTCCTGATCTAAGCATTAGACATTTTCTCTTTGTTGGTGTCTTTACTCATCTATTCAGATTTTAAAAACTACCCCATACCTATCACTGTGTTGCTTTCTAGTTTTGCTTTGATTCGTTATAGTTTCACTTTCTGTTATCCAAATGTAAGTCAAGGTTGTACCTATGAAATCATTAAGACAAATTAACAAAGACAGACGCTTTCCTAAAGAGCATCAAATTGCTTCCAACAGCTGGGTTCAGATTGGAAAAGAGAGAATGTGATGAAAGAAAATCAAGCTTGGTAAAACTAGCTGGCAGGACATTCTTGGCTAGGTTTTTAGTTTGTTGCAAATGTACTTTATACATTCTGATGTTATAAGCCTAATTTAGCCTTAAATGGTTGTTTTGGTAAAGTTCTTCAAAGGATCTGAGCTAAGTGTTGACTGACTGACAGCTGAAGGTCTGGGGCTTGAGCCATGCATCATTTTTGCCAAATGTTCCCAAAGATGGGTTGCTGGTTTTAGCCTGGATTGTAACAAGGCAGAGTGACTATGTGTGTAGATTTTAGAGAACTTCGCATTCTGAGTAACCTTGGGGAAGAAGTATCTTTATAACTTTACAGTTGAGTGGCTGTTCCATAGTGCTTGGCACTGTATTAAAATCTTTAATTCCTAAGAAGTCATTGTAGAAGTAATTTTTCTCTGAAAAATCTGATGTTGGCCACTGGCTGATATCAGGTATGAGACTTATGGGACAATTATCTGGTCCTGTATGGTATTCTGATTTTCTACTTTATTATTAATTCTGTGATATTTAATAAGGTTTTTCAAAGTAAAAGAAAATAATTCCTCATGAGTGTAAAAGGCAAGGATAATTTCTTCACAAAACAGAGCTTCTTGTTGTTTTTGCTTTGCTTTCTTGAACAGTTTCCTGGGATTGACAGATTACTATTACATATTGATTCCTTATTATAAGTATTTTTCTCATTTTTGAAAGAAAAACATATGTTTAAAAAAATAATAATGCTCTTTTATTTACTTGGATATGGCACTGAAACTAAACTAAAACCAAAACCAATTTTTTCTCTTTTTTTGAAGGAGGCAAATTGACTATGGGCATTCTGCTTGCTTTCTCATTAAAAAACTGAACTTTGCTTTTTGTTTTGCATTTAAAGTTTTTTAATTTTAGCATAAGAACCTTACCTGAGCTAATAATAAAGACATCCTCAATATGCAGGATATTAGTTTAACTCCAAAACTTAAAAGATACTATAGAGGTTATTGGTTTTGCTTCTCATTTTCTTGCCAGAACAATCTTCTTAAGATTAAATTTGAGACTTAAATTTTCTTTTTAATTGCTTAATTGTTTAATCAACCACAAAGCTTGACAGTTGTGTAATAATTGAAACATGATTGGATAGTGACCAAGAAAAAAAATTTGAGATACCATTTAGAAGCTTTAAAAGATAGCTTTAAATAATCATTTTTGGAATGCATGGGCTGATAATTTTCTCCTAAAAATATTAATTTACTTTTTTGTAATCAGGTCTTAATTTTTTAAAACATGACTTGAAATATGAAATATCAGTTTGACTCTTTTTCCAATATCTTATTAGAAGAAAATTCTCCTCTAGTCTATTTTTTATTGTTATTTGGAGTCCATGCTGCTGCTTTCACAGGCTTACCTTGTCAGTTTGTGGGTTCTATGCGTTTTTTTTTTTCCACTAAAATTGCTCTCTGTATTTTATTTCTGTATACATGTACAGAATCTAGAGATTCTTATTATAATAGTGCTGAGAAAAATTCTGGGATGCAGTGATCCCAGAGGGTTTTATTACTGCTGTTAGGACTGCTGCTGCTGCTGCTGTTCACTTGCTGGCAGGTCGTCCAGGAGGAACAGCTGAGGAGACAGCTCTGAAAGGATTGCTTTAAACAGTATGGCTACAAAATGTATCCAAATCCAGTGCTTTCAGAAAGTTTCTGTATGATGGGCTTCTAATCATCTTACGTTAGATTTCAAATCCATACCTTAGCTTTGCTGCAGTTGTTTTGAATCTCTCCATCAGCTTAAATTAACTTGGTTTTAGTGTTTTGTTCTAAAAGAAAATGCAAAGAAAATAAATCAGCAGTTGAGAAGTTTGTATGCTAAAGAGGATTGTGTTTTCAGAGAACACGTTTTCATCATAAAATGCTGAATAGTTTACTGTTGCAGTAATTTCTGTTTTCAGTTAATGATCAGTCTGTTAATCTCTCCAAAATAACTCTGCCTGACTTTTTAGGGTAATGATGTAAAGGAAGAGTCTAGGTCAGTAATTAGGCTTGGAGTTGCCTGTAGGTGCCTGCTCATGAATTGCAGGATATTCTTTGACCTTCATGTTGTGCATGGAGTTTTTTTGTAACTTCAAAAACAGCTCTTCCTTAGAATTCCTTTATTCTGTTTTTCCATTGTTTCGTATTTACTTTCAAATAATACCAATTTTAAAATTATCTGACTGATGTAGTCAGATTGACCCTTGAGAATTGCAATATCTTCAAGTATTATTGATCACCAAATTACTTGGAAATGTATGATAATTTCTGACATGAATGTGCTGGAAGAAGCAATGGAATGTCATAAAATGGCTCCATTTCCTCCATGCTGAAGGGGACTCTGCAGCCTGAGAGCCTTCAGCTATGAATGAACCAGAGGTTCTTGTGCTAGCCACAGTCAGAACAGTATGATGGAAATGCACTTATACTCAGAACTGAATTAATCTCATCTGCATAGCACAATGTTTGCTTTAGCCTGTTTTAAACCATCCATTTTATTAACAGATAAGGTAACAAATGAATGGGGCTTTTTTAATCAGATGCCAATGTGAGTGTCTTGAAATATTTTAAATAAGTATAGTAGATGACTAATACTCCCTTATAGTCTACCTCACATTTTGTGAGGTAGGAACTCAAGGCATTTTTGCGTAAGTAAATATTAATTCCCATTACTCCAGAAGGCAATAATGTCTTCCTGATACAAAGAGATAATTTTCTCAAAGCTGCTTGGAAGGTTATTAATTCTGTTTATCAAGAATTTTCAAGCTCCCAGAAGTTTCAAGCCAGCTTTTACCCCTTTTAATATTCTGAGTTAAATGTTTATATACATATATTTTAATGGAACTTTTCTGATTTTAAATAGATGGATATGAGTTTAAGATAATCTGGAATGTAAAATGCTTCTGCAGCTTCCTTGTCTGTAGTGCAATCTTTAGGAGTTGAGGAGTTCCAAATATATACTATTATGTTGAGTCACTGGATGTTCTGCAGTTTAAGGTGGGGTCAAAATGTTTTCCCAAGGAAGTTAAGTAAGTGTTATTTTCCTCTGCTCTGGCTCTTCTAAATAATGTAAAACTTTTTTAATGTTCCTGCAATAAACCACATAAGATATTCTCTTACATCTGAGAAAAAGTTGACTCTCTACTTTGCTTTACCATGGGAATAATTTAAAGAAAGTTTTCTTTATCCTATTCAGGAAGCAAGCAGAAAGTTAAACAAGAGAAGTCCTGAGTTTTTTTTCCCAAGGACAGAACTTAATTTTAGGCTAAGAATGCTGGTATGCAAAAACATTAGCCTTTGAAAAAAAGTCTCTTTCTCTTATAGTTTGAAAACACTGAGGTTTTCATAGAAAAATTTTAAAAGGAAGAAAAAGAACTTTTAAACAAAAAGCCTTTCATTTGATTTGTGTTTCTTCAGCATTTCACATACTATTCCTCTGTGTTTCTAATACTGAAGTAATTGGAGTTCAGATTCTAGTTTACACCCAAGGTTCATACAATTAGTGTAATTTCCCTTTGCCTAGTTTCTCAAGCTGAAATAGAGAAGTGGCTCTCTCCTCTCCTCTCCTCTCCTCTTCTCTTCTCTTCTCTTCTCTTCTCTTCTCTCTTCTCAGAAGGGAGCCTATTTGCCCTTAAAATACAAGTAGCAACTTAAATATCCTGTACATAAAATTCTGAGTCCAATCTCATGGATTTAGCATTTTATGTAAAGGATATGGACTTCCAATTCATGTAAATTCCATATTGAAGTTCATGCTAAGTGCTGAATTTGGGTCATATAGTCTTCTTTAAAAATAGATTGCAAAGTGAGGAGGATTTCAAATTAACCTTTATGTGTCTTGACAGAGCTTAAGAATCAGAACTAGAATGGACAAATAAATATTGGGGGGTTTAGGTGTCTCTTTGCTTAGATTAATGTCCTATGCCTCATCCTCTGAGTCCACTGCTGATTTATTACAGATGGTGGTAGTTTTGCTTTTATTGAAGGCCAAGAGTGAAGGTTGACTTATACACTGAGCCCTTAACTAGCAAAGTGTTTTTCAGAGCATCTAATAATTTGCTTTGCCTCTATGACAAGTAGCATGTTTATAGGGATTTATCAGCTCCCAACTCATTAGAGGCTGAGAACTGGGTAGGGTTTAGAAGCAAAATTGATATCAGAGAGGACAAATACAGAGCAGTAGACAGAAACTGGCATTGGTTCTCCCTCTCTCACATTCATTTCTATGGATAAATAACTTAAGTCCTTGTGGAGTCATGTGCTTCACAAAACGTGTTTGCATCCACTAAACAGAAAAAATAGACTGACAAATGTAGCTGACTATAAAAAGCAACTTGAAAAATACAAATGAATATGTATTGAAACCACCAAACCAGGAGGATCTCAGAACATGCTCAGAACATCTATAGGTGATTGAGTATGATTTAGATTTGATTTACATGAGCTTTGCACTTGGTGATCAGGAACCATTCCTCACTGCAAGGAGCAACTGTCCAATTAAAAACCTTAGCATGTTCATAATTTGTAAGGAATATCAATGGCTGATCAAGTATTGTAAAGAGTAACCAGCAGGCTCTACAATTCCACATGTGCACAGGTGTTTCTCTTAGTTTAGATTTTGAACATTAATGGTGCAAAGCAACAACCTTGCTTGATCATATGTGAGTCCTGTGTAGGCACCCTGACTATTAGCATTTATTTTCAGGGAACTGCCCAAATTTTGTTTCAACACTCAGTTTTGCTCTGTGTCCTTTGCAGGGAAATGGAATCCTTTTCAGTTTCCCTGTCTCCATTTTTTTTTTGTGTGTGTGTTTAAGACCAGCTGTGTCTCAGTGATCATGGCAGTCAAGAGCAATAGTCCAGTTGTAGAATAGTGAGGGACAGGAACTGGTGATTGTTTCCTTCATGCAAATCTGCTTGCTTTTTGCATTGTTATTCATCATAATAGTCTTCAGCAACTTGGCTGTGAATTTTTAATAGCTGACTGCAGAATGTGAAACAGAAGCATCTCTTGGGTCAGGAGTTTTGCCCATTGTAGCATCATAATGTAATCCTATTTGAACTGTGGATTTGGAGATTTGTGGATTTCAATGCAAAGACACATTATATAAAAGGTGGAAACGGAGTCTTTGCACTTTAAATGGAAAAGGAGATCTCTGTTGTAAGAATAGGTGTAAACAATTATGCTGGGACTTGAATGCTGAGTGGGTAGAGCAACCTCAATTCCTAAGAAATGTGGTTAAAGTTCATCCCTGTGCTTTGGGTTTCTTTGAACCAGACTGGCTAGGCTTTGGGCAGATTTTGAGACATCTGACTCAGTCCAAGGTGCAGTAAATTCTGTCTTTACTCCTCAGACCTGTCTACAGAGATAACTCTATAGTTCCAGGTAATTGATGTGAGGTGAAAAAGAGCAAATTGGTTAATCCGTAAACCAGTACTGAAGATATGAAAGTATTTTGTGCAATATGTAGTGAAACAACTGTAGTTTGCATAGCCTTTTTTTTGTGCCTCGAATCTTTGCAGATCTCTCTGAAATAAATTTTCCAAACACTGACATTCCGTTCCATGGGAGGAGACAGCACTTTGGCTAAAATGGAAAAATACTGTCGTTGAGTTGGCTGGTTAGCTATTCAATTAATATAATCTTTAGCACTCAATGACATAAATCACAAGCTTGGTTGTCAAGACACACTGAAAATTCCATGGATTTCAAGTGTTATCTGAGTGGCAGGTATAATTTCTTATTGTCATATGAATATAGTACTTGAATACCTGTGGTCTGAAAGTTATGTAGAAAATAATTCCTACTTATTGTGGAAAATGAGAAAAAATGCACATATAAAAACAAAATCTGTGGAGGAAAAAGGATATTTCTAATGGTATTTTTCTCCAGGTATCATATAAAAATACATTATAAAATAATACTTTACTTATAATAACATATAATACATACATCACAGAAATATATACTGTAATAAATTATTCTCTGATATTCATTATTTCATGGTATTGAACATACTGCTGACTGTGTTTGCAGGATATGTAGATGTATAGCAATATATGCTTGTGTGTTTTGACCTGACTAAAGTAATGAGGAAAGATTTTGCCTTCTGCAGAATTATTGAATTTCTTCAATGTGTTGTACATGAAAATCTTCCTTAATATCGGTATAGAAAGAGGTGTGGACCTGCCTAAATGAGCCAAACCTTCCTTCATCGGGTGGTTTGTTCAAATGTGTCGCTGGAGGATTTTGTCACGGTTGCTGACTCTGGGATATAGTGGGTACTTAAGCCACAAGTAAACATTACAGCTTTACCTAAAGGATAGCCATGAATAGCAGATTTTGTCACGGTTGCTGACTCTCTATATAGTGGGTAGTTAAGCCACAAGTAAACATTACAGCTTTACCTAAAGGATAGCCATGAATAGCCATTAGTTTCACAGGAAGGGAGGAAATTATCCTTTTCCTGATTGTCAGGTAGTTAAACGCGGTCTTCCCAGGGTGGATTTCAGTCGATGAGGTATTCAAACAGTGAGGACAAAGGAACAGTGAAGAATTACATTTCTAAAAAAAGACCTAACTGTAAACAGCAGTAAGTAGTTACTTTCTTGTGTTGTTCTGCCTAAATTAACCCTGAGAAAAACTAAATATCTTTTGTTTGATCTAATTTGCAAATTCGTGGTTTGTACAATTTAACTGAATTAAGGAGCATTGATGGGATGTTGATTAGTGCTGAGATTATCGGCACACACTAATAGGTAACTTGATAAGATCCAGTGGTCCCAGCAGTGGGTATAATTGTCAGAACTATCAGGCAATTTTAGGCAATCCAGATAAATTAAAAATTACTTTGGTTTTTTCGTTGTTTTTTTTTTTTTTTAATTGCTTTGTAATTTGTGCTTTGGTTAATACTAGTAAAGCGTTTCTGGAAGTTTTTCCCCTGTATATTTTTTTCCATATATCCTGTGCTTTTGTTTTGTTTTATAGGGTTAAAAAAAGCCCAAAGAATCAGAAATGCTTTTAAAAATAACTTGCTTTTCAATAGACCCACTTCATTCGCTGCTGGATGACCCACTGTCTGTTATCTGTATGTAAATCCACTCCTTTGTTTTTCCATCAGGTAAAAAGTAGAATTTCCCTGCTTTGCAAGATCCAGGTGCACTGTATGCTCATGAATGCACGTTCCTCTTCAGAGCTCTCTGGCATATTGGCTTTGATCACTTACCCAGTTGAAAAAGCACAAATAAAACGGCAAAATACAAATATAACTTCCAAATAGAGAGAGGAGACATGAAGGAAGACATGAAAGTAAACAAGGTATTGTTTTTTATTCACTAATTTTCTTCCAAGCATGTAACTTTCACAAAATTATCTGCAAAGATCACACTCAAATGATGTCAGTGGTTAATGGGTTGTAAAAAAGTGTATATTAAAAAGCCATATAATTTGTGACTCACCATTCCAGTTTCACTGTGTCTGAGCACAGAAAGAACTAAAACAATGAAAGATTTAGAACCTAAGCTTACATTCTTTAGGGGTTTAAGATTTCCACTGTGGTTAATTGAAGCTATATATGACTAAAATGCTGCAGTTAGATCTAAAGAGAAAACAAGCAAAACTGAACCCTTTCTGATTTAATGCAATTTTGTCTGTAAAAATCTGTTTTGTTTTTTTTTTTTTTCTCCCAGGTATGTTACTATGCTGGTTATACTGTGCAAGTTGGGTAATTGCTCATCAATCAAAAGTCCTTTTCAATAGAAAAGGAGAAAATGTCAGTAGGACAGAGAGGTAGAAAATTATTTTAAATGCAGTAATCTGCTATTCTTGGGGAAAAAAATCTAATTTCCTATGAAATTAGGAATTCATTCATCCATTCATTCTATCTTCCTCTGCAATGTGACTTCTGGGCCCTTAGTGTTTGGTATTTCCTATTTGGTGCAGCGGTAAGGAAGGGTGAGGAAAATTGCTACGTGGGGTTTAATCCTCCCTTGATTCTGAAGGATGGAAGAGCTGAGGTATCAACACCAGTATATGTTACAGTAATCACAAACTGGTTTTTAATTTATAGTGAGGGGAATAATGCCTTAGGGACAATCCTTCACTACCCCAAACTGCAAGAATCTTTTGCACTTTCCAGAATGCTCCCTTCACCGAGAAGGTGAAGAGCATTTGGAAAATTGTGACTGTTTGCTGGGGGTTTTATCTTTTTTGTGGGTCATGTCTGGGGGTATCAACCTCTTAATTTCCTCTTCTGTCCTGCTGAAATAGTACTGAGCAAACCTTTGAATTAACTGCCTTACAATAATTAGATTTGGCAAAATATCTAGAGACACACTCATGTGCCATTACAGGTGAAAAAACCCTCAGCAGATCTGCAGTTGAAGGGTGCCTCTATTTACCCTATCCCAGTATTTACAAAATAAGATAATTATGGTTAAAAGAGCTTTTATTAGTGAAGATTCGCAAATCAGTGACTAGAGAAAATAGTAAATCTTTAACATACAAGAAATAAACAAATGAGGTGCTTTCCTCAGGCAACCCCCACTGTCCCAATATATTCCCAGGAATCCTGCTCTCCTGTCCTTTCCTTATGGTCCAGGAGCTCTGGGCATAATCCCCATCCTCCTTTCATGGAATTAGAGGCTTTCCCACTCATGTACATGTAAAACCTTAATATACATGTATAATTTTCAGTGTTTAAAGTTATAATGGCAGAACAAGAAGAAAGGAGGAGGAAAGACAAAGAAGACTAGTTTTGCTAGAAGTAGTTCTTGGTTCCTGTTAAAGCAATCTGTGGTCTGTGAACCTAAAGAGAGTTGCTTAAGAGCTGATAGCCTTGTTAATGCTGAAATCCCAGTTTAGCTGATCTCTGTCATGGAGGAAAGACAAATAAGACTAGTTTTGCTAGAAGTAGTTTTTGGTTCCTGTTAAAGCAATCTGTGAACCTAAAGAGAGTTGCTTAAGAGCTGATAGCCTTGTTAATGCTGAAATCCCAGTTTAGCTGATCTCACTAAGCATTTTACCCTTCCGTGGGTTTTTGGTCTTGGTTTTTGGGTTGGTGGTTTTTGGGGTTTTTTTTGGATGCTTGGTCGGTTTGTTGGAGATTTTTCTTTCTAACTTTTCCTGGAATCAATAGATATGCTATCTGGAAAATTTGGCCTTTACTAGATTAAATCAGTGTTGAACATCTTACATATTTTGCATTAGTGACAATGGAGTACCACTATTAGATTATTGTTTGCACTGGCAGGGTAGACTGGCAGATGCTTAGCTGATTTAAAATGCTATGGTTAGTGTGGTAACATCAGAGTCAGGTAAGCTGTGGTAGGTAGATACTAAGGGAATAATATTTCCATTTTACTGACTGAGAAATTGAACAACATGGAGATCATGAGGCCTGGCCACAAAACCTCATCAGGCTTTTTACAGAACTGGGAGTCAGGCCCAGTCACCTAAAATCCAGTTCAAATTTCTGGCCATCCAGTGTTACACTGACAGAGTCACTAATTAGTGTTTTGAAGATCTTACTTCTCTCTTACAAACAAAAGGAGATTAATCTTCTAATCCTAAATATCGAATGAATGTATCACACTGTACAGTTACAAAATGATGCTTTCAGTGTGACTTTTTAAACATCTTTCAGCTCATTCAACATTATTTTCTATAAACCAGAGTGCTTACAAAGGAATACTGTTCAACCTCTTCTCTGCAGAACAAAAAGCAGCCCACAACTGTAAGGTCTCTTTCCATTCATCAGCCACCACATCTGTTGCTTGCTTGGACACTGACCAAAATGATTCATTCAAATGTCTAACATTTATTTTTGGTGAAATACTGGGATTATACAGCGTGGCAATATTTCAAAAATGGGTCTAGAAAACCAAGGGAAGTTGGAAACAACTTCCTCAGCTGAAAACAAACACGGCGTTATATCATTCTGCAGCTTTATTAGAGGGAAGGCAGTGGCCAAGTGAAGCAGCTGGAATCACACTGAAGTGACTCTGAACTCTGCAGATCATTTCATTCTTCCTTCTGCTACAGAGCTCAGATCCCTGATTTACAGTGCCTTTTGTTTCAAAGAACTAAGCAAGGTAGGTCAAACTCTCTTATATTTAAGATCTTTCTCTCCCTTCCCTTCTAAATAGTGAGTCTACAGCTGCAACAACACTTGCAGGCAAATGTTGTAAGGTGGAATAGCATATAACGGCTAAAAGAGCTTCTTGGAAGAAAGAATGTGATACTCATTTACTTCAAAGGTTACTTTGAACCACCCCAGCACCAAGAAAAGGTATGAAAATGTGTGTGAATTTAATTTTTAATTACTTTTGAATATGTTAATACACACTCCGAGGAGTTTTACCCTCTCAGCAAATGGTGAGTGACCCTGACTTAAATCTCTCTCTCCCCTCTGTGTTCCCTAGTGTGTTGGATTTAGTTTTTTTTATTTGCTCAGGGATAGTGTGTCTTCTATAGCTATAGCAATTTCCAGTATAATTAGTTAAAAATACATCAGTTCTGATCTGGACAGATTCTAGAACAGAAACTGGAAATAATTTCTACTTGAATAACAGATTAACAGAATACTTCTGAAGAATTGCAGTTCTGCAGAATTAAATAAGGTTTCTGTGACCTCAGCTGGAAAGTGTGTGTGTTTTCCCTAACCATTGTGGAATAAGGTAGGATGTGGATCTAGGTTTCAGTAAGTGTATTGGAAGTGACAATAAGATTTGAAGCCTTGTGTGCTACCACACAATGAGACAGGAATAAATTCCACCTGCTATTCACACTTAGTGATAACAGTGTCATTGTCACCTATTGCCTTTCTAGATGTGATCTTGCAAGCCAAACAATATCCCAGATTTGTTTTTGTGGACTTGGAAAACATGGATACACTGAACATTGTCTGTGAATTAAAACACATTTGATTTCTACGTGAATAAAATAATATTACTGAATAATATAAAAAGCTTATTAATTCATAGCTAAGGAGAAGAGAGTGACTGAGAGTACCAGAGTATGTCAAGGTAAAGTAGTTTGTCAGAGGACATTTGTAGAAACTGATTTCAGGATTAACTTACTTATGATAGGATAGCTTACTTTCACTACCATAGTGCTATTGTTCTGCCTCAGAACTGGGAAATGCAAATATTTTTATAACCCAATTTAATTTTGTTTGATGTGACTGAAACTTCTGGCCAAATTTAAAGCATTATCAGCATCTTATGCCAGACAGACAGGATAGAGGTTCTATCAACTTTACTTCAGTCCTAGGGATTTTTTTATATGCTGTAAGTGAGTCCACTTCTCTTGAACTGAGAATCTCTTTGATTGTGGCACAGTGGAAGTTATTTGACTCTGGAGAATGAATTTATGGTTTGGATTCTCTAATTGCCTTTGTGGAAAAGTCAGGGAAGTACTGTCTAAGGATTCCTAGTTAGGACCTGATTACAGATTTTTACTGCATGGGTGAGAGCAGAGGAAAAATATTGATCAAAATAAAGCAATTTCTATGTCCTGTGCATTATACATTCTTTCTTTTCATTTTAAGAATTTCTTTTTCTGCTAACAACCAAATGAGCAACTTCTGAAATGCTTCAATTTTTTGTTTATTTTTTTATCATTTATATTGATAAATTGATTCAAGAGGAAAACTTAGATCTGTTTCCTAATAAAGCTAGTTGCATTAAAGAATTTTATTCTCTTTGTGTTTTTAACAGACACTTGAAGTTTTTGATCTGCTATTCGATATTCATTTTGAATTAATAACTCTGTTATTCCAAGCACTAAGCAGCAGCCAGGTTTCCAGGGGATTGTAATCCTTTGAATGGTCTTATTATTTGCTTATTTATTTATTTTGTCTTATGGAACGTGCCAGCAGTTCAGCTGTCTCTCTTACTGTGGTGGCTGCTTGTCTGGCTAATTTGCAGTCATTATTTCTGATAATGGTTTAATTTGTGTTCATTCAGTCTGAAGCTAGCAATTTCACCACAGTGCTGGGCTCTGTTGTGGCTGGCTTTGCACAAGAGAGCTGACTGTGAGGAGCAGTTCCTTGTGGTCTCTTAGCAGAAGAAAGGGGCTGCTGTGACTGGGGTAGGCAGTGTCCAAAAGACATTGCTCCTAGAGGGGAGATGCCATTATGTGGACATGAGCTCTCTCACAATTGCTTTTACTTTTACCGTGTGCTTGGGGCTCCTGGGACTAAAAGAAAAAGTTATGTGTCCTTCCTCAAAGGCAGCATATAGTATTTCCAGGAAAGCTCAGCTACTTCTGTACTCTTTCTATCTTCAGTATGTTTCAGGGGTTGGGGGCCTTAAAGCAGGAGCAAAAATCCACATATTAGTCCATGGTTGCTTTTTTCCAAAAGGAATTCCTGCTGGCTTGTTGGTCCTACTTCTCTTCCCCTGTCCCTTTCTGATACTTCTTGAAGGATGTATTTCAAGAATCAAAAGGCACAAGTATGAAGAACCAGAATATTTTCCCTCTATCCACTGAAGATATTTGCCTCTTTATTCTTTTGGCAAGTTATTCTGCTCCCAACTTTACCTTCAAATTTACTGTTTGGCTTAGGGCAAGATATGCCTCTTCCTTTCCCTACTCTTGTATGTGTTTATTCTGTTTAATTATAAACAAAGCAGGAACTGTCTTTCATTACTTGCTATAGTGCCTAGATCCTGCGAGGCTTTGATCTCCAGGACTAGGACCTTTGGGTACTTTCCCAACATAAAATACTTGCTTCTTTCAGCAAGTGTGAGCCTGGCACATGAGCTTTATTCCCTTGTGAGGCCTTTTAGAGCAGACAGAGAAAGTGATGTGTAGTAAGTCCTGTACAGTCAATGTAATGCCACTTCCTACACTCCCATCTCTTCTTTCTAGTGATGCCCTTTTAATGAGTTTCAGCCCCACATCACTTTCATGAGCTATTTTGGAGATGTTAAGAACCATTGCCCATTTAAGAAACCCAAGCACTGTTAACTGAGGGTGTTGTACCATATCTGGCAGAGTCAAGTGAGAAGTGATTTGTAAAGGTAATATGGGAAGCCTGTAAAACCAGTATTTCCAAGCTCCTAATTTAACACTTTAATCACAGGTGCCATCTATTCCTAACAGTGCTTGGAATTATTCCCAATACCGTGTTAGGGAAATGGATAAATATCCAGTCCTCCCAAAACTGTGTTTAACAATGTGAATTTTTCAGTTTTGCAGGAATAAAGCCAGTACTTACTATAGACTTGATCTTAAAGTAAAAAAAAAAAAAAAAAAATTGGCTTTGTGTGAGTAGGAAAATTAGAATAACACTGATACAAGAGTAGACACCCTTAATCTACTGTATGCAATGACCCTAGTATATTAACTGTGAGGACATAATAAAGTATGTTATCCAAAACATTCCAGCTGATAAGATATGTACTACCAGTATTTTGGAACTGGATGTTCTGATATACCCATGCAAAAGTATGTGTCAAGAATAATACAAGCATAGAAATATTACATTTATGCTAGAAGAAACTGCTGAGGGGTAGAATAAACCTAGGAAAATAGAGATTAATTTAGAGGGCAGTACACAACCAAGCATACTGTAAAAAAAGACTAGGAAATTAATCTGTGAAGTTTAATAGGACATCAGAAGGCATAGCAGAGGAATAAGTTGTGGTTCTCTGAGTTATTTTTTAACTCTTCTAGTTAAAAGGACTGCAAATATAGCAGATTGTAACCTATTTTTTATCTGCTATTCAATAGATATTTTGTATCTTGCTGGAGGGAATGTTACTTTGGATTTTTTTCTGTAATGACCTGTTGTTACCTGCATTACCTTTTGAATAGCTGTTGTCTAACATATGTTTAATTGGCTTAATTAGTCAACTGCAGAAAAAAAAATCTCTGCATTTACTCTGTATCCTCTACTCTCACTTTACTATTTTTTGTTTGGAGGAGTTGTGGTTAAAGCATGTGTTTGTTGAAACAGTACAAGCATTTAAAAAACATGCTCGGAGCTGCATGATCATGTAATGATCACATGAATGCTAGTCAAAATATTCTTTCATCACAAATACGTGAAACAGTTGCAAAGTAAAAATTCCAAGTGTTTTTTGCATGAAAACCTTAAAAAGCCATAATTAATTAGAAATGCAAGCATTAATTATCCCATCAGCCCAGTCACTGGAAAGCTGAAGCACTTACATTTTTTAAATCAGATATCTCTGTTGCTCTAGGTATGTAGTTGTTATGGTGGCTTATAGCCAAAGAAAATCCTGCTGGCATTTGAGGAGGAATAGAAAACACATGAAGCTTCCACGGAACAACACTTGATCGTGTGTTAGCTCAGAGCCAGTAGGATTCATGGTGTACCTGCTGGCTCTGAGGTGTGTCCTGGGACTGCTGAGACACAGCAGTGGGGATGGCAAGCAAAGGGTGCAAATCCAGGCTGCTTTTCTCTTCCTTGTGAGAAAACAGACCAGGAGCAGCAAGGGCTGCCCAGGTAAGTGCTGCCTTCCTCCACCTCAATGAGCATGATGGCACAGAAGGGGCCTCCCTTCAGGAAGGAAAAGGTCTCCCAGAGGTGAAGCTGTGGTTCTTCAGCATGAGAGAAGGGACAGTACTAGGTTTGAGAAAGGAGGATAGGGCTGTGGTTGAGCCACTAGGCAGGGACTCTAGATTTAGCACTTGGTTTGATCAGAGACTTCCTGTGGGTCATTCTCAGCATTCTACAGTAAACCAGACTGATGATACTTCTCACTTGAGCCTCACTTCAGTAAGGGCTGTGAATACTGAAGCATTATGACTGGTTATGTAAATACTTTGGCAGTGCTGGCACACACAATACATCAGGCAATTTTAAAATCTCAAGTGTCACTGTCTAGCTAAATGTCTATTTTTTTTGTAAGAATATTAATTTTTTTTCTCTAAAAAATTGTTTCACAGATATGACCAGTCATTTTCCTGACGCTGATGTATGATTTTTATGGTTACACGGTTTGCAGTGGCTACAGCAACTCCAACCAAAGAAATATTAAAAATTACATTCTTACTTTTGTCTTTATTAGCAGAAGAGAATAAGAGCAGAAACAAGTGCTGACTATGGAGTTATCAAATGCATATCCCCGTGCCCTCCCTTTCACCAATGCATATCCTGGGGACGTCTGGGTTTCTTTGTCATCTTTGGGAATGGAAGACTTGGTGCTTGGGATCACCTTGAAAATAAATCAGTTTCAATGATATGCAGTTGCTGGTTGCAGACATTTATCAGGTCTCTGATTGTGGAAATAGGGCACTGCTCAATTGTAGCCATTATCTGGAAGATATTTTATATTCAGGCCAGAACTACTGTGGTACTTTTCCTACTACAGCAGCCTTATTTAGATATGAAGTTGGATTTTCCATTTTTTGTTGAACATTTCTGTGTTGGCAAAACTGCTGGTCTGAAATTGTAGATTTACCAGTATTAACTGAGTCTGTGCTGTATGAGTTTGTTAATCCTGTAGCACTCACTTTGTGTGAAGTGTTATCAGGCTATTATCTGGTCAAAGGATTCAATACCACAGATGAGGTGGTGTGTTATGACTAACAGGGTTGTGTTTGGCCGTGCTTGAAGAAAGTTAGTTTTGGCCTAAGTTCTAGGACGTGTCTAGCTAGTACATTGCAAATACATTTCTAACACTGCTTTGCTGAGAGACATAATGGAGAATGATTGTTATTTGCATTCCTTCCTTATCTGCTAGAACAAATACATCTATATTGTGGCTCAAAAACATTTCCAGTCATATGTCATATCTGTTGTGACCCATTATTGAATTCAGGATGATACATGAAGTAACTAGATTAACATATATCTAATCACCATTAAAAGGATAGTCAAAAGACAGTTTTTTGTGTACGTGCCTGTGAAAGAGAAAACATAGACACAAGCCTTGATTCTGCTTTTGTGTATACCAGCTTAAAATGCTCCTCACCTTAAAATGCTCCTAGTGGCTTTGTCTGCAGGGCCAACTTTAGGCTTATTCTGTAGCATATCTGTGATTTGGTTTTGTAGTATGAGTGTATCAGGCACCTGCTATAGGAAAGTTTCTGCATAAAGGCAAGTCTTATCTTGGCTTTGTTCTTTTGAGGGAGAAATGTGAATCAATGACAGTCTGTAATTTCATCAGTATTCCTTGTGTGTTTTCAGATCTATCCTATGTCTTTGTAAAATGTTTGCCAGAAATACATGTGTGTACCTCTAATGAATTTGCTCAGCCTTCTGAGTTTTGAACTTTACAGATAAACTACAGGTGGATTTCATGTTTATGTTTTTGAAGCTGGATAAATTCAAAATTTGTCACCTCAAAAGTTCCAAGAAAAAACTGATGAATTCAATGCCTGGCTAAACTTGCTGCCACAATATGACAAGCAGGTTCTAAGTGACCTTTTGTGAAACCAGCTGTTCTCCAGCTTTTGACTCTTGCAAATGACAGAAGTTGAAGTGATGCAATCAAATAAGCTTTCCTTTAGCCACAGATAACACACATGGAATGTGATGTGCTCAGAGTTGTTCCAAAAGACATTGATAGAAGGGTTTGTGTAACGTCTTCCCTCTATGAACTGAACTGTTGAGACAGACAACCCTCCAAACCATAATTTTCTAGTAAGTCAGGACCCATTACTGTGACCTCTGAAACCAATATAGCTGGCTAAAGGCTCTAACACTGTTTGTCACACTGAAAAAATAGATCTGGGGACTACCACTCAAATATTTGTGTTAACTTTTAACTAACATGGACAATGAATAAACTCTGACCTTTCTGTAAAATTCAAAAGTAATGAGGACCAAATGTGAGAGAGAGAGGTTGTGTGGGCTGAGCTTGAATTTGTGGTAAAGACTGCCAGTGTAATTCAGTTAGTTCCTAACTTGTGTGATGCCCAGGGAACTTTGAACTCCCAGGAGGACTTTGCTTCTAGTGAAGTGGATGGAAATTGCAACTTTTTTGTTTGTTCTCTTCTATTTTAGACTGAAAGCCCAATGCAATTTAATTCCAAAGCTGTTGCACTGACCTCAGGGCTGAGGTGTGGAGGGGTCAAACAGGATGCTTGTGGCATAGCCATGAATAGGTTCCAAAGTACTGTCCCATGTCATAACTCTAAGGCCATTCTTAGTGTGACAAGAGCTGTTCTATTTTTAGGCAGATCCAATCATTTGTCCAAGTTGTCATTATGGTTTAGCTATAATAGTGGCAGAGGACACAAACTCTAGGTACTTTTAGTAGAAAGCTGCGAATATGTCAACTGAGATCCAAGTCTGTAATTCCCTGCTGAAAGTCAGAGAAAGACTGTTCGTGGAATACTTGGTGAAGTCTCTTCCCAGCAGTTCTGTGGCTTTATATTTTAGAAGTATTTCCTGATTATCTGTATTTCTTAGTAATTCTGCTTTCTCTCCTAAGATCTAAAAGTGCCAAGAGACATCCTGTCATTTAGAAATTAACTTCTGTTTTACAGAAGAGGACAGGAAATGAAACCTCCTGGTCAACTGTTTTCATAATTAAGCAAGTGAATCAAGGAGGCTCAGTTTTCAGAGCTGCTTGTGGCTCAACAAACAGGAATGGACTTGTCAAACAACTGCTGAGCGTACACTTTGCACAGGGTGTTTACTATTTAAAATAAAACTTTTAAAAAAGGACAGGATGAAATCTAAACTCGGTTATATTAATCCATATGCAATAGAACACTGTTCTGTAACCTGTGGCTGCTCCCAATGCTTATTGGCAGGCCCCTAACCACACTTTCCTGTTTATTGAAAAATGTTTTCCATGCACTGGCTCCCCAGACCGGCAGACACTGAGCCAGTGAACTCCACCAAGCCTCCCTTACCCTTTCTAGCAGTTGCCTTAAAGCCAAGCAGAAACTGCTGTCTGAAAGTATTGTTTTCTCTACTGAGCCTCAGTTTGCAAACACATTCATGAGAATTTGTCCAGCTTGGGAAAGCAAGCCATTTGTCAAAGATCATACAGGAAATTGGTGACAGAGTAAGGAATACAATTAGATTTCTTCACAAGACCTAGACTTGAACTGCAAGACACTTTTTACTCTGGAAATTTATTAATTTCAGAGTAATGTATTAAGAGATAATGTGTTTCAGGACCACAGAGAAACATCCCTGCTGAATTATGGTTAATGAAAACAATCTGTGTCCTCATTGATGTAATCCAGTGTGACTCCACTGACAATCACCTACTGCTTATCTTTTTCAGGACAGGGCTTTACACCATGAGTCCTGCTATAGAAGTCCTTCATATATCTCAATGTCACAAGTATAAGTTTCTGGGCTTTGCAAATGTAATTGGCAGTCTTTTCTGAGCCCTAGCCATAAAGTCTAATTTCAGCATCTGTGCACTGGAGCAGTGGTAAACAATGTTCCTTCTGCTTTTTTACTCCCACTGCTAAAGAAGACTCACTGCGTTGAAGACTAGAGTTAGAGAGGAGGAAAAATATAAGCCTGGAAAAATAATTGCATTCTAAAGGTGTGCTCTTTCATTGGAGTTTTAAACTACAGGAGGCTTGGGAAATATTTGGCATTTATTTGGGTATATGTTTTTTCTCCTGCGATACATCATCTTTAAAATGCTAAATATAAAATTAACATTGTTGGGCAGTAGGCAAATGTTTATCATTGTCATTGCAGCTTGAAATTTTTTTGTTTAGATGCATAAATTTGATTTGAAGGTACAGTTTTTTGTATAGGCAAACCCACTTAAAAATCCAGTTGTTAACCTGACTGCCCTCTGAAACTGTCCAAATCTAATGTTCCAGATGTTAATGGTACTGCTCCATGTTTATACTCTTCTCTCAGCAGCTGTTAAGCTGTTTGAAAAAATTACTCAGATGGGTGGTGGTGGTATTTAATGCAGAATCCACCCCCAAGGGGCATGTAATTACATAAATGCAGCCCAATAAGTATCATTCATCAGGACAGCAAACCAAATAACATTCTTTCAGCCTGATGTAAATCACAAATGCTATCATAGCCTCTTGACAGAACAGGCTGTGCTGACTCTTACTACATATTTTTTTAATCAAGAGATATAAAATTACACAACCTTTCTTTCCCTTCCCTGTCTACCCATCTACAAATGGGAAGTCTAATCCTGCTAATGCGTGTGCACATGCGCTGTGAGTAATCCTTTCAGACTGGGTGAATTACTTTTTGGAGGAAAGGTAAGTGCAGGAATACGAGCTTGCAGATGTGGTTGTGCAGGCAGTGTGCTCTGGAGACCCCTCTTGGGTTGTCCCTAGCATGCTGTAATTAATGGCATTACAGGAATGCAGGGCTGAGTTCCAGAAGCACGGGCTGAATTTTGGTTTAGGGATGGAGAGAGCACTCAGAAATTTAGCAATAAGATAAACTGTAGTACAGCTAATTGACTGCTCTCAGGCACAGGTCTTCAGTGCAGCTGAGTCCAGCCAAAATATTCAGCTGTAAATGATGACAGAGTTTCGCAGAATAATTGTTTTGATCATTGCAGAGACTTTTGTCTGACTGTGGCTACCTGTGATGTGTTGCAGCTTTGTTTGCACTGCAAACTAAACACTGTGAAATAATACTGTGAAATAACTTCTGACTGCTTTTCTTTCTGTTGTTCAAACTCTGTTTCCCGTCTGTTCTCCCATTAATTTCTTTCTTCCCCTCTGTTTTGGTTTATATTCCATTTTCCCTCCCCCTCACTTTCCCTCCTACCCACAGAATTTCTATGTGAAAAATCACGTTGTACTTGCAAGTTCCAGAAGCTTTTGTAAGAGAGGAAAACTGAGAAAATTCTGTAATTCTATCTTAAGAAAAAAAAAGGACACAGAACTATTTTCATTTATAGCTCTTACAATGTGTTTTTTATTCATGGGAAGCTTCACTTTCTTTCATCTATTACCTGTTTCTCAGCTCACTAGTGAAAGAACACCATAGTGTGTATTTTCCCTGCAATATGTTCTATACATTTCTTTCTCTACATTCTTTGCTGTATTAAGGAAATCCAAGATGTTAAATGGGCCTGAAAGTAATAATTTCTTGATACAAACACATACATGAAAGAGATGAATGAACTCATGAACTTTTAGTTGCTGGAGAAATCGCTGTCTGTCATGTTGTTAACTACAGTTTGAGGCAGGGTGGTGGGTGAAATTTTATAGAAGATGGTCCTGGCATTTTAAGTGATTTTTTTTTTCCTACATAGATGTCTAATGCTCTTCTGATTTTAGACAGATATAATCCATAAACCTTGCTTCACATAGGAACAGAGCAGTAAAGTACAAAACCTGACCAGAAAATAATAGCACAATCATACTTCAATAAAACTTTGTGTCTGGTCTCCTAGAAATCTATCAGTGATAGATTTAACACTGAGCTCAGCGCTGTCTGTTAAGAAATTAATGTAAGGAAAACACTTATTGAAGATTTCAAGTTCCATTTTGATTTGAACATTTCTTGAAATGCCTGTGACCAAACTTCTTCAGGAGTTTTGTGCAAGCAACTGACAGATAAAAGGTGACAGATTTGCCAAACTAAGGCAATGATTTTGGTTTATGATCAAAAACTTGAAAGAATTACAGTTTACTGTTTACAGTGCAGTAAAATATTTCTCCTTTGACCATTTCATTTCTTTTCTTCCCCAGAAAGCCACTCTGCAACATGACATTTGAAGATTTTGAGAACTACTCTTATTTCTACGATCTGTCTGAGGAAGATGAGTCACCCCAGTCCTCCCTCAGCATTGCCCATATTATTTCCCTTTTCTTTTACAGTGTGGCATTTCTGCTGGGAGTGCCAGGTAATGCCATTGTCATCTGGTTTATGGGCTTTAAGTGGGATAAATCTGTTTCCACACTCTGGTTCCTGAATCTGGCCATTGCAGATTTCATTTTTGTTCTCTTCCTGCCCCTCTATATTACATACGTGGCAATGGGCTTCCACTGGCCTTTTGGGAAGTGGCTCTGCAAAATGAACTCATTCATTGCACTACTTAATATGTTTGCCAGTGTTTTCTTCCTGACATTCATCAGCCTTGACCGCTACATCCGCCTGGTCCACCCCGTCTTTTCCTACAAATACAGGACTGTAAAGAACACCCTCCTTCTGAGTGGGGTCATTTGGATGTCGGCTGCAATTATTGGTGGCCCTGCCTTATACTTTAGAGACACAGCTACAGTTCTCAACAATGTCACCATTTGCTACAACAACTTCCATGTGCATGACAAGGAACTTATTTTGCTGACACATCACATTCTCATTTGGGTGAGGCTTGCATTTGGTTACCTCTTTCCTCTAGTGACCATGGTTATTTGCTACTCACTGCTGATTGTCAAAGTGAAGAAGAGAACTGTATTGACTTCTAGCAGGCTTTTCTGGACCATCACTGCTGTAGTTGTAGCTTTTTTTGTCTGCTGGACACCGTATCATATATTCAGCATTGTGGAGCTGTCTGCTCACCATGATGAGAACCTGCATGACTTACTGCAGGATGGCATTCCCCTCTCCACTGGCCTTGGTTTCATCAACAGTTGTCTCAACCCAATCCTCTACGTTCTGATTAGCAAGAAGTTCCAAGCCCAGGTGAGGAGCACGGTGTCGGAGGTGCTGAAGCTGGCCCTGTGGGAGGTGAGCCGCTCGGGCACGGTCAGCGAGCAGCTCTGGAGCTCGGACAACGCGCCCGCGCGCTGCTGCGAAACTGCCCACTAACTGCTCCTGCCAGCAGCTCTCCACAGGAGCTGACAGGAGATTTGCAGCTGTTCTTCACTGCACATGTGCCAGTCACATGTGCGTCTTTGCATTGACAGTTTTCTGTAAACAGCTGGCTAAATTGCACTCGCTGCTTTAATGGAAAGGTTTTTAAGGGACACGTGGTTTGGATGTGTGCCCTTGCAATGCACATACAGCCTGAACTGAAAGTTATCAGCATAGGTGGAATTACTCTAACTGGGCTTTTGCTGTGGTCCTGTTGGTTTGCTGTGGTTCCATACCTCATTGATATCGAAAGAACACAAAATAAAAGTATTCCTCCTTGCCATTGCTGGTACAACTCCTAATGGAGGCATTCTCATCCAAGAGGCTGTGGCTATACATCTCTGGGTCATGAGTCTCCTGATTGCCTGCTACTGCCCCAAGGAGGAATCCCCTGGCTACATCCCACCTAAATGAAGCTATCAGTAGCTCCACTCTGCACCTGGAGAAGAATCCCAAGATGGAGAACACTGAATTGCTGCCTTCTATTGTCAAAAAAGAAAAATATGGGGAAAAAAACCCTGTCTTCTCCAGTGCTCTTTATCTTATACTCAAAACTAAGACAGGAGACCCTGTGTTTTGGGTCACTTTACTGTATTTTTAGCACCAGTTGGGTGCAAAATACTGAGCTGATGTTTCATGGAGGTATTTGGCTTATTTGAAATGTGCAAAGAATTAGTGAAAATATTTCTTACAGCTTCTGTGCCACACTTCTTTTTCTATGTTTAAAATTTTAGTCCTACAGAGGTTTAGTCCTACAAACAACCATTGATTGTTCTTTATTACTCTTTCAAGCAAAGGTAAAGAAATAATATAACATTTTGTTTGCCTTAATGTTAAGCTTAAAAAATGGGTGGAGTGAATTCATCAGTATTCTGTTACAAGTCTGTAGCCAAATTCGGACTTATTTTCCAAATAAGAGGCAAGACAGTTCATCCAGGAAATGGAGTCCACTCCCATAAGAAAGATGAAGCAGTCCCAGTTATGCTGTATTCTGTTCCAACATGTTGCTTGCTGCAGAATCATACATGCACCAATGCAAATATATATACATGTTATGTGGTGCGAACCAATTTCTGATGCAATACCACTTAATTAAACAGTTGAATGTGGGACAAAACTCTACTGAAAGCAAAAGCACAGAGCTTTGGATAAATTTGAACTGTTTTTTGCTAGTTATTGGCCTAGGTGTAGAGAATAAAACTGCCTTTCAGATAATTTACCTAGTTTATATGGCCTGCCAACACAGTAGCATTTATGCTATAATTGAGGCCTTATATGTAAATAGATTTGCTTTTGTATAAAAAAAATATATATGCATGATCACATCCAGTATTGGTAACTGCACAATAGAAACAGCCTGACTATGGTGTGTAACTATTTCTTTGGGCTCTGGTTCCAGAGTCTGAGAGTCAGGCAGGATCAGTGGAATTTCAGTGTATTCCCCTTTGGGTTGAAAAGCTGGTAAGCAGCATTCTTCCTTTGAGTCATTTGCTGCCTGGTACATAGTTGCTCATCATAATATTTTGGCACCATGCTGCTATATGTGCCTAAATCAAACATTTTGCAGTTTTTCTTCACATGTTCCCTGACATCTTTCTAAGAATGATGTACTCTCCTGGCTGTGGTCCAAGTGAAGTAATAAAATTTTCTTCTTTCCAAAGATTATGTTCATTTACTTTTCTTAGCAGCAATGTGTGGCGACTGGTTTTTCTTATAACAGCTCCTTCCCATGATTTTGGAAGGTGAAATCAAGCCCTGGCCCTTTCTACTATGGGATTTAAGGTTCATGTCAGCTTTCTTCAGCTGTGTGCACTCACATGTTCCTGTGTACAGCACAGAGGCTGATTTTCAAATGGGGGAGCATATATTTCCCATCCTGCGTAAAGGATCAGAAAGTGTGGCCTGAAGTAGACAGGGGGAAGACAGAGGATAGAATTTAGAATTGAAAAAAGCCAAAATCAGCCTTGATCTATGGCATTAGGTGGATTAATAATTGTGCAATGTAACTGCTACTGTTCACACCAAGATCAGTTACAGAATTATCTAAATCATTTCTTCAAGAGTAATGCAAGATATCTAAACAAAACAGATAATGCTCTAAGTTTCTGTTTCCAAAGAGTCTCCAAAACAATGCCAACAATTCTATGCTGCTTGGACTGAGGAACACTCATTCGACTCACCACAATGGAAAAATGGCCAGAAAAAGGAAAGGAACCTGTGTCATCGTGCAAAGAGATACTACAGAAATAGCTATTGACACGTTTCATAATGGACAGGTTCTAGTTACTTTCTCTAGTTTGTGTTTCTGAAGGTTTTTATGTAGATTAGTTTTGTTCAAACTGTTTTCCCAGTATTCCAGTATAGGACATATTGAAGTTAATGGAATTTTCTCCTGATCCCTCTGTTATGGGTGCACTAGGGACACTTACCTCATTTATTCCAGGGTGCTGGTTTTTCACAGGCACAATGACACAGTAATATGCCAGCACATACCCAAACACCACCTAAAAACACCTAACACAAATATGTGTGGATTGAGCAAAATAATCTTGCCCACATACCTACCTATTTTTTCACTGTGCACCCTAGGGTTTTTTTGTTTCTTTTGTTTCTGTGCAAATTTCTTTTTAATATCAGGATTAAAAAAAACCAAAAAACCCTGCCAAAACTCAACACACATAAGAAATCTCAAGAACCAAAGAGTTTCTATACTAAGCATAAATGTAACACACGAAAATCCAGTCTGGCAGGTCACATGGATGACTCAGTGCTGCATTTTAACAAAGTTACCATCTATAAGTCAAACCTTTTTATCCACTTTGGGCTTTAATTTGAAAGCGAAGGAAAGAGTATCAAGGTAAGCAGCACATTGAATGGGAGGTCAGAGAAAGTGATGGTCAAGATAATAAAACCTGTACTTTTGAGGCAGAATTTTTAATAACTTGCTTGCCTGATATGGTGCTTGGCAATTTCTTACTTCTAACAGCACCATGACAAAATTGGTAAAACTAAGCTACATGATTCAGCAGAAGCAACAGCTAGAGAATTGCCACAAAAAGGGTACTGTTTAGGAATCAGATTTATGGAAGGTGGCAAGTGAGCCTGTAACAATACTCACTTTCAGATCTTGAACCAGGCTTTAAGCCTCTTGCAGACAGATTTTTTTCTGAGACAAATTACAAACAAAGCACTTACATAATCTGAAGTTGGCAGACCTTTAAACACGGAGAAAGAGGACCTGCTGTGCCAGATAACCACACAGATGCTCTGTGAAAAAAACAACCAACAAAAAGAGTTACTTAAGATGCAGCTGTCAGACTCTGACAGTGGGCATCTTCATCTCCCAGTGACCAATGAGGCACATGAAAGGATTCCATTTCATGGTTGCAATAAATCCTTCCAGTCCAATGTAAGGCATAAAATTATGAATTTGTTTAGAAGCTTCATAACTTTGACAGCTTCTACATTTGTATCATTCCTATAGACAGTTTTTGGGATTTATTCCTGCTGGTTCTTCAATCGCTAAAAGAAATGTCAAAATCAATCTAGAAACCAATCTGGAGCTGAGTAAACAGCTCCAACTGCTGTTAATTTCACTACTTGTTATATCCTTTAACGCGTTTGCATTGCCAGCTGTTAGCTTCAGTCACGAGCACACGTTTGTGGGGTGGGTCAGAGCCTGCAGCCCGTGCACAGCTCCCGTTCCACGCCCGGGCACCGCCGGGCTCGCAGCGCCCCCGGGAGGCAGCGGCCCCTCCGCAGCAGCGCTCGCTGTGTCAGCACACAAAACTCCACGTAATTCCTTTGCAAATGTTTCCCAGCCTCAGAGGGAAAAAAAAAAAAAGGTCCAAGTGGTAGAACAGGTGAGAAGGCACCAGGGTAGTCTCAGGCCTTATCTCCAGAGCACTGCAAGTCACTTTGAACTTAATCTCCCTCTCTCACTGGAGTTTTAGCTGTCAGAGGCTGTGGTGTATTTGGTTAGTCACCACCCTTACTAAACAAAAGGAATTTATACTGTTTACCCACTAAAACACGCACTTTAACTGAGCCCTGCTCCTTTCCCTTAAAACCGTCCCTCCCAGAGGAATTCCAGACATTTCCAAAGAAGCAATTTCCTCCACAGATGGAGGAAAGAGCATTTCAGTATTTTAAAGCCATGGTAATGTTAACTCTGAAGTGATGCTCTGCTCATGCTCCTGGGTACTAATGAGGTGTCAGAGCAACCTTGAAATTCCGTTTCAGCTTCTACTTTACCCATTAAGAAAACCTTACATGTGTGAGCTGGATTACTCTGAGATTCTGAAACAAGCACAGACACTGCACATTTTTTGCAACAACATTTATTCTAGGTATATCAAGACTTAAATCTTATTGAAAGCAGCTACATCCATTGATTGTACATAATCTTCAAAAGCTGTTATTCTCTCTTCCAGCATATCCGTTCCAACTTTATCATCTTCAACAACACACTGGATCTGAAGCTTTTTGATACCATAGCCAACAGGTACTAGCTTGGCTGCAAAATAAAAAGAAGGCATTTAGTACTCCTTTATTGGTGGAAGCTCTTAAAAATACACATCTAAGAGTGAACTGACCAAAGCATATAAAAACAGCCTTTGGTCCACATTATGGACCACCTAATTAATAACCCACCATTCATTACAACTGATGGAAAAAGCTGATTTCTGTGGACCTCCACCCCTTCCCCAAACCAGTGATGTGGGTGGGTAAAGGCGTGTGTTTGCTGCACCAGGAATTATACAGGGAGATGCAGGAGAGCAGAGCTTAAGTCCTATAGCTTTTAAAACCTGTATATGAATCTTAACCAGCCAATGCACTAATACCCCTTTTCTGACCACACAAAGACACTGAAGTACTGCAGCTCCCCCATTACAGCCACCTACATTTCACAGATCAGCAGTGCCCGCAAGTCCCACTACTCATACACTACCCCAAGGGCCTGCAGTCCCCCTCTCCCTGCTCTGAAATGCCCCCATACTTACAAGACCCCCAGACCAAGCCATCTGCTTGAATGCTCCGAACACACTCCTCTAATTTGGCCATGTCTGTCTCATCATCCCAAGGCTTCACATCCAGCAAGATCGATGACTTGGCAACAACAGCTGGTTCTGGGGGAAGAAAATCACCATGAAAAGATAGGCATCTTCCAAAAACTCATGAATGTACTTGCAAACTGGTTTTACGAGAGCAACGTCTCCAATTTCAGGCACAAGAACCTGCTCACATTGCTGTGACAGGCCTCTGGAACCAAAGTGCATTTCTGAAGTACTGCAGCTGTGTACATCCCAGGGTTCAATATGCAGATGCATTATGCATACACAGATTTAATTAGACGACAGTGTTTGTTACATAGGAAGTCCTTCTCAGAACAGCTGAGAAGGAGCCTAATGCTGTGTAACAGTTTTATTTTCCACAGAGGGAATACTGCAACTGCTACAGTTCTGAACAGTTCCAGACCAGTAGCTGTGGAGTAACTTGTGCACTGCAGCAGTTTCTCTAAACTTTTATCTCATTTTATAGGTAGAAAGGCCAGTCTCTGGAAAGAACAAGCAGGAGTGTATGAACCAGAACAAAAAGCATGTTAACACTCCTATTTGCTATGGGAAGGCTGAGCTCACTGGCAGTTCAAGTGAAGCCAATTACTCCTGTCTCATTCCAGTCAAGCTGATCTATTATTACAGTTAATTAGTCGTTCTAGCCATCCTGTCCAAAGGCATGAAAATTCACCCAAGCATAATGATGAGAAAGCTCTTGGCACACATACTTTTGGACTTCTTTGATTCATACTGGGCCAGGCGCTCTTCCCTCAGTTTCTTTGCTTCTTCACTTTCCTGAAAGAGAAATTCCCAGTTACAGAAAAGCACCAAACCTCCACATCTCCAAAGCACTACTAAACTGACTGGCATCTACTCAGATAAAAACAAATCATCACACCTGTCAGCCGAAAGATGGTGATTTTTTGTTTTACTCATCATGTAACCAGTCAAAGTTGGGACAGTTCACCCCATTCCAGCCCATTATTTTCTAACTTTGGAGTTTTTACCTTCCAAGCTTTCCTATTCTGCAAAGAAGCTACACTTGAGAATTGCAATGCCAAAAATCTAAGTAACTTCAACTAGGTCAAGGTGAAAATCTGCATACATGTAGTTATTTCTAAAAAACAGTATTAACAAAAAAAGGTCACAAGTACCTCCTCATCATCAGATCCAAAAAGGTCGATGTCATCATCATCTTTGCTATCTGTGCCTGCACCTGTTGTGTCCTCAACATCAGCAGGACCATATTTTCCCAAAGCCTTCTTTACTCCTGGCAAGCTGAAAGAAAAATTGAGGTATTAGGAACCTCCTCAAACATCAATTTATCAATGCACATACAAATGAACTTATAATGTGCTAAAAAGAGTAAAAATACAATTCTGCTACTTGAAATCAGAACCTCATGAAAGCCATCCCCCAATATTCCTGACATGCCAGCTGAGTAATCTGTGAATATGGGATTTGCTGCAGCTCATCAAAGCTGGTATGATCCTGCCCAACTAAGTACATGGACAGGAAAAGCTTCCCAACTGGAATCCTTTATCTGCACTATATTCTGTCTAGGAGGAATTACCAACTTCTTGTTCATGCTTCTCTAGAAATACTTTCACTTTTTAAAAACCTAGTAAGTCACTGAACACATTATTGCATGGTAACTGCTATTTTCCTATGTTTCAGTTAATATTTTATCCTAAACCCTTGCTGTTAACAGGACAAGGGACCAGAACTCCCTGAATTTACCTTCTCTTGCTGCTCCTATAGTCCTGTTATCTTACAATAAGCTCATAATGGTATTGCTAATGTGAGCAGTTGTTGCTAAAGCCATAAAACTGCCTTTTGATTTCAGGAACCATAGGTAGCTTCCAGATACTTTGTGAAGCCACTTCAAAAACTCAGCTCCCTTTAGCATTACAAAAGCTTTAGAAACTTTTACTGGAGATTGAGCCACTCACTGGAAGTGTTTCCTCCAAAGAGGACCGAGGCTCAGAGGGAGCAGGGTAGCAGTACTGACCCTACCTGTGCTGTACCTTTTCAGAGGCCTGCAGTCTCCACGGATGTCAATACAGCACCTTTCATGAGCATATAAAACCACTAAAAGACAAAAGAGATACTATTTCCTTTCATATCGCCTTTTCTTTCCATGTCCTTCGGTACTGCAAATCTTTAATTTTGTCCTCCGTAATGACAAGAGGTTTGCTCTGCTTCAGGAACTGTTTGTGTTCCAACACCACAAAACGCCACGTGGTGCCAATGGAACTCAGTTTTGCTCAAATTCGAAGAAACGAATTTTGTAGGCTAATTCAGGTAGATATTGCAGCTTCGAGTTTTACCATACCTTGCCTTTTGCTTTTCATACGACTTAATGTGATTGTACCACCGGAGAGCATGGAACAACTCTGCAGGCGGAGGGGCAGCGATCGCTTCGAAGACTGCGATGTCAGCCTGCGAAGGGACGTACCTGCGGAGAAAAGCCACATTACCCCCTTTGCTCGGGCCACGCAGGAACACGTGCAGCGGCGGCCGGGGTGACCCGGGGCCCTCCCGCGTCCCCGCCAGGCCCGACTCACGCTCCCTGCACCCCCCCGCCGCCTCTCACCCCTCGATGTAGCTCTTGTCGGCCAGGAAGTCATTGAGGACGCGGAGGCCCGCGGCGGACTTCAGGTCCCCGAAGCCCATGGCGGCGGCGCGCGGCCCACACGCAGCGCCCGCCCCGACCGCCAGCGCCGCGGGAAAGGGCCTGGCCGCGCCTGCGCCGCCCTTTTATAGCGCCGGTATCCCTCCGCGGCGCTGCGCGCAGCTGTGTTCCTCCGCGGGAGCGAGCCGCGAGGTAGCTCCTCACGGGTTGACTGCTGCGGCGCAGGGCGGGCTGCGGACGGGACACCAACGGGGCGGGAAAGCCCCGAAGTAATAAGAGTGAGGCTGACTATAAACCCTAGGAAGGCTTGCGGCGCCACACGCGCTTTGTAACATTGTGCTGTCGCCACACCCCGCCCTGCTGGCAAAGCGGAAGTTGCCGGAGTTGAGCGAAGAAAGAGGCGGAAAGGGACGGAAACTGCCGAGGGAGGGCCGTGTGTGTGACGGTGGCCGAAAAGGCTGTGGGCTAGCGGCGGAAATTACGCGCGTCATCGTTCGCTTATAGCTTGCCGGAAATACCCGAAGCGGTTCTCTCCGGAGATTGCCGAGCGCGGACTGCCCTATACGGAGATTGCCGAAGACGGCTGCGGAGATAGCCGAAGGAGGCTGAGGTCAGCGGCGGAAAGGCCCGAGGCCGCCGCCGCGGAGGCCGAGGCGGAGCGCACCGTCCCGCGCCAGGTAACGGCGGCGCTCGGTGCGCGCCCTGCCGCCGCTCCGCCGCTCCCGGTGTCCTTGGCGGGCCGGACCCGGGCTGGGGGCCGGCCCGGGTACGGCGGCGCTGGGCCCGCCGCCGCCCGGCTGCGCCGTCCGGCCCGTGAGGGAGCGCGGCGGGAGCGGCGCTGCGCTGCCGGCGGAGAGGCCGCTCAGTGCCATCCCTGTGGGTGATGTGTAGATCGCTAAATGGTATCTCGCATTTAGCGGAGGTAACTCGCTGTCCCATAAGCGCACATATAGGCGGGCATACGTGCTGCTTTGCTGCTCGTGTAGAGGCTTTATTTTACTCTGCCGGTTTAAAACTCGCCGCAAACATTTGAACTGATAACAACAGTGCTGTTTTCTCTCTTACCCAAGCACCATGCTTCGACTGTTCGCTGTCCCCAGGACCCTAGCTGGGGTCACCCAGTCCTCCAGAGTATGTGGTAAGTGTCTGTAGTTTATATCTGGTCTCTGGTGATAAATATATGTGCAGTTGGTTTATTGAAGGGCACATAAGCATGCTCGTTTTGCAGGCTAAGGGATTCTGTGTTGCGCTGTTGGTAGAATTGGGATTCTGTCAGCACTCTATAAAGAAAATCAGGAGTGGGGGGCTGATGGTTACCATCTAGCAGTAGGTGAAAGTTGTTTTTGTTTTCTCTTTACATGTCCTTCAGGGCGTACAACTGCAACAGCAGCCAGCAACCAAATAGAGGTGTTTGTGGATGGCCGTCCTGTACTGGTGAACCCTGGAACCACTGTCCTGCAGGTGTGGGGAATGACATTGTCAATTTTCTGGGACTTCCCATCTCACTTCTTGATAGCATGTTCTGTTCCATACAGCAAAAAGCCACCTGCCTTTACATTGTTTCTTGCAATTCTTTAGGGGTATTTTAACTGACTATGATGCAATTTCAAGTGACAGAACTCCTTGGAGGAATTCAGTGTTTGAAAAACAAAAATATGCCATGGTTGCTTGAAAGAAGATGCATGCAGCATCAATCCCAGCTGCAAAACTTTATTCAATGCAATAACAGAGTTCAATAAATTCTGGTTGAACTTCTGTCTCTGAACACTACATTACCTTGTAGTCTTTCAGAACCTGAACATTTTGTATCTTATTACAGTGTGTCTTGGGTAAATGAGGGATTGTCCCCTTTTAGTTATTAGTTGTTAGGATTCAGGGTGCTTATCCTTAGCTGCTTTTATTATTCTTGGTGTGGGAAGAAGGGAAACCTGGATCTCCCAGCCTGTACTGAGCATTGTTACTTTTCAAGCTAAAATTTCAAGTAAAGATTTTTTAAGAAGCCATTAAATGAAGATGTGGTATAATGGGTTAGAACATTAAAATACACATTACAGTGGTATTTCTTCTGGCAGGCGTAGCTATAATGCTGTAGCATAGATCCTATTAGCTGTGGGGGTTTCATGCAGGAAAGGCTGTCTTCATCTGGCCTCTGGAAATCTGTTGGCTCTGTCCTCCTGTCTCCTCTTCTGTCATGTTGTCTTTGAGTTTGGGGTCTGTTGAAGTTGAAGATTGACTGCCTTTACACAGAGTATCTGTGTTGTTGGATTATCAGAAATCATTATGCTCGTGATGTTTTTTTTTGTTTTTCAATTTTCATTTTGATGCACTTTTCTGTAAAGAGTGTATGTGTTCTTAAAAAGTTATTTGTATTGCTAGTGCCCTGTTGCAGAGAATTCTCTCTGTTATTGGAGGAAAGAATGAAATAGAGGTCAGTTTTCATTTCCTCAGTCACAAAGAGAAAGAGTAGAAACTGGAAAGACTAGAATTAGAAAAACTATATTTGTAATTGATATCCTGACTTTTTTTTTTGCTTTTCTGTTGTCTTTGAGTTTGGGGTCTGTTGAAGTTGAAGATTGACTGCCTTTACACAGAGTATCTGTGTTGTTGGATTATCAGAAATCATTATGCTCGTGATGTTTTTTTTTGTTTTTCAATTTTCATTTTGATGCACTTTTCTGTAAAGAGTGTATGTGTTCTTAAAAAGTTATTTGTATTGCTAGTGCCCTGTTGCAGAGAATTCTCTCTGTTATTGGAGGAAAGAATGAAATAGAGGTCAGTTTTCATTTCCTCAGTCACTTACAAAGAGAAAGAGTAGAAACTGGAAAGACTAGAATTAGAAAAACTATATTTGTAATTGATATCCTGACTTTTTTTTTTGCTTTGTCACAATTTTTTATTTATGGTCACTTCTTAAGATGAAAGGTCAAGTGCACTCTGTTCTTGAGCACTGGCAGTGTTACTCTTTGAAAAGCTGCATAGTGTCTTCTGAGGTGAAGTCTAAGATTTAATTTTCGTTTGTTTCTTATTTTTTGATAGGCCTGTGAAAAGGCTGGAGTTCAGATTCCTCGGTTTTGTTACCATGATCGTCTCTCTGTTGCTGGAAACTGTAGGATGTGTCTTGTGGAAATCGAGAAAGCTCCAAAGGTATTGTTTGTGTTTCACAGGAATTGCAATATGGAATATGCAATATAGAATTCAATAGGAATTTTTTGCTTGGGCCTAGTTTAAATCTTGTAAGTAATTGTTGTCATTCTCTTGGACATGAGCATTTGATAGCTGTGTGTTTGCTGTTAGATGCATTTTATGCTTTGTAGTTCAAGTTTCAGCCACACATTGTCAGCTGAAACTACATAAATAATAAACCTCAAATACTGTATGAATTGGGTTGTAGGATTAGTACATGCAGGCTCATTCTAAGTAAATACTGCAGTTGATTAGTAGTTTATATTTTAATGCATCGATATCTATTGTGAAACAGTTGATTTCAGGAGTGAACACTGTCTTCAGCAGTACTAAGAAGTCTCTGCACATTCTTTTGGAGTTCAGTCTTGGATTACACATGTATGCTCACAGATAAAATTTTTTAGCTTACCCCAACTTCAATTCCATAGTTTGAGCTTTGTGTCTCTGGATATGTTGGATTATCACTAACGATGGAAGTCATGATGTGATTGAAAAGTAGGAGGGATTTGTTTACAGAGCAGGAATTTTTATTAATCTTGCAGTAATCTTGAAAAGAATTTTATTCCAAGACTTTATACAGGCTTTGTGCAAATAAATGTCTTGTAAACAATTCATGCTCTGAATTTCAGTTCTAGAGGTTTTCTAGATGTCTGCTGAAGCTGTTTGATTTGCCTTGTATCTATTACAACTGACAATGCTGTAACTGCTCAAATTGGGACTGGAAATTGTAGAATTTTACATTTTGAATAAATCATAACTAATTTAACCTTTTTATATAGCAGATTATTAAGAAATATGGTTTCTAGTGACTTAATCATTTAGACTCTTTTGTTTTCCTTGCAGACCATTTTCTTTTATTTATTTATAACAGATACCTATGTTAGAACTGGGGGGGAAAAGATGGGGGTTTGTGCCCATGCTGAGAAGAAATACATTGTGTTCATGCTTGCTTTTTATGGTGATTGCAGCCAGTTGCTGCTTGTGCCATGCCAGTTATGAAGGGCTGGAATATACTGACAAACTCTGAGAAGTCCAGGAAAGCAAGGTACCTGTCTTTTAGCCTCCTTTGGCTGATTAGTTGTACTATCTGCTAAATGGTGTTGACATTAACTTCATTCTCTGAACCTAACAGAGAGGGTGTAATGGAGTTTCTGCTGGCAAATCACCCCTTGGACTGTCCTATCTGTGATCAGGGTGGAGAATGTGATCTGCAGGTACAACATCTAATTAAATTATGTAGCCTTATGTATAATGCTCTTGTCTTAGGTGAAGTTGTGCTTACCAGCAGCCTGGATACGTGTGTGTTCTATTATCTGTTGTAGGACCAGTCAATGATGTTTGGCAGTGATAGGAGCAGATTTAGAGAGAGCAAACGTGCTGTGGAGGACAAGAACATTGGCCCCTTAGTCAAAACCATCATGACTCGGTGTATACAGTGCACTCGATGCATCAGGTAAAGTCCTTCACTTTCACTGGGGAGAGTACTGACAGGCATGTTTGTGTCACTTGCTTACTAGTGAAAGAAACCCCATGAGGGGTAGTCAGTTGTTTAAAAAGTTATTTTCTGATTGTACTTAAAAATTTTATTTCTGTTAGTGACTGATAGCTGGTTTCCTGGAGCTACCAGACAGGAAATAGAGAAAGATGGCCAATGCATGAGAGTGAAATCAGAGTTCTGCAGGGCAGAACTGGTCCCATGATGTTGGTGCCAGAATGGATATGTGACTTCCTCAGCCACAGTTGTAAGATTTATTTGTTTTTGATAGCTATATTTATGCTGTTCTGTAGCCCTGAGATCTGTACTGGCCAACTTGAGCCAGATAGAAAAGAGTACAATGTACCCAACTAGTTCTAGAAAGAACTTGTTACTTAGGACTAATCTTGGACTCAGTTTTTGTAATGCAGTGAGTATTGAAGTGCTGTGTTTTTTGATATACCTCCCCCTAGTTTTTGTAGCCCTTTCTGAATGAAATTCTGCAGATGGTCCTGCATGTGATGGCACTGACTAATGCACCTAAACAACTGTTTTCTTCTTTCAGGTATATGAAATAACATTTTAGCTTAAGAAAATGAGATGAGGGCTGAAAAATGTTCTGTGTTGCAGTTGTACATGCCAGACGTGTTTCTCCTTTGTGCACCTACCAGGTTTGCTAGTGAGATTGCAGGGGTAGATGACTTGGGAACAACTGGAAGAGGAAATGATATGCAAGTTGGCACTTATGTTGAGAAAATGTTTATGTCTGAGTTATCAGGAAATATTATTGACATCTGCCCTGTTGGTGCTCTTACCTCCAAGCCATATGCCTTTACTGCACGCCCATGGGAGACAAGGTAGGTGTCTTAACTCCTACTGAAGACACAGCTTTCTCTGTTGGTTGTACACTTCATCTTAGGATGTGTCCATCTGTGATAACCAAGGGTTTACTGTGGTTTTGATTTTCTGCATTTTTGTTGTAGACTTTTCCATAGACTGAATCTAACACGAATTTTGTTACTTAGAGCTTATTTAAGACAAGGAAGAATGTTATAGTTTGCAGACTGTTCTTCCCTTAATTTTACCCTAAAATGTTTTGGACTTGTAGGTTGTGCTGATTGCTTAGTAAAAGATGCGTATAAAGGAAAATACAAATTCATTAACTCACTAATTGTTGAGGATATTATTTAAAATACCTTGTGAAACTAAGCTGTTCAGCCTCAGAGCAGATCTCTGTGTGATTTTCTTAAGTAGTTGTTTAACCCTAAACAAGACCTGAAACACATTCAGGAGACAGAATCATAGAGTGTTAAGGGTTGGAGTGGACATTGGAGATCATCTAGTCACAACCACCCCTGCCATGGGCAGGGATGCCTCTCACTAGATCAGGTTGCTCAAGACTTTATCCAGCCTGGCCCCGAATATGCTGTTTGACCATCCCAAGGGCATTGAAAATCCCTGGAGCTGTTGTAAGTAGTCTGGAGGAGCAGGGGAAAGCGGCAAGGTGTCTGCCCAGCGGTGGCTCTCCGGGAAGGCGGAGCCTGTAGTGACCAGCCGTGTCCGCTGGAAGGCGCCCGAAGCACGGAGCCGGCAGCGGTGCTGGGCAAGCCCCGGGTCAGCCTCCCCACCTGCAATTTCGTCCTGTCATAACCCAGTGGCACACCGTGACTGGGTTACATCCTTCACCCACCTTCCAGAGATGATAAACAGCAAACAAGGAACACATCCAGACAGCAAGGTGTTATAGAACATGGCTCTGAGAACATGTGCAGCAACTCTGAGACCAGCACCTGTTAAACTAATACAATGAGAGCTTGTAACAAATTTGTTTTGTTGTTACCTCAACTATTTGTGCCCCACACTGTATGCTTTAAAAGACTGTTGGGATTTAACTGAGCAGGCAGCTAAATACCACATAGCCAGTTGCTCATTTCAGCCCCCCATGTGGCATAGGAGAGAAAACTGCGGGGGAAAAATATAAAATTTGTGGGCCGAAATAAAGACAGTTTAATAGGACAGAAGAAGAAAATTACAATTATGATGAAAGAACTAGAATGTACAAAGCAAGTGATGCAGGCTGCTGTTGCCCAGCCAGTCCCTGAGCAGCAGCCCCCAGCCAGCTTTCCCCCTCGTTCACACGCTGAGCTTGCTGCTGTGTGCTGCAGAACGTTCCTTTGGCCCTCTGGGGTCAGCTGTGCTGCCTGTGTCCCCCCAGCTTCTTGTGCCCCCTGCCTCCTTGCTGGTGGGACTGGGTGAGACGCTGAAAAGTCCTTGATGTGGTGTAAATGTTGCTTAGTAACAACTAGAAAATCACTGTGTTATCACACTACTCTCACCCTAAATCCAAAATACATCTCTGTACCAGTTACCAGGAGGGAAATTGTCTCTATTCAGGCCAAAAATAAGACACTGGCTGCTTATATATGAAAGACTGAAAGTGGTTTATTTGTTCTTCTAAACAGGAAGGTAGAGTCAATTGATGTTCTTGATGCAGTTGGAAGCAACATTGTAGTGAGCACGAGAACTGGAGAAGTGATGAGAATTTTGCCAAGGCTGCATGAAGATATCAATGAGGAATGGATATCTGACAAAACCAGGTGTGTGGATGTGCTTGTACCCACATGATTTATGCATGCACTAAAGGCATGGTTTGGAGAACCAGAAATGTGCACAGTAGCACCAACTTTTGTATTCAGATGGTAGTATTGTAAAGCTACAGTGAAGAAGAATTGTAAAATATGTTTTTGAATTCTATAATTGAAGTTGCTGAGTTTTCTAATGTTCTGATTTTTGTAACATTTTTTCATGGTAACTTATTTCTATTACTGATCATTTTCTGAGTTTTTGAGAAGGAAAAGTTGAACTTTCAGGGGAAATATTTCTTGGTTTTCTCTTTCCTAAAAGCCTACAATTAGATAACTCACTCACAGAATTATACACAATTATCTTTGTCTTTGCTCTTTAATGATATTTTTGGTGTTCCCTTAG
Source organism: Passer montanus (assembly GCF_014805655.1). Lineage (NCBI taxonomy): Eukaryota > Metazoa > Chordata > Aves > Passeriformes > Passeridae > Passer > Passer montanus. Next base: position 3,181,119 of record NW_024356504.1, read on the forward strand.
GTTTGCTTATGATGGTCTGAAGCGTCAGAGACTTACTCAGCCAATGATCAAAAATGAGAAAGGAGTATTTGTTTATACCTCATGGGAGGATGTATTACCTCGTGTTGCTGGTGTGGTAAGAGCAGTTTTCAATATAAGTAGTCTTAAAATTAATTTCTAAACTTGGATCTATTACAAATATTAATACCAAATTAATCATATTTAAAATATTTTTTTCCCTAAGGTTATGAGGGGAACCATTGTGTTTCCACTTAAATTTCTTATTTTGATCAAGATTTCCCGTTTCATGGATTGGACTTTGTAAAGAACTTTTTAAAATCATTATTTCATTTGGAGCATTAGGAGAGAAATTACTTTCCTATTTAAATAAACATAAACTGTTTCTTCAGAAATTTAGGAGGAAGCAATTTTCCCAAATACTCTGGACTATCTGAAGACATCTTTAAATTTATTTTTACTGTGCTATCACCACTTTTGCCATCAAAGACATTAAGTCTGTATTACTTATATCTGAATTGTGCTTTCCTCAGTGCTTTCTCTGTGTGGTGATTGATTCTGCAGTTCAAATGAAGTGCTGCATGACTGCTCTGGATTTTGATTAAAAATTTTATGTGGGTGAAGTAGAATTGAATAACTGTAATTGAACTTTCCTCAAGGATGTTTTTGCCCATGGTACAATAGCAGGCTTTGTTACAAAAGCTATTTCTTCTCAGATAATACCTTTAAGTTTACTACCAGAGCTTGTGTTATGAAGTTGGTATTCTGTCTGCAATGTGGCTTTGTTAAAATAAAAGCATTCACCAGCCTTCCTCTCTCACACACCAAATGAGAACTACCTTCATCTGGGTGATAACTCAAGTGGGAGAGACCTGCATAGAATGCAGAGAGCTCTTCTTTGCTTATCTTGGGTTCTGAAGGAGCTGGAGCTGCTTCCTGGCAGGAATCAGACATCACTGATCAATTTGTGCTACTCCAGGCCAGCGGTGGCACTGCTGGCTTTGGCATGCCCTAATTTAACAAATATTTACCTAAATGAGAATTTATTTTAGTGGTTTCTTTTGTTTATGCTTCCTTTCTGTGCAGCTCCAGTCAGTGGAAGGTAAGGACATAGCAGCAGTTGTAGGAGGGCTGGTGGATGCAGAAGCACTAATAGCTCTGAAAGACCTACTGAATAGACTGAATTGTGATACACTCTGCACTGAAGAGATCTTTCCTACTGCTGGAGCTGGGTAAGAGAACAGGCATTGTCTGTCTATAATTAGTATGTTAATAAACTTTCCAGTCTGCAGATCATCTCATGGCAATATTCTGAAATTAGCAGGAATAACAATTGGTAATGAATTAGCAGGATTTGTTTGAATTTACAGTCCTCACATATAGAGAGTATTTATGGAGTGGGAGTTGATTTGTAGTCTCTGCTCCAGCAAGGGTTGCACACTTACCCCATGTTATATTGAATGTATGGCTGCTGCAGTTTAAGAGTCAGTCACTGAAAGCCAGTTATGCTCTGCTGTGAGCTGGATAAGTTAGTCTATTTCTATTTGTGGTGTGAAAACATTCATACAGTTATGATTAGTAATTTGGATTGAGAAATCTCTTGTCTTTCTGAGATGAAAAAGTATTTTGAGCATTTACAGTCTTTACCATAGCGTCTTTCCTTCCCTCTACTGAATTCTTACCCTCTTTCTGATATCTTTTTGTTATAGCACAGATTTACGCTCTAACTACCTGCTGAATACCAAGATTGCTGGGGTGGAGGAGGCAGATGTCCTCCTTCTGGTTGGCACCAATCCACGCTTTGAGGCACCGCTTTTTAATGCTAGAATTCGAAAGAGGTTCGTATTCCTTGGTAGTGAACAAGCACACAAATCCATCTGGATTTGATACGGTGCTCGGCTGGAGCTGCAGGCAGTAACTTGAGAGCATTCATTCAGATGGGATCATTGGATTTAGTTCACCTTTTAGTAAAGGGAACGGTGATTTATGTGTGGAAAAAGGATAGTACCCTGTAGTGTAGAGCTAGTTCATTCTCACTTTGACATTTTACATTAAGTTCATATACTCAGACATTTATTCCTTTGTTACATTACACAGACACCCCAGATTTTCTGTTTTATAGAAGTCTGTTAAAGCATATTCCTTAAAGATTTATTTTCAGCGTCAGTTTATTGCTTTTTGTGCTGTAACAAATCAGATGTGCTGAGTTTAGAAGCCATCATTCCGGTTTAACATTTACTTTGCCAAGTAGTGTGGCTTTCCTAAATTTTTGAACATAGCTAATTCAATTTTAATAAGATATGTCAGTACGAGGCAAATGACGTCTATAAAAGCCCTGTCCTTCTTAATGCTGGGATCTTTGAAAATTGATGGTTTTAAACAGTAATGGTGTTGAAACTTTGAAAAGAGAAAATGCACTGAGACTTTTGAGTGTGTATTTTCTTGTATTTTTATAAGTCTGTGTCATGAGAAGCTACAAAAAAGAAAAAAAATTCTAACTAGCTAAATTTTTCTGTGTTTATCTAAGAAATAAGTGGATTTCTAAAACTGAATTGGCAGAAGCTTGTGGGGAGGAGGGAATTGAATTATGAACTTGTCACGTAATGTGTGCTGCTGTACTGTTTCTGGAATATATCTAGAGAAATAATGCTTCTAAAAAACCTAGAGGCTTGCTTAACAGCCAGAATAAAGCTAAACTGCATCTTACCAAAACAATGAATGCCACTTAAATTCCTTTGCAATCCTATTTTAAGTTACTGTGCTGAAGTTCTAATTAGTGGCTTTGGTTGGGTAAAACTCTGTATTTCTTTAATTTTTGAAAAATGCTTGTTGTGTTTTCAGCTGGCTTCACAATGACTTGCAAGTGGCCCTTGTTGGCTCTCCTGTGGATTTGACCTACAGATATGAACATCTGGGAGAGTCCCCACAGATACTTCAGGACATTGCTTCTGGCAAGCATGCCTTCTCCAAGGTACACAGAACTTTAAGAGTGTAACTGGTAAATTCCTCAGGTATTGAGTAATAATCTGAATTCCCCAGAGACAGATTTGAAGAAAAGTACCATCCTGTAGATGGGGTTATTTGCTTTTAATCAGATGCAGAGGTAAAGCAGTGATTAGTGTGCACCAAGTATGTATAAACTGTGTAATACATTCAGGTGTGTAAAACTTTGCAGTGCAGGAAGCTCCTGGGATATTTCTTGACATAAACCAGGCTTTTCCAGTGCTGCTGTTTCCACTTAAATGTGTGGTTATTGAGTGTACAGTTGTGTACTGACAAGGTATTTTCCTGCTTACAGCAGTTTCTCTTGGCTTTATCTCTAAATGAAACAATGACCATTTTGGAACCGTAGGTTGTTCACTTACAGGGAAATTGGGGATTTATTACATTATGTGTCCCAAGAATTGTCTTTGTAGCTGTGGAGTGAATTTCTGATTGTTGGCTTGCACAGGTCCTGGACAATGCCAAGAAGCCCATGGTGGTGGTGGGCAGTGCAGCCCTGCAGCGCGGGGACGGAGCTGCCATCCATGCTGCTGTTTCCACCATTGCACAGAATGCCAGGGCCAAGAGCGGGGCTGCTGCAGATTGGAAAGTCCTGAACATCCTACACAGGTTTGCTTAAAAACTTTTTTGGGAGCAGCTTACTTGCACATTGGGCTATACAGGTTACCATAATGTATGTGTACAGATTGCTTTGTGTACACATAAGCAGCTTATTGGGTTAAAACCTGTAGGGAATATAAAAACCAGAAATACAAGCTAGCAAAAACTTCTTAATAAAAATGGGTTCTTTGACCTGGCTCTCGATGAGTTTTTATTAATTTATGATATTCAAGTGTAGAATTTAAGGTTTTAATTTAGGCATAGAATACAAGAGAACTTAATAACATCTACCACAGTAGGATGCACAGCAGACCAGTGTGGCTTGCTAAATGACTGCATTTTATCTAGAGGAAGAAAAATAAAATGGCAAGAGTATTTAAATAATATGGTTTCTTTGTAATAGTATAGTTAGAGCAGGGCTTGGGCCTCTGAATGAAACTTGAATATAACATTCTGCTGCTGAAACTGAAATACTTAGTACCAAAATAATGATGAGTTAAAGAACACTGATGACACAAGTGTGGTTTGGCAGTCTTTCATATTGACTTCCATACTTCTGGTGCACCATCCGTTCAACCTTATAGAAACCTCTATGTCTGACTGTGTCAGACAAAATGAATTACATTGGAAGATCTGTACTCTAGAGAGAATCTTTTTTCTTTTAAATAAGACTGGCACCTGATTATGGAGGATTATGCAAAACTGTTGCTTTGGAAAAGGAAGACTGCAAGAAAATGGAATTATTATTTCATTCTTCTAAAAGTATTTTTATGTGTGAATAAATGAATAGCGATGAAATAGTGGTCTTAAGTCTTTGATGATTTTGAGTAGCTGATGGCCCCAGTCTTTCATCTTCCACGAGTGCCCTAAATTAAAGGCTTGATAAGTTCCATTCATAGCTGAAATGTCATCTGGAGCATTGAGCTTCACCAGTGAGCAGCCTCCCACTAGGTCCCGACTTCCAATATGTGCCTTTATTTTTTGCTATCCCATCTTAAATAGGTGAGATTGCCTGTGAAAACTTTAAATGGTGTCAGGTTGTCAAAATGCAAAACTAATTCGATACTCTGTCAAAAATTCCAGCTGCCTTGGAGCTTCATGTTTGTCTTGTTACTGTTAGGAATCTCTTACATCCCTTCAAAATATTTCCTCAGAAAAAGAAGTTAGGTCTGTTCTGATGGGAGAGGGAGAATTCTGATATTGCTTACAGTCATGATGTATTTGTTCCTACAGGGTTGCAAGCCAAGTCGCTGCTTTGGACCTGGGTTTCAAACCAGGAGTGGAGGCAATTAGAAAAAGCGCTCCCAAAGTCTTGTATCTCCTGGGAGCAGATTCGGGTTGTATAACACGTCAAGACTTGCCAGAGTACTGTTTTATCATCTATCAAGGTAATTAGTAGATGTAAATTAAGAAATGTTGCTATCTCAATAGCTGGAGAAAAAGCATAAACAGTGGCATAAAACCACTGAGGAATTTTAGCCTTTGTTTTCTGCCAGGGAAAGGGAACTTATAACACATAACTGAGATACTGGTTACCTATTTCTTAGGTAAAGATTGGAAACTGTTGATGAGTAATAAGGGAATGTAAATCAGTATAGTGCTTCTGAAATATAGTTTCAGAGCTGGCAGACAAAACAGCATTAGTTTCCAGCTGTCGTACCAAAACATGATCTTATATTAATCTTAGAATCCTTGTTCCAAGAACCTCCCAAATCTGAGTGACTATAGGGACTGAAGTACCATTTACTCCTGCTTGTACTTCCCAGAGTATTAGCCAACTAAGACCTCAGAGCAGCCAGCCTCATGGGCTTCAGATTACTGGATAAGCAAAAGTTAGAAAATACTTTTTTCTGGGAACACAGAAATTCTTTCTTAGTAAAGCATTTCTTTTTATTTTTAATTACTTCTATTTCATGGTTGTGTACTGTTTCCTCTTTCCATATATTTAGGGCATCATGGGGATGTGGGAGCTCCCATGGCTGATATTATTCTCCCAGGAGCAGCATATACAGAGAAAGCAGCCACATATGTGAATACTGAAGGTCGGGCCCAGCAGACAAGAGTAGCAGTAACACCTCCTGGGATGGCAAGGGAAGACTGGAAAATTATTAGAGCTGTCTCTGAGGTACTGTTGCTGTTATAAGTTACCTCTGATAAAAGTATACTGAGAGGTTAAGTTTCTTTTTGTAAACATTTTCCAATCTAAAAAAAAAGGTAGATTTTCAGGAAAACACGTAGTTTGTAGAAGTAATGTTCTGTATTGAATCCTAGGTTAATTCTGTGAGTTAAATCATACTGTTTCCCTTTTGAAGATGGTTCTCATGTTGCAGTTGCTGTATGCTGTTGGAATGCATAATGGGTCAAGCTTTGCAAATTTAGCAGGTCTTTGTGAAGTACGTTCAAGGAAGCTGGTGGGAGCATGCAGTTTCTTGCTTTTTAGATAGAAAACAGCATAGACTCTTAAGATCAGGATCTGGTATCATTAGATGAGGTCAAATTAGTAATCTAAACCACTCTGAGTTAAATCCCTAGACCTGATGGCATTTCTTTCTGTGAATCTCTTCAGTTGGCTGGTTTGACCTTGCCTTACGAGAACCTCGATCAAATACGGAAGCGTCTAGAAGAAGTATCACCCAACCTGGTTAGATATGATGATGTGGAGGAAGCAAACTACTTCATCCAGGCAAATGAATTGGCAAAGGTAAGCAAAACTGAAGCATCTTGGCATGATTTGGTGCTGTTATATAGCATAATGCCTTTTTGAAAAATCTTCATATGTAATACAAAAGCATTTTTTGACCAACACTGAATGCACTGAATGCAGAATTCACTAAACAAATGCTTTGGTAACAAGCTCCTATCACATAGTTGACTTTCTTTTCCTTTCTTACCACAGTTAGCAAAGCAACAGCTTCTTGCTGATCCTCTTGTTCCACCTCAGCTCACAATAAAAGACTTCTATATGACAGGTATGTACAGTGTGGTCTTTCCATTGTGAAATCAGAACATTTTACTTAGCTTTACAGTAAGGTTCTTATGATTCGTTTAAAGCCTTCCACTAAGATACATAGGATTTGAGTCTTTTGAAGAAAATTTTTTTTTCAGTAAAACTATTTGGAATTTACATAAAGCACAGACTGTATTTTCAACTAAATGATTTTATTTATCCTCTTTGTATCCAGTCTTGTAATAAAATTATTTTGTATTTTTATTTGTAGTGTCTGTGCACTGACATGTTTGGATTTTTTTTTTTACAGATTCTATCAGTAGAGCATCGCAGACAATGGCCAAGTGTGTGAAAGCTGTTGTTGAAGGTGCCCATGCAGTAGAAGAGCCATCCATCTGCTAGAGACTAATCAGACTTCCACCACCTTCTTCTAGGTTTTTGTTGCAGTTAACTGCTGTGACTGATACATTTTTTCCAAAATCTATTTGACAGGCTGTTGTATTTTTTTTCTTCCTTCATTCACATTTTCATCGCTTCAAAGCCCCATCATACTATAGCACTGTTGTGTCTGAGGGAACATGCAGCACTCAGCTTACTGTACCCAGAGGCAGGGTACATGATGATTGTATACAAATAAATTATAAATACCAAGCCACCCCATTACCTGTGTAATTCATGTAGCTCATGCTTCTTCCATGAAAAGAATTCAGTAAGCAACTCAGTAAGTCTTGATTTTCTAGGAAGGGGTTTACATGGCAAAAACACTAGATTGTAATTTCCTTCCAGAGTATCCAGGTAAGTTAATATTAAACCCTGGTCAGACTGTGAACATGCTATTTTTGTAAGGTACTTAGAAAGCAAGTTGTTCCTCTTACCATTGGTTTATGCCCATGTTCAGACTTATCTCTGCTTTGGATACTTGTGTGTTTCTTCATTTAGTTTCAGTTGAGACTGTTCTTGGAGGAAATACAAATCATTTTGATGTTGTGGGAAAAAAAAAACAACAAACCAGCCTTTACACAGCTTCCTCATACTGAACTGCTTTAAAAAATAGTGGAAAGACTAAAGGCCTTTATACCAGTTCAAATACAGAAAAAAAATTCTCAGAATAGTTTCTCTGTGTATTGATCTTTATATAGCAAAGTAGGAGAAGGGGTTGTCTGTGGTATTTTTTAGTTGGGTGGTTGGGGGTTTTTTATGCTTTTGAATAACTTCAGAACAGTGACTTTCTCCTCTGTATTATGCTGGTTAATGTAAATTTGGAAGAAGGATAACTTCCTTTTCAACTGCCTACAAAAGTTCAGTGTAATTTTTCCAGGAATTGTGAATATGGGAACTGTATCATAAAGTCATAATTTCCAACTGTATTATTAAAAAGAAAGGTGTTAATTTTGCATGAGGCAAAGCTACACTTTTCAGTGTAGAATAATACTGCATACATGGGGGTGCTGCTGTAGAAGTCTTAGTTTTATAAAATTCCTTTTTTAGTCCATGCTTAAAATTTCTCAGTAACAAACATGTAACTTTTTAAAACATTGTTTTCCTTTTGCCCAGGGAGAAGACTCTTCCTGGTTATCCTGGTATATCACAGTGTCCTCACACCAGTTAAGTGTTCAGTGTTGGACATGGTTTTACTCAGCCTGCCATTTTCAGTTACCAGCAGGGACAGGGTCAGTTCTCGTGGCGGTGCAGAAAAGGGTAACTGTTCATTTTACTGAGATACTGCTATGTTAGCGAGGCAGCGAGGGAGACTGCAGTCTGGTTTAAATGTGGCAGTTCACAGGAGCAAGTCCAGCGTGAAACCTTCCTCCTGTCCTTGTGGAATGTTACTTTTTTAGCAGGAGCAGGGGTTTATTGGCACATAGCAAAAGAAAAATGTGTGTGATATATGCCAAAAAATAGGAAGAAGGGGTGTATCTGAATACTATATTCAGAAAAACATTTGGTTCTCAGGCTCGTAAGATAAAAAAGCTTTTCACTCTTCCCCCACCCCGTGTTGTACAAACACAGAGGAGTAACTTCAGCTGTGCAACAAGTCAGTTATCACTTCAGAATTTATAGAGGTTCAAAAGCTTTAGATTTTTTCCCCTTAAAGGTTGTAGCATAACTTTGGGAACTCTGGTATGCTTTTTGGTTTTTTTGATAGCTCTATGTCCTTCAATTAGTATATATAGTCGATTCTTGTTTCTATTCAAAAACTGTCCAGCCTTTATCAAGAAAGGCAAGAAGGGGAAGAAGTACATGTGGTGCTCTCTGTCTGTTTCTACTCTCTCTCTCTCACCTAACTAGTCAAGTACAGAATTTTTCAGCCAAACTTGGTAATAGCAGCAAGGTTCTCTATACATTTGACTGTTGGAAACTAGATAGGAAAGAGAAATCTAAATTAGCATTCTTAACCACCAAGTTTATAGCACAGCCCACCCCTTATCCCTTCTGTTTGCTCTGGTGGCTGGACAGTGGGTGCACATGAAGACTTTTACCAAGCTAGTGACAAAAACATAATAGGGGTCTGCCAAGGCACGGAAGTGACATAGGCTGGGCAAATATGTGAACAAAAATGACAGGAACAGGGCTATTCACACAACTCACCTCTGTTATTTAAGAGAAAAAGTTTACAGTCACTGCTGCTACTTGCTGGTCCTGAAGCTGCAACCTCAGGTTAGAGAATTATGAAAAAGTGGTGATGAAGAGCTGGGATGGTGGGAGATAAACATGCTCTGAGTATTGTTCCTGGTGGTTACAGTAAGGGCAGACCAGCCAGGTGATCACACTGCCTGAGCCGGCAGTGTGCTGATGCAGCTCACCCCACCTGCAAGGCTGGTGGGTGCCTTTATCCCGACTCTGCTGGGGTGGGCAGGGGCTTTGTTGCGCTTTGTTTTGGAGCTGAGCGCAGCCCCGGAGGAGCTGCAGTTCCTGCAATTCCCCGAGTGCAGCCCTGCTTCCACCTGGTGGCCAACCGGCAGAACTTCTCAGCGGGTGCACGGCCAGTTTCCTTCGGGTGCAGTAACCTTCATCTCGCCTGCTCCTGGGCACTCCTGCCTGTACTGCCTGCCAGGGAACAGCAGTGTGTCTGGAGAGAGATGGATGGGGTTGGTCATTAAGTATTCTCCTCCCTGAGCACAGCCCGGTGTAAACAGGACTCTGGTGTGCAAACTATTAGCCCCAGACTTAGATTAGACCTTGCCTTTTTGTAGTCTTGTCTTCAGCAGGTGGATGTGGGGAGAAGGCAAAGGGTGTTGTAATTCAAGGTAAGACCATACTATGCAGTTACACTTTCAAGCAAGTTTAAGCCAGGTGCATTCATTAATGAGAATCTATAACTTCAGGCAGATTTAAGGATCTAAGTAAAGCTGTCACTTCAAAACAAACAAAAACCAACCAAACAAATCCCCCCCCCCAAACAAAATCCAAACCCTGTTCAATAGCCACCTTACTGAAAGCACCAGCATCCCATGGGTGCATCCCTGTAGTTCCAAAGGGAGAGTGCTTAAAACCCTGGGCAGTGCAGTGAGCTGTTCCAATAAAAAGAAACATAACAGAATTCAAGTCAAACAGGCATGTCCTCAGCAAGACTCTGAAATGTCCAGCAAAATTAGGCCAGTCATAAAAATAGCTGGAACTGACTTACTTTTAATGTATTTTGAAGCATAGCTCAAGGCAGAAAAGAAGGTGTCTGTAGCATTTCCCCAAGAAGACTTTGGATCAGTGCCTCTTCTGAGGCTGATAAGATTCTTGCAAGACAATTTGCTACATGCTTGATTGGGGGATATGCTGTATTTTAATGTTGAAACCAACAGAAAAATAGCTCAGGGTCTTCCTCTAAAGGAAAAGCAGCGTGGCAGACCAGCATCAGCCTTAATCCAAAGGGGAAAGGTAATATAACTTCTTCTCTGTCCCCACAACCCTGCTCCTCATAAAATACTCCAAACAATGGCTAAGCCAAAACATCCTCTCCCAAAACAAGACAGTCTCCTAATAATTTGTTGTGTTGTCCTTCGAACATGCAGTAAGATGAAATTACCTTTCGTGGTGAAGGGTTGGAAGATGACTCTCTCAATGTGCTGACAGGACAGACAGAGAAAGCAAGAGAAGCAAATAGAAGAGGACTTCATGGTGACTACCAAAATGGAAAAAAAGTAATAAGTAAATGGGAATTCTGGAGAGTGGCTAAAAGCTAAGGATGTTCCTGACAACTGCAGTAAGCTTTTGATAAGGAGTACAAGAACCCCACAAAACATCAAAATGTGTAAGTTCTCCTAGAATTACCTGAGAAGTTTTAAAATTCCTATTTAAAAACAACAAAAAAAACCAAAGCCAAACACAAGACACAATTTTCAATTTATTAATAGATGTTAACAGATTATTATTATTTTCCATAAAATGCCAAATGGGTACAAGTACTTTTGTGAACAAAATACTGAATATTACAGAGTTACAAGGAAAACTTAGATCAGAAATGAACACCAAATCCTTCACTGTGTGTGTGGGCTTACACAAGTCGTGGTCCTTTCCGTTGTGTAAGGTTTTATCCAAAAGACACTTTACAGTAACACATATTAGTTGATAGAATGATGTCAGTGAAGTGTCCAGGGGTACCCAGGTTATTCCAACTCTCCATAGCTCAGGACCACAGAAAGATGGCCCAGAGAGACATAAATAACATATATAAAGTGTTGGAATTCAAACAAAATGAGTGATTCCATAATCAGCAAAGCCTGCTATGCTAAACACTGTTAATAATTATGTTTTCCTCCAGCTATATGTACACATCTATTCACAGTGCCTAATGCTGAGAAGCCTACTGAGATTTAGAGGCATTAAGAGGTAGTAGAGACATCTCCTCACTCAGCCAATGCTGAATTTTGAACATAATTAACTAATATTTCAAAGAAATAGTTTTATTTCTTCTTCTCATCATCTGTACACCTGTGTTTATGTTTGAAATGGATCAGAGATGAGAACCATGTATCAAAAAGAAACATACTAAGCACAAAAAACTTCATGTGTAACAAAAAACTTTCAAAATCCACTGGAATCCCATGACCCTAGACACTAATTAAGCCTTATGCTTTGATGTTAGATCAGCTCCAACTATTTTAGAAAAATCCTGTCCTGCATGCCCTTTTACTTCTCAATTATCCATCACAGGATATTCCACACCTTTGTTGGAAGCTGCTCTCAGAAGACTTAAGGGACCGTTGATTTGATCCAGAGCAGGAATTCTCATCTTTCCATCCTGCAGTGGTGACCAAGACCCTCTGCAACCTGAATATAAATGTATAACTGGACTAATGGCAGAGAGGACTGCTGGTAAAGTGTGGAGCTGCTTAACCACTACAATTACAGTTAATGAAATATCAATAGACAGAAGCAGATAGTAAAAATAAAATAGTATACTTTGAATTAACAGAGGGCTTCCCAGTGAAATGGGAAGGTATTAGAGCATTCTGCTGGGACAGCTTATTGCATTAATTTGTCCTCTATTTAAAGAGGTCTCCACAGATGCCCAACGTACTCTGGACAACCTTCCCACAATTAACAGTCTTACTGTTTTGTCTTTGCTGAGCTTTAGGAAGACAATACCATTTATTTAATGCAGATTAAAATACACATTGATAATGAAGAACAGATTAGTGAAGTCTTAGTTAATTACTATTTTCAGTACAGTTCACTATCAATTAATTATATTATCATGTAATAGCTAGCATACATCTGTTCCCAATTGGTTAAATACTTCTGCAGCTATACTCTTACTGAAACCCACAGCAAAATTCCCATTGCTGAAAAAAGCTTTAATGAAGCCCCTAACACTCAGGAAAACGAGGCTAGTCATGGGTATGTTGTGTTGCTTTGCTAGCATTTGGGGCTTTAAACAAAGTAAAGCAAAGTTACTCTGCTGTATATAGGGCATGTCCTATAGTTTCAGCTGTGCTATCTGCCACACAGGAGTGCACTAAAGCATGGGTATGAAGGAGTTTAGCAGCTGGTTTAAGAAGCCCAATTTATGCTGTAACTTGGGTACATTTCCTAGAGAAAAATCCTCAGATCATGGACAGTGTTTTTAACGTAAGGACTTTGTGGTTTGGAAAAGTGTCAAAAAGCATGCTGGTTATCAAATACATACAACTGCAGCAGAGTAACTGAAACCCAGATACGCAGTTGGTTGCTATAAAATTTTCATGTTAAAGAAATGTTGAAAAATAAGAATAAGCATTTTTTCAAAAATGCTAATATGCTAGGATTTAATGGTTAGCTTTACCCCAGAAGTTGCTACTATTACACAAACTAATACCACATCACAGCTGCTCAAGACATTGCTTAGAAGAATGTATCATAACTTTGGGTTTTATTTAATTTCTCACCCTTTTCAGTCTTTAAATGCCTAAAGACAAGATCTTCTATACAAATGTGGCTCTTCAGATAGAAGATCGTGAATTAACAGCTATACACTCAGAGTTGTTCTTCCCCTTCACAACATTCACCTGCATTTTAAATAAATTGCTAATCCCTTTAGCAAGCATTTGAAGACATTGGAACTGTTTCCTCAGAATGTGTCTTTCAAGAAAATACCAAAATGCTGACATTGTAACACTATTTGTGGAGAACCTGAGAGTCCTCACCACATGCACAGTCTAAGACATGCTCCAGAAATTCTTGAGGTCTGCACTCAGGGTGCGTACGACCTTGGGAGAGAGTCAAGGTTCATTTCTTGATGCAGCCTCCTCCAGTGACTGGTGTACAACCTAAAGCACCTATTTCACTGCTTTGTTAGACTCACAAAGCTTATTCACTGCACCACTGCCCTGTCTCACTACTAACACAGGTGAGACACATCAGCACAGAATGCCTCATTAGCCAGAACCTGTGATTTACAGAACATTAATGTTCTCTGACCACTCTGTGCTCAAGTGTACAATAAGTTTAGTGGATAGAGCAGTTGGTCAAGGGATGAGGTGGATTTAAATCAAGGCAGACAGACCCATTCTGAAGAATGCAAGTTCCAGAATACAATTCTGAATGTTGTACAGAGGACCTTTCGTGCTTTGGGTTTACACACTGTCCTTTAGAAATTTCAGAGTCCAATTTGTTCTCAAAACAATGAAAATAATATTTGCATCTCTTAGTAAGTTAGCGAAAAGGAAATTACTCTCAGGTAAATAAAATTTTGTTAAATAAATTTATCTATCCATGAAGTACAAATTTTTAATTTCTCTGTTGAATCATTACACAATAGTCCACACCACCAATATCTGGCAAATTTTTCCTCTTTATTTTCTACTCCTTAAAAAGATTGAATTACTAGATCTTAGGATGTCACCAAAATGTGAAATGCTACCATGACGCATGGTTAAATTTAGGCAGGCAAGTAATCTGACTAAAGTCAGTATCTGCAAAGGAAAACACATAAGCCCAAGAAAAGGTTTAATATTGTTTCTGTGCTCAGCTTCTCAAGCGAATTCATAGCCATTTCTCTAAAATGTTGAATTACCTGCATCCCATTTAAAAATACAGTTCCAAGATATTAACTGTGCTGTACAGATATTCTTAAGAGTAGCACAGAGACATGCAGCATAGATTAGTTGTTCCTGGTGTGCCTCTCTTCCTAAAACACAAAAACCATCTAAATAGCCCAATGAAGAGAACTTGAACTGTAATTGAATTATGCTGAACTACTGAATTAAGTTAAAAGCAATAATTCTCTTGTTTAACACAATGGTTAATACAAGAAATCACTTTGTACAGCAGCTTGAATTTGGTACTGTAGCAAAACCCTACTGACTTGGTAGGAGTTTTATGCAAGGAACTACAGTGACTCTTCAAGCACTTCTGAATTAGTAAGTGTTAGTAAGGCCTGCAAGCATGTGCAAAACTGGGCTCAGAATCTGGAACTTTTTCTATTTAGAATAAAAGAAAAGGAAATACTAATTTATGCTGCATTTGTTGAATTCCTAAATTAATTAAGACAATTTATTTGCAATATTTCAAAGGGTTTGCATCTGACCAACATTTGTAATCCCTGTCATTCCTGTAATGAATTCTAGGTATAGGATATAAAAGTAGTTTTTGCTGAAACAGCTTACAGAAAGAATAATCATGCTTCATGCTCTGAAGCATACAATAATGATTGGTAAAATTATGAAGGACCCTAATTATTGCATTACTTTATACAAAATACAGACTCTTTGGAAATACAATATAGGAGCAACATATTTGGGGTTTTTTTGTTGTTTTCTAACATCAGCGGAACTATCCATTTAACAGACTAATAATTGAAAAACAGAAAAAAAAATCAAATAACGGAAAAACACTTCCCATGCAATGATTCCATTGAATGCAACACTCCGGATTATTAAAAATGAGCTGGGTAGACTAAGCATAATCTAAAAAAACTCTGCTAAACAAAAACAGTTTGACACAAAGACCAGCTGACTTTTAATTATACTTTAATTGAAACCTATTTATCTAAATGAAAAGCCCACTATGAACACATGAACTACACTCACCATGCAGGCTGGGCAAACTCAAAGTATGTTTCGAAATGCGGATATACCTAAAATATGGGATTTTTTAAAAATTTTTTTTAAGGTTACAAGAACTGAACTAAACCAGTATATTTCAGATTTGGCAGGAGAGAGGAAGAGCTTGATAATACACTAAGTAATTCAGTACGTCATCCGTATGACCTTAGTCTGACTGCAGTTCAATTAGTCTATACCACCTGAATAATTTTTACAATGGAAAAAACATAATGTATAGCTCATTAGTTTCCTAATTATTTCCTCTTCCTCTGGGACAAATAAAAAGACATCTTTGCAGTTCATCTCTGAATAGGGCTGTGCATAATACTACTTCAAGAAACATTATCACAGATCTGCTGAATACAGTGATCAGCGTCTTCACCTATAGATACACCACAGCATCTGACACTGTTTTGACAGCATTTATTTTTTTACAATCTAATATATATTTTTTACAATCTAATAAAATAATCTGAAACAAAGAAAAGTAATATTAATTTATATTACAAGACACTGTAGTATAAATTTACAGCACTCCTCAACTATAAGTTAGCAATAACATTCATAAATATCAAGAACAAAGCCCCTAAATCAAAACAAAACTTAAAAAGAAACAGATTTTTAGAAGGCTGCAAAGTGCTATGAAAACATTAAGAACAAAACTCAACTGTTGCCCCCAAATTTCTTGCTATGAGTTCTGTTTTTTCACATCCCATCCTGAAGGGCAGACAATGCTAAATTTATGACAGCACAATTTCTCAGGTAGCTATCCCAGGTTCCTCTCACTCACATTAAATCCCCCATCGTTTCTCTACACAGCCTACTCTAGAAAGAAATAAAGAAATAAAAATTAAAAAAAATATGGTTTTTTTTCCTACCTGTAGATCCAATTTTATTTACAATGCCTTGAGAGAGAGAAAGATGTTATGGTACAGTTACATCAAACTATCTGACATCTATCTCCGCTCTTTGCTAAGACTAAGAATACAAAAAAAAAGTTACGCAAACTTTCACAATTACACACTAATTTTTAGAACCATCACAAAATGACAAAGAAGTTATCAACTTTAAAATACAGAAAAAAATTACATAGCTTTAAGAACAACGAAGTTACTAAAAATATATTTTTTACCGTACCTCTTTTAATTTTTTTCCCAGGCAGTTGATCTTTACAGATTATTTTAAAAAAATAATTTCTTCAGCCACGAGCCTTTGTATTTTATTTTTATTAAAAAAAAAAAAGTCACGCAAATGATAAAATATTTTGTTTTGGCCATTTGTTTCCCTCCTCCAAATTGACACTTTATAAAAACCTTCTGTACTTTTTTTCCCCCTCCCTCTCTCCCTCGCTATTACCTCCAAGATGGTAGGAAAGTTGTTGTTTTGGAGGGCAGAGGAGCCGCTCTCTGATGTTATGTCCTCTCAGTGCCTGTAGTGGTGCTATAGGAGGCTGCTGGCTCTCTTCTTGAGCAGCCCCAGCAGCCCTGCCTTCTTTGCTGGAGAATATATTCAGGGATTCCCCTTAATAATCACCTACCCTCTGAGCACTTTGTAGTTTTAAAATAATAAAAGAGCCCCCAAAGCTTCCTCCCCACAAAAAGCAGGATCTTCTCAGAGACAGGGGGGCAGCAGCTCCGCAGCACAGAGCCCGAGCACATTCCCAGTCCCTCTGCTGGGGAGGAAACTCTGATCTGTCAGCCCAACAGAGGGAAAGGGGGGAGAGGAGAGAGAGGAGGGAAAAAAAAGCAGCTGGAAAGGTAAGCCAGGCCCGGCCTGCATCCCCGGGCTCGCGTAGCGCGGCAGGCGGTGCGGAGGGCGCAGGGCGGGCGGGGAGGCGGGCTACGCGAGGCCGGGGATCGCTCGGAGCGGCGTAGGCCGCAGTAGGGGGTGCGGGGAGCCAGGGGGGTTTTTGAAGCTTTCGGGCGCCGGGAGGAGCGCCGGAGGGGGGTGAGACGGCCGCCGGGGCACAGCGGGAGGGTCGGGGCGCGGCGCCTTTGCCCGGGAGGTGAAGGGCGGCGGGGGAGAACGGGGGACAGAAGCAGATAGCGGGGCGAGAGGGCCGCGGGACGGGGGGACGGGGGCGGCATTAATTTGCCGAAATGACTTTTAATGAGCGGTGGCGGGGTGGGGGGGCACCCCCTCCCCCAGCCCGGTGCGGGGCCGCCGCGGCGGAGGCGGTGCCGGTCCCGCGGGGCTGCGCCGGCCGCGGCCTGGAAAGTTTCGCAGCGTTTTTGGGGTGCTTTACCCCCCCACCGCCGCCGCCGGCCACCCCCCGCCCGCGGCCGTGGGGACGGTGCCGGCGGGACGGGGGCACCTCGGAATGCGGCCGCAGGTTCCCCCCCGCCCGTCCCGTACCCCCTTTCCCCCCCGTCGGTGACCCCCTTCGGCCGGGTGGATTCGCCGCACAACTTTTTGGGAGGTAGTGGGGGGCGGTTTTGGGGGTGCGGGGAAGCCCTCGGAGTGTCCCCGCCGCCCCCTAAGCTGCCGGCACGTGCGGCCCGGGCCGGCCCCCGGAGCACGGAACGAGGGGCAGGGGCGAGGGGCTGCCCTGGCAGCACCTTCGGTGCCGGGCACATGCCGGGGCCGGCGGCTGCCTGAGCCCTGCCGGGGCCGGGCCGGGGTCCCTCGGCCGCCCCACTGTCCCAGGAGCCGTTAGCGGGACGGGAGGCACAGCCCGCCGGCACCTCTGCCCGGGAGGGGACGCCTCGGTAGCCCCTGCACGGCCAGGGCTCTGTCTGCTCCCCTCTCGTGTCCCTGCGGGCCGGGGTCCCGCTGGGCTGGGGGTCTGTGTGAGGTGCTGCTGCCCTCCAGGACCGAAAATGAAAGGATCCTTTTTTTCAGGGAAAAGAACGTCTGGTAGTTGTGAAGTGAGTGCACTGGAAGACCCAACATCGCACTTCACCCCGCACAGGTGAACTAGCTCCGGTTTCTAATGAGGGAGGTGGCACGTTTCAGTCAAATATTCCTTAATGTCTTTTAGGTCAAAATTGTAATGGCTTTGTACAAGTAACCCCAAGTGAATTTTGGAAGTGATAGTGACACTCACCTTAAAGCCTTATGTTATACCATCTGATTAAAATACATAGAGTTGGTTCTAACTTTGTTACTCAACAACGTGCAATGCAGGTTTATTTTAAGGTCTTTCAGATTTTGAGGGTTGGGAGACTTTAAAATAAAATTGACAAAATTAGGGCAATGCACTGTTCCCCTGCAGACAGGTGCCCTCCCCTATGGGCTCACCATAGTAGTGACAGTGTTCCATGCCCAGGCCATACCCACCAGGTACCACTGCTCATGAACTGGAGCACTTGTGTTCTCTGTGAAGCTGTCACTTGCAAACTGGTGACATTCAGTCTCTTTTGCATGAATTGTTTGTAATACATACCAAGATCACACAAGTTTTATTAATTGTAAAGCTAAATTATTTACAGAAAGCAACATGAAATTTACCTACTGGGGGTTATTTTGATGTTCAGTATTTTTGTGATGAGTGATTGAATTTGTGTGGAGGACCTGGTCCTACAGAACTGTGTGTACCATGTTCTCATGGTATGGTAAATCATCAGGAGGTACAAATTTATTTTAAGACCACACTGAAACTCAAATAGCTTATACCTGCTGAAAGGCTCCTCTGTGAGGAGCTCTATTGGTTTATTTATTGAGTATTCCTACTAAAGCAAGAATGATATTGTATAGTGAGAAAATAAGTTTATTTGTCTTTGTAGTATTGGGACTAAAAATAAGACAAAGGTATTTTGTTTAACCTCATCTGGAAAGGCAGGCTATCTGTTATTTGAATAAATAAAAGACTTGGACTTAGTTTTTTTTTTCCCCAAGTACAGATGCAAGGTGTGTTGTGGTATGTTTAATCTCTAGTTCATCTCAGGATATTGCTTTTGGTATTTTGAGATAATGTTTTTAAAGTACATTTCTGCCATGTTGCAGTGTCATAAACGGTCCATTTGTTGCTGTACCTGAAGGCTGCCTCTTTGCAGCCCTGCTCATCCTGGCAAAACCCAGGCCTGTTTATAACTACATTGAAATAACTGTGCATGACAACCTCCCTCTGAGGATGTGATAGCAGGACTGGGGCCTGGAGACCTGCTCAAATAGAGAAATCCTTGTTCAAAGGACTTTCAAGATACAGAACCCATCTTGAACCTTAGGTCAGGAATAGCCGTGTTTAGGAAATTACGTGTTTGAAATCTGTAGGAATGTACTCTTGGTAGTAGTTAGAAATTTTCCTATGTAAGGTCTTTTTTCTTTAGAAATCCTCTGAAGTTTCTAAAATACGTAATCTGAAATGTTTGTTGTTTTTTAGAGTTAGGGCTATCTTTGTCAGGTTTTCTGTAAGATACTATGAGGTACAGATGAGTGAATCAGCTGAAATTAAAATTCCTGCTTAAGTTCATGTGGTGTAGGAAAACAAAAAGAACCTGTTCAGTTTGTGAGCAGACTTCTTATTTTCCTCCTCCTAGTTATGTTTTCTGCTCTTTATTCTAACCAGTTACAAGTCTGTAAGTTCTCCAGCTGTTGCTGTTATTAGGAATAATGCTTAAGTTTAATTCTGTATTTCTTGTGTTATATTCTAAAGCATAATCTGTTTCACCAGTGTTGCCTAAAACATTCTGCTGCATTTCTGTTAATGTATTGGACATCCTTATGCAATGTAAACTGCCTTTTGCCAGAACTGAAGTAACAAGCTTTCTAAAAAGGCAGAATGAGGGCAATATTGCTTCTTTCTTCTTAGGTAGATCTTAACATATGGAAAACAGTAGTCCAAAATACAATTCCAGGTGGTAACTAAAAATATCTTGTAAGATCTTAACATGTTGAATGCCTTGATCTGTCAGGGTACTTGCATGTGTGTTGCACTACCTGCACTTCAGAGGCCTTCCTGGGTAAGGACTGTACTCTAGTTAATGAAAGTGTTCTGTACAGGAACTCTGGTAGCTGGCTTTGGTTGTTTCCCAGTGTCCTCTGTCTCAATTTGAGTGTTTTTACTGACAAAAAGTCTCTTGTTTCTACAATTACAGCATTCTTAGTTTGGTAGCTGAGTGTGGTAGAGAATTGAGCTGTTAAAAGACTGATACTAAGCCAAACTTATGGTTAGATCACAGCATAGGGGCAAAAGTTATAACTTTGTGGTGTTGATGTTGATCACAATTAGATGTGGTACAGCTTCTCTTGATAGAACAAAACATTTCAAAGAGAGGTATTAGTTGCTATGAAATAGAGAAAATGAATGTTTTAGATTCATACTTAGAAGTACACTTTTTACTAACACTGATTGAAAAGTTTTGCTATAAAATAGCTTTAAGTGCCTGTCTTTTTGTTGTGAACTTTATGGCTTCTGTTCATATTGGAATGGATGAAATTCCATGCTTCCAAACATCTTGCACTCCGCATGTTTGCTCAGTTTCAGGAAATGGGTCTGACAGTGACAGGTACTTGTTCTTTCTTGGTCAAGTGGAAATGACAAAACTAGTATTTATGTTATTTGTGCTTGTGGAGAAGCTGAGATTCTTTTAGATCCATGTTCTACTTCTGTCCCCAAGCTGATGGTTTTGGGAATCTATGGAGATGATTGTACCTTGTCTGTGAGATGTCATGAACACACCAAGCAATTTAACATGAAATTTAGGCTACTATTAGCAAATGCAAACAACACAGTAAAGACCTCTGTAGTTGTGGATTTTGTTTGGATGCAGTGTGTGAAGCTCTGAGCTCAGTCCTCTTAATTATACATCTTTTAACCAGCAGCATATAATTGCCTTGCAATTTACAATGCATTTGGGGATTCCATTGCCTAAAAGGGTCTTACGTACATTGAATGTCAAGTTCTGAGCATATGTTTAAGAATGTATCAACCCACATGATTTAAAATACTCTAATATTTTCAGCACAGCATTTGTGCAAAATTACCCATCTGAGTTTTGAGGCTCTAGTGCTTTGGGCTTTCTATTAGTGAGTAAGCCTTTACCTTCCCTGTAGACTACTCACAATGTCAGGTACCAGATTTCTGTATGACATAATGCTGCTACTTGGGTATGGTATAGTAAAGATCATCCTCCAAAGTTTGCTGCTGCACTGTTTTCCAGCCTCTCTGAAGGACTGTTTAACTCTTCTGGGAGAGGGTATGTGGAGTGCAGAGCTACAACTGTGTTGTCTTTGGAGCTGATGTGCACTGCAAGGGAGCTGATTATGCCTGTACTGAGAAGCCAGTACTAAAAGCAAATTGGAAGCTGGCTTCTTCCAGAGGGTGATAGTAGGTATTGGCAGTTGGACACGTGTGTATCTGTGTGTATTGAAATCTTTCATTTCTCTTTTTGCAGTCACTGTGCAAACCACCTTCAGTTGTCTTATGGACTACCAGTGGCTGCACTCAGCAGGACAAATAGCTCTGCTCTTAAGTGCTGATGTCTCAGAGTGTGACTTCGCTCTGTGTCCTGCCTGTCCTTGCTGTAAAACCTTGCTGGGGTGCTAAGTTTGTTACTCTTCTTCACATGTCCAGATAGGACTTTAGCCAGAGGGAGGAGATTTTCTTCCAGTCAGCTGCTCAAGAATAAAAAATGGGACAAGGGGAGAAGTGAATGTGTTATGAAGTTACAAATATTAGTGATAACCTCATAAGAATGTGAAAAATACCCTGCTGGCTCAGATTAGCTTGGATCCAACCTAATGTTCTGTCTTGGGCAGTAGGAAT
Organism: Passer montanus; assembly: GCF_014805655.1. Taxonomy (NCBI): domain Eukaryota; kingdom Metazoa; phylum Chordata; class Aves; order Passeriformes; family Passeridae; genus Passer; species Passer montanus. The sequence continues at coordinate 3,202,891 of NW_024356504.1, forward strand.
AAGGGATGCAACTTAGGAAAGGCATTAAAGCCCAGACAATTTTTTTGTGCTTTCTTCTCTTACTCCTCCACCACCCATATTTGTTAAATTGGCCATGCTAGCGAGGGCATCAATATGTTCCCATTGTCCATGAAATTCTCTATTGCCTTTTTGGATCTGATGGTACTGTCTGCTTCCATAGTCTCATGTGACTGCGATCTCCAGCAGTTCAGTGCCTGTGAGTAGTAAAAATGAAGAAATACTCCTTTGATATGTTTTGAGTCAATCTCTTACTAACTTCATCAGGTACCCCTAGATGGAGTATTTTGTGATCTGGTATGACTGCTCTGTATTTACCTTATTCCCTACCATGATTTTTTAAACCTCAGTCAAGTATTACATCATTTCGCAAGGGCGCGCATTTTTGGATTCCCTTCTGTTCTTTGCCCTGTTGTTTCTTACTAGCTCAAAATCTTTTATTTAGAATCAGTTGTTTAAGGAAAATCTAGGTTCCTCAAGAAGCAGCTTCTGGTTTCTCATTCACGGGTTGTGGCTAAAGTTAGTTTGAGCACATGCAGACGTAAATTTTTTTTCTGTTGAACCTTCCTACATCTTCAATGTTGAGTATAAATGCAAAATTGAAAACAGCTTCCAGAAAGTTTTGTATTCTGATATTTTTATAGTGAAGTACAGCTGCTTAAGCATTTGCTTTTTCCAGGGGAAGTCTGTGTTTCCGTCATCTCTTACTGAATCCTGTGGGACAAAAATAATTTCTCCCCACCCACTGTTTAGCTAAGTGCAGTTTCAGTTCTCCTCAGTTAAGTGACATGTGCCTATTCCATGCTTGTGCTACTTTTTACGTAGCAGCAAAAAACTCTGATAAGAACTCCTGTAAATTGTTAAAAATAAAACACTGCATCAGATGAAATCAGAATGAAGAGATTTAAGTGTCTTCATTATTTTTATATATATATATATTTATACACACACACTCTCTCTCTCTCTTATATGGTATGCCATGGAAGTAAAAAAAGCTCTTTTTAGATTAAGTCCAACTTCAATCTCTGTTCCTGGCAATGTATCCACATAGTGACATGTCTTTTGGGGAGTCTGTTGAAGAATCTACCAATAAAAATATAATTGCAAGTTTGAGAAAATTGCTGTGTTGTTTTTTTTTTAATATAACATTGTTTGGCTACCATGTTTATGGCTTTCTTGTTCCTTGCACTGTAGTTGCAGTAATTGATTACTGTCAGGATTTTTAATATGGTTATATTTGCATGAGCTTCTCTTAGTGTATATATAGATCCAAAAACTCACATTCATGCTCATTGGTTTCCCTGGGGATTATTGTCAGTATTTTTGTGTGAGTGTTTCAAATGGCGTTGTCCTTGTGCCCTGTATCTCTCAGACAAGTGAAATACTACGCCTGCCTTGACACAGTCAAGTTAAATGCAAAAATAAGACTTAATTATGAGTTAAATCCAAAATAAGACTGTGGCCACAAGAATAAATCTAAGATTAGTGGCTGGGAACTGTGGAGCAGTTTCCTTACAGAAGCTTAACGGAGGCACACAAGGTATGCATTTCTCACTGTTTACTTTGGAGCCATCATAAGGAACTCTTTCTTTGGTCTATTGCTTGCTAACCTTCAAAAAAGAAATACAGCTGGGTTGTACAAAAGAGGAGAAAGTTAGTGATCCATCAGAAACTCTGCAAAGCATGATAGTAGCAGTTTAAAAGAAGGTGATAAATAAATCAGAAGAAAATAGAGAGCAACACCCCAGCTGCAAGATACACTTGGTATTTCAAATTTTATGTCCAGTCCAGTATGCCCCTATCCAAGCTTGATGAACTGAGAGAAGCAGACTCTTTAGCAAAAGGCTTTCTGTCAGTGATGTGTGTGTGACATGCAAGTAGTGGAGACTCATTTGACTACTTTTGCTGCCATAGTAATAGAGGAGTTCATCTCAAGCATATGGGATGCAAACACTGCCCACAACTCCTGTATGGGTCCTTGTGTTCCCATGGGATTCATGTGTTTCCTTCATGTTGTTGCTGAATAGTACTGAGGGGTATGTCAGTACCTGCCTGAGCCAAGGTGGCTGAAAGGAGTGTTTGGTCCTTAACATGCTAGAGGTTGTTCCCCTTTCCTATTCTGTCTTTTTGAAGGGCACAGTCACCAGTGAACTTTCTTGTTCTTATGACTGACATGTTTTGGAAAGTCATACTCCAGTGATTGGTTGGTTTCAAGTATATGTGTGTGTGTGTATATATATATATACATATATATGTATGTGTAGTGCCGTGGGAAAAGGGATTGAAATTGGTCTAGGTGACTGTGCTACGTTGTGGCTCTCTGGTGCAAGCACAGCATGAGGCTCCTGCGTTTGGGGCTGGCTGCTTCCCTGTGTGCATGGAAAGGGAAAATGTGTATCAAGAGGAAATGCAAAGTTACCATTGTTGTCAAATGACTGTTCAGGTCGCTTGCAGAAGTTACATTCTATAGCACCTGTCTCCATTCATATGCTCAGTGTGCTGTATGTGTGCATGTACAGCTGTTCCAAGAATTTTAAGTGTGTTTTTAAATTTTTTAGTACTCTTTTGTCTTTCTGCATCTACAGCTAGCTATATGCTAATGAAGGCCAGATTTATGTTGTTTATTCTGTGGGATAGGGTGTTTTGTTTTGCCCTAGTGACTTAAAATTGTTTTTCTAGATCCCTCAGTGCCATAGTGGTTTGTCATTTTCTCATAGTACTTTTTTTACAGCAGAAAGTGGAGGCTTGTACCTTTGCAAGAGGAAAGTACATCTTTCCTGCAAAGTCTGTGTGGGTTTCCTCCTTGCAATTCTGCTCTTGTCGTTTTGGGCCTCGGGAGCAAGTCATTTCATTGAGGTGGTAATCTGCACATTTGTCGCATGCCTCTGTCATGCTTCCTGAATATCACCTCTATGAATATTCCTTTCCTTGCTGTATAAGACATATGAAACTGAACTGAGTACTGAATGAATACACAGTGCTCAAGAGTTCATTCCAGTGCTTCAGGATGACCTTTCTGAATAAAAGCTACCTTCTACAGGTTAAGCTTAGTTTCAAAAAAATTAACAGTACATATGTTCTGCAGCTACTGTGATACAGTACTTTGGGATGGCTTGGGAATTTTGCTTTTTTTAAAAAAGGTGATTGCCAAAGACCTCCATAGTGTTGGCAGCTGGAAAAGTACCTTATGGCTGCATGGATTTGCACTGTAGGAACCTGCTTTAGGAACTGTAGGAACCACTGTAGGAACCCAGCCTCTTGCTGAATTGACATTTCAGCTCTTCTGGCATTCATGGGAGTACTGACTGGTATTAATGCCTGCATTTCCCTAAAATAAGTACAGTGAGGTAGGATAAACTTTGAAGAAACATGGTAACCTCAGGAAGCGCTGCATATAGATGCTTGCAGAAATTGTAAGCAGCTACAAAATCTGAAAGACTGGTCATCAGGCGTGGTAAAGAGTGCTTGTCTTAAAAAAACCTTTGTTGCACTGACTGGCAAAGTAATTTTGCAGAGCAAAGACTGTCTCTGGTGGTTTTGTAAACAAAGTTACCTTGAAGTAAACCCTCTGCAATCAAATGGGTTAATCATCTTTCAGCTTGATTTATGAAAGCAAGTGATCTAATCTGACACTTAACCTTTTTCAACTTGTAGCTTCTAATCACTTTGTGGTAGATGAGTGAAGTTCTGTTAAAGTGATTTAAAGGTGGTGGCAGTAGAATTTTCTTTTCCCCCAGTAATTTCTTTAATGTTTCCCAAGGATCTGTGACTGCTGATTGAAAACTATTGTGCTACTGTTTTATTACATGCTAGTTGAACCACAGGCTTGGTGACTACATGTGCCTGTTTACTTACTGTAGTAATATCTATTTTATTCTGACTGACAGTGACCCTTTTGATATTTTCCTTAGACAATCTGCTTCATCTTGGTTCATCATCATTCCAAGATAGTGGTGTCCTTGGGGCTCTCTCTTAACACTGACATGGTACAGAAGATTTAAAATCAGGTATTGTTTTGGATCCTTCTTTCTGGCCAGAATGAAACACACAACCTAGAATGGAATGCAGTTTTTCTTCCCTTATGTGATTTGTCTCAATATTTTGGTTCTTTCAGCTGATGTTCACAAGGAATAGAGTCACGTGATGTATGAAGGCAAACACATACACTTCTCTGAGGTTGACAATAAGCCCTTGTGCTCATATAGCCCCAAACTGTGCAAGCAGAGGCGACTTAACGGCTACGCCTTCTGTATCAGACACGTTCTGGAGGACAAGACTGCCCCCTTCAAGCAATGTGAATATGTGGCCAAGTACAACAGCCAACGCTGCACCAACCCCATCCCCAAGTCTGAGGACCGTAGGTGAGTTGTGGTTTCCTCTCTGCAAAGTGGGAAGCGGCTGGGATGTTTTATTTAAGTTGCTGCCTGGTTTCAGGATGAGGGAGGAACTGGTCTGAGTGAATTGTATTCCAGGATGTTCCTTTGAGAATTTTGTTTTAAGACCAGTAAACTTTATTTTATTTTCTGTGGGAGTCAATTCCTCAACGAGAGGGCAGTGACTTAATCCCAAGGAAGTTTATGGGAGAGTTCACTGCTTTTCACAAATTCACTATAAACTGTGGATCAAACCTGCTACACAATATCAGCTGTTTTAACTCATTTGCTTTGTCACTCACAGTACATGCTCTTAGAAAGGCCTGCTTGTTTAGCCAGCAGTGCCAAAAGCACAATTCCATATGTTTTTTCAGGATAAGTAGTTGAAAATGCTTATATTCTGGACATGGGGGGCAGTGACACGTTGGGACAAATCCAGAATTGCAGTTCGGTGTTGGTGATTTGGTACTGATCTGTAGTGTTGTTTTACTGGAATAAACTACTACTTTACAACAGATGAGCCAGCTGGGAAAGTGCCACATACTCCTTTTCTTCTTTTCTTCCCTTATTTCTCTTCCCCTCCCTGCCCAAATGAAGGTGCCCAGAGTGCCCAGGTATTAAATTCCTTGCAAAATATAGTCCTTGAACTTGTTGAGAGCTGGGAATTAAAAGCAGATTTCCTGAATTGCAGCCCATACTGTAACCACAAGGGCATTCTTCCTTGCTGTTTAAGACTTCCTGAACACCAGTCTCATTGGTGCTGCTCAGGCTGAAATAGCAGAATTTGTCTAATCTTGTCTGCCATCAATACATGACTTTATTTTTCAGACCTATCATTGCATGTTTTGCCAGTAATGCAGTGTTTAATTAATGTGTATGTTAACTATCTGTGGCTTGTTCTCATAGAAATGCTTTTTTAAACCTAAAATATGAATAAAATATGCCAAAAAAATCAAACCACTATTCACTGACCTTTCACATTATTAGCTGCCATTCACTAACCTTTTGCATTATTAGCGGTGTTCCCACTGTGCCCTACATATAACTTCCTTCTCAGCTCACAGCTCCCTCTCTTGTCTGAAACAACAGTTGGACTGTGCTCTAAATTAACTTGCACTTCACCTGCCATTTCAGCTGAGGAGACTGATGAAGTGAGAAAAAAAACTTTGAATGTTTGTCAAAAGCTGTAGGGCAAATGCTCAAATGGCACAAGATGAATAACTCTGGGCTGTAATTTGACAGTCAGTGAGTGTTTCTTTGCTGCTGTACAATTGAGGCTCTTTGGAAATAAGCTCACAGAAATGATCATAGAAATTGTTAGTACAAATGGTATGCTGTAATTTCAGATGCAAGAGCTGACTGAGAGAGTTCCTGTTTACCAGGGGTCATATTGAAAAACAATAGAAGTAATAGTCCTTAATGACACTTTTTTTATGTTTCATATGTTCCCATGGAATTTGTGATTCTTCTTTACACCTTGAATTGAGTTCACACTTTGTTCTTTTTGATTTTTCTCAAGTTAAAGTGAAGTGTGGTCATGACATCTGGTGTATGTTATATTAGAATAATTCAATTGCATTTCGAGTGTCACATTACAGTACTTGAAGAGGACAGCAGGTGTCTGAAAGAGAAAATAAACTTTTAATTTCAAATGAGAGGATGTGATAGTTGAAAGAATATTTTAAAAGACTGTTTCTCGGGGCAGAGTTTAATTTTAACAATAACATTAATGAATGCTAGTGATAGGACTGTGGCTGTTCTAAACTTTTCTTTTGGCAGGCAAACCTGTATCTCTTTCTTAGAAGACTTTTCACACTCCGTTCAATATAAAGATATTTGCAGTGTCTGAGTTCTTCACTCATAGCTTTTCATTTTCTGTGTACAGAATTACTCTCAGATGGTCATTTTGTCACAGCTTTAGACATAGCACACAGGCTGTATAAAGCTCTGACAGCTATCTTCTTTTATACTTTTAGAGATTGTTAAAAAAAAAGTATTTCAAGAAGATGCATGCATTATATGCCACAAGCTTCATAGTCTGTCCACAGATAATTAAGAAAAATTATCATTTGACCCCAGATAAATAACATGCTACCAGCCACAAAGATGGTTAATATGATGCCATATTATTAAATTTCTTATTGGCCATTAACATTCTACAAATTAAATCTATTAATAGTGCGTGACTTCATTTGAAGTCTGATTTTTCTATTCACTATCTTTTATTTGGGAGTATATATATATGTGGGATGATACACACGTGGGTTTTATATCTCTGTTTTCTCTGAATACATCTCCTACTTCTTAACCAGATACACACAAAGATAATGAAATGCAACTTGATTTCTAAATATAGGTTTGCTACAATTTAGTTGAGTTAAAGACTATTTTGTCTCCAATTCTTCTCACTTGAGAGAATCTTTAAATTCTTTGTTAATATACAAGCTGCTCCCCAGTTTGTTTGGGTCTTCTTTTAAGTAAGTGATGGAAATTGATACCAAACTGGGGTGTACTAAGAAGCAGAATGCATTTGTAGGTGGAAAACCTCACTGTCTGAATTATTCCCTTCCCAGTGGATGCAGGAAACAGTCCAGCTAAAGTCTTCAGAGCCCATCACATTTTGTGTGCTTCATGTTATGATAATTTTAATGGATATCAACCCACCATAATTGTGGACTTAATTTGACCTTACCTGCACAGAATAAGTGCCTTTAGTGCTGAATGAGGAAGGGGAAAACACCTGTATTAGATATTTACTGTGATATTGTCAGCTAAGCATAACTCACAGACCAGTTATAGAAGTGACAAACTGAGTGTCTAAGGCAGCTTGTCAGAATTGGCTCTTGTAGGGCCAGCTTGACCCTAATGGGTTTTGTGCTCAGAGTTATGTGAAAAGCACTGTGCTACTTATAGGTTCAATTCCTGTCTTCCCAGTAATCTGACTTCCGTGGAGCTTGAACTACTAATGCAGACCCTGCAGCACCGTGTGAAGTCAGAGCCACTTTAGGGCCGACTAAAAAGCCATCCTGGAATGTGCAGGATGGGGAAATATGGGTGCATGCCCCCCTGGCTGTGTGCAGGGCTAGCAAGAGCATCATTTCAGCATGGTCAAGGCTGAAGTGGTGCTGGTGAGAGCTATGCCTAGCCAAAACTGCTTGTGTGCAGTCTTCCTTACCCAGAGAAGATTGAACTGCTCCTCCTGGTTTCTTCTTGCTCCTGTTAGTCCAAGGTGTAACAGCCTTGGTTATACTGGAAGACAGGGAATTGACAGAGCCTAAAGCACAGAGCCAAGCCAGTGTGTAGTGGAATCTGAATATTGTAGCCTGGCATCCGTGGGTCCGGTGGAGCCAGCTGGCTCTCAGTGATGCAGTATGGTCAGCTGTAAGAGCCAAAGCTTTATTCTCTGCCATATAAAAATGATTCTGTTAGAGTTGAATGAACAAGACAAACCCTTACGAGCCTAAAACTCAGAGAATTTTAGCAAACTTTGCTGCCTTTCCACAAACTTATTCACCTTTGCTATTTCTTTTCTTACTGTTTTTGCAATGCAAACGGACTATGCAGTTCTACCTCCTTACATCAGCACAAGCACAAGATGACAGTAATTTAAGTTCTGGACAGTATAAGGGAAGCATTTGTGTTGAGCAGAACACTTGTTTTATTGGCATAAGAGGGAAAAAATTTCCTGGTGTTTGTTTAGTCTGTTTATTGGTTTTTTTCTTCTGTCGTACTAAAAGTGCTGTGGTAACTGTTCAAACAACATATTTAAAAAGGGCTTAATTTTAAATATGGAAACAGTGCTTGTTGACTTTAAGGGAAGCTTTATTGAGCCCTCATTATATAATTTTATTTTTAGAAGTGCATCTCTCTGTATGAATTTACAGTATTCCAGTGTGTTCTAATAAGGACTGCACAAGTTGTTGGCTTTTAGCTTGCCTCATCTAGGTTTATTTTTTACTTACAACATAATGTAATGAAGAAATTATTTAGGCAATAATAAGTAGCAATGCTTTTCAGCCTTTTCTGATTTGTGGAACCTTAGGAGTGTGGGTCTTGCAAGAAGCTACATATATGGAGTCCATTAAAGAGCATATATGAATTTGCTTTCTGTTTTTTCCCTTTTAAGGACCCTTTAGAGCTGTTCACACATTGTTTCTTTAGAAATGGGTCGACAAGTTGAAAGTGACTAAACTGAAGTGCTAAACCTTTTTGGGGGATTGTTTTGGGCTTTTTTGCCATTTTTTTTTGCTGCATGAAATCCAGAAATAATATCATTTTAACCTATTTTTTCAACGAAACTTACTGTTCTCAGATTCATACTGATCAGATTTTAAAGAATACCTTCATGGTATTCTATTCATTGTCTTGTCCATAATTACCTTGATGCAGACATCACTCTTTCCTTATAGATATAGATGGGATAGTTATATAGATAGATATATAGTTATAGATGGGATTCTGCAAGGGCAATTTTGGTTGTTGGTGAGTTTTACAGAGGCAGGAGTGCCTGCCTGTGGAGTACAGGAAAAAAATCACATTGTGGTTCCTAAATTTCTGTCACATACTGATTCCAATCAAACAAAAGTTAATTGCTTACTTTTTAGTATGTCATCTATGGCACAATTTGTAATTATTTTTACTTTCATGACAGAGTATCAAAGACCTTCTCGCTTTGGTTTTTTTTCAATAGCATGACTTTGGAAGTAGAAGAACTTAAAATCCATGCTTTTGGATTTTATATATACATATTTCTGGCATTGTGTAAATGCTTTCTAGCAGCAGAGAGTTTAAGATAGATTTTTATTGAAGAATATTCAGCTAATCCTCTGGCTTTAAAATTCATCATGTTAAACTACTAAAACAGAATTTAAGTATTTATGCTACTTGTTCAGTAAGTGGAAATAGTGATCTTTCATAGCAGATAGATATGTTCTGAGATTGTCCTTATAAGAAACTGCTCCCTACTACAGTGGAATTCATCATCATCATAATAACGTGTGCACTGATGAAAGTGTTAACTGCTTCCATTGAAAGAAAGAGCAAGTGAAAGGAAGCAGTCTTCAATGTACTTTTTCTTAGGAGCTTTTGAACTGAACTATTCTTGCTGCTTTATGTATTGGACTGTCCATTTCTTCTGTTCACTTTGGATTTTGACTGTTTACCCTATTAGAGAGTTAAGATTTTGAATGACTGTATGTGATTTTTCTATGAATAATGAATGAAGAATCTTACATCCTAAGATTAGAAATAGTTGCTTGTTTAGGTTTTTTCCTGCTGGTTTGGGAGCACCACAGTTATCTGTTGTATTAGAAGTTGAGTCCAATTCTTATAAAACCTCTTCTGCTTTAGTTTATATTTGCTTGAAATGTGTCTCTGAGTTTCTCCCAAGTGATGTCTTGTCTTTAGATTTTACTCACAGTAGTTTGGTTAATAAGTGACTGCTCTTACTTTTCAAAGGTACTGCAACAGCCACCTGCAGGTACTTGGCTTTATACCGAAAAAGGAGAGGAAGAAAAAGAATGATCCCATAGAGGAGGTAAAGGTCAGGCATCAGATGGATGCTATGGCCTTCGGTCTGACAGTGCCCACCCTGGCCTTGAAGATGCCCAATGGACTGGATGGGATGTCCCTCTCCCCTCCAGGGGCAAGGCTTCCTCTCCACTACCTGGAGGCAGAATTAGAAGACCCCTTTGCTTTCAATGAGGAGGATGATGACCTAAAGAAAGGGGCAACAGTGAAGAAAAAGTTGCAGAGCAAGTTGGCTCACAACCGACAGCGCCAGAGAGAGACAGAGATTTTAAAAGTTCGCCAAGAGCACTTTAGCCCCATTCCTGCACCTTTGCAGCAGCAGCCTCTGCAGCAGCAGCACTCCCATCTGCCACCTTCATCAGCTTCGTTAAAGCCGACAGGGCTACCGCAGGGCATAGTCTGCAAGTCACCTCAACCTCTGAACACCAGCCTACCAATGCAGGGAGTGGCACCCACCACACACACTATAGCACAAGCGCGGCAGTTGTCTAACAAGAGACCTCTGCCTCTCCTGCCACCCGCCAGGGCTCCTGTCACGGACCCGCCAAGGACTGACCGGGTCCTCATGAAAGCCACAGCCTTCTCTCCGCACTCGTCCTGCATGAGCCGGCTCCAGAGACTGGTGAAACTGTGCACTCGAAAACAGCAGCTGGACACTGACCTGTTTCCTCACTTAGGTGAGTAGTAATCCATGCACTGCAGCCATATTTGTTAACATGAAACCAAGAGACTGAATGGGAATGTCTTCCTAGCCCTGTCCTGAATTCCTGTGCGGTCCTTACAAAATAACCCTGAGCTAGGTAACCTCTTGGCATTTTCTTTAGCCCTGTTGTCTATGAAGGGAATGCCTGGACCCATCACAAATGTTTTATGGCATTTTGGTTGTTTATTCTTCTTAATGTTCTGTTAACCCTTTGGGAAACCAAACTGAGGTGTAGAAAACATTGTTTGGCTTACGGAGACCTCATGTAGAAGGTTTGCAACTCGAGTGGCAAATGTGACACTAGTGGTACCTACAGGAGTGGACAAAGTTAGATTGAAACATTAGGTGTGTGATAAGTGCACATGACATAATGAATGTAAGTAAAAGTTTGGCAATTTGGCCCATCAATCTCTGCATATTCGAAATTCCAGTTGACTTAATTGAAAAATTGGAACACATGAGAATTTTTCTTGGGCCCTATTTATGTGTCGAATATGGATGAACAGAAGGAAAAGACCACTTCAGGAGAGCAGCACTGTTACAGAAGATAGTTGGAAGGGTGAAGTCTTGTCTGCATACTGTGCAGAAATATATTCATATAGATAATGATCAATAGCTGCTTGTGAAAATACAGGCAAATATAGCCAAATTGGTGCCATGATAGTAGTGCTCTTTAAGCTTTGAAAAGGCAACTGACCTTATGGCTGATTTGTCTCCTTGTGAATATAGACCTAGGCACACCTATCTGTCCTTTTTATCTTCCTCACCCTCCCAAGTTACTTTTCTGCTTAGTTTTAGATTGTACATTTCTAGCAAGTAAAATACTGGCAGGGAAAAGGAAAGGTGATATAAGTAGGAGCACCATTTATGATCTTTAAAACAAAAAAAGACTTCAGATAAACCTGGACATTCCCTATATAATGTCTTAATTAATTGCAAACATCTGTAATTTTTGCAATTTCAATTAACTTTTTTTTTAATTTGCTGTTAAGATCTGCCCTTTGGCACTCATGGGATAATTTGAATATTTGTTCAGGAGATAATTAGCATCCCCTAGCATGTCTCCAAAGGAAATTGTTCTTCAGAAAACAGCTTTGATGGTCCTGTATATAGTGCAGGTCTTTAGAGGAATGGCAACTCTAGAGGCATTTCTGAGTGTCACAGACTCAATAGCTTAGAAAGTGACCTGTGTTTTGAAAGATCCCTTTCTGTGCTTAACGTTCTACATTCTCAACTGGTGAAGAGAATACGCGCTCCTTAAAAATAGGCACAGTAAAAATAAAAAACAGTAGGACCTGCACATGTACAGTTAGACCTATACATGTACAGTTGGACCTATATGTGTACACTTAGGCAGGTGAATAACTATGTGGATGCATTTAGAACAGTTTATATTTGGCAAAGTGAAAGAATTTACATATTAATTACGTGGGAGTGGAAAATGTATTTGTTATTTATTCATTATAAGCCTTTAATATTAAAGACTAGCTATGCCTAGGTCAGAGAATTTCAGGATTTCTTTTCTATATTTGAGCAACACTAGAGATGACTGCACAGAATTTCAAAAGATTAAGCCAGTTTTATGTGTACCAACATCAGCCATGTAATTGGATATTAATGTAACTGCAATCTTCAGTGTCAGTACAACTGAATCTGGATTAGATTTTATTCCTTCCTTTCTGCAGTGCCCAGGAGAAGCAAAACAACTCAGTTTCTGATTTTGTTTTTAAATTTTTGGTTTAAACAATTTGTTATGTGGTTGTCAATTGTGGACATCTTTATGGAATGATTAAGTTGTTTTTTCATTCCTTTATGGAAGAGACAAGAGGAAAAAGAAACATTCAAGTTGAAAGTATAATTCTGGCATTTTATCAAATGTCTTAAGGTATCTTAATTTAGTTCAAATATATGTCTTAAAAATAAAAAATAATTTTTGTTAGAATGCTGAAGTTCCTGAAAATTTGGGTTTCTGATACCTGTGGTTTATGTTAAAGTGCTGGTTCTATATGATGAAGTTACCTGATGATTGTATTCCAAGCTTATGTGTGTGTGTCTCTGACTCTGAAAGTGCTTGACCAAGTGCATTTCCCAGATTCAAGGCTTCTGACTTTCAGAATCATCTCAGATATAGTTGTTCAGTTTAGTTTTAGCAAAAATGAAATGCTACTTAACTCTATCAATTTTCAAGGAGCACACAAGAAAATGAAAAAGCAAAGAATGCTGGCTTGTAAATGCAGGAATGGGATTTTATCCCACCTGCTGCAAGAAAATGGCAAGAATTTCACTGGATGTGGGAGAGATAATAGGAAAAAAACCCAAAAGATTAAATTCCAGATAAAATGTTCCACCTGAGAACTTACTGGCTGCTTTCTGGCCAAACTGAGGCTGCTGAAGCACACTGTAAGTTGATCATACTGCATCATCATTAAGTGAAAACATGCTGCTTGGTGAAAGTGCTGGAGTGTTTGTATCTCTCCCTTTAGCTCTTTCTTCCCACTAATGTGTGCATTTGGCAGGCAATTACAGAGACTGAGCAGAGGAACATCCTGGGTAGCTGTGTATCTATCTCTGTCCCTGCTGCTGTGTCTTACAGTTTTCATATTCTTCTATATTTTGGCATAGAAAAGGGGTCAGAATATAAACAGAAATGAAATTGGCCTATTTAGATCATATAGTATTAAAATTTGCCAAGTAGCCAGTTCTTCATGACAGGGACTTCTCTCTTACCTTGTACTTTGTTATGAAAAGTAGTATTTCTCTGTGGGTAAGATAGTTGGTGATTTTTCTTGCACTGTTTATGGATAAAGAAGCCAATAAAAGGAAAACTCAGTTATGATAAAAATCAGTGCATGCTATTTGCACAATGTAATGTAGTTGTTACTGCAGCTTTTCCTGTATAATTGAGAATACGTAATTATGCTTGCAACTACACTATACATTCATCTTTTGTGCCAAAGGTTGCTCAGAGACCTATATGAGGTGGATGCTCTTTTCATCCAGTTTCCATGTTTTCAATTCCCTTAGGGCTGGATTGGTCTGAAGACAGTGGAGAAGAGTTGGAGGATTCAGAGCAAACCTCCCCTTACCAGGTTGCGTGGTCTATCCGAGAAAGCCTCGGCTATGAGAGACCTGAGTGAGTATTCATGCTGGCCTTGATGGAATAAATCATGTAAATGTGAGCTCCACTTCAAGTGGAGTCAGTGGAACCTAAGCACTTGTTCAAGTGTTTTGCTGAAACAAAAGATTGTTTGAACTCATTTGTTTGTAAGAGCTATGGAACAGCTTGTCGCCTTCTGTCCCAGTTTCCAGCTAACTTAGAGACCTTTGTGCAGTTTGCTATCAGAAGGATGCATCAGGAAAGGATTTAAGCTTGTTTGCCTGAATTTAATTGAGTTTAGTAGGATTTATTCATGAACTTGTGTGCTTTGATGATTGGAGGTCCTGAATTAGAATCAAATGGGGTTGCTATTGGTTTCTTGTCTTTCCTACTGTTGTTAATAACTTTGTCAGTAAACTTCCTACATTTTACTCATTAATTCTTGTAATAATTATGCAGGCTGTTGTTTTAATGTGCATTTTAAAAGGCCATGGTATTTTTTTTCATAATTAAGTTTTGAATAAACCTCTGCCAGTACTTGTGAGCATTGGAAGGAAGCATGGGACTTGTGAGCATAGGATCAAAAGGATAAACAGAGCAGGAATTAACTGCTGGTGCAGAAAGGCTTATGATGTTCTCTATATACTGCTAAGTCACAAATCTAAATTTACAGCAGGATATAATAATATAGGTCTACTAATATACATTTGAAGGTGCACAGTTAAAACAAAGCATCCCAGGTGTAGTATTGTAACAATACTGTTGTATGATGTTAACAAAGAAATTGGGGTCTCACTAGAATTTGATTATAGTTTCTATAACATGACTCTCATTCGCTGTGCAACTGGACTTTTTGATTCTATAACTATTCCTTATTTTTTTAGTTTTTAGCTATCACACTTAGAATAAAGTTGTTAATGAAACCTTATTTTGTTGTTACATTCTGAAAATTCTGAAACTTACTAGAATTCCCTGCCATCTCTGAAGATTGTCCTCCAGGTGAACCACAAAGCTGTGTCTCTCTCATCAGGACACACACCAGGATGCTAAATATTTATTAAGAGCCTTCAGTGAATCAAAACTATTACGAAGAGTGTAGACTTCACTATTTTTTTAAATAAAGAGGGCTTTTTTATTATGAATAACTGTTGTTTTTTAGTGCATTAGCAGTTTTAGAGTGAGCTTTCACAAATGTTACTTCTAACTTAAAAGGCAACTTTTAAATAAAATGTTCTGGGAAATTATGAATAGACTTTCAGACTTCTAAATCATACATAATTTTTCACAGCAGATATATCTATTAAATAACTTCCCTTACACTCTTCTCTCTTTGACATTTGATTTGATTCTTCCATAGATCCCTATTTTTTTGTCAACTTATAAAGGTCATCTCTGTGTGTTTTGTCTTCTATTTGTCTTAACTTCCTTTGGATTCTTCCTACTCTTTTCACATACTGAGAGAAAATAATACCTTATCTTGACATTTTCTTTTCCATTCTAGCATTCTGTGCACCTCAGTTAAATGCTGTCTTAACTATCCATGATGGATAAAGTTTCGAATGCAACTGGCTGCTTTTGTACTTCCATCAGCCTGCTCAGTGTTACTAATTTTGATCATGGATAAGCAGTCACTTGATGTCAACCTTCTAAAACTTGAGTTCCTATTCTGCAGACTTCTGTAGTGGTTTTTATTACCTGAAATGTTTCACTTTGACACTTCTGCAGTGTGGTCTGCCTGCTGCTGAAGATGAATTAGTTCAGGCTATTTCTGAGGAGATTTGATTTGTCAAAATGACTCTGCCTTGCTAATCTGGTGGTACAGACTGGTGCCTCCTAAAGTCAGCCAGTGGCTTGCTTGTTACAGCTCTGAATTCTGGGGACTTATTTTACCAGAAAACCAATGGAGACTCTTTCCCAAAACTTTTTGGTTTTGAAATCACATACCTAAACTTTGGGGATTTCATAAACTTAAATACCTAAACTTCATACCTAAACTTGCTGATTTTCTTAGTAAAATTAAATATCTTTTTTCTGTTTATTTGTATCGGAGCTTGTGGTCCCCACCAGCTGACTGCATTCTGTCTTTTTCCTTTTGACTGCATGGAAGACAGTTAGAGGAATGCTTCTCAGAAGAGACTCTTGAAAGAAAATGAACAGTTAATTTCTACTGGACAGCTGGTTCTCAGCATTTCTGCTTGTGTGATTGTGGGGGAAACCTCTGCTGAACTTCTTGTGTGATACTCTAGCTGCTCTTAAACTCCCAAAAATTCACCAATTTGTTTAAAATTAATGTCTTAACAGTGTCCTGGTTTTGGCTGGGATAGTGCTCATTTTCCTCTCAGCAGCTGGCACAATGCTGTGTTTTGGGTTCAGCAGGAGAACAGCGTTGATAACGCTCTGATGGTTTGGCTGTTGCTAGGTAGTGCTAGCCCCAAGTCAGAGACACTTCAGTTCCCTGTGCTCTGCCAGAGAGGGGGTGCACCAGAAGCCATGAGGGAGCACAGCTGACCCCAGCTGGCCAAGGGAATACTCCACAGCCTAGAACATCGTGGCCAGAACATAAACTGGGGGGAGCCGGGCACTGCTTGAGGTAGGCTTGAATATCAGTCAGTGGGTGGTGAGCAACTGTATAGGGCATCACTTGTTTTTCTTGGAGTTTCTTTTTCTTTTTTTTTTTTTTTTCCATTACAATAAATAGTGGTAGTATATTTTACTTTGTTTTCATTAGTCAGCTATTCTTAACCCACAAGGTGTTTTTTTTCTGATTCCCCTCCCCATCCCACTGGTGGGAGCAGGGAGAGTGAGCATGCAGGGAGAGGGGGCATGCAGCACTGTGATACTTAGTTCCTGGATGAGGTTAAACCATGACAACAATAATACATTTTTTGGTTCACTTGCCTTCTGGCCTTTTAATCTGTAAAATTCATATTGTTGCAATCATCTGTGGAAACGCAGGCCAAATGTTTGCTTTTATTATTCTGTGCTTTAATTTTGAAAAACTGTGTTCCTGTGGTCCCAGGAGTTCGGGACACAGTGCTTCCAGGCAGGCAAAAATGCTTGAGTTCCAATAGCTCAGGAGCTGGCAGTGGGTACGGTGCAGCCTGGGTGCTGGCAGAGAAAGTTGCTGGGGTGGGAGGAATCCCTTGTGGGAGCAGCAATTTGGAGAGAAAGCAGGGGCTGTTCCCTGCTGCAGATTACTGAAGCTTCCCCTTAGATTATTTGATTACTGAGTCTGGTATCTTAGAAAGTGCTGGAAAACAAATGACATTATAACAAAATATTTTTTCGCTTCCTACTCTGAAATATAGATAAAGTAAACGTTTCAAGTAGCAAGTTTGAAAAATACCAACTCCCTCAAAGGATTAAATATCAACACTATGTTGTCAAAAGTTGGATTTAATAACTCCCAATAAGTAGAGTAACTAAAAGAAAGAAAGGAAGATTCTTCAAAACGCTCTGTAAGGAGGGATTTGTAGTATAGTTACTGGGTTGTCTCAGAATAGAGAGCATGTTCTCCTCTTTCCCTGGTGGTGCCTGGCTGCTCACCCTTTTGCTCTTCCTTTCTGCTGCTTTGTGCTGTCTTTGTTTTCTTCAGGAACGCTCAGCAATAATCCCCCTGATGTTTCTACGTGACAGTCTGAAAGGGAAGGGTTGGGAGAAAGCATTTTAGATTATCAAATGGCTTGTGTGCACTTTCAGAAATCTTTGTAAAAATGAAATGCCACATGTTAAGTTGAACTTCAGAAGTTCTATATGCAGCTTAGGAGAATAAACTAAATAGAATTTGGCAAACTTGTTTATGAAAGAGCAACAATAAAAGTATCTTTCATTTTCATGCCTACTGAAGAGGAAAGGTTTTATTTTGAGATTTTTAGGTTTCTTTGAACATATAAATGTTTTGGCTAATCTTAGTGGCCTGAGAACAAAGTTCTGAACAGGCTTTTAAAAACTGGCTTTTAGAAATTTTGGCTCAAAATAAGCCCTTGCCCACTGCAGGCATGATTTCTTTCTATACCTTTGATATATGTCTTAATCTATTTTAAAAAAAGATCTCATAAACTGAAGATCAAAAATATTTTAGCATATAATGTCATTTTTTCTGGCTCTTTCAATGTGAGAGATGTAAAAAGTCTCAAATAGAGAGAAATGTACATTAAAAAACACTCTTTCCACACAAAAGAAACTTCTTTCCCATAAGGAATACTCCTGGTATTCTTAGAATTAATTTTTAACCATATTTAAAATTAAATCAGTAACTTTGTTTAAAAGTCTTGGCCCAGAACAAGGCTTTTAAATGGAATATCTAAGATATTAAACCTACCAATAAATATATATGCTATGTTTTCCTCTTTGAGTAATGCATTGGGAAAGGAATGCATTACTAACATATAGCCACAGTCAATTAGCCCACAGTCAATTTTTTCTAAACAGGTAGTTTTCCCCAGTAAGCATTCTTTCCTAAGAGATCTTAAAAGTGTATTTTCTTTTAATTTTCAATATAAAAATATTTTAAACATTGCTTATGTTACATATTTTTAACATAGGTTGTATTTGCTGCTAAGCATGTAATTGCAGAGGTTAATTACTTGGAATTTATGCTTCTAGAAAGTAAGTTGTAATCTGTTTTAACACACAAAATACATAGTATGGTTGACTTTACATGAAACTTCACAAAAATATGCATTTGTGACAAAGGCAGTGTTTGCTGCTGCAGAGTTTTCATGGAAAGCCTTAGTGGAGATGGCTGCAGTCTCTTCCAATTGGCCCACGTGTAAATAGAGTCAGAGTTTCCAGAAAAAAAGTAGGTCTTCACCATAGTGCCTTTCAGGGAAAGATCTGCTGTCTGCATTTCTGGATCTTACTTTATTTAGTAAATATCATGGCTGGTATTCCACATCTCTTGTGTCTCAGGGGTGGCCTCCTTTGCTGTGGGCAGGTTGGGTGTCAGCTCATTCAGTCCCACGGGCTCTGAACATTGCCACCTTTTGATTTGCTTCATTTGTTTGGATTTCCCTTCTCTCCCCTGCCCTTTTTTTGTCTTACAGATAGGAAAGTTGGCAAAAGTTTCTCTGTTCTATAGGAAAACAAATTAGAGGAAAAACTCAACAGAGTCTGCTGAGATTCAGCACATGTATTTTGTTGCTCCATGGACAACAAACTCATTTGGCAAACTAGTGCTTGTTGTGGAGAACTTCTGGCTAGCTTCATGGACCTTGTTTTAACAAGTTCCACTGATGATTTTCTGTTTCATGACTTTTACTTCATTTAACTGAATGTGTTGACATGGTTTGATGGTCTTGTTGATATGTGCCTGGACATTGAGAGAGCCAAGATAAATGGAGAAGGGCTTTCTTAAGCAAACAGAGAGTTGGATTAGTCCTTCTTCCGGTCATTGCTTAGCCCTGGTTTGATCTTTCCCTCAGTATCTTTGGTTAGATGTGAATTTCTTCTCTGTTATTGTACTGTAACTCAACTGCAACTCTGCAGCAAGGGGAAATCAGTATCAGCTATTAGCTGTGTTAGTGTTTATTTTGGTTTAAAAAGGAATATACCGCCTGGCAGAGAAAAAGGAATTGGAAGAAGTCAGCAGTCTAGGTACTTGTTAGAATTTGACCATCTTCTCCAGCATAATTGTGCCTCAATAAATTTCCACTACACAGTTCCCCACCCTTGTCTTCTCCATTAATTGCACTTTGATTTAAGCATTGGTCTCATTTGCTGAGACATTTACAGTAAATAAAGGTTAACGGTATAGATTTCTTTTTGAACAGCAGGCTCTAGACATTTAAGTGCGTCAGACTTGATGATAAATTGATGTGATCTCTAATGATGACATACTAAGAAGGGCAAATAACTTTAGAATTTAAAGGGGTCCTGCTCTTGCTATTTCTCAAGTTGCACTGCCTGATATCAGAATTTGGATGTTTGTGTGGCTAGAAGATGGATGCCAACTTTACAATTCTATTAGAATGACAAATTAGCTTAGTGGGGGGCAAAAAAAAGTAGTATCTTAAAGCATATTTGTTTTTATTTTCCCTTCTTCAGGTCCGATGACGACAATGCAGATGACAGGAGTTCCAGGGTGACCAGACTTTGCACTTACTTTCAGCAGAAATACAAGCACCTCTGCCGCCTGGAGCGGGCAGAATCCCGCCAGAAGAAATGCCGGCACACGCTCCGGAAAGCCTTGCTGCAGGCGGCCAGCAGAGAGCCCGAGCGCGCGGGGCAGCTCCTGCGGGAACTCCGGAGAGCTGCGTGTGCTTGTAGCAGGTTAGAGCTGCCCCGGGCCTGCAGGAGCCTGGGGCTGGCCAGGGCGGACGTGGGCTGGGCATCCAGCAGCTGAAATGATGAGCTCTGAAATCGGTAGTTGCGCACAAGGCAGGAGAAGCAGGAAGGATAAATGCCTGTCAGTGGCATACAGAGTTTTCCATGAAGACGGGCCTTCTACAGCTTTGTGTTGTAAAATGTGGATGGTTTGTTCAGCAATTTCTGGGCCCAAATATCTGGTCCTTTACTGTGCCAGTAGAAGGTGTGGTCTGTAGTTCACTGCTCCAATTCAGATTTTGTTTTTCAGACAGTTTTTTTGGAAAAGTCTGTATCTCCTCTTAATTATCTTCCCAGCAAACCAAATTTAAGCTCATGCTTTTTGTTAGATTTAACTCAATCTAACATTAAATAAAACTTGGCAACAAAATGCATAACTTCTAACAACTTTGAAGGTTATCTTCTGTGGGAATTCTTTCTAGATAATGTCAACATCCCTCCAGCTCTCAGCATATGGAGAGTTGGTTGATTCATATTTATGCAGGAACAGACTAAGTCTGAATCCTGGTGTTACATTTGGGGTATCAGAAGCATCCTTTTGGTGTTGGGGTTTTGCTTTACAGGATGTGTGACTGTGGGGTGTAGTGGATACTATGAGATGCAGACTAGAGCTAGGTACTGAGAGTATATTGTGTTTAATGAGGTGCTTTTGTTCCTGGTTCAGTGGGATGTGTTCATGACAGTTGAAGGGTTCATTGTTGGGGAGGTGGACTGATTCTGAAGAACTGCTCTGAGGTGTAATGTAGAAGTCCATTACTGGTTTCCAAAGTTGTGTATAAACTTTTCCAAACTTAAACACTACAGCAAAAGTTCACCTGAACTGACAAGCTCTTGCTGGTTTTCCCCCCCTATTATTTTTCCCTTTTATTAATCAAAAAAAGGTTACATTGTTTTGGGTAGACCAACAAAGCCAGATAGTGCCTGTCATCACTGCTCTGGTCAATTTAAGTAACCACAGTCTTTTCAGATACAAAATTTTTCACAGGAGTAACACTGCTAACTAAAACTTTGCTCAGTCAAAGTGCAGTTGATGACAGAAATGGCTGAAGGAAAGCAGTCAGGCTACAGACAACTTTTTGTCAACCTAGAAAACAACGTGTACAGAGGTGCAAGTCAGCCCTGGAATCGCCAGCTTTATCTCCATGAAGGTGACACGTGCCTGGAGAGCAGGCTAACCCCGAGCGAGCTGTGTAACGCTTCAGTGCTCGTCCACACTGCTGTCTGGCGCCTGCTTGCAGCTCAGGCTCAAAGCACAGAGGCTGTGCTGGGGAAGCACCCAGCTCCGGGCACCTGCTGGTGGATTGGGCTGTAGCACGTTGATGGAGGAGAGCTTTTATCCATGTTGAGCACGCTCAGGCTCTGCCACTCCAGAGCTCAGTCTAAGTTTGTCTGAGCACATGCTTGCATGTAAGCTCTGGGGATGCTCGGCATGTTTTGATTTATGAACAGGCTTGGAAGTGCACTTGACTCCCATCTAGGCATACCCAGTACATTGAATTCTAAAGACTGACCTCGTTTTGAGGGTCACCTGTGTTGACACTCACCTACTGCTGCCCTTTCTGTTGCAAGGTGTTGTAATATTTACATGGTAGTAGCACATAGCACCTCTCATTACAATTAAGGGCCTGTGAAATAAGAAATAATCCTGTTACTACAGTCACACCTTCACCTGTCATTGACATCTATTCTGTGTCCCTGTGTAGAGCTTGGTAGTAGTGTGCACCCATCTGGATCATGACACACACACGTGTGTTACAATTTTTCATCCTACTGTGCTACATTCAGTATAATAATTGTGTTAAGTACCCACAAGACTGGGGGTTTGTCTGTAAACTCTTTTATGCTTTCTTTTCAGCACAAGCCAAGCAAGGCAGAGAGATACAGAACCAACAACCTGCAGTGGGACTTCGAAGGGAGAGCAGTGCACTAACAAGGCCCTTCCATTCACCAGGCACTGTTTTCAGCGTATCCTCTTAACTCTGTTTGGGAGTTGCATTCAGGCATGGAAGCTGTTCTGTTTTAGGAGGTTTTTTGTTAGATTTTTGCATGATAACTAAGTTTTCACAAATACATACCTATTTGTTAGTATGTCATCATACTAACAAAAGCACCTCCTTTGCTTTTAATTTGACTGTGTGATTTAGGTCTGTAGACACTGAGGATAAGTAGTCTGCTACTGGTATTTGTAATGGAACATCATTTTACTTTGTGAGCTGTATTTACTGTGGGCAAGAAACCTTTACAAAATGATCATCCTTCACAATGACTTGGTACAAACCATGTGACTTTCAGCCTCCTGGCTTTCATACAGTTCTTGGTAGGTTCCAGTAGACCGCCTTCCTGTGCCAGTTTAGTGGAAAAAGGTTTTTATACATAGTATAAAAAGAGGGCTTCCACTGACTAGAAAGATGGAAATCATACTTTGCGTTGTTTAAAGAAACAGAATAGAAGGGAGTCACAGAACCTCTTAGTCCAGGTGAGGAAGGGTTCCCTTTGCTTGGAATTACAAACAAAGCCTGGAAATAATGTTGAAAGTCAATGGCTGAAGATCTCAGAAGAGGGCACAATAGATGTGAATTTTGGTTCTGAAGACTATAAAAAGGCAGGCTTATGACCTGTAATACTTAAAAATTCTGCAGATTTTGTTTTTTTTCTTTTTAGCTGAAGAATTGTTGGTGCTTTTGTTGGGGTGACTCCTATTATTGGAACTTTTGGTTTGATATTAAAAGTGACTAGTGCTGATGTACTCAGCTACTGTCAAACTGCAGCACCTTTCCAGTCTTTTTGTTTTGCAGATGCCTTGATTTTATTGTTTGATTTTTTGCAGGCTGCTTAAGAGCAGTTTGCAGAGCAGTTCAAAACCTCTATGAGAGAGCACCGTGGCATACAGCTGTATGTGGGATTTTCCTCATGGTTCTGATGGGATTTTTTTGTTTGGATAGTTTTTAATTTTAAGTGGTCTTGCTTGTTGCTGTGTGTAGAGCAGAATAGTCAAGACTAGTGATTTTGCATGTATGCCCATTTTTTCTCTCTGCATTTTCTTCTCTAAAATGAACAGATTTTTGGTTCTGACCCATCCATCCAAGTCTGCTCTCTGGATTGTTCTGCAGGTTTTTCATTTTCTTTGTCTTTTTTTTTTTGTTTTTTTTTTTGTTGTTGTTGTAACATTTTATAAACATACATAGTGATGTTTAGGTCTGAGAACTGTTCAAGATGGAAGGAATGCTTCTAATGTTGTTTGAAAAAAGACACAATGAAATATCTGTTTGATTTGCTGTATGTCTGGAAACATTTTTACTCCTGCTAAGGATTTTTCTGAAGGAAATCTCAGCAAGATTACGTTTGGATTTACTTGACCTTTCTGTCTGCTTGCACATCTCTTTTTTTGGAGGAGCAGGAAGGATCTTGAAACTTCTTTGTCTGTGCTCTAAAGATAAATGCCAAGAATGTACCTTAAAAGATTGAATTAAGAAATACTCTTTCTTTAATGTTTCAGTATGGATTGTCATTAGTCTGTAAGGAAATAGTCCTGTTGACTACACTGTTCCAACTGCTACTATTGATCTATTGATTAAGGCTCCAGGAAAAGGTTTCTTTTTGCTAAGAACTCATTAGTGAAATAGCTGCTTTTATAAAACTATCTCAGTATATAATAAAATCATTAGAGATTCTGCATGAATGCAGTTTTTTCACTTTAAAAGTTGGGTTTGAGCCTTACCTAGCTTTGAACTTGAATAGCAAATTTAAGGCACTCATTAAAAATAGGATCTATGGACAGATAGAGTTGAAGGCTCTGATCTTTATCAGATTGATAAATCAAAGGGCGTTCCTCCACCACTGTCTTGTGTTATTCCTGATGCAGAAATGCTCAGATATCTTATTGAACCGTTCTCAGCAGCTCTTCTCGAGTTGCACAGCCAAGTTTGCAGATGGTCAGCAGTGCTCTGTGCCAGTTTTTGACATTACACATCAGACACCTCTGTGCGAAGAACATGCCAAAAAAATGGTAAGTACAAAGCCATTGTTGTATTTATTTGTGTATTGGGATGATCAGCAGTTTTAACCCCAGTCTGCCTGTGAAGTCTTCCTTGACAACTAGCAAGCTTATGAACTTAAGAGCTTGTTTGCTATTATTTTTCTTAAAAGGGTAAAACTTGACAAACATTCCCAATCAGTATAAAGTATGTCGTGAAAATCTTTTATGTAGTTTTGAGGATATAATGGGAATATTTGAGTATATGTGGGAATATTCGTCACTGGAGGAAATTTGATTGCTGTCTTAAATTGAGAAATAGAAGATCACTGTGAGAGGTCCTGTGATAATTTTATTTGGGGTCATTCCTGGTCCTTGAATCTGAATGTAATGTGAGCATGGAATTAAGAACACTGCATCTTAAACAGTCTCAGTACACGAGGCCCAAAGTACTTTCTAAAGCTAATGTAGGTAGCAATTGCAAGGATGGAAATTATGGGTTTGCTACTTTGTTTACCTTTTAGTAACTATTAGAATTTATCTCTAACTTCCTTCAGGGATCCATGGATCCCAGAGACAAAGCAGTGACCTACCTCAAGCTGAGAGAATGGAGAAATGAAGTTGATGTCCTCTGCTCTCTTTTTTATGACACCAATCTTCCAGAACAAAACCTTTAGGATAATTCACACACCCACTTCTGTCCTGTCCTTCCTTCAAGGCTTCTTGTCCTACCTTCAATTAGGTGTAAAACTGCATTTTTTTTGTTTTGTTGGGTTATTAAAAGTTTTTTGTTACTGTTTTTGTCCAGCCTTTCCAATAATTGTGAATTATAGAGTTTTTTGGATTGAAATGTGAGGGTTTGTGCTACACAGATCTGTATGGGATTTCCCCCTCTTCTAGGCAATCTTCAGTATCTCCCTCAAGGTTTATCTCTGTAACAAATATAATCCTCTGCCATTCCCAGTATGATGGCAAGTGAAGACTGATGATGGTTTTATTTATTTTTTAATGTGTCAGTGATTGCTGTTCAGAAGCAATGAGGCCATAATTGTTTACCCACATTCTTATCCTAGTCCAGCAGTATTAATTTTGTCTCCTCGGTGCTGTCCCTCTGTTATGTCAGCAGGCACTTGAGGATTGTGGCTTCAGCTGCTGCACATTATCCACATTAACACCACCTCACAACAGCGTTTTGTCTTTAATACTTACAGGAATGCTGATAAAGGTTAACTGTTTTTCACTTTTTAGTTAGGGTTTGCTGTGATAATTTTTTAAAGTGACACTGTACAATCTCCAGTTTACAATATCTCATAATTTGGTCCATGTTATTTTTGCCATTGGGGTTAATGAGGAAGGAAACAGCTCAGTTTTTGAAACTGTGTCTGGGTGTAAGCTAACAGTCCCTCTTGCATTACATTCCCCATGTCTCTGGAATGACCAGGGTGAAAAAAGCTAGGAAAGTAATACTTGTTCTTAATATGCTCCTGTTGGTATTGTTTTGCTCCCAAAGGATAATTTCTTGAGAGGGGACAGCTCCCGTAAAGTTCAGCACCAGCAGCAGAGGAAACCCAGGAAAAAAACGAAGCCACCTGCACTTACCAAAAAACACAAGAAGAAGAGAAGGCGAGGCCCACGCCGGCCCCAGAAACCCATTCCTCCTGCAGTGCCCCAAGGGAACCTCACCATGCCTGCCAGTGTCTCACTGCCAGTAGAGATACCCCACATACGGTCAGTGCTGTTCCTGCCCAGCTTCCCACTGCTGGCCTGAGCATTGCCAGTGAGCTCTGCACAAAGCTGCCAAGCAGCAGCTGGAGCAGGGCTAAAAATTGCATCTCCACGTGACTGTTGAAAAAACCTTTAGAGTGGGTTATTAAAAGTTTTGGATTTGAGCACTGATTGGGTTTGATGGGTAGAATATCTTGCTCCTGATGTTGCCTCTTACGTAGTTAATGAGTAGCCTAAGTGTAAACTTCCTAAAGAAACTACCTAAAAGCATTTTTTCTAGATAATAGAGGAAAAGATATATGGGGAAGCATCCGTTGTAGATAGATATGCACTGATAGTTGTCCTTTGGAGCAAGCAGAGTTGAGCACCAGGGACTAATGTTCCTTTCTGTTCAGGAGCCCCTCCACGCCCGAGCTCAGTGCCGATGAGCTGCCTGATGATATCGCCAATGAAATCACAGACATTCCACATGACTTGGAATTGAATCAGGAGGACTTCTCTGATGTCCTGCCACGGCTGCCCGATGACTTGCAAGATTTTGATTTCTTTGAAGGTACCAATTTATTTTATGCTAGCATGAACACAGTCAGTGAACTGAAGAAGTGAGTGTTTCTAACTGCATTTTGAGGAGTTGCTTGCTTTTCTACAGAGGTAATAAATTCTGGAGAAGGAAGTGTGCATTTGCTCTATTGTTTGTGAGCTCTGAAGTAAAGCAGACTTTAAGAAGGCTGTGTGCATAATTCTCTGCTTGCTCATGTAATTACTGCTCTGAAAATCATAATTGGTTTAGTATTTTAATAATTCATTTTACATTTTTACTGCCTGTCACTGTTACAGTTTAATCATGAGTGTTCTCAGTAATGGCATCTTTCTGCCATCGAGTGGGGCTGGAATCACAGTCAATGTTGGCCTTTGATAAAAAGACAAGAGAGTGAGAATAAAATCTTTAAGTACATTTTTGAAACTAGCTTTTGATCAGGAATGTGCTTGAATTTCTGCATTCTAAGGCTCAGTACCTATAATTTATAACAAAGGAATTAGAACAGCCTGGCGTTGGGTACGTGATTTCTTTGGTCATTTTCTGATATAACATGGCATCAGACTGTGTTTGAATTGAAATTAACCTGAATTATACTGTCTGTGTAAATTTTAGGCCCTGGCTGTAATGTGGTAAGTAGAAAGAGACCATGTGTTATTGCTGGATTGAAGAAGATCTTACTTAAGCTTTTTAAATCTAGGAAGTTTAAGAGGCATCTCCTACTATAGTATGTGGAAGAGAAGGGGAAGAGGGGGATTTCCATTGAAGAGGAAGGTGTGCTATTGGAAGGAAGGTGTTTCTTACCTTGCTTGGCTAGTGAACACTGATGAATGATACTTTCTGTGTACTGCAAGCCATGCTGGAAGGTTATCATACAATGCAACTCTGTACTAAGCTGTCTGTGCATCTTCATCCTTTGAGTGCCAGGGCCAGGCTCACCTGAGGGCAGTGCACTAACCAGTGGTGTTCCTGTTTCTGCAGGTAAAAATGGAGATCTTCTTCCAACCACAGAAGAGGCTGAAGAACTGGAACGGGCCCTACAGGCTGTAACTTCTCTTGAGTGCCTGAGTACCATTGGAGTACTTACACAGACAGATGGTGTGCCAGTTCAGGAGCTGTCAGATAGAGCGATAGGGGTGTTCTCTACAGGTGCTGGAGCTCCAGGAATGCAGTCCTTGAGTCGAGAGGTTAACACGGATCTGGGGGAGCTGTTGAATGGGCGTATAGTACATGATAATTTCTCCGGTCTGGAGCTGGATGAGAACTTGCTCCGTTCTGCTACCTTGTCCAACCCACCTACGCCCCTGGCAGGGCAGATCCAGGGGCAGTTCTCAGCCCCAGCCAACGTTGGCCTTACTTCTGCCACTCTGATAAGCCAGAGTGGCCTTGGGGAGAGAGCCTTCCCGGGACAGTTTCATGGACTTCATGATGGCAGCCATGCCTCCCAGAGGCCCCACCCTGCCCAGCTGCTGAGCAAGGCAGATGACCTGATCACCTCACGACAGCAATACAGCAGTGACCATTCACACTCCTCACCCCATGGAAGCCATTATGATAGTGAGCATGTGCCGTCTCCCTACAGTGACCATATCACATCCCCTCACACCACATCCTTTTCTGGTGATAACTTGGCAGCTACCTTCTCAGCAGAGATGCCCATGATGGCACAGCACTTGCTCCCAACGCAGCTGGATGTGCCACTTAGCGGGGTGGTCAACCCCAGAACTCACTGGGGAAATCTTCCTGTCAATCTTGGGGACCCCTCTCCGTTTAGCAACCTTCTTGGTGCAGATGGACACCTCCTGTCCACCTCCCTGTCCACACCACCTACCACCTCGCACTCAGAGACCACACAGCCTGCCTTCGCCACTGTGACCCCCAACAGCTCCAGTGTGCTTCCGGGGTTACCGCAGACCAGTTTCAGTGGCATGGGTCCTGCCTCCGCTGAACTCATGGGCTCCACCTCCCCCAAACAACAGCTCCCTCAGTTCAGCGCAGCCTTTGGCCACCAGCTGAGCTCCCACAGTGGCATTCCCAAGGACCTGCAGCCCAGCCACAGCTCCATAGCTCCTCCCACGGGCTTCGCAGTGACCGGTGCCACCGCTACCAGTACCAATAACGCATCCGCGCCCTTCACCACCTCCAACTGAGCTTTGTCTGCCTGGCTCCCTGCAGGTAGATGGGGGACCTGTGTTTTCTATCTTTCCTTTTTTCCTTTCTCTTTATTTCGTCTGTCTTCTCTTCCCTTTTTTTAAGAGGGGGTTGAGAAGAAAACCCCTGCTTCAGTACTGACCAGGGTTAGCCCCCTGTGAACCTTGCTGTAGCATTCACATGTGCTCGTTAGGCACCGGTGCTCATTTATTGCAGGCAGGTTCACTGTTCCCCAATAATTCCTTAAGGATACAGCACAGTTACTGGATGTAAATGATCTTAGCAGTAAGACCTAGAAATGGGAAGATACCTCAGATCACTGATGCATGTTACTGTTCCCTAGGGTTCGGATCAGTGCTTGCCATCCCATTAGCATCTGGTAGAAGGTTTTCCAGTGGGCAGAAGTCTTGATTTTTTTTTTTTTTAATTTACTCTTTTTCCAAAGGTAGCATTTGGCACGGAAAACTTGGCTGCACACATTGATTTGAGAGTGGTGCACTGAAGTCATAAATCAAGATCACAATTCAAGGATGAGTTTGGCAGTTTCTTGAGATAGTCTCTTGACCTCCTCTGTGTGTGTGTGTGTTTGGGGTGCAGGGAGCAGCGATTCCTTTTCTTCTTTTGGTGAAGAAGTAGTTGTCCCCTTCCAGAACTGGTCACTGTTCTTACTGCATGCTGATTTTTGGGTTTTTTTTGTTATCACTATTTGTAATTCATTGAGTAGCAAAGAGATCAGTTGACTGGTTGCCCATAAATTTGAAAGCTGTTATGAAGTTAGCCCAGGAAAACAAAAAGAAACAGAAGGATTGAAATATAGATCATGGATTAGAGAAGATTCCTGTGAGAAATTTCCTTCCTTGCTGAATTACTGTGGCCTTGTAGCATTGATGATTTGCCTTTTCAAGTGTGTCTTTGTCCAGAACTTTTCACCAGACAGGCTGACAGGAATTTCCCAGCTGAAACAGGAAGAATTAGGTTGGTTTTCTGTCCATGCACACAAGTCTAGGTCAGACCCATTGTAAGTTTCAAATGGATGCATTTCTCACAATATGTCTGACTAGTGAGACTTTCTTGGACAGTTTTTAATCCCCTGAGAGCCATATAGTTTTTCCAACACTTGTAGGGTGATGCTCTGTTTGGGAAGCTGAATGTAGGTAAGGAACTAGCAGGTACCTATCAGCAGTCATGGCTAACCAAAAGAAAAATCACTATTGCAAAATAGGTAACAATCCCTTCTGTCTGCAGGATGGTTTTGTTTGTGCTGATCACCTGCTAATGACACTATTCACTCTATGGTGGTAATTGCAATTTCTAAAGAAAGGAGTTAGCTAGCTTTTAGATTCCTTAAAATAATTATTATTTTTTAATTTTGTTCTTTAAACCAGGAGGTAATAGCAGCAGAAATTCTGAGGTGTTTACTTGCATCTCCTTATCAAGAAGGAATTTGCTTATGACTCTCTAGGGCTCAAACTTGCTACTGTACCCTGACTTTGTAAAAGTAGCTCCTTTTAATACAAGTCTCTACTCTTCTTGTTTGTTTCAGAGATGCAGATGAGACAAAATAGAAAATTCTACATTTCAGTCTTGTACTGTAGGCAATGGATTTTATTCTACCTGTGTGAATTCTAGTCTATTTCAGGAAATTAAGAGAACCAAGCACATGTAATAGGAAGGCCTAATAAACTTTCTGAGCAAAGGATCACTGAATGAAGTTTAGTTGCTATAGAAATTAATTTCGTTAACAGTCAGGCACACACCAAAATATCTGACCCAAACCTCTCCTTCCATCTTCCTAAGGAACAGAGTTTAAATGGGATAGGTCTTGTGTCTTCTCACTGTTGTAGCAATTGTATTATCCCTCTTTTCTTGAATGATCTGTCCTCTTTAAATATAAAAGAGTATGGATGATGCATATGTCTTTTTCTGAAATTGCAGGTGTATGTGGGTGGAAGAAACAAAAGTTATTTTCATGCTTCTGTTGTTATGAAGTCATTATTTCATTCTTGGTAAAATAGATCTTAATAATATAAGCCGAATATTTTAAGTGGTGATTTAAATATGTTTGTAACACTTAAATGTTTTTAAATCACATAAAAAGTTTAATTGAAGCCTATGAAATCCTGCTTGTGCTTGTCCTGCTGATTGAGGAATGCCCAGTGATGTTGTGAATGAGGCAAATCTGACAAGGCTTTTATTTATTTTTATATTATGTTACCCATACTTTGTTGAGGAGACAACTGTTTGATTTGCAGATGATTTTTGTTGTGTTCATATATCTTCTTCAATGTGCTGGGATGTCTGACTGAAAAAAAGTGGAGAACTAGTATACCAAATGGTTAATTCCTTCATCTGCTTGTGTATTAATGTAATTTTAGAGGGTGTTAATTTCTATGTATTGGTTTCAGGACTTTGGTCTTGAAATGGTTCTTGTGCCCATCAAACTTCTAATGAAGCTGCAGCTAGTGCAGAGTATATTTGCCCCACACCATATTTCCCTTTCTTAGCAAATGCTGGGGGGAAGCGAGGATAATAGGAACTGAGAGCTGAGTTGTGCTTGGTTGTGTTGGTATAAATTACAGAGGAGCTTTCCATTCCAAGGTCACGGTGAGTTTGTACTGGTCCAACTCAGAACAGAACCCAGCTCCTAATCTGTGCATTGATTTAGACAGGCAATTTCAGAAGCTTGTCAGAGCTATGGAGGTCCATGATTACCATTTGAAATCAATAGCCTTTATGTATCTGCGTTTCTTTAAAGTAGCTTGGGACATCCAGTCTCTTCCCCCACTTAGATTGCAATTTTTGTATATTGCTTGACGACTCTTCCCTGAAAACTGACTGCGTTACATTTTTCCATGAGCAAACTAAGTTTGCAATAAAGCTGCACTTTCAAAAATAAACTTCAGTTTGTATACAATTGAAATAGGAATCTCCCTGTCCTGTCTGCTACAGTGTTCTGAAACGGGCCACCACTCTTGCCTTTTCCTGGTTCACCTCTCATTTTTTCACTACCACCGATTTCACGGTTACATGGCTGCCAAGCAGTTACGGGTCTGGATCTTAGCTTTACAAGGTGGATCATTCCAGCTGGGTTTCTACACCCACACAACATGTTGACTTCAGTGCATCAGTGTCTTACTGTTGGATGCGAGAGATCTAATTGAGAGGTATGTGTAGTCAGAGATGTTTCACACCTCTTCCTCTGGGAAATCCTGCTGCTCTGGTTAAGGTGGTCCTCGAGGCTGTTATTTATGTGGTTCCTGAGTAGATTCCATGCTCCCTCACAAATGTTTTTGAGTATGAGCTCTTAGAGCAATTAGCATTCTTGTCACCCCTTCACCAAAGAGCCAGTGTAGCAATTTCAGATGCTCAATACCTGTCATGCCCTTTATGTGTTGACAAATGGAATAAGGCTAGTTGAACCTAAAAGTTCATTCCTTCACATAAGATTGGATTTTTAAAGAATGAAAAAAAAATAGACATAGAATATAATTTACATAATTTTGGCAATAATAGCACCTCAATTAGTCTCTGTACAAAAGTTCTTAACACAAGATGAATTTTGGCAATGTATGGAGGCTTATCAGGAATAGCTTCATGCCCTCCTGGTGCATAAGGCATTCTCTAAGACATGCTTTGATGTTTCCTTTCACCGAGGAAGACCTTACACCAGCTTTGAGGAGAACCATGTGCACTTAGATACCTCAAAGTTGATTTGTTCTTTGGCTTCATAGTTATAATAGAAGAACTTTGTCTCCTCCTGCCTTCCAGTTCCTCTGGGTTCTTGCTTAGATCCCTTCTCATTAGTAGCATGCTTCTATGTATGGCTGAGCATAAAGGCATTAAATTGATAATGCTGAGAGGTAGCACAGTTGCAGGTCTGCCTCAGGCACTGTGGGGAAAATGGCAACAGCTAGATTTCCAACTGAAAATGGGGATTTGCAGTTCTCTTTTGGAAAGCACTGAAAGCCCTGAGAAGCTTATTGCCTGCTAGGCAAAAATCGGAGAAAATAAATTGTCAAAGAGGAATTGTACCTAATAGCAAAGAGAAGCCAAGGGAAGTGGCCTTTTATTGTTTTATATAAAAGGAAGATGAGTATTCAAAAATTAGGATATTCTGTTGTGAGCTGTCACTGGCTTCAGGGGCATGGCCAAGGAAAAAGACCTAGGACTGAACCTGCAAAACAGTAGCCAAATTCAATTTGAAGCTTTGTCTTGCTGTAACCACATATAAATGCATTCTGGGTTTGAATCCGCTTGCCAAGAGAATCCTGCAAAGATGTACAATAAAGAGTGGGCAGTTTTCTTCCCTGAGAAGCTGGCTCTGGTGGCTACCTATGCTGCTTCTGAGCTCCAGCTGCTCCCTGAGCTCCTGCAGCCTCCTTGCTGCTGTGTGTCCCTGTAGGCATGGTCAGGCCTCCACGGGTATTTCTCCCTGTCTTTGTGCTGCAGTGAGCTAAAGCTGCTCATGAATTCTCCAGCAGTGTGAGCCTTTGGGCAGAGAAGAGTGAAACATTTTTAGAAGAGCAACTACCTGCAGTTAGCCTTTCAAGACGTGCAGGACAGTGGTAGGAGGTTCTTTCAGCCAACAAACAATAGAAAAGTTACCTGCAGTGACCTTCGGCAGTGAGACATTTGTGTGGCTGTCCAGGCAGCTTCCCTGGTGGAACTGGGTATTTTTCCTGTTGTATTTTTACATGTGAAGGAGTCTCCTGTGCAGACCCCTTGCAAGGTCCAGTGATGGCAGAAATAGTAACTGAAGGAATAGTTTGGGATTAGTGTGCTGGCCAGATCTTTAGGACTTTCTCACCTTCTCATCACAAGGTCTTTCTGATCTTCTGGGTGACATTTAATGATGGAGATCTGTGGGCTACTTCTCGTACCTCCTTTATTTCCTTCCACTCCACATTGTTCATCATTCTTCTTCTATTTTCCCATTCTCAGACACTTCTCCAATGTAAGTTATTCCAGCTGGTAAGTCTTCTGTGGTTCTGAGAGAATTTGACTGTAAAATGAAAAGGAGGAGATATTTCTGCAATTCATAACATATATTTGGATGCTAGAATGACAGTGCAATAGATCAAAGTATTTTTCAGATCAGTGAGTAGGGAGATGTTTCACAGCATGCTGATATGTCATGAACTAGATGCTGAGGGTACAACATTGATCATGGGAGTGCACATGCTAGCAGTGAATATAGAGGCATTTTTAGCAAGACTTTACCTGCTGAGAAGTTCCTCTTCATTTGAGATGTGTCAGTAGGAAGTCACAAATTAAAAATTTAATTACTCTTTCTTAATATGCTCAAACCCAAATAAAAGTAAGGAGGGTTGGTGACAAAAATCTATATTTGTGTTCACTAAACTTCAGCTTGGACTTCAGGAGCAGTCTGGTCATAAGAGACCTTAGTTCTGATCAGTTAAAGTTTCAGTCTTGTCTTTAAAACTAGACAAAGGCACTGTTGTTGGGGAAAAAGTTTGGGGGAGGAGAAGGAGTTAGAAAAGATGCATCTTGAAACAATTTTCTCACTTGTATCTTTGTCCTCTTTTAAAAAAAAAACCCAAACAGTAGTGACTATTTTCCCTTTGCTGTCTGGTACTTACAGTTGTTGAGTTCTCTGCTTTCCCCTGTTTTACTCTGCTCCTTCCGTAGCTACTCTGGAATTAAGTAATGTAGTGGAAGCATGAAAGGACAAAGTGAGTGTGGCTCTAAGTTGACAGCAAGAGTTGGAAAAGGCTTTCTGTCTCCTTGAAGTAAGTGTTGGCACCTTTTCAGTCTACTCTAGGTTGTAGAATTCGGTCTGAAAGTGAATAGGATGAAACTTGGGCTTTTGACCATAAAACTGTACTTGCTGTAGAAAAATGCCTTCTTCCTGCTCTTCCTCTCGCTAGTGCCCCAAACACACACACAGTGAGATGTCCAGAGTTACCCATGTGTCGACCACATAGGCATGTTGAACTTGGTCCAGTGATGCTAATGTTTAACCTGCTTTCTCATTGTCAGCTGGTGCCCACGGAGATGAACTCT
Organism: Passer montanus; assembly: GCF_014805655.1. NCBI lineage: Eukaryota > Metazoa > Chordata > Aves > Passeriformes > Passeridae > Passer > Passer montanus. Next base: position 3,237,346 of record NW_024356504.1, read on the forward strand.
GGATAGGTAACGTTCCCAGATATCCTCTGGAAAACTTTAACTTTGGTGCAGATTGCTCTGATGTAGCTAACTGCGGTGGCATTGGCTTCTACCTTGGAGTGGACTGATTTACCCTGAAATGACTCTCTAACCTGCGTCTTAAACAGTGTAGTTTGGTCTGGTGCAGATAGATTCGTTCTGAAGTGATGGACATTTTGATTCTCATGCAAAATAGCTACATCCTATCAGAAGGGGTTGAACCAGTTTCTCTGAACAGTGATGACCTTCACTGTACAGTTTTGGGTATGTCTCAGGGATTCCTTGTGGAAATAAGGGCAGTTAACAAAAAAAGAAAAAAAGAAAAAAAAAAGAAAAAAAACGAAAAAAGAAAAAAGTTAATAGTTTTAAAAGTAAAAAATAATTTAAGTAGAGCGTCACCTAAGTGAGAGCGCAAGAAGGAGAAATCTTTGTTCAGTTTTATAGTCAACAGTGTCTGGCTCACGGACTCTTTCTCTTCTCGGGGCTCTCATCTCAAGTTCAACATACAGAATCTTTTTCATCACGCTCAGCTTTAAACTTTTTATTTAAAGATACCCTTCCCCAATGAGCTTTCAGAATACTTATTGTAGATTTTAAGAGAAATGGTATATTAATTTATGCTATTAACATCACCTCATAAATTATAAGTTTTATACTAAAGCTGTATTGAGTGTAATGAATTATGTTGCATATGTGTTTTTAATAGCTATAAAATTATATACAAGCTTTTTTGGAAAAACAAACTAGTGAAGCACCTTTTTACACTGGATCTTTGCCGTGTCAAGGTGTACAGCTATTCTTTGCTACCTTGCAGATATCTATATCTATATATAGATATATATATAAATAAAATAAAATGGTATCCTGTATTGACAAGTATAGAACTCTTTTTAACCCTTATATTACTGTTCATATAACTCTTTTTAAATTTTGAGTGTTACATTCTGCAATAATTTATCCGTGGTTTGTACCTATGATTAGAAATTTAGTTACAGGGTAAATAGATCAAATTTAAAAATCCAACTACTGTAGCTGGGAGTTGTGAACCGAGTTTGTAAGACCTTTTCTTTTTTTTAAAATGTATTTATTTCCAGTTAGCTCTGTGAGTTGGAATTTGAAAAGTTGGAACATTAGGAATCTACAGTGTCTTATTCAGGAATTTTCCCCTCCTTTCCTCACAAAGGAATTCCCACTGTGACTTATAAATAGAATTAGACTGCTTGTGTGCATGTATGTATTATATATACACACAAAAAAATATGCATTGGGGGGGGATGTATGTGTGATACGAATGTGTATATTGTATGTAGGTCATAGTTTTGTAAAGAGAAAAGTAGTCAAGAGGTGATGGAATGTATTGTAGAAATGTGATTATTTAGTAGGGGGTTGTTATGTCCTCACTGTTATATAAATAACTGAAACTCTCTACTATATAATCTTCTGTTATAAGGCTAACTCTGATATCATGTCAATTTTACTGTTTTTCAATTGAGTTGCTTTGAGCCCTGTTTAAAATGCCATGAAAATACCAAGCTCCCAAAGACAGCCTTTAAATAAAACAAATAGGGAGGAGAAGTGGTGGAAGAAAGGAGTTTTTCAGGACAAACTGAATGGGAAGGTTTGCATTCAGTGGGATGGAGAGGCATGAGAATTGCTGTGTCTTTGCAAATTAATACCTGAATCTCCTATGGTCTGACTTGGAAAATATTGTCAATCAGTATTCTTGTGTTTTCCAATTAGATTGTAAGGGGTACTGTTTGTGCAGGTCTCCATTCCATAAAAGGATCTTGTCTTCAAAGTAGATTTTTTTTCTCTTCTGAGGATATTTGTGTGTATCAATTTCACCCCAAAATTGCTGTTGTGGGATTGCAGAACAAAATATGCATTCAATCAAGGGAGTTTCATTTAGGCTGTTAAATTCTGAAATTCTGAATTTGATTGTGACCACTTACCTTTTTTCATAATTGGAGAAGAAAGATTTCTTTATGGGAGCTCTCACTTGAAATTTTGAGAAGTCAGAAATGTTCTTCAGATTGGCTTACTCTTCATATTGTTCTATTTAGGCCAGAGAAAGTAACCTAATTGTTATTTATTCATACAGTATGACTTTTATGATGATCCTGGTGACTTTAAAAACCTTTTTAGAAAAACAGAGCTTCTAGTATTGAACAGAAATCTGAATTTTTTTGCAATTTTTTTTTAATTCCCCTCCATATCATGATGTTGATGCACCCCCAGGCATCCCTCTCCATTTCCTTCTCCCCACAATTTGTTTCTGGCACATATGCATATAGGCAAAAGGGTAGGGAGGTGGAAGTTGTCAGAGGCCTTTTCTTCTGATTATTTGGTGGTAATGGGAATTAGGAGCTTAAATCTTTATGCCTTTATGGAGGAGAATAGACCCATTTTTGTGTACAGAGAGGTATATCTGTATATGAGATAATGGTAGCATTTTGCTGAACGTGGACTTGCCCTCATGATGTACAATAAATATGTATGAATGCAATCAATCTAAACCTATATATACATGCATACAAATTAATAGGTGGAATATACCTTGTATCACACACCTGTGCATTAGCTGTAACATGAGTGAGTGTGTGAGCTAAAGAGAGGGACTATCCACATAACATATGTGTAACAGGTAAGCACTTGTGCCAGACAAGTTGTTTTAAATTCTTCTGAGGGGTCTGGATGACTCAGAGACTGATCTGAGCTTGGCCACCATTGGTTTGTGTTACCTCAGCCCCCACAGTGGAGTTTCCTTGCTCTGTCTCTGCCTTTTGTTTTATATTTAGTCTCGTTGAGGCCTCTTGCAAAATGCCAACTTCTTCTGCTTCTCTGCTCCATTGCCTCCATTCCAGCTCCTCCTTGTCCCTGCATCTCTGCAGTTTCTCTTGCTAGCAGCAATCAGCTTTAGTGGCCCAATCCAGCTCTGCTTCTGCTTGAGGGAAGTTCTTGGTGACTGGAGTGGTAGCTGAATTGGGCCCTGAGCATCTGCTTGAACTTATGCAAACTTCCCCAGCTTCAATTGTGATTCAGTAGGACTGTGACTGGTTTGGAGATGAATACAAACTATTCATGGAACCTGATGCAGAGCTTCCTAGCATATTAAAAGGTTAACCCAGCATTACATTTAAATGGTCAAAATGAGAAAACTGCACCCACCAAATACTACCTTCCAATTTTCGACCCTAGGGAGAAAAAAGAAGTTTGATTTGTGTTTCCTATAACACAGGCAGTAAGCAGAAGGCAGCCCTGTGCTCTGTTCTGAGCAATGGGGTTGTCATCAAACATATCAGAAGAAACACAGTTTGTTACATTTTACCATAAAACAGATTTTAAAATGGAGAGCAGAGTTGACCATTAACATGCTAGTACTTTGCATCTAATTGTGTATTGGGTAATATTGTTTATGAAAGTAAATTATGGGCTTAAGTGTTTTATTTTCTGTTTTCTGGCTAAATGGAGCTTCTATATCCTTTTAGCAGAAAGCAGCTGTCAGCAACCTGCTCAGTCACATTGAAGTGCTGTGTGTCTTAGGCTTCAGTTTCAGAGGGGAATGCTGCTCCAGTTCTGTCATCGAGCCATACTGGATTCCATGTTTTCAATATGGCTATGACACAATTTTTCTTGGCCAAAATTCAGCCATGGAATTTTGTCTTCCTTGCATTTCTGTTAGAAAAAGGTAACTGGTGTACTGTTCCATCTGAGCTTTCATGCAGTCACACATGACTTCTATGATACATGTGTTGGGGTGTGTGTATGGGTACGTGTGTGCACTGCGTGTGGATAATGCAGATCGATACGCACACGCCTTTTATGCTATTTCAGTTCATGTATGTGGAGAATGTACCTGGTGGTTATCTCCTGATATATACTCATGCATACCTATATTAAATATGTATATAGAGTGTAGATGTCCTGCATATACATGTGTATATGTTACGAAACTTGGTTGGCAATTTTTTCCCACAGTTTTTTTTTTTGCAAATTGCTGTCCCTTATTACTTGTTTTCACTGAAGCTGCATTATATAGAAGAAATGGAGAAATGTGTTATCAAAGTTTTATTTTGAAAAGGAGACTTTTAATTATCTAAAGCCATTTGTAATTGTCTTTTGAATTTTTACTAGAAGGGTTGTTATTTTAAAAAGGAAAAGAAAAAAAGAAAGGAAACAAAAAAACCAAAAGCAAGCAGACAAGCCCTTATTCCCACCCTCGTTTAGGTGAAAGAAATGGAAACACAAGTTTCTAAGTATTTATTTCCTTCAGGTGTTTCTGAGGCATACAGTAATTACATTCTGCCCCATCCCCCTTTTGTCCAATTATAATAAATGATTCATGATTTTCTTTTCCCCTCATTACTTTCGTAAATCATTGTTCACCTCCTACATTCAATAGTACTGATATCACTAAGGAGATTTCATGTCCTTCTGTCCTTTTTAGGAGAAATACCAGTGCATCACTATTGTGTTTCATTTTAACATACTTTGTGGAGGATGGATGTTTTTATTGAAGATGTCTGTAACCCGTCTAACTTATTTAATGTGAGAAGCCTTCATTGGAATCTATCGTCTGTTTGTTTCCAACAAGTTCAAGTTTCTGCAACTGTTTTTTCACCAACATGTTAAATAATTCCCTTCTTACTTTTATGCCTGAGGTTTTAAAATTTGGGTTTGTTTTTTGGGATTTTTTCCCTCCAATTCCCAAAAATATTTATCTGCAAGTGGAGCAAAACAGATGTCAGAAGCTTAACCAATATCCTTTTTGCAGTTCAGGGTAAATATATTTATCCTAGACTTAATAAAAGAAGGTGGCAAATGGACAATCTGAAGTGCTTAGAGGGAATGCTCTCTCTTTTTAAGGCTGTCTCCGAGAAGTTTGTGTTTGGTGTCATTTTAAAGGTAGCTTGATCATGCTTTGATATCAGAAACAGCCTTGTAACAAAGAGCCTCATACAGTTGTTTGGGCACTAGAGTTTAAAATGTAAACAAGTTGCAGTGGGAAAGCAAAGGTGAGGCAGTGTATTTTGAACCAGTGAATTGTAGCTTGCAAATGTACCTGATTTTGAAGTAACTGCATGGTAGCAAGGATTAGCAGTCTCTTACACCCCTTCCTTCTTCCCTCTCATATCTGACACATGTGTTCAGCATACCATACATTGGGAAAAATAAGCAACTTCCTCCAGCAAGGCTAATCCACTTAATGACTGCTTAAAGGGAACATACAAACGGGCACTGCCGCGTCCCGTCTCGTGGTATTAGCTGGAAGCCTGGCTAATACGCACAAACAGCCCAGCCCAGCTTGCTTCTGTGGATGTGTCGCTTTGGGGGACAGTGGTGCATGGAGGTGCCCCAGAAGAAGGGTTCCTTCCTTCAGGGTCCCTGGCAGCAATGGCAACTTGCACCACCTCTAGTGCTGGAGGCTCACGGACAGCATTCCAGGGGCGGGGAGGAAAGCTTGTGTTTGTACTTTCCCTTTAAATAGGAAAGGTTGCTCACATGTTCCTCATACTTCTCAATGAATGTACTGTATTACCATTTAAAAAAAAAAATCAATTAAATGATAATAGATTGGTCTCCTTTTGTTATCTGGTCCTTGTTTAATTTGTTTAAGGGTTTTTGTATACAAAAGTTTACATTTTTATGTATATTTTTCTTGTGTAAAAACTGATGTAATATGTGTACAAAACACTGTATGTATTATCTGTATATAGTGTGACAAAATGATTTTCTTTCTTTCTTTTGGATGTATTAATAAATCTTGCTGTGAAGTAGCTGTGTTTACTATGATGAAACCCTCTTCTTCAAGCCATTTTGCCAAGTCCAAGATGTATGGATATTGCCCAGGATGAAATCTACTCCATAAAGTGATTTTCTTTTAAAACATATCGTAAGTACAGTTATTAAACTGTCCTTTGCTTAGATTACTGTAGAGTCTGAGTCGGCTCTTGCTTATTCTCTGTTGCTTTCTAATGACATTAGCTAATTAGTTTTGCTAACAACCTGGGGTCTTCAGTCTCAGTCCTGGTTCTAATTATAGTGCTTTCTAGCTCTGGATCACTGGTCTGGAGACCAGATCCTCTTCATCCTGTTTTCCAGTTTGAGGAAGTATAATTTAAGAGGTATAGAATAGAATTTTCTCATGTATGTTGTGTTTTCTGAGACTTAAAAAATATATACTGGATTCATCAACAAAACTGGTTAAGTTGGAGTTTGGCATTTTTTGGTGATTAGCACGTGGATGAGAAATGATGTTGCTGTGGGACTCTGCTCAGTTCTCAGGCAGGCTTGCCAGGCCAAGGCATGGATATGACCTACACTGGGAATTGCCACCACCTTGTTTGGATGCAGCTGCTGTTTGTGCCACCCTGCTGCAGCTGGTGCCAGCAGGGCTGCCTTGGCTGGCACTGCCCTTCCAGTGCCAGGGTTGAGCTCCCAGAGTGGCTTTTCCACAGGAGCTTGAAGGATGTCCTCTCTTTAGACAGAACTACCCCTTCGACACTTCACAGTAAGTAGATGGCTGCTGCATCTCCCTCTCACCATTTGTTTTGTGAAGTCTTTTGTTTCTGCTTTCTGACATTTTGTGCTGCCAGTGGTGTTTGCTTTGCTTGTCTCCATCTCCAGTGTGTTTGAGGTTGTGACTTGTGGGGGAGCAGCTGTGTCCTTGGTGAGGCCATCTCCCAGGTTCTGTTTTTCATTAGCAGTCTCAATGCTGACCTGGTCATCAGAATAACAACCAAGAGAGATTGATGAGAGAGAGATTCACTAATTTGACTTCTCTTTTAATGAACAGTGGCCCAGCTATTCTAGGCTGTAATTAGGGCAGCATTTCACAGTAGCTGGTTGTAATTCAGGCCGAGGGGTAAGTAGTGTCAGGGAATGGTGTAGTTTTTCATGCCAACATGTGCTGCCAAGGTTTCATGGCAAAGATGAAACTGCTCTAAGACCTCATGTTCCTGGGAGATGGGAGGACACTGGAAATGTCACATCCAGACCTTTATCAAGACAAAGCGATGACAGAAAAGAACAGACGCTTAAAGGCAACTAAAGGAGAGTACAGCAGTGTAAGTTTAGCACAATATGGCTCGAGAAAATCTACCACAACCTTGTCCTTTCCAGGGAATTCTCACGGTTATGGGCCTGAGGCATTTGGACAGTCTAGGGGTAAGGGAGATGAGGCAGTTCTGGTCTGTTACTGATGCAATTCTGGCTGTACATGTGGATATGCAAAGCTGATCCTTCAAAGTGCTCCATCTCAAGTAGCACTCAAAATGGCAAGAGGAGGAATTGACTCTTATGGAGAAAATACTTGTTTAAAGTCTGCTTTTAAGAAAACAGCAACCGTAAGTTGCTGTTTGGTGTAAGATTTGAGCCTGTAATGAGGACAATGGGGATGACTCCCTGCAGAAGCAGATATGTCCACTGTGGTGCTGAGCGGGACATTCCCCAGCGTGATGAGAGACTTGATGAGAGATGGATTGAGACTCCTCTGCTGACTAAGGCAGAGACTGACTGACCTGTGGCTTTTTTCCCCCCACTATTTTCATGAACAACACAGAAATTCTGCTCTTAGAGAATGATTGCATGGCTCTCAGTCTGAAACTTTACAAAAGCAACTGGTCATTCATTGTTCTAGTGCCACATTTCAAAACAAAAATAGGTTTTGTTTGAAGTATCAATTCAGGAAGAATGTGGTACATTTCTCTTTGTATTTTAATAGTCCTCTCAAGCTCCAACAGTAGCTTTTTAATAGCTGGCAATTATTTTCTCAGGAAAGCTCATTTAGTTTGTACTTGAAAAGCAAGTGACATTTTGTTACAAGAGCAAGTGTTGCTCTGGTATTCGGTGAAGCAATTGGAAGGAGAAACCTTCATTAAATTTGGGAGCTGGCTTCCTGCAGAGGTGAAGACAACCTCTCCCTCACCACAGTTACAGGCAGTTGTCCCATCTGCAGGAAAGAATGGAGGCCATCTTCCACAGTGTCCCCTGCACCCTGTACCCCAAGCACAGGGCTGGTATTCTGCAGCTGTCAGGTCTGAACTAGAGATACAGGATGCTTGTTTTAAGGAGCTAAGAGGTGAATATCATATTTGCTGGCATGAGGTTCAGCCCAGGAATGGCTGCCTTGTTTTATTGTAATTGCTAATTTATAAGTTGTGGAAGATGCCAGTGAAGAGTCTTGGTACCACTGCATCTAGGGAAAAAATTAAAGTGTTGTGCTAGAAATGTCCCTGAAGGCAAAATATCTTTGATATTCAGGTGAATTCTTGTATTTCTTTGGGGGAACAGTGGCACAGAAGTTCTGTGTCTACATCCAATACCTCCCTTGACAGATGTCATTAGGACCAAGAGACTCAGGTCTTGTTCACCGCCCACATCTCATTTGTGATGGCAAACATCTCCTCCATGGCACGGAGTCCTGCAATGTAAACTCAGTCTGGCTCTGTTTCTGCTCAGCTTGTGCACCAGTTTCAGGTTCCTGCCTGTTCAAAGTGTTTACTTTCACACTGTGCAACTCTGGTGGAAAAACCCCCTGTAATCAGCCAGCCCCAGGGCACTCCTGCAAATCTGGTTTGTGGGGCCCTACTGTGGTGCCTGCCAGGCAGCTGGCGCTGGCTCGGCAGCCGACGCAGCCCTGAATGCTGGCACATGGAGCAGTGCTTTTCTCAGCTCCTGTGTGTTCAGTTTCCTGGGAGGGTGTCATGGCCTTCAAACACTTCCAGCTTCCCCATTGCAGCTGTGCAGGATGTAGTGAAGGCCCCTTGCAGCAGAAGAGAAAGTGCTCTGGTGGCAGGGAATGGAAGGGTCTTCCCAGCTGCAGACCAGTGCCATGAGCCTGTGCTGTGACCCAGGGATGGCAAAGGTTTGTGTCAGGAGCACAGCTGGCATCTGATAGGGACCCTCCTGTCTGTCTAGTCCTGTGTCAGAGCATCTACAACATAACAGCATACAGCTCACGCTAAAAAGAACTTCATAGATGACAAAACCCTGTTTTTTCTAGGGTTTTAATTGTCTTGAAACCTTTCTTCTCAAGCTGCAGCTTTCTTGCACCAGGACTTTGGGCGTGCTGAGAGTGGCAGCACTCAGGAAGGAATGCTTTGGGTCCAAACCCCAGCTGAAGGGGTAGCAACAACTCTTCCTCAGCCACCTTGTGCCAAAGCATCAGCAAGAACGGAGAGGCTGATTTATGTCAGACCTGGGCCAGTACTCTGCCAAGGTTTGATTTCAAGCTGTGAGTCTCAGTTATAATACTGCCATATTGGCAGAGCTGGCCCACATTTGTGCCAGTGGAATTTGTGCAGAACCAGGCCCTGGAATTGTTCACAGAATTTCCCTAAGTGACTGCTGTTGCCATTTCCACATGGGACATGTGGTACATGGTTACAGCTTCCCTGTATCTCTCCATGGTGGTGCCAATCCCTTTCAGGGATAGGAGAGCTGCCTGGGTTCCAGGGGCATTAAAAGTTCTTTCAACCTGTTTTGGGCAGGACTTAAATATAACCTTTGTTGGATTTTATTTTCCATTTGCTAGGGGAAAATGTTCTTTGCCATCACCCCGTTAGGAAGATGGCTAGAGAAGTTTAAGGAGTGATTCTTTAAGTGCCCAGAAGGATATGGATGGGTGAAATCCAAGACACATGGGGCTCTTCTCTGCATGTTCCTGTTGCCTGTGGCTGCAGATATTTAAACTTTTCTGCCTGAATCAAGAGGCAAGTATTAGCAGAGGATACCTCCTTCAATGTGCATTCTTCTATAATGTGTGCTCTCAGCAATTTGCATACATTTGCTATGCTTGCTTTAGTAAAAGAGCTTTTTTAGTCCAGTTGAGTGTTTAAGTCAGTAAAACCACTTGACTTATTTCTGAGAGCATGTGATTATTAGGTTTTTGTTGGGTTTGTTTTTTCTTTCTTTCTTTTTTTTTTTTTTTTCCCAACCAGTTTAATGCCTTGTTTAATCTTGCAGAATTTAATTTTTCTGTTTACCAGCGTTTGCTCATTGGAGCCAGCCAGTTTCCTCTGTTAATAATCTCATTTTTTTTTCCATTCTCCCTTGGGTCCTACTGTTTAATATAGCTTTTAGGTTGTTTTTTTCTCCTACTTTTTTTTTTTTCCTAGTGTTTTGCTCATTCTATACAATGTTTCTGTCTTGTCCTCTCCATCTCCTTTCCCCTCAGACTGCAACTAAAATTGTTGCTGAAGAGATTCTGGTAAGCAAAATTAGATTCCTAGAACTCAGAATTGTTCCCTGTCAAACCTTATCCTCTTCACTCGTCTCTTTTATCTCTACCATCTCTGCCCAGGTATGAGACCTTGCTTGGCAGAGCTATTCCTAATATCCCTAATTATGAAGTTAGAATCAGACAAGGTCTCAGCTGGCCCTTTCAAAGGTGATAGGGATGAGGATGTTGACAAACAATCTTAGAAAAATTCAGTAAAGCTTCTGTGATATTTTGCTTGCCCTGGGAAGCTGGCTGCCTGTAGCAAATTTTCTGTGATGACATGCCAAAAAGATGATGTCTTTATCAGACACTGTTTCCCATTAAAAATGTTTTAAAGGCTACGAGTCCTGCTCATCCTGGTTTGCTCTGATGTTGGCTACTTTCACACAGCCCTGTGCTATGGGGAGCAAAGTGTTTCACCGAGGTCGTGCTGTGTATCTTTGAGCATGTCCCTGCTCTGGGCACACTTTGCCCACAGGCAGCACTGATGCCATCTGCCTTTGCCAGGTGACAGAGAATAGGGCTGCTGGGTGGCATTTTAAATCCCAATTAATTGAATACTTGCAGGCACTCTTTTCCTTTATTTCACCCCAGTAAGATATTTATCCACAAACTTTCTGTCTCTTCCTGCTTCTTGCTGGATTTTATGCTCTTAACCAATGCCAAAATCCCCATCAGGCTGGTCTAAGCTGAGTATGAGACAAACAATGCACAGATATTCTAGTGACTCTAAATAGAATCTAAAAATGAAAATGATGGAGTATATAAGCAGAAAAGAGACAGTGACTCAACGTAACTCAATCTGCTCAGAATCAGTGAGTGACACAAAAAGCCTCTCTTTCAGCTATCTTTCCATTCTGGTGTCTGCATGCACTTTGGAAGTCCATCTCAGAGGCTGCCTGTTGTCCCATGCACCTCAGCATCCTGTGACACCTGGCAGCACAGCTGGCTTCACCATCACCTTGTGTACTCTCTGCTCCACATCTGTCTCCTTGTCTTTGTTCTGTCCTTGTGCTGCTCAGTGTCTGTCTCCAGTGGACACACTGCAGATTTTGCTTAGATCCCAACTAATCCCAGTGGATCCAGCTCTTGCTCGCAGATCTCTCTTGTCCACAGCTCCAGTTTGCAGTCCATGCAGCTGGGACAGACAGTTACTTTTAATTCTCTTGCTGCCTTTTCAGGCCCCCAGCCCACATTACTTGCCCTGTCCTATATGGGTGGCCATCCTGGTGTGAGACTTCCTGTCTGGAAAACTGCTGGGTTTTAAGCATCGTGTCCCATCTGTTGTTACACTCTGGTCCTGTAATTGAAATGTAGCCTGTGGTGCAAAATTCTTAAAATACATCAGAACTGTGAAAGAAACTCCTCTTTTTACTTTGGCCATCTCTAATGCCATGAGAAAAATCATCAATATACTTCACAATTCAGCCTTGTTTTCCTTCTGCCTCTTGTTTTTCCTCCAGCTGTTTGGGACTTGATTTGCAGTGGAAGATGGTGTTCAATAGAAGGGATACACTAAGAACAGTAAACATCTTCAACCTCTTGTACTTGGAGTGTTAAGTTTTATGGCTTTCCCAATGCTGTAAAACCAACACAGGCCATTTTCTTTTTCATTTTGGACATAATTATGTTTATTTTTCTGGCAAGGTTTTATACTAAGATAAGCATTCTCAGAGGTTTTTGTTTACTCTGGGAAAATGGCTTGGCAAAGGAAAATATTACTGTGCAAGGCCCACAATGTGAAATTGCTTATTGGCTGTAATTTTAATGTGAAAGATGCCAGACTGTTAACAATCAAGAATTAAGTTTTCTCCATTTGTTTTCAAACAGGTAATTTACTAATTATTTACCTAGGGATTGTTCCTTGCTAATGGCCCATCTGAGTGCATGGCATCCTTCTAATAATCCTTCTGTCATGATCTGTGCAGGAGAGAAATGCTGTTCTTCAGGTGGAGGTGCAGAATGAAGGCAGTGGCGCTCTCCTCTGCAGTCACCCCAACATCATGATGGAGCAGAGCCCTGGTGTCTCAAAGGATGTAATCTGATGTTAGCAGTTATCTGCAGAGGTGTGCTTGCCCCAGCTGCAGGGCAGGGCCTGGGGATCAGTGCCTGCCGAGCTGCTCTCCAGGTGGGAGCAGCCTGCTTGTGCCCACAAAGAACGTGCAGTGGTGCAAGAGTGCAGAGTGCTGTCAGCACAGACTCCGTACAGCTGAGGCAGGACTGCAGGATACTCTTGTCTGAGATTCAGGCTCAAGGAGCCTTGCTGGCAGAGGTTCTCCTGCTTAGTCCTTCCATGCCCTGAGCTACACCCAAATGGAGCTGTGTCCTCCAGACCAGACCTGTGCCAGCCTGACAGGGCTGTTTGAAGGGGACTCAGAAGCGTGGTCCCAGCATGTGTGTGGGTAGTGCTGCACATGGTGCTGGGAGAAGCAAATAATGAGAACCCAGGTGGATGGCCATGGGCTGCAGTTTGCCACAGAGGGGGACTAGACCTGCTTGGTCCATCACCTTTAGTTTTGTATTCCTGATTTCATTTCATTGCTTAAACTCTGTAAGGAGCATTGTAAGAAGTTTTTATAAATATAAATGTGGCCTGAGTTTTTAATAATCAGCCCAAGGTAGCTCCTTTCCTGTGCTGGGTTTATGCCAGAGTGGCCACAACAGAGCTGTCAGGAGCACCTGCTGGCAATGACAGTGACAGTGTGTGTGTGACCTGTAGAGCTGGGGATGCTGACAAGCACGACAGGGCTCTCAGTTCCAATTGTTCTTTTCAAACCAAGAAATTACATCCTGCAGTGTGTGGCACAGTGTGTGAAGAAGCTCACATGTGAGCAGAATCAATGCTCCCCAAGTGATGTGAGATAAGGGAGAGCATGAGGAAGTGGAATATCTTTATTACTTTTTTCAAGGTGAGATTATTTTTCACTTTTCATTTCCTCTTGCATTTCCTTTCTGTATTTGAGCTTTAACATTAAATTTGATTCTGTCTTTATAGCATTCAGGTGAAGACTTACATATTTTGTCAGGATTGTCTCTCTTTTTTTCAGGACTAAAAGTCCCAAACAATATGAAGCAGTCACAGCCATGTACACATCTGGAGTCTTTTCATCTGCTCCAAAGAGGCACTTTCCTTTATTCTTATTCACTCTCATTACTTAATTTCCTAAAGAGGCTGGAGCTCTTCAATGTCTGAGTATGTACGTCAAAATGTCTCACTAGGCTCTTCCACTATGTGAAACAGTATACCTCATTGCCAGAGCTGAGGAAATACCTTTCCTTCATTTTAGCTCATTACTCTTTAAGAAATTGTTTTTCGTCAATTATCCTGACAACCTGGATTTTGACAGCTCCAGACTCACTGAGTGAAGCTCCTCTGCAAACACCTTTTTTCCTTGAGACTTCTCTATGATCTGTCATGTCCTTCCTAGAGAGGACCTTTTATTTGGGACTTTTCTTATGTCTGCCACTGGAGTCTGGGTGTGAGCACACAATTTACAGCACTGATTGTGAGGTTTTAAAGTACACCTGGTTCACAAGCCCCTTTCTGAAAGATAATGTGTGGCTTTGCCGGCTCATGGCAATCTCCACAGGTGAGCTTGTACTACCTGTCCTGTGCTAATCTAACTTCTATGGCCAAGTTTTGTAAAAGGAGTCATCACTTGCATTGTCTGGAGTAGGATCTTAAAGGAAGCATTAGCAAGATAAACTGCCAGGAGCACTGCTCAGCACTTTCTAATCTGAGAGTCACTTCACCTATTCACAGGAAAACCCACAGATTATCTTGCTGTTAGAGCTTTCACTTATGACCAAATACAGGTGAGAACAAACACTGTTCTCCTTCCTCCTCCGCACTATTATTGAGCAGAGGAGGAAGATGGGCTTCCCCTTTCCCAGCCTTCATCCTCCCTGAGCCTCCTCCATGTTAGCAGCTGGAGGAGCCAGCACAGCCCTTGCTATGCTGGTTTGCTCAGAAACTTTCCCCCAGTCCTTTGTGGTGTCTTATGAGGCTCAGGTCCAGGGGGAAAGTGGCCCCTTGCTGAGACACTTGGTCATCCCATGGCTAAACCAGAAATGTCCCATGCTCCTGCACATGCTTCTTGATGCTGTAAGCTGCTAATTGCACCTTCCTACCTCTTGGGAATATCTTGAAGAGGAAGCAGGTGACTGTGAGGTGTTGCCATGCCATATGCACAAGGGACAATTTATACTACACCAACACAAGGGACAATTTATACTTAATGAAACCCCTGCATTTGAATCCTAGACCTTACTAAACCCATTTATTTTCCCTAAAACTGCTTTACTTCACCTGCACAAAAATTATGACTGCCATCTATCCCACCTCTCCTAGGGGCTGTCCTGATGCAGCCAGTCATCTTCTGCTGCAGAAATCCCACTTGCAAGCTGAGTGATCCTCCTTGTTTTCAGTTTCCATTGGCTCTTAGTGAATGCCAGCACATAACTACCCCCAGGCTCCCTTGGGAAGTAAGATGATCCTGTCTCTTTCTTTTCATCATATCCCACCAAGAATTGCACATTTTATGGTAAAGTTTCCCCTTCCTTAACCATCCCTTTGCTGGTGACACTGGGTAAGAAGCATTAATTTGCTGGAAACTTGCAGACAATGTTGATGCTACTCCTTTCCTAACCACTGCTCTGAACAGGTATCTCGTTTTCAGGTGTAATGAACCTCTCTAAGCTTTTCCTTGTCTCATCTTCCAGTCTGAACATTTTTTGGCAGTTACCCATGACAGTCTGATGGGAAAGAAGCTTTACTAGAAGAGTGTATCACTTGCTGATTATTTTTTTCCTCTTTTGTGATGAAAAAGCACCTGTTGGGTGTTTATCACCTCGGCTCTTCTTCAGGAAACAGAACAGACTGGCTGGCAGCAGCTTCAGCACTAACAGGCTGTCAGGTAAGTGGGTCTCATGGTCCTTTTAGGGACACAGCAACTGTGTCTGCCTGGCTCCACAGGTGACAACAGCTGCCCTGTCCTGCTGGGATGGCTCTTCTGCAGGCTTCATCAGCTTGCCTGAGTTTGATTCTGGATTTTGTAGCTGTTTTGTCACTGATTTTAAGGCAGCTTCAAAACTGCAGGTGTGCTCTCCTGTTGACAACTCTCCTGCCTCCAGTTAACACCAGACACCAAACTGTGGGGAAAATTAATGGCACCTGCAAATTCTGTGCACTTAAATACTGAGACACTTCATTTGCAAGTACAATGAGGTATTTTGGAGTCTGAGGCCTGTGCCTCATGTATCTGCATATCTTAAGCCTGTAAACAGCTGGAATGTGCTCTGCAGACCTGCTTTGCTGGCAGGCAGGCAGGCTGGTGTGGCTGTGCACAGCGTGGTGGGGACAGCTCCTCAGCATGTCCAGCGGTGTGCATGTGATGTTGGTGATCCCTGCCAAAGCAGCAGCCCCTGCTCTCCCCGTGTCCTCCAGTGGCTTTGGGAACAGCTCTCTATGGTTCTCTTCAGCACGCCTGATTATAGCTGAGGACTCAAGATCACCTTGAACCTTGCTCCAGGGTACCCTAGTCCAGTTGAGACCCTGTACCAGAGACAGAAGGGCAGATTTAGGCTCAGGGGTCCTGCCTGGCCCTGGCTGAGCCCAGAACAGCCTTGGTCACTTATAAAGAGGACCCACGTGCCCTGAGCCAAGGGTGCAATTTTCCAGAGCCCACCAGGGCTACATTGCCTGGGCTTTGCAGAAGGGCAGTGTGTGCATGGTGTGCAAGCAGTTAAATCAAACAGGGATGTGCTTTGCACTTCCTCTCTGTTGTTTCCCTCCAGCTAATCTCAAGTCATTTTGAAAGCTCATATTTTGATCTCACTGTACACAGAAAACATAACAGCTCCAAACCCGCATCCCAACAGCACACAGGAAGGCCATTGCTGTGCTCTCTGTCAGCACACACGGCTTTCTGTCACATCCTGGGGCTCGGGTCAGCAGGCAGAGCTCTCCTACAATGCTCCCAGGCTGGCAGGAGCTCAGGCAACTCCAACACCCTCACAGCCCACCCAGTGGATGTCACACAGGGGGAATATGGGTGGAGTTTGCTCCCTGGACCTTTGTGCCCCTCAGAGACAGGCAGTGACAGCAGGGGCTTCAGCAGCAGGCTGGGGCAGGGGTGCATGGCTGGCCAAGGCAGCAGATTGTTGAAGCTTTGCCCACAGCAGCGCTGAGATATTGCCTGTGGGGCTGCTGGGGTGAGGCCCAGGGACCTGGGGAAGTAGAAACATTGTTCTTAGGAAACAAAATTATATTGTAGGCATCTCAGCTGCACGGTTGCTTTGTGGGTGGGTGGCAAGGCTCATGGTACTGGCTTATCTCTTGGGCTCTCTGCTGCCCAGCCAGCAGCCAGACACACGGAGTAAAACACATGGCAAGCCCTAATTTTAATTCTAACATCCAATTGCAGGAGCAGCTGCCTGATCCCCAAGCTCCTCTGCCCTCCATCCCACAGGGGTACAGCTGAAGAAGTGCCTGCAGCTCCTCCTGCACCGGAGGCCGGCTGATCCTGAGCAGATCAGCCCTGTGCCTGGCCAGGGGATGCCAGCTGCCCTCCTTGGCCCACCCTCATCTCCTCACCTCTCACAGAGGGCTGAGGCTGCTGCCTCCTCATAGCCCAGCTGTGGGCAGTGCTGTGCAAGGCTGGCATTCACAGCTTAGCTCATCCCTTGCACTAGATGGGAAGGAAATGTGTTTCCAAAGGTGAGTTGCTGAGGGTGGGCATGCAGGTGGGACAGGCAGAGCTGCCGTGGGGGGTTGCTCCGCAGGACAGACGGACGATGTGAAGCCATTAGACAGGCAGGTGAGCTGTGTCAAATAGAGCAGAACTGCCTGCAAATGCAAAAAATCAAGGTTGACAGGGAAAGCAGGGATACAGAAGGGATAAAGAACTCAGCATTAACCTCCTTTTGGGAAGAGTGTCAGGGCAATAATAACTTGCCAGGGCTTTGATTTCAGGTGAATACCTACGATTTAAGTGATTTTTTCACTGCTGGTGGAAGATTTTGTTGGGGGTAAAGAGACCAGAGGAAGCAGCCCACGCTCATTGGCTCTCTGCAGATAAGGAATTGTTTGATAATGTGGCATCTCTGCTTTCTGAGCGAGGAGTGCTCACGGACTGCTCTGCACAGGCAATTCAGTCCAGCTGGCAGCATGCAGGGTTCTTTATTACTGTTTCTTATGATTATTGTAATTTTTGTTATTATGATTACTGTTATTTGTTATTACAGACACCTGCCAAGACACACATGCCATTTTTCTGCCTTCCTAAACGCCAGTACCTAGTTTGTTAGCTGGGAATCTGTGGGCACATATTTGAGCAAGCCACAGCTTCCTCTGCCAGAGTGCCAAAGTGGGGGCCTTCACAGAGGATTTCTCAGAATGAACTGAGCCAGCTGTGTTGCGGGGGGTGTGTGTGCACATCCATAAAACAGACTGTCATTTTTTACCTGTCTTGCCCTTTCCTCCATAAGGCAATGTCCAGACCATGTAAAATTAAGCTTCAATACATGGAGAAATGTATTTTTATGTTTCTAGGGGGTGTGTGTGCACATCCATAAAACATACTGTCATTTTTTACCTGTCTTGCCCTGGCAATGTCCAGACCATGTAAAATTAAGCTTCAATACATGGAGAAATGTATTTTTATGTTTCTCCATACACTTTTATATGCCCAAGGCTTGGTGTCTCACCGGGCTGCAGGCTGTGTTCTTTTGAGTCAAGTTCTTGATACATCCTGGGAAAGCCAGAACAAAAAAACTTTAAATTGGTGATATTTTCAGGTGCAGAAAAGCTGACTAAGACTATTTGGTGTCCTCTGTATGGACTTCTGCCCTGGAGTGCCAAATCCAATTTGGGAATCAGGTGCCCAACACTATTCCTAGAGAGAGTCAGAGCCAACCCTGCTGCAACAGGTGGGCAGCCAGGGCACAGGCAGGAGCATTGCTGGCAAAGCTTTTGCAGACCCTGATTTACAATTTATTCTGCTTTTTCTGGCAGAAGAGGTAGGTGATGTCTGGACTCATTTGATTGGCCAGGTGGAAGCAGCCAGCCACAGTGTGGCAGTGCCTGAGGTCCCCGTGCCAGCACAGCACAGCACAGCACCCTGCTGGCTTGGCCATCAGCCCTCCCTGAACCTTTCCAGTGCAGGTGGCACCAGCTCTGAAACACAGCAGGCACCATGGCAGGGGCACTGCCCGACCACGGAAAGCCCGGGTCGTTGATGAGGCTGTTAGCACTCTTTCCGTCTTTTAATGTCCAAGTCCTTACCAGAAGACACTGGCTTAATCTCAGCTCAACTGGAAAAATGCCGATGACTGGAAATGTCATCAGCTGCCTGTGGGCCAGGCTGGCCCTGAGCTGATAAGGAGCAACATGAAATAAAAATGTCAACACAAAACTGGAGAAACACAGAGGGTGGTTGCAGCTCTTCTCCATCCTGTAGGATGCCGGGCCCCTCTGTTACCAGTCCTAGGAGCTGAACTTTCCCTAAAGCCTCAGTGACCAGCTCTGCTCTTCCTTACAAAAGGGAAAAGGTGGCTGCTCTCAATGCTGCAGAGAAAAAACTGAACTCTTGCCCCATTGACTTAAATAAAGAGGGTAAGTTAACTTCTGTTGCTTTCTTTAATTTTTTTAGGGTAAATGTCATGATGTTCTGTGCTGCAGCCTTGTTTTCTTTAAGCACAGGTAAGTGGTGGGGGAAGGAGACCCAGCCAGAAGGAGGGCTGATCCACCTCCCTCTCATCTGGAGTATGAACTTTGAACACCACCTGGACACTAGGTTTGGGCAGCAGCTCCTCTCACCCCATGCCAAGTGTGCTCTCAGGACTCCTCAGGAACACCAAATATTGCACTGTTCTGCAAAAGTAAAGCCAGAAGTGACTATCTAACCTTCTTTCTTTGGTGGGAAGGATGTGTTAATTCTCCATGGAGAATGGGATGCAAAAGCTCAGACCTTGTGACTTCTGGAGCAAAGTAGTGTCTGAAAATGTCACCCAGGCCTTGAATCTGTCTGTATCCCTTCTCCAAATTTACACAGAAAAGAAAACCTAAAAAGTCTAGGGAACTTTACATGAACAAGCCAGTTTTTATAAAAAACCTACTCATAAAAGCAGCCTGTGAACTTTTCCATGAGTGTTTTAGTGAGAAATCTTTGAGAAAGAGCCAGAGAGAAGAGAGGCAAAGAGCAATTTAGAAAGCCTGCAGTTGGTATCAGTGCTGGCTTTGTCACTAAAGCACTGGGGTTTAGAAAGGAGAAGACGCAAACATTCCTCACCCCACTGAATTCCTAGGTTGAACTCTGACCCTGGGATGTGCTTGCTCTGCTGCAGGTACAGCAGCCACCTGCGTTGATGGTATCATACCTTGCACCACCAGCCCCGGTGCCAGCTCTGCCGGGGAAGGCCCACGGGATGCACCATGTGCGTGTGCCCGGGGTGGTATTTGTAGATGGTCCTTGAGGAGCCATTCCTTCTGGTGCCGCCTGTGCAGGGACAGCCCTTGCCACCGCAAACCGCTCTGCCCAGCTGAGTTCCCCGCTCCTTTCGGCAGCACGGGCCCTCTCCTGCCATGACGGGCTCATCTTAGAGAGGAACCCTCCGAGCCGTTCTGCTGGCTCTGCTCTGCTCTGCCCGGGCACGGGCCCTGTGGGCAGCTGAGCGGGGGCTCTGGGCGGGGGCTGGCAGCCCCCGGCGGCAGCGGTGTCCCCGGCGGCAGCGGTGTCCCCGGCAGCGCGGGGCTCTACCGACGGGCCCGGCCTGGCCCCTGCCGGCCCCGCTAGGTGGAGCTCGGGGCTCACGCACCGAGCGGGTCCCGCGCCGTGCCCGCCGTGCCCGGTCCCAGAGCCCGCGGGGCCCAGAGCCGGTGCCAGCCCCAGAGCCCGAAGAGCCCCAGAGCCGGTGCCAGCCCCAGAACCCGAGGAGCCCCAGAGCCCGCGGGGCCCAGAGCCGATGCCGGCCCCAGGGCCCGCCGTGCCCCGCTGGTGCCGGCCCGGCCGGCCCAGGCCGAGCCCGGCTCTGTGCTGCTGAAGCCGGCCAGGCCCCGTGCTGGCGGGCTGGAAATGTCGGTGCGGGGCTCGGGGGCGGCAGCCGCGGGGCCGCGGGCAGAGGACGGGTGTTGGGACAGCAGGGGAACGATGCGGCGGTGCAGGTCAGCGTGACAAATGCCATGCTCGCTGTCAGCCACCGCCACGTGCCTTTGAAGCGCTGTGGCAGGGATGGGCTTTAAGGAGAGATGCGCCGGCACAGCGAAAGGTGGCCTGGCAGGCACTGAGCTCCTGATGTGCAGATGTAGGAGAGAAGAAAAAAGCTTTGCTGAAACGCTTGCTTTTTGAATGGATAATTTAATCGGTGACACTAAGTCCTTCCAATTATCTCTTTCCATGGGCACTTCCTATTTATTAATTTACTTCATATAAATCCATCAAGCAGTTGCCACACAGCAAGTAAACAAAAGCACCCCAGAGTTTTGTTGGAAAGGCATAAAAGTAATCGAAGAGGTTAATTATCACTGTTAATTAATTGCTTAACAGATTTGGCTGTGCACAGCATCTCCCGGTGCCCTTGGAGAGCCAGGGCCATGTGGCTGGGTGATGGCAGCAGCAGGGACACCAGGCAGGGTGCCACTGGCAGGGCACTCGTGGAGGGATGCTGGTCGGCTATCAGCGTGTCCAGTCTGGGACAAGGAAGTTTTGTGGAAGCCTCAGGACACCAAGGGTGTGTCCATCTGCATATTTCCTTACCTTCCAGTGTGATTTGCTTAATCAGCTTTGGCTTCCTGCTCAATTAAGCAGCTCCTTTGGTGGGGCAATGGGGCTGGAGTGGTTGCCAGGCGTTGCCTTGGGAGAAAAAAAAGGTTCAGAGGTTGGAAAACTCTCTCTGAAGGGAGCCATGAAGGAAGTTTAAACTAATTTAGCATAACAAAGGGAAGGTTAAGAGGTGACTGGATCATCATCTCTAAGTACTTATTTAGAAATAAGCCTTCTGGGAGCAGAGTGCCGTTTAATTTGGAGGACAAAAGCATAACAATATACAGTGCCTGAAAGATGAAGACAGGTGAAAACTGGGTGTCTCCCTTGTTAATGCTTAAGATTCCTTACTAATGTATTTGGAAGGATGGAAGAGTCTCCATCCTTCAGTATCTTCAAATCCAGACTGAAGATCTCTCTAAGAGACAGCCTGGGGTCAGACAGAAATTATGGGCTTGTGTTTCTGTGACCTGTGTCTTGCAGGAGTTCACATGAAATGCTTTTATCTGATCCTTTAGCCTTCAGATCTATACATCTCCCTGCAATAACTAACACTGCCACAAATGTGCTAATTCCATCTGGTTGTATGCAGATGTGTCTACCTCTCCCCAAAATGTGGTTCTGATGTACATCCGGGGCCTCTGTGCCATTGCAGACTGCAAAGCCCCTGTGAGCCCCCTTTCCCTCAAATGGATTTCAGTGATGAAGCATTTGTGCTTCTGTGCTGGTTTTCTGTCCAGGGATGGCTGAAAACTTGTTGCTACACAGTCTGGTTAAAACATGTTTTGTGGTCCAGGCTCTGCTGTCTGCTGAGGACTACTGGGGTATGCAGTATCCCATCGTCTGCAGAGGCTGTATGACTATTTCTGCTGAGCTCTGGCTACTCTGAAAAGTGACTGTCACTGAAATAGTGGGAACAAATACCTGCTTTTACAGAAAATGTTACAGTTTGGGAGAAGGAGTCCTCTTCCCCCAGAAAAGTTCATATTTCTGCATGAGTCCCAATTTGCCTGACGAGGACATGAAAAAGCTCTCGGCTTCCAAATCCACCTGATTTAAGACAGCTGCATGGTTTGAATTTCTTCTCCTCGGAGTCCTTGAGTTGCTCAGCTGAGCGTTGTGTTAATGCTGGGCTTTGAGTTTGCTGTTCCTCCCTGAATGGCTATGCTCTGTTGCCCAACCGTGCAGTAGTTCCTCGGCTGATGTAAATCAGTTTAGCTCCACTGCCTTTGCTCCTCTGTCACACACCCCAGCTTACCGCGTCTCCCGCAGCACGGTCCCCCAAGGCAGCCACCCCAGCAACCTCACTTGTCCCCGAGGGCCGTGCAAAGGAAGGTGAGGTTTGGCTGGAGTTCCAGTTAAAGCCCAGATGGCTGAGGCAGAATTTCGGTGGAGCGGTGCTGCTGTAATCTTGGCCCCGGGGCCAGGGCTGGACGCTCCTGTGTCCCTCTCTTTGGGACAGGCGGGGGGAGTGTTGCTCTCCGTGAGCCCCCTCGGTGCTGTGGAGCACTCGACCCAGCGCACATCACTGTGAGCAACACAAAGGAAGGCAGCGTCCCTGCACCAGGGCCTTGGCTTCAGCAGGCTTCCTGGTGGATTCAAACTTCCAGCATGACTCAGGGTATTGCAGTGAATCTTTAAGATAACATCTTTTGCTTGCCAACATGTAGGCTGGCTGCCAAAGGTGGGGGAGGAGATCTGTTATGAGTCTTTTGTATGTGCTCATAGTAAATAGATACATGCCAAATTGATTACACTTGCCTTTCTATTTCTCCACTAGGAATAGAAGGAAAGGAAGAAGTAGTCCCCTGTGGTCTGCCCCAAACCACTGCCTCACACACGTGGTTTCTCAGGTGCCTGTAGCTGCCCACTGCTGCTGCTGCAGCCAGCGCACACCCCAGAAACAACGGCACTGGGATCCAGATTTTGCAGCATGGGTTGAGATCCCTGACCTGCTGGGCAGGATGTTCTCCTACTCCATGCAGGGATGCTCTCCCACTCCCCAGTGTGCTGCTGGGTGAGAGAGTGCTGGTGTCCCTGGTGACAGGTGAAGGGAACCAGGATGCAGCAAGGCCGAGTGACATGGGGTGCTCCTGGCTGGGTCCGAGCTGCCCATGGCAGGGACACCCTGCCTGGCTCAGCCCCATTCTGCAGAGCTGAGCAGCATGCTGGGCCAGCTCAGCCCCACCTCGTGCCCTTGGTCCGTGTCTACTTGCAAAACCCCAGGAGAGCATCAGTTTTTGATCTAGTCTCTCACTGCCAAACCATTAATTTTTCCAGTTTAAATGCTTAATACAATGGCCCTATTTTGAAGTCTGCCAGCTGAGCTGCCTCTGTGCTGCTTAGGACTATCATTTCCAACTGTTCTCTGGCAAGATGATTTCTCAAATGATTTTAAAAAAATAATCAAAGTTCTAACCACATCTGTGGCTGCCTATATCTCTGGGAGCAGGGAAAATTAGCTCAGAGGCCATCAGGTGCTTTCTGAAATGGAAGTCTTCTCCTGCAGATGACACAGCTCCTGGCAGTGGAAAGACCAGCCACTAATGTGGCTCTTGCTGAGATTTCTGGCACCAGTGTTTTGTGGCTGAGTGAAAGAAGCAGCCTAAAACCACCTGATTTAGGCTGCTATCCTAAATCAGCTGTGGGTTCTCTTCACACACACCTTCCAGCTGTGCTGATGCATTGGCAGGCTGACCTGGTAAGGAGATCTGTAGTGTTAGTGAGTGGTTTTACTTAAATGCTTCTCTATTCCTATTAGTTCTTCCGAGACTGCAGTATTGGTCCTCCACCCTTCCCTTGTACAGCTGGCAGAGGAGTCAGCAACACAAATTTTTGCATGGCAGAGACCAACTAAGACAGAGAGCACATTTGGAGCCTTCTCTGTGACATATCAATGAGGTTCTATTTGTGTACTGCAGCTGAAGCTCTGTTCCCATCATCGCTAGGAAAAGTTGATTAGGTCCAGTGGATTGCTGACTTCTTTTATGAAGAAGCTGTAAAAAGTTTTTTTCTTCTGCTAGTGCTTTTCTCCAGGGAGTTGTTGGCAGAGAGAGAGGGAGGCGAGTGTCTCAGCAATAATACATTTCAAAGTTATTATGCCAGCAGAAAAGAAACACAAGGGTTTGAACTTGGTAATATATATTTTTTATGACAGGACAGAGCTCTAAAGGGGCCCTCCTGCTGTGCAGACCTCCCTGGGTTTGCAGGGCTCCTGGCTGGCTGCACTGCGGGGTGACAGCGGCTGCAACTGGAATCCCATTTCAGGCCTAATCCTGAGGGAGGTTTCTGCCACTGAGCTGGCTCCCACGCTGGCTGGGGAAGATGGGGATTTGGATGGAACGTGTCTGTCCCTTGGGCATGTCCCTTCTTCTGACTGTGGACAGACAGGGGCCCTTCTACCTACACCCACCAGTCATGGTGGCACATGCAGGTAGCGAGCAGTGCCCCGAGCCCGAACCCTTGTGCTGCTGTGGCAATGGTAGTGCTTTCACACAGGAAATGAGTGTTTTGTCATCTGAAACCTCTTCTTTTTGTAATGATTAACCTTTTGCTAATGATTTGATATAATATTGGGTGACATTGAGTGCTGCGATATTGACGTTTAATGTGTTCCAAAGCAAGGGCTCAGGAAGCAATAAAGATTTACTCCAGCTAATGTGTGAGGGCTGGGTTGTCCCTGGGCCCTGCACTCACTGATGGCCTGATATATTTGCCGTGGTGTGGCAGCATCGTCTAACAGAAGCTGAATTTCTGGCTAATAATTTAATGAAGGCTTTGCTGTATTTCCAATTACTGGAAAAAGCCATGATTCTATTCTGATATGTGTTATAAAATCAGCCCTTCGTACTGGAAGAAGCCAGGGGAGAGCACCTCATATCTCTCTTTTGGCTCTGTCCAGTCCTACAACAAAGCCTGCCTGTCCCATAACAACATGTTGGGACATACAGAGGTGCTGTCCATGAGTCTGGGAGGCAGCTCCTAAATGAAGGAGAGTAGCAGAGGCAGAGCACCTAACTGGGGTACCCACCCAGCCCCAGGACCCTCCATGCCCCACACGTGGCTGAGGTAGATGGAGCTGCCACAGGCTGACACCACAAATAAGATGGTGTGGGAGGAAAACTTGGAAGGACAAATTACTGTGAGTATTGATTCCCCTGACTGCTTGCAGAGGGATTTCATTTAGCAACACTGCCAATGACATTATGTGCAGCATCTTGTCCATGGCTGGTTCAGTGGCATTAAGAGAATTACTTTGGCCTAATGAATAGGAATAAGAATATTTCAACCTTCTCCCTGGAAAGTAATGGTGGATCATCAAGTGTGCAGCCAAGTTCAGGTCTAGTCACTTGCCAAGTGAATGCAAATGACAGGTTGTTTTATTTAATGGATGCCATAGTGTGTTGGCCAAAACTGTTGTCTCTTTTCTTTGTAGATTGGTTTTCCCCCCTCTCTTCTAAATCAGACTTTGTCTCTGCTCCTGATTGGCTTTTTTTTCAAGCAGAAGACATTTTGCTGACTCTTGCACTGAAATCTTTCTGTAGATTGCACCAAAACTCCTCTATCAGCTGTATTTTATGCTGTGCTAAGGGAAGAGGCAGAAGCTGGTGTGCTGGTAGTGGTCACTGCCATAGGCAGTGGGGCCGCAGCTCCCTGTCTCCTTCCAGCTCAGAACCAGTGAGCTGCTCCATCGGTGTCACTGCTGCCCCATCCCTGGGATCACGGGGACATTGTGGTAGTCCCACACTGTGACAGTGGGCCATTTGCTGGCATGGTGGCCTGGGAGCCAAGTTCCTGTGAATGACCAGCCCCTCATCTGCTGCACGCTCACTCAGCCCAAGGGTGAGCTGGGTGCTCTGAGCTGCAGGGTGGTGCTAAAGCACAGCTGCACCCCCAGCACAGAGCACAGCCAACCAAGGCCAGGGACTGCAGATGGGGAGTCCCATTCCATCAGGGCCTGGAGTTAGTCCTACACATACAGAGACTCTTCAAACACAGGATGTGCCTCACCACAGCCCACAGATTAGATCAGCATCAGTCAAAATATCATCACAAACTAATATTCTCAGATGGGATGTGGTGTTCTGCTTCGTACAACAGGGAGGATTTGCAATGGCCAAGGATGTACCTGCTGTGTAGGTACACGGTTTGTGGTAATTGGGGTGGGGCTGCAGCTGAGCCTCAGCCCCAATGGGTACAGCTGTGAAAAGCTGGTGAGCAGCATTGACAGCAATGGGACATGGAGTGCCCGGGGGCACTGACCAACCACCACAGGGAACAGAGGGCACACAGGTGCAATGCATGAATGATGAGGGTATAAAAGGTTGGGCTAAAGAACAAGGAGGGCAGACGCAGCCTTCTGAAGTGATATGATACTCTGCATGGGCAGATGCTTGAAGCCTTCTGATGTGGTGTGGTGTTACTCTGTATGGGTAAGTGCTTAAAGCCTTCTGAAATTGTATGGTGATACTCTGTGTATTGTGGTAGTCTCGACTGTGACATATGCTGTGACAGGTGGGCTTTTTCTCTCTTCTTTTGTGAAAAAAACCAGAAAAGTGTTTGCAGAGTAAACTCTGACATTTCAGCTACAGACTAGTCACCTTTCAAGTGAAATGGCTGTTACCGCTCACTGGCAGTTAATCCTTGCATGGAGACTTTTGCTTAAAGAACTGGAGGGAGGTTGGGTTTTTACTTATTTGTTCAGATTCAGGGTTCTATCCTAATTAATTTTTTAGTTGACAGGTTTCTGCTTTGTTTCTCCAAGTGTTTTGATGTATGAGCAGAGATGTCGCACGGGATGTGTGTTTGCAAAAGAGGCTGATGGGAAAGATCAAAACTGATTTGTTTTGTTTGCAGAGGAAGAGGCTCCAGATCTGTGAAACAGAGCAGGGAGTTTCTGAAGGCTCTAGACACTAGCATTTTCAAGCTGAAAATGTGGCTGTAAGCTGGTGACCAAAGCCCTGCTGACCTTGCAGAGGCCACTATTTCATGTCAGATGTCTGTCACATCCTGGTGCCCCCCTCCCAACCTGCTCTGAACAAAGTAACTCAGCACAGACTTGGGGATAAGCCCAAGGGCTTCTCCATCTCCAAGACTGAGCACAGCAGGGGCTGCTGAGCAATTTAGGAGTGAGCTGGGCTGGGAGAAATGCTAAACAGGTCTCTGACCGTTTGCAAATAAGCTGCAAAATCATGCTCACAATAGGGCTGCAGAGCTGCCTTTTGACTGGAACCATGCCTGGAAAATGTATTTCCCAAGTGGGGACTTCAGCCATTACAAATCCCTGACTGATGTGGTCGAGGAACATGGCAAACACATGACCCATTACCATGATCCGCCAGGCTGCATCCTGCTAATGTGCTTGTTTAACCCTCTCCAGCACTACCCAGAAGCTTCTGCCTCTGAGTGTCTCCAGTGTCTGTCAGCCCTTCCTGGTGCAAACCCCCATCCCCACAGGCAGATGGGAGCTCCCTGGAGGAGAGCTGGCCTGGCTGCTGGGAAAGCAGAGTGGAGAGCATGGGAACAGGCAAGGAGCTGGCTGCGCTGCTCCCACGGAGCCTGGGAGTGAGTGCTTGCTGTGAGGGCTCATTAGGGCAGTGGTTTCAATGCTGTGTAGGGCGGGACAGGGGATTGTCACCTCTTTCCTGATACCTGACTTCTTCAGAAAACTGTCAGTCCCCCTGGTTCTCTTTCTTCTGCCTGGTTTGCTTGCAGCCTTTGTCCCTCATGACAAGCTGTTGCCAGGGTGGATGGCTGTGGTGTGAGGTCTGTGATGGGATGGATGGAGGTAGGATGGTAATCCTAGCAAAACCACAAAGTGTAGCTTTGTGGGCATGGTGTCGTGCTTTTGGCAACCCTTAAGGACATGGGCACCATGTGAGGAGCTCCCATCCTAGCAAAACCATAAAGCATGGTGTGGGCATAGTGTGATGCTTTTGGCAACCCTTAAGGACATGGGCACCATGTGAGGAGCTCCCTGTCCCACCCTCAATTTTGCTAAGCATGTTCACCTACACAGGCAGACAGTGAGTGGCCATTGTCCTTCCCAAGCTGTTCTAACTTGTCTCTAGCAGGGTTCCAAGAGCACAGTTTGCCTGGAATGATTATGATCCACAGCAGCATTGTGGCTGGGCCTGAAGCTGGGGACAGCTGAGGCACTTGGCTGAGAGGCACAGATGTGGAGCTGGGTGCTCTCACCTTTCCAAGGAGCTGTCACACTGTGTCCTGATGTTGGCATAGGTTGGCATTATGCTTGGTGAATTCAGAGGATGCTTTTACACAGTGGTGGTTGGGAAGGATTGAAGAGGGTTTCTTTATCATTTTAAACAATAGGTAACAGTGCAATCCATCCCCTGCCTCTTTTAAAGACAGCTCCTTTCCCTGATGGGTGGATAGATATAATGAGATTCTCAAACTCGTAAATCTGCTGCAACTTTATTGCCTGCATCTGTTGGAGATGATGTGAAGAGAACTTCATACAGAGAGGACTCTTGAAAGGTTACAAAGGGAACCAGCAGTCTTCAGAAAATCTTCATCTAGAAGAAACAGCCAAGAAAATCCATATAGAAGAAAGCACTTGAGCTGGATGAATAGGTGTCAGGGATGAATGCAAGTGACACTGGCAATGGGGCACCTTGTTGTGAAAGCAAAGTGAAGCTAGTCCCCTGTGTGGGGCAGCTCTGGTGCAGCAGCCAGCCCGTGGCTGCTGTGCACAGCCCCCAGCCCAGCAAGGGGCTGGCCAGCACCCCCACCCTCATACCTGACACCCCTGTGCTGACAAGGGGGGCACAAATGAGGCAGAGTGGAAATGTGTTGTGGCTTTTTTATTTGTGCTCTGGTGAATGTCGCTCCCATTTCAGCCTCTGCTCTGAGGCACTGATGAGGCACTGGTCCAGCTCCAGGCTGCTGGGTCTGCCACAGTGGACAGCCCCATGGAGGGGGGTGATGGCACACCATGGCCTCCCCACATCCCAGTGCTGCTCCACCTTCCCTCTGGGCTCTCACAGGGTCCTCTGTGGGGCCAGGGATGTGGGAAGGGAAAGGGCTGCAGGAAATGGCCACAGAAATTAACTGCATGTTAAGCTGGTGGGTAGATCAGTGGGGATCTGATTGGCACTCAGGTGAGCTGGGGGCAGCCCTGCATTGTTGAGGAGCCCTGGTCCAAGGACTGGCAAAACCCTGGAAAGATTCCGGTAGCTCCTATGCAGGGTGGGCATTTCTCAGCTGGGACAACTTGCTCAGTGTGGCTGTAGCCAAGAGAGTGGAAGGAAAATGAGATGTCCCAGCCTGTGCCTTGCCCCAGGGGCAGTGGTCAGGGAGCTGTGATCACTATTTGCAGGGGACTGCAAATCGTGAAGATGGGCTGGAGATGGTACCAGATGGTGCAGCCTGCTCCCAGAGCACCAGCTGTCGTGCAAGGTCATGTCTGTAGTGTGATGTCCTCATGATGTCATAACGCAAGCTGGCAGCTATTTTAGTGGCAGAGAGTTACACTTAAACCTTCCACTTCCCATTGCAAGGGGCAAGATGTGTTTTGCTGGTTTTCCTGCCCCAGGTAGCCTCTGCTCCTGCACCCTTGTTGAGACAGGAAAGCAATCCCGAAAGCAGAGCTGCAAGTGGGGAGAGAGCAGATGACATCTTTAAACTGTGATCATTGAAGAATATTAACTGCTCTTGGGTTTTCTGACTGCCAAAAATTGATGCTTGAGCAATGTGGCGCCAGGAATCCTGAAGTCACTTTTGTAGCCTTGGAAAATGCAGCTGCTTTGGGATTTCAGCCCAAGACGGCTGTTATTATCCACTGTGCAGAATGAAGCTTCTGTTGGGAGCTTTTACAAAGGCCATCAGTCTTCCCAAATAGTGGTTGTTTTTATCACCTGGCAGTAATGATACTCTCTGGTCCCTTTAATATCTGAGTGTGTTCCCAAAGTGAGACCAGGAAACTCATTTAGGGCTCACCCCCTCCAAGGGAAACAGCTTACAATTTTCTGCCAGGTAGCCCTACCGGTGTGAGAATGGGCAAGACTCACCTAATAAAAACCTTGCTGACAGACACGACCTCCTGGAGGTTTATCTGACTCGTTTGTTGCGGAGCAGAGCAACATATATCAGGGCTGAAATAGGTGCCAAGCAGCAATCCTAATGCACGCCGTGGCTGCTGTAATTGATTCGCAGGCAGGACAAATACCCGGTGGAGAGAGCAAGGGGCCCTGCCTACTCTCCCAGCTAAAATGTTATAACGCTGTGTGAAATCGTATTGCTGAAGCCTGTGGCTAAAATCCATCTTGTGGGCTGGCTGGCTGTAAAGCTGCATCATCCAAAATATCCCCGTCCCTGCACGCACTGGCTGGGGCACTTGGGCTCCAGTTCAGAAGGAAACATATTAAAAAATGGATCAAAAGTTATGACTCTTGCCAATAATGTGTGTGCAGCATTGCGTGTGCATTGGCTTCCATTTTTTGCCTATGCTGTTTTATTGTTCCTCCAGGTAAATGTTGAATGAGGAAAGGCTTAAAACTTGAGGAAGCCACATAAAACCACAGGGAGTTGTGAATTTTAGAGATGGCTAAAGTTGATGGGGATGGCTTGGTGTGGCAGTGTGGTGGTGGCTCTAGGAACATCCCAAATTCCTTACACTAGGAAGCAGCCTTAAATTTTGTTGATTGTCTGGCATCTACTACATACATGTGAGGCCAGCTGTGGTCATGCCTTCCCATTGCTCAGCTGGGGAACTTGGTGGGAGGTGTCCCCAGAGGGGTGTGAAGTGTCACTGGACACCCCTAAGCAGTCTCCCCAAAAATAATGGCTGGCTGGGGGAGCAGGCAGCAGAGACAAGCTGCCATCTCCTGCGAGCTGCTTAATTTCATCAGCTGCACAGGGCTGCTTCACCACACATCCCCCCCAGCATGGGATCAGGCAGAATTAGAGATTTGATCCTTGGGAAGGGCTGGGGAAATGTCTTGCAGTGTGAAACTGGAGGAGCTCAGCTTGTTTAGCTTATTAAAAAGAAGATTAAGAGGTGACTTAATTGTGCTGTGTGAGGTACCTTCATGGGGAGAGAGAGGCAGGTATTAAAAGGCTGTTTAATCTAGAGGAGAAAGGCATCGCAAGAGCCCGCGCCTGGAAGCTGAAGCCAGGCAAATTCAAATTGTGAATCAAACAGACCTTTTAAAAAGCGAATCTTAATAAAGATTAAACCTCCCAGGAGAGCTGTGCATTCCTTTGCCTTTGATATATTTGGATGCAGACAGGACACGTTTCTGCCCCATACACTTGAGCCAAGCAGAAGTTACCAGGTTTGGTATGGAGTAATTAAATGCCAGACCCAGCCCTGCATCAGGGAAGGTCAGGTGAGATGATCTAATGGTCTCTGCTGGCCATCAGTGCTCCCATGCCTGGAGGCTGTGATTTGTGTGCTTGTGTCCAGGCAGCTGGCAGGGACACGGCTCTACCAGGAAAAATCAGTGGAGAAACATGAGGAACGTGGCACTGTGTCAGAAGGGACAGGAAGACAAGTGAAGACTGATGTGTAGGTGCAGAGTTAGAATACTAGAAAGGAAAGGCTTTTAGCCAGAAAAAGGCTTTTTATGAAAAAAACATATTCTTTCTGGACATTAGCAGACATGTAAATTTTTTGTGCTTAGCTACCCCTAATTTTCCTCACAATTCATTAAAAATAAAACCAACCCTCAAGTTTTATGTTGACCAAGAAATCAAAGCATTGATATGAAAGCCTCATTTGGGGAAAGACAAGTCATATCCCAATTTTATGTAAGTACCTGAAACAACGTCGAAAGCCTCATTTGGGGAAAGACAAAGACAAGTCATATCCCAATTTTATGTAAGTACCTGAAACAATGTACAGTGAAACAATACCTGAAAACCTGAGAGTCCCAGGAGTGGCTCAGGAACCACTGCTCACTTGGCAATGCTGGAGTATGTTGTGAATTAATTTTTCTCTTTATTTTTGAGACACTCCTCAGGGCTGGCAGTTGGGTATGGATGCAGAGAGGAGCAGCTGTGGGGTATCCCTCATCATTTTTAATAATACTGGGATTCAGAAGAGCTTATCTCCTACTCTGCCCTGAGTCCCTGTCCTGGCCCTGGGGATGGCCTGCCCAGAACAGGATTCTGAGATGCAGCACAGAAGTGTGGAGGGATGCGCTTGGTCTCAGCTGCTCCCAGGCTGAGTGATGGGCTCCTGCAGCAAAGAATGGAGCCCAAGAGAGGATCTTGCTGAGAAGTTGTTGTTCAAGGTGCTTTTCATAATATTTAAAAAATGTGTTTGCTTCCTCTTGCAAATGTTCAAACATCTTTAAAGTGTCTGTGGTGCCAAGCTGCTTCTCGCCCTGTTTTAAGAGAAATAAGCTTTCTTTAAAGAAAAGGAGCCACAAAAAGCGCAGCAAGCCCAAAGTTAACAGCGAGCAGACCGAAACAAAATTAACACCAGCAACATTTCAGCTGCCCCTCCGAAATATTGTGTCTCACGGCAAAGGGTCTGCGAAAAGATGGGAGAACAGATTGCTTTAGCGCATCTTCATGGTGTCTCTGCGGCACAGATGAAGCTCAGGCTGGGTCCCCTTCCCCTTGCCAAGCCTGCAGTGGGGACTCGCAGCCCCCAAAAGTGGACATTTGGAGGCGCAGGCTCCGCAGTGCCATGACCACTCATGGGTCCAGTACCACAAGGGGATGTGACTCGGGACGCTGTAGCCAGAGAGTTTAGAGAAGCATCACCTGCAAAACTAGAGTGTGAGCCCAAAAAAGAAGCAGTGAAGAGAAGGCAAGGGACAGGGAAGGAGAGCCTGGCCCTTCTCCACCGCCATAAATTGGAGGCGAGAATGGGAGCGTTGGTTGTTGGCCATGGTGTCACAGCTCCGTGTGGATTACATTGGCCAGCTTCAGTGATGAAAATAGGCAGCCAGCAGTGAGTTCCTCTTTGTAACAGAAAATAGTCAAAACAGCTTGAAAACTATTCATAATGAGAGCTCTGAGAACAGCCAATGCTACACACACAGAGTGAATACTGTCATTAAGCACTCTTTGGATGACAGTCCCAGCAGTTCATTATCCCCCATCACTGCTTGGGGAGGGCGGTGGAGGAGAGAAGAGAGAGGGGTGAGCTTTTTTTTTTAAATGATCCTTTTATTCTTTTTTCTAAATTAATCTCCACTGTAAAGCAGAGCACCAAAGGAGCAGTATAAAGGCAGCATCCTGCCTTGCCAGTGACCTCTGAGGCTGGAGTGTGTGGCTCTTGCAAAAACCAGTGCTAGCAAAACACAATGCTAGCCTTGATTTTATTTAATTTGCTAATGGATTGTATTTATCCTTTCTTTCTCTTTTTTTTTTTTTTTTGGGAGGGAGGGGATATGGATTCTAGTTGTATCTTCTTCCTCTGACAGTGCAAACAAAAGTTTACTCTTAAGACCCTAGCTAACATTTCTACTTAGATATTAGGCAGTGTCTCCAGCAGATGTGAGCTCCAGCCTCGCCACCCATTCACCATGAAAGATGCAGCAGCTGCTGGAAGCCTCCTTCTCCATGTCAGGATACTCCCCTGCAGGTTGTGACTTTGTGTGGATGCAGGTGGGTGTCCTGGGCTGTGTCTGCAAAGCCCCTCCACATGGGGACTGTGGGGCAGGGGGACAGCCAGGAGGAACAGATCTCCCTGCCCTTGTCCTGCAGTGGGCCAAATCCTGTAGTTCCCTGTGTTTAGGGAAGAGGTGTAGGATGCCAGGCTGGGTACAGACAAAGGACTGGCAGTGCTGTCCATGTTTGCAGGGCAAGCCAAAGTGTATCTTGCCTGGGCTAAATGGGGATGCCAGCTGGAGGTGTTTGATAATTAGTTTATAATTAGCAGCTTGTTTTAAGTGTTTGTTTCTGTCAGGGACAGTGTTACAATGCACATTAGGTCTCCTAACCAGAGGTTTAGCATGTGAATATCCCTGTATGCCCAGAGGAAAACTCTGTGCCCTTGCCTAGTCAGAGGAGCCCAGTACCCTATTACTGCCATCCAAATTCATCAGGGCATCCCTTGGCATCAGGAGGAACACTTGTTCAAACTTGTGCTAATATTTTCCCAGCCTGCAAAGTCACCTGGGCAGCTGTGATGAGTCACTGTGGCTGTGTGTAGCTCCCTACACTTCATCAGCATTATCTTTCCTTCATCTCCAGTATCTGAGGAAAGCATCATAACTTATTCCTGAATCAGAATGCTGAATCTCTTCAATTCCAGCAACATTGCTCTGTTCACAACCTTGTCATCATCCTGAGGCTGATAACCTCAGGCAGAGGTGTTAATTTTTTAAGTCATTGAGCAATGTCCTGTTTATGACACTGGATATCCAGAAATACAAGATACAGCAGCCCTTCCCATCCTCCCAAATCACCCACCAAACCCTCCACCATTCCACGTAGCTTCACTGTCCTCCTCAGCCCTTGAAACAGATCCTGATTTAGAGCTGCTCAGCTGCAGGTCCCATTTCAGCCCCTGCTCATGTGCTGTGGTCTGGCACGGTTGCATGGCAGGGACTGCAGATCCCTGTTGGAATGGTTTCATCCCAGGGCAGTACACTGCTTGTTCCCAAGCGTGGCACTGCTCTGTTTTAATGAGCTTTGGACATGGCACTGTCAGCAGAGCCCTGGCTGTTTGATGATGGCCACTGGGGATAATTAATCCAGTGTGTGCCCAGAGCCCTGTGCCGGCCTGTGGCCCCGGCTGGGGCAATGCCAACAGCACGGATGGGCGGTGGTTGAGATGTGAAACTGCCTTAAAGGGGCCTCTTACCCATCTCTTCCTCTTAAATTGAGGCTAATGTTGTTTCTAAGCTCATAGCCTAACTTCTTCGTTTGGAAAAAAAGAAAAAAGACTATTTTTGAGAAACAATTTCAAGTGGGACTCTGTGACTCACTCCATAATGCTGCCAGGCCCAGATTAGGATGTTCCTTGCTGATACCTTTGTCTACACCTGGCCTCCACAGAGCTGGGGGGGACAAGGGTGGGGCTCCTCATCCCAGGGAAATGGGCTAATGTGCTTTGCACCATCCCCTTCCCTGAATCCCCAAGGCACACAGCTCCCTGAGGAAGGGGTGCTGCTGCCTTTGCCTTTGGCCACTTCAGCATGTTTCCTCCATGCTTGCCCCAGCCCTTTGGAGTGTGCTGCTGCTGCAGCTGGAAGGAACTGCTTGAATGGCACTGAGTACTTGTGTATCTGAAGTTCAGCAAAGCAAGAGTTACTGAGATGGCTTTCCCTTTCCAGGAAGAAAGCCAGACCTGGAACTGGCTTTTCTTCCTCCTTCTTTCCTCTAAACCAAAACAAACAGAAGTTTTTAGCTGCTTCAGCAGGTAATCACTGCCTGCGTGTCAGAAAGAGCCATGGGAAAAAAGCCCTTTGCTTCATAAAACCAAGGTGGCACATTTGTCACCCTCCTGCACACAACTGGCCTGCCCTGTTGGCAGGGAAGTGGCACCTTCCCAGCACTGGGATTTTCTTGCAGCGGCAGCAATGGGCAGTGGTAACAGGACAGCCTGTGGCAGGAATTGGCACAGCTTCCCTGCCTATCCCCATCCTCATCCCTGCCCACGCTGGGAGGCCTCAGATGTGCTTTTGGCACGGGGTGTTTAGGCAGGGTCAGCATCCCCTGGGAAAGCGCCCCCAGAAGGCTCCAAGCCAGGCTCCCATCACCTCCCGTGTGGGTGCAAGGAAGGGATGTGGTGAGCACAGGGATGGGTGCCACAAGCCACATCTCCTTGGCTGAAACGGCGTGTGTCACCCACAGGGAGCGCCAGGCCTGCTTTTCTGTGTGCTCGCAGAATGTCTCCTCATCCAACAAAATAAATAAATGGATAAGTAAGAATTGCCGGGCGAGATGTGGTGGCAGGGTGCCAGTCCCAGCACAGCCAATTCATTTTCATTTCTCATTAATTTGGACTGACCTTTGCTCACATTTCCACCATGAGCACGTTCAAAACAAGGCAGACATTTAACTCTGTTTTGGGCAACGCTACTCTAATGTGGCTTTTTTTTTGCATAGCTCTCTCTTTTATGGTAAGCAAATGTACTGCCAACTTTTCTCTTGCTATGTACACCAGCGAAGGGAACCAGATGCTTTGTGTTTTCCTCCGAAATGTATCTGAATGTTGTTTTTTGTTTAGTGTTTCGGAGGGAGGGCTGGCTTACAGACAGCATTTCATAAATCCAGTCCTTGCTGCACACTGTTTCCCAACTTACAGCGGGTCCTGGCTGTGGCTCCTGGCTGGATTTGCGGTCTCTCTTCACACAGTGTGGCAGCAGCAGCCCCTGAGGCGCTGACTCCTCCCAGCTGTCCCACTCAGTGGGGCATGGCTGCCTCGGGGGGAGACCCCACTGGAGGGGTCCCCAGTGAGGTGTGGGGAAGGGTGTGGGGCTGGGCAGGCTCATCCCGCTGACTTCTTGCACAACAGACTGTCCACAGCCTGGCCCTGTGCAATGGCCATGGCTCTTGAGGAGGCTCTGAGATCAGCCTGGAGACACATCCTAGGGAAAAAAATCTGCACTTCAGGAATGGGGTTTGCTGCTTGTGGGGAGCAGGATGTGGGGATTGGATTGGGGAGTGCTGTTCTGCTGGAAATGCAGGGGTTTCACTCCTGGAGACACTGGGGCCGTATGGGGCTGCCTGTGCCCACCCCTCCTTGCTGGGGGGCTCAGAGCTGGTGTTCTGCATGGTGGGGGCTGCTCCTCCTCCTGGCCCTGCAGACCTCAGCTGTTGAAGCCATCCCAAGAAATTCTTGCTGTGCAAGAAAATCATGCACTATTGGGCAAGATTGTCAAAAATACCTATGCCACCGGGGCACTTCTGGCCTTTTTAAATAATGTCTCTCCTCTACCTCCATCAGTACTTCTGCTGCTATTTTTATAATCACTCTTCTGCTTTCAACTCCTCATCTTCTTTAGCTTTCCTTCTCCTTTTCACACTTCAGGCCCTAAAATCTTTTCATCACCTTTTTTTTTTTTTTTTTTTTTTTTTTTTAGTCTGATTGGGCTTTATTTCTTCTCTCCACCAGATTTATGTGAGTTGTCAAGTCCAGCAGCCGTTTGTCTCTGCCTGATGACAGACTTGCGTCCCACCCCCCTCCGAAATCAGATTCATGGCTGTTCTTTAAGGCCCTTTAATATTTTAATGCTTTGACTATAAATTCCATTTTCTCTAAGCTTCAATCCTTCTGCGGGCCTTCCCGCGGAGGGCCGGGCGGCCCCCCTGCTCCCGGCCGTGATTTGCGGTGTGTCACAGGCGGCGTTTGCCATGGCTTTGCTCCACGCACGGGAGAGGAGGGCAGGGGAGGGGAGCATAGCAGGAATTCGCTTTTCCTTAAGCTCAAACGATTCTTCAAACCTTGACAGGAATTGACTTTTTTTTTTCTTTTTCTTTTTTTTTTTTTCTTTCAAGACATGATTTGTTGTGGGCTTGTTGTGCTTTTTATTAAAATGCTCTCGTGGAGTGCTTAGAAAGGTTGGCTTTACAGAGCCTCAGCTTCCTTCTTTAATAAATGCAGCCTCGGCTTACAGTTTTCCCTCTGATGTGTCAGCTGGGGGACTCACTCTCCATCTCAAATGCACCCAGACTGCTTAAATCATCCTTATTTCTCTCAGAGGGAAGAGAGACTTTTGCTCTCCAAAACTTTTCACACCCTAAGTTAATAAAACTTCTCTGCTGAAAGGGATGGATGTGACACTGTGCTGAGGATTTCATGGCCGAGTGCAGGATTATTGCTGCGGTGTAAAAGGCTCCCCAGCCTTGGTAAGCACATTGAATGTCTTCTTAAAATATGAGGTTGAAATGCATTTGGCAACGGCTGTGTTGCTCAACACAGCCCATCACCGAGGTGTCCTGTGCCTCTGCTGAAGCCACTCTGCTCTGGAGTGTGCTTCCAGGGCTGCAAAGAGAGCTGGGCTGGGAGCCAGGGCAGAGCTACTCTGTATGAACCCGAGAGACCAGGAGGGCAAAAACAGCGCTAGAAATTTTGACAGTTTTTGTAAGGAAGTCAAGTCTGTTATTAAGCATGAGATTGGCAGCTGATCCAAAGGGTGACAAAGCAGCCCTGCACTGCGCCAGGAGGGACCTGATAGGAAATTATCAGCAACATCTGGGACAGCTATTTCCTCTAGGTTTGTAAACATTTAACCAAGGAAATGCTAGCAAAATCTATTGCAGCAAACAGTCCTGAGCCACCAGCATGGGCTGGCTCGCCCTGCAGCCCTCCACCCACTGCTGCAGCACAGGGAAGCAGAGCTGTATTTCTTCTGTTGATTTTTGGCACCCGGGCCACGGTGGGGGTAGAGCTGCTGAGTGTTTAATGCAGTGCTTTCCATTTCAGATATTAGTAGTGCAACTGAGTTATGACACAGGAGCTGAGAGAGGAGTCATTCCCTCTCAGCACATTCAGGATTAGTTATTTTCCCATTAAACTGCTTTAGACACGGTGAGTTTGTTGCCTCAGACGGGTCACTGCATGTAACAGCAGTTGATAGGAAAGCCTAGTCCTACCTGAGCAGGACCTATTGAATTCAATGCAAATTTTGCTACAGATGTATACAGACCAAACTCAGTGTCACCCTCTGTATTTACACCACAGGGCTCTACTGAGCAGCCACAGTGTGGCTGAAAGGACACAGCAGGGACACAGCAGTGGTGACATCAGTGCTCAGCTCACCAGGAGTCAGCACCTGGGAATTCCACCAACACCTCTCATGGCCAGGTGAGTTTGTCCATTTGGGGTGTAAAGGGGGGAAGATGTGAACTATTTCAGCACAGCTATTGAATAGAGCCATCCAACTTTCATGGGAAGGGGCCATTTGGAGCTTCCCAATGGAGAGAATATGCCTTTATGAGTGTTTATCACCAGGGTTCAGGGGCCCTGGAAATTATGGAGGCAAAGGACAGGCTCCCTGTGCTCCCTTCAGGGAGGAGGTGGAGCACCAGCCTCCCGGAGTCAGCCTGCTGCAGTCACTGTCCACAGCAAAGCTGGCACCAGGTTTTGCTCAATGCCGTTGGATGGCTGGTGATAGTGCCAGGCTCCAGGAGACAGAGGCATTCTTTAGAGAGAGAGACAGAAGACAGTGAGGCAACGGGAAGCTCTACTTGCACCTGCCTGCAATTAATTAATTACGAATCCACTCACTAGCTCAGCCCCATGGCTCCCCTTACTGCCAAGCCCCCAGCTGTCCAGAGGGCAAGTCATTATTTGAAAAGATTTCCCATTAAATCCAAAAGAAAAGGAGTATTTGAAAGAAGAAGGGGCAAGAGAAACAGCAAGGGTGCGCACACGATTGCAATCAGCTCTAGAGGATGTGCAGGAGTGGCTGGATCCCCATCTTGGAGCAGCCCGAGAATGATGAAATCGATTTCATTAGCCTGCTCAGCCCCTGATTACTCTTGTGCTATGTGAAACACCCCCCATGGCTCCCCACAGTCTGGCCTCTGCCTGCAGTGGGTACCCTCGTGTGCCTGGCAAAGGCACCAGGGCACTCCAGGTCCCACCCCATCCACGTGCAATCCCAGCTCGTGCGGAAAAAAAAAAAAAGCCTGAAGATTTAAATTTCCTGAAGTGGGTACCTGCTTCCCCTTGGTGCCCAGGCAGCAGCTTCAGCCCAGCTCACAGGTTTTAACCTCAGGCAGGGCACACATCTGCTTTGCCTGCCGTGTTCCCATTACGGGCTCTGTGCTCCGTGCCTCAGCGGAGGCTCCCCTCTAACCGCGGTGATTTACAGGCGCTGTTACGGCAGGACAGCTCTGACACTGATTGAGTCGCTTATCTGCCGTCTCCGTCCTGCTCCCTGACAGCCTCTCCCCCAGGTATCAATCTGCACATCAGTTCTTTATTCCTAGGTGAGAGGAGAGCTGTCAAGGTTGCAGCTACACTGTCATCTTCATCTGAGCTGCCAGCCACCCTTCATCGCTTAAAGACCCTCTTTAACGCACAAACGCTTTGGGAGGGGGTCACCGTGTTGGAGATGGCAACAAAATTTCATTTGCTCTCAAGGTGCTCAGAGCTTGATGGATTGGCTCTCATTTGTCAGGGTGCCCATAAATAAACAAGAGTTTCCAAGCTGTAGGTTCAGCCCCACAGGTTCTCCTTTCTGCAGGCCTGCAGTGGCTCCTGGCTGCCTGCTACAGGGTACCAGGACCCCTGTGAGACACGAGGCTCCCCTGGGCTGCCACCAGGGCGATGTGACAGAGCAGAGGGAGGGTGGAGAACACAAGTATGTGGAGGCAGGCTTGGCACTGGGGTTTGCCAGGAGTCCCCACTGTCTTTGTGACGAAGAACAGGGCTGAAGCTGAACTGCAGAACACCACCCCATCCCAGCCACTACCCACTTCGGCAAGTTCATAGAGTCAGGACAGGGACACGCTGGGATACCGGCACCTGTACCCTTGTGAGGTGGACAAACTGTGACAGGCTGGCCCCCACCAGTGCACTTTAGTTCTAATTCATTTTTCTAAATAATTTTTAGGCTAAAACTGCACTGGTGAGAGTGATTCTCTCTGGGATCACTGGCAGCATTGGGCCATGGCACAGGGTGACAGGAAAAGACCTGCATCCACTTTGGAGTTTGCTCTCAGATGCTGCTTTTGGGCCAGAGCAGCTTCCAGCCCTCCCCAGCTCTGATAGAAGATGCTGTGGGTGTGCACTGGATCTGTGTCAAAACCTCATGTCACCTTGGTGTGCCACGCAGCCTGGGGTAATCCAAAGGGACAAGCTGTGCACAGCAAAGGAGAGCAGTGGGCATGGCCCTGTGTGCCTCAAGTTGCACCTGATTTTGCTGGGGCTTCTGCTACCTCCAGCCCTCTTCAGTTTGGTTTCCTTGTTGCTGCTCTTTTGTGAATAAAAAAGCCACTGAAACTTAATCTCTACCATAATGTTTATTAAATAGTAATTTTAAAAGGTTTTTATACAAATCATATAAACACAGTTTTATTTTTTGTTTTGTTTTGTTTGTTTGTTACACCGAAGAATCACAGTAAAAGCTCTTTAAGTCCGTAAGTCCTGGCTCAGCCAGTAAATGGTCAAATACCTTGAACTGCAAACCTTGGAGAATTTCCATTTCTGCATATAATTTCTTAATGGTTTAATTCCCATGCTCACCTCCGGCACCTTCCCACAAAATGAAGTCACCCAGAACTACAGCCTGCCCATTAGCAACATGTCCTGCCATGGGAAGCGTGTGGAGGAAACAGCCCATTTAAGCAAAGGCATTAATGCCGATTTTTTTTTCTTTTCTGAATTTCACAGAGGGAATTGCAATCAGCAAACCGACTCTGTTTGCAGAGGAGGATGCAATGAATTGAATGCACCGATGACCTTTCCCCCGTCCCTGTTGAAGTTACAATCAAACACAGTTTTCCGTAGAACAGTAAAGCACCCGGCAGAGGTAAGTGAGGTATTGGCTGTGCAGCATGATCGGCCTTCTCTCGCCCGGTGAGCGCACACGTGGGCCCTGCCCCCTGCCAGGGGCCAGCGGGACACACGGGCTGGGCCCGTGCCACCTTAGTGCCAAGGTCAGCAGTACTCCCCTGCCCCAGATCAAGAGATACATTAACACGAGTCAGTCCCACGGAATAAGTCACATACACGATACATACAGAGAATTCACGTGCGTGTGCAAACACACTATTTCTGAATATATCTATATATGAACTCTTCTCTCTGTACGCCTACTAGACACCATAACATCACCTTTTAATTATATATTTTCACCTATTGTTTGCCTAAGTTGGCTTTTCTACTGTATGGTCCTTTTCCATTCATCCTTCCCCTCTCTGGTGATTTGAAGGGAATGAAATCATTGAGCAGCAGCAATCCAGCTTTGAAATGGTCTGGTACATTTCCTCCCACTGCCTCTGTTTCTT
Organism: Passer montanus; assembly: GCF_014805655.1. NCBI lineage: Eukaryota > Metazoa > Chordata > Aves > Passeriformes > Passeridae > Passer > Passer montanus. The sequence continues at coordinate 3,279,229 of NW_024356504.1, forward strand.
TTGTACAGTAAAATAACACCCCTGTGGAATTTGTCTGTGAAAAACACCAAAAGAAATAAGGTGATTCGAGAGGAGAATCAGAGACACATTTACTGCTGTTTTTGTCGGGTGCACAGTGTGAATTAAAGAAATGAAGGCCTTTGTGTGTGCGTCTCTGCGTGTGTACACGAACCGCGGAGGTGCTGATGACGCAGCTGCTGTTTCTGCTCCCCCAGTACATGTGCACCTTTCTCACAGCAGAGAAGGGTTTTTTTTCCTAAAATCTTATTGTCTGAGGGAGCTCTTCATGAGACATTAGACAGATGTTCCTATTCCTGCAGTACCAAGGAGCATCTGTGGCACTGCTCTTGTGTCCATGCTCGTCTCCTCTCCAGATGTTGCTTGTGTCCCTAAACACCTGGACTCCTGCACGATGTGTTTGTGGGGCTGGGCAAACTGAGCTTCACAACACATCACATCTCTGTCAATAGCAGTTGGTGAGGAAAATAATGCCATCCCCAAGCCAAACTACTTGTAAGGTAAAATGTAAAAATCAGGACATGCCAGGTATCACCAAAGAGCCCCTGGAAAAATAAACCCAGTGTGACAGAAAGGTTTCTTATTTATGTATGTGCAAGTTGATAGAGGTGATCCTGTACTGAACTGGAAATGAAGGCATTGCTTTGGGGTTCAGCATTTCAACTCTTTTTCTCCATTCAGTTATTCTCGTAACACTCCTGTCCCACAGCACAGTGGTAAGTGGAGAGGTACCAGCTGCCACACAATATAGCCAGACCATTTGAAAGTAGAAGGACCAGATTTCTGCTGGGTTCTAACCAGTGGAGAGTGGTGAAGAAGAGCATTTTGTGGGGAAGGATGAAGGCCTCACTTGCTATTTGCTACAGCACTGATCATCAGCTGGAGGAAAAATACTTCTAAGGCACTTGTTCAAAGTAAAAAAAAAAACCAAACAAAAAACCAGTTCACAGATAGAACTTGGGGCTTTTGCTACTGATCAGGAGCAGTGCAGCTTTGCTCCAAAGGGGATGTGGTGGCAGCTGTGTGGTCCAGAGGTGCTGATGGCACCAGCTCACACCCCCCAGCTCCAGGGACAAGGAGAGCATTAGGAAGGTGAGGGGGTGACAGTGGGCACCATGGCCAGGCTCCCCAGGGCTGTGGGCATTGCTCCAGCCTCCTTCCTGTTCATTTTCCCTTCCTGGAACTTTGGAGAGGCCTCAGCACTGTACCTCAAGTCAAACCCCAAGTGAAGCCCCCTTCCCAAAGCCATTGCCTAAGCCAGCAACCCGACAGGCTCTATCTTTTGTTTGCTGCAATTTTCTCATTATAGCAAAAAGAAAAATGGCAGGCTCAAGTGGGGTGGAGATTCAAATAAAGGCCTTACTGATGAAGGCCTCTGCTGCTGCAATCAAAGATATGGATTTAATAAATGGCTCTTATTCACAAATCACTTTAAGGCTCTTCAGCTTTTCTCAAAGAGGTGCTTCTACACATAGGGTTTCCCTTCTATTTTCTTTCTTAATGATTTCAGAAAGCGCTGTTGTTACTGTTGACAGTAAAGCCAGTATCCCACCTTTCCCCTGCTACCAGGAGAAGGCAAGTTGAAGGTAACAACATGCTTCCACTTTCAGGACTGCAAACTGCAGCTTCCTGTTCTTAGTGTGAAGTGCACAAATCCCTACAATGATATCTGGACGGAGTCTAAAATGGACAGGGGCTCCGTGTGTGTGTGTGTTATTTCTAAAGAAATCCCTCAGCCTTCTCAGCAACTTACCAGAGAAAGGAGGTGGGAAATAACAATCAACATTTAGTTTCTCACATCCAAAAGGTAAACCAGGCTCCCTTACCACATCCCAGCCACTCACATCAGCAGAAAATGAAGATGAACCAACAAACAAGGGGCTCAGTCCCCCCCTCGCCCGGCACAGTCTGGTTTGCAGGAGAGCCACTTGGTCCTGGTGGAGTGTGACCCAGCAGCAAGACCTGGTGGCAGGAGCAGTGCCTCCCTTCACTCCTGCTCCCCTCATTCCCTGTTATGGCATTCAGTTCCCATAGAAAACAGCAAAAAAGTACCCCCTGCCAGCCCACCTCACCGGGCACAATGCCAAGGGTCATCCCCAGGCAGCCATCAGGCCTCCGAGCAGCACTTCTGGTGGTTCATCTTCACCTTGTGCTTGATGCCGTCGTACAGTTCAAAGTTGTAGTTCTCCAGCGTGGTGGAGCTCCGCGAGGACAGCCCGGCGTACGAGCACGTGCAGTAGAGGAGCAGGCCAGCGCAGATGGCCCCGAGCAGGACCCCGAGGGAGCTCATTGCTATAATGGTCACCAGGATGGGATCCAGGGTGTATAGCCAGCTTTTCTCTTTGTCCAGCTTCGGGGTTCCTGGAGAGTTAGTAGAGAACAGTGTGTCGTTCCTATCCGATCCAAAGTAATCTGCAGCGGAACGGGCACTTATTATCCAGGGATCACTTTTTGTTCCCTCCTCACCTTTATATGTTTCTTACGTGGAGTTGTGATGGCTTTACATGAGTTAAAGTACATATATGGGGATATCTCAGCAGGATTCACTAACCCAGGTCTAGAAATCATGTGAAGCACCAAACTACCAAGGACGTTAGGCACCCTGATTCACTTTTAGACATCAGACTACTGACATAGCGCACAAGCATTCTACACCTGCCAAAACTCTGGCCCTTCCAGTGCCACTTCCAGGTTCAAAACTATGGAATCAATCTGTCACAGGTCTCAGACTTAATTTTCTTCATTTACAAGTCAAAACACCATGCAAGCAGCAATTAATGCTTAAAAGATCAGTTTCACTTGTCCTAACACAAATACAATACACTGACTTTGCAAGGTTGCTGGCTGTTGGAAAACAAGAAAAGAAAATCAATGCCTTTGAATGCCAAGCCATCACTTCAATGTATATTCTCAAGTGTGTTCTAGCTCCTAAAAACACTAAAGTTGAGGTTTGTGAGTAATCTGAGCATCTGATACTGAAAGACAAGCTGCTACAGCTGAATTGTCCATGTGCATATGGACAATGTCCATGTCCATTTGCATACCAACCTGGATCGTCGTTGTCTTCAAAGTCTTGCTCAGAGCTTGGGAAGTCATCCTCCATTCTCGGGAAGTTCACTAGAACAACAAAATGGGAAGCACTGTTTGTTAAAAGAGGCCTTCTGGCAGCATCATTGTCACTAGTAATTGGACTGTGAGGCCAGCCAGAAGAAAGTAATTGTTAAACTACTACAAGGCTCTTCCTTGTGGGAGGAGGAGGAACTCATTATCTTCTTCCCTTGGCCAAAGTCAATGAAGACTCTTGCACACTTGAGAGAAGAGGATCTTCACACTATGTCACATTTTATAACCACCAGATCATCAGCTTTTAAGAAGAAAAGAGAGTGAGCAAAAAGCAAAAAAATCAGACACCTTGAAGAGCACTAAAATATTGTCATTGCTGCCTCCATAATGGCCATAATTCACTATTAACATGCTCATGGGTATTACCCTTACACCTTTGAGTAGGGTCTTAGTGCCTGTCATTACTTGCCACTAATGCTGGATCCATTTAGCACACACTCTACTTTTCATTTTTCCCATATGTCTGACTGGATATAGAGCTTCAATGACCTGGTTTCTCTTTGGATTTCAGATAAATTCACAGTAATTTGAAGAATTTATGTATCTTCATTATATGTTTTAATACAAAAGCTGGTTGAAATGGAGAGAGAGACAAATGGCCATATCTAGGCCCTTATGTTAACATTTCCCTGATCCAAATTCCTTTTAGTGGTGACATCTCTTGCTATTGTTCAGCACAGACCAAGGACTAGCAACCAAATGCACATATTATAATCTGAGCAGAAATAAGTTATTTTCCTGTGCAGTCTTCCTATCATTTTCTCTGCATACAGTTACCATGGCTCTTTTCCACTTTTCCAAAAGAAAATGTCTTTTCATTTCAATCTGTGAAGAGTTTTCAAAGCTGACTGTAACTTGGGGTACTTAACTGAGAAGGTGTCTCGAAATGATCAGGAATGCAAAAAATCAGGGACTAGAAAGCGATAGAAGTCACACCTTGGAAGTAGTTGTGGTTGGAACCAAGATTACTTTATGCCTTGTGCCAAAATGGCAGGAAGAGTTTGAAGAGGTTACTTACAAGCAACCAAAACTAAAGATTGTAACTTGTACCTAAAAAGCCACATGCAATGAAATTATTCAAAACCTTATAAAAGAATATTTCTGCATATTTATGTGGATATTTAGGACTTGAAAAGGCCTCCTGAATTGTTAAATACACTTTTTTGCTATCCCAGACAACTGTGTCAGGCAATCCACGCCAGCGACATTTCAAGGTTCACTTCCAGAGTGGGTCTCTGCTGAAAGCCATGCTGCTCCAACACCACCTGACCCCCGACAGCAGCAATCCTCTGCTGGAATTAATGACACCTTCTCATTCCTCAGGCAGAATTGTATCTACACCCAAAGAATGAAGGGATTTCTTTGAATTTGCAAGTGAACCTGGCAACAGGAAGGCACACAGCCCAGCACCTGCCCCTCCTGCTGATGCGTTCTGCACTGAGTGAGTCAATTAAGCTGACTCAAGGCTGCTGGTACCTTGTCGAAGAAACACAGGTGCACACTGCCTTCTGTAAATCCTCACTTTAGCGGCGAGTTCACATGATTCCTCAACAGTTCCCGAACTGACAGGCCCAGATGGCAACATCTTAGGGCTGGGAGAACTGCCTGAGGGCGTCTTGCAAACATTTAGATCCAAACATGTGGAAAAATAACTTGCAAAGCAGTTCACACGTGGAGACGTCTGAACTGCTAGTCACCCACTGGAAGACAAGCAGTGGGATTTGCCATCCGTGTCACCCACACAACCCTACAGAAATTGTATGTTGCTCAAAGATGAGCAGAGGTCAAAATTAGATGACAGTCTGCCCAAGGAGTCCATGTGTGGAGAAAGGCTCTTGGAAGTCATTTGACATTCCATATTGTAGCTGCTCTAAATTTTGTGTGAGAACAAGCCAGCAATTTGATCCTTTTGTAATTTCCCAGGGCAGCCTTGAGGGAAGAGCCAGAAATAAAAAAGTATTGGTTAATCAACACTTTCAAAAGAACACCAGTTCTTCCAGCCTGAAAGGAAGGTGCACTGGGAAAACTTGAAAAGAGAGAACATTTATATAAAAAGCCCAGCCTAGAATCTGTTTACTCTTCTAGTGATTTGCTCAATTCCCCATGCTAATACAACTCTTAAGTCCTGCTTAAATGATATCTTCCTACTTGCCTATTTTCCTTCCTCCTCAGGCCCTCATTCTTCTGTTCCCCACATGCCATTTCATTGCTATTTGATTGTATGTTATCATGAAGGGCTCTACACCCTCCAGAAAGCTTTAGAAAAATAGAATTCGACGTTTCTTTTTCCATACTGGGGCTTCTCGAGTCATTAACTGAATCAGCTCAGGCTGTGTGGGTGTCTGTGGGAATTGAAGCTGGTGGTCTCAGTTCAGTTCCTAGTGGAGATGATTTAGAATCTAGCCTGCCACAGAATCTAGCCTGCTGTTTGTCATCAGTTAGGTTCCTTTGGGACAAGTCCCAGCAATACAGTGACAAGTGGAGCAGGCCACAGAAGGCAACTCCCTCCAAAAGTGGTCCCCAGAAAAGCCCTGCAAGCTGTGGGCAGAATGGGAGAAACATACATGGCTCTTTGTTGTGGAAAGCTGCTTCCTTAAAGTGCAGATTTCAGGAACAACTTACCTTGCATTTTAAAAGGGAAAAAATATTCTGGAGAAAGGTAGACAAGAAAGTTAGGGGAAAACTGTAATTAAATATGAGGAATCATTTCTCCTTAGTGAAAGGCCATTTTTAAAGCCCGTGTGCCAAATGATAGCTGTGAGCACCTAGCCAGTCCTGGCCAAAAAATGATATTAGCAATGATTTTGGAAACAGCCAGATGCCAAGAAAGGCTGTTATCTGTTGGATCTGAGAGCACTGCCAGCTAAAAAGCTAATTTATGGGACTTGAAAAAAGAAAGATAAAATTCTAATCAGACAAGGGCTGATTTAATACCATGTTTGTATGAACTCACATGGAGGGAGAGCAGGAGAAAATTAGTATTTCCAGAGATTAAAGAATTTCAGTGTACATCTGTTTTAAAATAGTAGCAGGGGTGGGAGGGATTGTGCCAGGGCGGATGGGAGGGGCAGGAGAGCAGACAAGGTTCTCTGGTGTCCCACCACAGACATAGACATGCCTCTTGCAGGAAAGCTCTCCAAACCTGCCCAAGACAGCTCACCTCTCCAAAGCTGGGCTCAGCATGTCGTGTGGCCTGGACATACTTCCCGCCATCACAAGTGCTCAATGCCAGCCCTCCTGCATGGGCTTTCCAGCAGCACCACCTCTGGCAGAGACCTCTGCACCAAGCCAAGAGCTATTGCTTTGGAGAGAACACCCAGCCCTGATTGCTGGAACCTGGACACATTCTTCCAAGGCAAATGACAACTGTCAAGAAAAAAAATTGCTGTTTCTTTCCAGCCTGACTTTGTCTGGTTTATGTCCAGGTACCAGGTGCTGCCTCCTGCCAGGTCGCTGAGGGGAGCTCAATCACCCAGGGGCAGAGCTCTATCATCTGGCATTTCTCTCTACACACAGGCATTTGCAGATTATCTGTGGTGTCTCTTGGAGTCTTTCTGGCTGAACAAAATGAGCCTCTCAGCAGGAGAGGCTTTCCCAAACAATATATCAAACTTGCAGTAATTTCCACATCTTATTATTGCCTGCCTAGAGCCACTCTGGCACAGGATAGCCTGGGCTGGAGAGCACCCAGGATGTGCTCCCACCATTCCTGTGCTCCTGCTCCCCACTTTCTGCAGGGGTCCACAAGCTCTGGGGCTGAAAGTGATGCACCAGGTGATGGGTGCTTTGTGAGCTCTGCTCCCTACAGTCTTTCATTCCCAGTAATATCTGTGGCTGTGCCTGCTGGATCAAAAAAAGCAGAGTGTGTAGGAGGAAGAAAAACAAATTGCTGGTTTTGGGGAAATAAGCAGCACATGGTTGTTTCCCCACTGTGGAAAGGACTCGAGGGCAGCCAGCTACATGCTCACCCCTCTCTCCTGCTGCTACAACACCTCTTTTGGCCAGTGCTGTCCTGCCCAGTGAGGGGGCGTAGGAGGTACACTGCTGCTCTGCTGCTAAACAAGTGCCCATGAGGGTCTGAAGCATTACATGCAGCCAAAGCTAGGAAAACGGGGTCAGAAATTGACATTTCCCAGCCTTGGCATAACGAGACAGAGCCCCGGCTCTGCTCTCATCCTTGCTTTTCTCTCTTTGCTCATTCCCAGTCCTTTTCTCTCCACAGCAGTAGTGTGACTCCAACACACATCATTTTGTTTTGACACAGCAGAGCAGCCGCCGTGGCCTCGCCTTGACACTGCTCTGCTTGCGGCGGCGCAGCGCTGCTCCTCTGGCTGGGAGCCCCGGGGGCTGGGGGTGACACCTCCCACCCTCAGCAAATGGAGAAGCACTTCTCAAAGCAGCAGCACAGGCTCCGAGCAGAAACACTCCCTCTGAATCCCCCATTGCTCTATTTCCAGCTGAAAATCCACCTCACTTCTCTCTTTCCCACTCCTGCAGAAACACAGGACTACTTTAGTTTACAGAAGGGATAAATCCCTGCCAAATTTCAAATTAAAACAGTGCTTTGGCTACAGCTGAGCATTAAGGAAAGCAAACAAGCTGCCACTCCCTGGCCCGGCCTCCCTCTGCAGTGCAGGAACTGCTGGACATTATTCTCAGATTGCCTTGGGGCTGCCCTGGCGGTGGCCAACTGTGCACACCTCAGTCCAGCACAGAACCATTGTCAAACTGGGGGCACAGATGATCTCTTCCAATCTGTGGGCTTCCCATATGAAGACAAGGTGGGAAAGTATGGCTGGGCAGCTGAAGACCCCTCCACCAAAAGCACTTGGAGACATGGAGCTAGGCTCGGCGTTTGGTGTGGAGGTGGCCATGAGCAGGCAGCTATTTCCAGCCCTGGTGCTGCCCTCCAACATGTGGCACCTGGCCCTGCTACACACGTGGCAGATGGCCAAGGTGGCTTCCCAAAATTAGTACCCTGCCAAACCCTCCCTGCAGCAGACACATCCCCCGTTGCTGCCTGACCCCTTCTCCAGCCCTGCTTTTGCACCTCTCCTCAGCAGCGGCACCAGGCCAAGGAAGCAGTGGTGGTGGCACAGTGCGTACGGCGTGACTGTGGCATTACACGGCGTAATCCTCTCCCTCTCCCTCTTCCTCTCCCACCCCTGGACAGCCCGGGTAAGGAGCTGACATGAGGTTCTGTGCTCCATGCTGAGCTCACCTACCCCAAACCGAGCAGCTCCTCAGCACAAGGGCGGCACTGAGCCCCGCTGCCACCACGCGAGGGCTCAGAGCTGGGGGAGAAGCTGGCAGCTCTGTGGCATCCTGGTATGTTTATCACCCTCCCCGTTGTTGCTGTTTGTTTTTACAGTGCAGTGGCTAACGACACGATTCCTCAAACTGGCAGTCACGCCTGCAGTCTCTGCTAAGAGCCGCCAAAGCCACTGATGGAGGAGCCGTGGCGGAAAGCCAAGCGGCTGTCCAAGCTCGCCTCGGGGCCTCGCCTGCTGTCTGCACGCCTCACTCTGCCACCCTGACACGGGCTAAGTGGGGGCTGGCCCCGGTAAAGTCAGTAGGTTTTCGCAGGGTTTCTAGAGGGACAAAAATCCAGGCACGCCCCATGCACAGCCTGGTTTCTACCTTGTTCCCTTGCACGCGGCAGCAGAGGCATTTCCACCAGGCCAGGAAAAGCCAACCTCACCCCCGCAGCCCGGGGGCAAGCAGCTCTGGGGACCCTGTGCCAAGTGGCATCCTGCAGGTGCCTGCCCTGGCAGGAGGCTGACCCAGCTGTGCGGCCGGTCCCTCGGCTGGTGAAGGAGCTGTGCAGCCTGCTCCTGCCTGGTCAGCCATCTCAGGCACGCCGGCATTGCCAAGCACAGCACGCCCTTCCCACGGCGCCTTTGCTTCGCCAGGTCAGTGCTCCCTCTCTCACATCCCTGTTAGGCACTGGCTTTGCCCCAGCGCTTACAGAGAGTGCCCATGAACCCCCTTCTGCTCCTTCAGCACAACACCAACTGCAGAGATAAGATAAAAAGATTGACACCATCACAGCACATACCACCAGGGAGCCACGCCCAAAACCTCCCCGTGACACACAGGACACAATGCTGTCCCCTGAAAAATAGAGCCCCCACTGCTCCCCCAGAAAGCTTTCCTCTTTTTTTTTTTTAAGTAGACACTTAAATGCCTGAAGTTACTGGCAGAAGAGTTTGCATCAAAATCACACTAAGCTGTATTTATTTCCTTAAACAAAGCATGCTAATTTTAGCTGCTTTCTTCCCTAGGATGTGCTGCAGCCTGAGCAGCACCCAACTCTCCGGCCAATCTGTCTGTGGCGCACGTACGGAATAATTAATCCTGAACGATTTCTCCCTTTTCGTCTGTTTACTTAACAGAATTTTTTTCTTCCTTGTTGGGAAGCCATCAGTCAGTCTCTCCCTCCCAGTTTTTCACATGTGCATATTTGTTTTGAATTTTGCTTGAACAGTCGCTGAAGTGTACAAAATGCAAATTACAAGTGTAATTTGCTTTGCTGTACAATTACAGAAAAAAAAAAACCCTCTCCCAAAAAAGCAGCATGGGTCCTCAGCTTTGCTTGTGTTTGAATAGCCAGTATGAGGGATCACATTTTAATTATTTTTTTGTTGATGGCCTGAATTCCTAGTAAAGTCAGGAAGTTTCATTGCAAAGCTGAGCTTTATGCCAGGGTAAAGAATATGAGAGAAGGAAAATAAAGAGGGAAGGAAAAACCTCTCAAACTTGCAGCAAAATATATTTCACATGAAATGTGATGCTGCTGACTCTGCTGAAGGGGTGAAGGGTACACTTAGGGAAGATGGAAAGCAGAACTGCTGCAGCAGAGGTCCCTGTAACAAGCTGGGAAGATTCAGGTGGAGGGAAAGCTAGAAAGATTCAGGAGAGGACATACACGTGTCCAAACACTCGTGTACAGGTCCCCTGCACAGTCCAACATGCAGAGACAGGGATTGCACAGAAGAGGAAAGGAAAGCATTGCTGTTTTCATTATTAATTTTGCTAATGGCTTACCCGGTTTTTGCTGAGCTCAGGGACAGAGCATGTGGCTCAGCTGAGCTGGCAGCCAGGCCAGCCCCAGGGGCCCTGCAAAGTCGGATGTCCTGTCTCCAGGGGCCCCAGCTGGAGAAATTCTCTGTAATCACACTGAGTAATTTAGCACTTAGGCAACGCTGGTGAAATCCCCAAACAATCCCAAGAGTCAGTCCAGCCTCCCAAAACTCCCATAAGGACTGGTACAAATGTAATGGATCTAAAAGCTGCTATTAATGGCCCGATCCTGAGTGCAGCAAGGCAGGGAGCCCACAGCATCTGGGCTGCTGGGAGCTGGGTCTGCAGCAGGAACTGGAGCTTCACTTGGCTAAAAGCAATGGCCCTGATGCTCCGAAGAGTTTTGGAACTCTGCTTTGCTTCAACCAACAGCATTCTCGTTAGCAAAGAAAGAAAAACCCCAGATATTTGTATAAAAATATCATCATTTTATTACATTCCACACAATACATCTTCAAAGAATTTCAAATTTCCACAAGATATTTTTCACACACAGGCAACTGGGCAATGCTGGGGATGTCAGGGCTCAAGGAGCAGGGGAGAACTGGGAGTAAAAATCTTGAAGTGACCTTCTGTTTTGTCTTTGGTGATTTTGGTTTAAAAGACAGGGTGCCACATTCTCCTCTCTGACACACCAATGCACACTTGCTAAGTCTGTGGGGGTGAACCTGGTCAAAGTGAAATCGTCTGAACAAGGGAGACTGAACTGACTTTGGAAATGGGACAATATCATCTGCTGACATGGCTTGGGCTAACCTGAAAGTAAACCCATGCCAGCATTTCACATCTGTTTTAATTTGCAGCTGACTGAGGGGGATAGGAATCCACATCCCAAACCAGATGCACTGCAGCACCAGTGCTGTGTGATGAGGAGGCTCATGGGGAAAGCACCCTCGCCCTGGAAGCCCCTCTCCAGGGACCTTTCAATGGCACTGCCTTCCAGGTGGCAGGAGCTCCCCGGGTCCATTCTGGCCCCTTGGGACAGGCAGGTCCCTGCTGCTCTCAAAAACTTTGCGGGAGCCAGGCCCAGGTGCAGAAGTGCTAGGAGCACCATGCCTAATGTGCTCACATGGCACATCACCCTGGGCTTTTCTGCACTCCTTGCTTGTTTCAGACACTTGCTGCTGCAGCTGAGAGGATTCCACTGAAATCTGCTGTGAAACCAGAGTGGGGAACTGAAACTGGCTGCATGAATTAAGGCAAGGAGGGGGTTAAAGTGACACCCCCATTGACAGACATTCCCTGGGAATAGGGCTATGCTGCAACAGGGGCCAATACCACTTCAGCACAGTTTGTATTTTTCCTTTTTTTTTCCCAGACTAAAAGGTAGCTCAAGACTGCAGGGAAGTTAACAGAGCTGCTCATCTTGATTCATTTTATGCAATATTAATGGGCAAAGGAGGGACGGGCACTAGCAAGTTTAGAAGGGGGGAGGGAATCTGATCACTCATCACAGATGGACACAAACAAGATGGAGAACCTTGCTCACTGGAGGTACTTTTTTTTGCCTGCAAACAGATTAGGGTTAAAAATTCAAACCACTTTTGCATGTCATCATTCAGTAATTTATATAAGGCATTTCCACTACAATACACTGGGCCATTCAACAGTCGGAGGCGTGTGGAGGCTCCTCCTTGCCTCCCCAGTTAAAGCAGCAGCAATAGCTGGGCCCCCCAGGCGCACTGGCTGGGCTTGGCTTGCTAGATGTTACTGGTGCTCTAAGAAGCAGAACATTAGCAAACGCAGAACTGACATTCTAGAAAGTCAACGGGCAATTTTTATGATTCAGCAGCTATGGATTGTGCAGAAGGAAAAAAACTCAAACCCAGAAAGGGAACTATACTTGTCCCTTGAACATTTCTAGCAGAAAGACAAGGAGGAGCCCTCTCCCCCTTCCCCATGTAAAAGCAAAACCATCAGCACCCAGAGTGAGGATACTTATTAAAAAAATAAACCTTCAATTCTCAAGAAACTACAGTATTTAGCATCCACTAAGACCTGCTGAAGTCTACGTGTTACCCTAAGGCTGGCTTTAACAGATACAAACAAAACATTCATTATGAGCTTCTCTGATATAAGGCAACTTTAAATAGATTCACTTGCAGGTGGGGGAAGAGGAGGGCTTCCCCTCCCTCTTCCAAACAATGGCTGTGTTATCATGTTGGCTGCAGAAAGAATAAAATGGAGAGATCTTGCTTTTTGAATGTCTACAGACCTCTCTGGATTCTTCTAGCCATCTGAGGTGGACATTCCTACTGTCCAGCCTGGCCTTTTCTCAATTTGCACCCACGACATTAACACTATCAAACAAGAAACCCAGCCAAAGCTAGATAAGGCAACAAAAAAGCATTGCTCTCTTCCCCAAGTAAACAAATCAGGGCATTCACCATAAACACGTCCCAGACCTTCCAGAGAGGAGGTGGGAAGGAGGGAAAATTAACAACAACAACAAAAACAAAAATAAAAGCATTCCCTGTGCAAGTAGAAGCAACAACAAGCAAATTAAAAAGGGGCTGTTTCTAAATATACATTCAGTCAGTCAGACACACACAGTCCCATGCACACACACACACACATAGGTTTAGCACATGCACACGAGCCTCACACACAAGCTTCCAGGCTCACCATCAGGTTCCCTTGCAGGTTGCCTACTGGAAGGAGAAAAAAAAATCCCAAAACCCAAAGAAGCTGACCAACCAAAAAAAAAGAAAAAAAAAAAAAAAAAGAAACCAAACAAAAGAAAAACCAACAAAAAACCCAACTCCCCAAACAAACACAACAGAACAAAATAAACCCCCACCTGACACCCCAAGTATCCTTGAAAAGTAATAGAAAGGGAGTGTTCACTTTTGAAGTGAAGGGGCGGTGTGTCTCTTCTGGCGATCCAAGATGCAGCATTAGTTTAGAGTTTGTAAAAGATTTGGGGAGGGCTGGGGTACGAAGAAGGGATGGAGATATCTAAGAGTTCACACGTATGCTAGGTAAGGAAAAAAGTGCAAAACTGAGGCAACTTATTTGAAGTCTTAGTTTCTGTCTGTCTGTCTGTTTTGTGTTTTGTTTGCTTTCTCGTTCCTGTTCGGCTCTCAGCAGCGCAAGCTGGGGTCTTGCTCTAGTTTTATGGTTAGGGTGGGCTCCACGGCCACAGGGGCCCCGTTGGCATAGTGGGAGGTTTTGTAGGTGATGGAGTGATCACTCTTCTTGGCCGCATAGCGGAACCGGTGGTAGTGGAGCACAAGGGCCAGCGCGACGGAGACCAGCACCACAACAGCACCTCCGGCGGCAATAACGTAATACCAGTAGGCTGGGATGGGCTGCACTGACACCGTGTCCACTGTGGGCTCGGTCCCTGGCAGGAGGGTTGCCCCTGGGGAGGAGACACAGAACAGGGTTGCTAGGTGGGAGGCATGCAGACGCACAAAAAGAAACACACATGCTTTCAAGAGTACAGCACGGAGCAACACGAGGTCCCACGGCCGCCTCCACATACAGGGCGTGCTCCTAGGGGAGGGCACAGCCTGGCACTTGCTGAGCCCACATTTTCAAGGGCCTTTCCCTTCCCTTTTAATTAATCAGGCTGCCTGGAACGCAATACAAATTCCATATGCGCTATTATTACTGTTATTTCTGGCATCAATTAATGTTTTTTTCCCTTCTTTATTTTGGCCATCTCCAGATCAGCCACCTGGTTTTGTCTCCACATGGCAGATGTTGTCAAGTAGTGACAAAACACATCACGTTTGTAATTGGCAGAAAAGCATAATCTCAGATGGCCGAGGAAGTTACCACAGGAGACTGGGAAAGAAATTAACAGGGAGAAAGATTTGTCATTTTTACTGAAAAGACAGGGAAGAAATTCTCTGTCTGAAAGTGCTCTGCACACAGGTCTAGTCTCACTAGGTGCCCCATTCACAGACCTACACAGATTTCCTTACTATTTCTTGAAACGAGAAGGGATGGTCATAATTATTTACAAGGCGTGGGCTGCAAAATCCAACCCAATATTCAGGCAAGGAACTCATGCTCTCTGCAGCTTCAGCAAGCCAGGACTATGAATTCATGCTCATAAAGCAACACGCCTCGGGAGGGCTGGAAAAGCACCTGGCTCCCTAGAACTCACGGGCAGGCAGTGCCCAGACTCAGCCCAGTGACGGCCAACCCTCCGTGCTCTTGCAGCTGTGGTGTGATGCAGGGCACAGCTGCTGGGTGCTGTCCCTGGCCAGGCACACAGGGACAGCCTGCACACATCTGTGCCCAGGGAGGGCCCGCTCTGTGCCACCGCTCCTGCACACGCTGCTCCCGCCTCGCCAGCAGCGCTCGCGGGGCCGAGCTGCAAATAACTAGGGAGGGATGTATTTTTGCACCACGTTTATTTACTGTTACTTCAAGGGGGCTGGAGTCCCCAGGGAAATTCTCAGGAGGGTTTGCTCTGCTGCTGGACACACTCCCCCGTCCTGTGCTCACCCTGTCCTCCTGCCCCTGGCTGGCTAGTGGGGGGCAGCCCCCTGGCTTGGTGCTGGCTAGCAGAACTTTGGAAGCTCCTGGGTTTGGTGTCAGCACATTGTTGAGCTCTGTGCTAACCAAACTCCAGCTTGGTTTCCTGAGCAGGCTTCGAAGACGCCAAGGGGAAAATACAAAACAGTGCAGGATGCACTCAGCTTTGCCAGCAGCAAGGGCATCTTGTAGCACAGCCTTTGCCCTCCCCTACAAATGCTATCTAACAGCAGAGTCACTGGCTGGAAATTTGGGATGGCAACGGCTTTGATGCTAGTGGCACAGGAGATGAGGCAAAACTATGGTTCCTCTGCCACTCACAAGGCTTTTCTCCTGTCCCTATTCCTCAAAAACTGGGCACAGGGACTAAAACCAAGAATGAACAGTGCATCCAGATGAATAGCTACAACAACAAAAAAAACCACCTCAAAAGCTAGGAAAAAACCACACAAACAAAATAAATCCTGCTTTTATAGAGCAGGAGGCTGGGAACCACCCACATATTTGTCATTGTAGGCAAGAAACTCGGATGTCTCAGGAGAAGCCTAACTGCCAGATATGCTGCTCTCAACCTGTCTCACCCCAGCTGCCCCTCGCCATCAGGAGTGGGGGTGGCCCTGTCCCTCCTGCCCCCCAACAGTGCCTGCAGAAGGGGCACACAGGCTGGGTTGTGTGTTGAGGACGGCAAAGGTAGGGAGCAGGCAGCCCTCTGACCTCCTTCCCTAACTCCACTGGCCATGCTGGTTTGGGGAATGAAAGCAGCACATCCCTATGCCTCACACTGCCTGCATGGGGGTGGCAGTGTGGGACATCCCACAGGGGCTGCTGCCAGCTCCCTGTGAGGCTGAGCGTGTTCAATGCTGCCTTGAGCCTCACAGATAACCCCTCACTGTCTCCCTCCACAGATCCAGCTGGCTGAGCTGGCCCAGACCCGAATGTGACCCACTGCCATCCCCAATGGATCAGCAACACCTCTCCTGTGCCTGACAGCATGGGAGTGCTGGGCTGACCCCCAGGGAAATCGTGGGGCTGCTTGCTGTATAGAGGCCACTTGTGTTTACACGTGGTGACAGTCTCTGCTTACATAGCACCTTGTTTCAGTGAGACATTTACAAACAAACAGCCTCTCACACCACTGATGTGCACCAGGTCCCATGGTGGAAGCTGGGATGGCGAGAGGGGCAGGTGTCAGGGGTGACAACAGCTCCTGAGTCTCATGAGAGTGGGAGGAAGGCTCCTCCTGATGGCTGTACATTGCCCAGTGGAAGGCTGAGTGTACAAAGGATGGGTCTGGCCAGAGAGCAGCATGTGCCATAGTGCCCAGCCTGCAGCCCTTGCCCCTTCCCTGTGCATCTCTGCCCTCTGCTTGCCTGGGGATGAAGGGAAGCAGTATGATGTACTGCAGATCATCCTGCTTGTGGGAAAGATCCCCTGGGAGCTCAAGCTGGCTGCAGCTTCAGGACAGCCCCTGCTTGGCCCTGACCCACTCCAGATGTCCCAGCCAGGGCTTCAAGCGTGAGGGGTGGTGCAGAGCCCTTCCTCAACCCCCGTTTCCGCACCTCATGGTCCTGCTGAGGAGATAGCAGAAGTCTGGAGAGTTCATTTAGCAACTGAAGTCATTAAGGAATCACACTCAGTTGTCTCTAAGCCCTAATGAAGCCAATTCCCAACATTAATGATTGTTCTTCCTTACATTGCCAGACACTAAATATAGCTGCCCATCCACTCAGCACACAGAGCTGATGTTATCTGCTCTGTTTTTACCGGCCCTGCTGCTCTCTGGAAGTTTTCTGTTATATCAGTGGAAAAGTTCACTGCTCAGGGAGATGGAAAAAAAATATCCATCTTCTTAACTTAATAATTTTTCCACTCCCCTTTGCCTTCTGCCACACACACACACTTGCCCTTCCTCATTTATTCACTAGTGCTCTCATCTTAATAAAGAACTGCCTCCTGCTGTTGCTGTCAAGTTTGTGGCTGCTGTGTTTATGGCCCAGCTTGGAACACCAGTCAGTGGAAACCTGATTTAATCCCTACAGGGTGGATATTTTATGTGGTTGTGCTGCTGGTCCTCATACTTCCAACCTGGCCAGGTACTGCCTCATTCTCTTTTCAATAGGGAACACTCTATAGGGACTAGTTTTGGAGTTTTGCACTGAGAATCAAAACCCAAAGAAGGAAAAGCAATAGTCATCTGGGAAAAACAAAAAAAAAAAAAAAAAAAAGAGAAAATCCTTTCCAGAAAGCTGGCTGGAGAGCTGCCTGCCTTGCTCTGCCACTGCCGTGTCACAGCTCATATTCCTTCCTGAAATCACTGACATTAACTGCTGTGGACAAGCAACACAGCTGGACTTTTCATAGATGACACAGATGAAAGCAAGTATTACACTCATCTAATCTGAATGCCACAAAACCAGTGTCAGTCTCCACCCCATAACTGCTACCTGTCATTGCTCCAGGGAGATATCTCTATCTTGATTTCAGGATACCTGCAGGGAGAGAATCCACCAGTCCCAAAGGCAAATTCTCCCCATGGTTTTTCTCCATAGTTTTTCTCCATGCATTATTTGGAATATATATCTTATTTCTAGCCTGGTATTTATCTAATTTCTTGTTTCCAGACACTTGTTGTACTCTTTCTTTAAATGCATCAATGCTCAAATGCAGTACAGTTGAAGCACACTTTCCTGGTCCTGTAAGGTCCCGACCCACTAGGTGAAACATATTCCACCTACACAAATTCTCTTATTATTTGCTTTGTGATCCTGTAAGGTGCATATTTTCATCTTTGCTCCCAAGCCAGGAGAGGAAGGATTTGCTATTATTTTTAATGGCATCTGACTTTTTCAGCTCATCATGTAATTGCAGGAGTGGGGGCTATAGAACATCTCAGTAATTCATGTATCGTTTTTTTCTCTCCAGCTCCCATTTTTTTCTCCAGCCTGGAACTTTGTTCCCTCATTTTTCCCTCTCCTTCTGTTGGGCATATCTGTCTCTCCCTCATTTTAATTATCATGTAATTGCCTCCAGTCTTCATCTTCACTTCTCCATCTTTTCCCTCTGCACTTTACTTTTTCCCAGGTCACTCCATCCCTCTGTGCCATCTATTCCTGCCTGTCATCCAGGGGAACCTTTTCAACCTTTTGCTGCAATTGCAATTGTTCCCCTGTTATGACCAATGCTAGGATGTCCTTGAGGGAGCCAGGAATGGGCAGGAGCTGTTGGAACAAGCTGGCAAGTTCCAGGGAGAAGGGGAGGTGTGCCTGTAACAGCACTTGCCCATGGTGCTCAGGGACCTCACTGTTTCCCCCCTGCCAGTGAGCCCTGGGGAATACGATGGGGAAGTGGAGGGACTCAGGCAGCAGGACAGGGGTGAAGGGGAAGACAAGCAATACTAATTAGCAGGACTTTAGGATAGACTTTAGAATAGAATAGGAGGACCCAGAGAGAGGTTCAAACTGTAATAAGTCTCAAAAGAGAAGGATGGTGTTTGCAAAATAGATGCCAGACCAGGCTTAGGAGAATGTAGAGCAATAGTGGAAGTCATAAATGGTTGTGAAGCTTTAACTGTCACCTGAGAATATCACAGCAGCCTTTCAGTAACACCACAAGCCTGAATATCAGAAAAATAAGCCTATAAACAAGCAGAACTGAATTCCTAGCTGTTACATTATGGGTGTGACTGCAAAACATTGTGTTAGACCCTGCGCTTGTCCCTCACATTGGTAACACTCCAAGCCTGAATCCCCAGGACAGAGTCGTGCATGTGACTTCAGTCTCGGCGCCTACTTTGCCACTGCTGCCACAGCTCCCAGTGCACACACCCAGGAGAGACAGCTCTGCCCACATGGAAATGCAGCTGCTTCGAGGGTAGAGTCCAGCCATATCTTACAGGTCACCAGCACAGTACAGACATCATGTCCCAGTGAAAGCAAAGGGCATGTTGATTGAATTGACAAAACAACACTCAAAATTAAGGGGAGCTTCAAGTTTGCTCTTCATCACAACACAACCACCAGACACATTCCTGAAGAGGCAGGCAGGAAAACAAAATCCAAATTTAAAAAAACACATAAACCCCTCAGACTAAACGGATGTCTGCAAAAGTAGTTTTTCTCACCCCAGAGCAAGACAAACAGCACTCCCCCTGAAAAGAGAGAGGCAGTTCCTTGGAGTTCCTCACCTTTTCTCCTACCCTGCAGGTTTGATCAGAGAAGTGTTGGTTTCTATTCTCCAGGCTAGTATGAAGCTGTTAAATGCACCATTTTCACCTTGTTTTCCTTTTATTCACTGTCACCTTCAGAGCTTCTCATGGCAGTTTGCTCTCTCACTTATACCTCCCAACTCCCTGCCCCTTCCAAGCAGGCTCACCCCATCCTCCTCTGCCAGCACTGAACACTGCCACTGCAGAAGCATCTGCAAACTAGAGAACCACCTTCCCTCACAGCAATGTGAATTACTGCCAACAGATTTCACTTTTAACTGGCTACTCTTTTTTTTTTTCCTCCATTTAAGTCAGTTGAAAACTACTCTCTACTCTTCAGCCTTCCCAGGCTTAGTTGCTCTTCAGGAGCTAAGTGCTTCCCATGATGGCAGGTTTCCTAACGCTATCCAGTCCCAAGACAGGGGACTTGCCTGCTTGCCCGTTCCCTGTCACCTAGCAGAAGTCAGAGGATGCCATCTCCTGCTGCTGTGGTGGGGGAGGTTTAGTACACACTGGCCATTTCAGTGCTCAGAACATTTGCTGTTTGCACAAGCACACACATTGCTTTCCTTTGATGTAAAAGCCCATGCCAGCAGAACAAAACTACCAAGAGAAGTGCAGTTTTACCTGGAAAGTAGGAGTTCTCACCTGGGAAAGCTGTGATGGGTTCTGCAGAGGAAAAACAAAAACTCACATTAGAGAAGGGAGTATTACACACCAAGCCCCCAGCTCATGTCCCTGTTGATTTGCAGTGGCCAAGCGAAGCAGGCGGGTGGCTGTGCCTCACAGGAGCCACTTGCTGGGAACAGCACAGGGAGCCAGCCAACCTCAGCAGGACTGTGAGAAACCTGGCCCCAGCTGGGGACCAGACAGACACAAAAAGCTGTGACTCAAACACACTTCAGAGAAAAATATATCTGAGGTTGAGGGTCATTTGTATTCAGCCTGGCTGACCTGAGTCATCCAATGACAAAGCCTCACCTGGCCCAGTGATGAAACCCTGAAATCCCCTAAATTTCCAAAAGTGGTTTTGGTTTCTGGCTCAACTCTGGCACTGTTTCTCATGTGGGAACTGTGTTAATTCTGGGCAGTGATGCCCCTCTCCTCTCTATCTCACAGTGACAAGAAACAAAGGCAAGTGATAGTTTTCCTTCTTTCAAGATACTTTGAAGATGTAATCTATTACAAATTACTGGATCTGAAAAGCAATAATCGGTACTTACTACTGATTACTTTCTTGCAGAAGTAATAGACTTCTGATTATTTTTAGATTACTTCTGCATTATGCCTGTGAGTCACAGAAGCAGACTCTGGCTCTACTGAGTGCTATGAAATCATCACTTGGGCTCAAAATGCAAATGACACATTTGTCAAAGGAAAAAATTATTGTGACTTATTAGCATTCTTTCATGCTAAAAAGGAATCAGATTACTTCCAAGGATTATATTTGAAAAAAACAGTAGCCTGTGCTGGAGTCAGCTATTCTCATGGCTCTGAAAGAAAGAGAGCAGCATAGTACTGCTACCTTTTCATTATTATTTTGGTGAAACTGGAAATGACCCCTAAGTTATATTAAAGTTTGCAGTGGGAACCCTTTGCTGGAAATGATCTGAGACAAACAATCCTTATGGGTTTTAAGATCCACATTCAACTTCCTAGACTGGTAAATTTGTGTAGCAGTTAGGTGTGTTTTTTGGGCTGACAATGCTTGAAACTTCGTAATTTATTAATGTTTTTGTTTTTGAAATATTAAGCTTTAGGTTCATGAGGCCCAAGATACAATAAGAGTGGAGCTAGCTGAATTGCTGAGCTCCAAAGAAGTTAGATAGGAAATACTATTAGTGTTAATCATGGGCCTTGCTTCTCTTTAATGCCATAGAAGGCAAGAGATTAAAACACCACTGTCAAGCCTTAAATACCGGGAATTTGACATCTGAAGTATTAGCTCCTTTGACAGATGGGAGACCAGCAGAGTTCAAAGCATCAAAGAAACGGGGACTGACGGTGCTTAAGAGCCTCTCTGGGCCACTCTCAGTCCTCTGTTTTATTATCAGTGCTGGTTTCTGCACCATCTTTACCCTCACCTGCCTGTATAGGGGGGCAAGCAATGTAAGCAGCTCTTCCCAAGCCTGGTTTGTTTGGTGCTTCCTCTCCTGAGAAACACCCTTTGGGAGAGAGTGTTTGTCCTGCTTGGGTTAGGAGGCACTGGGATCCTCCCTTGGTGGGGGTGAGGAGACCAGCTTCACTGAATGGGGCCTTTCAAAGCCCAAAAGTGAAAGAGGCACTTCTCTGCTTTTTCCACTGCTTCAGGATGGGTCAGACACTTCCTAGTGAAACACATGCTTCTCCCAGGTCATGCAAAAGAGCAGGACCTCGCTGCTCTGGGCAGGCTCTCAGAACAGATCCCACTAATTAAATACTGCTGGTCCCATGCTCAACTGGGATACCTCTAAATACACACCCAAGTAAGATGACAGCCAGAGCCATCAGAGTGATTGCATGGATATGCCAGCTAGAGGAAAAGTGCAGGGCAATGGCTCCACCGGCAAACTGCTGAAACACTTTTTTGCTCCTTTTTTTCACCCAAGTCCTTTCTGGTTTTACCTGGCTTTTGGCCTGGTTTGGGAAATGGTGAATTCTAGGGCAAAAATTTCTTTTGTTATTCTGTTAACATTGCTGTAAAACCTCTCTGCAGTTTTTTTTTTTTCCTTATTAGAGAAGACTCCTTTTGAACTCGTTGGCCCCTCTAAGTGTGTAATACTGACTGACAGCTGGCTTCTTTTGTTCAGCACTTTCCTTTTAAATTTGGTGTATGTCCTTATCACACAGAATAGTCCTCAGTAACCCTCAGCTGCTCTTTCAGCTTTGCATGGCAGAGACATGTGCTTCCTTCTCCTCACACCAACGCAAGCAGAGCCCCTGTCCCCCAGAGGCTGAGTTGCCCTCGTTTCTTTCACGGGCAATCAAAGTCCCAGCTGAGATCCAGAAACTCCTGGTAACTCAGCCAGGGGAGGTGTGGCCCGCTGACAGCTTGAAGCCAAAGCTCTCCAGCCTGAGCTGCCCCCTCCCTCCCTGCCCCCACGGCGGGTCGCAGCACGTACCCATGCAGTTCTCCAGCGGGATGTCAGTGCCCAGCCGGATGTCATCCAGAGCCAGCTCTCCCGAGTGGCCATTGCGGATAAATCCCTCAAACACGATCTGTGGGAAATTGGGACAGAAATGTCAATGCTATGTTGGGCGCTTCCCAGCTTAGAGCCACCTACGGAGAGTGGTTGCTGCTCCTGGGGGAAAGGGTGGGAAATTGCTCCAGGCTTTCACAGCAGACCTGTGGATCACCTGACACTAGTGCTGCTTCCTTGCCCTGCTCCTGCCAGCCCTTTCCCAGGAAAAGCTGCTGTGCATGGACAGGTTCAACAGAGAGATCTTTGCCTGGCTTGGCAGTTCTTGACTTGCAATTTTTTCAGTTAAACGCCTCTCATAAGGCATAAAGACTCAGTGAACACCCCCTAGTCCTTGCACAGATGGTGCAAGTGGCATAACTCTGAGTTACTGCAGCAGCAGCTTTGGCCCATGGTATTAACTGAGCTATGGCCACAAAAAGGAAGGGAAGAACACAAAATGCAGAGCTACATTAACTGTAAAGTGCTGTTCCCATCAACATTACATAAGAAGTATTGAAATGTCAGAGGAGAAGGGTCAGCTTATTCCTACTTAATCACAAGCAAAATATATTTACAAAAATAAGTGGAGTTGTTAGCTCTAAGAACTGCTGAGTGGAGACACTTGCAATATTTACATAATGACGCCATCATTCAGCATGCTGGTATATTCACGTTTAGCACACAAAGTAGTCAGCCAGTGCCCATCATTCTTATCTGCAGGCATATTGTGTTTTCTGGTATTTTATTAAAAAACCAAACCCATACAAACAAACTAGTCAGGCAGCTCCAGTGCAAAGGTTTTGCTTTATACCTCCCTGCCTACTCTGAAGGAACAGGCTGCCAAATGAAGGGCTGGAATCACCATCCCTGGAAGTGTTCAAAAGGCATGTGGATGTGGCATTTGTGGATATGGTTTAGTGCTGCACATGATGATGCTGGGTTAATGATTGGACTTGATGATCCTGGTGGCCTTTTCCAGCCCTAGTGATACTAGAATTCTAAAGGTCCAAATAATTTCCTATGGCTGTGTACTTCCCAAACCTCCTCTCCCCATGTTAGGGGCCCTCTTTCACTAAAGGTGCCTGGGATCCATGCCTGCCCGCAAGGACACCTCCCTGAAGGGCTGGGCATCTGACTGCACAGGCAACGGAATGTCTGGGCTGTGGGTCCCAAGCTCAGGCCATCAACCCACGTGGGAGGCAGCTTGGAGAGGTGAGGGCTGGGCATCTGACTGCACAGGCAATGGAATGAATGTCTGGGCTGTGGGTCCCAAGCTCAGGCCATCAACCCACGTGGGAGGCAGCTTGGAGAGGTCAGTGGCCTGACAGCAGCAGCTCCCTGGGTCAGGTCAGGGCTGGGAGCTGGCTGGAGCGAGGCTCCCCACCAGGGTGGTCACTAAAGGGCTGCCTCAAGCCTGGGAGTCCATATTTCCTTGTGCCTTGGAGGGTGCTGGATGCTGTGCTGATGCTCATTAACAAGTGACAACAGTAGCACTGTCTCCCTGGCAAATGGCACGCTGCCCGGAAGGGACAACCATGCCAAAGACACTCCTGGAAGCAGCAGCCTCTCCACGGGGTGCTGGTACAGCTGTGCCAGAGGGGCTTAGGTGGCTGTGGCAAGGCAGCACAGTTCCCTTCCTCCCTCCAGTTCATCCCTTCTCTTCCACTGATCTCTGAGAGTGGGACAGGGCCATGATCCCACAGCCCTGCACCCAGCTGTCTGATATAGGCTAAAGTATCAGAGAAGAGGATTCACAAACAAGCCTGCATTTTCTCTTCCTCCTCCTGTGTCAACACTTGCAGCTGAGGCTGGAGAATGGCTATTTGCTACCCACCCTTAGCTGGCTGTGCTCCCTCCCAGCTTTCCACTTCTCCTGGCAGCTGGGTTTGCTCCCTGGAGCTGCACACCTGCCTCTGGTCAGACTATCTGATGACCTTCACTTGGAGGGGGAAGAAATGCACAAAACAAAATGAAGGGAAAAAAAAGAAGAAAAAAAAGAAAAAGGGAGAATATTTGCAAAATGGGAGATCTGAGGAATATGAAAGGCAACAGGCTGAACAAAGATCCAAGTCTGTGCAGAAGACAGGCACTCTCAGAATAACAAACAGTGTAGCTTAGTTACTATGGTAACTTGAGAAACACAATGAAAACAGCCACATTTCCCAATGATGAATGGGCCTGGGCTCTGAAACACTGAAATCAAGATGCTGGAGAAGTCTACCAGGTCCAGAACACCTTCTGCAAGCATCTTACCCGGTACTCCATGTCGTAGCTCGGCAAAATGATGCGCCCTTCCCTCCACTCCTCGCCTTGGTCCTCCGCGATGACCCACAGTGCCTTGTGCTCCTGGCTGGCTTCCCGCCAGACCCGCAGCATCACCCCATTGCTGCCCCATGCCTGGTACTGGAAAACCATGCAGACAGCACTCTGGGGCAAATAGATGGTGGGGCTGATGAGCCGGGCTCGCTGGCCCTCCCGCCTTCCGCTGCTTTGCAGTTGCAGGTAATTCTTGACATCTGTTCAGAGAGAAAAACACCATTCTATTATTTTCTGCAGCCACTGGCAACAAGTGTCTCACCTACTGCCAAGTGGCTTTGGCAGTGCTGCATGGCAGTGCAGCCCCATGCCTGCAAAGGTGGGGTCTCACACCAGCACCCTTTGTGCTCATCCAGCTGTGCCACTGCTGTAACCCTGTGCAGCCTAGGCAGGGCATCAACTTGCACACTTCCCTCACTAGCCACCACCCTCTCCCTGGGTAGGAGACCAACAGCAGAAAGTGGTTAAGAAAAAGACTGACATAATTAGAAGAAGTTAAAAAGCTGGAGCAAGTTATTGTCAGAGGAAGTGATGCCATGATAATTGCATTGGCAGGGGGTATATGTGTTTATTCTACTGGGAGCTTCCTCAGTGAACAAGCCTGAGGTGGGTTTTGCTAAAAGCCATTGCTGAAAACTCATCTTGTTTTGAGGATACACACAACAAAATGAAACTCTGGCTCTCAGTTTTTCTGTAATGCAGCAAAACAGCTTCTAAAGCACAGTGCAGAGGAAGGACATGGACCCAATACGTGAAGCATGTATAGGTGACAACTGGGTGGTTGTTGGAAACTTGAAGGTAGCTGAAATACATACAACACAGGATTCACTTGCTCTAATATTACATTTAAATTGTGCCACATTTTTTGTCAGTCCTCAGGGAGGAGAGATTTGATACACTTGATATCCCAGGAGAAGTTCAAGGCTGAGGCTGGAACTGGAGATATTTGATCTGAATACCAACAGCAGCAAAAGCACATGGATACAAATCCCGAGGCACACCTGACTTTATCTGGAATCAGTGGTTTCCAGCCCTCTCTGATGAAAAGCCTCCTCAAGGAGTTTCCCATTTGCAGCTTGGATGTCTGAAGTCCCTTAGCACAGACTGAAAGCCAAGTGTGTAGCTGAAATGATCTTTACCTGTCCCTCCATTATGACCAATGTCAGGACAGGATCCCTAGGGTTGCTCCAGCTGCAGAGCAATGTGGCCCAGACAGGCCAGCTACAACTATTGCTAGATTTTGCATTTTGCTCAACAGAGGGATGGGCACACTTGCTGTTGCTACACAGTGGGCAAGTGCCACTGGTGCTTCATGCCAGCATGTGCCAGCCCAGGCACAAGAGGATTATCTCTGCCCCAGAACTACCCTGAAGGGTTTGTTAGTTCCTTCCCCCACATCTTAGCCTGCTGTGCCTGATGGGCCAAGCTCTGAGCAGCAGCTTGGCCCTGCCTGCCCTGCTCCTCCTGTGGCTTCAGTGCCCACAGCAGTGGCAAGAGCAGTGCCTGCACTCAGAATGTTTGAAAAGTGCTCTCAAAACACCTCCAAAACTTAAACCAGAGAGACTGAACTTGGAATCCATGGAAAGATAGGTCCCAACAGAAAACAGCAGCTGACATCACTGCTGCTCAGCAGTCAGGTGACATTACAGCCCAAGGGAGATCTATCAACAGTGCTGGCCCTGCTGCAAGATTGTCAGTGCCAGCGAGCAGAAACCAACCACTGTGAGCTACACAGCCTTCTAAAATAAATTTAGGACAAGATAACAGGAATATTTGCCATCATTCTTCTCCTACCATGTGTGATCAAAGTACTTCAAAAGCATATCCACTCCTATGAACTTTCACTGATTTTGCTGTATGAAGGACAAATCTGTTCCCAACTGGCCACACAAAGAAACAGCGACATTTTAGCAAAATTTTCAGCACCTATGAAATGTCCCTGGGCCACTTGGCACTTTATGCCAACAAACAGTAGAAGAAAAAAAGGATGAAAGTGTGTTTGCCCACTTCTGCTTGAGTGAATCACTTGAAAAAGTACCATGCAGTTTTCTAATGGAGGAGTGTTCTTGTGATTTACCTCAGAGTGGTAGTAGTGGAGGAGGAGATGTGGGAGATAAACAAGTGGAGGAATTAAAAAAAAGAACAAGCTGTACTCCATGCCTAAGGAGTGATAAGGCATAATAAGTCATCAAGGTCTCCTGAATTAAAATCCTCTTTTTGTAATTCACTACAAGCCTCTTCAAATAAAAAAGCAGCAACAAGAAAAGAACAGCAGCAACAAGAAAAGAACAGCAGCAACAAACAAGGGAGCAAATCAGACTGCAGTCATACACTTATCTCACAGCTGACATGGTCTCACTCACATGCAAATCTTAAATAAAAGCACTAGCCAGGTTCAAGAATGATCAAATCCAGATCCTCAAAATTCAGGACCAACCTTTGGTGCCAGTATCTAAGCAGCCTAAGTGCAGGGTTTTGAGGCATCCTTGATCTACCTATAGCCCACAGCTGACTAGAGGGGACCGACTATTCTAATTGTGCAGCTGGACACCTCCCATTGTCCACACCAGAAGCCAGTGGTATCCAGTGTGGCTGCCTTGCCACTCCAGCAGAAGAGCCTGTGTGCCCCTGAGTCACTGTCACAGGATTGACACTGACCTTCTGTTTGTTCCCATTCCTATCAAACTGTGAAATCAAAGAAACTCCTTAACTGCAGCCAAAACTATTGCCCCCCTCAGGATCTTTCAGAGACTTGGGAAACATCCATCTCCTGTGGTCCCTGCCCAATTCTTGCTAGGGCCCAGAGATCTCTCCAGGACCTACTGTTAGTCCCAAGGGCTGCAAGGAGGCTCAGTCTTTGGGTGGTGATTCCAGTTGCTTCCCTGCAAACAGCAGTGGGTTTGGGCACCATGCACTCTTGCTCCTGGTAGCAGTACCAGTTTCTGGGGTGGAAAGCCAAGTGCAGGCAGACATGACTTTCTTCGTCATTTGAAGATGAAATGGCTGGATCATTCTAATGGCTAGTTGGACCTTTGGAAAAGCCCTACAAATTTGCTGAGACTGACTGAATAAGGGCACTGTGGAGCTAATTGTTGGAACAGCATGTGGAAGCCTGGTGGTTCCAGTAGTCACTCTGTTTGATACAGGAAATGGAAGCCTTTGGCACAGAAAGCATCTGAAAGGCTGATTTCCCCTGTTAGAACACTTGAAGGGAGCTTTGCAATGATGAGCTGATCAATTCTTCCAGGATCAGAAATGCATTTTAATCTCTTTCCCAGAACTTTGCTTTGCAGCCTCTGTTCCTAACACGATAGCTACATCCTCCACAGAACTGGCACGGCTAGTTCAAAGCACCGGCTCAAAAAAGGCAGGAAAACCCACTCAGGCATTTTACTTCTGTTTTGCAACTGATGCTATGGCATAAATCTCATGGACGATTTATGGGATCATCTGGATGTAAGGGAGCCAGTAATGTGAACATGGAACCACCCCAGCCAGATGATGGCAGAGCCCCTCGTGTGTGCATGGCAGTGAGTCCTGGATAAATCACCAGCTGGGCTCTGCAAACCAACCATCTGGGCAACGTGGTTTTCTCTTGGCACACCTGCTCCCTCCTGCTAGGAAGCCATCTGAGAGGACATTAGGGGCAATGGGGGATGAAGCCTCACAGTTTGGGTCAGACTGCAAGCACAAGCCACAGCAGCCTCCCCCTCTGCAAGGTCAGCCTGCCTTGTGCTTGTGTCCTGCACATCTCACACCGTCTCTCAAGGAAAGCACCTTCCCTCACGGATCTCAGCAGCACATCTGGAGGTGTTCCAGCAAAACATGCTGGGCAGCATGTACACAAGCAATTATTGAGATTTCAGATTCCCTCTGCTTTTCCCCCTCATTGGATATTGTTGAGTTACAGCTGCTGCTGCTCCTGTGGAGAACCACATGAATTGCCTTCACTTACACCCCTCCAAAGGTCACTGCACTCTCTTTTGTTGCACGGTGTGCTTCAGCTGGCAGCACCGCAGTCCAGTGGCAGCCACCTCTTGTCTGTCAAATCCCAGAGGTGACCACACTGCTGTGGGCACTGTCTGCTTGCTTGCACAGCCCCAAATGCCACCCCAACCACACTGTGTCATGGTCAAGTGGACATCCCAGTGAGGCACGATCCTGCTGTTCTTCTGGGGCATGTAAGGTGGAAGCTGCATCAGCTCTTGCCATTCCTGGGGAGCAGATCAGCTCAGATGCTCTCATGACTGCAGGGTGGTCTGGTAGCAAGGGAATGGCAGCTGCATGAATATGCAGATTGAAATTGGACAGTTATCATATTTCTAAATTTTTTGGCAAATCATGCAAATTCACCTCAAAAGGCTGCCACTATCATTTCATGACAGGCCTCTCCTCAATGACAGACTTTCATTTAGGATGGGAAGTCAATCCTCCATAAATCTAATATTTATATTAACTAGATCACTGCATCTGCTGGAAAATCCCCTCAATTTTGATTATGTGTTAATTAGCCTGCCAAGTCCTTGCCATTTCAGTCTCTAAATCAGCCCATCAAAAGGCATAAAACCCCACACTTACCCAGAGCCAGGCTCTCAGCCTGCTCTCCGGAGCCTTTCTAATGGACCCACCATTACATCCTCTCAATTAAGCCTCACGCTCTCAACAGCACAGTGCAACTGGGAGTCCTATTACCTCCCCCAGGGAGTGCAGGGAGGGCACCGTGTCCCTGACAAATCAAATGCCAATTAGAGCCTGATATTTATGCTAGTGAGCTGCCAGCCATCAAAACTTGTCCTTTGGCAGCGTGGTGGGCACCCTGGCTGGCCCTGCATGAAAGGTGCACAGCCCCAGCAGCCCAGCATCTGTGCCTGCACTGCTGCAGGCTGAGCAGGCTGCTGCTGCACTGCACAGGCTGCAGGCACTGCCCAGCCCTGCTCTGTGACCCACTGCTGCAAAGCCATGGGGTGGTGCACGTGCTAAGGTTTGAGAGATGGTGTCTTGCTTTGCAGAGAGCATTCCAGCCTGCTTTTTAAAGCCGGAATGTCACCGGTGTTTGGGTCTAAAAAGCAACTGAGGCAAGCAGTGAGCCCAGAGAAATGGTTTCTTCTCCCCTGTCTCCAGCCCGGCCCAAGCAAGCAGGAGCTTTGCTGGAACAGACCATGGCCATACCTCCTTCTCTCATGAAAGATAGTGTGGGCACAAGGAGAGCCAGAGCCTGGCCCTAGCCTGCAGCCAGGGAACTCACACAGAACAGCTGACGCTCAGCAAACCTCTTGTGATGGGAGTGCTGGGGTGTCCCAGCTCTGCCATGCTGTGGGCAGTCAGGGCATGAAGGACTTTCTAGCATTTGCTGTCCTCACTGTGCAAATGAGAGTCAGGAGAAACACGTACAGCTTTGCTGAGAGGCAATCTGCACCACACATGAGGGGAGCGAAGAGAGACAGAGATGGATATATGGTCTCCTTCCCACAGTGTGCAGCTGCTCACTCATTGCACAGAAATGCTTGACTTTCATACCACCCCACATGTAAAACTCCTTCCTACTTCAAAGGACACAGGATTGACCCTTGAGGTCAAAATGTGTCCCCAAGGCATAAGCCCTGAGACTCTCATGAGAGTAAGTGCAGACCCACTTCAGTTCAGCCCTGCCCTGTTAACACCATGAAAACCTTTCTGCTGGTTTGGACACAGTAGAATCAAGGCCTTCAGGCAGCAGTTCTCATGGATTGCAGGAAAAATATGAAACTTTCCCTTTTAAAGATCCCATGGGAAAAACAGAGGAATGGTAAGGGGTCGCCATCAGCTTAAAAACAGCTTAACATTTGTTTCTCTTAAAAAATAAGCTCTTACGAAACTTCAGAGCACTATAAACACTCCTCTGCTGAAAACACTTTGAAACAAATAAACCTTTCCCTGCAGTGCCTGCAACCCAAATGAGCAGCATTCCTGACCCTCAAAGCCAGCAAGGCCGTGGCCCACAAGAGAAGCTCTCAGTGGGTTTTTGCAGCCCAGCCCAAGAGCTGTGTGGTCAGGAGAGCTGCAAGGTTAAAAGTGCTTCCTTTTCTGTGCACACGTACAGCTGCCAACATCTGAACAACACGGGGTTCACGATGCTGCCAGGGCTCTGACCCCGATGCTGCGTTCACCTGAAGGAGAAGCAATACATGGAAAAGGTGCAGATCCCACAGTTCTGTCCTAGAACCACAAGGTATTTGCTTAAGCACTGCAAGAAAAGGGAAGGGGGAAAAAATGGGCAAAACATGGGGATTCTAGCTCTTCAGTACTGGCTTATTAGTGTAGCATCACTGAGAGCAATACAATCACATCGACCAGCTGGGATACAACCCAGGATCTTTAGACCCTTCAGGATCAAGACCCCAGTGAAATTCAAAGATGGTGAAAACTTGAGGTGCCCAAGTTATTAACCCAGATTTATTTTCAGGTCTTAAGACCTTTATCTTGACACCAATGGCATGCTGCCATTGCGTGCAGCAGGAGGGGGGATGAAATCCCATTGAAACCTGAACTTGTTGCTCTGCAAAGCTTGCTAGGTGCAGCTAAGGGGACTCTTTCTACAGATGGGAAGCATCTGAAAGTCCATAGAGGGAAAAATCCTGACAATCTCTTATGGGGACATGGAAAAGGGAGCCAATGGTATTTTCTAGGCTTGCAAAGGGCAGGTAGCAGTTGGAACCATGCTGGGCTTCTGCTGAGCTGGGCACTTTGGGTCCACTTTCACCAATGAGGTCCCCAGACGTGTAATGGGAGCCTGCAGGAGAGGACGTGGAGTTAATCCATGGTGTGAAGAGCCCAAGGAACACAGGGCTAAAAAAAGAAATGCAGAGCTGCCTGAAAGAGTATCTTGGAAATAAAAATAGTGGAATGAGAGCAGTGGGTGTCTTGTCAGTCTTGAGAAGTTCTCTGTGCCAAAGACAAGGAGGAATTGCATGCAGCACATAAAATGAAATTGGGAGATATCTAAGGAATTCAGGCCTGTCTCTCAGCAGACTTTTCTAATCAAGTGCCTCACAGAGGATATTTCACCATGGTCATTTCCTTTCCTCTCTCTTATGCAGACTGAGCCAGGGCTCTTCCTTTCATTATTATTTTTTCCTTTTTAATTTTAATTTTTGTTTTGCAATTTTCAAAAGAAGTAAAAACACATTCCACATAGCTCTTAAAGGCACAGCACACTTTCTTGCTACTGTGGAGCAGTCATGGCCTCTAGCCTGGGCCAGCACCTTTAAATCAGAGCAAATTGGGTTCCAGAAGCCTTGAGTTCTCCTTAACTTTTGCCCTGCCTCTAACCAAGCACAGCTGCTCTCCTTCACCCAACGGCTCACCCCAGGGTGGGGAATTCACAAGTAAAGACCACCCTGAACAGCAGCTTTTCATTCCTTGCTCCCCGGAGTCTGAGCGTGAATTTTCTAACTAGAAACAAAGTGCTGGAGGGAGCACAAGGGAAGGGCAGGGGAAGAATGGGGGAGTGTGAACCAAACAATGCTTTGATTCTGTCCCCACCAAGAAGCTGGCATTGCCTCTTTTTCATGTCTCTCCAGTTGCCTTTAAAAGCTCCTTGGGGAGGAAAAAAGCAAATAGTTGCTTCTTTTTGTGTCATGTCTTCCTAATTTCTAAGAGCAGGACCAAAGTGAGGCATAGCAGTGATGCCCTTGAATTCCAGCTCCTCTGCAGCCCTGTGCTGTGGGGGCAGGGCAGCAGAGGCCCACAGATTCCAGGATGGCACACCCTTGCCTGAACCAGCCAGGAGGTAGATCCATGGCAGTGCCAATGCTGATCCCTCAGCCTGTGCTGGTGTTTGCTGCTGGCTTCCCTCATTCCTATGGGTAAGTCACTCCAGCCCCCTGGAGCCACCATCTCCTCCTCCTCCCCTGCCCACACAGCCCGTGACCTGCAGGGCAGTGCTGGAATTCCTGCCTTACCCCCTCAGTGATTCAGTGCCTGACTCTGCACAGCACCCTAAGGGAGAGCTCTCCACACTGGCACAAGAACAGACCACTGAACTCAGTAGGATGACATTCCCCAGCCCCAACTGTGAAACTGTGCAATTCATAACTGAGAAAAAGAAGAAATAGCAGAAGGGTAAAAACCAGGACTGCATGTTGCTCTCTAAGGCAGCACCAGCTTCTCCTGTGCTACAACAGGATCTTCTAAGAAACTATGGTCAACTAATTGTAGAGAGGCTCAGGGGAGAGGAAATGAAATGAAAAATTGAGTCTGAGTTATAAAAATAAGTAATTTTTATCCTACTTGCAGGAGACTTATATTAATTAAACATTATTACAGTGAATGAGATGGGGAGGGTTATTAAGTCTGGGGCTGGCTGTAAGTGTTCTCTCCTGTTGCCTGAGGCTCCACTGAGCTCCAGATATTAATCTTCTGAAGCACTCAAATGCTGAAGAGATAAACACTTGAAATATGAAAATATTTTTCTCCATAGCAGACACTGTATCCCTATGTCACGCCAAAGAATTTTTCAGATGTCCATATGGGCTGCACTTACAGCATTACCGTGTCTCTTTCTTAGAAAAAAGCTAAGCACCTCAGGAGCTGAAGAGAAATGATGTGTGCATTTGTGTGGGGGTGATTTGTGTGTGGAGATGTAGCAGATTCTCCTCTTCCCATATGTTTCTGGAATACATATTTTCCTCTTTAGCACTGCCTACCAGGTGTTGGCTGCACGGCTTTCCAACTGGCTGGCGGCACTGCCAATCTGGCCAGCGACTCTGCCAGGTGGCTAACAGGTTCTCCTGAATGTTTGCATTCTGAGACTCAACCTCACCCAGGGGAGGGCGAGGAGGGGCCCACATCATGCACAGCTCCCTGGGCACGGGGCTCTCAGACACTGGAATCACCAGGCGTCAGGGCAGAGCCCAGGACAGGTAAGATCAGCCAGCTCGCCTGCAGAAGCCCTGACTTTCACAAGCAATGACTGAGAGTGAAGCGGTGCTACAGTGACACAGCCTACTGTTAGAAGGAAATTGGCAAATGTTCTTCGTGCCAACCATGCCACAAAGTCAATGAGGGATAAGGAAAGCACACTAGTCCTGGCGTGAGTTCCAAGATGTGAAGCTCAAGAACTTGATCTATCAACCGCATTGCCAGAGGCAGGCTCCCTTGCAACCCATGCCAGCACATCTCAGTGAGGTCCTCCATAAATTAGGCTCTGTCACAGTCATGCAAATCTCCTGCTTCCAAAGCACGAAGAGAAAAAGAGCAAAAGTCAAACAGCAAGAAGCTGGCATTTCCAGCATTCTTAGGGCTTAGCTCATCCTTCACTTGGAGGAGACTGAAATCCAGCCTCTGCAAGCCCAGAGTGCAGAGTAGCTGAAGACTACAGGCAATCTGAGTAACATATGGGAGAGGAAGAAATGCATTCTGGGGAAAAAGAACTGGATCCTACAGAGGACATTTGGATCAGGATATGGAACAAAGCCTGGGCTAGCCTCCACAGTCCCATGGGATTCAAAGCCCAGCATCTGATTCAAGGCTATCTCAAGAGGACAGTTAATATAATTCAGTGCCAGTGGTCACAGTCCTATAAATAAGTCATGAACCATACAGTAAAGCATCTGAAAGTTTCCATAAAAGAAGTTCAGCTCTGCACAGCCCTTGCAACTCATGATAGCTGTGCAATAATCATTCATACTGCTCACATGGAGAAAGCCCCATCAGCTCTCTCTTTCCTTCTTTGGTTGGTATTAATCATCTTACCAGGCACAGTGTCAGGGCTTGGTTCAGAGTTGCCAATCCAGGTGCCGGTAGGCTGAAAAGACCATGTATATCCAGTTGCCAAGTCGTGTGACCAACCACAAAGGTCTTCAGGAAGATCAAAGTTGCAGTTGAAGTTCGCAGGGAGTTGGAAATCTTACAAAAAGGAACAGAAGAAAATAAAGTCAGATTAAAAAATGACCTACCCATGAACGGTTGCTATTAAAAAACAACCCAAAACTAAAATAGCTGGCAAGCCATCAAAACTGAAGAAAGCATGAAATCTCACTCACACTGATGCTTTTAACCTATCTCACATTTCCTCAGCTCCAAGGATCAGCCTTAAGTTCTGCATCATCAAAATGTTCACACCACGTCCTGTGGCTAATCCACCAAACTAGGCAAATATAAAAGCAAGATCCAAATGCTTCCAGACTAATCAGCACCTTCTCTTCCTCCCCTAGAGTGGTCAATATTAAATGCCTTTTTAAATGTCAGGGAAGAGTCCTTCCTGAGTGCCCCATGCTCAGAAGTTCCTGTCTGGCTCCAAAAGGAGAATCTCAAGTGCTCCAGAAACCCAGCTCCTGAGTGACAGACCTAGCCACTTGCACCAGACGGGAGCTGTCTGTCATCCTGGAGAGCTGTCACTCACTGCTTCCTACCTTCTCATGGAAATGTTACCAAGGAAAATGTGGGGCCACCATGAGCTCAAGGTTTTGGATTCTGAGTGAAAGAAGC
This sequence comes from Passer montanus, assembly GCF_014805655.1. Lineage (NCBI taxonomy): Eukaryota > Metazoa > Chordata > Aves > Passeriformes > Passeridae > Passer > Passer montanus. The sequence goes on from NW_024356504.1 coordinate 3,314,092, forward strand.
CAGCCTCTATTTCTAGCTCTGCTATGGACTCACCACATGGCTGTTGGGCGAGCCCTTTAACTTTCCATCTTGAAACAGGAGCAGAGTTAATTCCCTTGTGACAACAGCTTTGAAAGCTCTGGAGAGCTTTTCTGCAGGCTGCGGGCAGGCGGGCACATGCCAGGGGCTGCATGTGGCAGTGAGGCAGCTGCTGGCTCCTTCAGTTGAGGGAATCAGTCACGTGGCATGGAGGCTGCAGAAATGGGCTGAATCCATACCAAGCACTCAGTGGACATGCATGTCTGAGCCTAATTATAGGCCAGGATTTTCCTGAGCAAAGAGGAAGTTTTAAATCACAGTGCCCACAAAGTGAGCGATAGCCAGAAGGAGGTGAGTGACTCAAGTGATAGGCATCAGGAGAACTTCACTGCAAGGGGCAGCAGGCTTTTTTTACGTGCTCCCGCTCCAAAATAAAACAATGTGGAACATGGATCCTTTTATTCCAATCTAATCTCATACCCTGGAGAGCAGCATTGTTTCTGTTTGGCTGTCATAAATCTGATTGTCCAGAGAAACACACTCATTGTTTTATGGAGTATGAGAATGAAAATTGTTGCTAAATCTGAGGGAAGCTGACAGGGAGGTTGGTTCCACGCTCCACGGCATACTCTGCTTGCTCTCTTGCCCTGGATTGCACCCAGGAATTGTGTTCTTGCAGACTGTTACTGGCCTAAATTTCCTCTCAGCACTTTCCCAAGTGCCTCAATGGTTGCAGAGTTGCACAGGCTTACCACTAAGGCAAAGCAATGAGAATCAGGCCCTTTGAGCTACTTCTGCAACTTACATTTCTAGAACTAAAGTACAGCAGAATCCCCATGGGAGGTGTGAAAAAGCCAATTAATGTTCTTTTATAAATTTATTTATTCTAAAACCCATTAATTTTTTTTTTAATCTGGGACTGAAAGCTGAAGTGACAGAAGTCCTAGGAGATATCTCAGAGGATAGCTTTTCCTTGTGAGATTCTTGTTGAAGTCCTTGTGTACATGTACCAGTGCTGAGACCCAGGCTCTGCTGTTGCACCCAGGGGAATGCATTTCCTGAACATTGCACTGTACAACTAACTTTGCACAGCTCTGTCAAGCCCTCTCCTCTTCATCTGGACATTTCACAACCTTTAGAAGCTCACATCCCCCTTGCAAGAACCAGAAGAATATGATGTCTGCTTTTACAGATAGGGATTTGAGGCAGAGAAGATTATCCCTCCCCCAGCACTGGCTCTTAACAAGAACAGCATGGAGTCTAAACTAACATTCAGCTTCTTCCATCCTCAGAAGAAGTAGTCAAGTCCTACAGTTACCAAACCATTTCACACACATCTGACAGGGTAGATGAAATCCTGCGTGGAGTTAGTGTTCCACTCTCTACTGCCCAGACAAGGAGCCCAGACTGTCCTCCTAAATTTTAAGCTGCGGATATTAGGGAAGCTGATCCTTAAGCAGATAAAAGTTCAGGACATCAGTCTTCGATACATGTTGTGATTTACTTCCACAATTGTGACTTCTGCAAAAGGAGCCCTACATACCAGGCAGTCTGAATCACCTTCTGAGTTTATGATTTCCAGCCAAGAGGTGATCTGGAATGGAGATGGTTCCAAACAGGGCACTAAATGAGTTTCTTCAGGTCATGTAAGGAAGCTGGGAGACCAGCTTTTCATCTCTTGTACCCCAGGGACTGAATTAGTTGCTATCTCTTGCTCTTCCATCCTTCCTTGATAGAACTTATCAGATTTTGGCAGATATGTTTATGGGTTGGTTTTGGAATATATTTTTTTTTAATCCTGGCCCATCACTAATGATATTACTCTAAGCTTTCCAGGAATCAGCCCCGTGTATTGGCGCTAATGGGAAGATAAGAGTATTTTCCTAGCTCTTAACCCATCAGTTATTGAGAGAAAGATGTGCTGCTCTGATACATACCCTCCTCTTCTCCACAGCTGTCACCACAGTCGGTTGCTTCTGCATCAGTTGGGTAGGGAGTGGTGGTCTCTTCACTCTTCAAAGTGGGCACTGGCGTCTCTGCAGTGGGCCTGACATCTGAAAAAAATGGAGTAGAGAAGCTGTTTGCAACAGACAGAACAAGAAGCCCAGGTAGTAGAAACAAGGCAAAAATCTTTTTCTTAATGTTCTTATAATGGCAGGAAGAGATAGAACAAGTATGCCATGAGATTTCCACATGCTACAAATGTCAGCATGGTTTGAACTTCAACTGAACTGTCTTTCCATATGGGAGTTCTATGGATTTGGAGTTCCCACTGAACAAGCCTCTTCTCTAGACATACACTCTAGTTTTTCTCTTAATTTTTTAATCTATAATCTACATGGGTAGCTGGAAATCCACTTAGCTGTCAATACTGGATAAGTGAGATCACAGGCAGAACATCTTTTTCTTTCATAAAGGCATATGACATGTTGAAAAAACACACACAACATTCCCACCAATTGTGCCAATTTATAAAACAAGTCACTCAAACCCACAAATGATGTAACCACAAACGGACCCAGAGGATCCCCTAGTGAGCTCTGGCTCACTGCAGAAAGCATCTGGTTTCACACTCCAGCCTCCTGACTACACTTTCAAAGGGTCTCTGTCCAATTTCCCTTTCTCTAACGCGGCCCATGTGTAACAACCTCCAAGCAGGTGTCAGGGGAAATTTAAGCAAGAAAGGGAAGGATATTAACATCAACAGTAAATGACATTAGGTTCCAGCAAACTCTCCTTTTATGGGTGCATTAAGTGGAGTACAGCAGACTTGATTCTTTCCACTTTTAGAAAGAGGCAGCTTTGCTCAGTTATGTGTGATTGCGTTTCTTTGTCGGCACCCTTCAGGATATCTTTTAATAAAGCCAGAAGCAGGAGGAAATGGCTAAATACATTGAATATTTTCCATAGGCTCCTTTATGCCCTTTTATTTTCCTGTTATTAAACATGTTGTACATAAAATCTCTGGGTTTTTTTTACTTTTTTTTCCCCCAATGGCTGTCTTTTGTTCAGGAGAAAATACCAAATAGCCTCAAAGTCTTTTAATTTGTAAGTTCAAATTTGTTACAACGCCATAAAACTCCAAATGCAACCAAGAAGCAATTGCAAGCAGCCAGGCACAGAAAAATGTCATAAAAAAAAGAAAAAAAGAAGCAGGTGAAAGCAACATATCGAAAGCTGGAACTTATTTAGAGCTGGTACATTTTTTTAGGTTGTTGTTCCTGTATATCAAGATTTATAGCTGAAATGTGACAATGTGGAAGGACCTTGAAAGCAAGTCCCATATGGGACACAGATGCTGAGCGGATGTAAATCAACAGTGTTGCATTGCCCTGGACTAGCCGCAGAAATATATATTGAAAAATCAGTTACCATGGTAGAGCTGCAACATGATGGTTACAAGAGATAATGAAAATAACAGGCAGGACAGCGTCATGTGTGAAATGGAAAGTGAAAAAGAGAGGCCTTGCTTGCTCGCTTTCTCACTCCTGCCTGGCCCTGCAAGTGTCTGTTCAACTGGTGGTAACTGCTAATCAAAATGCAAAGTCACTGAGCAATTGAAACCAGATGTTTGGAACTTCAAAGCATAGAAACCCAGCTGCTAGTGAACATTCATCATTCTCCACTCTTCAGAGGAAAAATTTTGGCAGGCCTTTGAAAGAAGCCAATTGCTGACTGCCTGCTTCTCAATTTTTGAGTTAGTAGCCAGCTAGTTTGTGAGCCCAGTTGCGGCTGTTAGCTGTTTAACTCAGTAATTAAGATGCATGCTGCTGATAAGAAATAGAAACACCTGGGCAGGATGAGCATGGGCTTAGACCCTCTCTTGAAAATATTTTTAATCATCTTGTTTTAATCCATTTCTTAATCTTGTTCCCAAGCAAGTGCAATTGCCTGAGTTTTTGCAGCCAGTTTTGTAACACGCCTGGGTCCTCCCAGCAAAGGAGGGCCCTTTCTGGGGATTGTCAAGGCCTGCTGCATGTAGCCAGCCTGGATTATGCATGCAGATAATGCCATGGGCTATCTCTGCTCCCCAGGTTGCATCAGGGATATAAATGCTTTTTTATAACATGGTGAATCCACAAGATTACAAGCCCTGCTCTGATTACAAAGCTGAATGCCTGTAGATTAATAAAGCTAGGGATATTTATGACCTGGCAGTTGAGTTTTAAACATTACAATGTGCAAATTATTACCCCGACTGGGAAATGACCATAAAGCACCTTGCCTGGAAAAAACATGTGCTGTTGCTACCGATATTGAAAATGAGCACGGACACACATGTAAAAGAAAATTTGGGCCAAAAATAGCACAAGGCATTAGATGACAAACCCCTCATTCTCTAAGCTGGAGGAGTGCAGTGGAAGGGCTGGCATGCACATGGCTGGAGGTCCTGTGTGACTGCCTCCCTTTATGGCAGTGATGCAGTCGGTGGTGCACCATCCAGCAAAGGTCTGCAGAGACCTGGCAGCTGGAGACTTCTGGGAGCTGCAGGAAGCAGCAATGTGGGAGCTGACCACTTCTGACCACTTCTGCACAAAACCCTTGGCTCCTGCTTCTTGCACCTGCTTCTCCCACAACATCCTAAGATGTCGTAAAATTTAAATTAAGATCTAATCTGATTTAAAGTTTAGATAATTTACAATGGATTGCCAGTCCAGGGGGATATTACCATTGACTTCTGAAGTGAAAAATGATCATTATTAATAGTGTGTACGTGTGTTCTGTGATTTGCTCTTAAGTGTTTGCAATGCATCCTGAAGCATGTCACAGGAGGAAATGCTAGTAAAGGCTGCACAAGAGGCTGCACAAAAAAGCCCTGTGTCTTTCAAGCTTCCTAGAATGGGAATTCTTACAAGAAAATGCCTTCTACAGATGTGTTTATAAAATGGAAATCATACCTCTTTATCAGTGACATCTGGACTCCAGACTCATATGTAAGCAGACTATTAAAAAATAAAAGATTAAAAAAGAGGATAACTAGCCGCTGGCACTGCAAAGTTAGCATCCGACCAAATGACCCTTCGGGTGCATTTTTGCTTTTGGGGATGGACCTGTGGAGAAATCAATCACCACTGAACCTCAGAGGGTCAGAGGCACAACCTCTACTGATCCCAGTAAATGTATGAAGTCTGTTTTCATCTCTGTATTAAAAATGGTGGCTGAAAGGCATACCACGTGTGAAAAACAGGTGGGTAAAAGTGAACAAGTTTCCTGGGATCCTACAAACATTCCTAGGGATGTTTGTAGAGATGTCATAGTGTTAACTTCCCAACCTTATCTGCAAAAAGGTTTCCACATTGGGTTCACTGAGAGAGGACTGTTGTTTTTACAACAATGCCTTGTTGTGGCAGCTCAGGATATGAAGTATTGGTCACTGCAACTCTGCTTCTCCTCCTACGTTTTGTCTTATTATTTAGACTAAAAAGCCCAAATGTCCTTCAGCACAAGAGACTGTGAAAGACTGCACAATGTCCAGGTAAAAGATCTGAAAGGAGTGTGAAGGGAGTTGAGGACAAATTCTGCATGGGGTTCTGTGTGAAAGCTTGGAGTCCAAACATTGCTGCTACATCCTGCATCAAGACTAGTTCTTTTCAAGGTGGAAATAAAAAGGTGGGGCCAAGCCACCATACAGGTGCTGCCTTCATGGCTGCAGTCTCCCTGCCACAGCATGGCCAAGGTAGGACAGCAGGAAATAACCTGAAGTTTGCACCTTGCTGGTTTAATGCCTGGCCCCTGAGCAGCCAGTGGGCAGAGGTGTAGGGGTTCCTACCTGTCCAGTCACAGCCCAGCACCTCCAGGCGCATTCCTATTCCCGCTGGGGACCACCTCTCTGGGTGCACTCGGACGTACTGGGCAGGAACAGGGTCAAACCTCCGGACTTCAGGGATGTCGTAGTGGATGTTGCCTTCAAAAAGCTACAGAGAGAAAGAGAGAGAAAAAGCAAGAGATGTGTGCATTGTGAGCATTTCACATGCTCTCAACCAGACTTGATATTTTGGGTCTGGCCACAGCATGTAGCCACAGTCTGAAGCAGTTTAGCTGCCAGACCCCAGGCCACTGAGCCCAGCTGAGCAGAAATTGGGCTGTTCCTTCTCGGTTTCAAGAGGACCAGCCAGGCTATTTCTAAGAAACTTGCACAATCTCTGCTGGCCTCTGCTCAGAATCCAGGGGTTAGATTCTGATCCAAGCCATGCAGGGGAAGCCTAGGGAATATCCACTAACTTCACATATAAACGAGATCAGATTTGTCCTTTGGTAAATAAAGAAGCTACTGCATGTTCTTGGATGGTGTAAATGGTTGGTTTTCCTCACAGTCCAAATACTGCTGTTTTTCAGCTTACATGAACAAACTAAAGTCTGTGGGGAATAAACAGAGGGCTATAGATAGCATCAGCCCTCATTTGAAGGATCAGGAAAAATTAAAACTTACCCATATTTTAGGCAGAGGAGTATGCATAAAAACACAACAGGCAGTAGCAGAGAATTTATTTATTCCTCAAGCCCCTTGCCAGTCCCATAGCACCAAGCAGAAAGATTATGGGGAACTCCAGTGATAAAGAAAAAAATATGGGGAATTTCAGGGTCACACCAGCGTGGCAAAGGGACTTCACATACAGAAAATTTCCTAAAGAGAAGCTGTGATTCATCTTCCCCTTTCAGAAGTGCCCACCACAACAGCCACACCTTTCCACTTAAAATATGTAATTAGTTAATGTAAAACATAATTGTTTTACACAAAACATAAAACACACCATCTCTTGGACTCTGATCTGCAGGAGCTGGGAGAAGCAGCAGGTGATGTCCACATCCCCATGCCTGGTCCACAATAGAAAAAGAAAAGAAATTGCCATCCCTGGGGAAAGGTGGAACTTATGGCCACTAGTATGTGGCCAGATTTGGAGCAGCGCCAAGGGACACAACCTGGGATTTCATGGTGACAACCCCAAGCTCCCAAGGTCTCTGTGGGAGAGGACAGCCAACTTCTCAAGACCCCACCAGGCAGAATGAAGCTAGTCAGAAAAATATCCTGTTTCACAGCTGCTCCAGGCAGTGCCTACCTTGGCTTGCATTGTTTTGGGGTCCTGGATGAAGTCCCAGTCCTTTCCATTCATGCTGTAGGCCACCTTAAACTTCTTCACAAAGGAACGGGACTCAGTGGTGGTCACACTGTCCCCTCCACGAGCCCCCTGAATAATGACGCCTCTGATGTTCTTTGGGATGCCAAGGTCCACCTGCAGCCACTCCTCCCCAGGCTGGGCTTGGGGCACACGGGGAAACCAGCCTGAGCGGCTGCTCACCAGGCGGGCCATGCTGGGAGACCAGTCATAGCCTCTGATGGAAGAGGCAGAGATCTGTGAGTCAGGAATGAGGCCAGAAAGCATTCCCAGCAAGCTGGAGCAGGGTGAATCTGCAGGGAAGGAAAGGCCATGAACAGTCAGGGTAACTGAAGGGAAGTACTCATGGTTCTCCTCACAGCATTAAGCTCTGGACACTAAATCAACACCAAAGGGCATTTCCCCCTCCCTCCATGAGCTGGAGTCCTGTCCCTCCAAGCGTATCCCTTGTGATGGATGTCTCCATGCTAGTCACAGTGTCACCATTCCCACCGCAAGCAGCCATGAAGTGGCAAGGGACAGCACCCCGGGACAGGATGCTGGAGGGACAGAGAGGAGCACTGAAACCAGGGCAAGGAGAGGACCCTCACCAGTGATGCGGCAGCCATACAGCTCCAGCCTCAGGGCAATGCCATTGTGCCAGGTCTGGGGACGGATGCGCACGAAGCGTGTGAGCACTGGGCTGTGGATCTTGTTGAGAACCACCTCTGTGGCATCCTCATTGGCCTGAAATGTCTGCAAGGAAGGGAGGCACAAATGTACATTTGCACACACTGTTACATCCTCACCAGATAAGCAGTCAAAATAATCTCTCAGCAGGGAAAACCAAGGAAAGGCTTTCTGGTCAGGGCCAGCCTCCAACCAGGGCAAGCACCAGAGGCCAGCAGGGACATGTGAGCCACTGTCAGGACAGCATGGTGGACAGACTCACCAGGCAGGAGGGCCAGGAGCTTTCTGCCTGGCTGCCTCTCACAGCGCTTCGAGGCACCTCAGACTATCAGGCCTCAGCTGCTTCAAGCTTGCCCCCAGACCTAGATCCAGATCCTGCTCCAGCACAAATGACAAGATGCCCTCAAACAGGCTGACATCCTGATGCATCCTTGCACTGAGCTCCACCGGAAAACATCACGTCCAAGCAGTGTGTGAGCAGGAAGGATGACCTCTGCCTGGGGTGACAAGCTGCTGCCTCAGCCAGCCTCTTGCCTTTGCCTCTCCCATGCACATGCAACCTTCCACATGGAGACAGCTTTTCAGGAGTTTATGATCCCACATGTTATAAAAAGGCTGCTGCCTCACCAGATGGCTATAATCAATAACTAGCAGATGGATGTTAGATCCACCTCTTCTGCCCATTTTTTTTAATAGCCCGGACAAGGACTGGATACATGTGTTTCTATTTTAGGCTGCAAAGCCATAGTGGGAAAGAAAAGGGAGGGAAAGAGGAAATACCCAAGGGCAGGATAATTTTCAACCCTTTTTCCACCCCAGCATAAAGCACTAGAGATCACTGACCAAGGCTGCAGGCATTGCCTGCTTTCACTCCAAGCACTTCAGGACAGGGCTAGACTATCCTCCCATCTCAGCTAGTAACCACATCCACACTGAGATGCTGGCTGGGTTCTTCTGCAAGCTCCCACCATGTGTATGTGTACTAAGCACAAGAGTTCCCAGTAAGTTTATCTCAGGAAAGCAGGAGTGCAATCTCTGGCACCAGTCTCCTGTGGGAGGCAAGAGGCAAACAACTGAGGACAGAAGAAGGGGTGAGGCAGTATCTTGGCCCCTTGCCTTGAACAGCAGCATTTTGTGAGCCTCCTGTGGCTCTAGGCTTGCAGATGGCACATGTTACTTCTCTCCTCCCAGGATCCAGCACGACAGGGTCTGCAGAGGGTGTTTACAGGGCTGTTCACAGCACCCCAGCTAGCTCTGGGCTGCCCCTGCACATCACCATCCACTCCTTCAGGGCAGGGAGCAGCCACCCCACAGAGGGAATCAGTTGCAAATCTGGCTGGTAATTGGGAGGAGGGGTTGATGTGAACTTGAGCAGAAATGCTAATCTAGAGAATATATATCATGCTGATACCGTTTAGCAACACAGCATGGTTTATGTGTTTTTAATATCCTATTTTATCCTGTCTGACCTCACTTCCCATCCTTTTCCTTGCTCAGCAGACACCAAATACCCTTTTTTTTTCCAGCAGGAGGGCTATAAGAAGAGTGGTTACTGTGAAACACTCTCCAGGCATACATATGTGAATGCATGTGTGTGTGCGTGTCTTGTAAACCTGCGGGCACAGACACACAGACAAACAATTTAAAAATACGTATTTCCAGTCCACAGCAGAGCCTTCAGCTTTATGCCAACACAGAAGCTGACACACAACACCTTATCTCTGAACCTAACACCGGAGGACAGGAAATGTTTATCTGAGCCAGTGCAACTATTTTAGCATAAGGAGCAGCATGTCAGGTCAGACCAAAGGTCCTTCTGTCCCAGAGGATGGCTTCTAATGGTGGCCCCAGCAGATGTGCAAGGGCAGCAAGTCCAGTTTTCTCCTGGCAACCTCTACTTGCTTCCCATCATCAGCAGCGTGAAGACTCCATGAGCCAAAGGTTGCATATGGACCAGCATGTTTAACAGTCACTGACAAGGTTTGCTGCTCTTTTTGATTTAACATGTTTCAAGTTTTGTTCTTTTTTAGCTCACTTCACACATACGAGCATCAGGGGCCAGAATCCAAATTTACACCAGCATAATTTGTTGCTGACTTCTGCACAGTCAAGCTTGACAGAAAGCAGAAGCAGGACTGAGCCCAAAAACTTTATCACTATTATAGGCATCACTGAAAACATCTCTTAGACGACCTTGGTCTCAACTGCTTGCTTCCAAGAAGAGCAATTTCAATTCTGCTTTAGATTAAGAAATCAGCAACTTACTCAGGCTAGATCACATTCAACAAGCTATGAACTCTGAATCTGGGCTATGACACTCCAGACTGCCAGCTTGTGAGGGCAGAATTGGCACCTGACTTCCAGCCCTGTTATCACTGCCCTGGTAGGATCTGTTCCATTGAACCTCACTTCTGAACAGCCCCAACTGATCACGGTGAGTCATTGCTTCGCACCCTGCTCAGCAGAACACAGAGGGGCCACTTTCAGAGGGCATGTGCTTGCTGCTGTTAGACACCTGAGGTATTCCCACATGCCTGCTCTTTCAGCCTCCTTCCCAAGTGGAAATGCATTGTGAGCCTGCAGGTCCTGATGCTGTTGACTAGGGTCTGACCCTGACTGTCTGCTTTCCCCGTACTGAAAATCCTGACCCTAGAGCCCCTGTGCACTGTGGAGAGAGGCCCATTGACTTCAACGGGCTCCACATCCTGCCTCAAATTAGCACTCACAGCATAGGAAGAACTAGCAAGAAAATGTGTGAAATTGGGAGTGCCAAGAAAGCAAAGATTTCTTCCCTCTCTACCAAAATAGAACATTGCTATTCCTCCCGTCCTATCTGCTTCCCATCCCACTCAGCACATATTTTGAGCCAAGTCTTCGAATGGTGTAAATCAACATATCACCATCGAAGTATAAGAAGTCACAGTAATTTACACCAGCAGAAAAAAAATACCTGGCTGTGATCTAGGGAGATAGATAGATAAATAGATATACACTCAGCGGAGAGCACACATGCGTATGCACATGAACACACACTGAAGGGTGATGGAGCCAGAAGACGAATGGGAAAACCATTAACAAATTAAAAGGACCTTCCAAGAAACAGTCAAGGGAACTCTCACTGCTGCATCAAAGAGCTGTCCATCTTCTTATACACTGTATGTTTACTTCTGTTTTAGTCCAGACAGCAGGACTGCATGTGAAATTAAATTGATAATCAATGAGAGCTGACCTGCTTAATTAATTTGCTGCAGAAAGCAAGTGGTAAGGGAGAGGCTGTAAAAGTAGGGGACATGATGTCTAGGCTAGAGGAGGACTGCGAAAGTTTGCCATGTGCACACACATGCAAGCTCCACCAGCATTTACAATTTGCATTTCTGACATGTTGGAACCATCATAGGGTGATAGAGGGGATTGCTGAAGCTACATTAGTTCCAGTGGATATTGGAATTGTGCCATTGGCAGTTTGGAGCGAAGGAGATGAAGGACAGGGAGACAAAAAGTGCCATGAAGTTGAAGAGGCAGTGAGTCAGGGAGGGGGTAAGAGGTAACCTCTCTCCTGCTTTATTTATTATGCTGCTTGGCCACTATGCAATTTCTTGGGGTGCTGAAGAAAGTGGCTGAGGGAGGGACAGCAGAAGGCCAAGGACAGCAGCAGCCCTGCCTTACGTATGTGTCTCTTTGGACCCACTAGATTTACTGCAGGATTATGTTACTTCTGTGGAGACAGAGCTCTGGAACAGAGCATGCTAACAGGATTAGGGCTTCGGGATTTAGACAGAGAAGCATGAAGGAGAAAAGTAGGGGAGATTATTTTCCTTGTCAGATAGGGAACGCATAAAATGGGGCATGTTTGATGGTGGGAGGATTCTGGCTCAAGTGGAGGGTGGATAGTTCTGGATTTATTAAATCCAGGAACAAGGAGTTAAAAGAAAAATGATACTTGGCAACACTTAACAAAGCACTGTGTCTGGGCAAGGCACAGTGTGCTCGGCTGGGCTTGCCAGCTCCGTGTCTTTGAGAGGCTCCACTCAGATTTGGGAGTCATCAGGGACGTGAGGAGTGGTACTATGTTAGCCTGCAAAGGAGATATCAGGCCCAGAAATACAAAGCTGCAGCCTTGCTAGGAAATCCAGGGCTGTAATTCTCCCCAGGTACTGCACCAAGGGTGAATGCACAAGTCTGCCTTTGGCAAAGCCTGATGTCTTTGTCCTGCCTGTGAAAGCAGCAAAAGCAGGCTGGGACCTGGATGTTTCAGAGCAAATCCTCTGCACTATGATGTCTCTGCGCAGGAACACTTGTGGCCATCTGGCTCATTGTGCCAGCTTTTCCTTAGTTTTCCAGATAAAAAAGCCACAGGACTGAAAGTTTTGCTCTCCTTCCTCAGGTGAGTAAATACAGGATATCCAAGAACTGAAAAGACGGAGGAACACTCCTAAAGGAAGGCACAAGGGTCTCCAAAGAGTCATCCTCAATATTCACTGCCAGCACCAAAAACCTCTGATGTTCCCAGCTCCAATAAACAGCTGAGATACTGCTACTTGCAGCAATTCAATCTTTTTGCAGCTGCCACCTGAAATGCCACTCAGGAAAGTTAACTAATAACAAGCATAATACCATCAAAATGAGTAAGAAATGAAAAATGCACATCAGCTGGATTTTGCTGCCATTTCTCATCCATTGACTTCTACAGATTCTGAAAATAAATGTTTCAGTTGCATTTTACACACAGAGCAATGGAGGCAGTAAGAGCAGCACTCATCATGGCCCAAACCCACTCCAAATCCTGAAATCTATCCCATCCTCAGTCCCTTGTCACACTAGATGATTCCTGTGAGCTCATCTCCGCAGTTACTAAGATGGAGCAGCTCACACCACACAGGAGCTGGAACCTGAGATGTTACAAAGAAGGAAGCGGATCAGAATGGATGACAACTTGGTTTTCTGATAAAATCCTCATAGTTGAGCCTGTCCAAAGAAAATGGACAAAAATAAAAGGTCAAATCCTGCCAGGTGAAGAAAATTACCAAAAACAAAAGGTCAAATCCTGCCAGGTGCTCTTTTCCTTCCTTGGGTTCAAGAAGAGTTGTTTTCTAAAGACATTTCCAAACCATTAGATAAGATCTGGCACACACACCAGGAAGATGTGGATGATGATGCCTGGAAGATAACCTCAGAGGCCATCGGCCTGGCCTCAGGTCACAGGAGGTGGACAAAACAGGGAGGGCAAGAGCCAGACCAGCTTTTCTGCAGCAGGGTTGGTTTGGCCCTGTCCCCGGGCAGGAGCATGCTGGTGAGGATGGCACGTGGTGGAGGCCATTCTCCTCCCTGTCTCCTCTTTCAGGGACACACAGGAGGACAGCGCAACACCTCTGGCCAGGTTGCTGGGTTAGCCTCCCTCCTGGCCCCATGCCTGAGAGAAAGACAGAGCACCACCCCCTGGACAGGGGGATGTCTGGGCCAGGCTTTGTGGGGAGTGGGCTGCCAGGAAGGAGGAAAACCTGGCAGGGATGGGGTGGGAAGTGGAGGGAGTGAGTGTGGAGCTCCACTCCTGCCGGCTGCCCTCCCACTGCCTCCCCATCCCAGAAACATAGCAGTGCTCAGCACGGAAACAGCCCAGCCAGCCCTGTCTGCTGTGAGCACATATTAATCACATTTTCCACTGCTCCATCCTGCCTTTCCCGTTTCCCTTGCTGCTGAGTGCCAGCAGCTGGGGACTCAAAGGTGAGCCATCACATTTGCAGGGAAACACCCTGGCCCCACTGTCATCTGAAACACCGGAGGGAGGGGAAGCAGGGGGCAAAAGAGAGGCGGTGAGAGCTTCCCATCCTCTGCAGGGAGCATCATCCCCTCCCCACCCCTCCTGCACTGGAGCTTTTCTCTTGCATTAACTCCCTGATGAAGATGTGAATGTTAGCTGACCCGCCTACACGTGGCACAGCATTGCTTTTGGCCCACAGAGCTGGCAGAAATTCTGAGCAGTGTTTGCTACACCCCATATGCCTATGTGTGCATGTGCATATATATGTGTGTATGTGCAGATATACACGTGCATATATTTATGTGTCTCTCTCTATATATATATGTATGTATCTATCTGCATGTATATACAGAGTCCCTGTCTGTCCACACCTTCCCCTCCCTCCCTGCTCCTCATGGCACCAGCTCAAGCTGCGGCAGACTTGACGAATCTCTTTGGCATGGTTTGCTCCAGCGCTGCAGCCTGGGCTGCACCGAGCTCCACACTGATGCAGGGAGGGAGCTGCACCTTGAGCACAGGCATCTGGGAGCTTGCTTAGCACAGGAACAGCGGGATTAGTGCAGACACGGAATGTGGGACAGTGCCCCCAGCACCAGGGCTGTGAACAAGTGGCCTTGCCCTGGCCCCACTGTAGCTCAGCAGCTGGCAGCCAGTTGTTTGGCGGGGCAGGAAAGCAGCCACCCGGATGCAAGGGGCAGGCGAGCCACCAAAAAGCAATTACTTATCCTCCAGCCTTGGGAGGTGGCTGCTACATTAAGGCCAGAATGTGGGAATGAATAGATACTGGAATAGAGGAGTAAAAAAAGAAGAGGTTTGATTTTTTCCACTTTTTAAATGAAAACAGAGTAGAAAAAAGCTGACAGAAATCAAGGGCCAAGTCCTGAAATGGTGACAATTCAGATGCTTGTAGGATTGTTTTGGATTGACACCAGCCAGACTTTAGGTTCTTGCTGGAGCAATGTAAATTGGCTTAGCAGCACTGAAACCAGTCATGCTGTCCTGCTCCACCCTGGCTGAGGATGAAGTGTCCAACGCCCAGGACTGCAAGGATGGGATATTTATTCTCCTCTGCAACTAAAACCACCCTCCAGGCCAGATTTCTACTCCAGTTAAGCCTTGAAAAGGTAAATTTATTACCAGTGGTTATTTAGAACACTGAGCTGTGTATATAGCTCATCTCTCTGTCCAGCATTATGGGTATATCCTGTCTGACTCAGCTTACAGAAAAGGTCTCAATGAGACCCCAAACTCACCTGGGGTGAGGACAGATGGCCCTGGTTCACAGAAAGGTCTGCTGTGGGTCCTGGGCAAACACAGAGGCTCCACATCACTGCACGGGCAGTGTGTTAGGACTATACCTGAGCTCTACCATGCGCCATTGTCCTGGAGCCAGCCCACCAGAGATCTGGGGGAGCCCAGCTGAGGACTCCCCTATGTGGTGCTGGACTGCCCTGTGCCTCCATTTCCCTACTTCTAAAATAGGACTAACATTCCTTCACTGGCACATGAGGAGCTTAAATACTCCAAATATTGCAGGTATGAGACTCTGATAGGTACCTCTGTACAGTGAGGACTCATTCTGGGAAGCAGAGGGAATTTGAACCCAAGACACACTTGTGGGGAAGGGGAAATCACACAGCCCGGAAGGGAAGGAAATGTCTGGATGAATCCTGGACAAGGCAGGCTACTGCATTTCACACCAGCAGCGCCCGTGCCAGCAAAGGGAAGGGACAGCTAATTTAATAGAAGTGCTGAGCAATCAAAAATGACTGGGACGTGTGTGTGGGGGGAGGTGTGTGGGACCCCAGCCAGAGTTCACACACACACTATGGCACATCAGCAGGGAGGACCTGAACACAGCAGCTGTGCTGGAGGTGCCACAGAAGAGCAGGAAGCACTTTCTTGAAGCATCCCTTAACCAGGGAACAACTACATGACCAAAGCAACAGACAGAAAAACCAGCCTGGCACCATGGCTACCTTAACCCTCCTCTCCATACACTTCCCATGCAGACCACTCCAAGTTTATCTTTCCTGGCCACACACCAGCATCCATATGGTGTGAAGCAGATGAACACCCCTATTTACTATCCTTCCTCCTTGCTCCCACCTCTGTGGGTGTCCCAGAAACACAGCAAGAGCATAGCATGCACAGCTCCCAGGGCTCAATGCACCCAGTCTGACCATGCCTGCTTAGTACAGATCTCACAGCTCTGGCAGCCTGAATTGTTTCTCATTATTTATTGCTCATTTTGTTCTCTGGGATGGTGCAATTGCCTCTTAGGATTTGTGCCCTTTCATTTCCAGGCCTCAGTAACTCCTGAACTACAGTTTCATGTGGTTTTGTGATTGTTAACCCAGCATGCAGACGGGTCTACGACCACAAAAGCTCAATGAATCTTATATGGCAAAACACAGGCTGTGAAAACATTTTCTCCTTCATTTGCAGTCAAAGAACATATTCTCACCACCACGAAAGATGCAGCGGCAGCCAGGTTTTCCAAGGAATAGTGTTTCCTCATTGCTGTGCAGAGGAGAAAGGACTATTTCTGCCCAGAGCATCATCAGTCTTTTAGCCATCATCAGAAAAAGGATCCCTCACAGGTTAAACCCTCTGGGCCTGCAAAATCTCTCCATACTCTTCCCTCATGTTGGCTACAAGATTCACCAAGGTGCAGGCAGAAGAGACAAAAAGGACATTACCTTGTGGTTTTTCCCGTGTCGGTACATCATCCAGTCCTCCCCATTGGTGCTGACCTCCAGCTTGTAGGTACGGACATAGTAGCCCTTCTGGGTTTCTCTCGAGATGGCACCCTGTGTGGCAATGGCTGTGAGCACAGTCAGGAAGTGGAGGTCCACCTTGCCAGGGGAAAAAGGGACAAGAAAGAGAGTGGTGACCACCTGAGAGTCCAGAATGGTTAATTAGCTCCTCTTTCTGTGTCTGAAAAATTAAAAGGTTCAAATTCAGCCTGTCACACTTCATCTATGGGTGCATAGTCCAACAGCCATGACCCTTCCCAGGGCTGACTTCAGCGGCATAGAACCCTGGGACAGGAGTAGCTAAGGATCTTGATGTCTGTTTATATGGGACCATCACAAAGCCTTCTTCCTGCCTCAGACCAAGCAGTAGGGTCTGCACAGAAGTGCATGTCCATTAAAGCAGGACAGAGACTGACTTTTTCCATGTAAAATAAAAGCATAATATCCAATTAGCAAGTGCTGCAGCTCTTGGTTTTGCCTTGCTCTTTTTTTTTCTGTTTGTTTTACAACATGGGTTGAGAAAGGTCAGCAGAGCTGGCTTAGTAGCCCTGCCATGAATGAAGAATGAGATGTCTGCTGGAGGCAATGACATTCACCACCTCCTGCTCGTAGTGCCCTTTAGCAAGCAGCGTCTCCCGGCGATGTGACACAGCCAGAAGCTGTGTGTGGACACACTGTGGCTCTAACCAGCTCCCAGGGAAAGCCTTTGCTCTGTCAGCCCCCTGCCTGACATCAGCCCGCTCACGCTCCCTGCATCACTGATGAGATAAATATTATTCTAGTTGTTTTTCTATGCACCCTCTGGAGACTTTGGTCCTCAGGCCAGCGGCGGAGTCAGTGGCCCTTGTAAGTGGCAGAGGTCTCTCAGTCTCTGTCAGTGTGATGGAAAGTCCATCAAGGCTTGGGCAGAAAGGAGGGGCTGGGAGAGAGACAGCGGATGGAGTCAGTCCTTGTGCAGGCAAGCTAATGGGAGAGCCAGCCTGCTGCATTTCACCGAGGCACTGCAGCTCCCCTACTGCTTGCTCCCCATGAGCCAGAGGCAATAAAAAATTCAACAGCCCTTATGGTCAAGGGTCAGTTTAACAGCGTGACGCTCCATTTGGTGGGGGAAGAGGAGAGAGGGCTGGAAAGGTACCTGGAGATACTCTTTGTTACTGTCTACATTGGGGGTCCAGCCGTTGTCATCACTGTTGAGCCGGCTCTGCTGAGGGGTCCATCGCCCATCTGAGTAGGTGGAGGAGGCACTGATCTGCATGTTGGAGATCCTGCCAGACTCCATCCCCAGAGGCACATTGCACTGAAAGTCTAGAGCAGACACACACATACACAGAGATTGGTTTACACTCTCAGTACTTCACGTCCAAGTGAAAGGCAGCCCTGAAATAATCTCTCCAGCTAACCCTGAGCAAAGCTGCCTGTCTGGAAAGATGAACAGATCTGCACCATCTTGCAGGTTGTGTGTGTTCACAGATGGCACTGAAAAATTATAGATGGGGCAGCTTTGTGTTTGCATGGCCCTCTGAACACTAATACAATATGGATCTTTGTCCTTTTCTCTATCTTCTTCACCTTTGCTCAGTTTTGACACAAAACCTGACCCTTCCCTCCCTTCGCCTCCACCAAGATGTGCCAAGTACCCCTGCCACAAAGCTCCCATTTTGAAGGTTGTAGGTGAAATCTAAGCACTGACAAGGCAAGGAATACAGACAGGCACATTAGGAAGGTGCTTACTGCTGCCAGCAGGAACATCAAGGATTGGAATGGGCAGCTCTAAAGGTATTGTGAGCATGTGAGAGCAGGGATGCATATGTGTGTGTCTGTGTCTATCTGCATGCACTGTGTGTGGTATCAGGCCCATAGGGATTAACCAGACAAGATTATAAAGGACACTGCTATGCTTTTCTTTGGATCTCCTCACTTCTAAAGCTTTAGAAGTCACAGTTAGCTCAGTTTTATGGCACATCTCATCTATTTTATAGCAGTTGTCCTGTAAAAACAATAGCAAAGAAAACAGTGATAGAAAAAACTGCATGGGTCCAAGCGTGCTGCTGCTGTAAACCAATGGGGCTCCACCAAACTGTCTGTATTTTTAAGGTGGTCAGGTCAATTTGGGTGGAAATGATGGGCCAAGTTAGGATGTCAGTGCTATTATTAAAGTTTCAATTTACACCACCATAAATGAAAATAGGCCTGGCACTTTAACAAAGGCTCTGGTGCTTGATTTCTCAAGCTTTGTGTTCAACACCCTATTTGCAAATCCAGTATAGAAAAGGGATTAAAGAACAGATCACCTGAGTGTGGCAATAGCTAATGGTGAAGAGCTCATGCTTGTCTCTAACTCTCACAGCCTCAGCAGAACATCCTTTACTCAATCACAGAGCAAGAGATGTAACCCTGTTGCCCTGGTGCTGCACAACCCCTACTCTACCCTGCTCTCTGTCACAGGCTTTCAGTGGCAGGTCAGGGACTCCCTCTCTTTCTCTGGGACTGAGGGGTGTCCTGAAGGCTTCTTCTGCTATATCAGAGGTTCACTGTGAACACAGGTCAAGAACAGTAGCTCTGAGGCAAAAATACCACGGGAAAACAAATGGAACCTTTCCTTGCCTGCAAGTTTATAATAAAAAATCAAAATGCTCTTCATTCTCAAAACACACAACTTACTTCCTCACTCCATATCAATTTACCTCCCTTATTAAGGGTTATAAAACAAAATTTGGCTTGAAATTCTTAGAGCTTTAAGCAATCTTTAATTAGACAGCCAAGAAATTCCAATCTGTGGTTTGGGACTGTGAATTTCTGGAAAACTACAGAGAGAGAGAGAGAGCGCGCATATTTTTCCCCATGCTTTAATGAATCTGCTGCACATGCTGGGCTGAAGTCTTCCCTTAAATCCTTTGGGCTCAGTACATACATGAAGGATTCTAACCCAAAAGGTATTGAGAAGACTTCACAAGCAAGTGAAAAGTCAACAAAAGGTCAGAAAGTGAAATTCTTACTTGAAATCTTACTTCTATCAAAACAGAGAACAGACCTAAGTGAAACTGCTGTCTGCACTGCTGGTGGAGAACCAGTCCCTGGACACACTTCTGCCTGCTTTACTCTTGCATATGCCAAATGAAACACAGGGGACACAACTAAGTCAAACACACACACTTCCAACTTACTTTCTGGGACTTCCTGGTGGATCAAGTAGTACTGAGCAGAGAAACCATCCTTAGCCACTGCCAGGTCCGTGTGGAAGGTGAGCGAGAGGACGCCGGTGGTCGAGCGGATGTCCGATGGCATATTAATGCCACAGTACCTGCCTATCAAGGGGCCAACTGCAAGAGAAAGAGCAGCAAAGATAATGCCTGCTTTTCCACTGGTCTCCTGGGTCACCAGCTCATTGCTGATCAGGATAAAAAAGATAGGCTTCAGGGATGGGCTATTTTTTATATTCATTGGCCTGATGCCATGCAGTGCAGAAATATCCACTGCAGCAGGCATTGCTCTGCAATTGCTGGGAAATGCTCCAAAATGCTCTGTTTCTCAGTTTTGTTATAAGGTGGGGAGGTCCTCCCATCATTGCATGAACTCAATGCCCTTCCCTGAGGGAGAACTGCTGGTGTTTGGAAGTGTCCCATGGGGCTTTTCAGATCAGTGGTTACAACAGAGCAGTAGTTTGTGGTTTAATGAATGCAGCCTTCTGCAGGCACACTGTCCCCAAACTGGCTATGGCGTGCCCTAATGGCAGGTTGCAGGCTGCAGCCACCTTTGAGGTTAGGCACCCTTGGTGTTCAGAAGGAGACTGAACAGTTTTGGAGCTTTGTGAGACACAAGGAAGGGGCACGGAAAGCAGTGCAGCACCCCGTGGCTTACCGTGAGGGATGCCATCCCAGATGTCTAGCCAGTCATACTTGCAGTCTCCTTCCCCTGACTGCAGTGGGTCATGCTCGAGGTCAAAAAGCAGAAAGTGGAGGAGGATTTCTGTCTTTGGCTTGGCTATGATGGTGAAGATGCAGTCCAGGTTGTGTGGATACTTGTCAGGGAAACCCGGAGACTCAATAGTGCCGTTGGAGGCAGTGAAGTTTCTGGAGCAGTCCTCAGAGCCTGTAGCAGCAGGAAAAACCCAGAGCCTTAGCAACAATGAAGCTTAATGCCAACAACTTGGCACTGTGAAAACCCCCGTCTGAGTTTAGTAGGGTTGTGTATTCACTTCTGGAAATGTCCTGTAGCTTACGATCTGTGAGAATTACAGCAAGAAGTGAGAAGGGGATTTTCAAAGCTTTCCACAGGTGGAGAGACAAGGTCCATGAGGTACTGTAGTGGACAACATGGCCCAAAATCCCTTAGGCAGCTTTGCAGACATAATCTGTACACCACTGCTGATCCTCCTGACAATTACCTCAAAACCAGGACTAGAAGAGCAATCCTATCCAAAGCCATTGCTGTGATTTGGCAGGCCAGCACTGTGCCATGTCCCTCACACTGGTGATGGTGGAAAGGGAGACCACACCAAGCTGGCCTGTATTCCCCAGCTGACACTTTCCACTCTAACCCATCCCCAAAACTGACCTGGCAGACCTGTGTGCTGCTCCAGAGCCTGCAGAGAGGCTGGCCAGCACACAGGGAGCCACCATCCACAGTAGTCATGACACAGCTGCTACCTGCAGCCATGCAGACAAGGTGTCACAGCGACCCCAGGTCTGGTGGAGAACCCTCGTTTGGGAAAGGAGCTGCCTGGGATGGGGCAGAGAGGAGTATTGGGATGTATTCATTTTGGAAAGGCTGTTCCCATGGGCCAGTCTCCTGCAAACTCCAGCCTTCCAGCACAGATATCTGTGCCTCAGTTTCCTCTTGAGAAAATCCATAAGCACAAATATTTACACAGTGTAAGGGCCTGTAGGAGGGTGCCAATGTCTCCACTGTTTGCTGCAAACCCTTGGGAAGTGCACAGTTAGTCTGCAGCCCCCACCCCCGCCCCAGGACCCCCACAAGGGACAGGGGCCAGCTCCAGCATACGTCTCCACAACATGGCCACATTAAGAGTGGGGATAACAGAGGCCATGGCGGGGGGGTCTCTGCTGAGAGCAGGAACAGAGCCCTCTTTTTCACAGAATGAGCCATCCACACCAGAAATGCAAGTTATTTCTATCCTTAAGGAAGACCTTTGCGTGGTGGGGACGACAGACAATGTTGCCTCTTATTTATTGCTGACCTCAGCACTGGCCTCGGCTGCAGCCGGGCCAGCTCGGTGCCCCCTCTCATACAGCCAAGGTGCCTCAGGGTGGTTGGGGAAAGGGGAATTTGTGTCATATTCATACCACGGTGACTTTGAAACCCTTGCCAGGACAATAGGCAACAGAAATCTGCAGCCTGGAGCTATCAGAGGAGAAAGGGGGTGTTAGAGAGGCTGCTGGCCACTGCTGCAACCTAGCACTAGCATTCACAAAGGTTTCTGCTTCACTTTTACTGGGACACTCTCCTTCTCCTCTACAAACCCTCTTGCTCCGGCTCTTCCAGGCAGCACCAGCCTTCCCAGGACTAATGGCAGACATGTTATTCAATTCAGCATTAACCTACGGAGTCAGGCCAGCAGCCTGCAGTAATAGCAGGATCTTGCACTGCATTATGCAGTGCCTGGCTGGAGAGCTACTCAGGAGAGGTTCTTAATTGACTACCTAATGAAGCAGCCAGCTTTTCTGGTGTGAACCTGTGGGGTAAAATGCAGAGGCAAAAAAAAAAGGCCAAACAGAAATCACAGCATAATGCCATGAGCAGGGGTAAGTTCCAAACAACCTGAAAGACGAACAGATAAATAGTGTAAATAACACAAGCTCCGAGCTAGGGAGAAAATCAAAGGCTAAACCCAGATTCAGGGACTGTCCTCTAGCAACAGGCAAGACGTAACTATGTCACCGCATTAGACAACAGTTTCCTCATGCAGGGCTCTTATCGCATTTGGCATCTTTGTCTACATTTTGGCTAATAGCAGCAAACACAATGATCAGCTTTTTATAAGGAAGCTGCAGATAATCAACGGGAGTCATGCTGCCTTGGCAGCACAGGCCAGCCTGAGAGGAGACTTTGATGCCCAGCGCTGGAGAGCTCAGGCCGGCCCTGCGAAACTGACTCACAAAGGGAGCAGCAGGGAGGCTGGACCAGCCGGGGCAGACGGCCCTTGTCAGCCCACAGACTGCTGACTGATACCCATCAGGGGATTCAAAGACTGGTATGTGGCTGTTTGTATGCAGATTGCTTCTCTCTCACACTGTGATAAGGGAAATTTAGCACAAGGTGGGGAAATAAATGCTCCATTGAAAAAGTTGTTTTTTTAGGTCACCTTTAAGACAGAAGGAATCTGCAGCCGCTGCTGCTTTTACTGATGTGGACAATGACAATCTGATGACCTTTAAAGCTGGTTACCCTGACAGCTCAGATGGAAACTTGGCCCGTGCCTGCCTGCCAACAAAAGGCAGGGTTTGCTTTTACTGCAGGAGCCCTGCAGCCAGCACTGCCCACTGCCCTCTCTGGATCCCTGGCAAGGACTGAGGTCGGGCAGATGTGGGCTGGGAGTGCTCCTGGATCACGGGCTCATCCACAGTCCTGTGCCAGAACCTGCCTTGCCAGGCTGGATTTCGTGGGCTGTGGCTGTAAGAAAGTGTGGCTGTATCTGGAGAGGATGGCTGCCTGAAGGGGTGGGGGTGGCAAAAGAAGCCCCAGCACCACTTCATCTCCAGCCTTCATCCAATACCTGCTCTCCTCCAGATCAGCCCTTGATTCCTCTCCTTCCCTCCCAGTAACAACTTCTCCTTTCCTCATAGATTTGGTCCCTTACTGGTTCCCAACCAGACCGACAGGGTTCCTGTCTGCCATCCCTTCCCACAGCATGGCCAGGCCACCTCAGCCAGCTGGGCCAGCCCACATGGCCTCGTGCCTGGAGTCAGGGCATGGATGCAGTGTGAGGTCAGGCACAGCCCAGCACAGCCTGCTGGGTCACAGGAGGTGTGAGCAGGGAGAGAGAGGCAAGGGGGACTGAGGTGGGTCATCTCACCTGCATTCTTTGCCATCCTTACTGATGGCAACTGGCCTTAGCAAACCTCAATATCTGGCTGAATCACTAAACTTTCAGGACTAACTTGCATCTTAACCATAAACTAACAGTGGTGGTGAGCTGGCTGCTCAGCAGCTCAATAGCCAGTTATGCAGTCCAGGAAAGCACCAGCAACAGCACTTTCCTCATCCATGTGAACCTTCACACATGTCCTGTCCTTATTGATTCACAATGAATTTAGGGAGTCTCATTCTGTTGCAGCAAAGTCTCCACATTCATGTCTACCTATGGCCAGGTTATGGGCTGTCTATGCACCTCTGCCTGCTGCACAGCTGGCCCAGGGCCCCTGGGCACTGCTGCCTGTGCTCTCCATCTTTTCTTTAGAGATGCTGGATAAACAACCCTATTGTGTTCCTTTTTGGTTCTTCCCATAGCACAGACTTTTTTTTGGTGCTGGATGTAATGACTGAAAGCCATGTGTGCTGTCTTCCAACACATCACCAAAGGAAGGCAGGCACAGGGCAGGTGCCCCCATGCCCACACAAAACACTCTCCTGATCCCTCAGCATGCAGGCACACCTCTGTCACATGCACACAGAGCAGAAGCTATTTTTTCAAGCCTTTCTTCCCAGGCATAAAATTCTGGCAAATATTTAGACAGAAACACTATTAAAAGGGCTTTGAGCAGATTTTTCTTTCCTCAATAGTAGTTAAGTATCAAATAGAATTATGAACACTTCCTCTTCTAGGCAGCACTTGCCTGAAAGGGTGCTGCCTCAGACTTTGACAGCATTGCTGACAGCAATCACTTGAAGACTAGAGCTCCCCAGTTACAAACCCCACATCCATGGAGAGAAAACACAGCATCACTGATCAACCCTGAATCACAACTCCACAGGAGGGGGAGCTCCATGCACTTCTAACAGAGGGACAATCACCTTTTAGCTCTAACAAGCTCCACACATGCCAGAGAGTAAAGATATATGTTTCTAGTCCTTTAATACAAGAGAGCATTTAAGGAGGAAGCGTGCTTTAATTGCCACCCTGTGATCCAAAAATGCACTGTCATGTGCCACAAACATCTTTACCTTCTTGGAAATGTGACGCACAGACTTGCTTCAATTTAAAAAAAAGTCCTTTATCTCTGGAAAATATGCTAGAAATCACATTGAAAAGGTGGTCAAAGGCATCTCCAGATGAAGATAATTGTGTCAAACAGTCTGGGAGACAGGCACTGACTCAGACACTCACCTGTCTTGTAGATCTCATAGCGCAGAGAGAAGCCGGCACCTTGCCGTGCGTAGTCTGAGGTGAACTTGATATAGAGAGAGGGGCCAGAAGAGATGATGGTAGGAGGTGCAATGTTCCCACAGTGCTTGCCCAGCAGGTCTGCCGCTTCACTGTCCCCATCGCGGATCTCGATGTAGTCATACCTGCGGAGGCAGGTGAAATGGCAGGGAAACCATCTGTCAGAGAGATGCTTCACGACGCCAGGCACAAACAAAAACCACTCTTGGTATCTGCATATTTCACAGAATGTCTTCCAGACAGCTATCTGGGACTGTCTTATTCACAACACACCACACCACAGACCCCAAAACACTTTTTCTCTTTTGTCTGACTTCGTTTAGGTCCTTTCCTCTGCTGTCATTCACATAATTAATTTGTTGCACATACATCCACTTCACCTTCACAGCCAACATGGAAAATTTAGGACACCCTTTACCTCCATTTCCACAAAACTCCTTTAGCATGGGAGAAGCTCAGACACAACTCTCCTGGGGCTTCTCTCCTCCCCTGAGTTCTATTCTGAAGTGCCATTGTGCTGTTTGGCAGAGCTCACTTTATTCCAGTATCCATGTGGGATTTGGCCAAGTAGGTACCAAGTGAGACTGCCAGTGTTCAATCCATGTGAGCAGGTAGCTCTTTTGTGCGCTGATACCACATTGGTCCTTTAGCAAGCATGGCAAGTACACTCACTTAGCACTTGGACATTAATATTAATCCTCTTCTATTAAGTGCTAATGAAGATTTTCTGTGGATGAGAAGTTTTGTGTAAGAGCTGGATACCCACACTCATTGCTGTACACCCTGAAACCACAACCTGCCTTTGCTAAACCTTACTTGAGATGTTCCTACTGGCCCGGGTATCTGACTGGTCTGGGGGAGGAATGTGTAGGGTTAGAAGAATTGCCTCCTGGTGCAGACAAAAGCTTATTACAAAGCTTGGCCTGAAGGTGAAACTGCCACAGATCCCTTCATGTTTTCTAGCCCATGAGTAAGCAAGGTAGTAGTATCAGGCTCTGTGTACTGTGAAGAAACAAACAGCTTTTATGTGTACATCTTGTTCTTCAGCTGCTTTCTAACACCCACGTTCTCCCCTCCCCTCTCCTCTGTGGCCAGCACGATGCTATTTACAGAAACTGACCATCTCTCTAGGACTGTTTATTTGCTTTGTATCAACCTGTTTGAACAACATGCTTCAGCCCTTCTTAAGGGGGCAGGGAGGAAAAAAGCATTTCCAGGCTGCCAGGAATCTGCCTTTCTTCTTTGTCACAAGATCTTCTGTTTGAGAATGGAGAGTTGAAAGGAGAAGTAGCTTGCTGGATACAGAATGATCCTCATGTGACTCATTCCCCTTCTGCAAAGCACATATCGGCGAGCAACAGCCTCAAAACAAACTTACAGGGACTTAGTGTGCTCCTCCACAAAGAAAGATGGCCCAGACAGCTTTGGTTTCACTCCTTTCTGGGATTAAATCAGGCTGAGAGCCAGAAGCAAAATGCCTGCAGATAAAATCCTGTCTACGCTGGACTGAGCACTCAACTAGCTGCAATTGCCCAGCCTTTAACTTCATTACAGACTCAATTGGCTTGGCCAAGGTGAAATCCAAGCGGTCTTGAGAAGTGGCACTTGAAGAGGAAGAGCATTTGGCTTAGCTGGTGTGTGGACACACAGCAATGCAAATGAAGATCTGCTCCCCCTGTTCTCTCCTCAGCTCTGCCTAGCCCCTATCACCTTGTGACCCCTTATTACCCTGACACCAGTCAGCAGCACCCTGCGTGACCCCACTAACGTCCATCACGTGTAGCTTCATCCTACCATCTCTCCAGGGACGAGGAACATAGAAGATAGTGTTAGTGCTTCTTCTAAGTAGATTTTTTTTCCTCCTTGTTTGTCTATTTGTTTAAAGTAGTACTGAGCAAACAGCGGGGACATTTTGTTCTCTAAATAACTACTTGCTTTCAGTGTGCTTTCAGCCCTTCCACATCTGAAGTGCACATCTGTGCCGCAGAACTACCGGCTACTAGTGAAATTGTGAGTATGTGGCAAAAAATTAATTTGGCAAAAACATGAATGTTGGCAAAACACAGTTAATGGAGTGGACTGTAAAAGCTGCCATTCTCATGCACAGGCAGAGGTTAGTGCATCCCAGGGAATCACATCTGTTTGTGCCCTCGTGGGGTTGTACCTCGCCAACAAGTACATGGCTTCAGCTGCTTGACTACAATGATCACAGCTTCTGCTGTGGCCAGGACAAATATCCTAGTGCTGTCCACATGGCTCCTCAAGCCACCCACTTCTGTAGGAGCCCTGGAATTTCAGAAGCAAGTTTTGGACCAAGAAATTTTTGCTTATTGAATGGGTGACAGACTTCCAATAATACATACAATTAGGGAATATTGCAATCTGCTCATGGGCAATCTGTAAATGGAAAATTAAAAGAATGAATCTAGCAAGTAAATCATCGGGAAATATTTGCCTCTTTAAATTAAGCCCTATTTGGCTTCATTCAAGCATCTAACTTAGCTTTCTCACACTGGAGCTAATCCTGAATAAATCAAATATTAAAAACAACTGGAAAAAGCCTTTAAGAGAAGGTCAGGAAACAATATTTGCCAAATGTAAAATTAATAGAAATGTGTAAGAGTTTTCTTCCCTAGTCAAAAAATCTTGGCCCAAGTCCTCTGCTCTGCATGAGGCAAAATCTTTTCTTTGGGTCATATAAACAGAGTGTGAATTGGGGAAGTATTACACTTGGGAGAAAGCACCAGCCCAGATGATCAGGAGCCCCTACTTCCTTTCCATCACAGTAATTAAGCTTTAGGCTTTCAAAATGAAACACCAAAGACAGCCAATCAAAACTGTTAAACTTCCAAACTTCAGCAAGAATGCCAGCTAATCCCCACCACAGATTCTTTTGGAACCATGATCTTTAGTCATGTCCATGCCTTGGCCCTCCATCAAACAAACTGGTAAACCCTATTCTCCTCATTCTGGGTCACTGGACAAGTTACAATCCAGTTTGGCCAAAACGCTCCTGTTAAGCTTAAATATGGAATAGACTTTCTTCTTCTCTTGTGAAAAATAAGAAGAAAAATTGGAAGAAAACCCAACCATGCTTTCTGCTCTAACCATTTAATATTCCGGTAACTATGGCCTAGGGCACAGCTGGGTGGTACACATTTATGCTGCAATGGTCTTCAAACTGTCTCTTACAGTGCCCAGCAATTTGCATTTCACTCACATAACCAAATCCGTTGTTTCAGTCAACATGCACCAACATTCTTGTGGGCTGACCTCTCTGGCATTACCTCCACTGGGAAAGCTGCCATCTCCAACACATTTCATGGCCACATCTCCACACCTAGGCATCGCTCCAACGAGCCAAGCATAAACATGTGAGGGCAGGGTGCAACCTCTGTAACCCTCAAGTGTAACGAATTGATTAACCAACTCTTCTTTTGCAGGGAAGGTGACCACAGTTGGCTGCTCCTCCAATGGCACAATGGCAAGATATTGTGAGAATGCCAGTGAGTGGGTTTGAAACCACCTCAAACTGCTTTTCACCAGGGAGTTTTGAGGTTGGGAGGCAGTGCTGAAGTGCTTTTAACTGCCCAGACAATGGGGACTGAGAAAAGGGAAATACAAGGCTTAGATGGTCTTCTTGAAGTTGTTTAACAGAATTAAACGAAAAATGTATAATGCTTACAAATATTGCTGCATTTTTATTACAGATTTTTTAGTAGAAAGTGCTTTGCTGATATTTAGAGAGCTTTTATAAACTAATTATAAAGCACTTCTACAGCCTGTATTATTCATGCTTGTTTGCTTGCTTTTTTCCTCCAGTCAACCTCTCTGCTTCCCAGGCTTTCCTTTCTCTTTTTCCCAAGTCACTTTGCTGCTGGCTTTCCAGATGAGGTGCAACAAAGGCAAACAAGCTCCAGCTGTAGCAATTATGAGAAGACCTCCAGCTTTTCATCCTTTTCTTCTGCAAAATAAGCAATCTGCTCCCTGACCATTGAGCTGTGCTCCATGATCCCCTAGGGCCAGGACAGACCTCCCAGGTGCCCACCCAGGAGCTGCTGAGCTCCAGAAATGCTACAACCCATCTGGGGAGCAGCACCAGAAAGCCTGTGACATTCCTCTGGGTGCTCCTTTCCAGAGGGACACTCAACACAAACAGTTTAGTGACCCATACTGCTGAACACAAAATCAACAACCCCGTCAACCTTCATCCCCAGATCCCAAGAGATGGTGAGTCCTTCCCCCCTGAAACATGCTTCAAGGGCATTACAGGGACAACAGCTTAGCATAAGGAGAAACATGAATAACAAATTATTCATATGTTCACAGCCATATCACGAGTCCTCTGAATACATAAACTTGTGCAAGCCTTGCTTTAAAGCCTGAGGAGGACTGGCCAAGCTCTGACCTAGCTGGCAGCTTTCTCCATCTCTCTCTAGAGCTATGAGTTGAAGTAGGTGAGGACTTGCACTCAGCAAAGCCTCATTTCTAGTGCTTGCCAGGACTGGAGAGAGAGGCAAGGCTTTAACCTGAACTTCCCCAATGTTTAATTTGGAGCTATTATTTATAGGCGTTTCCATGGGGCTCATGACTGCAGCTGGCAAACAGTAATGATGGGGATTCTCACGAGACCCTGGGAGGTAGGAAGGCAGAGAGGAGCAGTGTCTGCCCCAAGGTCACACAGGAAGTTTGCAGCACAGCCAAGAATAGAAGCCAGTCTTGATTGGAGAGATTATATTATATTGGAGAAATCTGGCCTAGATAGACAGGGAGACAAATAGGTACAGACTGCATGCCAACAACCCTAAATTTGGGAATGCCCAGGGCTGACTTGAGCCTTCAAGACCTCTGATCTGCTTGAACCATATGTCACTGGGTCTTGAATGCATCTGCTGAGAAGAGGAAGAGAAACTGCAATTCTAGTGAAATTCAGCCGGTGCTAATATTCTGCAGGTAGCTGGGGAAGGCCTGTGCTTAGCCACAATGGCAGCTAGTAAATGCAATTGTTCCCCCTTTGAAAAGGTAGTGAGTGGGAGGTTTATTTCTCAGAAATTGTTATAAAAAGCGTAAGGTTTTTTGAACATCCTCTAAGAACAGACAGTTTCTTAGAAACTAAATAGCAGTAGCAGTATAGAGATAGTTAAGAAGTGGTGAACCAGCATCTCTGTGCTTGTTGTGCAATCAAGAGGTGGCTAGAATTAATGTCCATTACATGCTAGCTGGCTTAGTAGATTTTTCTGTGTCACCACCCATCTTCATGCTCTTTTGTACACCACCTTCCAACCAAATCCTTATTTCGTGGGTGGTTACATTGCGAAAGACAAAAAAACTTTTCTGTGATGTTTACATAATCTTGAGCAACTGGAGGACATGCCCTTCAAAGGTTAAATTGTTCCAGGAGCTACTGAGGACTTTTAAATGAATTTTTTTTACAGCCATATAGCAGAGGCAAGCACCACTGCTGTCTGATGAAACAAGAGCAATGAAGTTTGATCTTAGCTGCCAGCCCTTAATCAGAGTAATTAATTATAAATACAGCAGATGAATTGGATTCTCCTTTGACTTGAACTGGTTTTACACATGTGTAACTCATCATTTTAAGGGTAATCACTCCTAATTTATCCTGGTGTGAGAAGAGAATCAGTCCTCATAGACACAGGCTCTGATATGGATTTGTGCACAGAACTAAAAAGCCTGTACCACATCTAGGTTTAGCCAACTAAATGTCCTCTGCTCTCAGTGGAAGCAGATTTCTCACACCCAGCTTGGAATGGGATTAATTGTTCTTCTGCACTGACAACAGAATACTTTAAATCACTCTTAGTGACTAGATCGGGCTCTGGGTGTCTGAACAATGCAGAGATGAATCTCATCTCAGTCTGAACCTTTTGGGGCCATTTTTGCCTATGCTGAGGCAAAAGATGCTCACAGAGCTTGCCCTTGTTTTGCCCTTATGGAAATAACTGACTCTGGCAGCAACAGAGAGAAATGGGCTATAATTGCTCTGAATCTGAAGGGATTTCACTGGATTTCAGTGACTAAAATGACAAAAATCCAATGGCAACAGGGGGAGAGCTAGGCTGGTGTGGGGGGAGCGGAGGGTGATGGCACAGGCAAAACTGCTTAGGATTTCTCGGAAGTTTGTTTTGAATTTGTTGTATCCAGTTACGTCTTGTGTAATCACAGTATTGTGGGGGTTTGTAATCATTCTATTGTGCTTTGGATTATTTTCTTATCTCCTCAAAAATCTGACCAGAATTTCTGAGAAATGAAAAAATCCAGTTATCCAGTTAAAGGGAAAGAAAAAAAATTAAAGAAAAGGAAAAACGGAGAGAAAAAGAAAAACAGAGGAGAGAAAAGAGCCCTAGTAGATTGGAAAACTTCTTCAAAAATGCCTTGAAGACAAAAAATGGAAACTATAAAGAGCCTCTATTTTTTACTCTTCAGGTTGTTGTTTTCACCCCCTTACAAGCACTGTTGATGGAAAAAGGCTTTCAGCAGTTTCTGCTAACTTATGCGGGCGGCGGGGGGGGGGAAGGTAGCCAAAATACTTCGTGCAAAGGGAGGAATAAAACCTAACTGCAAAGTGCTTCTGAGGCAAGTTCTGGTTCAGGAGGGAATTCCAGCTCCTAGCATGCTGCTGCCCTCCCTTGAGACAGGAGAGCAAAGGCTCCCCCGCGCTTTGCCGCTCCTCCCCAGGCTGCCTCCCTCAAGCTGTGCTGCCAGATCGCTGCGGAAAGGCGCCTTGGAGTGGAGAAGTGCTCTCATCTGGGGCATGTCTGGAAAACCGACCGTTATATAAGAAAAGAGATGTGCTAATGTGCACTTAGGGGGTTTTTGCAGGCTGTTGTTCAGGAGTTACACATGGCTGTTTAATTTTATTTCTGTCTCCAAAACCATCTCTATAAATTCCTCACTCTTCTATTTTTAGCTACAGGGGTCTTTTGTTGCAAGATGTCTTTGGTGTTCATTGGTGAGGGGAGAATCATGGTGAAATCAGGAATAAAATATATAGAGCATGCTCAGAATAAGCCCCCTTTCCATGGCATTCTGCCTTCTGTTGCTGCTCTAAGGGAACTGAAGCAACTCACAACCCTTTCATACCCCAAAACGCAGGACACTTGAGAAAATGCATTTGCACTTTTCTCCTTCTGCTACAATCCATCTGTGTAAAAAAATTAGACTTTGGTTTCTGTGTCATTTTACTGTCACCACTCACAGGCACTTGATCACTAACAGAAAGAAAAAATAAATATAATAAAAGATAACCACAAAAGGAAAATTTACTGCCGGAAAGCAGCAGAGCAGGCAGAAGGCAAGGGCAAATGCTCACTTTGCTCACTCTTTGCAGTGGGGGTACAGATTTCCCTTTTCTCATGGGATGCCTGACAGCCCAGGCAATAGGTGGAGACAAGCTTAGGTCAGGCTGTCCAAGTTCTAGGGTGCTGATTAGGGATTAGGGAACACTCACATGGCCTGCTGTACCAGCCCTAGTCCCAGAGGAGCAAGTGATGTCCCATCACACCTTGCTGATGGCAGTCTCATCATGGCCTTAGACACCACATGCAGTGAAAAGCAAAAGGAAAGAGTAAAAACTGGGATCAGATGGGGATCAGAGCTTGGTAGCTGGGCTTTCCACTATCACTCATTTGCACTGGCTTTTTTTTCAGCACAAAACTGAAATAAACACCTCGTTAAGCACCAATTGTATAAAGGAGGTTGTAAGAACAGAGCCCTGACCAGCCCACCCTCACCCTTCTGGCTGTCTACATCCCTCATTAATGATGGATGGTCACCCTGGGACTGGCCCACCATAGCATGACTTTCTGACCCCGCATTTTCTCAGACGCAGGCTGTTCACAGCCCAGATCCCGCCTTAGCTGATGCACAAGTGAATAAAGCTTTGCTGCCAAGACTGGCCTGCAGCCTCCACTATTTGGGCATTCCAACAATAGGGCTGTGCCAGCTTGTAGTAAGAGCTGTTTCTGGGGCAAACAGTGCACCAAACCTGCCTGATCCCTCCTTGCTTACTGCACAGCACAGCGTCTCCTACCCCTTCTCTCCTCCCAAGGAGGGCATTGCAGCTCAATAGCCATCTGAACCAAACGGTGCCAAGTCTGAGCACGGTCAGTGCCTGAGTGAGGGCGGGTGCTGTGCCACGCACGTGCCACACCTCGCTGTGCGGTGGCAGCAGCAGTGACCTCCCACATGGTTCTCTTTGACAGCAGTGACTATCTGGGGGTGTGGGAGGAAGTAGCTGCTGGCAGGGGCTGGTTGGTACCTCTGAGGTGAGCTCAGCCCAGCCCAGAGCAGCAGGTCAGAGAGGCAGCCACATCAGGATTGAAGAGGCAGACAGGCACAAGGGAATGGGAGGCTGTATGAGGCTGGTAGGTACCTTTTCTCCTTAATGTGTCCTGGGAGCAGGAGGATAGGGCTGCCCCTGTTTCTCCCACAAACAAGGACCCTGACACTGCTTTGTTCAGAAAGATTTTCTTTCAAGAAACCCTTGTGTCACCCTCCCGTTCAGTCGTGGCAGCGTGTCTGCTTTGTCCTGCCAGCTCAGCCATGGAGTGTTTACAAGCCTCCCTCACCCTTCCAGGCTCTGGTTCAGCTCCATTGACACTGAAGGCAACAGACTCCTCTCTTGGCGTGTGATGAATCAATTACTTCCTCTGACACTCTATTACTATAGCCCTTACATCTCCAGATTGCAGATGAAAAGACAGGCTGAGAAGGGGGACAGGGAAGGGGAGAGGTCTCCTGAGGTCTCCTTCAATTGAGTTGTTGGACATCTGAAGAAATCCCCATCTGCCATATTTAAAGACAGAGAGATGTTTTGCTCCGGAACGGCAGAAAAATCAGAGGGTTTTCACAAAAGAAAACCTAAGAAATCAAATGGGTCAAAAAACTTCAACAAGATGCAGTGAACAGAGATCAATGGTGAGTCAGTCCCCTCTGCTGATGGAGATCCCAGACCTTGTTCCCACCCATGATTAACAGCCAAACATTGGTATTACCAAAGTGACTGTCATTACACCTTCCTTCTCACTGCAAAATAACAATGTAAATGAAACCTGACACCAACACTCACAGAAGAGGAAGGAAGCTGAGCACATGCCTCAAACTCTTGTGCTGCCGGTGGAAGGGGGGGGAAGCACTTCTCCTTGTTGGACATCCATCAACAACCCCAGCTCTGAGGTTTCCCTGGAGGTTTCTAACACGTGGAGCACTTCCCATGCAAACACCCTGCACGCAGCATGGCCTTGGCAGGCACGGGGCTGAGAACAGGGGCTCTCCCATCACCAGTGGATGAGTACTGCCTGTCTCAGAAAAGCAGAGCTCCACCTCAAAAGATTCCTCACACAGTATCTTCTGTACTGCTGCAAGAAGGTGGGGGCAGTCATATAACATGAGCAGCCACCCTGCTAGTTTCTGTGCCATTTGTAACAGAATGAAGTCTTTGGCAGAGGATTTCTGCTGTCAGACCCCACTGCTTCAGGCTCTGCTTCTAGGAATTCATTAAACAATAATATCTGCACGTCTGACCCAGTGTTACTTTAAAACAACACCATACTACTGTACTGTGGTTGCTCACTAAGGCTGCATGTAGATCTCAAGAATTCCTTGGGATTAGCAGTGGGGTGGGGTGAGAAAGCAACAGAAAAGCCCTAGGTTATTCACTCTTTCTAATGATCTACTCACTAAGCCAGCATAAGGAAGGCTTTCTATGGTGTGTTTGAACTAATATATCAAAGACAGTTGCTTAAAACATCCTAGCTGTGATTAGTGGACCATGACTGCTATTAACTTATAGGGAATTCCAGGATCACCAGACTGTGGTTTGCAACATATTATTACGATGCCATTCAATGGTGGTGTGCAGCCGCTTGATTTAAAGGAAATGGAGAACTTGCCTCAGACTAAAACCTAACCTCCCCCAATTCCTTCAAATATGTTCTATGCCGAGTTCTGGCCTAAAGCAACCACAAATTTCTTCTGTTTTTCAGTCTGCGCTTTGCAGTCTGTTCTTTTTATTTTGCATTCATATTTAATTGCAGAATTCACACCCAGCCAGAAAAGACTGAGAATAAACTGGTCGTCTTGTGCTGCACTCTGACCTCCTCCTGTGTGATGCTGCTGCTCAGCAGCCTTTGGAAGGGAGTGTGCTTTGCACTGTTGCTATCTAGACTGGGTTTTATGCCTGCAGATGCCCAGATCTTCTTTTCTTTATAACACAGGGAATTTTAAGTGATTCACCAAGGCAAGAACAGTAAATCAATAGCAGGGAAAGGGAAGAACCCAAATCCCACAACTCCCAGAACTGATATTTGCTGGGGAATCTGCCAGTCCCTTGTTACAGCCTGACAAAAGGGATTATAACCATTAAAAAGGCTTCAAGTAGCTAAGTCAAACAGTTGCTCATTAAAAGGCTAAACTAGCTCCTATGTAAATCAAGGTAAAACTTCACATTTCCTTTACCAAGCTTTGCATCGAGTCCTTAACAAAAAATGGACATTTTTAAAATATCAGTCTAGAGCTCCCCTTACATTCACTAAACCTTCAAACTCCTGTATCCAGACAACAAACCCATCATGTAGAAGAGCCACAGTCCCACAGACATTTATTTAGGCTTCTGAGACCTCTTTGGGATGAGCCTCTGTGAAGGGTATCACCTGCTGTCACATCATGGGCTGGAGCACTGTTGCAAAGATAGTCAAGGGCCTCAGGCTCTGCTGAAAGCAGGAGCACCTCAACACTGTGGTTATCAGGTATTCTAGTGGGATTGCTTTACTCTTATCCTACTGCCTCTGCACTGAGCAGGGTCTGCAAAGATGCAAAGGATTTAGAGCTGGAGTGTATAGTGCTTGCTCAAAAAAGGCCCATGTTTCTGACACTTTTAGCTGAATTCTGAACCCACTTAATCAGCAGTCACCACAGCCAGCCCTGTGCTGGCTCCCTCTCCAGAAGCTGTGAGGTCCTGTTCCTTCCCTCGCTGGACAGAGAGGCTGACTAAGAAGTGAGTACACCACCACGACTACCAGTTCCTCCTCAACAGCAGGAAGGAGGGGGAGAGGTCTCTGTCTCTAATCCTATTGTTCCCAGTGTCACCAGCTGGCCCTCAATTTGTCATCATGCCAACAGGAAGCAAGGTGCAAAACGAGATTTCACTCCTATGCACCGGATGTTAGTGAGCTGGCGGGTCATAGGAGACCCCAGGAGAGTGTATCTGGGGCCACCACCTCCTGCAGAGCCTGGGCTGGGCCTGCCCCTCCAGGAAAAGGCTCTGGGGCACAGAGGAGCACAGCCACAGAGCAAGCAGAGATGGGAAGCAGAGAAGAGGGATGTGAACAACCTTGAGCTGTTAACTCATGTGGCTGGTCTCACCATCACAGCTAACCCATTCACTGATGTTCCATTTTGGAAAATGACCCGGGCTTGATGGGAATTATGAACATCCGCTGTATGGAGTTAAAAACCAGTAGAAGCTCATTTGAACACAAGTTGAGCTGCAGTGTCATGTTACCCAGACTGCATAATTTCCTGTACGTTAGAAATGTTGCTTCTGGATACCCATGCCACAAATGTATGAGCAAGCAAATGCCTTCCTTAACATCTCATCTTTGACTTCCCCTCACTGCAAAGTTAAAACTCGACTCCCCCAAGTACTTCAGGAGATGCAGTCACTTCCTCTTGCATTGTAGCAAAGAACCCCTCCAACCCTGGCATTCTCTAGTGCTCCAAATGTATTTCTTTTTTCTAAGCATTTTGCCAATCACAAGATGAACTGCATTGTTTCTAAAATGTTTGCTAATAAGCTACTTATGCATACTTTTCAAAGCATTTACTAATTAGCTGTCTATGATTGCTGCCTTGTCTACTCTTAACCCTCACTGATGGAAGGATGGCTTCTCCCAATATTACGCTCTTGTTTGAAGGAGATGGCAAGAGGCAGGCTGAATGCTGCAGCCTCCAACTGCCTGCCTGGCTGTGGGTACTGGGTCTGGATGCAGCTCTGCCTGCCACCTCAGCTCAAAGGAATTTGAGCCAGTGTCTCTGTGGCACTCAAGAAGAATGCAGAGTTGCTTTCGTTCAGGTGCCCAGCTTTTTGGATGCTCAGGAGATGGCCATGCTGCCATAAGAGGCCTTCACTGGCTGTCCAAGCTGCACATCTCACCCTTTGTGCTGTGGCATGTTGCTGCCAGTGTCCCCTGGCCAGCAGTGCTCTGCTACATGGGCACTAGGAATGTGCTGTCTCCCTGGACAAATCTTTGCTCACTGTGGCCTTCAAGCTGGGAACAGATGTGTGTCCTCCTGCCATGCCTGCCCTGTATCCAGCACACATCAGGATGATTCAACTCTCTTGGCACTATTCGGGCACTTACGAGGTCACAGTGACCACTGCATAAATTTCCCCATGACAGTGGCCACAGTTGCTGTTTTTTGAAACCTTCTGGGCTTGACAGTGGGACCCAAAGTCAGGAGGAAGAGCCTGACTGCAGCTCAATTTCCAGTTTGCCATCTCCAGCCTATTTTGGGAGTCCCTGGCCCCTGTCTGCAGAAACTTTCGCCAGCATTTGGCATGTGCCACCAGAGGGGGCTGCGAGCCACGGCAGCGGCTCCCTGACTCCTTCCCAAGCAGGGATCCCACCGACTGCAACCCAGCTGCAGCATGTGTTGGAAATGGCTGCAAAAAATCCACTGGCCGTGGTCTGACTACCAGTCGGGCTCTTTTAAAGCACTGTTCCTCTGGAGCAGATGTTATGACTCAGCTGGAAGGTCTTCTGCTGGCAGAGGAAGCCCAAGCATGTCCACTGCAGCCTGGAGGGAGTGTGCCTCTGCCGCGTGTGCAGAGCCCAGCCTAACTCTCTGGTAGGGCCAGCTGAATGTGGCTGGGGGTGGCAGAGTCAGTAGCCAAACACAGGAGGGAGCTTTTAGTGGTCCAAGGAGAAGATCAGCAGCGGGAGGGTGGCACAAACAGAAAAGGTGGTTGGTTATAAACACAATGACTCATGCATAACTGAGGTTTTGGACTAGGATTTTCCAAGCAAGCAGAGCAGACAAAACAGTAAAGTGGCAATTAAGAAGGAGTGGACAGCTTAGCTACATGACTGCAAAAGCTAGGGTATAGCTGTCCCTGTTGCCCACCTATTGCAAATGGTTCAGGTCACTCCTGGAATCCCAAATAAACACCAGCATGCACAAGACTGCCCAGCAACCCCCACATTACACAGAAGTGGAAACATTTCACCACAGCAGCAGCCTGCTCTTTTCCACTGGATGCCACTTCCCTGTTCATTGAACAGATACCAGTGAGGTGGGGTGCAGTACCTGAGCTAGAGCTGCACTCGCAGCACAGACGGGAACAAACAGCCAGGCACTAGGATGATCATTTCCGAATAGCTCAACAGATCTTTTATCAGAGCATCAAACTTCCCTTTTGGCTCTGGCATTAATGCTGTGGCCCCACAGCTGCAGGACAGCACAAACAATGGCCCTGGCCCCTACTCCCTGTCATAGCATGCCCACCCTCCCTGCCACAGGAATCCCTGCTGGTGCACAACAGCCACAACAGCAGGAGAAGGCCAATTTTCTTAACCTAGTGTGCTCCCAAAGCAAGACACTTCTTCAGAGCACAGATACAGCACTCAGAGAGAGGTGTTCTGGGGATTCAATTACACCAAATTACTCTTTTCATGATGGTGGTGATAGAGTGCAGTTACTTAATGCAGCTGGACACAGCTGAAAAACAAAAGCCCAGATGTGCCTCCAGAAAACAATAGCAACAAGCAGCACTGAGCAGCCACCTCTGTCTGCCACCTTTGGCATCCATTCCTGGCTGATGCTTCCACCCTCCAGGCTGCCACAGCTGTTCTCTGCAGCCAGCTCTTGCTCTGGCATCTGGGCAGCACCACCTTCATAGGCCCCTTCCAGCCAGCTGCTGGCCAAAGGGAAATAAATCACTGACCTTTCCTCAGAGGTCCCCAGGGTGCCAGGCACAGTACAAAACACAGGAGGAAATGCCTCCTGTCCCAAAGGGAAATCCAAAACAAGGAAGGCCAGAAGAGACACAGCAAAACTAAAAAGACTTTGGGAGACATTTTTGTAGGCTTTCAAATGGGTTTTAGGAATGTAAATGTTATGCTTTATGAGGGAGAAACTTTGACCTAATAAGGTAAAAAGAAATGTTGAAAGAAGAAGCAACAGAGGAAGGGGTTATGGTGTTTACCTCTGGCAGCTGGAAGCACAGAATAGCCCTATTGTTGCTTCAATAGCTGCCAGGTAGCAACACCAGATCAGGGGACCTTGTCTGCCCAGAGAGTGAGTGCCTCCATGGAGTCCATCTGCCTGTCACCTTGATGTGAATGTGCTCTATATTAATGATGAGATGTCAAAAGGAGGGCTCTGCCCTGAGACTCTGTCTTTGATGCTGATCTCCTGTTCCTGTTAAGGTTCACACCTGCAGCTGCAATGAGGTCTTTGCTTCTTCATAAAAAACCCTCTGGCACTCAGACGAGATTTATCACTAGATGGTGACCTATTATTAATGTACTGCAATGTAATGTAGTAATGCCCAAGCTTTACACAGTGTCCATATTTGACTCCTCCTGGTTGGTCACTTAAAATAATCTCACTCCTATCCATTTCTTCTAGACCATGTTTATCATGCACTGTTTTCATTGTTCTGTTATGCTTCCTATCAAGCACTGTCCATGGAGCTCTTTCAAACCCACTCCTATTCAGTGCTGGCTTGAGAGAGCAGGGACCCTAAGTCAGCTTGGCTCTCAGCTCACAGCTGTGGCCAGCAGAAGCTCAAGTGCAAGTGGATAAATTGTATTTCCCTTTAAGAAAAGCTCCCTTTTGCAGGTACACGCAAAAAGGGAAATAGTGAGACCACACAGCAGCCACTCAGAAGATTGCCACAGTAAAGCAGAAAGCAGCAAAGGGATAACCAACACCCCCAGAGCTCAGGCAGTCCTACTGAACACACCACCTGCAGCTTGGGACCAGACAATGCTTTCTCACAGGCAGCAAAACATGGCAAAAGTTGCACAAGATGCTCAGAGCTAAAACTGGTACCTTCCTACAGGTGGAGGAAAAGCCCATGGGGATTTCCAGCTCTCTGATCTACCTGTTTTTGCTTGCCTGAGACCTTGAAGAGGCAGAAGCTGGAGTCCCTCCTGCCCAGTTTGATCCCTGCCCTGCACACGACACTGTCTTGGCCAGTACATATGGCACACTCTTCAGACTGCAAATATGAGCCTATACAGCTTTTATTAGTGTGAATTTGGGGCAACTGCATTAGCTATGAGGAGGCTGTGCAGTTCAGCCAGTGCAAGCAGCAATTAAATCTGATAGCAACTATCATTCTCACATCCACTGCAAGGCCTTGTTGTGTTCATCTATGCCCACTTTAAGCCTTTCTGTACCTTCTCCCTTCTTTATACGCAGGCCCGATCCTGCAAAGTGCTAAACACCTTGCACACACAGTGACTTCAGGGAGAGTTCATGGTGTTCAAAGCCTTATTAGCCCAGGCTTTATCTGTAGGGGGTGACAAGATCCCCAATGACATCAATCAGCACACCTTCATTAGAGTTAGAGGAGCTATGCTGATTTATGATAGCTGAGGATCCAGCTCTGCACTTCATAACCTTCAGTACATCATCAAACCCATGCTGAATTCTTTGTTCTCCGCAGGACTGATTCTGCAGCCCCATAAATGCTTCCCCTGTTCCTTTGTCCTTTTTTACAAACAGAATTTCCCTCTCCATATGCAACCCCTTTTTAATCAACAGGACCAGTATATTGAGCAGGACTGCTATGTCAGGCTTGTTTTAGGAGACCCCAAGCTCCTTCACACTCAGGCATCTCTGTAACTGGCTGTGGATTCCAGATGAAACCCATAGGTTTCTATGTCTGCTGAGACCATGTTATTAACTCAGCCTTTTATGGTGCCCTTTGATGCCTTTAATTATCCTTTACTAGTTGTTAATTGTTTTTCCCAGAGATCTAGTTTCTGGGTCCTTTCTTAGAAGAAAAAGGGAATGCAAGGCAAAAAAACCCATCTCCCCAGTTTACCAAACATAGCAGAAAAAGCACTATGGGAAGTCAGATCCAGCTCAAACAGCTCAGACCACCATGCCTCCTACCTCACATGGCCCAAATCTGTGTCTCCAGCCACAGGGCACTCTGCCATACCTCTGCCTAGTTACACACCAGGAAATTGCTCTGCTCTCCCAGCATGGTTTAAAAGAAGAGTGAGGCTACTTCAACACAGAAAAACCAGTGGCCTTTTAATCTTTTAACCAGCTGGATCTTGCTTTCAGGTGGTATCAGGTCAAGGTAAGTACTACAGGTTCATTGCAGAATAGGCTTATCTTATGTGTCCAAAGCAGCATCTTACAACCTTGCAGACAACACTTGCTCTGGAAAGGCAAGGAGATGCAGCACTGTGGGGGTTCAGAGTGATGCTTGATTTTAAGTGGAAGGAAGTACAAGACCCATATCACTAGGCAAAAGCAGGAAGAGGAGGTAACTATGTACTAGAGAGGAAGAGGAAGGCTCTTACTTGCAGTCATGTTTTTCAATTTCGAAGTGAGGGTTGAAGTTGAGGATAATCTTCTGGTTGGATTCAGGGGTGTAGATGACCCATTCACAGTTCTGGTGGGAGGGGTAGTCATTGGGGTACCCTGGCGAGGTGATGTACCCAGCATCCTTGGAGTTCAGGCGACCCCCGCACGGCTGAGCTGCAGAGACACAGAAGGGAACAAGGCATTGAAAGATGTTCTGGCATCAGGTGTGCACAGCAGGTCTCCCTGGGCCACTGACAGGAGTGGTCTGATAAAGACCATTCTCCAAGCCATTGACATCCCTTTGGTACTCTAATATTGATATTAATCTCTGGGCAAGGAGAATTATTCTGCAGAACAAACATACTCCTTTCCCCTCCACCTCCTGCCACACTTACATACCACATTTCACACAGACCAGAAAAGAGAAATGAATGCTCTTGCCAAGGCAATTACAGAGCCATAAAGTAAGAGACAGATTGATATCAGATCATCTGTAGCTGCCTCATTTTATCCCTTCTTTTGCCTCCTTTGCAAGCTGTTCTGTGTCAGTCTCCCACAGCTGCCTCAGGAGACACCAGAATTTAGACACTACAAATTCAATCCAGCTGCAGGAGGGCAGAAAGCTGTGCTGGTTCCAGGGAAGGAAACTGAGGCATATCAGGGATGCTGCTGAGCCCAGACTCACCCACACTGCGTGGCAGAGCTAAGAACAGTACCCATCCTTCCTGGCCCCAGCCTGCAACCCCATGAAAGCCCCCCTCTGTTTGCTGCACTCTCCCTCCCCAGCCCTCCTGCCCCAGCAAACACGTCTCAGCAGACTTGCAAGCTAACCCATCCACTGGAGCTGCAGACACAGATAATCAGCAGTGGTGGTTTTGTGGGACTAGCCCACAAATAGCTGGCAATGGCTGCGTGGTAAGCAGAGGAAGCTCTCTGAGCTTTGGGCTAGAACAGGCCCTAGAGGGTGATTTTGTAATCAAAAAAACATTTAATCTCATGAATGCTGCAAATCAAATTTATTATTGCATTACTTGCTGGGAGGAAAATCTGCATCATGGGGTCACTTGATAATGCACTACAAATCCCAAAGTCCCTTTCTCCATGGGGCCCCCATTGTGTGTCCTGCTTTCCCTACTCCCCTGCCACCCTCTTATATCACCACCCAGGCCCACAGGCTGCAACAGCTGCCCCCAGAAGACAGTATTGCCTCTTCATACCCAGCAAAACACACAAAACCCACCAAAATGGGCAAAACCCAACAAAACCCTAAGCCCCTCCATAGGGCAGGCTGGCAGGCATACAGGGTTTCCCTGGTCCGACACTGTGGAAAGTTCTCCTCCCTGACAATAAGCAGTGGGGTACAATGTGGGATGCAAACCCTCATGGGTTCCCACCATCAGGACAACCCCACAGCCCTGGAGGACCCTGGACATGCAGGAGGGTGCAAATGGGTTTTCCCAAGGCCCATGTTTGCATGCCCTGAGATGGAGGCTGCAGCACAACCCACACCCCCAAGGGAGCCAAGGCACAGAGAAGCATCACCCTTGATACAGGAGGTAACCACACATCCCAGTAGCTCCGTGAGCTAAGGGTGTGTTCCACGGTGTTCCCCACTGCCTTGGTCCCGAGGAATGTTCCTCTCCTTCCACAGCAGCACTCACTGCAAAGCCCCAGGACCACCCAGGAGAAGCAAAGCAGTGCAGATTGCACTGCCTCAGTCCCTTGCTGTGGGTCTGGCTCTGTTCCTCTGCCACAGAGTTTGCCAGGTCCCAGGGGTGTCCCCTGCCAGGCTGTCACAAGTCCACCAGCTCTCGGTAGGGACATCCCAGCTTGTGTTCTAACTGCCTTCTTGCCAGAGCCAAGACGAGCAGCAGGAGTCAGGCAGGACCCTCAGCAGTAATGCTTCCTGGAAAAAAGCACTTTGAATAAACAACCTGATGCCTGCACGCTGCCTGCAGAAAATGCACGTGTCCTGTGCAAAACCAAGGGCAACAGGAGGGCCCTTCATGGGCCAGTGAGGCTTGCTTTGCTGTGAAAAAACATTCCGTTTCCCCCACGTTTTTCGTGCCCTCTAACACATTCATTCTTCAAAATAACTTTCTTCGCACACACCCAAAGGCAGATCTGCAGCCTTCCCTTTTTCTTAAAATAATCCTGTAAGTATCCTGAAAAATACGAGGGGAAAAAATGCAGCACTGCCATGAAGAGCTGAGAATACCAAAAAACATCTGGTTTTGTTCCACAGGAGAGATTGCTCAACACACAAACATTTACAAACCTACATTCTTGCACAAATATCTTCTCTCAGGAAGGCATATTTGCCCACACATGTGTTTATGTGGGTTTGGAGGCAGGGAGAGAAAGAGACATTCACGTGGAAAGAAGAAATTCATGGACTTGTTGACATCAATGTACAAATAGACGTGTAATTCACACTTCACTCATGTACGCACTTTCACACCTTCTCATAAAAATTCACACCTCGTTTGCACACATGTCCACCCCCTCCAGCAAAGAAAAATATTCAAGCTGCAGATTATTTTTCTTGGAAAGGGCAAAGTCTCCAAACAATGAAAATACAGTCAATCCTTCCACACCTCGTGATTCCCTCCCCGTCTCTCCAGCTTTCACACACATGCTACCCGCTAGGCTGATACCCCCAACATCACCCACCACTCAGAAGCTGCTAGCCCCTTACTCATGCCAGATACCGTGAACACCCTGTGAGCCCTTGCAACTCAACCAGTTGGAGGGGAACTGTCATGTGAACAGAGATGTCAGCTCTTCCCCAACAAATGAACTCAGAAACAGAAACACAGTTCTACCCTGACCTTGAAACTTGTCCTTTGCCCTGCAAGGCCATTGCAGTTCCATGGGACTGAGATAAAGAAAATCCTAGTCTTGATCCTAATTTCAGGTCAGCTTGGTGCCCAAATTAGACTGTTGGTGCCAGTGAGGACAGCCTGAGTGAGAGGGGCTGGAGCCCAGCTCCTTGCAGCTGAGACCTCTCCAGCAAAACAGGACAAACAGGTGAACCTCCCAAGTAAACACAAGCACCAGCCACATCCCTCAGGTGTTCAGATATCATCAGGAAAATGTCACCATCTTCCTGGAACAGTAAAAGTCTCCCACCTGCAGGAAAGCTTATCTGTGTCTCTCAGAGAAACATATTTTGTCCTCTCATTCATTCCTACTCAAGAAGTCCACAGAAATGAAGGGGGCTACTTCAATACAGCACTACCTTGCCCACGCCCACATGGTGGGCAATAGCATACCAGGAACTCAGGGCTTCTTAGAGTTATCTGAATAGGCAAAGTTACTTCAATATCTACGCAATCGTTCTGTTGGGCTTTTCCTCTTTTGATTCACAGGTATCTAGCAGGTACCTGCAACAAGAACAAAAAAATCTGTCACCATGCCCACCGATGGGCATAGGGTTTGCCTCAGCAGTCATGCCAACCACTGTCCTG
Source organism: Passer montanus (assembly GCF_014805655.1). Classification (NCBI taxonomy): domain Eukaryota; kingdom Metazoa; phylum Chordata; class Aves; order Passeriformes; family Passeridae; genus Passer; species Passer montanus. The sequence goes on from NW_024356504.1 coordinate 3,358,794, forward strand.
TATAAAACATGGCCTGCTTTGTATATAGTGGAGGCTCAAACTTCTGTGTAAATGGATTCTTACAAACTGATGCATTGCATCCATGCAAAAGAAAAAAAAAAAAAAAGTTTAGTGGCATGGCTACTGCTCAGTCTGTATGTATTGGAAGCAAGACGTGTTCCATAGCTAATGGGCTTCAGCAGCTTTTGCCAGCCCTGAATTCACTTAATAAAATTAAAATTAAATTCTGAAGTACAAGCCAAGTCTGCCAGGTGCATGGGACATCCCATTGCTCAGTAAGCAAAATGCAGGCATTGAAAGCAAACTGCTGGGGCCCCTGCCAGTCCACATGGTAGAGGGGCCAGTGGAGCACTGTGCCAACAAGGCCACAGGAGAGCAGCAGGGCTCCTCAAGGGAGGGTAGGGAGGTCAATACTCCTTGGCACTGTTGCAGTAGACTATGGTCAGGTTGGGAAATCTGCAGACCCCTCTTTTCATTAAGGCTCACCATAACATAAATTATTCCTGCAACCTCCTCCATGCAGGGCCACCTCAACAGGGGAACTACACCAGAGGATAACAACCAAGGCACCAAGGCTCAGGGATGGGAAAAGGAGACCTGGGGAAGGTCACAAGGTGCAAAATCCTGCAAATGCCGCATTGTACAGTGTGCAGCTCCAATGTTCCCATGGAGATGGGTGTCAGTGGCTGAGCTCCTCACCCTTTACAAGGCAGACACTTCTTTCTCTGCCCTGACCTGCTGGAGACACCCAGGCTGAGGAAGTCTCCTGCCTCCCCCAGGCCACAACAAGCAATCATCACTCAGAGGACCCAAAAACAACCACCAGGCCCCAGGAACCTTCACTCATACTTGGGGTTTTTCAGCTCTGCAGCTCATCAGGCACATGCTGAAACCTTAGGCCAGGAGCAGGGCATTCTCCTACTTGAATTTCCTGCCGATTAAACCCCTCTGGATTTCCCTCACCCCAGGAGAGCAGGGCTCACTGTTATTGTTGGACCTTCCACACAGAAACTAAAGCCAACTCTGTCTGTAACAAAAATAATCATCACCAGAGAGGCCTGTTTCACAACAAACATACATACTACAGCCTCTCAGCGCTTGTAGTGTCCAGCACAAAACTACCACATGTTTTGATCTGTTGAGCTCAGTTTACTTTTGGGATATCTTTCAGGGCTGCACACAAAAAATTAGGGTGCTCTGGATGCCTTACAAGCTGCAGCAGCATCACTGTGCTGCTTGAAAAGAGCAGCCTTTGAGGACAGCAAAGGCACAAGGGAGAGAGACGTGGGCATTCCACAGCAGGCAGAGGCACTGCCTAGCCTTGTCATTTCTCTTCGGGGCATGAGGCCCTCCAGCCCAACTTCACACTCTTGTTCAACCACTGCAGAAGATTTTCATGTCCCAGGATTCAGCACTATCCCAGGATTCAGCACTGGGCAGAGATTTGCCCTGTCAACCCACTGACAGCACAGCAAAACACAGGTGCTGGCATACCTGACCCACTTCTCTCAGAGCTGCTGAACTTGGCTCGAGCCCTCGCGCAGGAAGCCCATGTTTTGTCTCTGTTTGTCACACAGCTCTTCAGAGTTTTTCAAGGTCCGTGCGTGTCCAAGCACAGATCTCTTCTGCCAAGGATTCATTACCATTAATGCTCATCCTGCCTCATTTCCCGAGTTCTGACCCTGGCTGGGCACAGCTAATGTGGCAGGGGATCTCACCCTAAACCACAGAGCACAACTTTCACAGGAGGCAGGAACACAAAATATGAGCTCTCAGACTTAAATCATACAGTTTAACCATTGGCCAAGGAGAGAGACATAGTGCAGAGGAAGCTAATAAGATTAGATGTTTTATCCCCAGTAGCATAGATCATTTTAGCAGAAGCATGTTTGCTTTGGATTGCAAGATAAAGCTTCAAAGGCTTCCTGAACAAATTAATGGACAAACACACCCAAACAACACAAGGCTCTTACATGCACATTTCATTCCGGAGCACTACCCACATCCACATCTTGAGATTTCACACAATCAGGGAGAGTCCCTATAACATTTAATTAAGGAATTTTACCAGTTTAAGTAAAATTTCACTTAAAAGTAGAGACACAGCAAAGGAGAATTTAAAGACTGCTTTTGTGATTTGAACTAGGACTGTGTTCAATTCAAAGTGTCTCAAGCCTGTCATGAGACAAGCTCATAAAACACTGTCTGGGCTTAAGCAAGAAAGGAACGCGCCAATCCATCAGTTGAGGAATGCAGCCATTTGACTGCTTCCTAAGGCAACTGGGAAGGGATGCAATATATTCATTTTATAGCACTGGACAGCAGTGAAAGGGGAACATCAGAAAGCTCAGCAAATGGAAGGTTTTAGCTCTGAGCCTTTGCGAAAAAAAGAGATAATTTTGAATTATTTAAAAATAAGAAGGGAATGTTGGAGGGAGGAAGAGAGAGAAGAAGATTTGGAGACTTCTGATAACTGCACTTTTTTCCCCCATGTTAATCCACAAAAGAATTAAGATTAAGTAGAAACCTTGAAATAGAGACCTACTCAAGCTTTACCATGGAAAATGAGAGGGCCAAATCCTGCATGCAAATCCACATAATTTGCTTTAAAATCACTGGAGTTCAGCTGATTTCTACCCTTGGGGTTCTGGATAGCCACCTTCCTGGGGCTGACATCGCTCTGTACCACTTGAGCTAGTGACAACCTTGACCTTTAAATGTCCATCCTGTCCAACCCCTCTCTTATATCTTTGATGAGATTTTACATCCTGTTAATCCACCTTCACTAACTTTATTATTTGTCATCTTATATCAGAGGCAAATGTAATTCCAATAGGGTAACCAACTTAATAGTAACAGTCTTCCTATAGAGATGTGTACACACAATTCTCCCAGCTTGCCTGCAAATGTAATCTGTGGGTCTGGAATTACAACTCCTGGCTGCTCCAGTAATCATCCTGGAGAGCATGCCAGTGTGTGTGTACACATGCAAGGGAGGCAGATAACTGCATTTTGAACTTGCAGAAATCATGCCTGCCTCTCTGTTAGGCTCCCAGGGGCTTGAAATCTCATGGAAACATACTGCCACCTCCCAGGAATAGGTGGCAGCTTTAGGAGACCCTCAAGCTGCAGGTCAGGCAGTTTCTGAGTAAAACTCCCCAGTACTGCAGGCAGGGAAAGAGAAGCTTGAACCTTCCTGCATGGCAGCCTGCTACCCTACCTATAGGCTACATGAGGAAAAAATATGATGGTGAAAATTTGCTGAGCCACCCCCGTTAATGCTGTCAATAACAAGCTCGTTCAAGGGCCATGGAGACAAGAGACATTTCTAGTTGTACACATGGAAAAAAGATTCCCCTAGGAATTCTCTCTAAAGAGCTTCAGGCTTGATGAAAGGTGTTCAATGCCTCTGAAATACTAATTAGTATATTATTACAAAAATTCCAACAAGAAAAAAAAGCTTATCTCATCTCTCATCTCCCCCACACCCTCCCAGCTTCCTCACACCTTTTGAACTCATCTGTCAGGGTCCATTCTGAAACTGAATCCTTTTTTCCCCATCAGACAGTGGCAGTTTACCCCTGACTCTTTCCCACAGCAGCTGGCAGAGCCTCTCAATCTCACAACACCCCTGGCTTGGCCGTCCCTCCCAGAGGCCCTGGTGGAGCCTCAGAGCACAATGCAGTGCCTTGGCTGTAAAGAGCCCCACAGAAGGGAGGGGAGGGAAGCAGCCCCTCCTGAGCCACTCAGAGAGCCCCACCATGGGTCCCCCCATGCACGCTGCCGAGCACTGTGGTGCTGGTGGTGAGGCTCAGAAGCAGCTGGATTTGAGCACACTGTCAAAGTTATTGCACATTCTGGTGAGTGTCTTAAACACATTGTTACCTACTGAGCATACTCAGCAGTCAAACAGAAAGGGAGGAGAGCTGCAGCGAGCTTGGGGTGTGCATGACAGTGAAAGGGGCTCTGGGTTTGTGAGGGATGGCGCAGAGAAGGGATGGGTGCAGAAGTGTGCATGTGTGGCAGCAGCAAGGCTGTGTGTAAGAGGGAAGGTAGAGATCTGTGTGCCTGTGAAGAGAGAAGAGGAATCAGGGAGATTATAAGTGTATGTGTGTGTCTACAGGCAGAAGGGGTTTTCCTCCTTCCTCTTTCTGCATGCATCCCTTTAAAAAAGGGGGGTTCAAAGAAGCCTTTCAATAAAACATAAGCAGAAAAGGACAGCACCCTTTTGGCTTCACCATCTTCCTAGAAGGGACATAGAAAAGGGCAAGCATTCTAGCCGTACACAGACAGCATTTCACAGAAACGGGTGACCCACCAGAACAGCTGGGCAGATGTCTTGCCTCTGTCTCAAACGCACAGGGAGAAATGAGGGCAGGTTTCAAAGACCTGAAGCCCAGTACTTCATCTCTGGAGCCCATTTTCTTTGACTTATCAAGTGTGAAGTCAGACAGAAAGTCCTTACATCTATCCACCTCTGAAAGTTATACTTTGCATGCCAACCTGTTGCTTGTACCCCTTTTCCCAAACTGCTTGGAAAGAGGTCACCTCACCAAGGCTGTAGCTGGAGCCCCAGCCTCCCAGCATTACTCCAGCTGTCCTCCCTGATTCACGGGCACCGCTTGCACATAGAAAGGGTTACAGATCCAAGTTGTGATTTCGAGTGTTTGGCCCCGTGCCTGCTGACCTCGTGCTGACAAACGTCTCCTCCGTGTCTGTGGTTGTGTCTTTTCACTGCACAGGCATCAAGCCTGGCTCAGGATCCGGCCTTCCCAGATTGCGCTTTGGCTCAGGCGGGGAGCAGGCTGACCCTTTGATTCCGAGTGTGATTAAACCATGCTACTGTAGCGTTAAGCCGTGTGCAACACTGTTAGCAACAGCCCTGATTTATGTTGTTGCTAGTATTGCGGTTTCCACCAGGGTGTAGACAGGGATTTCGAAAATAGCCCAGCTACCTCTTTGTCTGTGTGTGTGTATTATAATTAGAATTGTGTCAAAGGGCTGTTACAGAGCGAGGTTGGAGCTGGAAATGTTCACACCCCAGTTCTGCCCCCACCCCGGTGCTGACACCATCAGCCCCAGCTCGGGTGTGCGCAGGCACATCAGCTCTCCGCACTTCCCGGATTAGACAACTGTATTCCCAAGGCTCCATGGGGGCACAGTGGTGGTGACTTCACTACACAATGGAGAACAAGTTTAACAGCTTCCAGTTTGCTCTCAGGTTGCTGCAATCTGCCCCCACCACCGTGGCTAAATGACAACTTTTTTCTATTTTGATTTCAGATAGGATCACTGGTCTCAGATGTAGACAATTTATTTTCCTAGCACAGCTGGTCTGTCAGAGGTCATATAATTTGGCAGCAATCCCAGTGCTTAAAAATTAATTTTTCCTTATTAATACAACTGGGGGTCCCACAGGATAGGATCCCAGCCTTATCTGAACCTGACAGCTTCCTAAACCCCATGAAGGATGCTTTCTCCTCTCAAGCTATCTGCAGTACAAGGCCACCATGTCCTGGTGCCTGGCAGCACTGGAGGTTTCTGCTAGGAAACTGACCCACCCGCCTGCCGGGACGGGAAGCGCTGCCTTCTCCAGCCCAGCAAAGTGAGGTGCTTTCTCTTTTTAACCTTCTAAAGCCGCACACAAGGTACCAAACACAGAGAAGGTACCGGGAAGGAGGATGGGATGGGGGGCAGAAGGAGCAAGGCAGGGAGATGGGAAGCACCTCCATAGAGCCTTCTGGGACCAATATATGTGCCTGTCACTCCAGACACTACACCCCATGATTTTCTGTAGCAGTAAAACTAGGAAAACAAAATGCAGCATCCTAACCTGGGTCAGAGCCCCCCACTGAGCTGGTATCAGTGGTTTTCAGTGATGCTTTGACAACTATCTGATTCCTAGTCTAAAAAAGCTTTTGTTTCCAGTAAGAGCTGAGTTAACAGCACACAGGCATAAGGCACTACACTCCGTGCTTGTGGGTGTGTGTGTGCATGTTTGTATGTGTGGCCGTGCACTTGCTTGGCAGCAATTTGTTTTGGTCCCCCGCCCCACCTTGCTACATCTCCTAAGTCACTACTAAAAATAATAGCTTTTAAGTAAACTATTTGGAAGGCTTCAGAGTGAGCTTTGCTCAGAGCTGCATAAACATCATCTGAACGGCTCAGTACTTGGGTCACTCAAATCTGTTACTTTCTTACTTCATTGCTTTTTACGGGAAAATGAAAAACACACAGCCATCGAACCTTCAGATTTATCTTCACGGGTCTCCCACCCACTCCCCTCCATGGTTATCTCAGGGTTTGCTTGGCTACATACAAATTGGCAGCTGCACTGTTTATCTCTTACTGTAGAAATATTGCATGAGGTTTTTTTCCATGTGGATTATCATATTATTGTCTATTAAAAACGTCTCCCCTCTCTACTAACCTCCCTTAGGGAACCTAAAGAGGGACTTCCATAATGGGGGAAGGCTTTCAGATACACCAGACTGAAACATAAATCCATCTACCTCTGGCATGTTTCCCTTACTAGGCTGGCTAATTTACTGAAGCTGAGTGTAGCCTGATCGAGGTTTGCATCCCATTACCCCGTACCTTTGCTCACTGTTCTTGCTAATAAAGTCATTTGACCGGATTTGCAGCCACACATCATCATCTCGGGAAACCACCGCTGGTGTCGGCCACAGAGAGACAACTTCCTTGCTGGTTCCAACACCATGTGATGCTCTGCTTAGCCGGGAAAACCCGCATTCAAATAAACACTGCTTACAGCGCCCGAATGGCCTGAGAGACAGGATTCGCTCAAACCTCTTCCTAGTTAACAGTCCTGGTGCCGAACTCACTCCAGGACAGAAGGAGGTGAGCGCATGGACACAGGCACACACTGGGGCTCAGCGGCCACAGGGATCGCGACCAGACTGGCCAGTGCACCCTCAGGAGCCAGCCTCAGATTACAGCCCGATCTGCCACGGCACAAAACCTACTCCAGGAGATCAGACACTGCTTCCGCAGCAGGGATCATCGGAAAAGACTGTTTCACTCAGCAAGGGCCTCCCAGGACACTGCCCTTTCTCTTCATCCCATCAAGTGCCTATTCCTTTCCCTGCTTAAACAAAAGATAGGATTTTTTTTTCCTTTCCTTTATAACCGTAAGGAAGGAGGTGATGCCAACCGGCAGCTGAATGTTTATCGGCAATGTCTGTGCTTCGCACTGCAAAAGAGAGGGATTTTCTCAGGCAGCAGAGACTCTCACACTTCCCCTTTTCAAGGCGAAGCTGGATGGCCACACATCTCCGGGGCAGGAGAAGGCAGAATGCACTCTGCCATCATCCAACGCTGCTCGGGTCAGACCGCAGCTCAGGGCCCTGAGCCATGTCCCGAGGCCCCGACTAACGGGAAGGCAAACCCACAGCTCAGCGGCTGCTGGCTTGGCACTACCGTCCTGCCAGGCAGCTCCTGAGCACAGAACTAGCCCCGAGAGAGCACTGGACGGCAAATCCTTTTCCTCCAGAGACTGTTCCAGATAGGGACCCTGTTGCCCCCACTAGCGAGATTCAAACCCAGTGGCCGGGGAGCAAAGGGCCCAGCGTCAGCCTGCCCCACTCCTGTCCCCATGCTGAAGCAACGCAAAGACGGGTTTCATCCCTGCACCTCCTGACAGTGCAGCCTAGCCCGTAGCGAGAGAGAAAAACACACTCGCGTCCCAATACGTGCCATGAACCAGCCTTGTCCCGGGACAGCGCAGCGTTTGCAAAGTGCGTACAGGTCCCGCACGTACTGCGGGCAGCCTTTCCCGCTGGCAGCGGGTGCCGCCGCCGCCGCTGAGCTTCGCCCGCTCCCAGCTCTGCACGGCCCCGGCTGCCTGCGCCCGCCACACGATTTTAATTTCTCACCTAAAGTTTCCCGAGGCTGCAACCGGCGCGGGGCCGCGGACATTCGGATGCGGGTGTTCGACATGTGGCTGGTCCCTCCCTTCCCCGCAGCTCCCCATAAAAACCAGCACGCAACTTTCCAGTGCGGCTCCATCCCCTCGCCCCTCCACGCCGGGCGCTGGCAGCCGCGGGGCTGCAGCCGCTGCGCTCCTTGCCGGGGGTGCCATCCCCGCCCCGCCACACGCATGAGCCCCTCCAAAACCCGTGCTGCGAAAGCTGCGTGGCGCGGCCGATCGCTCATGCATCCCCTAAATTTATTCCCACGCAAAGCATCTATGCGTGAGACCAGGACCGCGCCCGGGAACCCGAAAGTTGGGCGGACGGGGACATCCCCCATTCCTGAGGGCGTCTTACCTGTCTCCGCCGTGCCTCCAGAGCCGGGCAAGCACAGCCCTAGAAATCCCCAGGCAAGAAGAAACGTATCCATCCTCCGGAACAAATTACAAAAAAACCCGAAGCCCACAACGCAAGACCCGAGGCTGCGGGGCCGGGCTTCGCCTCTCTACCCCGGGCGCGCCGCGCCCCGTGTGGGCGCCCCACTCGCGACCAGCTCCGGCGGGGCTCAGCGAGGGGCGGCGGCGTTCCCCGCACCGGGGCTGCGGGGCGGGCGGTGCCGGCGGAGCGCGCGGGTGCCGGCCGGCCCCCGCCCGGGCGCTGGCGGCCCCGCAGCGCGGGCAGGAGCCAAACCCGATGGCAATAACGGCAAAAGAGTCGGCTGTGCGAAGGGAGACACCCAGAAATTGTCGGATGGGGGAGCATCAGGACAAGGATTGTCCCTGCTCGTGGGCTTCCGCCGCTGCCGGCCGAGACCCAGAAGCGCCGAGCCTCGACCAGAGCCGACTTGGAGAGCGGAGAGCGGCAGCGGGAAGCACACGCTGCCTCGCTCCTGGCACCCGCGGTGCGGTGCAAAGGCTTCTACAAGGGACAAATGCAAACCCTCTCCGTGACTGCACCACAGCTGACTAACGCGCTCCAAACCCGTTTTCTCCGAGATGCTCTTTAAAAACACAAACCGAGAGCAGCGTTCACATAGTCATCCTAGTAGTGCTCCGAAAGTTTGTTTGCTTTTGCCTTGTGAGGATGGAGAGTCTCTGCCCCAGCTGGAACTGCTGGGACAGTGCGTTTACTTGTTGCTTATATTCACAGACCACAAGAGGCTTAAAGCTGGTATCTTGCAAACTGGGGTTAACTCACACCTCCATCCTCTTTGAGAGGTAAAATTTCAAAGTGAATTAAATGAGCCCAAAAACCCTTCACCAAAAAGCTATTTAAAAACAATTCCTTGATGTTGTTGATGAGTCCCTAGATTTTAGATTCCAACTTCCAAATAAACAGTAGACAAAACGATTAAAGCTATGTTATCTCAGTTTTTTTAAGTTGGTAATTAGTGAAAAGATATTGGCATGTGGCAGAAGTGAGATACATCACTGTGTGGGTGAGAGGGAAAGTAAGAACATTTCACTGGTATTCATTTAGGGTGATGAGACTAATTATTTTGTACTCTGCTGTCTATCAGTTACGAGTAGCATTACCAGCTCACGTCAATGAAATCACGATGCCAACCTGTTTAAGCACATTCACACAACACAAACGCTTAGAGTTCCTCTGAGGCCAGTGGAAGTTCATTGACAGCAACAGATTTGGCCTGACAGATAGATCTGATATTTCAGCCGTTACCCCGAGGGCTGCAGCATCCTTCTCCCTTCTGTGTGTTTTGATACCTGATTTTGCATCTTCTGTGTCTCAAATGTGCTCCAAAACCTGCTGAAGTCAATGCAAAGCCAGTGGCAACAGAGCCTACTGTCTTATTTATTGTATTTTGATGTGGAATTATGCAACTATTATTTACTACTTGCTTATAGTTAGACTACTATCAAGCTAGTGAAGTGTGATTTTTTGTGTGTATAAATAGCCCTTGCAAAACATAACACAGATATCAGAGTGTAATATAAACCCACAGCATGAATCATTCCTTTCTTAAGACATGCATGGAAAAAGAAGAGGTTACCAAGCCCTAATCAGAGACAGCCCCATCTCACGTACCATATGGCAGAGGGGCAATTTTTCTTCCATTATGTTCTGTTTCCCCTGGTTAAGGTCAATAGAAGAGGGCAAACAAAACCTTGAACTGATAACAGCTCTGATCTGTTACTGAATGAAGAGAAGATAACCCTAGGAAAGAAAATGGTGATGGGAAATGAAGTTACCTGCTGCTCCACAGAGGTTTCTCAGCTGCTCTTCAATTGCTCTCCACAAATCCAGCCCTGTGTTTAGTGTCGGATCTCAAGTCTCCTCTCCCCAACATGCCACTGTCAGGAAAAGAAAGGCACAACGAAAGAACCAGGCAGCACTACTGCAGTTTCTACCACTGCAAGTGCTCAGGACAGGATGATAGAGCTGGTGGTACCTATTATTCCAGCTCAGGTAGAAGAATGTCAAAAATACTTCTTTTGGGAGCATTTAATACTCCGACCCTCTCTCAGGTTTGAAGGCACTGAGCACAAGGTGATGCTATGTACCATGAGCTTACCTCTGCCTGTTTCCAGGGGCAGCTGCTGCTGCTGTAGGCATTGCTCTGTGTCCCACGGGAGGCTGGACCTCATCAACTCTCCATGCCGGGAAGTCCTGCTTCTGCCAAAGGGCTCAGGGCTGTGCTCAGTCCTCCTGCGGGTTTTTAAAACCCACAAGTAAGCACTCACCAGCCCATCGGGAACTGCAGCGTTTTTCCATGTCTGTATGTCAGAAACATCCACAAAACCTCACTGAAAATGAGACAATATGTAATTTAATGGTACTGTAATATTTAACGTACCATCTGCATTAAATTTGGTTGAGGAATTTTGCAGCCCAAGCATTAGTCAGAGCTGTGATGCAGTGAAATTTCCCCCATCTCTCCTCCCCTCCAGCAGAAAGCCTCCTCAGACACTGCCTAGTTCCCTGCTGCTGACCCGAGGGCCTGTGTACCTAGGGTTTTCCCTGGCACTCTGCAGTTCTGCTCTTCTCCTCCCTCTAATTGCAGCTCCTTTTAAACATTGATCATGCAGCCTCATTTATTTTCAATCACAGCTTCCTCTTTCTAAATGAGTCCTTCTCTCCCCATGAACTGACCATCAGGAGGTGTCTGTAAAGCAGGAAATCCCCAAGTTTTTCCTTAGAGCCTTTTTCAATCCTGCTTTAAAAGAAAATAAAATTCAAACCAAGGCATCATGTATTCCTGTAACCTTCTCTGGGCTCCAGAGAAGTTGGACAAACAGGGTGTCTCCCCCAGTTTTATGTCAAAACATACTATTTCCAATGGAGATCTTGACAGCCTTCCAGAGAAAACAACACGGCAGGACTGAAACAGGGTTAGGAATGGGAGAGGGGAAAAATGATACCCAGCCTAGATAAAACCATAAGTATTGTCAGTCAGCAGGAGAGCAGGGACTCAAACATTTTTGGCAGGGTATCCAAGGAGCAGGAGCACAGGGCATGGGGGCAGGCGGCGTGTGTTGTCTCCCAATTCCTCACAGAAATGCAGACTTCTTGTTGCACTTTTCCTCCTCCAGACAGTGCTTTGGGATCCTCAGCTAAAAAGCTCTAAGTGCATAATATAAAATGTTTTTATTAGTCTATCAGGTGCATGATTATGAGATCTCATTTTATAGCCACAAATAGCCAATAATTACCTTAGCATCCCATTAGCCGCAGCCTTCAACCAGACTGTTTGCTGGGGAATTTATCCATACTCAAAAAAGCAGGACGCTACCACAACTTGGACAAAGCAGTTTGGCACACTGCATTCAAGTCCATAAACTTTCAGTCTAGAGGTGGTTTAATTAGCAAGCTGGCCTGTTAATTTTTCACGGGGAGTACCATGTCTGCTAATCTGCTGAACAGCGGCTGCAGAGCAAGCCCAGAGGCTGCCCCTTCAGCTCTTGGGTGCTGTAGCAGGCACTTGCTTGCCCATCCCACTACTGCCCTCCCACCCCACTCCTGCCCTGTTGTTGCCCACTCACCCTGTTATTGCTCACCTCCTTCTAACATGTCCTCCCCATTTTTCCAGCTGCCAGCCTATCTTCCTGGCAGCAGAGAGCGGCTTTCTCCCCCTGTCTCTCCTGCACACAGATATTTGCTAGAGGGGGAGCACTGCTGGCACGCAGTTCTCCCCCTGCCCGGCTCAGGCAGCCTGGAAAGGAGAAATGAGAAGAAGGAGGGAAAAAAGCAGAGCTCTCCCCCCTGCCCGGCTCAGGCAGCCGCACGGGTCCTGGGCCACCACTGCCCTGCTGCGGTGCCAGGAGCTAGCGACTGGCTCTGGGGAGAGTACGGAGCAGCACTGACTGCTGCAGGGGAAACGAGGGGAGGGAGTGCCGAGGCAGCCTGGAAAGGAGAAATGAGAAGAAGGAGGGAAAAAAGCAGAGGTGAAAGAGTGGAGAAGGGGGGTGGTGAAAGAAACAAAGATACAGAACAAGGGGATGGGGGGGAAAATGCATAAACGACAGGAAACAGGGAGGAAGAAAAACAGTGGAGTTAAAATCCATCATGGGATTAGCGGAGAGAGGGTGCGCGATTCCTGCTGGCTCAGGAGGTGCTGAGCCACAGGAGGGGGGCACAGGTGCTGCTGGGGGCCTGCTCCATGCAGCAGACTGTGAGGGGAGGCAGTGGTACTGACACGGGGGAGGAAAGACCCTGCATCTTCAGAGTTAATAAAGAAAGCTTTCAGACCTCAGCAAGCTGACTAAATTAGGCAGAATATAAAGGTGTTGTATTATTTCTCAATACAGCAGTGGTATGAAAGGAGGCAGTGGGTTCTTTTGAAGCAGCTGCTGTGTAATCCTGGGCTTTCAGGTATACTTCAACCAAATGCTCTCCTGGTTTCAGCAGGTTAACTTCATTAAAGGCTCCATCTACCACTTTAATGTGCACTGAAATCCCACTGGGTGGGTATATTAGGCAGAAATAACCCCCACAAGATGATTGCATGCTGTTGTTTGGCACGGTGAATGGACCTGGAGGAGAAAATGGAGGAGGGGAGGGGGGCATACAGTGGCCCAGGCTGGAAGGACAGATCCTGAATTGCTGTATGTCGCTTTGCTAAGGACATCAGAAGCCACTGCAGCAAAACCCCAAGCCTGCAGGGAGCCATCCCTCCTGACCCCATCTCCACATATAACCTGCTTAGTTCCTCTCCGCTGTGGCTCCTTCTCCACACACCCAGTGGTCCCCCAGCTTGTGAGGAGGGTGGTGATTTCCACAGCAAAGAAGACACCATGGAGCTGTAAAGGCCATCTGTTCCTCCAACAGACCCTGGAAATTCTGTGGGCTTGGCTACTGTGAGCTTTGACTGTGGGCCTTGAGTATCTTACCCCACTGTAACTGTTGGGTGCAGTTAAGACTCTTGAAATATCAAAAAGCTTCTGGTGTGAGGTGACTGTATATATTCACCTGCTAAAATCACCCAAAAGCACTCACTGACTGTGGTTCCTACCCACAGAGCAGCACATGGCCAGCTTCATCTGGAGAAGCTCCACTTGGACTACACTCCAGTTAGGGTCAACAACAAATTTTCCATAGACAGCATTAGAGGGGTACATTTGTGGACCTCTACTCAGTTAGAGTCACAAACCAAGGGCCTCATTTAAAGTCTGCTGAAGCTGGTGCAAGTTCATCCATCAACTTCACTGATGGCTGGATGTGACCCAAGTGGCTGAGCCCTGCAAAGCCAGCATGATGTCTTTTACTGTAAGTGCTGACGTTGCCTTCGCCGGGCTGGCTTCCATGGTGTGTCACGGTCTGTAGTAAGCACTCACAGGGCTGTGTGCTCAGTGTTAGAAAGGGCCAGTCTTACTAAAACACCTCCTTAAAAACACACAAATTCTTAAACCAGCAAGGAACTTAGACCCCCCCGCTTTGCCTGAAACTTGGCAAAAAAAAAAATAATTCTTAGCACAGAAGCTATTTCTCTTTTCGTATAAACAAAATGCCATTACCATGCTTTGGCTGTTGGCTTGGTAGATTCTGGCAAGAAAACGCATGTGTGTATTTTAAAGGGATTTCTCTTTTTCTTATCATGGTTTAGCTTTTGACCTCACCCTTCTTCCCCCTCCCTCCCCATCCCAGGCACATTCCAGCGTGACTTCCGTGGTGGTACGTCACACAGCCCTCCCAGCAACTGGGGTTAGCAGTTAGCTGCCTCCAGCAGATAGCACATTCTTCTGGAACACTGTCATGGGGGAAAGCCTTGAGCTGTGAAAGGTTTTCTTTCCCTTTTAATCTTTTATTTTCTTTGATGTTCATTTTAAAATAAATTATTGTGCCTAGTATTTATTATAGTACCTGGCTGTGCAAGGACCAGGACCTCTCTTCTGTCCAAACACAGACTCAGAGACAGTTCTTGCCTCAAACAGTTTACAATCTGAAGAGACAAAGCAGACAAAAACCAAGAGCCAGATACAACATGGATGACAAGCCTGTGGATTACTTTAGCATTTAGTTAAGTTGTAAACTGTTGAGGGAGAGATTGCCATTTGACTATGCCTGTGCAATATCAGAAGTAGGAACTTCTGATGCTGCTGAATTGTTGTTTGGAGATGGTTTTTAACACAGAACACTTAGGTGAGGATGTCAAGGGAACCATTGCTTTTCACTTGGCTTCACCTAGCACGTCAGTGACCTCAAAAAGCAATCTCATAACAGAAAAGCCACGCATAATCTGCTAATAAAAGACAGCTCAGAACAGATCTAGAGGATCCCAGCTAATAGCTGTAAGCCATGCTGAGCTATGTTTTCACCACAGCCAAACACTCCTGTGTTTTGAGAACATTTCAAAGCATGTCTGGCACACAACTTATGTACATGCTTCCCTTCCTCCAAAGTTCTTAGTGGCACTATGGTCTTGCTGGAGAGAGTTCTGCTGGATGTATCAGGCTGAAGATCGTCTTCTTAATCCTCTCTTTGACATAAGTGCACATCTCAAGTCAGACCTTGCATTTATGCCATTTCCCAGACAATAAATCCATAATCTTGGGGGAGCCCTACTTTGCTTCCCTTCCATTTCTGTGAATGTTTGGAATCACAGTTTGGAATCACATTTTGGAATCACCCTTTCCTTCTGGGGATGGGAGTGCTTCCTTATCATTGCAGAGTAGATCTTTTTTCCCAAGAGGAGTCACCCCTCTCTCCTCAGGATCCTTCACACAGACCTTATTGATTTTTTTAGTGCAACTTCTTCTGGAAATTAATGGTACTAAGGCTGCTTCACAGTCAATAGGGTGGCCATGAAGCCCATGCCTCAAATAACTGCACCAGATGGTCCTCCAGGAAAGTGGGACTGCAGAACAAAAATCAGGAATCAGATAATTTTCTGGCCAGCTTCTACAGCAGGGAAGAGAAAACACTCTTGTGCTCAGCTGCCTTCACAGGACATTGGGAGCATGTGGCTCCTCTGCAAATTCAGGGTGTGCTTCTCAGAAGTTTAAACCTAGGGCCTAGCAGCAAGAAACTGCTGAAGTGAAAAGGTGCATTAGAATAACTGTTATCAGACACCCTGAAATGAGGGGTGGTTTTGTGGCCATGCAGCTTCAGATTTGGAGAATCAGGAGGGTCTTTCAGTCATTCTGAGCCAGACAAGTGACCCAAGAACTACCCCAGTGTAACCCTGTGGGTAGTACCAGACCTTTACCATACTTTGTTTCCTTTCCATGTCAGCAGAATGGGACAGCTGAAACTTTTTCCCTCCCACCCCCTATCTGACTTCTTTGCTTGATGTTGCGCTCCTGACTGGTCTCTCCCCATGCACAGCACAGTGGATCCAGTGGTTACTGTAATACAAACAATCCTCAGGTGCAGGTTTTTCTTTTTCCTCCTCAGTGTGCTGCATTTATCAGCATCAACCATGAGCCCAGCACAGTCAGGTTTCCCCTTGCTCTCAGCAGCTGAGAGCGTTTGGGTTCACAAACCTTGCTATTAATAATACATTGTGCAAAGTTGGTACAGAGCTCAAAGTTTTCTACCTGTGTGCTGCAGTTTGATTTTAACTGTGGGTATCATTATCATCAAAGAGACTGAGGAATGGCAGCTTTTAGTTAAACAAATGGAAACCTGTATTTAGTTTCTTTTGCCACATTATGATAGGAAAGAATAAAGGCTTTTAAATATATTTTACAGCTGATGTTTCTTCGGTTTTTCTGTCCTACTATAGTCTCTGTTGTTCTGACTGGGAAGTTGTTGCAAAAGCTTTTTGTTTGTAAGGCTCCTATTGAAATAATACATATTTATTTGTCTCATTCCTAAGTTGTTTTTTTTTTGTGATAGGAATTGCATATTGGGGGGGATGGAGGGATAAGCTATAAAGCATCAACAGTTGAGAGAGGATGTTGTGGGTGACTAATGAGAGAGGGGGCCTAGATACCACACTGCTAGCAAAGTGTGAAGGAGAAGAGGTGTCTCCCTGGAAAGTGAGAAGACAGCTGGTAGAGGAGCCCATGGCTCTCTGTAGGGAGCAGGGCACAGGCAGAGCTGGGAAGGGGGAGCTGAAAGTGCTCAGCAAGGAAGCCAAGTGAGAGCAGGGACAACGCTAGAAAAGAGCAGTATGAAACTGCAGTCTTTGATGAGAAGAGCTGGGCTCCTCCTACTGCGGCCACCAGAAATGAAAATCAATGAAGCAATTAGTTGTGTGAGCAATGGGATGCAGCTGTCCTAGAGGTGCTTAGCATGTGGCTGGATTCATGGATGTATAATAAAGGTCAAGCTGAGGCTTTTTCTGCCATGGTGGCACTAACATGGTCCCTCTATCACCCCAGCTGTTTTTAGAACTCTTGCAGGAGCTTTGTATTTCTGATGAAATGGTTCAAAAGTTGCTGTGGCAGCAGCAGAGAAACACATGGTAATATACCATATATAAGCCTCTTCCTTACACATTTAACCAAATGTATATAGATATATCCTAGCACTTGCCACACAGTGCTATCCCTAAGGGCTACAGGTAGTTTGGGAAAGCCATAGTGATCGCAATTCACCCCATTTTACATCACACAACACAGAAATACTAGACCCATTGCAGGCAGAGCAGAGGTCCCCATGCTCCTCACCACCACTCACCTCAATCTTGGGTGCTCTAAGAAATATTTTTACCTTTCACCTGCTGAAAACATGAAAGCAGTGGCTTTCTCTTCCAAGTGCTCTTGCACGTTTGAATCAAAGGTGCCCAGAGATGTCCATGTGAGATCCCTCCTTCTCTCAGCTCAGTCCCCCAGCACAGTCACAGGTGGCTGTCACCCAGTGGAGACTGGTTACCGTGCTCATGCCAAACAGAAGGTGAGCAGCAAAGAAGCCCCATCTGTTAAACACATGAAAGGTGAATTGATGTGAGTTCAAGCCAAGCAGTGAAATGTAGCTGTGAATCTGAAAACTTTGTTCCAAAGAAACAAAGCCCCACTTTAAAATAAGTCCAAAAAAATCCCATCCTACTTCTATTGAAGTCAATGGCAAAATTCCCACTGCTTTAACCAGGAACAGAATCAGGCCACTTCCAGACAGATTTACAGCCAACACATGCTGTAATGCTTGCATACTGCATGTGCTTACTTCTATTTCCAGCCATGTTAAAAAGTTATAGCAAATGCCTATGGATTTGTGTGTATGAGTTATTGTGCTGCTAATGAGAGGAAGAATTACCCAAACATGGTTTAGATGGTCATCCGTTGCCAGCACAGATGAAATTGCTGGGTCACCCACTGGCCTCATATTGCTGTTCATCCCATTAGCATTTCCATTAGAATTATTGCAAAATGTAACTCTTTTTTTTTTTTTTTCTTTTTGCGGATGTGGGGAGTGACACAGACTGTGTTTGCAATTAGTGCTGTTAAGGAATTGGAACTGGAGCTGAAGGCACAGTCCTATGCCATGCTGCAGCCACTAACATGACACTGCTCTGACAGGAGCATTTCTGCTTAACTGGGGCAGTAGGAGAGGCTCTAAGTATAGAAACAGACAAAAATTACTCCTTCCAGCTGAAGGCCTCTACACATAATGCATACATGCTTGTGCACTAGAAAGCTTTGCCTAATTCATTCCCACATGCTCCTTGCTTTGAATCCATCTCTCATAAATGTTAAGAAGTTTGGAAAAAAAAGATCTGTGTGAGGTTTAGACTGCTAAGTGCTGCCTGCAACCAGTGGGTTTCTCAGAAGCAGCCATTTGCCAGCCTCTTTGGTAACTAGACCCCATATTCTCTGAAGCTATCATTACAAAAAAAAAAAAGAATAAAATCATCTCATGGCTGAAGCCTCCCTCCCTTCACTCCTCCCACTTGGACAAAAACACCATCTATTGTTTTCCTGTAATTGATCAAGCATAAACATTCAGCTCTACAGTTTTACGACTAATCACTCTACTTCTAAGACACGTGTTTGCAGCTATGCAAGGCACCAGCTGCTGTCATTCCAATGGATATTAATTTATATTGTCTCCCACTCCCTTCCTCCCTGTGAGGATGCACAAAGGGAGTGGGGTGGTGGCGGGGGCTTTAGATGAAGACATCTGCTTGAAAGGCAGACAGTAGCCGCGCTGCCGAGATTGCACCTGGACTTTCACTGGAAAATCAGACACACTAGTTGCTTCCTAGCACTCCAGGCTTTGGCACTCACACAGGGCTTTGACTACAGTTATTTACTTATTTACCTGTCTCCAAGGGAAATGAAATGTCTGGACAGAGGGAGCGAGACAGATTTCAGAAGCAAAACAAAGTGGATTGAAATAAAATATTACAGACGTGTGGTGCAGCAGTGTGGGGGGGGGGGGGGAGAAAGATGGGTGAGGAAGGAGAAGAGGAAAGCTGGAGCCTCTAATTTTGTCCCCTAAAAAGATTCTTTCATGATGGTTGGCTATACTGAGTTCCTCCCTGGAGAGGTTAGCAAGTGTCTGTGCTCATGTGCAGGATGAACTTGCCATCTGCAGCCTTGGGACGAGGAGGTGGAGGAGAAGAAAACTTGTTGGTTGTCCTTCTGTTAGACCCCACAGAGAGAGATGGAGCTCAGCACTGGTGGCTTGGTCTGCTGACCCTGCAGCAGCACACAAATTTTGTGTTCCTCTCACCCACCAGTCACCTTCCAATAACCAAACTAAAAAGCCTAGCACACAAATTCAGAAGCTCTCCCTCTCTGCAGTGTGATGGTCTCAGCCCTGCACACAGTGGGCACTCGGGAGTCTGGCGCAGACCTCCTTGGGACTGCTGCAGGCTGCTTCTCCTTCATCCGGCCCCCTGGAGAAAGTCCTGTGCACAGGGACACACGGGGGGCAATGTGCTCTTGTAGAACAACCCGTTCTGCTGAAACATTCAGATGCCATCTCCCTGATAAAACAAAGCTAAGGGCTTGATTGTAGGGGATATGAAAGATTTCTTTCTCCTAAGAGCAGGGCTGTTTCCCAATCGTGTTTGCTAATCAAATACCAATGTGACTGGGGTCACATTACACTATGGCTGTCAGCTCTAAGCGCACTCTGTATTTTTCATGTCCCATCCTGGTCTGCTGTGTTGTGTTGCTGTTTCACCCCAAGAGGCAGCACAAGAAGACTTTTCCTTACCAACTGCTTTGTGATTTTGCTTGGAAGCCCTGATTGAGACTCGGATCTGGTGCTGTCACATCCCATGCAAATGACTAAGGAAACGTTTACTAAGGAAACTAACCAAAGTTGTTGGTTAAGCATTTAATGCAGCATTTAATTACAGAAGTAAAGAACTGAGGAACAGTAATGTGCTGTTCAGATGTGAGGTGCTATTTGCCCATGTTTTCTGCAGCAATTTTTCAAAATAGACAGCTCTTCTCAAACTGGAGACGTATTTCACTCTTTTTAAGAAAGTTTTACTCTTGTCTTATGTTCATGGAGATATAAAAGTTTGGCATTCTTTTTTATAATGTCTGAGCTAGCAGGGTTTCTGAGACAAATCTAAAAATCCTTTCTTGTTATTACATTACATGCCTGAATTCCCACTGCTATATACCACAAGAAGTCATTTACCCTCTGTGAGTTGGTGTAAAATACTACTTCTGGTGCAGAATTCATATCTAGGCATGTTTTATTTTTGCCCAAGGTAAATAAGAATGTGGGTGCAGGTTGGAAAGGACAACTTTCTTCCCTGTTTTTTTTCATTAACTTAAGCCGAACCTAGTGATTCTTCTGGCAATTGCCTCAGAGCTGGTAACTACTATGGGAGGTTACAGAAGCATCTCTTTTTGCTTTGCAAAATTTTCTTTGCTCCCTGAGGTTGTGGTCTCCCCACCTCTACTCTACTCTACTCTACTCCCCCCTCTACTCTGCCTGCAGGTTTCCAGAGATCTCTGCTTCCCCAGGGGTGCACTGGTTGCAGGGCACCAGCCACGTGAAAAATTAGTGTTCCCTTTACATATACACCCTCAAATAAGTCAAAATATTTTGGGACAGAAAAGTTATTTGTAGCATCCCTGTTCCTTTGCCACAGCCACTGCGAGGAGCATTGACCGCTGTGCCATTAGACAGTTTTGATTGACGAGTCCCACTAAAATATGTGACTCCTCAAAGATTATGCCAGGAAGTTACACATTTTAACAGACGCTCACCACCCCCTTCTTTTCTATAAACAGAGAAGACATCTCAAAGGGGCAGGCTGCAGATGGGATTGTTTGTCTCTTAGTGATACTCATATCCCGGGTTGAAGTTTCATGGGTAATTGTACCAAGGCCACTGGTAAGTCAATATCTCTGATGTGACATCCATTTAAGGGGCTGCTTTCTAGCTGCACTCTTGGGCACAGACCTAAGGTCTTGCGGCAGATCAGGGAAGACTCGTATCTTGCGGTCTCATGTTCCCCAAAACTCTTCTGCTGGATTTCCCAGCCCATTACCCACACTTTCTGTCAAGGTTGTCCAGATTTCTAAGAGCTCTGAGGCAGATGATACTGGGATGATTTACTGAGGGTGTGAGATGACAAACAGACTGGCAAGCATTTCCTTGTGGCCTTGGCTACTCAGACAGCTTGAAAAGTGCTTGGGGACTGAGAGAGGCTATGAAGCATGCACAGCACAAACTTCCAGTCCTCCAGCCTATTCCATCTATGTCTGCACAGAAATTCTCGCAGAGCATACATACATCAAAGGGAGAAGCAGATTTTAAAAAAATATATACTAAGTAAACTCTTAGATATAACCTAGGACCAGAATCTCAGAGCTTGCCCACACATTGATCTACATACAGCATCTATGCAATACAACTCTGTGTAGAAACCTGTACTTAAAACAACAGTTTCTTTTTTTTTTTTTTTCTTTTCTTTGCTTACCTTGCTTTTTGGAGTACCAGTGATTTTTTGTGTTCAGTCAGTGCTCCCCCCAATACAGGAGATCAACAAGGGTCTCTCCCACTTGTTGTGTTTGTAAAGATCTTGGAGAACTCTGGTCTTCAAGTGCAAAATAATTTCTTTCTTGCTCTTGCTTCCAAGCACTGCAGTTCTGTGGGCCAAATACAAGTTACTTCTACAATACTGTCCAAGGGAAAACAAAAGTACAGCTCAGACCTTCAAACCCTTTTCTATACATACATGGTGTCTTCCTGCTCTGGGGCTCTTCTGCAGGAGGGACTCATGTGGGTCAAGCTATTGGGGCACCAAGGCTTTGGGGCACCTGTCTTACAAAGACACAGAGCAGCTGTACAACATCTACACTGAACACTTTACCCAGCTTCCATCCAGGACCATCAGTTAATCACAGGGATGTGCTGTGATGCCCAGCACTGAGAAGCTCAGAGCAGACATGGCCTTGCTGAAGCCAGGAGATGTTGGGAGGCAGAATCTGTCTCAGGAGGCTCCCACATTGCTTCCTAGACAGGGGTGAAAGACTGCAAAAAAGACAAGGGGAGGGCTGGGAGAGGGCCAGACACGGTCCTGAAGTGGGACCACAGCCTGAACCTCTTCAGCCATGTTAGCTTGCATGCTTGACCCTGGCTGATCAAAGCCTCAATAGGACATTGCCCTCATCTTCCTGCCCTGTCACTGCCAGCAGGAGCACAAGTTATTTGTCTTTTGTGTGTGAGGACCTCCTCCTGGGGGCCTTGTCTTCCCTCTAATCAAATAATCAGATGTGTTTATTGTTGTGGAAATCATGCCCTCCCCTGAAATGCCTGACCAGCAACAGCTTCCTGGCTTTGTCTGCAGGCCTGCTGCCTGGACCCCACCTCTCTCCTGGTGTGGCCTGGGGGCTGCATGGGGGCAGCCAGCCACTTGCTCAGCCAGTGCTGTGTGTGTGCTGTGTCTCTGAGAGAGGGGACCTCGCAGACAAAGGTAAAAATGCACCCACACCAGGGTTACTCTCTCCATGACCAACCTCTGTCAGGGGGAAAATCAGCTACATCCCAAGAGGAGGTTTGCATTTGGAGCAGATACTATGCCACTGGGACACATGAGTAAGGGGAGAGGATGTTCATAACCATGGAGCTTCCCCTGCCTCTGTGAAAGCTGGCTGAGGAGGCTGGAGGCTCTCCTTACCAGCCCACAGTGGCCATGGGACACAACACGCCAGTCCATCCCCTGTGTCTCCAAGTGTGAGGGAAATGGCCAGCAACTGTTTGCTCATGGCCATCGCACCTGCCATGTGGGGCTGCCCGTGAGGCCGGCTGGCACCATGCCTGAGGGGCAGCAGCTCTGCCTGGGGCCATTGCCCTGCAGCTGTCCTTGGCCCTGGTTGTGGTGACCCTGTGGGGGCACAGCCATCCCAGCCTCACCTCAGCCAGCCCAGCCTCACCTCAGCCCAGCCAGCCTCCCCTCAGCCAGCCCAGCCTCACCTCAGCCAGCCCAGCCTCACCTCAGCCAGCCCAGCCTCGCCTCAGCCCACCCAGCCTCACCTCAGCCAGCCCAGCCTCACCTCAGCCAGCCCAGCCTCGCCTCAGCCGACCCTGCACGGCCTTCTTGCCCACCTGCAGCTGCGGCTTCAGGAACGCTGCCAGGACCTGCTGCCGAACTGTCTCCTCTCACAGGCTCTCCTGCTCAGCCAACAATGGGCTTGATTTGTCTACTGACCCCCTCGCCCCCAACATATGTCTCATAATGCATATTTTTAAACTCTGATCCCATATCCTGTCAGGAAAAGGAACGTCCTTACTGCATAGCACCAGTCTGAATTTTTGGGTGTTTTTTTCTAGTAGAGTTCTTTTCCTGTGTTTACAGTCTTACAGAGCAGAATTTATTAATTCGAAGATAAGGACAACTTAGAACATCTTGGCTTATGAAGGCTGACAGCAGGGGTAAAAGTAAACTGAGCCCATGCCCTGCTTAATAATGTTCCAGTGCTGACATCAAGTGCCAGGGCAGCTCCACAGGGCCTGGGACTCCAGCACACAGCCCCTGGCAACCCCGCTGCCCTCCCCTGCACACAGACCGTGGCGGGAGCCTGCATGTTTGTCTGCCCGCCGCTGAATCACCGTCTCTGGAGCCTGCCTGCCCTGTGGAGGCACCCACTCAGTGTGCCTGTCTGTGCTTGGCAGCTGTTGGCCCTATTTTATGTTTGCACCCTTACTGGTGTTCCGGCTTGTGAGCTGAGGCTCCTGCTATAGGACGTGTGGGAGAAGGGCAAGAAAGGAGCAGAGTGAACTAATTGGAAATGTGCAGTTTTTAAATAAATAAAGAATTTCTTAAAAATAAAAAGGCTTAGCAAATTAAAGCAGACAAGCAGGTTACTTGGCAGCTAGAGGATAAACTTGAACATCCTGGGCACACAGTGCATCAAAGCATTTCCCAATGCAGAGAGCCCCAAGAGCTGCCCTCTGGGTTTGGTACCCAGACCCACTCCAGTGAGGGTGTTTGCAAATTGTTTTCATTCCTGCTCCTGAGAGCACACTGACAGCAGGGTGTGCCCAGGCCAGTGCTGTCCCCGGGTTCTCTCCGAATGGGGCTGCTGATGGGGGTATTTGTTGGCACTCTACACCTAGAGCACAATTCCAGCTGGACTCAAGCTCATTGAAGTCAGTGAGAGAACAAGTGCCTTTTGTTCAGCATAAACATCCAAGAGGAGACATGTAACCAAACAGCCAAAACAAAAATTACACTCCTTGAAACACTGCCCCAAACAACTACCCGTGTGGGCCAAGGGTTCCTATTGTTCTCCCAGAGCTTGCAGGGCCAGGGAGGACCTGAAACTCAGCTGGTAGACAGGCTCCTCTCTCATCTCTGAGGCTCAGGAACATTAGCTGAATGCCACTACTGCTGGCCAAACCCATGACTGATACAAACCATGTTACAGGGTGACTTGAATCATTTGCTGGCATCCCTGAGCAGGCCCCTGTCAGCAGGACAAAAAAGTCCTACAGAAAATCCACTGTGACAGAGTTGGGGCTGTGACAGTAGGCACCCTGACCATGCTTTGGGACCTGCTGATGGCACCCTTGCTGACCCCTGTCCCCCTCTCACAGGAATCCTTGGGAGCAGCTGTCCTGAGCTGAGGAAGCCCAAGTAGATGGAAACCTCCATAGCTGAGCCCATGACTGCACTGCTTCCTGGGCACCCCTATCCCAGAGCATCAAGGTGAGTGATGTGTGTTACCTCTGACCTGCAAGGGGTCCCAGGGCTCCCTGCTGCCTCCATGTGCAAGTAATCCCAGGAAGGGGAAAATCCACAACCCGTGTGAAGCCTCAAGATTCCTCATCTTTTCCTAATGCTCAACATAGAAGAAAATCCACAGGAGAGAGCCTAAAGAAATCAAACTTGGTGAATGCTGCCTCTGCTCTCAGGAAATTTGGCCAGAAGTAAACATGCAGAGGAATGTAACTGCTGCAGAAGATGGTGCTTGACTTTTTAAATCCAAGTTGGATTTAAAGCACACTGTGCTTTGGCTGTGATTTAGCATTTTTCTTTTCTTTTCTTTTCTTTTCTTTTCTTTTCTTTTCTTTTCTTTTCTTTTCTTTTCTTTTCTTTTCTTTTCTCTTTTTTCCTTTATTTTTTTCTTTTTACTTTCCCTTTTCTGTTTTGTAGCAACAGCAGTCTTACCACTCTCCAACCCATCCTGACCCCCAGCCTGGCTCCCCTCACTGCTCCATCCACTCTGTTGTGCCATCAAAGCAGTCTGAGGAACTGAGTTGGGAAATGATCCATGTCAAAAACAGCCCAGCAAAGAAAAAACAAATCAGTCTTTTTTTCAATAGCAGCTCAGTTTCCATTGTCCTTTCACAGCAATGAAAATCCCTACAATTGGAGAAGGAGAAAGGACATGGGGATGGGGTGGGACCAAGTGCTAGGAGGGAGGGATGGGTCAAGAGGGCATTAAATGCACATTGGAAGGAGGCCTTACTGTCCTCTTGCTATATATAAACAAAAATGACTGGCCTGGAGGGCTTATTTTCAACAGAGGGGAGAGATGAACAAAGAGGGAGGGTAGGAAAGATATCCTCCATGGTGAGGAGGATGTGTGCATGTACCTCTGTGAAGAGATAAGAAACACCCTTCTTGAACCTAACAGTCCACTAACTGACTTAGCTGTGATTAATTTGGCCAAATGTGAATACAGAGTGGAAACTGAGCATGCTTACCGTGCCTTTGATTTCCTCTGCTTGCCGAATTGACCAACAGACTGTCAGGCAGCTTCAGTCTAAAGAGCAGCCTCACAAGTGCTCCACCTCGTACTCTGGTTTCAGTGTCCCTGGAGGTGCCACCCCCCCTGCCCATCCTGGTTGGGCCGTGAGCGCTGCTGCTGCACCATGGCCTGGTGCCCAGCCAGGAGCCCTCACCCACTGCAGCAGCCTTGCCAATCCTTTCCACACCCGGGGCAGGGGCTGCCCTGCAAACTCAGCCCACCTCTGCAAGTTGTCACTTACAGGCATGCAGGCATGGGAGCAAGAGGCAGCATGAGGAAATGCTGCTCTGAGAGCTGTCTCCTCGTTTTGTTTGCTGGGCTCAGTGGCTCTGCACATCCAACCACTCGTGGACCAGGTGCTCACCATTTATACTGGCATCCTCTCATGCATACGTTGCTGTAAATACTGACTCCTTCAGGGAGAGGCTAGAAATAAGCTGGTAAACTTGTTTTTAGATTAAAAGTAGCAATACCTAAGTGTGTGTACATATACATACACATATACATATAATAAATGCATATCTATACCTAGGAGGAAGGGAGAGGAGGCTTATTTATTTTTCTTTACTTATAAACAAATCTCTTCATATTTGCTCTGCTTTTTCTTCTCTTTTCATTCCAAAAAAATATGGCAAATGAAACCTCTTAACATCATGACTTGCTGGTTTGAAAATCTAGGTTGCAATCTTTAAGTTTCTTTTTCCTTTGTACTCTGGATTTAAGGATGTGATATATGAAAACTCCAGTTTAACAGAGCCTAGAGACTAAATCAGATTGTGTAGGTAAGGTTTTGGCTGAGAAGCAGACACTTCCTAGTCAGTACCAAGAATTCAGAGAAGAACAGGGTAGGTTTTAATGTAAGTTTACTTTCCTTGCCATGAATTTTAATGACAGTTTTCACGACTGTTTCTGCAATTCGTAAGAGAAAATTAAAAACCTACACCTTGAAACTTATACGACAGCTGCTAACATCTCACAGCTTCTGGCATTATCTTGGAGAACCCTTCAGTCCTTTTTCTGTGCCACATTGTTTTCCACACAAATGTATTTAAAATATAAAACATTGAATGTTCATTGCTTCTTTATATCATTTGTATTCATTATCCACTAGAGGCAAAGGGCACAGCTTTATATAGAAGCCTCATTGAATGTCTCATTTTGCTATTTTACTGTACTGTACATATTTCCCAATAAATTATTTCTTTCAAATGCAGATATTCTTCTGGAAAAGCAAAGCAGGGCTGTTTCCTCTGCACAGAGGTTTCCTTTTACCATGAGCACAGCCAACTCGTCTGGCTTAGGTTAGTTTGTCAGGCATATTTTGGGAACAGTTTAAGAATTAATTCTGCTTTAAAGACTATAATCACCTTTTTGGCCCTTGAAGCTGGTTCAGAATTTTTGTACCAGGCCAGCAATAAAATAGCTTTTGCACATGTCAAAGGTTTATTCTAGACAAGCAAAAAGCAGATGGATTCTTTGTCTTTCTTACAATCTATACCCACAAAGCACTGACTCAGAAATGACTTGTCCCCGTACGTAATGAAGGCACAGTCCCACCCCATACCACGTGGGGTGGTCCTGGAGGCCACATACCTTGACTCTTTTGGGTGCCAGCAAAATTATTTGTGTTGGTTAGCAATACTCACAGATGGCTCATGAGGCTTCTCAGCAGTGAAGGCAAAAGTTGTATTGAAGGCCAATGTGGCTTTGGGGACTTCAGTGAGCAGGGGGAGCCTCTGGATGAAAGAGACAGGAAAGGAGACTGTGATGTTGGTGGTACCCAGGGAGATGAATGGAAGCATCTGTGGAACAAGCTGTGAGACCTGGATGCCAGCATGTGATCTAGGGAGGGAGCAGGGATGTGTGATGGGTGTCTCCCCATACTGGTTGATGGGTTTCCTCACAATTCCTACTTGCCTTTCTGTTTTCTTGCTCAGGCAGAAGGTAGCTTTCTGCTGCTTTGTCCCTGGTCTTTACTCTGGACACAGTGGAGGGATGTCACAAGTCTGGGATGCAAAATGGAAATTGGGGAGAATTATCAAAGAGTTCCACCCTCCTTGTTGGTTTATGAACTTCACACATTGGGGACAATCCCCCCTCCTTCCCAGCTATTTTCTGTTTAGGTCTGACACCCCCTGTCCCCTTTTTCAACCTATTTTAATTTCTCATCCCCTTTCCTTTGCTCCAGTTGACTCTCCTTATAATTTTCCACTCTCCACTCCCTCACCTCTCCTTACCCATTCCCAGAACAATCCTGTCTCTCTGGTTGCCTGTGTCAGATCATTCCCATCCAGCTCACTGAGAAAACCATCAGCCAAGATGTCCCCCCTGGAGCAGGTCCCACACTTGAGAATTAGGATCCCTTCTGTCTTGTTTCCATCCTTTTCCAAAGAATGCCTCAGAACCTCCATACCTGCTCTGTAGGGATGAGCACATCAAGTGAAGGGAGTCTGAGTACCCTCCTCAGGAGACCTCCAGAGCCTTTGAGCCAGAATCCCCTGGGACTTCCTAGAAGCCCTGACTGCCTTCTGGGAGGCTGCAGGAGCTGCTCAGCTCCACTTCAATCTTGATGGCATTTTGCTTCCTGAGAGCCTCCCAAGCAGCACAGCTGCCACGTTCCTCATGCCTGAGAGGCTGTGATGCTCTGCCCTGGGTAGAGCACATTGCAGCAGGTCACTGCACTGCTGCTGGGGCAATGCAGCTCCGTGCGGGAAGGCACCGCATCCCACTCTGCTTGCAGCAGGATACAGCTCTCAGCCGGGTGCAGTCTCGTTCATTAAAATTAATTAACAGTCAAATAGCTCCACATACTTCCTTACACAGACAGAGCAGTGACAGAAAAATAAATTTTAACTTGAGCCCAGGTCCTGGAGAAGTGAGTGCTGTTGTGGGGAAACCACAGGAGACTGCCAAGGCAGAAAGACTAAGATCTCAAACTGTGGTGACCGAGTTTCCAGCTCTTAATACACTCCTACTTTGTCTTTTGCTACTCTTTGTACAGCTCCAGCAGGAAAAACTGAGGTATCCTTTTTATTTGTACAGTTTTTAGCTGTGAGTGTAGGTTATGGCCTGACTGGTTCTAAAATTGGCATCTATGTGCTTTATAATTTAATACATGCTAAAACTGACTGACAGTTATCCATGAGCTGTCTTGGCTGTAAACACCAAGACCTGCATTCAAAATGTTTTGGAATGCAGTACACATGTATTTTTATTGACCCATTCCTGCCATTTCTGTTACACCTTGTGTTGTAAACCTGCACCTTTCTATTTTGTTCTTATATTCTTTCCTTTTACTTCATAGTAACCCATAATTTCCATCTTAAGCTTCATTATTCCTTCTCCCTGTACTAATGCCTTTTCACTGAAGTATCTATTTTGAAAATTATTCCACCTAACATAACACTCTTGCCCAGATCTCACTGCAACCCACAGCCTGATCCTACAAAGATCTATGCTTGTGCTTGATGTGTGAAAATAAGTTACCAGCTTCAGTTCAGTGACCAACATACCTCATGTGAGGAGCCTGTGCAGTACTTTCAAGGCATCCTTGAAAATCTCTGGCAGGGGTCTCCAGCCCTCTCAGCTGGTTGGTCCTGGCAGCTGCTACAGGCTGCAGAACACCTCAGCTGGTACCAACAGCAAGAGAAGAGCTCCATGTTGAGATGAAACTACCTGGGGAACTTCAGCAGTGAACACACAGCTGCCTAAGCTGAAATTCTCTGAGTTGAAAAAGGACTTCTTCTTCCTTCTCCTCTCGATCCTGGGGTATGGAATCAGGATTCAGGCAATACAGCTGAAGGCAATGCAGATTTGAGACAGAATCAAGTTAAGCCCTGGGATGCTTTTTTTTTTTTTCCTACAAAGTAGCACATGGCTGCTGCGTTTTTGTTTTTTTCTAAAAAAAAATGATCTTACCAATTCTGATCCAGCTTGATGATGTATCATCCTCTAATATCAAATCATATCCATGGCTGAGGATGACTTTGTAGACACAAAGAAGGGAAAGACTCTACATACAAGTGCATAATCATATACAGTCTTAAAGCCTTTATTTTAATGCAAAATAAACCAGGTAAAATTTATATAGCCATATGTAACAAAAGATCAAAATCTTTGACGTGGTACTAGAAAAAACCTGTCAAATTACATGTTGAATTTCTCCCCCAAAACAATCACACATGATTTTTAAATCAGTTTCACTTAAACACACAGATATTGTCAGGATTACAAGTACCTCTCTCTCCCTCACAGTAACAGAATAGTGTCTTACAAAGCCTTGTTTCCTATGAAGAGATAGTGAATAGCACTTCTGATTTTGCACGTAAGGCTTAAGGACCCTGCAGGACAACTGTGACAGGGAGCACAGGTGTGGGGCCTTTTGAAAGTGCAAAGCAGCCCCTGCCCAGAGCAGTGTCAGGATGTGGCCCTGGCAGAGCAGTCGCTAGGATTCACTCGCAGCACTAACTCTGATAAACAAACCTGTGATGGCTGGGAGGAAGAGGTAGCACAATTCATCTGTAAAAAAATTAGGCAGCATGTGAAGCTATTTCTAGATCAGGAAGCTGGAGTGAATTGGAATTCAGGACTGTATGCATTTTTTCAAGGCAAGAGCCTTTTTTTTTACTTCTCTATGCTTAGTTTCCCCCACAAAGGGCAGTTGATATTTCTTTACGCATTTGAGGGGTGCCTAGAGACTTCTGCATCATAATATATCACAGTGGTAATGTCGGCTCACAGGCCAAGATCATGGCTCACTAGTGGGTGGTCACTCAGAAAATCCACAGGCTCTTTTTCTATCTCTTAATCTTTCAACTGCTAGGCCTGGCTGGCCCTGTGCCAGAGCCAGAAATGCAGGCTGCACGCCACCAGCTCAGGAAATCAAAGCTTCAGCTTCACGTGAGTGCGGGCCTCTCTCCCTCGGTCTTGATGCCTGTTCACACACACACACACACACACACACACCACACACACACTTAGGGCTGCTCCCGTGGCAAGCCCAACTCTCCCTTCACACCCACTACGTCAGTAACTCTACTGCTGGACTGGCACATTTTGGATGAGGGAGTGCGAGGCAATTACGTGTCAAGAGCATTTCAGACTCATAATTTTCCCAAACATATGGACATATGGGAAAAGAACAACTTGTTACTTAACGGCTCTTTTGGATTTTGCAAGTGTGTATTTTCAACCGTCAGTTGTAGCACCTCGTGAATTCTGCACGGTACATATTTTTCCACAATATGGTGCTAAAATCATACATTTTATACTGCAGAAAAGCTGACTATATATACTGTAGTTACACATTATACTTTTGAAAATACTGTACCTCTACCAGATATTAAATCAGGAAATGGCAATTTTCTCCCAGAACAATGGCACCAGAGATTGGTGAGATGCTCTGTAATACTTTTTGGTCTTGCTCCCCCAGTTAGGTCACACTGTTTTTCCTCCTTAGCTCCTTACCTGTAGGATGCATCCATACATTATACTTACAGCTTTTTTTTTTTTTTTTTTTGATTGGAAGAAGCTCTCTACTGATTTCTGCTTACTGAGCAGAAGCATCATTTAATAACCTGTTGGGTAAGGTAAGATTAACAGCTCAGAAGGTGTTTGTTTGATTTGTCTGCCTCAACTGAGTGGAGCCGATGCAGTCAAGGGGAGCTCTTAAGGAAAGATTCAGGTTACTAGGAGATATTGGGCAGGTCCCTCAAAGGCTATAAATAATCTAAGAGCTGTTTCTATCCAGATTTTATTTGGCCCTGGCTCATGAAATACTGTAAATAAGTTCTGTTCACTGTGCTGTGATGCCATTTGACGGGTTAGTTGAGAGTGATTTACAAAGGCAGTAGCTTATATTCAGAGCTGTTCTTAATTGTGGCCTGGCTTGATAAAGCCACTGTCGCAAACATTAGTTTCTTTGCAGCTGGATCAAATGTATCAGGGGTTATATTTCAATGAGGGAAAGGAAAGTATTTTAATTTGTTTTTGCTTCACTTTCAACAGGCCTTTATAACACCAGCGGCTATCCTGTGGCTGCCAAGTCCTGGCTGAGTATCCTACAGCATTTAAAGCTTTCTGAGAGAAGTACAGGGCTGTGCTGAGCACGTACATGGCAGGCACAGTTTCCTTGGGGAATGCGCCTTATTTATGGAGGGTACTGAGAGACATCCAGCTTTGCACCCAACACTCCCTCCAGAGGTTTTTCCCTCCTACATTACTAGGGAAGAGGGCAGAATGAAATGGAATAATGACCAAACACCCTTACTTCATAATCAGTTGCATTCCTCTTCCTCTCTCCCTCCCACCAATGCTTCTTCCTGACTGGATTTAGAGCTGTGCCTGCCCCTGCCCCAGGGAGTCCAGCCCTCTATCTGAATCATGTAGGTGCTCCTCTGCCATGGAAAGCTGTCTCCTCTCCCCTGCTTCCCAGCCTGCTGGTGGGTGGAGGCTGGTGGGAATGCAAGCACTAGAGCCTGCCAGCCACTCAGGCAGCTGCAAGTAATCCCTGTGCCTGAGGGTTACGCCAGGCTCTAACCAGCACCATCAGCAGAGAAGAAAGTAGGCTGGGATTAATGCTGCTTCTCATCAGGGCGATTACCTGCTAGCAGGACACACTCCTTTTAACACCTGGGAAGTGATCTATGTGATTTAATATGTTGCATACCAAAGGTGTCAAAATGACATCAAAGAAATCCTTATGCTTAATCCTTGGCTAGGTCACAGTCTTTTCCTCATGAGGAGAGGAGGCCTAGTGGTTTAGTGACACTCCCAAAAGGCAGAAGTCGAGGAATTAAGGACACTTGGAAATAACATATTTCTAGGTCACAATACTGCATAGTTTCCTCCTGACAAAATTCTTAAGACAGATCTCTAAGTGCTCAGAGATCAGGTCACACAGGTCCCCATGGCTGCAGACACATTTCTGTCTGCAGAGCAAACTCAGGCTGTTTGGGGCAAAGGACTGAGCATGTACCCCACCACTCTGTCCCCCGCCACAGCTCTGCTGTGCTGCTGCCACTCCCTCCCCACCCACACCTTCTCTCTTCCTATGCACTGCTGCAAACAACTTGCTACAAACAGCTATTCTCACATCTTCCTCCTGGGCTCCAGGGTCTTGAAGCCCTTCCTGTTACTTTCCCTGTCTTTTCCCTCACCCCTTGCTATGAAAAGCACCTTTCCCCACTGACCTCATGGTCTCTGGTTGCAGGAACTCGAGTAGTTTGGCACTTGGCACGACAGGGCCCAGTGCTGCCCAAGGCAGACAGGCTGCTGGCAGGTACTTGGCTCCAACACCGCCTGGAGTGGGCCAGGAATGGGCTGCTTGATGGAGCCAAGGCAGCACCTGACACAGTAACTTACTATGAATTATGGAGTCCATGCCCACAGTCACCTCCCTGGTCACTTCCTTATAGGCCAGCTCCACTGAAACCCCTCAAGCAACACTTCCTGACAGCAGCTGAGGATCTGGTCTCCAGGGTTTACATTTAAAGACTGCACACTGTATAACCAACCAACACTCACAAGCACACACTCCCCCCCTACAGACATGGCTCTTAGGTGGCTGCTGTCTTCTGAGAGCCTGCCCAAGCAGAGGGGATAAGGCTTTTTACCCTACTCCAACTGCAGCAGGTACAATAAGAGAAGACTCTCGACACACAGACTGCAAAAAATGAAGGCTACAAGATAAATGCTGCCACCACCAAAAAGACAGAGGAATACAGAGGCCAGATCACCAATCTGGAACTGCAGCATCCTAAAAGCAGAGCTGTTGGTCAGGATGTGCCTGGAATGTAGCCACTCTCTCTGTGGCAGTCCCTTGCCATGATCACACACTAGATACACAAGATGCCCAGCTCTGCAAGAAGTCTGTACTGCATGCTGTGTTCTCACTTAAAAGGCTCTACAACAGCACTCTGAAGTAAACTCTGGTGACTCTGCTGCCCTTACACAGACAGCTATGTACTGTAAAGGTGTAACTGGATTCAGTAAATAGCCCTGAGGTGTATTAAGTGTTGTGTTTCATTTCCAGCAGCCACTTTCTATTTTTAAAAGGAATTAAAAAACACTCAACTGTCTGGTACCTCACATACTCAAAACACATCGTACCTCACGTGGCTTTAGTTCGCCTGTTAGAAAGCACCTACGCTGAGCCCAGCTCAGTAAGAACGACTCCAGGTCTCGTGTGCCATTCTTACAGGCAGCTACGCTTAGGAACAACTCTACAAGGGTGATGCCCAGCAGGGCTGTGCCCACGTCCAGTGCTTGGCTATACAGCTGCAGTCATGGGGTTCTTCTGCCTGGGGTCCTGTTGCCTGTACTGGTACTGGTCTGGACTGGTCCCACGGTGTCGGAGCATTTCATTGTAAGCTGGTGCTCGGTGGGACTGCGGAGGGGAAGGCGGCACGTCCTGCCGGAGGGGTCCTTTATGCTGGTTTGCCATGGGCTGGGCTGGGTAATACTGAGGGTACCTCAGTTCTGCCACTCTTGTGTCCGGCACACGGATGTAGTTCCCCTTGGATGGGTGGATAACAGGCTGTCCTCCGTGGTAGTAGGGAAGATCTCTCTCCTTGTACGTTACTCGTGGCCCTGTTAAATATTCTAGTGGCTCTGCAGGTCCACGTCTGAGGAGGAAAAAACATAATAAAGCACATAAAAAGGCAGTCTACTAGCCCAGTGATACATTATTGTACGTACAATCTATGTTTACTTTGGGAGAGGAAATGCCACCTCAAGCATGACAAGTCCTGATGAATGAAAAGAACTTCTGAAGGATAACAAGCTTCCCACCTGCATGCTACAAAAGTCTGTAACATCCAGGACACTTGAGGAAGGGTCCAGTACACATCACAGCCCTTTTACAATGGGGGAGCACTGGAGCCCTTCAGCTTCCAAAGTCAGCCTCCTGTGATCCATTTGCCATAATGGAAACAAAGCTCCTTTAAACAATGCATATTTGACTGAATCTTATCTAGCCTGAGGATAAACAGATGAGTTGGGTCTGCAAGTCTGCAAATCCCATAAGCTTTACATGCACAAATATTCACGCTTTCCAGGCCATTTCCCACTATTCTCTCCTAATATGTCAGCCTGTAAAACTTTCCAAACACCATAGTTGGAAAAACTGGGGAAGAAACACTGGGGATGTCAGGCTACAATACCTGTGTTTAATGGGCAAGTTGCCAATGAGATTTCAAAAACTCTGTGATCTAAAAAGCCTGATATTACAACAGTCCTGTAACTTGTCTGCATCAGTATGGATCTCACAAGCCCTAGTTCATGTGAAAAACAACATGTGAATGTGTCATCCCTGAGGATGTGCCATGGAGTCCTCTCTGTAGCCTTCTGCATCTTAATTTCATGATTTTTACTAATGAAGCATTGATATTTTTTTCCTATTACAACTTAACTTGTGATACTTTTGAAATGGCAAAGATAATTGTTCTCACAGACATGTCACCAGAGCATCCCCAAAAGTTCAATTTAATTAGGAGTTTTTGCCAGTCTGACTGCAAATGTCTTTGTACTTTGGACAAAACCTCTCATTGACTACACAGGAAGCTTGTCTTCAAATGAGAGCTTAGAGAAGGAGACAGAATTTTGACCCAAAACAGGGGCTGGAAGTTGATCAATTATACAGATCAATTACACCTGCTCTGTGTCTTTGGGACTGAACTCATCAACTGTTTAAATATTCTTTGCATAGATTATGAAAAAAGTTACCATTCTAGTACAGCAGATCAGGTGTTCAAAGTTTGTCAATGACTCTCTTGTTCACACAGAGATTTTACAAACATGCTCCTTCTTTCTTAACCTGGGCTCCCAGACTCTGCTGGAACTTGTTTAACATGTAGTAAAAGAAAACATGTGGTTTTCTGCTGCACTCGTTTAAGCCCATGGGGTAAATCATGGACATAGGCAATGAACAAACATTATCTGCCTTGAAATGAACCTACAATTCTCCTCCTGGAATAACTTAGTGCAAATGTTTCCTGTTTAAAATGGAAAGAGCAAAAGGAAGCATTCCAGGCCTTGGACTTTTAGGACCCTATGCTCCCCAGAGACTTTCTGCTTTAAAAACAGAACATTATAAAAGACAGGCACTCCCAGCCTCCCCCCCAGCTCCTGGTGAGACAGTCCAGACAAAGTGCTGAAGGGCCTGAAGCCACTCTCTGAGATACCAAACCACTCTTAACCCTACGTACTGAGACAATTACCGTCACTGCTCACACACCTACACCTTGCAACAAAGCCTCATTTCCAGAGCAGGCCAAAGAGCTGCTCCACTTTTTTTTCCACATGCATGAAGGCTTGTTCACTAGTCAGTCTCATCACACTCAGCTTTAATGCCTCTGTGCACATAAATGTACTTGCAATCATAAAAGGTTTTGCTATGGTAGGAACTGTTTTGTGTCAAGCAGCACACCAAGAGGAACAAATGTCAAACCTACACCCATCACCTTTTAATATAAGGATCATGCTCAAAATCCTGTACATTGGTTTTATAATGTGTTCTCATCGGCAGCTATAATCAATGAAATTCTTGTGGATTACATTAAAAAAAGGTCTGAGCTTGGAACCTGATCCAGAATTCACTGAAAACCCAGTGGTAGCTTTTGGACAGAGCTCTAACTGCAATTTGAATTACTCTAAAAAAACAAATTCAAGATGAATTGGCACCAAAATGATGGCTGACAATAAGACTGAGCCACCAGCATGACATACTGAGCCTTCAGTACACAACTCATGCCTCAACTGACACCAGAGGTCTGCAAGGTGCAGGAAAGAAGAGGGATGTGCTTTGCCATCCATCCAAAAGAGCTGTTTCCAGGACAACTCAGCCAGTCCAGTTTTAGGAATGAGCGTTATACTGCTGCCACAGAAGCTGTGATTGTGCAGAGGGTTGTGCACTCAGGCTGCTGTGGCCCAGGACTATGCAGTGAAGCTGGGCCTGGGCAATCAAAGCCTGCCAGACCTGAGAAATGGCCCCAAGCTGCCTGAGCTAATGCCAGCAGATCTCCATTGCTGTTCCCTCTCCTCGCGAACTAAATCCACCATCGCTTCACTTACAGCTAACACCATCTGTGGCTGTGTAGACAAACTACAGAACAACATGTGGGAAGAGCAAAATCTTTCTTTAAAAGATAAAACCCCAAGTTGTTCACTGTCAGCACCAGTGTCCTTTCTCTGAGGGCAAAACACCCATAGGTGGTGTAATTCTTGAGTGTCTTGCCCAAAGTCATGACTTAGCAGCAGGGAGGACAGAGAGACCTGATAGGAATCCACTTCACACAAACCTTTTAGGAAAGCCCCAGGAAGACAGAAGCTATGTGAGTTATTTTAGCAGCCTTGGGGTTAATACAAGCAGTGATCTAGCCAACAATTAGCAGAACTTTTGCTTGAGTCAAACCTTGGGAAACACTGGTGACTGTCCAAAAGGCTGACTCCGGGCAGCATAAATGAGGGAGATTTCACAAAAGATATCTTCACGGCTGCTCCACACTCTCCAGCTCACTTCCCCTCATAATCCCAGTGGGTCTTACACTCACAGATACACAAGCTACAATGACAACACTTTTTTTTTCCTTTTTATGACCAGCACAGCATGTTGAAGCCAAATTATTTCTCAAGGACTCATTCTTCCTCATCTACCACCCATGCCTGGTGAAGTTCATTCTCAGGGAGCTGCTCACAGTGCAACCAACCAGCTTAGAGAGTCTCCATAAACCTCTATCTGACCAGTCCTAAACAACAGGAAAAAACTGCCCTTCCCTCCTCAAGTGTGACAAATTAACCATCAGAAAGTTAATCTTTCTAAGGTAAAAGAAACAACTGCAAATACCAAGCTCTGCCTGCAGAAATACTGTCACCATTAGCAGTAAGTCTGGGACACGGAGGGCAATTCCCAGCAGGAAGAGAACTGCTCCTCTGAACCAACCCCCTTCTCACTCGATAACCCACAGTGTAAAAGTATATGCTGTTGTTTATCCTTAAAGAAATTGCCAAAACAAACCAAACCAAACACTTTCTACTTGGCAGTCCCTTGTAGATGCTGTGCTTGTTTCTGCAAGGAGGAAAACAACTCCTACCTTTTCCCTCAGCAGACACTGCCACCTCTGAGGAGGTCCTAATGAAATTCTTCTCCTCTCTCAGACTGTTTTTCTTGGCTTCTGATGAGTTCAGAGTTCACAGGGCCATATCACACCTCCCCAGTGACCCATGGTGTGGGGGTCAAACCAATAATCTCAAGTGGAAAATCAGTGACCCAGGGGAGTGATCAAAAATCCACAAATTGGGTCAAGCAGGTCCAGCCACTCAAAAGGACCAGGCCAGGACCGTGCCCTCTGAGAGGACATGCTGAGTAGGAGCTGCTCTGACTGTCAGCTGTTTTCCAGATTTTTGGCCATTTGTTTGACCTGGGGATACAGTGCAATTAATGGCAGGCAGAAGGCAGGGAAGCTGACACAACATCCTGGGAAGGAACTGATCTCAGAGCTCAAAACCTGGTTTTGCTGATAGTTCAGCTCTGCTGGGTCCCACTGGAAAGTGCAATATGGATGTGGGTCTAGCTAAAAGCAGAGGCTGCTGCTGTGGGAAGCAATTGAACAGAGAGAGAAGCACCAGGTTCCAGAAAGGAGTGAAACTGGTGGGGCAGAGTGAAAACACTCCCCCAAAATGTCATGAGCAAGATGCCCCTTAAAATGGTGCCCCGTCTGCTTTGAGGAAGCAAAGTCTCACCTTCCTTCCCCTTTTACAGATCACACACAGGCGGTTGTGAACGTGTTTCACCTCATATGCTGGTTTGCAGCTCTACCAGTTTATCTTCTAAAATGATTCACCAGTTAACAACTGTGATCCATTTTGAGCAGTAAGAGCACAAAGTAGCCTTGTCCAAAAAAAGCAGGTAATTTGGGACTGATATTCAATTAATGTGTTGTTGCTTTCTCTATGATAGGTAAAGCTTAAAGCAGGTTTGTTTTTCTATCTCTGCTTTATTTATCTTTGAAGCACAAAAAAATTACAGTATTTTCTGGCTTTACTGCAGAATTTTTAAGAGCTTCTGTGTTTATTTAAAACTGAACCACAGTATTTGGGACACTTAGGAAAGACTTCTTTTACCCAAAAAACTATTTAGTAACAGACATCTGAAGGTTTCAAAAGCCATAAGTAAACACTTCTTGCTTTTGGCAGTTCCCTCTTTTTTTTTTTTTAACCTCCGTTTTAGTAATTCTTCAGCTGCGGAAAATCTTACAGAGTAGACTGGCATAAATACCTGATGCTTCAAAAACCTAATCAGAAAAAAAAAATTGCATTTCAGGTTTACTGCATTTCATTGATAACCTCCATTTGCAGGTCACCTTTAACATCCTTGGAGACATGTGCTTGGGCTATCTGAAAGGAAAGCAAAATGAAGGTCTAACTGCTCGTGCTGTGCCCCATCACGTTGGGGGTTTGGATTTCATTGTGACAAAGGGTTTTTCTTCCCTCTGTTCTATAGGGAAAGTCACAGAGGTCACACTCTTAGTACCTGGTAAAAAGCAAGGAAGGGAATGCTCTCTTCTTACATCACTATCTCCTCCTTGCTGCTGAGGGAATATTTTGCAAGGGATATAATCTCACATGAAAACCTGCCTTCTTACTTTGTTAGAGAGTACTTCTTGAAATAAACTTCAAAGACAGCCACAGACTAAGTAGCAAATGGAAAGCCCACATTTGGCTGCAGTCTCTTTCATGTCTAAGCAAGACATACAGAGACTCTGGGTGATGGCATCAGACAGCCTAGGCTGTGATTAAAGAACAGGAGAAAGCAACAAGATCCTATCTGTGTCCAAATTCTCAGTGAAGAACTCCACTGTATGCAGCGTGATTGTGTGATGTTTGTTCTCAGCCAGGAGGATCTACTTTTAAAGAAGAAAAGAGAAGCTGATGTAAGAATTAAATTATGCAAACAAACAATCTTGAAGTATCAAATACATTACACTGTATCTTTATAAAGCTCTTCTTAACAAACACTAAAAACAATTAACTGAAAAGATCATGTAGTGCCTATCTCTCCAGATAAAGTATTAAAGACACTGCAGTGGTGTTTGTAGTCAGTGGCTCTAAGAACTCCTGTTGCTTAATATTCAACATGCATATAACATAAATAAATTAATGAAATTTCAAATCACTGCAGATTTCAAAGAAATCACTGAGATGCATTAAGGTAGGTCTCTGTATCTTAATAGGTGAGATAATCCTATAATAAATATTGTTTGCCCTTTCAGATCAATACTTCCCACAGCCAAATAAAGGGTTTGCATTTAAAATTCACTGGGAATCAAATTTGGTATCTCAGTGCTGGGAAGAATCTGCAGCACAAGGAAGTGCTCAGTGGCTGCTGTCTGTGAGAGAGGCTTGTACCCCACAGAAGAAGGCAGATGTCTAGCAATGTCATACTAACCTCAAACACACCATACACACTTTATTTATGGGCTGAGCTGGTGGAGGTGCTTCCTTCTCCTGTTCTTTTATCAACAATACAAGGCTAAAAAATCAGATAACATAAACGAATACAATCCCTGGCTCTCATGTAGCACATGCCATGCAGAGAGAGCTGTTTTTAGTTTGAGGACTGTGTTTGGAATTCCTTCAGTGTCAGGTTTCCAGTTACCAGACCCTCTTCCCTGGGCCAGGCACGACTGTGGTCGGACTGGATTAGCAGAACACTCTGCAATGTATATTACACAGCTTTGACTTCTACAGGCTTTGCAGACCCATAAAAATAATGATCATTTAATGACCTGCATTTCAAGGTGGGGGGGTGTGTGTGTGAGTGGTGGGTGTAAGAGTGGAAGAATCTCTCTTCCCTTTTTAAAGAATTCCTATTTGGTTTGGAGAAGGACGAGTCCATATAAGTTTGTTTGAAATTTGAGCAATACATTCCAGATGCAATGCAGGCAGGCCTGATTCTCTTCTCTTGCATACACTTTTGCAGAGTCTAAAGTGGTGCTAACTGGCCTGAATATAAGAGTTTATATATGCACAGTTTCTCTCTCTCTCCAATATTACAGCTTAAAATATTTTGAAACAAACAGTTAAAGCACCACAATCCCAGCAGGTAAGTGCAGAGACGTGTTTATATTTCTCTAGTTAAGTCCAGCCTTAAAGCAGCTGGAGAACTAAGTCTTTACGGTTTGCAGAGGGCCACACCACAGAGGTGTTGGGCCCCAACTGCTCCGTGGGCACTTTTTAGCAATTGGAGACATTTAGGTGTCACACTTGCTTTCACATCTAAGACCAAGTGTACAATTTAGTCACATACCAGCTTTCCATGCAGGGGAGCAGCCTGCAGAAACAATGGTAAGACAGGCAAGCAGTGTCTGATAGGTTTAAAACTTTACTGTAACGTTAGGTATGACTTCTTATGACAGCATGGACAACTTATTTTGTCTGCAAGAAAATAGATTGCTCTCAGTCCCCAGAGGAGCAAACTATGTCACAGATAGGTTAACATCGGAATTTAAAGGGTCATTTAATTAAACTCCCTCCCATCAGCAACCAAACCATAAGACAGTGATGCTGCTTTGCTCCAGCATTAGTTTATTTTCCACAGCAAATCTCAGACCTGTTTCTGATAATCTCATCCTGCAGGCAAATCTCCCCTTTCTCTCCTTCCCTAAATCCAACCTACAAATATAGGAACTGTGACAACCAGGATTAAAACCCTGAAATCAACAAAAGCAAAACCCGAAATGTGCTAGCTGGTGCTCTATAAATGCCTAAAAAGCATTCACAACAA
Organism: Passer montanus; assembly: GCF_014805655.1. Taxonomy (NCBI): domain Eukaryota; kingdom Metazoa; phylum Chordata; class Aves; order Passeriformes; family Passeridae; genus Passer; species Passer montanus. The sequence goes on from NW_024356504.1 coordinate 3,400,076, forward strand.
GTAGTGCAATAATCCTTCCTACTCAATTCCTCACTTGTTTTGTTCATATGCCCTCAGGCATGGTACATCTCTTCTACCAGAAGGCATAAAATAAAGTAGCACCTATTGAACAAGACATTGCTATTCTGTGATCTCCTCAAGCTTAAAGGGATCTTAAGTAGATTGGTACTTTAAGTAGCGAGTCATTACAACATGTGTCATTTCAGATGTTCCTCATTATTCAACACAACATAATGCCGTGTGAGTCATTAACCTCTGGGCACTGGTAACCTACTCTCAATGCTAAGCAGTCATGCTTGTTGCTCAGGAACCCCCATGCTCCGCTGGGGAGAGACCTGGCTGAGATTTCAAGGTCCCTTTGGTCTTTTGTTTTGCAGATCAGTGGGGACCAAAAGCTCTTCCTACAGACTTCTTGGCCTTTGGTCTTCTGAGTCACATTTTTGAGAAGATTCTGACCAAGTTATGTTGGAAGGGAGAAAACTTCTTTTTAAAGGACATGTGCTCCTTAAGCCAGCAAGAAAAGCAACTGTTTAGGCTCCTCAGTTGAATTTTGCATTTAAATGCAAATTCAAACTAATACAAAAAAGTACTGCCACTACTGGAGCAAGATGCTGAAGTGAAAACTGTGTTATGGTAATACTTGTCCTGTCTTACTGTGTAGCAACTCCCAACAGACAGGGGTACCTGCTGCCCCTGCCCTGAGAACAGCCAGCTGCTTCCCTCAAGAACTGGTATTCTGGGAGAAGGGAGCAAGGTGCAGAGGCAAGACCCCACCAGGGGCTTCAGTGCAGCACAAGAAGGCAGAAATACCACTGGGATCTCTTTGCCTCATCCTAACCCCTACTGGAGGTCTCTGCTTTTTTGAAGGCTATCAGAATAGAAATTAAGGAGTCTGCAGTGGTTTAGGAGCTTTTAATTTGATTTAAAAGAAATTCTGTTGCCATAGTCAAAATTGCTTTTCAGAAGGAATTGATCACTCCTCCCCAGCAGGGAAACCTCTGGCCCTTTGCCTGCCCATTCAGAGCACTACTGCTATCCACGCTGGTTTTGTGGAGTGCTTTCAGAAATGCATAAATCCAAATTCTACCCTGTTCTCATTTTTCATTTGAAATGAATTTAAAGCATGGTGACCATTCAGCTGTACTATTCAAATGATTTTCAACTAATAACAGAAATCATTAAAAGAATCTTCCTAAGTAATAATAACCTGGGCCCAGGTCTTTACTATTCAGCCACTGGGACCTTAACATGCTGTCTGATCTTTAGTGGGCTAGTAAAAACCTGTAAGAAGTGGTTATTAATGTTATTACCAAGCTTTTAGGCTTTTTTTTTTCCCTCTTAGAGCATTTCTCATTTAAATTAAAGCACTCCTTGCAGCACTTTCTCCCATTGCCATGATGAAGCATGGCTGTCAATTCTGCCTCCAATGGCACAAACTGGGTAGTAAAACCATGCTTCAGTAAAAAAGGAATACGTAGCTGGTTATTTTTTCCTTCAATTTGTTTCTTTCTGGTCCAGCCATTCTGTTAAACTCACTGTGATATATCATTCATTTTTCCTCCCCTTTGTAACAAAGGCAAAGCCCAACACCCAGAGAAGAATGATGGCTGTTTTGGGGGGTCAAGAGGGACCTTAAAAAACAAGCAGCTCTTATTTCTTTCTTCAGGCAGTATTTCAGTCCCCATTGTTTCTCTGCTGCCCATGTACTGATTTTCTCCTAAACAGCACAAACAGCCTGTAAGTACATCCTCCCCCCCAATATTTTCTTTTGTTAGAACCTTTCATTTCTATACAGGCATTAGATTATACATTTCCTGGCTTGCCACACTCCATTAACACTCTGGTAACCACCCATTTTCCAGCTAGCCATTAAACACCAACTTTCATAATTGAGATTTAAAGGCTGAGGGCATGATAAACAGCTGAAGTTATAACTTTACAGCTGCCTCTATAGAAGTGTGTAAATCTCCAGATCCGGATAGGCAAATCAGTTAATTAGACTTGCATTAAGCCACAAACTTTGCGGGCGCTCTGACAGCAGATGTCCTGAAGTTGTGCTTTAAATAACAAGGGTCAAACCCTCCATCCCACGGGGCTGGGACAGACGGAAGGTCCCACCCGGTGCCGAGGGAGCGGTAGCGCCGAGCGCAGCTGCCGTGACTCGCAGCACCATTCCAGCTGTGTTTGTGCTGGCTCCTTCCTGCGAGCTCCTTCCCTTACACGGACACAGCTCCCGGCTGGCCGCGCTCTACCTGCTGCCTCTGCTTACCACCCTGCCTTTGCTGCCTGCCGGCTCACAGGCTGCTCTCAAAGCAGCACCCACGAGTTTTGGGACTGAGCACAGCTTCCCCCTGCCTCTGTCAGTCTCTTTAGGGGCATGGGTAGTAAGAGGTTAACCTTCGGTCGTGAGGCCCGTGCTCCACCTCTGCACGAGTTATCTCCCTGTTGCTGCATTTAAAAATACTGTATGTAATTAGCTGTTATCAGGTTGTTAAGCAGCGTGCTGAAGTGTGAACTTATCATTCAATTGTTTCCTTTATTTACAAAGCCCTGCCATTCTCTTAGGCAGCAGCCTGGGACAGGCTGTTGACTTACTCAGATGAGGAGGGTTTGGCACGCCAGATCCTAGGAGCAGAAGCAGATTCTGGAGAAGTGAGACACAGACGAGAATCTGCAAACAGCCCCTCAAGATGTCCTGTAGAACAGCTGTGCTTGAAAGAGACACGCACACATGGCAACACTACCAAATACATCACTCTTTGTGAGGTTGCTTTGAGACCTGAACCACTGAGCATGGAGGAAACACACAATACAGCTCCCAACTGCTTTATGGGCACAGGTGGGGTTTTTATTCATGTATATGGTATTAGCCTTAATATCTATAGATATACACAAATATGTTCCATTCCCAGACGAAAACAATATAATGCTGACTTTCACACACATCTGAGCTCAGTTCTTCCCTATTTAATTTGCTGGACATTGTTTCCTTAAGCAAATCTGGAAGTCAGAGGTGATCATGTTAGACCACAAGATGGGTGGACAGGACAACAGCACAAGATGTCACAGCCCCTGCTGTCCTCTCTACCTCCTTCAGCAAGGCCTAGGCTTGGATTCCTAGAGCCCATCATATTTTTTACCACTATCCCCTCCTGGCCTGGCTACTGTTGTCTTCTTTGCTTTCTTTGTCAGCAGCCCAGCCCTGGCAGTGCCAGCCAGATGTCCCAAATGACATGAGGCATCATCAGATCTGTGTGATTTTCTTCCATGCATTCCTGGCCTGGGGCAGCACCATGCACCCACAGCAGGATTTACTTGCATGGTGCCTGGGCATGCAGCATCCTTTGCTCTTTGGGAACTAGTGCAACCACCACTGTCCCTCATCTACATGCATCCCCCCCAACACTTCCAATAAACAAGATCTATAGCTTCTAAACAAACTTCTGTGCCATCTGCACACTGTGCTGCATGACAGACAACAAGATAAAATTTGCAACAGCAAAGACCTTAGAGCAAAACAACCTTTTAGAGAGAGAGGAAGTACAGGCTGTTGTAACAGTTCTGTCAGCTTAGTCATGTATCTAGAACAGAAGACATCAGGATCCTGAAGCTAAAAGAGGAGCACACAGCTGAAGAAAGAAAAAAATGCTTTAAAGACATACCAAAACACTGCATCCTTGGCAAAGCAATGTCAATAGCTGGGAATTAGTGATATCTGAGAGAGGTGACAGCCTAGCACTTGGAATAGAGGGTAGGGGCAAGCTAGGATTGAGACACAGAGAGGTTTTGGACAGCACTACCTGGTATAGACTTCAATTTATTTTGAAAGGACATGTACTTCATGTATCAAAGATGTGCAACAAAGTCTTACATGCAGGACTGGACGCTGGCAGCAGTTTCAGCTGACATTATAAGGAACAACACCACAATCAAAGAGGCATCCCCACCCACCCAGGAAGGCTGCTATGTGCCATCAGTGAGAAACAGAGAAGCAACAGTGCTTCCGGATATGAACCTGGTAAGAACCTGGCCAACATTCTAGACAGCAGGTCTCAATTTGGCTGGGAGAAAAAAAAATAAATAAAATCACCCTCTAACTTGAAACAATCTTTTACATAATGAATCAATCAATTATCTTTTCTCTAGTATGTTCAAATCAAGGGAATCATCATTGAAAATAACAACCAATTTATATAGCTCATTTAAAGCCACAGTAAGCTAGGCTGCTGATTCACTAATGAACAATAAAGGTCACTACTATAATATCTCTCCAAGTATTTTCAGATTGTGTGGTGTGATAGACTTGAAGTGGCAAGTTCATAAAAAACCCATCAAGATACTTTGCATGGGGAAGTAAAGATGGAAAAACATCTGTGTTTTGCCCAGATATGAGACTGAGAAGAGGGAATAATTTTGATGCAATGAAGAACTTTGTGCCCCAGACTCATCCAGCCCCAGCCAAAGCTTCTGGATGTCAATGGAAGCATTTCAATGATCTTTGGATTAGGCTTTTGTATAAAATGGTATCTGAAAGGGGAGGAGAGGGCAGGGAGAGAATGAAACATCTGTATCCTGGAATGAAATCAGGAAGTTAAGGCTTGACAGCCTTAGACAGCAAATAAATTGCACCTCGGGTACTAAATGTAGGTTGCTGAAATGCCTCACTTCAAGTGGAAACATTCCTTTTCAGTTGTGTCTTTCAGGTATTCAGAGAAAAGCCTGACCAGAATGCTGCTAATTTATATTTTAATTTTTGAGCTTCCATGATCTGGAAGACGGTACATACATGCAATTATGAAGAAGACATTCTGCCAAGATGAACAGCACACCTCTGCTCTGTGATGTTAGATCAAGATCATTAACAGTGTGGCAACTGGGGCAATGTAGCGGCGAGTGCCATCATCTGCAGCATCACCTCTGAGACTATTACCAGAACCAGATGTTTCAGAGGAAGCTGCAATTTGTGGACAATTAATAGTTTGCAAAGGTCTTACAGCATAAAAGAACCTCTCCCTTCCTCCTCAGATGTTAACTCAAACAAAAGCAACTGTTGGTCTAAGCTTGGATTTGCAGAAAGGTGAAGGTTTCAGAAACACAAAACACTTGATGACATTTCTGTATTTGCAGATGTTGATACTAAAAATCCCCAAACATGATAATATTTAACCTTGACAGACCTACTATTTGAAGCCCATAGGAAAAAAGCACAATGGAGTAGAGAGAGCCTGTGGTGAGTTGAGAAAGATGTCTTTTCCAAATCTCAATATTAAATCTTTAATGTTGACTTGGGTTCCTCTTAAAATAAAAAATATGTGTAATTCTACTGCCAGTAAAATAGGATTTTCTTTAAAAGAATTTTGCAACATTTCAAAGGCCCCTCTTTTTAAGGATCAAAAAGTAAAAGAGAAAAACATCATATTATATCAAGCAGCTACAATATAACCCATTACTCAAGACCATCATTACAACTTCTAAATCGGAAAAGCACAGAATAGCAATACCATTTTGAGGATGCAAAATTGTCTCCATATACTGAAGTCCCTTGAAAAACTTACAAAACTTGTGGTATAAACTAGTACAACTGAAAATGAAATATCTAAGGAGGAAAAGACCAGGGTTAAGGGTTCTGTATTGATTGTTTTTTCCCCTCAGATTGGGATTAAAGCGATTTCAGCTGGGACCCAGAATTACAGATGTAATTATAATTTCCATTTATATTTTTAGGCTGTGTACAAAGAAGTGTAATAATGGACAGCTGAACATTTTCCATTGTCCATTAAAAATGAAATGTTTCTGATGAAATCTCTGTAAGACCAAGTACCACTGCAGCAATCTCTCAATAACAGATCTTGTTTCAGATGTTTGGTGAAGAGAGACAAGGGAGAGTTGCCACCCCCTCATACAAAGAAATCAAACGAAAATGACATTAAGGTTGTTATTCCCCTCAACAATACTAAAGAGATTTCACGTTAAGATTAGTAACAAGTCTTTTCAAAGAAAAAGTCAAATTATCATTAAATAACCTTTCTTGACATTATTTACAGAGTACGTAACACAAAGCATTGCATTAAGGAGGCATTATTTAAACCACATAAGGTGTAGGGAGTGAAAAGAGAAAATTCTCCAAGTACCACTGCCTGTCTGCCATCCTTCCTTCATCCTTTACAATGTCCATTTAAGCCCAGGTTTCCTGGAGCTCTCTGATAGCGAGGCAAATAACTGCTATTGAAAAGCAAATTGTATTCAAGGTAAAGCAGGTGCTTAAGTGCTCTGATGGATCTGGGCCTAAAAATTCAAGTTGTAAACCCCAACTCAATTTCAAATGACTAATTGAATTTGCCTTTTTTTTTTTCTTTTAATTCCCTTTCGTTTTAAAGCGATCTGCTCTGTGCTTTCTGCCGCGAAGCGTGGTGCAGTCAGCACCGCAGCACAGCCCGTCCCACCACGCTGCTCCCACTTGCCATTCCAGAGGGGCAAGGAGATCCTAACAGAAATGCTCAAAAATGCTCAAACCCAGGGCTGGTATGTTCAGGCAGCCTAAATTCAGCCTAATTCCCGAGTCAGTGAGAAACCCAGATGCCTTCAGAGACCCCTACAAAGCTAATTAGAAGACTACCAGAAGTCTACACACAGCGAAGTCACATGGGTTTTCTGAGCACAGCTACAGGGATCCTCAAAGCTTTTAACTGATTCTGGAAATCTTTAATCGCTGAATGTACAGCTGTAAAGTGTGTTTGCTGTTTGAGCATCTTTGGAGGAAGGACTGTTAGCATCCTTTTTCCTACATGCTTTGTCCCAGCTATTGTGTTGGCTGGGTGAGTTCAGTTCAAGAGCGTATCATTATTATCTCCTTTAAAAAGCAAAACAAGGGGAGAAACTGTGGCCATACCATGCTTCTAAAAATACATTCTTTCTATACTGAAGACAAGTCAGTTGTCAGTAAACAAACATGCCTTTTCTTTAAAGCATAGGATTTCAGATTGAACCAAAACTCATAGCAAAAATGCTAAATGAGGGTCCAAAACCTGGCGACACATGGGTATAGATATATATATATAGCAGTGCACTAACTAGCCCCTAGATCCAAGCAAAAAGCCAGTCACATGAATTTTCACTGTGAAATCATCCTGAGATTGGTTTTTCTTGCCAGATTTTGCCATGATCTACAACAGACTGCTCTCCCTTCACCTGTAAAACAAGAGCTATTTTTCTTCTTTAAATGAAGGAAAGTGCCAGCTACTCAGTATCCAAGGACCCCTGTTGGCTTGGGGTTTTGCTTGATAACCTGGGCTGGGTTTTGTTCACACATTTCTTGCCCTCTGGATGGAACTCTGACTGTCAATTTCCAAGGCACTGTCTCAGACTATCTAGTGCACAGATCCAATCTCCTTGCTGAATTACATCTGGGGTGGAACAAAAATGGCAGATAATTCATTTTCTATTACAGTTAACACTCTCCTCCACTTGCTTCCCACGTATGTTATACAGTAGATATGTTTGCATGTTCTGCTCTATTTTTTCAGCTGTTGCAAGCACATAAGCTATCAATTACACTCTATGCAGAGAGAAGATAGTGATTTGAGGAACGGCTTCCAGTTTATATAACTCCTCACCTCATCACTGCTCAAACATTTTAAATGAATGCTTTTGGGCAAGAGGCCTGAAGTAGAGAGATTCCTTAGGTGCTCTCTCCCCTGCCATTTCCCCCCTCATTGAATGGTTAATCAGAGCAGCATAATTCTTTAAAACTAATATTTATTCAAACAGCTGCAGGATCCCATCTGCTCACACAGAACAGAGGACAGAATCAGCAGAGGCCACAGCAATACCAGGCAGAAGCCAGCAGAAGTTGTGTCAATATCTCTATATCCAGCCTAACTTATGTTTGGCAGACAAAGATTCTGAGTACAGTAAAGACATTACCATTACCCTAAAGACGTGGTTAGGTTTTTAGCATATGCATTATGGTATTTAATATATTTTCAAAATAAAGCTTGCTGAAAGTCTGACTAGTGGCCTACGTGCTATTTAAGACCAACCACACGCCTACAAAGCTTTGCCACCATGTTTCTGGAATATCCATGGCATGCTCAATAGCTCATGCATATTTTTCCAAATAAGCATCCACAAAAGAACAGTATCACTATGCATCTTATGCTTTGTTTATGCCATATTTGAAAGAACTGTTCCAGCAGAAAATTTTGCACAGGTGCTAAATGACAAAATCAGTGCTAATTTACATAACTATTAAATGCTAGAACAATGCAATCTTTTCCAAGCCTGAAAATTAGGATGAAGATTCTTAAGAAAGCAGGAATTAATCTTCTCTAACAGGGTAGAATAGGGGTTTTAGCTCTATGCTTGCTCTTAACAAAGTTACTGGTCCATAACCACTAGTGATCTGAATGTCTGCAATTCTTCAACAACCTTGAATCACATTTAGTTTTAAGGACGACTTTTTATTTCACTTATATCTGTGATAAGAATGGATGGGCTGAAGAAGAACATATAGAGCAGGAAAACATATATTTCTTTTACTAGGATATCCATAATCTGGAGAGAAACTGGTAACATTGGTGGTCAGAATTCTGGGGAAAAATAACAAGTAACCTAATCAGAGTTTGTCAAATTGCTACCAGATTGACCCAGACAGCAAAGAAATCACACAGCACACTCCAACAGTGGCTGCATTTCAGCCTGAACTGGCTGCAGTCTTTAGGAACACATCCACGGATTGCAGTGGTTCTGGACCAGGCTCATACTAGCTTCTAGTAGTAAATTTCTGGCTGTTCTCAAGCTGGATCAACACATTCAAAGCATGACTTTCTAAAGCATCATACTTGAAGAGCAACAAAAAAGCCTTCGATGAATATGAGCAAAGACATTTGGACAAAGCCTTCTAAAACTGAGCCTTTTCTCTTGATATGTTTAAGACTTCTGTGAAGAGAAATTAAATATGTCACCTACTTACGAAATGGAAGCAGTTTGGCTGCCAATTGTCTGAGCTGTGTTGAAACAGCTGCTCTAGCAACTGTTTTTACTATTAAATTCTTCAGCAACTCTCTTAATCCCAAATTAGATACCTCTTTCCTTTAATCACCAGTTTATATAAAAGCTCTTTCCTCGCAAGGCAGGGTTTCACCAAGGATAACAAACAACAGCAGGTCTGCTCAGTGTGCTGCCCTTGTGTTTCTGCACTCCTCACATCTCCCCCACCCTGCTTCTCATTTCTCGGTGGGTGGCACACGGAGTGCTCACGACTCTGTCCCCTACATGTTTGTAAAAGAACACAGAACTAGATTTAAGGTCTCAGGATTTCACAGCTTGTCATTACCTTGCAGCATGCAATTAAGAATGTCCACATACAATTCACTTCCTCCTTCATCATCATAATCTTTCCTCTTTCCTAAACATGTATGTAAGAATACCTGTAACTAACTCTCTTTAAATGGCTTGCTATTAGAAGCTTGAAACTTGCCATTGTGACAGTACACTATCATGTAGGGCTGTGATTCTGGTGTGGGTTTTTTTCTGGTTGTTCTTTTTTATTTTCTTCTTCTTTTTTCCAAAGCAAAGATTGGATGGAGACAAAGGAATTGAGAACTAACATGGAGAACTAACTGCAGTCTGCCTCTGAGCAAAGGGTGCCTCTGCAAAGCTGCTGTTTGCTCACAGGAACATAGCTGAGCAATCACAAAATTTAGAGGAGTTTCATGCACAAAAATGAGAGCTGCAGGAAGCTTGCTCAAAAATTCCTAATCCAACATCCTCAGAAATAATACATATTTACACCTGATACTGTTGGCTTCCTACATTTTTCTTTGTTAGGTGTTTTTAAAGCACGTTTGCTGACAGACGTCTTTCAGCTGCACCTCCAGACGTGTTTATCAAGGGAAAGCCGAAGCCAAGAACTGCAGCAGAGTTGTCTTATTTTGCAATGCTCTTTCTCACCTTTGCAGCCTAGAGCCCACACTTTTTGATGAGATCTGAATTATAACCCAGCATAAGCAGCAACATTTTTATTCCAAATATCCATACCTACAAAGCAGCCAGCTGAGCTTCCCAGTCTGCTGGTCTCATGAGCCATTTCAATATCCCTCTTAACAATGCAATGGATGTATTTGCATTTTGGAGCACACATCTTATTCCCCAGGTTTCACTCAGCACATCACTCTGTTGATGCATTCTATGGGATATATGCTTTTGGTTTTTAATTTAATCTTCTTCCTAATTTGCATTCACTTATCTTTTTTCCACAGATCCTTCATCTCAACCTAACCATTTTGTACTGACACTTTTTTTCTTTCATTAATATTTTGTTCCCTAACATTTGTTTTGTTCTTTTACTCACTGGAGGCATAGTTAATACAGCTTTCTTTTCTGAGGCAGTGTCTCCAAGACTTCATTAAATTTTATAATATTAATTCAAGCCCTTTTGTTCAAATGCAATATTTTCCTCCATCTCCCATATTTTTAAGCATAATTTGGTGCCCTTAGTTTGAGTGGGAGGTCCTTATGCCTGATTATACACTAAAATTCATACCAGATCCATGTTTTCTGTAAATGTGACACTTGAAAGTATTTTTATTTAGTCGGCATAGTATCTCCTTGCAAAAAGGCTGGCTGCTTAGTTTCAAAATATTAATTGACTTTTAAACTATTCCATATTGCATTAACTGGCTTTTTGCTATGAGGAGTTGACTGACTTATTAGGAAAATTGACAAACCCCATCCCTGTCTGCCTCCTTCTACACTTCCAAAGTATTCTTCTGAGACATCTGGCTTTTAGTGGTTTTTTCAAGCTACGTCCCAGTTGTTACAGACATTTTCTTTAGTCAATTTTCTTTAGTTATTCCCATGGAAATTATAGAGGTGGCCTGCCAGCTGCAATCCATGATTTGATGTCACGAACCTTGACCTTTCTGACTTTCTAAAGTATACTTTTTCATTATTTAGACTTAATTTGGCTTGGATGGAGGCATCATGTTCATTTCAAGTGATATTTCTATTTTATTAGAAAGCTGGAGGTATGTTTTACAACTAAATCTCCTTCCTTTTCTATTCACCACAGATATTTCTGAAACTGTGATCCTGTTTACAAATTTCTTTCCTCCTTTCAGTCAAGTCTTTAAAGACACAAGACTATTTTTTGAAAGGTCTGTAGTACACTGACCCTTTTCCTACCTGCTCTGCTTTTAATGCCTGAGATTCTCCCTGTAGAAGGTGTACACAGGTTATTCACGAACTCTGCACATTTTTGGACAAATGTATTTTGATATAATATAAGAAGTAAAGGCTTCACGCTTCACATATGGCACTGAGGTGATATTAAGTACCATGGCACACCTGAGCAAAGGGATTGAAACTGAGGTGGAACAGAAAAAGTTGCACAGAGCACCTCCAGCTCTCTGCCACATGTATGTGTGACAAATCTGCTGTCCTGCTAGAGATCTGGGCTCTGGCCTTGAAGTGCAATGATTTCCCTCACACCTCCCGGAGCCTGGGTACTTTCTACAGCTATCAGTTATAGTATCTTCCAGAGTTAAGAAAAGTTAGTTAGCTAAATCTTAAAACTGTTTGAAATTGGATTTAAGCTAATCTTTTAATGAGCACATCAGCTTGGTTCCCAGGCTTGGGCTCTAGCCTATAAGAATGATCCTTTTTCTTTGCTGTATTTCATCTTGGCTGGTTTATTGCAACGTATCTTGGAGGTCCTTGACCAGTATTTCCATTAAAACTGATTCTAAATTCACCTGCCAGCCCTTAAAATCCAACTAAAACCATACATATATTTCATTTATAATGAGATCACCACATCAGAAGATACAGACAGAGAAGATTTTGCTGCATTTTCAATAAAAGCACAGCTGTCAAGATAAAAATCATATTAAAAAATATCCCTGAATTACTTTAGATGATTAAAACAGGAGAGAAAGTTAATAATCAAGCATGCTTCAGAATATACTGTTTGAATATTATTTATATTTCACATGACTAGGGTGATGAAGTTAGTTGGACCATTCATTTTAAGTTCACCCTACTTATTTCCAATCCTGTTTAAGACACCAAATTATTAAGTCTTCTTAGTATTGAAGTTATGCCAGGGGAATATTAAAAAAATATTATTTATGTCAAAAATTAAAAAAGACCATTTACAATTGGTTCTCAAATATTCCTCTTGACCATCTCCTCTTATTTTAATCAGTATAAGAAACAAGGGAGATACAGACTTTATTCAGCCACCTGCAACTACACAGTATTTTCCCATCAACCCATTTTCCTTTCACTGATTTCCACCCCTTTGGAGGGAAAATCCTGGGCATGACTAAAAATACTGGATATTATATTACACACCAGAAGTTAACAGGCTCACCTTGTAGTTGTGCAATGTATGTCCAGTAACATGGTTTCACTGACAGACTAAGATGTGGGTGATTCTGCACAGGGTTGATAAATGACTTCACTGCCATGAAAGTTTTGGTACCCCTGGCCCCCTCCAAGAGGGAGTATCTGCAGATGTTCTTTTTAGCCAGGTGAACAATGCTCCAATTTAAACAGCATTGCAAGGCAGCAATGGTATTTATTCCCTGCAGTCTGCATCAGCATTGTCACTCATTGCCACAAAGCACCATGTTGGGCCAATAAAACATGGGGAAATCACAGTTTCAGTGGAGCCACATCAGCTGACAAGAGAACAGTGAGAAACAGAGGCAAGCTGTTTCCAAGGAGTGTCCAAGCACCAACAAGGTGTCTGGAAGACAACTTGGCACAACAGCAGCTGTGTGATGGGACAGAGCAACAGTGTCGCTGAGAACCACTGTGCCACCACATGGCACTTGTCAACACCAAAAGCAACTGGACGTGCCTCAATGATGGCCAGAACCATGACTGCACTGCCAGGTCAACGCTGTGCAACAAACTGCTGCATGCCAGGGAGGAACGTAAATGAAGGACATAAAATAAGAAAGAGGACAGATTTTTTTTCCAACAAGTGATGGAATAGGTTAAATCAAAGTGGTTCCAAGCCAAAAAAAAAAAAAAATCACTTGTGATTTAAACCAGTATGCAGGGAATTTTGATTTAAATAATTCATTTTAAACCTTACTTTTTCATCTGTGGTCCTGGGCTAGTCAATTCCCAGAGGCTGGGAATGCTCTGACAAGTTGATTTACAGCTAATTATAGTCTGCACTAAAACTGTGATTTCTTTTTTGTTAACCAAGAGAATACACTATATACATATTTAAGTAATGTCAGTATATTAATTTCAGATTCTGCTAGACAATGGTGAATGATGAGTCTTATTTAATAGACAATTAACTTTTTCTCGTGATTTGTGTCAAGTCATTTCTGATGATGTTTTCAGGATTCAATTAAATTACAGAAATCTTGCATTTTGAAATAAACTCAGTAAAATAAAGGCAAGAACACTCAAGTGCAAGAAGCAGCTAATGAAACATGCTAAGTAATCCATTTCTTCTGTTGGAGGAACCTTATCTGTTGATGACACAGATATTACCAAAACCTTACTTTTGATTTGAAGGGCTCAAAATGTTTTTGACTCAAGTCTAGAGACTACCTCCTAAACTGACTGCATGGGTACTCTGGCCCCTTGAGTCAATACTGTTTTTATGCTCTACAGTGTAAGGCCTAATACTCAATCTATTTAATTTATTGCAAGGGAGGTGAAAACATAACATAAACGATCTCTGGGAAGGAATTTTGCAGGCTTGGCTCTTAAAATCTAGCAGAAAAAATATTTACCATGCATCTAGAAACTGAAATTGGGTAATGTCATACTTTAAGGGAAAAAAGGCATAATCTTTTTAAGCAATAAAATAATTAACCTCCAAAGAATGTAATGGATTCTCCACAATGTGACATTCTAATTCCAGGTTAGATGCGTCTGTAAATACATTTACAAAAGTAATGGGATGGATCAAAATTGAAATTTAGTTTGACGCAGAAATGTAGAAAGTCTTGGAGGGCTCAGGCAAGGTGATCAAAAGTGTCCTTTTTGGCATCACACCTAGAAATGGAGAGTGTGCTGCTTTCAGCTACTGCTCTAAGAAGTATGTTGGAAAACCCCAGCTCTACAGAGATGGGGCAACTGAGAGGCGTTTTAAAAGATCTTATTCTGTTATCAAAATAAAGGGTGAGACATAAGAGATACAAAACTCAACCCCATTCTATCAGAAGCAAACCTATTTCTTGCTTACAATACCTTATAAATGCTTTTCAGCCTATTAGCTTTTGCCACACAATGCTGCTAATACTTCTAACACCAATCACCTATTATTTTACCCCACGTGGTCTTGCTATAATGCATCTTTAACAGTTCTAATTCTCCAAAACATCTGGTCTTTTTGCAAGGCCATAATTTGAAACTTGTTTCTAGTTCAATCTCTCTCTCAACAATGTCGTCCCTATTCCATGGCCTTTCTAAGTCAGCACACCTTATCTCAGAGTTTGCATACACATGTGCAAGACTGTGTGAGCTTTCAGTCAGATTTTGAGAATCCTTTACAAATCCATCTCTCACACCATGCAAGTTGCATGGTCAACCTGAAGAGAAGCTTCCAGGATGGGAAGACTACCCATTGCCACTGTATGGCAAGGCTGGTTCTTTAATCCATTTCCAAGCTTCCCAGTTTCAGGATGCATGTTACATTTAAAACAAGACTCGTGAGCAAATTACCAGTTTGCTCAGGAGTCTCTTCCCAGCCACAGCAATTCAGCTGAACCCACCTACACAGCCTGAACTCATTTTTCCATGCTAGCAGTTATTTTCTAATGCTCTCACAGCCTTTCTGGCTCCCCTCCTTTTCTTGACATAAATGTGTTCTTCAATAATACGAGAATTCCAGAGAAAGTCTGAAGTACTACTTTTCCATTGGAATCAGCATTTCTTATTGGAAAGATGGCTGAGCTTTCTAATCCACACTCATCTTGTCAACCAGCGTGCCGTCGCAGTGTCTGTCAGTCTGCTTTTGGTCACAGCCAGCTTTTCCACCACCACAGAAAAGAACGTGTCCTTGAACACGAGGCTTCTCCAAACAAGGCTGCCATTAGCAAGACTGTGATTTACATTAAGGCAGACTTCCATAAATGCAAGCTCAAAAATAGAACTATGAACAAACAGAGCAGCTTCAGCTTCATATCTGCTCCATAGCTCCATCAGGAAAATATTCTGAATTACACCAAGAAAGTACGCATTAAAAATAGTTTAAAAGATACAAATGTTTTTCTGGCTCCCACAACCTTGCCCTGCTCTTCTTCCCAAAAGAAGAGGCTAAAATGTGTAAGAATCAAGCCATTCTCCTCCTAAGCAGGAGGATTTAACATTGCTTAATACTACTACTCAGCACTACTTAGCAATAGCCTCGGGGCAACACCTAAGTACTGAGTGCAAAGAACTGTATCTCTCTTGCAAAGCCTCCCATTTCTGTCTCTCCCACTTTGCTGCATTTCTGCAGACAGAACAGCACAATGCAATGAGAGATGAAGACCTGCCACTCTGCTGCCACAGCCACTTATCATTTAATTCAGATGTTTGCCTCTGTAGACATTTCCAAAGTAAGCCTACAGGCTGGCATTATTTTACGTAGAAACTTAACTATGTAGCTCAGCTCACCACTCCTTAGACCAGTCAGACAGAAAGCCTTTCTCCAAAGACTGCTGCCTCCTGTTTCCCCTTTTAATTAAACATGTAACCTTACACAGGAACAGATCCCCCACTCAAAGGAAAAAAGGACATCACTGACTTCAGTGAGACCAGGACAGTAATTTGCTGCTGCACCTACTGAAAAGACAAGCACACTTGACAGCTGAATTCCTCAGACAGTGTTAATACAGACTTGTATCCCCTGAATTTGGCCCATAATATCTAGACTTAAATTACATCTAGATAAGCTTCACAGAAAAACAGAAAAAAGAAAAAAAAAAGACAAAGCTGCAATGATGCTTCAAAGCTGAGAATTTTTCATGCCAGCAGCAGGTATGTTCAGATCTGACTTCATACAGGATGCACACCTTTGCAAAGGAATGCGACAGTGTCTTAGGGGCATCAAACACTGATAAAGATTTTGCTAGGTGAACATTCCCCTTCTTGTCCAGTGGGGAGGAAGACCAAAGCTCTCTTACTTAATTTGAGCATGCCCACACACACTGGCATGATTCCTGGTGGCTTTCAGGTGAGCAGAACAGTTTCACTGTGTAGGTCCCAGCTACTCTTGACATAGCACAGATCCCCTCCTCCCTCCTCATCCCGTGAAACTGGCTGCAGGCCAAGCGCTTTCCTCTCCTTCCTTGTGTGTGCCACACCAGAGCGGCAGGCAAAGGTCATATCCTCCTGGACTCAACATAATATTGCAACAGGAATTTGTTTCCCAGCATCTACAATTCTCATCTGAAGCCTCTGTAAGTATCTCTTATTAAACCAGGCTTAAATGGCTAAGTATGCAGACAGCTCCATATGGCATCCCTACCAGCGCAGCTCAGTGGCCCCACCACAGTGAGGACAGCACAAAAGAAGGGGAACAAACCCAAGGGCAGGAAACTGTGAACTAATACTAAAATGCTCGAGAGAAT
This sequence comes from Passer montanus, assembly GCF_014805655.1. Taxonomy (NCBI): domain Eukaryota; kingdom Metazoa; phylum Chordata; class Aves; order Passeriformes; family Passeridae; genus Passer; species Passer montanus. The sequence continues at coordinate 3,416,665 of NW_024356504.1, forward strand.
AAAGCTACTCTTTTGAGGAAATACTACCTCTTCATTTCTTTCTACATTCCTGTTTCCTTATCTTAATTTCTTTTCCTTTTTTTTTTTTTTTTTAATAATGCTGCTCATTACAGTAGTTTTCATGGATCCTCCACCACCGAGAATTGGTTGGCAAATGGGTGGTTTTTACCTGGATTCCTCTATACTCCTGGGCAGTCAGCCATGAGAACAAAAAGAAATCACTCATTTCCATTAGTGGCTGGCAATGAGACTGCAACCCCTTCATCTGGATTTAGACTTCACTGTACAATCTAGTCATTTGTGACTGCCAGGGCTTAATTACTGCAGTAACATGAAACTGCAAAACTTACAAAACTGAAGTATAAAAAGCAGCAGCCGATTGCTGAATTGTCGGCACGCCCAAGGGTGTGTGATATCCCAAAGCTCTGCTCCTGCCAGGGTGGAAACCCTCTGGAGACACAGGCTGGCTTGCGTGCAGCAGTGTAAATGTTTGGGTTGAGAAGCACAAACAGCCCTGCTGAAGTGCAGGTCTTCTCACTCTCCAGCATAATCTCCTTAGGCACAGAGAGAAAGGACACTTTCACAGTGATCTTCAAAAGCTTAGGGAATATTTGGATGACTTTCTAAATGGAGAGTTCCCACCAGTTAAATACTCAAAGCTGTTCTAAGAGCTGGAGAGTTGTGTCTCCAGCAAGTTAAATGGAGGTTTGGGGAACAATACTGTAAATTCATGATCTTATTCACATAAAGCTACTTAAAAAAAAACCCCCAAACCAATCGATCAAACCCCACAGAAACACAGGTTGTAGAGATGAGCAGTATATACACCCAGGGAACATGCTGAGGATGCAGCAGTTTGGAAAGGAACAGGACAGAAGGGATACAGAGAATGCTTACTACATAAAGCAAGGGCATGTCCACATCTGCACTGTAGTGCTCACTTCTGGTCATTCCCCTTGAAAGGAATACTAGGGAAATCAAAACAATTCTGGCTTATGGAAGTCACTTCACTGGGACATTTTTGGTTTACAACACTTGAAAAAAATATAGTTAATTTTCTTAAAGGGAAAATGAATAAAAGAAGACATGACGTACAAATATAAAAATTGCTGTAGAGAGTTACACTGGGCACCAATTATGAATTTCCTTTCTTGTAATCCACAAGGAAGTATTCAACAGAATGGAAGTTCAAAATAAATTAAAAAGGATTGTGCAAAATTAAAGTACACATAACTAACATGCAAAAATCACTGCTAGAAACATGACGGGGAAACAGGAGTGTTGGAGGACTGTAAAAAAAGATGGCTATTTACCCAGAAGAGTAAATACCCACAGTCAGCCAGGAAATACATGCAAGACACAGTGTTGGAAAGCAGACCTCTGTCAGAAAAGCCAGTTACTGCACAGGATGAATCTCCAAGAAAAAATGGCTGACAAATATAATTTGAAGACAGGAAGTAAACTGCAGACACATCCTTTGTTTAGAAATTACATAGATTAAAAATGCCTACAGACATCCAACAGTGCCTTGTGAGACAGCCTTTATATTCTGGTTAACAAAAGTAAAATATTCTTTGTATTTTCATCTGGATTTGGACACAGCATTACATATTTATCAATCAATCTCAGTGCTCACCTTTGAATGTAAATAGCTGAGTAGAAAAAGAAGCAGCAAAAAGAAACAATTCACTGATTTCCTAAAGGCCAGCACTACTTCACAACAAAAAAATCTCTTTTTGCTTATAGATACCTATTTTTGCTTTGCTTTTACAAATCAGCCTGCCTGTAGGTCCAAGAAGTGGATTGGACCATGCCTCTTAGGACTTGCCCAGCCCTCTAATTCTGAAGGGGGAATGTTTTTCCGTTTTTGTTTTCCTCTCCCTGCTTCCAACTATCTCTTCTAGCACCCTCTCACTCCCCTTTCTGGCTTGATCTGTGTTACACTCTGCTATTAGAACTCCCATAGAAATGGGGCTGAAATCCCTGACATGCTTCCATTTTGTTATGCCCCACTGGTTTCACACCAGAATTACTCTTCATTCAGTTGATAAAGATTAAAAATTAAAAAAAGCCCTCAGAGAATTCACTCACATTTCCAGAGCGTTCAGTAAAAGCACAGAGATGTTCTCATGGAATAGATTGCAGTCAGACAGCCCTTGTAGCAACAGTGGGACTTTGGTAGCTGTGGCTGCTGTAGTGGAAGCTTTCCACAGCAACGTTCTGTCAATGCCAGCTGGGATTATATCACTACAAACTCAGTCATTTATGCCCTGCTACGACCTGTTATAACTCTTGCAGAGGCAGCTCCCTCAATGTCATGTTCTCTAGCTGTGGATCATGACTCTTGCTGACATGTTCAATGAGACACCTGTTTTTTAAAAATTCAAAAGTCCAAATTAATAGTAGAGGTATAAAATGGCAGTAAATCAGCAGCAAAGGTGACAAGACAAAAGTGCAAAATAATCTCTCATGTTAGAGCTGGACATCAGCTGTGTGTGGCCCTCCCTCCCCACTGGAAGGAGGCTTGGTGCTGTACCTGGGTAAGGATGCATACTGCCTTTCCACCCCCTCGAAGTGAAGATTGTAGGAGCTCCCATCTGGACCTTTTCCAGGCACCTGTGGAGAGGAGAGTAATTAGAGATGAAGATCAATTATGCAGCCCAGCTACTAACAATGCATCTCAAAACGATAAGCAGCGAACACATGATGCTGCAACATGCCAAAATCAACAAAAGAAAGGCAGGGGCTCAAAGAAGCTTCAAATCCCATACATAATCTTATCACTGCTAACAAGAAAGGCTTCTGTATCAAAGAAGTGTTTAGAGCAGGTACAATCTTCAGCACCTTTCCCTCACGTACCTATTAGCTGGGATATTCTCTCTTCTTCCCTGGCTGGCCTTTTTCCTGGAATCCAGTTAACATGAGGACATCATCTAACTAAGCACACCTCTTCTGATTACAGTGGCATAACTATCTGAATCAAAGCTAACATCTTGGTACCAAGCCTGCTTTTTTCCCCCCACTAGCTTGTTTTGCTTAAGCATAAAATATGATACAAACAGGTTTTCTTTCATTCTTAACACGAATCCAGAAACTTTCTGTACACCACTGCAAAGCTAAGTATCCAGCTGGGAGTTAAGTGCATTTATGATGCTCTGGTGCCATTTCAAAAGTGCAGCGTTAGTGCACTCAGTCAAAATGCCAGCGCTACTTGGTTTGTGTTCAAGATGGCAACCGGCATTGGCTGGGGAGCACAATTCTATCAGGAAGGCTCCAACCGGGTACAAACGGTGAGCTTCAATGCTTTTAGCACACAGGAGCTCTCCCAATTTCACTCAATGCCTGCTGATGGCCCAAAGTGTTAAGAGCCTTGTTAAAATGGAGCTATTAGTCTTTTCTTCCCTAAATGGAGGAGGCTCTGACTGCCTTCAGTGTTTCCTACATTAGTATGTATTCCTATTCCGGTGCTGCTAGAATCAGCAGTTTTATAAAGCAATATACTAAGAGGCCATTTAAAATCCCCTTCCCCTTTTACAGATTAATAGCAGAAAGGAAGATTTAATGCCTTTTCAAACATTTTTAACAATTCATTAAAAAGAAAGTAATAAATCACACCAAGCTTTTGGCAAATGCCTGATTAGAAAAAAGAGAAAACAAAAATTAACATGTTTTTTGCATTCTACAGGTTAAAGTACATTTCCGTCAGTCCTGTAATTTATGCACAATACACCATTTTCACTGAACAGATGTATAAACCATTGCAATGAGAAAAGTTGTGCATTCAGGTGTATTAAGTGTTATCTACCTTTACAAAGCATTTCTGTGTACATTACAAAAACCGAGTCCTATGCAAAGAGAGGCAGTATCACTTGCAGCAGCTAGGCAGGCTTAGAAATTATTCCAGACAAATTTTGTTATGCACCTTGGCACTCATCAAACATCCAAGATACTTGTAAATGAAAAAAATTATTTAGTACAGGCCTCTTGCAAGCTTCCTTTATCTCATTCAAAACAGAAAGGCATCCTCACAGAACTGTTGGCCACAAGAAAAAAACCACCTCTGATTTGAAATGACCCATGCTTTAGCAGCACCTGACTTTGGATGAGCAAAAAATAACAATAATTGCCCTACATTTCAAAAAGAGGACAGTAGGCTAAAGGTAGCATTCATTCATTTTTTTCCACCAGAAAAAGTAGCATGCAGAGGGACTTTATAATGTCACTTAGGTGAAGAGTCACAGCCACTTTGGTTGTTCTTACCCTACTAATTTCATCAGGTTCATAATTTCCCTTAAGTTCCCAGGTACACTGGTAAGAGAAGACCCTCCAGATTTCTCCTGTTTTATGAAGAAGAATGAGGGGGAAAGAAACAAATGTATAATCTGGTCTCTCACCATAAAAACGTGCAGTTTTTTATGGTCTACCTGTGCAGCTGTAGATAGGTTATTAATTATGTGCATGAGTCTGGTAGTGGTGTGAGTTTCCTGCACTCTCACACCTAAAGGGAGTAACAGCAGCCAGGCAAAAGAAAAAACACAAACACTCAGAACTGTGCCAGCATCAAGCAGTAATCGCAAAACTTATACCAACCACCAAAAGTAAAAAATATTTACATCACAAGGCCTTTTTTCAGCCTGAAAACACCCCTTTTTTGATGATTTCCTGCAGACCAAATAGAAGGCAATAGCCCCTGCCAGGTCTGTTTGTATATATGATTTGAGAGACAGTTACCATAGAAACACCCTGGTGGCGGATACACAATTTTGCTAATTTGGATCCATCGAGCGGCTGAGTCTCCACACCCTACATAAAACCCCCAATGCACTGGAAAAGCATGCTCTGGTTCTGCACAGCTAATTAAAGGCTCAGCCATTTCTTCTGATTTTCCTTCTCCATCTGTCCATGCGACAGTAAAAGTGTATCATCACTCAGCCTGGAGTGCCAAAATGGTGCCTGGAATAAAATACTACTCTGATGAAAAGAGAAATTGTGAAAATAGAAACACCTTCTTAGTAGAAGTTATTTATGTTTCAGAAAGAGTCAAAGCAAAGGGTTCCTTTGCTGCCTTCTACAACAAACTAAGCTAAAAATCGGTGTGAAATGTACTAATTAGTAAGATTAAAATATTTCAAGTTCTCCTCCTTTCCTAAAACAGGACATAGGCAGCTGGCCCTCAGACCAGGTGTGGAAGTTTTAACACAGTTAATAATCCCAACATATTTAGTTGAAGAAACAGTAATATTAATAAAACAGGATTAAATCTGGAAGTCCTGTCAAAGCCAAATGGGTGGTGACCACAAGGTGACCAGCAAGGGAGCTGACTGAAGGTGCAGTACTCAGCTGAGTCCCTACAGATGCAGCTGGAAGAGCTTAGGAGACCAACATCCCAATCAAGAGAGAACACAACAGCAAGTGAAATACACATTTCACGTATGTATGGTACACATCAGAAAAAATGATCCAAAATATGCTCCTGTATTTTTAGGGTTTAAATTAACAACATCAACTTAAATAAGTAGCATCATTATGAACAGTTCATCTCTTAAGAGCGGCCTCAACTAACAAGCAAAACATGAATATGCAAAAATAACGGGCAGAGATAAACACAGAAACAGCCATCATCCTATCAGTGCAATTAAAAGAGCAGCACACTCAAATCAAGGAAAGAAAACACTATGAAAAAACAACAGCAAACAATTCATGGAATGTCACTTGCAAAGTATTGGTATGGCCAAGGCCTTTGTGGAATGTAAAACAAACTGGATACAAATATGAATCAAACCAACTAACATCTGGTTAGCAGAAGACAGTAAAGTCTTTGGCAGGTGGAAGAAAGGCAAGGCCTTGGAGAGCTGAATGGGAGAGCAGAACCTCTGTACCAGCAGGCTGTTCTCCTAATTGCCCTTCTGGGAATCCCAGTCACAGCAGTGGCCACACTCAGAGACAAGATACCAGAAAAACTGGCAAGACACTGCCTCCATGTAACTCAGTGCTTTCATGGTCAGTATTTGCGGTGTGCCAGAAAGCTGTTTTTTTATACATGGCCAGTGAATGTTCTGTTGTTTAAGTCTCTCTTTTTAGAAACAATTATTTTCACTAGCTAACAAGATTTCTGTGATAGAAAGGTATCTCTTCAGAAAATATCCTGTGACACCTCTGCATCCTTAATTAAACCCCTGCCAGTTTCCAGCAGAAGAAGCAAGCTGGCAGAAGTGTAGAACTGAAGGACAGCATAGATCAAACCAGAAATAAATATCTTAGAGCATTCAAACATCTGCAAATAAATTTTAAGCTATAAATAGAGTATATTTATATACTCTATTTGAGTAGGTGTCTGGAGTAAGTCTGGAATTTGCCTACAAGAGAATTCTGGGGTTGCAGAAAAACAATTCTTTAAGGGAAGATATAGGATTTATTTAATCCTGAAGCTCCTGACTATCTTGAAAACTGTACAGAAAAGTGCATGAGACTGTTTTTTTTCCCTGGGAGATCCTGCATTTCATTCCCCCCTCACCTGTCTCACACTGCCTTTCTCTTGGAGCATTTGCTAAAGGCTACAATTGTAGCTGTTAGCAGGAAAGCCTCCCCTGCCCCTTCCTTGTGGGTCAAGGTGTTAGGGGCTGGACAGATGTCATGGTACAAAAATAACAACTATAGCAATCTTTTTAGAAGTTCAAGCTTCATGAAACCAGAATTGACTTTTTCTTGTGCATCCACACACAGCTCAGGTGAGAGTTACCACAGTGCAAATAGAAATCAGCAACAACTCCTTGCCCCTACCAGCAGAATTCAGTAGGACAGTATTTTTGCCTGTGGCTCTACTTCTCACAGATTCCCATCTGACTCCCTGCTCAAGGTCCATCCTGAGTGAAGCCAGCACAGCAAAAACCCAAGACCATGGATACTGCTTATACGGAAAATAAATGATGCAGAGACATTTTCAGGTTGGCCGTCTCATAAAGTTGCAGTTGCTGTTCCCTCTCCTGCAGGTATTTAGACTTGCATACAGAAAACTTCATCATCATCATTGCAGAGGTCAGTTGGTTAAAAAAATTCTTTCAAAACTTAACCAGCTACTCTGATCAGAGTCAAAAGATTCCCACTGCTAAAAAAGAATAATATACAGTGGGTGTTGCATTCAGGAGTATTAATTCTTCACTCACATGCTAAACATCACTTTCCTTTTCCTTTTCAGCCCTTTTTTTCCCCTGACTTCTGAACAATAAGCCTCTCCAAACATTTCAATTATCATTAAGATCAGAAAGAAAAATTGGACAGTGTGCTGCCCACTAAGCAAGTAGCAATAATATAACTTCCTCAAGGCTGATGGGATTTTAGCTACATGTTTGTGAATCCAGGACAAAACACTGCTCACTCCACTTGAGCCACACCTGACTTACTCAGAATTATGAGAGATCAGGAGAAGCTTATGAAGATAGGAGTCCTGGGACTCCTAACTTTTTCACTTATCCACTGTGTATGCTCAGAAAAGTCACTTGAGCTTCTGCACTGTGGTTTTCTATCCATAAAAATGGCAGGATACTACCACTGTATTTTATACGACTGACATGCACTACAAGGCAGGAGACACCCCAGGAAGGCTGCAGAGTGAAGCGTCTGCTCTGCCATCAATCCAAGTGCTTTGAAAATGCCACCCAGTTCTGCTTTTTGCCTGAAAGTCTGTGTATAAACATGACACATAGAACTGCTGCATTGCTTAGTGCATTTTTCAATAGTCTTGTGATCATCTGCTAAAGGACTTGATTCAGATGCTGGTTTGACCTCTGTTCTCAAAGCTCTTCTTTTGTCTGTGAGCGTTTCTAATCACATGGGTTGAGATTCAGCATGCCAGAAAGAGCTGTGGTATAACGGAATTTGCCCTTTAACCTTCAGGTCTCCCCTCTGCTGAGACACAGTTGGTTTTTGTTTTCAATTAAGTGAAAACTGAAGAAAAATGGAGAGGTAAAAGTGGATTTATTCACCCACCCTGGTCTCAATGTTTCATACACAGGTGAAGCATCAAAATTAACCCACTTATTTTTTGCATTTCAACTCTGCCTGGTTCTGGGAACTGCAAGTGAAATTTAAGAGCACAATTTGACTTGCTAACACTTTCTTTAGCTGCTGAAACAGAGGCAGGTGATGTAAGGCAGTGAACTGGATGGTCCATGGGAAATGGAAGAAGTTGATAGATGGGGTCCTCTTAATTCCTTACTGCTGTGATATCCTCATTACCCTACCCTTGGAGAGCTCCAGCATTTCTACAGAAAACAAGATTTCTTCCATCCAGTTTTTTAATGTTTTGCATCAAAAGGTAAAGATTAAAAATTCTACCACTGTCTACAATTCAAAAGAATTTTCCTGATGTTTTCCATACATACACAAAGAGGGATATATTTTGCTTTCCTAGTTTTGCAATGGAAGTTGAAACAGTGATTTTGCGTTATTATAACACTCATCATTTCTCCCTCTAATTTAGATGGTTTTTAATAAAGCTCCATTGATTCCTCTGAAAGAAATCCCTCCTGGCAAAAGCAGAACACACACGCTGATTGCTAAATATGCGGCAATTATCATATTCAGCGGCGCACTTTAATATCTTATTTATAGATGTATCTATCTATAATTTGCTTTAATTAAGTTGCATTGATTTTAATGGCAGAAGTAGTCCTCAAAGAGGAGTCTAATGTTCTATGAGCCCATTGGTGCTTCTTTACCATTGTTTGGATATAAGACAGCACCTTTAATACTTCTTTTTGATATTCTTAGTTGTGCTTTTCTTCTTGGCTGCAATGGAAAGCCAAGATGATGTTCCACAGGACCTCTTAAAAACACCTCCACCCCACCTCCACCACTGAAGAGAAAGAGCACTTTCAACTTCCCTGTTAGAAACTTGTTTGTTACAAACAAACTTATTTCCAAGAATAAGGAAGGAAGCAGTATCTTCCCAGCAGATCCTGAGACACCTTGTTGTTCTATTCCTGCTCCATTTTACAGGTATCTCAGGACTACAATTGTCAGAGGTTCTCAAATCATGGTCCAATGTCTTCAAGTTTTTTTGGGTAGTGTGGCAAATTAACTTTTTTATGTTTGTGTCAACAGAAAATACAAGTTAAATAATTTGGAAAGGTGAATCAATGGATGTCTATAGATGCCTGTTCATGGCCCAATCACCAAGTCATGACCTTGCAGTCTCCTAAAGTTCTGCTTTCTGGGCTCAGTCCCAGGGAATGTTGTTCTTCCTTTTTGTTAAGCACACACTTACTTTAAGTATTTTATACTAATCTGGTTTTGAGATTATTCCAAAGAACACTTGATGCTGTTAGATCCATGACTGAGCTGGTAAAAAAATGTCGTGAAGAACAAAAGCAAGGTGTTGTTCACTAGGAGAGTCACACAGCCTTGGCTTGTGCTGGGTGCCACCACATACCCTGGCCATGATTCAGGAAAGCATGCTAAATACTGAGGGGAGTTTTGTTTTAATTTCAACAGCATCTGATTCTTCTTGGAGGTATTCCCAAAGCTAACATACACCTGCATCTCTCAGTGCCTCTATCTCCTTTTTGAGCAAAAATACACAGGAAAAACATTTATCTCTCTGTATCCTGAACATGTCTTCACACATTTGAATACAGCATTCCAGGGATGATGATTTTGGCATCTTCATCTCTTAAGTAAATCTGTAAGATATTACTGGTTCATATCAACTGAGACTCTATCTCAGAGACTACCAAGGTAGCTTTACAACATTACATATACAGATCTTAATATATCATTCCCTGTTAGTATTTTTTTTTCAAGTGAAATATAAGCGTTGGCTTTTTAAATCACTGCCTTTTGGAATATATCAGCACTAATTTTATAAGAATTGTTCATGTTAAAATGCAAGGGCATGATCTCAAAGAAAAAGCACCAAAGTAGCTATGCAAGTACATTTTCAGTTTCTGGTCATCATTTTTCATTCACTGATTATCGCTTAAGTGTTGATTAATAGTTATGTTCATGCTGCTAGAATGCATTTCTCTTGGATGAGAAAAACACCCTTGTCCAAAGGAAAAAAAGAGATAGTAATCAAACCAACCTTCCTCTTCCCTATAAGAAACACAGACACACACTCCAGAGTCACTGATGATCTTGGTTTTGCTGTTGAATAGGTTTGAAGATTTTCACTTAGAAAATCAGCTGTATGCAATCAGAACACCACTTGGTTGGTCCGATTGCAAGGCAATTAAATGCTCCCCTTCTGCCTGTCTCTCTCTACAGATATATACATATACATACACATGCTCACACAAATGTACATACTCAGAGTCACTTGTCCCTTCTCCCTATGCAATGAACACCAGGAACGCTGAAAACAGCAGTGTTCCATGGTCAAATTAAGCAGGGCTGATTATCTCAGGATTTACTTTTCCTCCTCAGTAATGCCCTACCTCTTGTTCAAGGAGGTGAAACTAATGGTTTAGATTTAGAGGGAGCAGAAAAGTCTTTATAAAGGCAATAGACTGAGGGAAATACAAACACAGATGGGAACTTTAAAAGGGAAACAGGCTGTTCCCATAACAGTTTAAAAACATGGCAATTGCCTTAGTTTTGTAGAAAACAAGTCTCAGCATTTGCTGTATCTTGCAACACTAAAGAGAGAGAAAACAGCAAAGATGGAGGCGAAGCCAGAACTGCAAAGTGTTTTTACACAGTCCCACAAAGACAATACTCTGCTTTCTGAACCCTCACTCTGTGATCCCTCAATCCCTGGTGCTGGAGAACTACGGTTTCCTTTGACCAAGCAAAATGAGATAATTTCCTGGCCTGTGTCTGTCTCCGTGGGTGGCTTCCTTTTCCATTAGTTGTATAATATGTTTTGGTTAATTCTATCTCTTAATTGTCTTTAATGAGCACCAGATTTGCAACACCCTCACTTGCAAACCTATTCTCAAATTAGAGGCAAAAAGAAGTTTCCCTTGAGTTGAGAGAAAATCTTAAAAGCAGCAAAACAAAAAACCAAAAAACCCAGAGCACCCATCAGCATTGATTCTTTCCTACTACAAGGAGGCATTTCAATTGCCCTTCCCCTGAACCAAGCCGAAGTAATTAATCTCTTCCCAGCCACTAAAGAGAATAACTTAACCTGTCACAGAGATACACTTGTGATGCAATACACAGCATACTAATCCATATGTGTGGATACCTTTCTAAAGCAGGTCTCCTTTAGCTGTTCTACAATACTGTGTGTAATTCCTTTCCCCCCATGAAACCAGTACCCTGCTTTACCCTGTTTGAAACTAAGCTGCTTCTTGTTCCTCCCAGTCTGGCATTCTTTGCTTCTCTTCTCACTGTAATTAGTTTACAAGACTACTTATCCAGATGATTACTGCTTTTAAATGACAGTCGTCTTTTCTTTTACTCCAGTTCATTGTTGTGTATCATTTTGTCTTGCTATCTGAATACCCAGTTCTCTGAAGCATTTTCTCATTATGTTATCTCCTGATATAAGGCATTTTGAAATACTTCATGAGAGACATTGTATGGAGTGAATTGAATTGAATTTTCTCTCAAAGTCAGGCTTTCAGCATCTTTCTCTAGCTAAGTCAGCAGAGTTCTTGGCACCAATGCCAGGGTGTAATGGCCATGCTTTGCAACTCAGCTATGAGCTTGTGTTCTTTTTAGGGAAAATAAAATGACAGTGTCAGTACCTGGAAAGCAAACAGAGGACAGATCAATATTTCCATTTAAGATGAGGATGGCAAAATGAAAATGTTTGGTGTATTTCTGAGTGTTTTAACGCACACATTGAGATAACGCTATTTTGCTGTGTCTGCCTGCATCTGGTGCTGGTGCTGAATGTGTACGCAGGGGGTATATGCATGTGTATGTCAGAGAAGAAAAGAGGGAGGGGAGGGGGAAATAGCAGGGCATGGAAGTAAATTGCAGAGCAAGTAGTGGAAATAGACAGTGAAAAGCTTCCTGCAGGCAGGCGGCTTCACAGGGGAGAGCAAGCCTTTCATTGTCTATAAAATCATGCCTTGCTGGAGGTCCTCAAGAGTAGAAGGGGTAGCACCTAGAGGCACTAAATCTCTCACTGTTGTATTATTGCATTCTATGCACTTAGCTACTGTACCAACCAGCACACTGCTTCAAGAAAAGAAAAGGAGAAAGAAGGGGGAAAATGACCAGAGGGAAGAAGAGGAAGATGGCAGTAAAATTGGAAAACAACCCCCTGCCACAGCTCTCCCCAAGAATACTTCACATCAAAGAAAAGCTGAAGAGTAAATCGTCACGGAGTTAAAAGTTAACTTCAACTCCTTCCATTGTCATTTGACACCACTATGGAACAGTACTCCTAGAATTTGAATGGTTAGTCTGTAGCACAGGGTATTAAATCCACCTTAATCCTGTTAAACACAGATGCCAATAAAGAGAGGTGCTCTCTCAATGGCATCGTGACAAAAGCTCTCCACACTGCAAATTCAATACGATTAACAAAAAAAAAAACCAAACCCAAAAAACCCCAAACCAAAACAAACAAACAAACAAAAAAAACCCACCCACCACAAAAAACCCAACCAAAAACAACAACCAAAAACCAACAAACCCAAAACCCCTCCCCAAACCTAGATTAATACTGAGCAAACAACATCAGCATAAGCAGGCTTAGAGACAGGAATTGCTTTCCATATGCTATGGCATGAGGTTCCTCCGGATCTTCAGATACCAGTCTGCAAATGTTACAGACATTGTTTCTCCTGCTTGCAACTGCTGTTGGGTGGTGACCTTCTTTGCTTGCTGATACCAATTTAGCAGTTGGTACAGTTTTTCTGTGATTTGGTACTGTCTGTTGTTTGCTGGTACCAGATGGATACCAGATGGGTAACTGTGGGCAATGGTTCCTCTGTGTTCCAATCCCAAAAATCACTGCCTATAGGGTCAGTCTTGTCAGTTGACTCCAAAGTGGCACTTCAAAGCAGCATTCTGAAAAACCTCAACATCTGTTCCTTACTCCTAATGACCTTAAAAAAATGTTGCAGACATACTTTCCTTTAGCCAGGAGTTACTGTGCATCTGCAGGAAAAATACAACCTTACAGATGCTCACAGCCATCAAACTCACTCTCGCTAATGGCAGCTCCAGGAGCCACCACCTCAACTCTGAAAGTCAGCACCGAATGTGAAGTATAATCAATATATTTTTTTCCATGGTAGCTCCAAAATGTAGGAGTTCAGAGATATTTCAAGGCATTTTTCAAAGAAGTACTTTCAGCAGTGAAGTGAAAGAACAAGAAAAAATAAAAAAAGTGGCTTTGAAAGGCAGCAGAGATACCTGAGGGCTAAGTTTAAAGCATGGAGGGAAAGCAAAAAAAGATAAAGTGATGGAAGAGTTCTGTTAACTACTAATTTCTGATTGGTTTTTCAAAATGTTGGCCTAGTTGTGAAACAACAGACAGGAGCTGAAAGGTCAGTTAATGGAGTTGAATATTGCCCATTGCAGTTACCTCCTGTGTTATTCCATACAAATGCTTTTGTTTCCAAGAACAGAAAAAAAGTTCATTTAGGACAGTATGCAAGTATTTTGGTAAATTCTCTTCATGTGCTAGAGCAGAATGCTGTCTGCAGAAAAATATAGCTGACATCAAAGCATGTTCCCCACCCCCTGTCTTGCTTCATGGAGAAGTTATGATAAACAGGTTATGTGTTCCCTAAGGTTACCATGGAAACTCATTCTTTTCAGGCCATCATTTGCAAAGGTAAAATTTGCATTAAAATGTGATGGAATTTGATTTTGTGCATGTGTGTGTGAAACTCAAGTGGGGTCATGCTACCACGCAGTATAGCTGTTATTTCAAACCCAGGAGCATACGCTTAAGAGAGAGATCTATTAATCCGTGTGAACACCTCAGTGACCAAATTACAGTTTAATTGCTAACTTGACAAGTATCTTCCTAGCAAATTAAGAGAAATACATTAAAAATTAGCTTCAAACGCAAATGTGAATGTTCATACTGATCCACTGGTGGGTATCACTAGGTAGCATTTTGCTAAATTCCTCTATAATCATTGCACAGAAGAGAGTGAATTTACATTGTCAGAATGACTTTGTTTTGATGATGGCAGACCAGGGATGGAAGGCACAGGCAAGTATTTCAAATTAAGTTTTTATCTTATCTTGAAGAACTTATCATCAAATTATGACCTATAGAATACAATTTAATATAACCATGCTTACCACATCACAGGAAACTCTTGAGTCCAAATGACTCCCTTCATTTTGAGTCACACAGTAACTTCAAACTTTCACTCTAGGTATCTGCTACTCTGACTTTTCTTGGAATAGCTGATGGTGGAAAGCATAACCTGATCCAGGCTTCCCTAGGGTCCAGGTTCCTTCAGAGATACTGCCATTGTTTGTTGTCACATGCAGCACTGGCATTCCTAACATAGAAGGGCATTATTTGCAATCATAATGTTGACAATCATTATTTCAGCCTAGCAAGAAAATGGATGAATAGACTAATCTGGAATGATCTTATAATTGGTGACCAGACTGCATTGTAGAGGAGATACCAGTCCTGCTGCTCAGTTGTATGCACTGACAACTTACATGCTAAATTTGATATGCTACTTTATGAAATCTATGCCACTCTGGGTTATTCACATCTCATCTGTCCTGAGCAGCAGGACACCCTTGGAGGCAGCAGGATCAGAACTCTTGTTTCTACTTGCAAGGCAGACATTCCAATATCACCTGGAGTACAGCAGACTCAATAACTCCTATCATACAGGAGTTACGACACTGTTCAGCTGGAATGATGCCACTTAATATTGGGCAACAGTCAGGCCATTTGATGAGGAAAAAGCAGCAAAAACATAGGCAGGAGTATGTGTTGTGCTTGCTTTCTTAGTGTTTAGCATCAAAAACACTTGTTTAACATAAAAACCCCCTTGATTAGTGTCTCAAAAACATACCAAGACAATCAAATCAAAATCCACTCTTCAGATTAGGCTGCATGGTGCCATTCTGCATTGGGAAATTTCTGCTTAAAAATTCAATTTACTACACCAAGCAAGAAACTGAAGAAGTTTTAAAAAAACAAGCAAGAACACTAAATAAGTTTTTAAAAAGAAGTTTTAAAAAAACAAATGCAAGCAAAGATTAAATTGATGACTAACTTTTGTAGAACTTCTCAAAACTCAGCACATTTGATAGGAAGAATGTGTTTCAGTCAGATTCTGTACAGAGCAAGAAGGAAGATACTAGTGGCTCCCTTTTCCAGTGTTTTTTAAGAGCCAGACTTAGAGCTGAACATTGAAGAGAGCTGGCAATGAGCAGAACAGTCGAAGTTATGTTCAGCACCAGCCTTATGGGGTAAATGCAGTTCTCTTTTTCCATATTTTGTACTTTATTTTAATGCAGTCTTGATATTAGATTATCATCTGCACTACAGACCTTAGACTGGGAACTAATAAAGTTATCCACGCAATCTCTCCATGTCTGAGTCACTGACTTTCTTTTTCATTTTAAATAATTATAGCAATGTCGCCTGTTTGTTGAGAAAAATAGGGCCTTTATATATTCACAGATAATTGTGAATACCCAACACCAGTGATGGATTCTAATTACTTTTCACACCTTGGCAGTGAAAAAATCTTGAACTTTTTAGTGTTTTTCTAACTGCAAGACAACAATGTAGCCAGAGCACTGACACCTGACTACTGAAGCTGCACCTAGGATGGAATTTAACGAGCAGTTCTGCTAATGCATTTCGCAGCGAGGAACTTCAGCAAAACTCAAGAAGACCCAAGGCCTCCACCTCAGATCTTGCACTGCAGGAATAAGAAGTGCTGCACTGTTATACAACAGAAGAACTCAGTCCAGAAATCAAAAGTAATGAAAAGTCCATTATTTCAGTTGGCTTCTGTCACATAGTTAACTATAACAAATACAAGATCTGGGCTCTCTAACAGCCTCAATGACATAGCTGTATTACTTGACCCAGCTTCTTTTAAGCTCAACCCTTGACCCCCAAGTTCTGCACACACTGGGCAATCATTGCTGTTTGCCTCACTGAGGTCATTCTGTTTTCCCTGATGTTAAATGGACAAATTTTGCAGTCCTTTCTCTAAACCACTCTCTGGTTTAGCAGGATATTATCCCTAGCAGGCAGAGCTGGACAGTAACCAGCATCTTCAGGAAAGGGGATGCTGTCTGGGACAACAGAGCCAGGCAACTCTTTGGATCATAGGTATTTTTTAGGGAGGAGATTTCTTTTTAATCAGCAACACTGAACATGAACATGACCCAGGGAAATTAAGTTGTAAGAATTGAAAAAGAAGTCAACCATATCAGCATCTATTTGACAAATGCACCGGATACCTGGTAGTAAAGGCCAAAGCTTGTGCCTGAAGGGGATCAGGTTTGAGGCCTGATCCAATAAATAGCTATGTGCATGCTTAGCTTCAGACATGAATTTCAGTGGCATAACAGATTTGTCTTGTGATTAAAAAATGAGTGTTGTAACTGGGGCCCCCTTCCAGAAGTTGAAGCAGGCCTCTTACTAATGGCCTGAGGAAGAGGAGGTCAGTTTAAAAGGAAGTCTACTTTCCCCCCTCCCCTGCAGTCCAACCCAGGAGCAGCTGTATTTGATTCTATTGGTGTAAGGGGCATTGAGCTGCTGGGGACCAGGACCAAGCTGTCACAGAGCAGTATCACTGAGGCTAAGTAAGGGAGGGAAAGCTCAGGGTGCACAATACTGGCTATGGCAGCCCCATGTGAGAAGGCTCAGTGTTAAAATCTCAGTCCTCTTGCAGCTTCCCCATGTGACACTGGCCTGAGATTTGGCAGACTGTGCACACGAGCTCAGGGAAAATGGCCACACAGTCCCCTGTCTACAGAGTGACCAACAAGGAGACAGAAACTTGCTGAAGCCTATACTGGCGGGAGCTTGCCAATACCGAAGTAAACTGCAAAGACCCAGCTACTATTGAGAACTGCAGTCAAGCCAGATTACAGCTAGCTCCAAAAAGGCTATTTGTGCCAGCCCCACAGAATAAAAACCAACAGATGAAAGCTGCAGAACTGGGGCTATATGCTCAAACACAGTAACTGTTCAGCATACTAAACTGTGTGGATTACCTGCTCACAGACTCTCCTCATCAATATAATTATCAGTTAGAGATTTGTTTCTTGCCTCCCTTAACATACTGGCAAATTAGGCAAAATGTGTACAATGGAAAACCTCTAGGGCCCTTCATATCATATCAAGTTGATCCGTGGCAGCTGTCATGATCTCTGCAATGCCCCACTCAAATCCTCCATTTGGGCAACATCAGAAGAACCTGCCCTAACTGCAAGGGACATGATTGCTGGCACATTTGGAATCTCTCAGTATTGTGAGCCTGCAAAGACAGCCACAGCCTGGCAGCACTGCATGTTTTTGTCTGATTTCTTTCAGCAACTTGTATGAAATAAGAGAAATCCTTAGTGTTTGTCTTCCTCAGAATCACTTCCCCTTGCAATGAAAAACAACAAAACCCAGCTGTATGCAGAGGCACCTTGTGGAATAGATGGCATGATGAATTTCGAGAATTCACATAATACTGCAGGGTATAAACAGTACCAATGAGCTTTGATAAGATGACATATGGTACCAGAACTGTTTCCCCTGGTAAATGAGAGCATGTACAAAATGTATGCATGAAGATATGAGCATTTCAGACTCCCCTCTGGTTCAGATAATCTGCACCAAATCTAACCTTTGTATAAGTAGGAATGATTCCAAACAAGTTATAGAAGTCACTCTTTATTACTAGTATTAATGGAATTGAATTTGGCTCTCCTTGCATGTGCAATTTGGAATAGTTTAGTTTTCACATGAGGTTTGGCGGGGATTTCTCCCAAACAATTTCCCCCCAAAACTACCCCCAAAAGCTGGCCTGTAAATTTCAAAATCACTCTGCTTCGTTAGAACAGCTCTGTGTAATACATCCCAATCCGAAAGCTTCATTAATCAGAGATAATTTGGAACCATAAAGAGTTCTTGATCAGTAAGTTAATCATACATTCTAATAAAATGTTTTGAGTACTCTCTTAATTAGTATTCTAACAACAAATACTTCCAATATGTATTTTTCAAAGCAGCTATACTTTAAATATGTTATTGTATTTTTCTTCTTTTATTTTTATTTAATATTTTCTACTAATAGTCCGTGGACTCAGAAAACCTGGAATTTGCATCAGTTTCTGTTATATGGTTTCACATAAAATTGTCAGCTTCTCCCATTGCGCTAGAAGACAGGAATGTTACTGTTCTAGAAGTTGGAATTCTGGTTTCTAACCATAGTCCAACACAAACGTTTGTGTGTTTTAGGAGCCTAACCTATTTGAAATGCAACATCCTGAACATGGAATTAATTGATCATGAAAAGTACAAACAGCTCCTTATTCATCCTGAAGGAAGCGCAGAACCCTTTGACACATTATGGAAAAATAATGCAGTTATTAATGCTCCTTTCTTTGTTCTCGTTGATTTTTAGGCTTGGAATCCTGCCAGGCACACAATAAAGTACGTGGCCTTTAACACACACAAGCATGATTCTTTTTTCCTACTCTCAATTGGGAACTGACAAAACTCAGTACATTACAGGTTTATTTCAATTGAAATGTTCACAGCCAGGATCCAGACACAGGTTTTCTTGTAACTTTAGGTTATTTACAAGCCTGCAAATCCTATCTGCAAATAAGGAAATGGCTTTTAGAAACAGTTAACCCAAGGTTCTCTGTGGTGAAGCTGCTGTGGTCACTAACAGGTGAAGATCTGTTTGCAATGTGGCTGGTGTTACTTGTAGTCCTTGAATGTACATTAAGACGATAAAGTTTCAAGGATTTACTGCCATCCTGAAGGAAAGAATTGATGTTTTAAGTAACTGGATTTGTACAAAGTCTGTAAGACAATCCAAGTAAATCCTCAAATAGATGATTAATTCCTCATTATTTAAATGCCCTTAAATACAAGTGCAGATGCTAACTGCATGACTTTCTCTTGACAGCTCCTTAGCTATTTCTCATGATCTGCTATTAGGCTGTGACTCTAAGGCCCTGAAAGAGACTGCCTGTGAAAAGCCCTTCCAGCTCCTAGAGAGACTAAGTTCTTGCAGCTTATTCTTACACAGTTCTTTCAGAGTCTGACTGATACTGCAGCTATGATAATAGTACACAAACATCTGCCTCATTTGGGAGACCTGGATTAGGTTTTTATGGGGTATCTTCATGAGTGCTTTGAATATCTGATGTCCCACTAAGACATGAGCATGCATGCACATGCCTAAACCCTTTTTAGAGCTGATATATCCCAATATTCCCTAGCTGTCAGAAAATTTTAGGGTAATCTCATTTTACACTGACAACAAAAGGCATTCATTTTCCTAGACAATATTTATACTTATTATCAGCCTGTCCTTTGACTAAATAGCTGAGGTTTACTTTAAGCCTTGTGATCCACCATACAGAATTTGGTTTATCATTTATCCTAGTTATAAACCTGAAAAGAGGGGGTGGGTGATTGGGGGGGAGGAGGGGTGGAGAAAGTCCAAAGGAAGAAAAACTTGACTACAAACTAAAGCACAATGGAATTGGAAAATAATTTTAAAGGGTCTGGCTCTATAGCAGAGAGAGTGCTATATACATTTGTCTGTTTATGGAGACACACTAAACTGAATTATTCAGTTTCTTACAAAAAGGAAAGGAATAGACTGTGGGGAAGAGAAAGCAGAATGAAGGCGCAAGAGAGCAAAAAATTCATCCAGCAACAGATGAGAAGAACAGAGGAGAATTGGAAAATGGATACAGGGGGGAGGAATGGATGATGAGAGAATAGCAGGCCTATTTAAAATGAATTTTTGACCTTATTTTTAAAACATTTATGGATCCCAATTGCCTGTCATGAGATCATTTTCCCTTACAATGCTAGCTTTTCAGTCGGCTCTGCACTTTAACTTGATTTATCCCACTTAAAAAAAGTAGATTGTTAGAAATACCCCTTCTATTAGAAATTCTGTCCCATTACAGTGTCGGCTAAAGGCCACTTGTCAATGTCAGCTTTATCAGATAGAAATTTGCTTCATGAGTTCCCAGATACTATTTTGGAGGACAAGACCCAGGGTCCATTTTTGAGGCTGCTGATTTGCGATGGGATAGTGTCTTCTCAAATTATCCTCTGCTTTTCCCAACTTATCTGCATGTTTCATGAGATGGTGGGAAGTGATTACAGCAGCTGCTGTACATTAGAAAGACATCTCATAGGAAAGTTGGCTTAGGTAAAACAGTTGATTGAGAAAAGTAAGGAAAGGACTAATTGAGTCTTAAGAATACAAAGACCCAGCATCTCTTTTCCAGCTGCAGCTTCCCTGGTGCCATAACCTCACATGGGAAGAAAGAAAACTTCTACCAGAAGGTTTTCCTCCTCCTCAGCTGTCTGTTGTCTCTCTAAAGAAAGATGTGACATCCTAAAGATTAGAGGAAGTTTTTTTTTATTCGCAGTTATGCAATTAGTCATCAGCATATCTCTTCACTGATAGGTAAAGGTGGAAAAAAATCAGCTGTTATTCAGTCTGAGGGTCAGCTGCCCGAGGTGGGAATGATGGCATTGCTTAAAAGCTACCTTGAGGTAGCAAGATGCTTTGAGACTTTTTTTTTCTTTTTAATATTTTGATTCTATTTTTGTTCCTTCTTTTCTGTCTCTGTAGATTGTAACATAGGTATATTAAGGGTAAAACTACACGCAGAAGCAGAACTTCCAGCCATGAGTCAAAAGACAGCAAGCTGTGGCTGCAGTATTTTCCAGACTTAAAGACAGTGCCTATGAAAGCACAGCTGGATGGATCAATGGATGATATTGTTGCAATGAAGAGACCAGAAGTCTTTGAAGTTTATAAACTACTTCAACAAGAAGAACTGTTGCAGCAACAAATTTCAGAGTACTAAAGCCCTCAAGGTAAACTGATTTTTGAGTAGACTGCCATTCCTCATAACAAAACTGTTTACAAATATTCTGCACTGGAAGGACAAAAAGCAATAATCCTGGTGCCACTATTATGAATCATTTAATGATTAAGGTACTTTAAGCACCCTTTCAGGTGCTTTGATTAAGGACAACATGCCTCATGGGAAAAGCAAAGCTTTGGAAATCAGTAATCTCTGGGCATTACACCTAACAGGAAAGGCTTATAGAGGATTACCTAGAAGAAACCTTTGTGAATCTTGTGAAACGACACTGGATCATAAATCTCAACCTCATCTGAACATTAATAAAGTTTTATCAGTTTTAGATAAGAAGTAGAAATCCTCA
Source organism: Passer montanus (assembly GCF_014805655.1). NCBI lineage: Eukaryota > Metazoa > Chordata > Aves > Passeriformes > Passeridae > Passer > Passer montanus. Next base: position 3,438,002 of record NW_024356504.1, read on the forward strand.
GGCTGCTGAAGAGGTAGTGCTGACCCAGTCTGAGGCCTGTGAGGACACTTATCACAACACAGAATTTCAACAGGAAGACACATTTGATGCATATTCTAATGTTAGTTTACAAAAGCAATTCAGAAGAAGAATGGCAGGTACATTGACTCACAAATATGGGTCACAAAATTTAAGGCAGTGGATTAAAGTTAACTGCTTTAAGGAAAGAATTATTTTGCTGAAGATGACACTTTTGGTAATTGAATCGGAATAATATATACAACAACAGTTTTGGAGTTAATGAACAAATATATATGATAATTTATGTAAAAACACCCCTTTTAACTCTGCATCTCTCTGTGATTTCAAAGTCTACTCTTGCATAGGATTTTTTTATACTACAGCAGTCATTGCAGATTTCACTTCAGCATTCACACTGATAGTCTGGAGACATTAAAACTAATGTTAGTTCAAACTTCAGAGGTATAGAGATTCTTAAGATTTTTACATAATTCTGTCTTTTTTTTAAACGAAAATTTTGAATTTAGCATAAATTGCATTTTATCAAAACTACATTTTTGAATGCTGGTTGATTATAATTACCTCTAAAGAAACAGAGTCCAAGTTCAAGACTTGCTCAGGCAGAGCTCTTGAGTACCCATAGACTGTGGCTGCTGCATTTATTTAATAGATTCAAAAATCTGGCACTGTTGATTCAATCTCTGGTTTTTCTATAGGTTACAGGTTACTCTGCAGTAGTGGGGTAGATGATATGTTTCTGTGTAGTGTGAGGCCTAGATGCAAAACAGGGAATACACCATGCCTGTAACAGTTCTATAGTGTTCATAGAATATTTTAAGAAATTTGATGCAGGGGAGCAAATTATTACATTTTTCACTTTATAAAGTTACAAATGTTATAATGAGGCCAGATTGCTGCTGTCCCATGTGCAGAAGGAAGGGTAGGGCAGACATGCCTCTATTTCCTCCCTGTCACCTTGCAGCTAAGCACAGTGAGAGGCTGCTCTTCTAATGCTCTTGTTAACCCAGAGAACCACTGGATGATAAATCCATCTGCAAAGCCTTGATGCTACCACACATGACAAAGTTTGGCAGTGACTCTCTGTCTTGGGTTTAATGGAAGAAATCTGGGCCTAACTCAGACACAGTGAATGGACGAGTTAATTTTAACCAAGTTCTCATTATTAACATTTTCTCTTAACCAAAGACACAACACTTCATTAGCATGCCGTCTCTTTGGTGGGCTGGCAATAGGGATTTCTCCATTTCTATGAACTCCCTAAATTCATACAAGATTTCTGGAAAACACAAACAATCAGCACTAACTCTGGGTGTTGCCAAAGCAGACCTACCCAGCGCTGGTCGTAGTCGGGCAGCGGCGCCCTTCCGTCGTCGTCCTCGTAGAAAGGCAGGCCCTCGCGCCGGGCCTGCTGGTACTCCTGCCGCAGCCTCTGGATGCGATCGGCGCTCCCACCACCTGTGCAGCCACTGAGGGGGGAAGAAAAGCTGCATGAAACTCCTGTCGACACACACATCTGGCACCGCGTACACACAGAGAATTGCCAGACCCGAGACAAAGGGATTGTGTTTGATTTTCCTGATTTGCATAGTTCCCACTGGCCCATATCAGCCTTATTTTTGCTTTCGTATATTGACAAAGCTGCTAATTGTGAACTTGATTCCTGTTTTTAAAAAAGGCTATCCCTGTCCAAAGAACTTAGCAATTCCAGTACAAGACAAGAGACAACAGATGGATGCAGACAGATGGGGGAGCACAAGAAAACTTTTAACATTCCTGTGAGCAGCTATAAATGACTATCATATTTTAATAATAATGATGATGATGATGATAAGCTGGCAAAAAATGTTTTCTTTTGCTCCCATGCTAAATGTGGAATTTACCAAAAATTACATATGTTCTAGGTAAAGAATAAACTATTATTCACAGAGAAGCACAGAAAAGTTTTGTCTCATAAAAAACACTGAAACTCCCTCCCAGTTATACAAAGAACTCAAACATCAACCATGAAAATCCGGGGCAGGGAAGAGAGATGGGAAAGCACACTATTAAATTTTGACACTACAGTTTTAAAGTGGTAATTAAACAGTAATTCACTTAGTAATCCACAAAGACTCACTTGTATGCAGAACTGCATACACTGCAAACTGCTCTGGTAAATCCAGCGGAGATGCTTAGTTTATCAAGTTAAACACATGCCTTTCTGTGGGTTTTGACCCTAGTGAGCCTTCTAAAACCTTACAGCTGGACTTGTACAACTGTGGAAGCTCAAGCTATAACGAGGAACTATTAAATAAAATCCTGAAAATGGCTAAGAATTAAAAAGACTTTGTTCATATTTAAAATGAAAAAAAATAAAAAGTTTCCTGCAGATATTTTCAGCTCTGTTGTAGTCAGCACTGGGGTGAGTACTGAGTGCGTGGCTAAGTAGCATTTACTGGCATTCACAGGGAATTATTAATTATAGAATTGATTTGTGGCTGCTCCTAAACTCAAACCATTGTTTTTGCAGCACTGTATATTCTCTTAATCTATAACCTTAACTCTGCCTCACCATCAGTGGATTATAGAGACAGAGATTTGCTCACATGAGCACAGACTCAGTGGAGCTTCTTGCTACATCATGCTCCCCTACGAGTATGCCAGAATCCTGGGAAGCCCTTTCTAGGATTTGCATAGCAAACAGAATTTGGACAGCACACACAAAATATTGGACATTAACCCATCAGCTCAATAATACTTAGTTTCTAGTATGTATCAGCAATCTAGATGGAAATTAACTACCAATTAAGAGAAATTCCACATAGGCTGCAAATGCAACTGAATATGCAGTTAGGGTTGGAGCATCAGTATGTTTCCATGAAAAATCAAATTACTTCCTTTCCTGAAGCCTAAGTTATCCATCCGCTCTATAAAGTCCCAGAGGTTTCAAGCTTCTCTGGCTGACTTACTGAAATCTTCCAGAGCACATGAGATCTTTCTCATGATCTGCCAAGACAGTGCAGAAAGCTTGCACAAACCCTGTGGACTACTGAGAGGAAAAAAAGTATATTCCCTCTTCACCTTTATTCCTTCCATAGATAAATGCCTCTGTTCCTTGCATTAATTCTTGTCAAATAGTGGAGAACCATTCCCAGTTTGCAAAACACTGAAACTGAGGTCCAGCTAATGGGGACTGTCACTTAGAACAGTGAAGCTTCGTCCATAGCTTATGAGCACTACAATACCTGTGAAATCTCCTGACATTACTCGTGAATAAATTGTTTAATGAGGACTGCTAACATACAGATAAGGCCCCAGTATTGTCCCTGTTGCTTTGTCAACATCATAGCCCAAAGCAGCACTAGTTAAGAGGCAAACACTCAAATACAGGCAATAAGTCCAGTTTGATTCCAGCCAACCTGGTTTCCTGCAGCTCTCTGCAAACTGTACAGCACCTGCCACCAGTGGTCCAACCCACTTTCTACCACCAGGTACTCTGGCTGAAGAGACAATCTGAAAATACCACACACATTGGGTTCCCCACCCCCCTTTTAAATTAAATCTGAGATTGATATATTGCAAGCCAATCAGGAGCCTGTGCTCCACTGACTGTAGGTCTCCTGCAAGTGAACTTCCTTCTGCTCAAACCCTTTGAGCCACCGAGTGGAAGTGCTGCAGAGTTCAAGCTGATTATATATATTACAAGACAGGGCATGACAGATCTTGCTTTGGCAAACCTCTGCCACGCAGTATTAAACTTCAAACCCTAACCATGAGAATGAGTAGGAACATTTAAATGAAAGATAGCAGCACATGGAAAGTTATCCATCTGGATTAGTGTGAAAACACAAGCATAATCTCTGTGGAAACAAGCAGCTCCGTGAAGTCTGATTTCCTGTGCCTCTCTCCTGTGGGTTCTCTCGTGTCTGATAACAGTTCACACTGCAGTGTTTCTCCCCAGCAAGAGCATTCATCTGGGCCCCTTTAGCAGGCTGCTTATTTGCACTTAGTGAAACTTTGTGTTCCAGTATCTCCTGAACATCAAGTCACCAATCAAGTCTGATTAAAAATGGCCAGCAGGTTCAGAATTTGTTAGAAAACTGAAGGGAACAGGTAGGCAGAGGGTTGGTCAGTACATCCGCTTCATATTTTCAGGATAAGTTAAAGCTCCACAATTTTTTTTCTCCACTAGTTTACAGGCACAAATGTAAAAGACACTGGCTTTTGAAAGAGCTGCATTCTAGCTTACCATGGAAGTTTTACCCACTCCTGAGTAAAGTGAGATAAATATGATGCCCTGTGCAATGCTCATGAAACAGCTCTGAATTTCAACTTGGCTCCTGACAATTATGTGAATATATGAACCACATTCAAACTCACCAGATGAATTCAATCAGCACTGTGCAAATATCGCATACATAATCTATTAGTTTACCCCAAAGAAACTGAAGCATTGAATTCAAACAGAATGAAGTCATCAGTAATAAAAAAAAGAAACTGATAAGGCAATATTAAAAAAAACCCAACACAATATTCCAAGATTTGCAGAGAAGATCATACATTGACTGTAAACTATTCTCCCATCTGCCTATAAATACATAATTAAAAAATATTGGTTTGATCAGATAGTGGTTCTCAGACAGGGAAACAGCAGATGAATACCAGTTCAAATGTTTCAGATGCATGACTATTTATACTGTAAAGGAACCTGAGCTTAGAGAAGAAATATAGAAACAATACTCCAATCAAAGTCAGTGTATATTAAGGACACTTTCTGAAGCTTTTCAGCAAGCCTGGTAAGTACAGCAGAGAGATTTCTTTTACAGTAGCTTTACAGTTAATGCAGGGCTCTCTCCTTGAGGAGATATAAATATTACAGTCCTCATCATATGTACAGTTTTGTGCACACTTGCTTCCCTGACATGGCTCTGGAGCTGCGCTACACATTCCTCAGAGAGCCATGCAACCACACTTTTACCACTTCCCCCACCACCACACGTTCCCAGGATCAAAAATTTAATGTACTCACTGACTTCTCTGTGTCACAAGACTGTGAGAGAACTGTTCGCTCAGCATTTTCCAGTTGTTTTCAGAACAATTTCCTGAAATTGTGCTACATGTAAGGAGACTGATTCACAAGCAGCTGACACTGGGAAGTTCTAAAATAATGTCTATGTGTAGGAATGAATCTCTGAGAAACTTCAAAAAGAGTTGTGAAGAGTCAGGTGCTGATTTCAAACAATAGTAAGAAACATGTCCAAAATCCCAAGCCATAAACAAACTTAAGAGAAGTTCAACAGTTCTTCCAAAAAGCTGCAAACACTGCAAGGTGTTTTTTTTTTTTTTTTTTAAATAGAAAAAAACAAAAAAACTTACGTGAACATTCAAAAGAGCAAAAAGCACATTCCTGTAGTCATTCTGTAGTTTTGATAAACACAGTCCTTACTGGGAGAGTAAGAACTTCTTCTGGCTTGGGAGAAGGAGGAAAGCAACTCTGTGCTATCGTTTGAACCAACACAATCATTCTAGTCCAGCTGCTGGGGCTGTACCACAACTGCATAAACATTGGCCAGAACTCACCCTCCCCTCCCTGTGCCTGCACCTGTCGGAAGCACCACACGGAGCCCACCTTGCCCACTGTGAGTGCAAAGGGACAAAGGCTTCCAAACAGCCTCTCAACCAACACAGCTGGAACAGACAGCCCAAGACAAAAGGGGAACCATAATGTAGGAGAGACTGAGCTCCCAGCTCTCTGACATTATGTAAAATATGACTGTGAAATTTCGCCCCATTGCCTCTGAAGAGAGAGATGAACAAGCACCATAGCAATAATATTATATATTCAATAGGACAGACTAGGGTGTTTTTTTTTTCAAAGAATTAAAACACCATAATCAGTATTTAATATGTATGGCTCAGGTTTTACACAGTAAAATATCCTCTGTGTTCTTCCTCTGGACTGCTAATCTGTATTTCCATCATTCAAGTTCAAATTCCATTTTTTAAATTAGTGACTTCTTACTGTAGCTTTCTTGATAACACAAAATTAAAAACAAGTGTTGCACATACAAAGTACGATGAACCACTTAAAGCTATATATAAACATACATTTAAAGAGGCAATAAACATTTTGTTTCCAGCGGTTTTCTTAAACACATTAATATTGCACAGGGCTTTTTTGACAGCCACTTCTTTCAAACACTGATTTCACCCAGCTGACTGTCAGTCCCCTAAGCAAACAACTGGTGCTTCCAAGTTAAAATAAAACAAGCAAACAAAAAAGAAGAAAAAGGAAAATTATCCTTTCAGAGAATTTTTCATGAACAAACAAATCCAAGACAAAACGTGATTCACAGACTTTAGAGAATGGACAATCTTCCATTCATGACCTGCTAAAAAACAAAACTGATTTTACATACACAGGAACACAGTGGTCTACAAAGATACACAGTTTAAGGGTGTCCAACAGAGCATGTAAGAGTATCTTTCACTTAGGATAAAACTTCCATTTTGAAGTTATAACAAATAAATATTTGAGTAAGTTTCTCTTTCAATTCCAGCCCTTGCATTTCTACCCTGAAGTATTACATTCCTTATGAAGATATTTTTGCAATCTCAGTAGTAAGAAGGAATAAAAAGAATGGTGGGAAGTGATAAAAAGAAAATCAGTGATAAGAACATAATTTGACTGTAATTCAGCTTTCATCTTTGTGACCATCAAGAGAAAGAGATTTTAGAGAGAAATGAACAACTGTTGTTTTCATATGTACTTGAGTAAGGAAATGGTATTGCAAGGAAAGGCTTGTCAGAAATGCCTTGCTGACATCTGATGTTGCCTTGCAGGTTCAGGAACCACCTCTGATGTTCAGCCAAAGCCAGCCTGGGTTTTGGCTGCACACACCTCACACTGAGGACCCAAGTTAAGAACATCTTTCTAGGAACTGGAACTGTGCATATGGCTTTATTGTCCTCCACAACACCTACTTTGTTGCTGTGAGGAGGAACATACTTGATGTATGCACAACTACTGTCTTTCTCAGTGGAGAGGGGCTTTATGAGGACACTTGATTTGGACACTTGTGTAAAATGACTGGTGGGTAGACTTTGAGCCCTGTTCCACTTAGGCAGGACTGTCTGAGAAGGTTTGCATAGATGGACTGTGAGACAGCATTAGATGGATGTGTTTCTCTCTAGGTACATAAATACATATAAAGAATCATAAACAAACTACAGAAAAACAAATTACACTAAAGAAGCCATTTACACTTAGTTGAACCTGTACATTAAAGTCCTAGAATCTTAATCTGTTTTACAATATTTTAAAAACTCATAACTGTGCTTCAGTGGAACATCCGCTGTCACCTTTCAATTCTTTAGGCGAACATAAAAGCAGTACAACCACTTCTGTCCAAAAGGTCAAAGCCTCCTAGGGCAGCACATGACTACCATTTGTCTGGAGGTAAATTGAGTCCTATTGACCCTGTAACATCACTACTGACCTCTTGACATTAGGAGCTTAGTGGAAAGAGAGAAGATGATATTCTCAGGTTCCTACAGACTTATTAGGAAGAAAGAAGGAAAGAGAACCTTGCATGATATGAATTAGCAATGTCATTAACCTTTTCTTTCCCCAAATAGCTCACAATATGTTTACAGAAACCTCAAAAGAACCATTTGAAGATTGAGACCAACAGATTTGTATCACTTTCAGTTTTTCCAAACTGTTTATAAAATATCTCTCAGTGGCTTGACACAAGGCAACCTTTTATGTTTCCCTTCCTTCACATGACATACAACACCTTTTCCTGTTTGTCATGGCAGACGGCCTAGACATTCAAATGAGCATCATCTTTTCAAACCAGCCACTTCTCATCTCCACTACTCTCCTTTATAACTTATAGTTGACTACAGCTGGCCAGGAATAATGGGAGGTATAGCATAATTTGTTGTTTTATGGAAACAAAATTGGCACACTCAGGTTTAACTTCACTGTAAGCAGACATGGTATATGCTACTCTAACAGAAACACATTATTTGCAATCAAGTAGAAAGGAAGGAGAAAAAGGCAGACATTTTCTTGTTTGTAGCCAGATTGTCATCCTTATTTCAAAGAAAGGTAATTTTTTTCTTTTTCTCTGATCAATGTATTGTGCCTCATCAAAGAAGGCAATCACCAGATCTTAACTAATAATAAAAAAAGATGCCTTTCCAGTTCAGGCTGGTTAATGGCAATGTCTGTTTCTGGCATGGGACCAGTTTACTGCTATCTTGTTGATGTGAGATGTGCACTTGTCTCTGAAGGGCTAGGAAAGCAGGGAGATTAGGGACTCGGCTGCTGACAACAACCAAACTCTCTATAAACAACACACAATGAAAATAATGAAAAACAGATTTTCCTGGTATTTTCAGTAGCCTCTAGACAATGCAACAGTTTCTGGTTTCTTCACTAAAGATGATATCAATTATGCCTTTTATCCATCATGCAGAAGTCACGTGTGAGGCATAATTGAAGGCCTTCTCTCCAAGGTAATTTCATCTGGATTTACGCGGCAAAGTACTTAAATTGCCTTTTTTGGCACTTTGTATTACAACACAGCATGGGAGGGGGTATTTTACTTTACTGATGTAAAGCAGCTGGCATATTTACAATAGATAGGTCACATCAACACAGAGCAGATTTTCAGCCCTCCAAACTCCATTTACAGCAGCTTTAACAATCCAACAAAGCAAATGCAGAATGCTGAACTCCAGTGTAGAAATGTAACTCTATTTCTTAAAGACTATCATACCTGCCTGGAACTGGCAGCTAGGTTTTTTTCACTTACAGGCTATTGCTTTTTGCACTACTGTTTATTAAACTTATCACTAAAGCTGAAATAATAACTACTTTACAAACTTCCAATGAATTAGCCATTCATGAGTCCCTCAGGAATTCTCTTTACCACACACAAAGCAAAAGCAGCAGGGAGAGAAGGTGACTATTCAGTGCAGTCTTCATTCCTGCACTCCCTTGTGAGAGAAAAATTGAGGATCTAAGAATTCCCTCACAGTAGATGCTGCTGCCCATGTTCGACAACATATTTTGTTGAAAATTTCAAAGTCCAGAGTAACCATCTATTGTCTCTCAGAAATTACTTATCCAAGTTTCACACTAGAGACTGCATCATCTGCTCTTCGTTACATACATGCCAATCTATGCCACTGGCAGAATGGCAGCAACTAATACTCTATGTGGTTTGCTTTTTTAAGACCTGGCTTAGCTAGAGAAGAGGTAGACAACTCAACCTCAACTAAAAAACCAAGTTCTCCGTGTCTGTAATTCAGTGACAGATATAACTTATATTTTAAAAATGAAAAAGAATTCACATTGTGTACAAAGCATCAGGGTAAAGCACAGCTCCCAGAGCCAAAACATATCCTTACTATAAAGTTGGATTTTGGGGGGTATTTTAATAAATGGTCACTACAAGGATAACATTAATCCAATGTTAGGACTTTTACAGGAAAAAAAATACAAATGTAATTTATCATTTTAAACTGTCAGCCGCATTTCTAACGCTTTCAAATCTGCAGCTTCCAGCGGCCTTTTGTCTTTCTGCCATGGCAGGAGTATCTTGGACAGCTGTAAGAGCTTTGTAAGCTATCTTTCTCAAAATCCATTAGCTAATTCAAGGAACCTAATTAGAGCTGCCATTTTGATGGAGCATATTGAATGCTCTGTATAAACTAGTAACACCATCAATGTTTATTAAAAATTGCAAGAACCAAAGCTCTCCATTCCATATAAATATTAATGGACAGATACACAATACTTATTGAAATATAGACGGCATTATGAGCACAGAAATACACACAGGTATACTTACAACCCCGTGTGATGCATTTATTCACAAAGGCTGAAGTACAGAAGCAAAACCTAGGGACAATTTTACACAAACTGTTGAAAATTGACCAGCTTCCATTTACACTATCCTTATGTGCATTAAGGGAAGCAAAGCACACTAAAGATGATTTGTTTCTTGTGTTTTTTCTGAGTAGTGTGCTGACAATTTGGAGTGCATTTTGAGCTTACCTCAAGAATGCACTCCAGCTGGAACCATTTTATAGCTCCTCTTAAACCAGCCACTCCAATCACTGTACTTTGTAGACATTTACACATACTGCAGTACTATACTGTTTAAGGGTATCCAAAGATTCAAAGGGAATTTGCTCTGTAGAGTTAAAACTGAAATTTTGCTGTAGACAGCAACAAAGTCGGTGAAAGGAGCCAGACATCTGGAGCAGTGCTTTCCTACTTTCTGCTGTGTAAAAGCCCAACCATAATGAAAAACCAGCTTGCAGACAATGATACAACCCATGAAATACTGACCATTCTAAGAACATATCAGGGACCTAATTAGGTTAGGCTGTACAAGCATATGCCTTTGGCTGCAGAACTAAAAAGTTTTCTGGCTACTTCACAGCTTTGTTTTTAACTCGATACTTCATAAATGGAACTGCAGAAAACCTCATATGTTACCATTTCAATCTGACGTTCGCTTTCATATGCATCTAACAGTGCCTGGGTTCTATTTATATGCACAACTAAATATACGTGCATAGAAAAATCATCAGATTTGCTACAGAAAGACAGCAGATGCTCTTATTAAGCCACTGGCACATGCAAGGTGAAGTGTGTAAGCCTCATACAGAAAGCATTTAACACTCCAACTACAAGCTAAGGAAAAGCAAAGACAACAAGTGAAGTTTTTTCTAGCTCATTTTGCTAGCTGTGAGTGCAAGGCACAGCAAAGCAGAAGCACTGCTGAGGGTGCTCGAATGACTCTTTTAACACACGGGGCTTCTTGCAGAGGGTATAATCCAAACGCACTCTTCAGAACATCCTAACTCCAGTGCCATGATCTGAAGATCACTTATTCAGAATATATACTAAAATGACACATGAAACATTTAACAGCTGTGCAAAACAGGCGTAGTTATATTTTCTACATTGTGATAGTGCACGGGGCTAAAAATTGTATGACAGTCTTACCATGGGACAGCCCTGAAGGTAAATTCATTTTGGTTCTCTGATAGGGCAGCATTTCCAAACTACAACTGCGACTTGAGCAGTTTCACAGGAACACACTCAAAAATCAAAACATCAGTTACCACTGACTTTTCTCTGGAATTATATATGGCAAATTTAGCTTGTGGTTATTGCTCAACAAAAACCCTGACAGATGCTGAAGTGATAGATGGATTTTTGCAAAGTTCTGCTGCCTCCAAGGCCATCCTACCTACCCTTCCAGCAGCCTCCCCCCTTGGGCACTTCCCTCAGTGCAGCTGGGTCCTGGGACCACTGTTGTTAAGTTTGCATTCACAGACTGGGGAGCACACATTCCTTCAAACCCACTTCCATCACAAGCTCTGCATAAATAGAATTCAACTCTTTATAAGCCAAACTGCATTTTTGAGAAGTATTTCTGAACTTGGAGGCCTCAAGTTAGCAGTGCAACTTTTTGCTTTACATTATGCAGGCAATGGAAGTTCCTGGGCTTAGTGACATACATGGTTTTTCTAGCTCCTTCTTATAGCTGCAGCTCCACTGCACTTCTGATAGGAAATTACTCTTGCTTTTCCATTTGGAGAACAGAGGTTTTAAGTCTGAAGGTAAGCCCTACTCCTTTTTAGTAATTGCTTTGAAAAATGCTAAATTCAAATGTAAAAAATTAAATAATGGAATCTTCAAACTCTACAGAACCATTTTTTGGCATACCTTGCCTGGGAAAGGAAGATGAAACCTATCTCTCTGTGTTTGGCTGGGAGTCCCAGAAATGCTGGAGCAAGTGTTCTGGTTCAGGCTCACCTCTGCCTCTACAGAATGATTCTCATATGCTTTCAACTGTCATGTTTAGAGACACACTTGACCAATCCTTTCCCAGCTGTTTTTTATCTTGCTGCCTCAATTCTCTGTTCTCATCCTGATGCTGGGAAGTCTTTCCCTTCCTTATCTTTCAGCCATGGATGCCAATTTCCTCCACCCCTTATTGGCTTCCCATACAAGCAAATCTCTGTCCCACTGGCAGCTTAGTACAGAAACACCCTCCTGATCCACTAGGTCAGCATGTCTCCTTCCAGCACTCCTTGAGACCCATCTCCCAGAAGCATTTCCCAAAGCACCTGCCAGTGAGGCTGGGGCTGCAGGAGGCATGGGACATCCAACAGCACCTCTTTATTTTGGCACTGGTTCAAGGTGCTCATGTCTGACACACCAACAGAGCATCAAACCTGCAGTACTGCTACACTTCTCTGTACTCCAAAGCATCCAGAAATTATCCACAACTGTGGCCTGGCCCAGCACTCCCCTTTATTTTCCCCATCCTCTAGGTGCTCCAGCCTCTCCTCTGTTCTGATTCTTGTCCTACTGCCCCATTGCATTTTTTAGGACATTCAAAGCAGCTCAGCCTTTTCCTCCCTGGAAGGTGGTGTTAGGACCTGGGAACACTGATCATCATTGAACACCCTGTTTACCTCATCCTTCATTCCTGCAACAGGAGTCTATCTGGTCCCTGCAGCCAGAACCTGCTACTGGAAAAACATGTATGGCTCTGGCAGCTTAGGACAAGTACTTTTGGTGAAGTTAGCAGCCAAGTTTCTATCATGTGTGGGAAGTACTCTAAATCTTACAACTTAGTCAAATTGTCACCGTTCAAGGGGTGGCAAAAGCCACAGTCTGGTATAACACTAGGCTGTGTTCCCTTCCAAAATGAAAAGACCCCATTCCAGCATATGGCAAGACTACAGATTAGTATTGGAAGAATATATGCTGCTGCTTTTTACTTTTTGTACAGACAAAACAACCCCTTGTCATCTTCTCCTTCCAGCTACACCCCCGACCCCCCAAAAAACCCAGCTGTTATCTGATTCCATAAAAATTCAGCTTCAGCACACCTCCTACATAGGCAGTTTCAACCCAAATGGATGAAGATTGGTTATCAACACGTGGAAATAGAGTTTTCCAATGGAAGGCAGGCCAGCAGCTCCCCAGGCACATGTGGCACAGCCTGTTTCCATGGCTGTCCCCCTCCCTGCTCCATAGGACTGCATTCTCCCTGGTCCAGCAGGTTGCTCCTGGCATCTGTGGCATGAGCACTCCTTAGCAACAACAGTGACACCTTTGAGGGGACAGACTGGTACACACACAGTACTCCTGCATGTGCTCCAGATTAAGCTGTAGTCAGCTTAATGAGAGACTTAATTGATGAGTGCTACTTCCTTCACTTGTCCATTAAGATAAGTACAGCACATGGACATTTCAACCCATCAAAGAAGAGAAAATGCATTAATTTTGGTTTTCTTAGAGCTGTTAATAAATCTGACACTGTCTGGCAGTTTTCTTCATTTCCTACCATTTGACAGATACTGTGATCACAAGTTACAGAAGATGTTTTTCCTCTGAAATTATCACTCTGGTAATACAAGCCAGAAGGAAACTTTATCAAGATACCAAGAAGCTGGGTATTGGTTTTATTTTTAACTTTATGTGGCTGGTTTGTGAATATCTCAATGTGATAAAAAAAAAATTCCATCCGGTACTATTAAAAATCATACACACACAGACACATTACAAATGGCTGTATTACAGCAAATAATCACACTGTGTATTTATCAGTAAAAGCCAGTATTCCTCTCATATAATCAGCCTGGCTCTACTTACACCCCTTTACTGTAAGAGCTCCTGCAACTGTTTTCTTCCTCTTTCTCTCTCACAAATTGACATTTGTACGGAATCAAGAAAAATCTTCCTTAATAATTTTTCATTACTAATGGCTTTTTTTGGTATGTGTATTTGAGAGGAGGGAAGGCAAAGGGCAGGAAAAAGGAGCTTTAAGTGCTCTGCAAATTATCCTCCTGAATCTGGGCCTCATAAATCCTATCAAATGTTATATTTCATCAATAGGCTGGAAAAGCTTTTTTCTCTGCAATGATGAAGCCTGGGTTTAAAATTTATGGTTTCATTTTAGAAATGGACTATAAAAAGAGTCTGACTTGGCTGTCCATCAACTGTAGCTGACATTAGCAAGTTAGGTGTGGACTTTAAAAATGTGATATGTATTTTTTATTTATTATACAGGTACATACATATACATACATATATGAGGACATGTATATCACTGTGGGTTTGTGCATGCATAAACACACAGCTGGATTTAAAAAAAATTGCCTTAAACCCACATTTTCTCTCAATGCAAGAGGATCTGAGATATTCAGGAGATTAGATTGCAAAGTGATAAAAGTGTCCAGAACAGAGTTGGCTCAGGGACCTGCAGCAACACAAGCAAATTGCATTTTGCTGCACAAATGATCGAGATAAAGTAGTTTAATTTGTTCTCATTCATGGGGTGGCAAAATGCAATTCAGCAACGTCAGAGTAATGTTCATAGGGAGGCAGGGAAGATTCCAACAGGCTGTGAGGAGAAAAGGGGAAGAGAGCAGGCAAGGACCAAAAGAGTTTAGGCAGGGGAAGACAATTAGCAAAGGATTGATAGACTGGGAAAGAGTGGGTGCAGAGCTTCTGCACCTGTCATGCCTGGAAAGGGTGGGAAGGAGAGAGCCTGCCCCTTCTCCTTGCAACTCTCTACCTCTACTGCCTTTCTCCTCTTTTTCCAAGCTCTGGAAACAATTCTGACTCCCCAGAGAGCTGCTCCTACTTGCTCTCCTGCATTGCCGGAGGTAGGAGAGCACTGAGATTATGGCTCCTATTCCTGTTGCTGCCACCACTGACAGGAGCCATGTGGGTGCCACAGCTGTCCTCTACAAGCCCAAAAGCTTCCTCTGGCAGCCACAACAGCATTTTCCTCAGATGGAGGAAGAGGCAATCTGTGCATGCTGCCAAAACACCCACTCCTCTCTTCCCTTACCCTCAGAGCCGGAGGCCCGTGGTCAGTGATTACTACTTCATTCCACCTATGCTGAAAGGCAGCACTAAAGACAACACTTGTAATAGAAGCATTACTGCTCCCCAAAATCCTCATACTTGTAAAATGAAACCACATTTTAAAAAAAGTCAGATAAATAAAGCAAAATAACTGAAGTTGGAGAAAGTGAAGTTCCCTTCTGAATGTAGGGGAGCCCATTTCCCTCCATCTGCTACTAAAAAATGTCATTTTGTAACTCAAAGAATTAATGATGGATTATGTGAAAACAGCAAATCAGATCATGCTGTTGAGGCATTATATGAACTAAACAGAAGAGCAGTTAATCTAAATCGCATGTGGGATGGTTATTATTGTGTGCTGCCATCATTGCTGCTGAGTCTGGCTGTAATATTGGTTTTGGTGGCAACACATGGAAAAACCTGAACGTCCTGTTCCTCATTATAAAATGAGAAGAAATCTCACTCTGGGGAACATGGTCAAAGCTGACAAGTGAGCACTGCAGAAAAGGCTGGGCAGGGGCTGTGGTTAATGGCAAAAGTACTCTGAGTCAACACTAAGAAAACAAATACCATCTCCCACCACCTCTATTTTGAAACATGAACAAGACAAATAAACAAAAGAACCCATCATCCGTGCTCAGGACCCTTGCACGGTGGCTTCAGATGACTGTTGAAGTTCCCCGTTGAGAGGATGTTTGGCAAGGCTCCTGTCAGAGCACAGCCAGGGCACAAGGCAGGGATAACCGCTGACCTGGTGTTTGTGTCCAGCGGGAAGAACGGAAGTATCACCCATCTGCATTTTGCAATTCAGAATGTGCTCTGCTTCTAGCCCTAAGTTTCCACTGGAAATACATAAAACACACTGTTCTTTCACCAATTTGTGGAAATGACAGGACATGAAATTGCCTCTATTTCCAAAAAAAAGATATTTGTTTTAGGGAAGGGTAACTTTATCAAGCCTTGATCTACAGATGGCCTGCCTCTGGAATTGCACATTTTCTATTGAAATATGGCATACAGTAGTGTCACATCACACAAACATAAGTTACTTCGAAACAAGAAAATCTTGAACTCTTTCACATTCATACAAGTTAAACACATTTAACATGACATTCAGGACACTAAACCAATACTTACATGGTAGCATTTTAAAGCACAAATGCCCTCATCCCACCACAGATCTAGAGTATTTCTAGCAGTATATTATTTCCATGGTTTCCCTGCATGTATCTCCTTGAAGATAACCAAGAAATTCAACTTTCTCTGAAACTCTTGAAACTTTTCCAACCCAAGTTTACTCTTCTACACAGATAAATGTTTCTGCCATTCTGTAAGAGAACATCCTGTCATTGTTCAAATCCTTAATTTTTTCTCTTCTGAAATCTGCTTTTCCCCCTCCCCCTGAAGGATGTTTTGTTTATTTTTGTTATTCCTTCTTCTTTCCTTGTCTCCTTTTTTCCTCACCTCTTCCCTGAGATTCCAGGGGTTTAAATTTTTTTTAAACCTATATATATTTTTTCCTTGAGCTCTTGTGAAACCCTGACATGCTTACAGAGAGCAACTCACAGAGCTTAAGGGCTAATGTTTTACCCCCTACTCACCATTGTGGATCTGGCTGCAGTCATCAGTAACTAGAATTCATCATCATCAATGGATTTTCAGTGACAGGCACTGTATTTGCTCAGATAATGGCCCCATATATTGCGTTTGAAATGAGGGTGTGACCACTACTTAGGATATTCTCAGGAGTCAGTAAATGGCATTGCTGCCGGACATGTTTGCTTCATGTTTTCAAAGCAGAGCTGCAGAAAAGCAAGCTTTGAAGTTTTGGGGTGGTTTGGATGGTACTGTGCTCTCAGGACACACCAAGATTAACCAAAACACATCACCCTTGAACTGGAGCAGGCCACTGACCAGCTGGTTTGGACCGCAGGGGAAGAACCTGCAGGGGCTGCCTCTGAAACTCTCCTTGCAATAGCCTCTGAACAGATGTATAATCCATAGACAGTCCTGAGACCACGCACAGCAGAGCAATGGAATCAGCACAAGCAGGTGGGGGAGCACAAGATAATATGGAAACAACACTGGTCCACAGGATGCCTGACAATGATACTTGATGTTTTAGGAAGGAGGCAAATGTAACATGCCCACGCAGGCTGCAATGACAAATCCAGAGTTTATGAGCCTCAATGCTGTTTAAAGTCACTGTGGACAGAATATACACTTCTTTATTAAGAACTAACAACCTGATAGAGCGACTGGACAATAAGACCAAGCTGCTTTGTGTCAGGTAACTTACTATAAAGAGTATGCACCGAATACCTGTGAGAACATAGCCTGCAAAATTACTATTTCCAGTGAAGGACAAACCTGCCTTCGCTTTCCTAGTCCTCAACTTTATAAGCTTGCCAACCATCACAAATGGGGATCAGAGTCTCCTGGAGCAGCAGATAGTTGGGTATGCTGAATCCAGTTCAGGTCTGTACACTTGTCCCACCAAGAGAGAGGAAAGCAAGCTAGCGCAATGAAAGAAAGAGCGCTTCCATCTGCTGCATTTTTCCTGCAATAACCAAAGTTAAAACCCCATGGATGTGCCCTATCTCTAACTTAAGCACATTGACCATACAATTTCTCCTTCCCTCATTTTTCTGCATTTAAGTATACCCTCCACTAATGCACCAAACTACCCTTTTTCCTCCCTATCTAATTCACTGCTCCCCATGGGATAGCCACTAAATTTGATTCATGAATACAGCACATTTAAAGGCAAAACCAGGAACAGAGGAACCCCCTCCCCATCACATCACTCTCCAAGAGGGATTTGGAGACAAATTGAACAAAGAAGCCTCAAATCTTCTGGCATACAGCTCAGAAATCAGAATGTGATTTCCATTCTGTATTCTTGCTTCATTACAGAAGATATGGTCCTTAAAACAGGCTATTTGCTTTGGCCAGTAATGTTTAAGGCACTAGCTTTCAATTTTGTTTTTCTGTAGATTCCACACATCAGGCAGCTTCCCTCCCTCCAGTCCTGCCCCCCAACCCCAGCTGCAGAGTGAAGATATCTAAAGGATTCAGGCAGCTGCAGAAAATGCAGGACTCTGGCTCTTGGGCCTCATCTGTGTTTCGCTCCTTTCACATCCATCTGGATTTGACAAAGTCATGCTTATCAGTTAGATCAGCAGATAGTCTCCTATCTGTGTTGTGGTGTAGAATTAGGTCAGAAGAGCATTCTGCCAGCTTGTGTTTTCCTGTTTAATCCAGTATAAGTACTTGTGGAGACAGCAATGAAGGACATCTCATCACACAAACCAAATTTTTCACCCCCTAATCCTGGTCAATTTTCCAACTTTGTGAGGAAAATGGCATAAAAATAACACACTACTATTATTTAACTGCTTATTCCAAGAGCATACATTTTTGAGAATGCAAGTGAGGCCAGGAGGCAAGTTTATTTTATGAAAATACATCACGTGCAAAGGCAAATGAAATGTTATGAAAATAAAGTCTGAAGAATAGTAGTTCCCAAGTTTTAAGACATCTTCTTCTATGATGCCCTAGCTGGGTCTTCCAGCCGGCCTCACCAGATGGCCACGTTGGCCACCATCAGAATAGCAGTCTGGAAACAAGTGCCCTACAGCCTTGCCTAAGCATCTTGGCTGGAATACACTCTGAGGCAGCAGTTCTGTACTCACAACTCAGAGATATTCCCAATGCACTTGCTTAAGAATTCTTGAAATTTGTGAAGAGATTAAAGCCAAACTTCTGGTCCAGGACAGGTCAGGGAAAATAACAGAATGTTGGCTACTAGCTTTTAAATGGTAATTGTCACTATTCACACTAAAAACAACCCCTCCCCACACCAGCACACAGCATGAAAATCTGCTCAAAAATAGTAATCATACAGAAAAAAAAGGAATTTTCTCTTAAACAGAAGGTAAGTTCAGCTGCAGAGTATTTCAGCAGCTACATACAATTTTTTGTTCCATGGAAGCTGTACAACCATTCCTCCTCTTACATATAACTGTGCAAACCAGTGTGTTAGTGATGCTTTTGCAAAGAGGGTTTGACAACAATAGAGAGTCCCCAGCCTGCTAAATAAGAAGTGACAACTCCATTTGAAAGCTGTCTCTGGATGTGTTTTATGTGCAGAAATTATCTGTGACAGTTCAGATCAAAATAGAGTTTTCATTTCATGTGGGAAGTAAATGGACGATAGAATAGGTTACTTTAAATGCTGCAGTCTAGTCCAATTAATGTTTCCGACTTTTCCGTATTCTGTGCTCTAAACTTTGGGGTAAAAAAAAGCAAAAATCATTTGTCAATAGCATGATGTAAAGAACAGGCCAAAAGGTAATAAAAACACTTAACAAAAACAGTCATGCAGACGTATGGCAGAAATGCTCAAATTTCAGTAACCTGGCAGTGAAACTGGTAAGTATAAAACAGAAAAGAAAATATCACTTCATTCTTCCAGGGAGAACCAGGTAGGGGAATCAATTCTGATTTCCCATCTCAATCAGCAGAGATTTTGCCATTTACTTTGATAGAAACAGGTCTTGCATATCAGTTTTCTCTCTGAGCAGCAGACACAAATCCCACATGCTATAATTTGCTTTTCAGATCGTGCAACATAAATTTACAATTTCTGTGTTATGTAACTATACAAATGGCATAATTTGTACTTTAAAAAAATGTCAAAACCAAGGTGTCCACATTTGTTACCTGTAAAGTGAACAATTGTTCTCTGACCCATTTTAAAGAAACACGTTTTCTTAAAGGTTTGGACCTACTGCTGTGTTACTCAAGCACACCAGTGGCCATGGTGGGAACTGTGCTGATACAGTGTCTGTATCTTTCTAACTATCTTTCTCAAAGTTGGTGGGGAAAGCAGTAATTCACGTAAGCATTAAGTACTGTTAGTAGAAAAGGTATGCACCCAAAAGTGAGTGATCTCATCCCAAACATGGGCCCACGACTCTTACATAACCTATTTTGTTTATGCCATGCTTTAAACAATGCATATTTTGATCTTTTCTGAGAAACAGCATTTTTCTTGGCACGATTTTCAATTTCCACCCACTTGGTAGAGCAGGTGTCTTTGTATCATTACTCAATGCTGGGAATAAAGAAAACGTTTTAAAAACACATTAAAATTATTTTCCTAAAGTCAAGGGATATTAATTTAAGGTTCCATGGGCATTTTAGAAGAACAGACCAGTGACTTTAAATGCACTGAGCTAGTAGAAACACTAACTGAGACAAAGCATTCAAAAGATATGAGACCTCAGTATCTAGCGGCCAAAGACTGAACACTGGTAATCTTATTCCTCTGAGGCGAGTTTTAACACAAAAGAGAAATTAACATCTCTCTATGCACTAGAGTCTGGAAAAGAAAAACAACAGAACAATGAAGCTGCTCAGACATCTGGTATATTTGCCACAGCTAATAGTAATGAGATAGTGGGCAGAGTGCAGATTAAAGGCAAAAAGGTATGAAAGAACTCTTCTTTCAGAAGCCACACAGACATGGAAAAAATACCAGTAGTCAGACTAATGAGTACAAATTTTGGGAGGGATTCTCAAGCCCTATCACATTTAGATTGATAATATATTTGTCACAGCATTCAAAGAAAGAGAATGAGACTTCTGCTTATTCACTTCTGGAGCCAGAACATGTCACTAAGAGCACAAGACTTTTAAAGCTCTGTAGTAAGGAGGTCAAAGCATCACCACCAATGCAGACAGTGGTATTTACAGAGAAAAGGAGAAAAAGATCAATCCCTTCCCCCAGTCCCCTTTACTCTCCCTTTCTGAAGCAGCTGCTGCTTAAACATTGCCATTGTATGCAGAGCCACAGAATAATTGCCCCTTGGTTTGTTTTTGGTTTCTTTCTTTCTTTCTTTTTTTTTTTTTTTTTAAAGCAGGAATGGCAGAAGATGTTAAAGGAAGAAAACAACACTGTATTCAGGTGAAGGACTACAGACTGCTTGTCATTTGTGTACTACCAATCAATAACAACTAGGAACAGGTTTATTGCTCCGATGCTGTTCCCCAACCCTCCTCCACAGCCTCACACCCTTTTGCCACATTATGGAAGTTTCTGCTGACATGTAAAGCAGGGACTGCAGCCAGAAGAGGCCTCCTCTGCCATGACCCGAGAGCAGAGCAGAAGCAGCCCAGGTCCCCTGGTCTGCAGCACACTTCCAGCACATAAGTGCTCAGTTAAAGCAATCCTTTCAGACAGTTATTGAGCACTATGGTGACTCAGGCATAGAAAACAGCTGCCCCCTCCCTGCCCCTCCACAAGACTCATCATGTTTTATTGTGCTTCTGTTCCGCCGAAGATGCCTTGCTGCTCACTTTTCAATTGCCAGGCCGTGTACAACACTTGCATTAGAAACATGTTCCACGCTTAAACTTACATGCTGGTCCCAAAATAATTGTTTTATATGCATTTATGTAAATACCATAATTATAATTTACAGTTCAGTCCCATTTACAAGGTAATAACCATATGCAGGACTAAGCAGGCATTTAAGCCTAAGGGCAGAAGTGTTTATAACAGATAAACTCCATGGCTGAAGGACATGTTCCGGCTAATACTGGTTTGAGAAGAAATGCCCCTAAGATACTATTATGCTGAAAATTTTATTTAAGATTAAAATTAAGTGATTCAAGGCATTAAACCATAAATATGGGTCAAAGACTGAATGATAAGATGTTGTTTGAAATTTTAAAACATTAGTTGTCACTTTCTTGTTTCTCCTTACTGCTACCAAGTCACTGGAGGGAGGGGTCTAACAACCTCCCAGAGTGCATGTTCAGCGGAGGACTGTGACACTGCAAAACTGTCACACTGACCTCCTGGTACACAGGCAGGAAACTGGACAGAAACAAGGAGAAAAATAAATTAAGAGAACATTTATTGCTCTACAAGCACCTTATATTTTTTGCAATTTTAGCACTTTCTAGAGGTATCTCACACTTACCCCTCTTGTATCTTTTTAATTGTGGGCTGTTTCTTTGTTTGTCTCCACTTCAGTTTAGTGGAAAGGAAAAATTATGGCAGCTACCTGTTTTGAAGGCAACTGAAGAGTATAAAATCTTTCATGCAATAACCCTTCACTGCTTGCTAAAAATGGCCTCCAGACATCAAGGACAAGTTAGTGACAAAAAGAGATAACCAGTGTGACTATCTGAAACAACACGGTTTTCTCATGTCTTTCTGTCCTAATGAAAGACCTCTCAGGTGCAGACCACGATGTAGTTGAAGACAAGTTGTTTCTTTCATTTTCTGTGAGAGTCTAACATAACTCTCCACAAAGCAGTCACAATTCTCTTAGACCATCCCAAGATCAATACTGATACCTTGATCAATGTCAACAAATGCCCTGCTGCTGCATGACCTGCTAGAGAAACAGCTCCTTAGCCACAGTACACGTGGGCTCCAGATGGTGCCAGGTCCCCTTGTGGGAATGCAAGGGCAGTCACAGGGGTTCAGAGTATATACCAACTTAACTACATCAGAAGGCTTGAGCTGATGAAACAATAAACTATTTCTTGGCTTACTATGACCCCTTGGATTACTGTCTGTGCCAGTGGATTTGTGATCATGGATTGAAAAACAGCACGTTTTAGAGTTTGTCATCGACTGCACACTCTGCACAGCTGTCAGACAATAATCACAATTATTGTCTTTTTATTCAGCATCCTGTTGCCTATTAAGTCATTTCCATCACATCTCATCATTCTTCCCAATATTTCTGCTAGCACAATATTGAGTGATTTTCAGCTTTTCTAACAACATCAGTTTTTACAGTTTTCTGCTAATCAAAAGATCTGGTTCATGCTTTTGCCTATACTTTCTGTCAATGACGCTGCCAACTAAGCGCTTGGGCATCTATTTGCCCCTGGCATCTTGACACAAACAGGGACAAGGTCATGGATAATTTTTAGGAACAGTCATTTTATCCTGCAATTAGATGCTTGAAACTTCCATGAGAAGATTCCCACTGATTCATTCTTTAGTCAGATCTGTGCCCCCCTTAGACCTTTTATATCTTATTATGCTGCAATTAGTAGTAAAATCTTAAAGATCTGCTGGTGTAAACTCCAGGTGAATTGTGACTGCAGAAAAATCAGCATACAGTAAGAATTCCCTACATCTTATGGATACATAGAGATGACAATGATTTCCACTGTGAAGCTTTCACTACAGTTAAGCTGTATCAGTACCACACACTGCTGAGCACTTTGCCTGGACATGAACAGCCATGCTGGAAAATCCTGCCAGAGTGCCTGCATTGTTCCTGGTGGCAGCAGAGCCTGGCAATGCTTGTGGGTCTGAGGAACACCCCATAGCTCCCTGTGCTGCAGCCTCCTCACCGGGTGAAAGCAGCTTTCCTGGGAACCTAGGAAAACCAATTTATTTTGAGCATGTATGAGAAATTGTGAGATGCTGCTTGAAGACTCTCAGGGCTCTGTTATGCTTCTCACTGCTTAATTAGGAGGAAGACTGGGAATTGCTTTAACTGTAACTCAGGGGAACCTGTCAGCACAGGTCTCTCTGACCTTATATAACCTCAAGCAGAAGTGGAGACACTGAAAAAAATTCTCATGGCTCCAGTGAGTCCATTCTCCCTGTCTTTTATAAGAGTTACTTCTCCACCCTTACTGAACAGGTATCACTACTCTCTTAACTGGACATACTCAGCATTTTGAAGCAGTCCAGTGATAACCCTTTTTCTTCCTCCTCCAAATGTAGTCTTTTGCTCATACTTTCAGACTTGGGGGAAATGATTCTTTGTTTTCCACTAAACTTTTAAGAACAGTTTGGTTACTAATTTATCTCAATGAAATGAAAAGTCAAGAAAGAGCCTGCTGTGAGCTCACACCCATCACCTGGAGTGTGAACACAGAGGTGCTAATACACATGAACTGGCTCCTAGTGGTCAAACTCTTACACCTCCAAAACAGACACATTCATTCACAGACCTAAAAATCTAGCATAACAAAACCCACACTCTCACCTTCAGTTTTAACTAAACCAAGATTATCTATACAATGAAAGAAAGAATCCCCCTTTTTCCCCATTTAACTAGTAGCAGCTAGGGAAAAAATGTAGGAGAGGACTTTTCTGAAAGTCATGGTTTTGGATAGTGTGAGGTCCCTGAGGTCAGCAACCTGGATTCATCTTACAGTGGGCTACACAGCAAAGCTTGCACAAGGCCAAGTCACCAGGGTTTTTCTCTGAACTACTTGCATATCCAGAAGCTAGGAGATCGTATGGCAAAATGAGTATGTCAAGAAGCTGGGGAGAAAACAAGAGATGGTTAATAAAAAGATTGGGAACTGGGCTGAGAGAAAGGGAAAACAAAAGAAAAACAAACAGTTTCTTGGCAAAGGACTTGCTGGAAGGACAAGCCTCACAACTGTGAGAAGCATAATGACCTTCTGCTTGTTTCTCTTCAGTCAGGGAAATGGGACTAGGCTCACATTCATCATTTTACCAGAACTGCAGTACAGAATAAACCTGACTGAAACATACTTCCTTTTTTTTTTCCTTAGCTAGAGCAACTCTGCAAGACTAATGATGGGGCCAAAGAGACTCATTCTGACAGAAGACAACCTGGAGCAATGAAAAGCTGGGTATTTGGAAAACCCTGAAGTGTATGAAATACAACAGACTACTGGAGAGTAGAAAAAAGAAAGGGAAAACAGAGCCACATCAGACATAATCATGTCCTCTACACATTAATTAAAGTAAGACTTAACAATTTTATTTAAGATTACCACATTCTCAGAGGAAATGCATTTCTCTCTATGTACTGCTACCAGACAACTGTTAACTTGGAAGAAGAAAATACAGTACACAATCCATCCATACTGTGTATCCACTAAGGTAGATCTCTCTGTTCAAAGAAAATGTCTAGATACAGTGCTTGTCTACTAAATGTAAATAACAAATGCTATTAGGGTTTGCACTTTCGGTATGGAAGTGGCTGGCCTATAAACAAGCTTTTAACAGCTTCTCTATTAAACAACTCAGTTTAATTAATCATCAGCCATTAACCATTCATTTAAAATGCCATTTATAAAATCTTAATTTTGCACATTATCAGTTGGTTCACAAATAGCTACCTATAAGCAGAAGTGTAACGATCTTCCTCTCTCTTTCTTGGAGCCTTATAGTCAACCTTACAGTCAATTCTGGCTTCTTAATTAACCACACACACATATTAGCATTTAAAATCAAATGGTGTTTTGTTAAAAAAATGGTACAGAAAAACGTTAATATACACATCATTCTGCTGCTGGTTAAAGAGGCAAGTATGAGGTCTTGGTCAAATTACATCCTGCATAAAACAGAATTTAGCATCTCTTGATCACACTAGGAAATACACTATGGCAGGAACACATGCAAGGCCACATGATTTCATTCCAGCTGCATGGACGATCTCACTTTGTCTTTATTTGTACATTTAAGAGGCTGACAACACCATCTGCATTTCACTATATCCTCTGCTATGGTCTCATCTTCCCAGTAACAGACCTGGCTTTCTCTTCAGGGACCTATCTTTTGCATTTGCATCCAAATGGCTGAAAGAATGGGACATTACCAGTAAATATGCAGAATTAATGTAAAATAATTCCACAGAATAATATATCACATAAGAAAAGACAGGGCTGGAGGGAAAAACCCCAACCTAAACCTGAATGCTTAACACAGCTGCCAAAACTCAGGCTCCCCAGCATCTGCAGCAGGACACTCACAAGGGAGTTGTGGGAGTGCAGTATATAAAATTTTACACATCTGTCAATAAGTGAGGTGATCCAAATGCAAGCCCTAGCAGGCAGGATGCACGCAGGCAGATTTGTGACTATTCCTGACAGAATTTATTTCTGCTGAAGAATGCATGGCCTCAAACAAGCATGCACACATTACATGGCAGCAGCAGCAGTTTGACAACTTCCTTCTCCTTAGACACGCTCCAAAGTGCTCAGGGTCACCTGAGTTCCATGAAATCTGGGTTTTCGTGAGAAGTGAATGATAGGGCTTGGGTGCCAAAGTTGGAAGATTTGGATGAGGAGTTCCTGGGAAAAAGCAGAGCGAACTCTAAACATTAAGTAATTTTGCTTGAATGCTACCCAGAGATTTTAATTTTTTTTTCCCCATATAGGTGGGAAATAAACCCAAGGCTTGTTTAAACATGTCTCCTCAAGCAGTCCAGTTACCCAGTATTTCCCCTGATTGGCACAGTGAGTATGCAGCACCCATGAACCCTTTCCGAGGAAGAAAACTGCCAGCAGTATTAGGAGCAAAATACACAGTACAAATCTAACTCCAGTGGCACAGCCTACACTGGAACTGGTGGCCAAAGGGCTTTCTGCACTACCCTGCTTCCATGAGCAGAACAGCTCTACTGAGAGCCCCCAGAAACCATGGAACCTCTGCTGTACTGCCAGTGCCACTCTGAATTTAACTGTTGTCAGAAATTTATCAGCCAGGACAGACAGTAAGTTGCCCAATACTGAGTTTTCAGTTTTAATATGATGGGAAGTGGTGACCAGATGGCAGCCAAAGGCTCAGAAGGCCCTGTGGTATGTTTCAGAAAGAATAGATTCCAGAGGAATCAGAGGAGGGTCTCATGATGTAGAGTAGTACAGGACAAAGAAAAAGCACAGATGATTTTAGGACACCAAGCAGGAGAGGCTCTATGGTAAGAGAAACTACATACCTTGCTTGTACTTGTCACACCTTGTAAATCAAAATATTCCAATGCATGACCATATTTCTCTTTCCACAGCAATGTAAGGTACAGTGGCAAAGGGCACATAGGTATTACACAGCCTCTTTCAGTTTCCACCTTGCCTCCATGATATCCATCTCAAAGAATAATCTTTCCTGAGTAAAGGACCATCCATTACTAGAGCAGGGGATTGCTTTTATGCTAGTCACTGAGGAAAGGTGTTGTAAATGAATGCATAATGAGCAATGCCCATGGTGCTCAGAACAGAGAAAAAGAAAACTTCAGCTTCAGGCAAATGAGACACACATGGCCAAGTATCACACTTGGACAACCCCAGCTCACCCTATTTCAACAAATTCTTTTCTGTGCAGCTCAGGATTCCTATGGCTTTGGATTGAGCAGGATGGGAGTGGCCCATACCTGCCCAAAAGACAAGCATTTAGTCTTCAAGTAACAAATGCTCTTTTTGCTAAATTTCAAAACTCTGGACCCTTTTATACCCTCCTCTCAGGCTTACACATCACTTACATTTGGCACTCAGTTCCTCAGGACATGCACAGCAATTTCTTCCTTTGATCCTTTAGAGGGAGAGGCAGACTGCTCAGCATCTCTCACCTCTCTGTCTGTTGACTCAGGCCAGCTCTGAGAGTGAGATGTGAGGGACACAGAGGTATGGGTTTCATTATCCCATTTTCAACTTTGCATATTGCTAGACTGAGAATTCTGAAAGACTGCAAGTTCTGAAAAGGGAACATTCACACTGCAACAAGGAAGATCTATATTTCTATTAAGTAATTAACATTATAGAAATTAGGATCTTCCACAGTGGGCCCCCAAACAGCATTTCAAAGGAAAAAAAAAAAAAAAAGCTGGATCAGACTTTGGACTTTACTCCTATGTAATAAAATAGTGCTGTTTTTTATTGGTGTTTTTTTAAAACTGCAACAAGATACAGCTCTGAATCTATTCTTGCTAAACAAAGGAAAACTGTATTCGTTTTTGTCAGACCAGCACTTTGAAATTCCCCAAGATAAGCCACATAAATAAGTGAAGAATTATACTTGGCAATGAGTTTGGCATCAGACTTCAATGTTTCATAGTTCTGGGCTGAGAAAATAAGTTGAGCAAAGTCTCTAGAACCTTTCCAGAGATGTACTTGGGGTGTTTGGATATACTTGACAGCACCATCTTCACGGGAAGAAAAAAACTGAAATTGTTTATTCGAAACGCGAGAAAGGGTTTCACCGTGTGACATGCCTGACATTTAAGTGATAATAGTGTTGTGCATCTGCTCTTTTGGCTTTGGTCTGACACCTAGGCTCTGCCACGGTGCAACTTAGCACTGACATGGCACAGCCTTGATGACTAAACTCAGAGATGTGACTTACCACCCATTCCAGGAACATATGGGCCACAGATCACTCAGCCTCTGCTGCAGGCTCGGAAATGCACAGCGTCTCAGGCAAAGACCCTGTGAGTTCCCCAGCTGCACAAGGTGGCTGTACAGGCTGCACCATCCTTAGGGATGCCATTTGCATTACAGAAAATTGTGGCTAATT
The DNA here is from genome assembly GCF_014805655.1 of Passer montanus. Classification (NCBI taxonomy): domain Eukaryota; kingdom Metazoa; phylum Chordata; class Aves; order Passeriformes; family Passeridae; genus Passer; species Passer montanus. Next base: position 3,466,234 of record NW_024356504.1, read on the forward strand.
AGAAATAAACAGAAAAATGCTTGATTTACAAAGAAATGTGTGATTTTGCCAGCTAATTTTTTTCCACTCTAACTTAACATTCACACAATACACTGATCATGCTAATGCTTTCACTATATTCATTAATAAGGACAATTTACATTTATATAGCACCTCTCTTAGTTAAGAATTCCAAAGCTTTCAGCAAAATATACACAAAAAATTACTTCTATTTCACTGAATATAGTCATCGTTGGAATGAAAGTCAACAATTGTGAAGCAGCGCAGAAGAACATTACACAACAGTTGTAAATAAGACACAAAGCAAAGCCCCCAAAAACCCAAAGCAAAAAGCCCCTGAGATGCCAGATGCAAGTGGAGGTAAATGGGACGTTAGTGCACAAAGAGCGATGTGAAGCAGATCCGTGTGTGCCCTGAGGAGCAGTGTTGGAGGCTGCAAACATACTTCATCATGATTACAGCAACAGAGCCACTACATGTGCAGCCTGTTGCTTTCCTGCACGCTGAGGGACACTCTCAGCTTAAACTGTGAATCTACGGTGCAGAACAAACCAGGAATATGCGATGGATTCTGGTGATGAGAAAAGGGAAAGCATATGCAAAATGTGAACAGCTAAGTTTCGTACTTTACAAATGGCCTCCCATTTTTAAAAGGCATTAATTACGCTAATACATTATTCTGCAAAAATAACGTAAAATAAAAATTAACTTCTTGTTTCAAATGATGAGTTTTAATTCTCAATCATAATGATCCATAACTGGAGTTCTCAGACTGAAATGAAGTAATCTATTCTTGCTATGCTCAAATCCTCCTTCTATTCCTAACCCCATTTACTTTAGTCACTGATCAAGTCTCCATGCACTATATTACAACTTGAGAGTCACGTGTGGGAGAAAAAGATCATCCATCTGAAGTAAAATTAATAGCAAAACTTTGAGAGAAAGCATGCATGTGCTAGCATAAGTGTTTACGTGACCAATGTGTTGATAAATGTTCAGCCCCACAAACACAAAGTAACTGTGGCTTGCCTTATAAGCATCCATTATAACCCCTTCTCATAATTTTGAGGCAGACAAGGTAGTTTTCATACTTGACCCTTGGAAGCAGATTGTTTTCTTAATTAACGTGTTATCCAGGGATTTTTCTTTCCACATCTCTTTCTCCTTTCAATACTCTCCCTCTAGCACAGAAAGATTTCCTTGCCTGAAGTTGACACTTTATTCAACAACTGTTGGCTGAGACCTCACGACCCACTGCATAAATTCACATAGAATTATTCATGTTTGGCACATTTCTGCTGGTGAATAACAACACCATTTTGTCTCTCAGACAAAGAAAAGAAAGATTTAAAAAAAGAACAAAGACTGCCTAATAAGAATCTCACATTTCCTATTTTTTTCCTAATCTGGTTACAAGCCTGAGAAATTCAACAAAGCAAAGTTGTCGACTGTTGGTCTTTCAGTACAGATGGAACAGCCTCAGTGTGACTTCTGATCATGGGCTCAGCTATGAGGTAACTTTTCCTGCCTGCTTGATGTTTTGGGTTTAGTTTTTCCTGAGTTATCATGTTGCCATGCGATTACAGCTAAATCCACACTGAAATCCAGAATCCCAATACCAAATTCAAACTTGTTTGGGACTTCAATCTTGTCCCCATAGCAAGTCAAGAGTTCATTCAGTGCAGTCAAAAACACAATACAGTCAATGCACTAGAAGAAGGCATTTGTTTTTTCTGCATGGAAAGACAATCTATAGGCCTCACTTCAAAACTGGTGATATATTTAAAATGTAAAGCTATAAAATCCTGTTAAAACTGAAATTACAAAGCAACTTTTATAACAATGTCTTAGTCCAGCTGAGTTACACATGCATATGTTCATATTTGGAGGATACACACACCTGAATTTAGACACCTTCCACTGGGAATTCTCAGATCTTGGTTTATTGAGTTAGCACAAACTCAGTTTCTGACCCCTTTACTACAGGCAACTTTCATTTGACTTCAGTTAAAACTGCCTCAAGGCTTTTCTAGTAAAGTGAAATCCACTAGCTGGTAAAAAGCTGGGATCACTACCTCTTTCTTAATGCAGTAGGGGAGGAGTCAATGATATGGAAGAAAAAAAAGCCCTGTCATTATGTTTGGAAAGAATTTTACCATACTGTATTTAGGTGAGAAAGAGAGAAATACTTGGCCCATTCCCTGCTATGAACTTAGATTTATGTCAGAAGTGGTTTATTATGTTTACAAGTATTTATAACAATGACTCAATAGATGTTTTTAAAGTACTATGATGCCACAAACTGGAAGCACTCCTATATCTGTGCTGACATATTTCTCCAAAATTAACGAGTGTGGTATTACATGGCATGGATTGAGGCTATGGGGAGATGCTACAGATTGTAACATGAACTCAGAGCATGTATAGTTCCTGAAGTCTCCCATGTCTATCCTCTGTCTGTCCTCTTCCTTTCACACAGACTTGCCCACACACTTGTACTTTGCTTTGAAAAAGCCAACATTGATATAGTAATGCCACAAATAAAGTCTTATGTTCTTTTAGCCCCAAATTCCAGAAGCAACCAGTTTTAAAATCATCATAATGGTGGGTACTTATCACCTCAAAGGAATTTTTGTTTCCCCTTTAACCCAGGAAAAAGCTTGACCAGCTTTCTTCAATGCTGGAAGCTTGACAGTAAGGATTAAAAATTGTTCTTTCCTTCCCACTTAGTTATTGGAAAGGCTGTGAAAGGCAATCGGTCTTGTGAAGCCACACTTCACAGTCTGCATAGAAATGCCACGATTCTCAGTCCTCTCCCCAAACTAATTGAAAGTGTGTAATATCACACAGCTGGGAAAATCTAAACCATAAACATATACAACATATCATGCTATCACATGAAACCTGTTACTAATAGACACTTGATGATCCACAGGATTGAAAGGGATCTGAAAACTGAGATTATTTTTGCTGCAGGGTAAGAACTTTTCCCGATTGAAAGAGGAAAAAACCACTCTTTCAGCAGTGCAGGAATTGGACTGCAGTCAGTTCATTCATTCTGTTTGTGAAATATGGACTTTTCTTTAATGATTTCTGTTTGACTGCTGTCTTGCTCAGATGCTCTGGGGTTACTGCTGCAGCAAATTTTGCTTTTGGTAAGAGGAAATTCATGGTTTTCTAGTCAGTAAATTCAGGGGTTTGGGCCATCAGAACAGTGCCATGTCTGACCCCTGCCAAGGCCCAGGCTCCCTCCCCATCAAGCTATCATTTTTTGTAATGCCAGATGGCAATATTACCTGTCACCAGAAGTCTGAGGGTAGTGCTGCTTGTTTATTTTTGCATACAGTCCTTCCAAGTGCTCCCTCTCCATTGGTGCTGAGGAAGAATCCCGCAGATAAACAAAGGTTTCTCCTACTGCTGGTGACGAGGGTCTGTAGATGCTTCCTGGGGGATAAGCCTCTCGGAAGTGGTTCACTCTGGCATAGTTTGGATCCACCTCATCATCATCAATGTCAGGTCCTCCAGGACCAGCAGAAAAGTCACTCAGGCCTCTCAGCTGCTTCTGCCGTAACTCCTGATGCTTTGCACCAATCCTAACAATGAAAAGCAAAGAACAAATATGCAGTGGGATCTGCTTCAACAGTAACCTTCACACAAATTTGAAACACCAACCCTGAACCCAGCCATTTGGAGCTTTCAATACACTGTGAAGCTGGTGCCAGATAAAACAGAGTGATGCACACAGCAATTTTGTTTTTTATCTCTGGCAATCACCTTTGTAACCAAGCTTGGACACCATTCTGATGAAAAAAAAATCAGTGCTGAATATAGTGTGGCTTTTCACAAGTGTGGATGCATGAACACATACAGGTTTAATTCTACACCTACCTTCCACATTGCAGCTGCATATACCTAACCCAGTCCTGAAACTTTTTATCTAAATTAGTCAGTAAAAATCTTACTGACCCCTGGTTACTTGACCCACCTAGATTCTCCTAAATACATTAACTTGTGAAAAGTGGATTGAATCTGAACGTAAATGGAGAGATGGCAAATTTGTCTCAAATCAAAGGCCCACAATTAATCTGCTGAAAATTTAATTTTGAAAAATTTAATTTTGGCTAAATAAATGTGAAAATCACACCTTATTATATAGGGGATATGGACAAAGTAAAACAGCAAAGAAATTAATAGAAATTTGACAGAAATGAATTGGTCCATATAAGTGAATTAAAAACTGTTACTGGCAGTATTCCACTGTGATAAAGCCTTAAGTGGTATTACAAAATGCTGCTGCTAATCAGGGCCATTGTGTAATCTCTCTGGAACAGTAAAACATATTCAGGTAAATTTCAAGCTAAAATGATATTCAATGATTCAACATTCCTGCTGGAGGAAAAAAAAAAATACAGCAAGACTGTGAGCTCTTCTGTTAACTGCTCAGCTACTCTTCAACAGAGTGTAATTAAGTGCAGTGAGATGGATATGGCAGAATGCTGACCACAGTATGTAATAAATAGGATTTACAGAAAATAGAGGAGCATGGAAGAAGAAACAAGGAACAGAAGAAAGATACAGAGATGCAATGCCTGACAGAAGTCAGCATTTGCTTTTGACTGTAACTGGAAGTGCAACAGCAGTATAGAAAGAACAGTACAATTTGTACCACAGGAGTAAAAGTGAAAAGGGTCTGATTATCCAAGTAAGGCTTAATGGCCTCAGAACCCTGCATATTGAAAAATGAAGGTGTTCTGGAGAAAGGCTCTAAAAGGCATGGAGAAAAAGATTCCTTAGAAAAAGGATGAGCACACTGGGAGCTTCCATCTGACAGAGAGGAACGACTAAATGCAGAATGGAATTCATACTACTTACTTTGTTTCACTAGATTTGTATCATCAAAGGAAATGCTAACACTTTGGAAATAACTTGTAGATAAAAAGGTTCACAAATAATTCTAATGAGAACAACATGCCTTTCTACACATATACTTGAGTATATCAGTGTGTACCACTCATGCTTTCCAGTTTCACATCCCCATTAACTCTGCTAGGACATATCTAGAGGTGATGCTGGTTTTCAACACTTAAAATGTAGTTGTACTTTACAGCAGGATGAGTTTTCACAGATGATACAATTGTCAAGGGGATGGGTGCCCCCTATTCATTCTGCCTTCCCTCAGTGAAGCAGATGAGCTTTCTCCTCTCTGGTACTCAACTCCTGTGTGCCCCACCTTGGGTAGCATGTGCTTTGGTTGAGCTTTGGGTGCCTCAACATAAAAAGAACATCAAAGTGTTGGAGTGTGTCCAGAGGAGGGAAACCAAGATGATGAAAGGCCTTGAGGGCGAGACTTAGGAGTGCAGCTGAGGTCACTTGGTTTGTTTAACCCGGGAAACTGTGGAATCTTTCACTCTCAATTAGAGACCAAAAACCCCTAAATACAGAATTCAGTGCAGGAATTTATTGAATGAGATACAAGTCCTGTGGCACACATGGGTACACATACACACAGTACACAGGCAGAAACTACAATTCAAGGAATTGGTTCTATCACATGTCAGTGCAGAAGGCACGGCACAGACCCAAGATGAGTCACAGCAATTTCTCAGAAAATGATGAGCCTTCAATGTTCTCTGGACCAGTACATCACTGGTCCCCCAGGTATTTGAGACCGCTTTGAAAGCAAGAGTAGTGCAGCCAGCAGCATCACGCTAATCTTGCTTTCATGTCTGATAGAAAGAGTAATTTGTCCTGCTATCAATACTGGTATATTCTGCACAACAAAAGCTGGAATTAGGTCACCACAATTTTCTTTTGTTCCCGTGAATAAGCCTAGCTTCTTCAGCTTCTCCTTCTGAGCACAATTTTCAATTTTGCTGCCAGTATTGTAAGTAAAATCTTCTCAAAAACAATTATTTCCATTCTATATTATATGGACCAGTCAATACCTGGCTGTGTGAAATTCTTTATGATCAATGTTTCATCCTTTCAATACATCTATTACAATTGCATTAATATTTCTTGTTTTCTTTTTACTCTTCTGCACAAATCTATAAAATTTGCTCAGTGATCTCTTTTTCATTTCAATCCAAATGTTCAAATACAGGGAAACAAACTATCACATAGATGTTTTTTCTTTCTTTCTATTTACCTGTCCTTTTATGCCTTCTCACATGTTTTTCACCTTTGAAATTTCTCACATTTTTGTGAAGTTTTAAATTTCCACACTGTATTTTGGCATCATGTTTTCACACAGTTTTAAAGCAATCTTATCCATAGCACATACCAGTAGGTGCCCAAGAATTCTTTAGTGAAGAAAAAAAAAGTGCTGTTCCTTCCATAACTTTAATGCTCTGCCAACTCTGCTAAGCAGGCCATTTCTCTGTATCCCACTCTAGTCATTCATCATTTCTCTGCTGCCTTTGAAATTCTCCCTATCTGAAACAGCAAAATCTTTATTCTCCATCCCAACCGCCCCCCAAACCAACCTACCAACCTAAAAAACCAAAAGTCTTTTAAATTTACACAGCTGTAACTGCAAACAGCTCATTGAACACTTACTACAAGACAGCCCCCAACTTGCAGCACTGGATGGGTCTGGTCAAACTATTGGTGTAAATTTGTGAAGAATGATAAAATGCACCTCAGCACCATTATGCTGGCAGAGAAAAAAAAAGCTGAGGAGAGGTACTGATCACCATCTCAGCCAATTTAGTGAGGCACTAAAGTTTCTACAACCTTCCTGATGAGGGAAACTGAAAAGAAAAACTCATACAGAATAAAGGGAAATTAACATATTTCCTTTTGAGTATCTCATATCAATTCTGCTTGCTGTCTTTGACCACCTGAACACTGTGCTCTTCAGCTAAACCACTGCACAACTGCACCAACTCCCCTTAGCTGTGTTTCTGTAAAAACAGAGCCTTGGCACACAGGCAGCCAGGTCAGGAAACAGAAGTGCCATAAAGGAAATGCCCTTTTTTTTCTTGTGATGAATCTTTTTCTCAATAGCATCCAAACACATATCCTACTCTAGACTTTCCCTACAACAAATAGGTTGGACTCAATCTCAAAGTCTTTTCCAACCTAGTTTATTCAGTGATTCTCGGAAATAATTTCAGAAAATATATAGTTTGGTAAATATATATATATATAACCTTAATAGAACTCCTGACAACTTTCTGAAAACATGTTGCATTTGTAGAAGTCAAACGAAGACAGAATCCCTATATATATACTGTACTTCTGGAAGCAGGACACAATAGTTTGAAAACACTTCTGTACACCTCCTGTACTGTTCAATAGCACACCCCTAAAGCTATAAATCAAGGAACGCTCCCATTTATCCTTCAAATACTCTTCCCATCTGACATACCTGCACAAATCACACACGGTCAGTTCTCATCTACTAACACACGAAAAGATGTGCACACCTAGAGCGCAGCAGCCAGGAAAGGGTTAACAGCCCAAACAGCTCCTTCCAGCTGCAGCTCAGACACACGATTGAGTTACTGTGGCTTAACAAGTTATTGTGTTTCTGCTGAGCTACTGTCAATGACCACATATGTATTCACCGCCTGTGACAAACACAATGTAAAACGCTTTAGCCTGACATCGGTGACAGAGACACTGACAGGCAAAAGCTGGATTAAAAGACTGCAGAATACACAGAGTGAAGCAGCTGCAGTAAAGGATGTGAACTACCTCAATAAAACTCCAGAAGAGCTGAGCAGAAGTGACTTTTGGAGAAGACCCAGAAATGCTCTTGGGAATGGAATGCGAAGGCTAGGAAAAGCCGTAAGAGATACTTCTCATCTCTTGGCCCAGCAATTGCAAGCTGGGTGGGTGGGTTGTGAGTGGGCAACAAGAAAACGCTGAAGCTTCTAAGACTTTGTCAGAATTAAAATACAGGACTTGATGTTACCAATTCAGTAGCCCAAAGAAGGCCAGGGTCATTAAAAGATGTGGAGCCCAAAGACAGCCTTCAATAGGAAATAAACAGCAAGACACCAGCTGCAGCCCAACCTGCACTTCTGGGGGCCCAGCAGCAGCCCCAGCTCAAAATGAGCTTTGCACACTGAGGCACAGGCTAACGCAGGTCACTCTGTATCAGCCTGAGACTCAGACACTCATGTCCTCCTGACTCACGTCTCCCAGGCTGGAGACAGGGTGCCTGCTGCCCAACAGGAGACACCAGAAGCAACTCAGTGGCACTGACAGCTGCTAGATTTGGCCAGAGTGAAAAACCTACACGTGGCAAGCTTGGCTCAGGAGAGACCATGGGCTCTCTTACTTGGAGACCTGCAAAGCAGCATTTCACATCACAAAAGCTGAATGTGGGGATAACCAACCAAAACAAGCCCACAACAAAAAGCACCACATTTTCGGAGGTGTTTGAACTCCTCCTCCCTGCACTCCCCATGAGCTCTGAGAAAATCCTGTTTCTTCTGACTTTCCAGTGAAAGAGTAAAAGTAATGTAACTTTTTTTTTTTTTTGATTTACCATTCACTGACCATGTACTTAGTACTGAGCAGAGCACAAAGAATGACATGTTTTAAGCACCAAAGGTGCATATTAAAGTAGTCAAGTGCAGGATCCAAAAAGTATTTGCTAACCAAAACAACAGAGACTTTGTATACACTTCAGATGAATACAGCAAAATTTCTTATATGGTGGTGTAAAAGTAACAGACTTTGTGGAAGCATGAGCAGGTACATGAATGAGCAAGCTGCTGTCAAAGTCAATGAAAGATGTTCCTGGGGGAGAAGAATGAATAAAAGCAGAGACAAAACATGTAACAGAAACCGGGCCATAGGTATTTAGGATAATTTCTATTTCATTTGCAATAAGAGGAGCAAAATAAAAGTGGTGAATTGAGTGTGCACACCACCACTTTAAAGTATACCTAAACTTAAGAGGACCTAATCCTTAAAGTCTTTTGAGACGATTGAGATGCTAAACATTCTACTCAGTTGTTCCTTGAGAACAGCAGAATAAAAGCTAATACAGTTTATTTTTTTCTCCACTCATGTGACTCTCTCTGAGATCTACATACTCTAATGATTACTCAATTTACATCTGATTTAGTATCTGCTTTTGTGTCTCATTTACTTAATTCATACATTTATTGAGTAACGGGTTGTCTAGAGGCACGAAGCCTATTTCTGCAGGAGGTCACTTAGATTTCCACTGGGTTTAATGTTTTAATTCCTTTTTAGCTGCTAGCAAAATATATTTTGGTAACTAAAATATTGTTTTTTCATTCATTTACATAATAGTGAAATGAATACATCTTTTCTTTAGACATTCATAGGCCATAATCACTGATGGGAATGGGTATATTTCAGTTGAGTATCAGAGGAGATAATTTCACTACAGTGCTTTTAATTTTTTAAAATTTCATAATCGTTTTACAGACAAGCATGGCCTATAATGACACTAACAATCCTATTCAAACCTGCCTCTTTTATCAGGAGAGCACTCATTTTTATTTTTTCAAATAACATCACCTAACAAAATTGAAGATGCAGGCAAGCCCCATAGCTTAAAAAAAATTAAAAAAATCCCACCTCTTGCCAGCAAATTGAGGACATCTGATATGGACTCACAAAGAATCAAACAATATTTAATTTAGTATTATCTTTCAGGGTATTCTACTGGAGCCCTATTTGTCAGAAACATCCTCCCTATAAGCTATGCAAGTCTTTCTTCATTCCAGCTCATTCTATTGTGCTGGATTTGATCATCTCCCCCATAATTAGTATCTGTAATTGCAAACAAGAATAGAAACAGTCTCAGAAATAAAGAAAGGCAAGTCACAAATTCAAGGGAGTTAGAGATTAACTCAGGGTAACAAGATACAGCTCTTGTAGCACCATTAAATGCCCTAGTGACAAAAACCTACCAATCTATAAAATGTTGCCTGTTCCAGAAAACTACCCTGTGCCTGTAAAATACTGAAATGACCAAAAATACTGAAATTACCAAAGAAGCTGCCTTTGGAGAGTTGTAAGTAAAGAAAGGGAGGACAGAAAATCCTAAGAAGAAGACAGAGCTATGTCGACCTTAAAATTTAAGATTATGAGAAACTGAAGATGAAACATAGCTCTTTCATACCACAAAATGAGGAATGGGAGCTTTGGATAGACAAGACTGAGGTCTTAATGTTCTTCCATTTATTTCAGAGGTGACAAGAAGTGATTACCAGTTTACACAGGATCTTGCCCTCTAAAGAAAATCCTGGCTCTAATGAGGTCAGTGTGTTTTCTCCAGTCCTATGAACTTCAATGAGAACATGATTTTTATCCTTGCTGTTAAATCAGAGAAAGTTTTTCTGCCTGTCCACATTAGTTGTGCATTGGATATGAAATGCAGCAGATTAAGAAAGCCTACTATCAGAAAAGCCAAGTATTTTATAGTCTATATTTTACTCCATTATATAGTTTTCTTTACTCACAACTCCTGCGGAGTTATCATCTTGAAGTGACAATATCAGCAAAATTTAGATTATAAGGAACCCACTGAAGGTTATCCTCTTGTTTTCATCAAGAGGGTTGTAAGGAACCCTCTTGCTGAAAACAAGACTGACTGCACAGATCAGGTTTCTCAGTCTCCCATTAATAGGATGTTCCTTGTTTTGTGACAATGGGGATTAGGGAGCAGAAACATTTCAGGTTTGTCAAAATTACTTCAACATCTTTCACCTGAGATGTTCTGACACTTTCAAGAGCTCCTCCCTGCAAAACAGCCTTGAGTCTGCAGAGACTTTGCACCCCTTAGCTGCAGTTGCAGGGCCCAGCTCCCAGTGGTGATGTAAAGGAGCTCTCAGGTCGCTGTCATTTGCACTTTGGTGTTAAGAAGATATGTAAGGTGCTGTACATATCATACCTAAGTCCCTTTTGTGAACATTAACTCATTCTCTAACAGTCATGAAAAGAGAATTAAAACAACAATACTCTTGGAAAAGAAGACTTATTTTTGTGTAGACTTTAGACATTGGGACCTTAATGTCAGGAATGCACACAATACCAACTGCAGTCAAAGCCACATAATTATCCCTCTAACCTCTCCAACTGACACATCAAACAAACTGTTTCAGAGAAGTTCATCAGATAAACAGAGAACAAGTATAAAGTATCCAAAATACACCTGCAGAAAAGCTATGGGGAGACAGAGACATCCACCCATTAACTGAATTGCTGCCAGTGACTTGCTTGGCTCCAGCAATTGATGTAGCAGGTATCAATCAAAACCACTGAGGATTGGTAACACTGTCTTAAGAAAAATACCAGAGACATTGTCATGACCCTGGGAAGGCACAACGTTGATCTGACACCTCATGAAAACCCAACATTCACAACCACATGCAGTAACACAACTCGGGACAGACCCAAGAAAACTGGCACCTACTGAGTCCTCAGGGCCTCTGTCAGTAAGGGGGTTCTTGGAACATTCTTGGAACATCTCCTGAATAGGTACTTGCAGCTCCACTTCCTAGTGACACCTCGTGAGTTCACACAACCATCTCTGCAACTGCATAAACATTATGCCTTCATTTGAATGAAACCCTAGTAGTGGAAGGAACAAGCCTAGTTTCATGTGATATAATAATCCATGCACATACTCTTCATTCTACACATAACATTGAACCTAGAACCTATTGAACAGAATTTCTCAGTACAAGAACAGGAACAGCCTCCATCTGTTAGTCTGGGATTCACAGGTTGCTTCTAATTAACATTCCTTGATTTGAAAGCAAAATTCAGCTCTGCCTGAGCAGTCAAAGCTTTAAGACTTTCAGGTATCTTGGTTTAAGATCACTATGGAGATTTACACATGCAAACAGATTTCCTGCCTGTCTATCCCCATGAGCTGCATTCTCATTTTTATGCTGTAGCAGCTAAGGGAGTCTGAGAGCAGGAATTCTGTGCTGTGGCACTACTTCAAAGTGCATGCCAACGATTTATGATAGACTGTCATAAATCACAAATGGAAGGGCAAGGAATGAAATGCTGCTTCCAAGTAATTCTTATTGACTCTGGAGTGGGCAAGAGCTGACCTACATTCAGTAGTGCATCAAAGAAATCCCTAGGCCAGGATAGTCCATCTCCTAGAAAGCACTCTTTTAGCCTGGTTCGCTAGTACCTGGGCCAGTTTCACTTCATTAGCTTGGCCTGTAAGTTTCTAGCAGCATTTCAGGTTTACAGAACCAAGACAACCATCAAGGAATAATACTCTAATACATACAGAAAATAATGAGGCATTGGCCCATTTAAGCCATTGCCTCTGAGCTGCTCTGACCTCTTAGGTAGTCAGGTGGCACATCTTGTGAAATAATGTTTCCAGATCACACCAGTCCCTCAATGACAAGCAAAACAAGAATGCTTTACATTCTGAGAGCACAGCTATGACATCTAGAAGTGCTATTTCCATCAGTGCAATGCCTGGAATAGCGCTGTGATAGTCAAAGAAAAAGACCAATTCCATGTGCCACTCTGTTATCATCACTTCTTAATGTTCTTAACCTAGAAAACCTGGGACCAACTGTAAACCTACTACGGTCCTAAAAATGTCCTCCAGCAGTAAAAAAGCCACATGAAGCAGCTCTGAAATTGCTGTCTGGTTCTAAATGTTACAACAAAACCTGTGGAAGTAGGTGAGACCCATCCACCTCAGCTACTCACAACCAAACATCAATCTCCAGTGTTCCATGGTAGGCTTTTATTACATGTTCTGGTATGCAGAGCAGCAGCAGATCTAAAATGAGAATCATTCAGAATCAATGGGTTGGGATTAATCTGTCCTCCTGTCCAGTGCAAGTGCTGCCACAGTAATAAACAGAAATCTGATAACTTCATACTGTCAGCACAAAATGAAACTATGACCTTGACCTGTGCAACAGCATCCAGTAATTTTTTCATAACTTCAACATACCATACTATACGGCTATGATCTAATAAGAATCTAAAAGTAATTAACTGGAATTTTTGAAAACTGAACCCTTAATCAAATATGTATTCTTATCAGGGTTGCAAGCCAACAATAAATTGGGACATTTAAAAAACTGGGATCCAATCCAATCCGTGATCTGATCAGGGTTCAATGGTTATAATAAATTGGGAGTATTAAAACTGGGATCACATCCAACACTTTATTTTGTCTAAACCACAGGACCTAGCTGCACTGTAAAGTCAGGAATACTCAATGAACAGATATACCACGTTGGATAAACTCTTAATAAATAATGATGCACAAGCTCAGGTGTCCCAAAAACATGCGGTTTAGCACAGAGCTTAATGGTGTGAATAGCAATTATGAGCATTTTATCAGAGATCAATATGAACTTTAAACAGCCATAATAATGCTTTTAGACTTGGCGGGAATGCATAGAAACAAAAGCTACATGGGGTCGCCAACAATGTGCATGTGTATGAACATGCACTAAGATGCACTATGCATTTAAAAATCTTTGATTTTTGCAACAGTCTGAATTCCAACTTTTGATTCAAAGCAATTTGGCTTTTCTACCATACTGCATATATCCATCTATTCTCATTTCATTTTGGTTTCCAGTAACACACAAACTGTTTGTAATTAAATATTAAAATAAAATAAAACAAATGCTGACAGAAAGGGAATGAAGTTTCACTCCCAAGTACTCTCTCCTCTCTAAGTGGACTCTAAATGTTTTTATTTCTGTAAGATGCATCCCTTCGTGCAGGGATCTTGCAGCTGCAAAATTAAACCTCTGTTTGCCAAATATCAAAAACATATGTATTGATTTTTAAACTATGGGAACAGGCAAGAAGCATCAGGGCTGATAAGATGAGAGAAATGCTCTTCAGTTGCTGGAAGGTTTCTGAAAAGTAAAGGGAAGTCAGTCTTTAATACAAAAACTGAAACCATTTAGTTTTACTCCAATTTGAGATACCGTATAACTTAAGCATTCAGTTCATACATTGAGAAAGCAGGGGCCAGATATACCTTCTGCTTCTCTAACACTACTCAAACCTCACTTCTATTAAAAATTTTTCCTCAATTAACTCCAATGAGGACTACAAAACCAAGACTATTTTAATAAAGCTACTCCCACAAAAATGTGCAGAGGATTATTTTTCCCATGGAGTGCCTCCTCATTATCTAACTCTTATGCTACTTTAAAAAATCCTCCCATTTTCAACAAGGTGCTACATTTTGTAAATTTTATTCCAATGTCAAGTAAGTGTTCAATTCTGTTGGAAGAGAGAGTTAGGTCTCAGTAGGAAAATCGCAGTAAAATATCACTAAAGAAACAGGAAAAAATATTTTTCTTTCAACTGATAGTCACTTTATTTGCATTTAAAAGGCAAACAAATTATGATGTGTAAAACTCATGCATCTAATGTATTTATCCAGTTCATTTTACAATGACTTTCAAATGTTAGAAAATGAAAAGAACCCTAAATGAGTGGGAAAGAAGTGGAGGAAGGGATGAAATCTTTTTTGAGGGAAGGAAAAGACAAGGCCTCTCCCAGTATTTAATAATGTAGCAAACATCCTATCGTTAAAATGATAAATTCTGAGTAATTTACACTGAACACACTAAAAATACAGATTTGAGTCAGCTTGATCAAAATAACCCTCAGATACAGCGTTTGTTTCTTCCTTTTATGGGTAGATTCTCGACCTTTGGAGCACATGCTTTATTACAGCTGAACTCTTTGAAGCATGAACAAAATGATGAGTTTATTTAAAATAAGGCCTCAGTCCAATGAAGCATGTGACTTGTGTCAGGAAGGACAAACCACCACCTCAAAGAATTGTACCCTCAGTTAAGTCAATACTCCTGCACTATCATGAGGCTCCTGTCTTTTTCCAGTCAAAATTCACTGACATTGCATCACCTTGGCATAATGAAAACTAAAGGAGGTAGGGGGAGAAGAAGAAAATAATTTAAAGGAGGTGCTGAATTCATATTCAATTGGACACAGATAAGGCTATTACTAAAGAAGGAATGCCTAACATCCAAAGTTCCGGTTCACTACTTGAAGCTTGCAGAAGTAGTAGTCATGTAATAAAGTATTGGCTTTGAAAAGAAAAGAAGCCTGTGGCTAAGGTCTGGAACCAATTCTTAGCTTGACAGGGACTTTTTAGGAACCTGGACAAGCAGTTGCACTGCCTGCATGTCACATTCCCACCCAGAGGACATTTTTTTTTTCCTGTCAGATTTTCTCTCTTCCACCTCAACTGTTAGTGCTTGGGGTCAGGCCCAAGATTCCCTAACAGCAATGAACACGATGAGACCTTGATCTTGGTGGGGATTGCTAGGGAACACAAGCAGGAAAAAAAATAAAATATATCAGCATTTCAGTGCAGGATGTGGAGCTGCTTCAGAGAACTGCAGCTACATGTCAGCACTGAGAGTTCTTCTGAAAACTGAGACTGGGACAATGTGGAATGGAAATAGAAATTACTAGGCTAGCAAAATAGTAAATTTATTTTCACTTTCTGAGGTTCAAATCTGAAACTTGGCAGCCCATAAAAAGAGTTGCCAGGCAAATTTATGCTGAGGACCAAAGTGCAAGCAAATCCTGTCCTTTTGGGAATCATCTGCATTACAGAGTGAGCACTGAATACTCTGTCTGCATACGCCCACTAGCTCTTAACACATTCTGGATGTGCCAGACTTGTTGCACATGCACTGTTCAATTCCTTCTCTGTGCAAGCAGGAAATCCAACCTGTTCCAGGCATGATGGGCTTACACTCATGCAGCACACCTACGTAAGAGCTGATGTTTCCCGTCAGAGGCAGATTCACTGAGCTTGTACTGCACAGCCAGCCCATAACTGTAAAGTGAACACATCTGACATTTTTGCATGTCTGAGGCTTATCAAAATTTCTGGAAGAAGGCTGCAGTCTTTATAGAAAGCCTGTCCCTGGGATTTTGTGAAATATTGTTGTTCCTATCCAATACCAATCAAAAAACTCTGCAAAATTATGAGAGACAGCCTAGTCCTGTAAACTGAAAATGCACTTTCTACCAAAAAATATTTCTCAGCTGAGATCTTGGAACAGTATCCTGCTTTTTGGAGAGCTGCCAAGCATATATTGCATGCAAAACCAATATCCAAAACCAGGCAAGTTACACAGCTGCTAAGATGCTGAAAAGCACTTGATCATTAATCCTGTCACACCCAGCCCAAAAATCAACTACTCTAACCTCTTCCACTAGTGTTGTCCACTTCCAAAATGGACAACATGCCCTCTGAAAAAACGAAAACAGTCAGACGAAAAACCATAGTATCTTTTAGTATGGCAGGCAGTCAGCATTTAAGAAAACTGTTTAAGCAAAAAATCTGACTTTAGTATTGTAATAATTGAATTGAGGATCTGAACAAGAATTAGTTATACAGCTAAAGTAAAATTAGATCTGCATTTAAGTTATTCTAGAAAGGCTAAATTTTAGAAAAGCAATTTTAGCTTGTTCAAGCTGTTAAATAGAGGATTTGATCACAGGTATCAGGGGACAAAACTTGCTGTATTTCTCTAGTATTTTCTACTATTACATCCCCCGTAGTTTTAACACACGCCCATTTCACTCAACAAGAACAGATCTGAAAATATGAATGTGTTCTACTAAGCCTCAGTTTTATAAATACAAGACCAAGTATGCAGGATTGCAGCTAGTGAAGTCATAGGAGCAGATGATCTATGGTGTGAATGTGCCACAAGGTTTTCTTTGCCAATATGTGCATTAAAATCTTGGACTTGAATTACATTACAGAATTACTAAATCTTGGGACAGAGCTATAAAACTTGTCTTTACTGTCTTACTGAGCATCATCATTAGGTGAACAGTCAACAACCAAGCAAAAGGACTGCTCTACATTCAAGTCAGGTAATGTTTCCTTAGTGATTTTAATCAATTTCCCAAACAGTTTTTACCCATACAGGAGAAGTACTTCTTTATGTAATTATTCTCTAACAAAAATAGAGCCTCTTCTATTTTATGACCAGCTCAAGAAGGGTTCAATAGTAAGCCTGTAGGTAATCTTATGTGGACAAACACATAGCCATGCTCTTAATTTAGAAAGTTGAAGCAAATTGCTTGTTTTTACAGCACATGTTGCATTCCTTTGAGGATAACATAGGGAAAATTTCTTCACTATTTTTCTGGGATTTAAAAAAATTTTTTAAATTTGAATCCCCCAGAGATATAAGACATACTACCTGATACAAAAGTGTGATATTCCTATACTTGGACCTTACAGAAGAAGAATCAAATAAGTGAGTTAAAAATATCATCTTGGTTCATCCACTTCTCAACACACCTGCTGTTCTCCATTTCAGTCACAAACTCTTCCAGGTCAAAACTGAAATCATTACTAGAGAAACCAGGATGATGAAGACATTGAGCTGCCAGTTTCTAATGCAGCCGTACCAAGTTACTGTCAATCAGTGACTGTAATTAAAAAAAAGCACACAACGCTAAAGAAATATTAAGAACAATTATCTTGTGTCCAATTGGAACGTTAGACCTCTAGACAGAAGGGTTCATTCCTTCCAGCCTGCCAACATTTTAGTAAATGACACTGGCCCTTTAACAGATGGGATACATGCTTCTTAGCTTGCCAGGATCCTAATAAAAGACACTGGCTTCTTTAAAATGAAGGACACATACCTCTCAAATTGCCAGTATCCAAATTGGGAGTCAGCAGTTTAATATAAAGGCACTCATCAATCTGGCAAAAATCAAGGACACGCACAGAAATTTTAAAACAAATGGTACAAAGTTTCTCCTGACACTACTTAACTTAGATGAACTAAATACTTAAGCACTGGCTAAGCATATCCAGTAGCAGTGCTGTAGTAACTAGATACCTTGCCAGCTTTTAAAATAGTAAAAATTAGCAGCAGACTTCAAGGGTCTGGACTGACTTTTTCCCCAAACCCACTAGCCACTACTTATAGGGCTGACCATGCACTGCATGACTCAAATGAAAGGAGGGTGTCTTTTCCCTGGGCACTAACCAGTACCACAAAGGCTGACCCGTGTGGAAACACCCTCTGCACAAAAGAAACCACATCTGCTTCCATTCCCTCTCCCAGGAGCAGGATGCTCCAGTGAAGGAGAGGCCTCTGAAAAGTTTTCTGCTTGCACTGACAAAATGTATTACTACAACTTGTAAAGTTTTACAGCATCTGCAGACACTTCTTGAGAGCCAGAAACTAAGGGCTCTTCAACTTTTCTGATAGCAGCCATCAGAGGGAAACAAAGACCTTTTTCAGCATATGAAGTACCTCTGGATGAACTGAGGAAAGGGAAAGTGGAGTTTTCTGAACCTTGTTGACACTGACAAACTGTTCCTGATTTCTGAAGAGTAGACATGGGGAAAAGCAGAAAACTGTAAAATCTCTTAATCTGGAAAGAGAAGGAATTCACTAAGACTGGGCATAGAAAAGTGTATTTTATGAACAGGACAGACTCCCAGGTCTCACCTCAGAAACAGAACAAATCCTAGCAGGCACTCACCCAACTTCTTGCCTTGCCCTCTTGCCCAACCCACTGCTGGCAGACTCCTGCCTCTGCAGACTGATTTTAACCATCTGAACCCGCTTTCTTTCAGGTGTTTCCTTGGTATATTCAACATTTGTTGCATACGTATTTCTGCAACACGTGGTTTACCAGCAAACACTGTGCAGAAAAGAATATACCAAAGCACAAAAAACACTATCTGATGGCACACCCAGCTGAAGCCAAAGAAGTCTGAAGTGCTGGAAAACAATGGCAAAAACTGTGAGGAGAGAAGGGAGGAGGATCTTGCTGTAGAGAAGCAGAGGAGAAAATTACTAAGTCAGCTGCTCTTGGGAATGGGCAGAGGTGAAACAGGTTTTGAAGGAACTGATCTTCACCAGCTAAAGCAGAAGCTGGGATTTGAATGCAACAGTGAAGTTCACAGAAACTGCAGAACAACAAGCTCCTGTCACACAGCAGCTCTGACTCAGCCAGGACTAGCCTAATGCTCTGGCTTGCCTGGACCTGACTGCAGTGGGCATTGTCTGGGACAGGCTGGGTGGCTGTTCCTTCAGGAAACCCCTTGCTCTGAAGTTTTTCACTTGATGAACAAAGATGCTCCTGCCATTTACTCACCTTTCACGCTCATCTTTCATTTTCTCCAGCTCCTCCTCTTTAAGCATGCCTTGCTTTGGAGTCCCCTTCTGATCTGCCTTCCCACTTTTATCTTCTTTCTTCTTTCCAAATCTGTTAAGGATATCAAAGAAGGAGTCATGAGGAAATAATTACAGAAGAAAAAACAGTACTTATCTATCATAAACCACAGAAATTTTAGGCAATCAAAACACTGAGTTTTTATCTTAGTGACTCATAAATTTCCCACATTGCAAGACATGTTAGCAGTATTACCTGGACCATAGGCAAGAGGAAGGACTGGTTACAAATTGACTTGGATCCTGTACTTTTGAAAGCTCTTGCTTGAAACTTAGTTGAAAAGCCCTGTCAAACCTGGAGTGCAGGGCATTGCAGAGCTGAAATATTAACACGGCACACCTTACAGTGGCTGAAGGCTCCTCTTGCCACATGACAGCTCACTGAAAGTCATCTGCAGTGGCTGTAGTGTCACCACCCAGACTGGGCCACTGCTTTCCTCTTACCAGTAACTACTGTCTCATTCATGACATCCTAATTTTAGGATTTGTTCTTTGTTTAAATGAGCATGCAATCAGAAAGAATAAAATCTTGCTTTGTTCCAAGAGTGCAAACCTAGATAGTTCGTAAGAGCTCTTTTTTAAACTTCTGGGGTTTTCTTTCTGCCTGGTAATATACTATCATGTAATATTTATGCTGTGAAAGTCCTCCAGAGGCCCCAGTGGGTTTGGGGCTTGCACTGTTGTTTTATACACTGTACAAATATGCATAACAAGTCTGCTTTACCCAGCCTATAAAAGGTGGCTGAACTGGGAAGCTACATTTAATTTCTGGTGGAGTTAAGACGGAATACTGGGGTCAAATATGCACATGAATTATGGACCAAACAAGAAGTTTAAAAACCTCCCCTCCTCTGCACAGATTTAAAATTCTCAGTTCCACAGTAAATGATCAACCTGTATCTTCCACTGCAAATTCATGTGTTCTTATATGCATAACAATAATGTACAGAAAAGTAATTACTTCTTGATTAAATATACTATATCACAAACTAATTACTGCGACTCAAAACCTCAAACTCTCTTCTGTGATAGTTTGCAGCATTGCCCCCGTGATCTTTCTTATACCCTTTTTATTTTTCATGTCAGCCCAACCTACCTCAAGTAGAACAGCTGAACTACTGTGACTACACTTAAGCTGTAAATCATTGACTTTGTTTCTCCACAGACAAAAGCAGAAATTTTGCAAATAGTCAGGCTCATAACCATCCGAATTTTTTGTGAATTTAATTAATAATTCTGAGCTCATAGTAAAATGAAATTACTGGGAACTCTGCAGCAAGTTTTCCAGACAATAAGAACTTGGTTAGAAAGAGAATGATGGATGTGAGAGGCAGACACATAGCATGTGGTACTAATAAAAAGGGCAAATACTACAGGTAGTAACATGAGATGCTTTATAGTGCCTCTGTCATGGACTGTGCTGGGGAGCAGACAGCCTCCATGGCTTTCTCTTTTTTCCTGAGTGTTGCCATAGAGATAGATGGTGTCCTGCATTCTTTGAGGGATCCTTTGCTCAAAATATACACACACCTTGTCTACGAACGATCTTCAGTTCCTTTTTCATTTCAGCACTTCCAGAAATACAGAATATACTTTTCACTCTTTTCCTGAGTGTAGAGCAGCACACTGATTTCACTGCTTCTTTCTGAGTTCCAGCAGTTCCAAAGACTGGAGTCACACACCCCATCAGAAAGTGGTGGCAGTGAAGGCAGCAGTCAGGAAACACGAGAGAGACAGAGGTTGTACATAGAGTGAGGAGAAACAAAGTAAGGTAGGTGCACAGGTATGAAATTACCCAGGTGAAAAAGAAAAGCTAAGTGAAACTCTGCATATATCACTCTCTAGAGATGCTGGGCAGCCAAACAAAATCACCTGGGTATGAGCACCAGCAGGCTGCTCCTGAAACACCGTGCTTTCTGACACTTGCTCATGCTGGGAAGGTCTCATGGCAGTTTTCTCAGGAGGCCACATTAACACTTGCATCTTGGTCATAATCCAGCTCTGGTACTTTGTTTATATTCAGACTGCCTGCTTTTCTCTTACAGTTTCAATTATAGGTTTGTGGAGTTTCATATTCAACTGTAGCATGTATTGATTTTGAAAACATTATTCTTGGGCATTTTGTATTGCTGCAGGGAGTTGAAGTTGGATATGTTGCATACTCAAGAGAAATGTAAAAAAAAAAAAAGTCTTTAACAGGCGTCCCTTTCAAGCCTAGATATTATTTCTTGCTTACTGGAGAAATACATTTTAAATAAAATAAAGTGACAATTTGGATTGCAATAACTGCCAACATGACAAACCTTACAAAAACAGTGCTGTTTGCTGGTAGAGCTGCTCTTGCCATAAATTTGGCAAGTTTCAGTGTTATTATAAACTGGGAATAATGAGTTGGTCTTGATGATAACAACTTTTGTTGTTGTGCTGCATTGAGGGTAGTGTAGCCAGCACGTTGAGGGAAGTGATTTTGCCCTTAGACTCCACTCTTGCAGGACCCCATGCTGAGTGCTGCATCCAGCTCTGGGGACCTCCAACATTCAAAAGGATGTGGAGCTGTTGGAGTGAGTCCAGAGGAAGCCACAAAGATGCTCAGAGGACTGAAGCACCTCTCCCATTAAGAAAGGCTGAGAGAGCTGGAGTTGTTCAGCCTGGAGAAGTGAAGGTTCCAGGGAGAACTTAGTGCACCTTCCAGTACCTAAATTGGGTTACAAAGAGATGGACAGGGATTTTTCCCAAGGGCAAGGAGTGGTAGGACACAGGGGAATGGCTTTAAAGTGAAAAGGGGTAGGTTTAAATTAGATATTAAGAAGAAATTGCTCACTGAGCATGGTGAGGCACTGGAACAGGTTGCCCAGGGAAACTGTGGAGTTGCTGGAGGTGTTCAAGGCCAGGTTGGATGGGGCTTTGAGAAACCTAGGACAGTGGAAAGTGTCCCTGCCTACGGCAGGGTGGAACTGGTGATCTTTAAGGTCCCTTCCACCCAAACCATTATATGATTCTATGACTATTTCTTTGCAATTTTTTGCTTCAGATAGATTTGTGCAGGGTTACAATTTTGGCTTGTTATACTAAGTACGCAGCATATAGCTCAAGGCTAGGGAAATATTCAGATGTAGGGGTTTTTTTTCCTGTTCTGCACACTGCTATACCATAAACATCATTCTCTTATTATTACTGTTTTTCATTCTGTTCTCTCATTATTATGTTTTTCAGCTCAACAAAAATCTCGCACAAATATTAGAAAAGAAAAGCAGCACAAAATTTAACAGTGTTAAGAAAAGAAATATACACAGACAGCATTAAACCACAAAGAACCAAGTATCATCTCTGTCTGAATTTATACACCCTGTCCTAAAAGTTATGGTCTGCTCACTGAAGTGTTCTGATTGGCATAGGCTTCTGATGATAAAATTAACTTCCAGCCATTGTAATTTTGCATGGGTTTGTGAGGCTTAATAGTCTCTACTGCTTATTGGAACAACAAAAAAAAGAGGTAGTAAGAGTACTTGCTGCATGATCAAATTAGGTTTGATCATATTATTGTTGATATCAGTATGAGAGCCTCCACTGACTTCAACAAGAACAGGATAAAATCTATTGTCAAATTACACTATGGAATTAATCAAGGCCATATTAAAATTCTATGGAAACTGAATGGCTTTAGGATTTGAAAATGCCAATTCTCCAGGCAATGAATAATTGGACTGTGGTAAAATCTGCCTTCCATATTAATACTATTGTCAGCAGAATAAAAACATTAATGAAAAACTGTATGGTACACACATTTTTAAAATGTCTGTTTTGCTATACTGTGCACAGTCAAATTTGCTTTAGCTTAATATCTGATGGATTCATTACTCTGAAAACCTTTTATAACAAATGGAGAAATATAACTAGAAGACCTGAAAACAAATGGATCAGCTGTATCTTCTCATTCTATAGCCATCTATAATCAATTTATGTCAAGTGAAGCCACTGGTCATTGCAATGACAGTAAGGAAATAAATCCATGCCTTCCCAGGTTGAGTGAGTGCCCCAGATCTTTGATTATTCACGGTAAATGCCTGGGAAGCACTGTTCAAGATGTTACACCCCAGTTTACCTTAGTATATTTTTCAGTTGGGAAAGTTAATATTCCAACTACTCAGAGCACAGTTCTGTAAATAAAAACATAAAGGGTTTTTCTTTATGTGAACAGATCTTTGAGTGCTTTGTGCTTTTGGGAAAAGCCCATATGCAGCTGCTGAAAATGTGCTGTGCAAGAGTGAGGCATTATCCTATTTCTATTAATTTCAAAGGGTGCCCTGCAAACAACTGCAATTGTTCCCCTCAGAAACATTAAGGAAATAAAGTCTCTGAATACCAAATGTATGTTGTCTTGTAGTATTTATTGCCATTCTATTTGCTATAGCATTAAAGCATATGTATGCCTCTTTCCAAGGATTCTAAGGGATAAAAATGAAAACAAACCTACTACAGACCTGCTCTGTTATTACTTGGGATAAATGTCTTGCAAGCAAGACCTAAAGCTGTGGTCATGGCAACACTTCGTTTCCGTGTGGAGCCGTGGGCTTCCAGATCTCAAATGTGTTGATATTTGCTTCAAGGATTAAAAAGCAGGCAGGTCTATAGTCCCAGACTTCTAAGCAGCAGAAACATCTGGTGGGTGGAACCTTGAAGCTGCTTGCTGACTAAATTCAGCAATTTGGATTTCTTAGCTAATTCAGTTGCCCAAGATTAGGAGGTTCCACCACAGCTAACAAGGTACATAATGAAAGCACAAACATCTGTGGGAAAATAATTCAAGAGAGCCTATGACACAGTCAAGCAAGACACAAAGCCTAACACTGTCAGAAAATCTTGACATCTCCAGAAATGATTTGTAAAAAACCAGAGTGATTTGTAAAGTACATATAACAAAAGCTCTGACTCCAAGTCATTTCACAGCAAAATGGGGAAAAATGCTGAGATTATTAAAGCAGGTCCCTTATGAAAGGCTAGAAATAACTCTTAAAATTAAATTTAAATGTGAGTAAGAATGAATAAGTGAGAAAGAAAGATAAAGATACTAATAAGGTATGATTTTCAGGTCCACACAGGGACTATAAAAAGCTTATTAACTGCCACTACTGCGGTGTGTTTTAAGTTATTTTATCACTCAGCTTTTACGGTAGAAGAAATACTCTAGAAGCAGCGCTGTGCTTTGATTAATTGCTTTCATACATACACTTTTACAGAGTATTAAACATTGCTGTAAAGATCCTTAGTGAATCAGACTTGATGGTGATTACAGGCCAGGCTCATTTTACATTTATGTTAATAGCAGCATTAATGAAATACATCTTTCACATTTTTAGTGGCTCTCTAAATACCTAAAAGGTTTGTTACTAAATGTTTACTTACTGGGCAGAAGTGTGCCATTGAGTATTACACCATTGGGATCAAGAGCTTTGCAACAGCAAAAAAAAAAAACCACAGAAAGAAAATAACATGTTTTGGTAAAACATGGTAAAAGGGCAGCTAGGTGCTGGGGGGCTGTGGAGAGGAGGCATTAAGCATCTCTTTTCCTGGTCCTCTGCCAGCCCCTTGCTCCCAGAGAGTGGATCCCATTCCCTCTGTGGAGGATTTAGCCACAGCAACACAGAGATGCCCCTCCCAGTGTACAACATGCATTACAGCAAAACCTCCTCATGACAAAGCCTTGCCCAGGAGCAGGTTGTGACCCAATCTCCCTGCTTTGGTAGGGTGAAAGGAAGGTGCCAATAAGATGATGAACACAGGAGAGGGTTATTTCAGCCCCTGCTGCTCTCTCCTCCTGGGTGGGGAGTGCCTCCAATTCTGGGACAGTGCTCTGTACAAACCAATCCTGTTGGGTAAATTGGTAAGGGAACTGGAAAATAAAGAGGAAAAAAAGGACTTTTCGTTCGATCTGGTGAGGTGTGCTTGCAGGAAAGGCTTTTGCAGCTGGGCTGCTGCCTCCCTGTTCTCCCACCACTAGGGCTCACTCCCAGGGAAGCAACAAGAGGAGGGAAGCAAAACCAGCAGCTTTCCACAGCAAACAACAGGGCAGCTTAGGCAACCACAAACCAGCTCCCCTGAAAAGGGAAAAAATGACCTAACCTCTGATTTATTATATATCAGTGGAGGCACAGAACAAATGGCCCAAGTGTGCTATTCTACAATTATTATTTGTGTTTCACAAATGTAGCTGAACTTCAGGAATGTGAGTATCCTCATATTTAGCTATCTTCAGATTATTTTGGGAGATATCCACATTATGCTAATGCTGTGATCAGAGTTAAAATTACTACGATCAGCAGGAAGAGGAAAGATATGCAGAAGTTGCAAATATAAAAAAATTCCACTTATTATGCTCCTGTACATCAAAATTAGGCAAACAAGTGCCATTTTTGTATTTTTTATTTACTGTATCCGACTGCTGGAGCTAGACTAAAACGACTGAACTTCCAGAACCAGTCTAATGGGAGTAAAACTTATCTTTTAAGAATTCTGATTAAACACAACCTCCCCCCACCCGTTTATTTCTTTGATGCCCAAATTAGCATCTTTTCTGCAGCATGCTGAATTAATTAGTACAGTGACAAAGAATTAGTCCAGATAAGATCAAAGCTGAAACCATATTTATCTGGAATTTGAAATTAAGAGCAGAGAGTATTAACCCTCAGCACTTCAAGGAGCTTTCCACATGGCACACTTAGTACGACTTCTGCGAGTTCATTCAAAATAAATCAACAGTGCAATTTTTTTTTTCCCACTGAAGTTTTGCTAAAAGGGAAATAAATTTGCCACGAATTCTGCTACAATGTGAAACTGCCTTTAATGCAGACCCTGTACATGCTACTCATTATGTAACTTGTAGGCATCAGTAGAACAAAGCAAACAAAGCTGAGAAAAGATACTTAATCAAATTTGTATTAATGCATGGATCATCACATTGTTACAGACTTAAGGGCTACTGAAAGAATTCCCAGCACTGAATCTCAGAGGCTGCCTGCTGTAACACCTCACAGGTAAATAATCCATAATCTTCAGTGGAGAGGGTCACACAGAGAAATGAAATGTCAAACAGAAGCCCTAAATTACAAAGTGAAGTTTAAAGTTTACTCTGAGAGTATCAACCATGTGGACAGCAATAAAGGAAAATCTTCATTTCTGGTATCACTGCCTTGAATATTATCTGTGTTTCAGTACCAGGTAAGACTGGATGCTGTTTCCTATGTGACATGCAGGAGGCTGATCTCTTGCCTAGAAATTGCAGAATGAAGACAATTTAAATAGTGCCCCCAAAATCTTCTTACCCATCTTCCCAAAGCCTTTGAGCCCCCATAACCTTATTTTTTAAGCACAGAACTTGCTCCTAAAAAGATAGAGGTGAGTTACTGTAACTCATTCTGATAATTAGGTACTAGGAAATTCTTACTAGCAGAGCACTCCTGTTCATCTATACCATATGCAAAATCTTGTTTCTGCGGTATAAAAAATGACCAAAGACAAAACCTAAGGGAGTCTGTTGGCACCCTAAGACCTGGGCCACCTGAGCTGAAGTGTAATCCCACATAAACCAACGGAATAGAAGAACTCTCACCAACTACTGTGTAAAGCTAGACAACAGAAGGCAGTTGTGAAGAGTAATCCTTTATACTTCAAGAAGCTTATTTTTAGAAAACATGCTGAGGTAGTCTGAGTCCTGGGGGCAGCACTTATGAAAAGGGGTCACCACTTCTATTTTCTGACCAGGAAAATAGTAACGTTCAATGGCAGCTAGGCACCTGTTTCCATGAAATGATGTTTTAACCATCCAGTGACCACACTGCTAGTCTTTTTGGTCATGTGGACAAAAATTTTGCATCCTACATTACATATATCACAAAAGAAAAATCTGCAGTAAACAAGGACAGCTGTGATTTACAGCTTGATCAGAAGGAGGAAAAAATCAATTTATGGTCTGTCCAATGCAACAAGCACTGCCTGTTTGCCCACCAGACTGGGGAATTGCTCTGTACCAAAATAAGAAATTATTCCCAGATAGCCTTATTTGTCCCAGCTTCCACAGAGCAGCAGTTATTTCCCCCTCCTGGTTTCCCTTTACAAGCATGTAATTTCTTCTGAAGCGAATACTAATTCTGTTCCAAACCATGCAGAGAAACATTGCTGTACCTTCTCTGTAAGGGGTCTGCAAATGGCAACCTGCCAGCCCCAGGGGAACATGATAATCCCATCCATGTCTTGGGCATGGGAACTCCACATTCAAAACAAAAAGACTTTGATGACTTTGCTTTCCTAATTTCCATTTCGTAGTCTCAGGAAAGGGGAAGGGGAAAGGGAAAAGAAGTAGGCAGTTAGGCTTGCTATTAATTTTTCTGGATATTTGTTATTCTTTTCCATGCAGCAAAATATAAATACAGTTTCTGACTTAGCCTATTCATCTAAGGTGCAGTCAGTAAGGCAAAGTGGGAGATGCAGAGTGGCTGTGCAGTCTGCTGATGCTGCCAGCAGCCCCTCCAGAACCACTTGCTGACTTTGTGGTTTTCAAAATCCTGCAGTCAAGTGAGAGCCAGCACACCTCTATCCCAGCAACACCTGCAGCCCTCTGCAGGTAGCTGAGAACCACGCAAAGGTGGGACAGGGAAAAGACCAACTTAAGGGAGCTAAAGAGTAGCTCTTTGGGTGCCAAACTTGACAAAAACAGGCTGCTGAATTTTTTCTTTTGTTTTCTCCAATGTTGAGTGTCTCTTTCGATTATTACCAGCCACATGACCCCAGATTTCACTAAAGTATCATCTACATCTACATGTATATGTATTATGCATGTTTGTCAGAGAAGGACTTTTCATTTTTCTCATGTCATAACTCTCACAGTATTAATTGCTTTTCTTAGCATTTTAGCTGCTCATGCACTTCATGAGAGTCTCCACTTGCACTACAAAACTTTTTGCTCAGCCCTCTTGGCTATGGAAAACAACATAGAACTGTGACATTATCAGAACTGCAGATACAAAACTCATGAGGCAAATTAAATACACGACATTTGCAAAACGAAACTGAAAACCTGCTACATTTGCACTCAGAGCCATGATATTTTGAGGTGTCAGACTTGCTAATGATCTCACCACTGCAGGGCTCACCTTCTCATGTGCCTTCCTCCCCTTACATGTCACAGTGGGGATTTGTTGGGGCTTATCTGACTTTCATGAAGCAAACCTGCACACTGCAGGTTCCAAAAAGATCTCTAACGAAAAACATCCTTGGAAACAGCAGGAGTCCAGAGGACTCCCCAGCCTATTTCAATTGAGACAACTTGCCAGTTTTCATGAAGGCTCCATTCTGTGGAATATAGTGACTATAATGACAGTTAATGTTGAGCATATATCACCATATCCATTCCAATATCAAGAAGAAATCGAGTCACAAAGGGTAAAAACGATGCACTCAGTTTAAAAGGTCCTATTCTCTTTCTCTACTGATCAGCTCAGAGCTATGATTTCATTACCACTGCATATCCACCTGCCTCATTTTCCAACCAGTTTGCTATGATGCTTTTTCCCCCCATCTCCTCCTTCTCCCCAACACACTCACCCTCCACACTCCTTTCATAGGCTCTACTGCTGCACTGCTACAAAAACACCTCTTTCTGGGGATTTCTGCTGGAGACTGCACAAAGGGAACGTGTCTTGGGCACCAGCACTCTTGCTTCCGAGACATTGAGCAGCAATCTGCAGTGAGGACAATCTCCAGTGGCTGAGAGATCTCTCCAGAAAGATCTCTACCACTCTTTCTCAGCAGGATGCATTAGCCTTATTTGAGCTCAGGCTCAGAGTACTTGATAAACTCTGAACTAAGAGAATTCACAGTAAAGAGATGCTTTTTGAAGGGAGATATAAGAGGGAGAGAGATGGCTCTTGAATAGGCAAGGGAGGTTGTAAAGGCAAAAACACCCCTACTTGCTTTTAGGTTTTGTAATGGACTTCTAAAGATAAAGCAACACAAATTTCTCCTTTTTGCCTTTAATATAGCTGGCATTTTTACAAAGCAGTAACGTTCAAAACAATGCCAAAGTAAGAGAGGAGTTATGTATATACTGTATTTTGAAAGATGTGTTTTGGCATAACAAATAATAGATGTTTTTGCATTTTTAAACTGTCAAAATCAGTTCTTCTGATAAATAATACCTTCCCTCCCTGGCCTTGGCTATTGTACATTACTAATTAGACATAGTAGCTTGTGGTTAATATCCTTCCCCACAGATTTATTATTAGCTTGTATATTCTTTTCAGTAGAATTGTGCTAATGGTGAGGTCTGCTGGAGGCCAACTGCATGAAGCCACTGGGAGGAGAAATCTGTTTGCCTGTCAAAACAGTGGCTATCAATTAGAACTGTAAATGTGATTCCTTTAAGTGTCTTGGATGGTAGCAGAGACTTCCAGTGATGGATTAGGGGGCTGAATCACTTTCATATTGTTCTAAAGGAAGCTTTCAAGCAAACAGCTATCTGCATGAAACAAATTAACTTCTTTTTTTTTTTTGAGCAAGTCTAGAAGAACCTGTCTGACCTGCCAAAATTCCCCTCTGCTATTTTTCCAGAAATACAGCACTTAATGTGGCATACTGACAAAACTGATACTAGATTATTATGTGGTTTTCTTAGGAAAACTTCACTTAGAATAGCTACAGCAATAGGAGAAAAAACCAATGAAGCTGCTGAAAGACACGATCCATAACAAAGAAGCAATGAGACAATGCAATTCCACTGTTCAGTGACTGGGGATGCAGTCCTGGCACACAGATAGCAATTTCCCCTCTGACACAAGCACCCAGCTCTCATTAGCATCACTGAGAGTTGTGTGGACATACTGATGGGAATATGTTCCCCTGTATTTTGCAGGAAATTAACACCACTCGGGGACTACAGGAGGCACTGAAGGAGTCACTCTCAGACATCCCCTCTGCCAGTTAATTAAGCAAAAACCTCTGCCACAACTCTCATGAGGAAGCTCTTCTCTATTCTCCTCGGTACAGCAAACCTGACACAAAGCGAAATGTCAGGAGCAGGACCTAGGAAATGGGGGTGTTCAGGGAAGGCTAACTTCAGCCTGCATTTGCCAAGCTCTTCTGCCCCAAGTTTTGGTGAATTTTGAAAATAGTTATTAGGAATCAAATTGATGAGTTATGTCTAAGTTTAAGCTTTAAGAAAATATCTTCAGCTCTCATACATTGTGGCTTTTGGTTACTGGTTATTTTCAGCAAGAGTAATCCTACATGGCATGTATAAAAACCAGGCAGACACACTGCTAACCCTCCACAACTCTGCTGCTACTTTCATGTCAAGAGAGAGTGACTAACCAATACAGGAAAAAGCAAAGGACTCAACATACTCACAAAATGTGGCTCTGGCAGCTGAAGGACAATGGTTCAGGATGGGCAAGGTTTCGTCCAGCCATTAAACAACGGACTGTCTCATCAGGCTGATTAGCTAAAATGAACCTACTAAAATCCTTTCCTTACCTCTTTATAAATAAAAAATAAATATAGGAACTAAGTGACTAGAAGCTTTAGTCAATTATATGAACTACACAGCTCTGTCATATCTGTTTGCAATAGTATTGGTCATGAATTGTGAGCCAGAAAATTTCTTTGGAAGGTTTCAATGAAAACCTTGCAATCACTGCTGTTTCTAGAATCTTAGAAGTAGTAATTCTGGTGCAATCAGATAAAGAAATACGTTTTTCTGGACACAGTCAGAGAAAATTGCTAGAATAATTTTTAAAACAATGAAGTACCTTACTTTGCTGGCTTCTAAAAGCATGTACCTTGAAATTGCATGAACACCATCAACAGCCTAGATCCCTAATATTCTTCTTGCATATTTCTTTCCTTTCACACATTGACTCTCAAACACAAATGTTCATACACTGTTTTAAAAATGGTTATTTGTTATTGCTGTTTATATTGCCAGTCAGGTAATTTCTGTGTGACCGTGTAGGGAAAAATGGAAAAATCTCTGCTTTCTTGTTCTGATACAGGAATGCTTTGTTCACCAAACAAAGGCTTTGACTTCTTTTCTCACTACCTCCACAGCTCCATGTCCTAAGGTTATATTGACTCATTCAACTATCTCCAATACCAAACTACTCGTGCTAATTTTACCGAGAGTCAAAAATGAGAACAGATACCTTAAAAATTCTGCATGTTACCATCTTAGCTCCAAGAAGTTAGTCTAGAATAGATCTTAATTATGAGGGGGATTAAAAAAAGTTAAATTCAAAGCCCACAGTGGCATAGAAGGCTGAACAACACAGTTGAAGTCTGTCTATCTGTCTATCTCTAAAATTTCTGCCACAGGAGCTGCCAGTATCACTGCATGAATAAAAACTAAATGGTGTTGATAAAAAACTACTCCAGGCTGTGTAGTCATTCGGTGAACCTAAGTCTCTTTTGTTTCCAAACTGTGTTTGATACAATCACAGTTTCTCCTGAATGTATCACACATTAGCCGTTGTCCATCAAACAATTCGTAGGGAACAAGTCTGGCTTACAAGTTACCCATGAATTACTGAACACAATCAGTATTCAGTACCATGAACATTCTGCTTATTCATCATGAACTGCAACTGATCACATGCACTGTTTCTATTTCTTAACTTGATAAATTGTTGTTTAAAAACTACCTTCACAAACACAGGGGAGGAGAAGCCACTCTGCACTTCTTGAAAAACATGTTTTGGCAAAGGGCCCAAAAATTTACTGCATTAAAAACCCCCACAACCATATGAACACAAATTGCACCACACGAGTGATCACAATTGATGAATTACATTTAGCTGAAAGTATTTAACCTGTAAAACAAACTAGAGACCCAACTGTGAAACAACTTAAGCATCTGCATTTCCATTTCTTTGCTGTATGCTTGGTGTCCTATCATAGGAAACAGTGAAAACAATGCCTAATTTATCAACTATATATACCACTCATCATTTGATCTCTCTATACCACTATTTATTTTGATTTATTAGTTACAACATTTAAAACAATTTTTTGTCATGGTAATTGAGTTGTCTTTATGTCTTATTGTTGTGTATCTAGACAACTGCATTAAAGATGTGAAGAATTTCAGACAAAGTTGCATTATTGATTTAGAGTGCCATGATGATGTTATTTTGTTGTGGTCTTATATCTAAAAAGCCCAGTTGTCTGGCTTCAGTTTTTCTTCCCATGTGGGGAAAATGAAATCCTTTTACCCCTCTCCCAGCAGTCATACATCTTCTGCCACCTCTTGTCTCACTTGTACCACTGTCTCTTTTCCAGCTGCTGCTGAAAAGACAAGTATCACTACAAATAGAGTCCAGCGATTCCTGGGGAGGGGGACGAAACGCAACAGGACACAGGAATGTAAAGCAGAAATCATGGTCAAATCCAAGATCCTGAATTTCAGTAACTGGGAAAAAAAATAGCTGTACATGTGGAAAAAACCATTCCTCTCAAGTCTACTCACAACAGCTGGAATTAACAACTACATCTTTTGTACTGTTAGACATACTTCCTCCAGCAATTAGCTGGCATATTCTCTAAATAAGTAGAGTTGTAAAAGCCAGCTAATGCCCTAGTGCTTCTATTGGAAATCTTTAACAAAAATCACTAGTATTTAACAAATTGGTTGAAAACTGGTTCCAAATAGGGCATTTTCTTGTTACACAGAGGACAGTGGGAATTTCATCTTATATAATGTGGCTAGTGATGTTTGAAACAAATGAAAAAGGAAAAATAAATAAATGAAGGTGCCCAAAGGTTCTTATCTTGCTCAAGACATATCCAGGTGGTGAAATGGAGACTCTAAAAAACAAAAAGCTGTGCACTAAATATCTTGACTTGTGAGTTGATTTTTATGTTTGTTACCAGCATCTTCTAAAAATGTATTTAGTTGACACCACATTCCAATTTGACTTACTAGCACAACTAGTCAAAGCCAAATATGAACAGAGACATGAACAACACCCCACCTGGGCATTCCTTCTTTTTCTAGTAGCTGCTCCCTGAATTTGAGCACGGCCTAGGAGACAAGCTCAAGCCATGCTTTCCATGTCATTGTGATTCCAATCACAGCCTATCCTAAGGAATGTTCATTTTCCTGAAGCAAGGCCAAAAGAGAAAGGTCTATTTCATTCCAGTCCATCTTTTTAATTCCCCCAGCAGATGCAGAGTTTACCATCTCACAGAACAGCAGCTCAGAACAAAACTCAAGAACTGACAGCTGAAATTTCTTTATGTGGCTGGATCCTCACAGCTCTGCCTTTTCTACTGCTTCTACCTGTTACCCTCATCTAGAACAAATTAAATACAAAAGCTGTGTGATCTGTCCAGTCTGTTAACAAACCAGTTTAATCCATGTAAATTAAGTTAATGTATCAATTTCCACGACTCTCTAAAGTTCACAAAAACCAGCAAAGCTGGAAAAAACTGATGTTTTCAATTGGTTTTTACCAGAGGTGTGAAACGCGTCCCTCCCACCCCTTCTTAATTTTGCTTACATGGCATGATTTCCAAGGGCCCAAAGTGTGGCCTCCCCAAAGCTGCAGAACCTGTCAATTCTATCCTCATACTGTTCCATGTGTTTTTACATCAAAGCAGGAATGATTTTTTTTTTTTCCCTGTAGTGTCCTACAAAAGTGATTAAGGACAGATCAGTGCTCCTGAAGTGAAATGCATAGGACCCTATGGCAACAGATTCTTTTTGTGCTTGGGAAGAAGTCTCATCAGCAAAACAGCAAAAAGCCCAAAAGTCAAGAACTAACAGATGAAGTTTCTTTTCGTGGCTAGATCCTCACAACTGTGCCTTTCCTACAGTTTTCCTACCCTCATCTAGAACAAATTAAATGCAAAAAAGCACACAGTACTGTTGTGCACAAGGTCAGTCAGTAAGCCTCCTGATCACCAGGAGAATGGGATATCCCACAGGCTTCAGGCAGCGACAAAGCTACAACTCCAGTTGGAATGCTGCAGCAAAGGGCAGCCAAGAAGCAGGAGGATGCAAAGAGTCTTTCCCACAGTTTTTCTTCCGGCCAAAGGCTGGAGGCCTTGAGGTAATGCTAAAGTTGTGGTAACAAGCTGTATTAGCTACTCTGAGATTAACCAATTTTTAGCTATGCTGACTCCGTTCTGATCCACCAATATCCACATCCCTCACCTCACCATTGTCAGAAGCCAGTCAGTATTGGAACAAGTGGAACTGAAATCAGAATACACAGAATTGTTTTGATCTGACATTTAACTGTAGAGCAGAACTTGTTTTGTTCAATGAGAAAATTAGGCACACCAAAGTTGAAAAAAAAAGTGAATATAGTAAATTCATGCAGAATATTTTTGATCCGATCTACTTTTAATTCAAGAGCTCCTTAGAATCTCTCATCTGAACTCTTAAAAAAAAAATCCCCACTCATTCAAGATTATATCTTGTACAACACCACACTGAAAAAAGATGTTGCAAGGCTGCTAACCAATTTTCTTTTTCAACACCCTTCTCCTAGGCAGAATGGGTTCACAGCAGAAATGTCATCTCTCCACTTTTATTCAATGCCAGAAATGTACCTGTACAAATCTAGAAGACCATAATGCTCTGTTTGATAATGCCTGCAGAGCAGGCAGACTTGATTATATTCTGCAATCTAGCCTAGCTAGTATTTTTTCCTGTTAGCAACTCATTGATGGTGTAGATTGCTCAAGAGCTGCAAAGAATCAGCTGCGGTTGGATACAGGGGATCAGCACCAGCCACTGCCAGGGACCTCTCTCCTAAGGCTGTCCTATGAACACTTTACTCCCAGCTATCTCAGATATCACTGTGCTTGCTCACTGCTACAGTTGCAAAAAAAAAAAAACAAAAAAAGAAACAAAAAAACCTAAAAACCAACATCCAAATCTTTCCCATCCCTATAATCCAAATATCTCCCCCTTTACATCTTGGATCTGCAACCAGTAACTCTTATGAGTTCTAATTATTATTATCCTCTTATTGAAGCTTGCATTAAGTACTTGACCTTCCCTTCAAAGGATTCAAACCACCACCTGCCTGACCCATCTCTCAAGTCGTTCTGCACAGCTCCAGCCATGGCTCAGCACTGCAGAAATCAGGGCTGGCACAGCAGCACTTGCTGATGTGCAAGCAGAGGAGAGCAGGACTGCAGCCAAGCTCACGGGAGGCTGCGGATAGTGACTGGCACCATCAGCAGGGCACACAGACCTAGCTGCAAACACACCTTCCACACCCAGCTCTGGATACACAGCCAGCTGCAAACGTGTCCCTTCTGAATTAAAAACAAACCAGCTAGCCCAAAGCAGGCTCTGGGGAGAATACATCTAGAAAGTTGTCATTCCCAAGTGTCAGAAAGAAGCAACGCACCTATCTTTCAAAACATCATTATTATCTCTTAGGTAGTCAGTCCTGCCCAGTCTAGTATCAGGTACACAGGGAAGGATGGTAGACTGGCTTAGAAATTTAAGGAGTTACTTCTAATTAAGAGACAATTAGTGATCACTGAAATGATGATCTCCCCTGATCCTCACAAATGCCAGGGTCAGGAGGTATGGGAAGTGAGCCATGGTGTTCCTCATGGCTGAGATCTGCCTGCTGGCTGGAGATGCATCTCCATGACCAGGACAACAGGGTCCTCATGCAGACATGATGTAAATGTGTGCCCATTTAGCTACACATGTATTTAAATACGCACACAATCATATCCATATGTAAACATGCCACAATTTGCAGTACATACTTATTTAAATATGTACCTACTTAAATGATAGAAATTTAAGTGAGAGTCTAAATTCCCTCTTTATCTCATCACTGTGGGCCCAGCCCAATTCCTGATGAAACAAACAAGAATTTATAAGTAGTATTCACCAAACATCAGGCCTCAGAAGTCCCCCATTGTTTTCTCTTTGTATAAATACTATGAAAATTCTTTAACAGCTTAATATTTCCTGTGGCCACATATTACAGTGATCATTTCAGACAGGGGAATATCAGGACACAGAGGCCTGGTGAGCAGGGAGGCCTGGGAGCTCCAGGCTAGCGAGAGAGGAGAGATTTCTGCCTGTGATCCTTTCAGCACATACTTTTTCATCAGATAAATATAAATAAATAGTACAGCAGTTGTTTAGTGAGCAGCTTGGGGACATATTGTTCCCAGTGTCTTAATTTTCCTGACACAATTGGTAAATTTAGACATCTAATTAACAGTCTGTGCCATTTATCAGGTTAGTTGTTGCTGGCTTTTTTTTAAGACCGTCAATTAAGCTTTCCATACCTTTGACATATTCTTCATTTCCAGACTGAGTCCTAGGCCTCTCAGAATGATTAAGAATGCTTCTAACACATCCCTATTCTGTTTATGTGGGCTTTACACAGTCTCAGGGAGATGAACCAGGGTCATCTCTACAGCTAGTTTCAAAGTAATACTGTGACACCTGCATGTGTGGGATGGAGCAGCCCAAGAAGGAGAAAAAAGGAAAGAATTTACAGCTCATCTCTAAAAAGTCAGCTGGGATACAAGTTCATTCAGTAAGAGCCATTAGAAAACATCTGCATATTTGTTGACATTTTCATAATTACATTTGCAACTCTCACATTTTAGGCCTTGCTGCTCTAAGTTTAAAAATGCACATTTTTACCTTTGCTTATTTACCCTCTTTTGTCTTAGTAGCTCTTGCCTCTAGCACGTAAGCTTTTCCACAGTGCAAATTTAACCCAAGTGGTGACATTATTGGAACAGAAGGAGAAAAGGAAAGTAAGAGAATTGAAATATAAAGGAAGATCTATTACAGAGTCACTGCCACATGCACACATAAAAATAGCTTGGAATGCTATGACAGACACATGTTTTGTTGGCAAAGTAAAGTCTTTGACCAGATCAATGCCGCAGACCTGCCTTAACGTGAATCCTCTTGACAAGCAGTGTGGTTACTGTCACTTCTTTACCAAAGAGTAACTAACATTCATGTAGCACATAAAGCATACCCCTCACTCGCTCTTCCCACACAGGTAAGGTAAAATGGGTCTTTAATTTTATGCTTAGCTAAGAAAATACAGCTAAATGTCCATAGGCATCAAGCCTCTATTATGATATTCCAGTCTGAGAAAGGTAGATACAGCATGAAAAAGAGAAGGCCCAAGAGAAAATGAAGGTCTCTTCACCCTAGATACTTTGCTCCTGGACCATCCTGATAATTGTCAGAAAACCACTACCAGAAGCAAAAACTCTGGAAGAAAAATTAAGAGGAAGGAAGAAAAAACTTTGCAGAAAAAATATCTGCAGAAAAAATATCTATTTGTACCTGCTCAAATGAAACGTGCTGCTTTACTCTCAGTAGTAACAATCCAATTAAAACCACAAGGTAAATTACCTTCTGGATCCTGTGTTGACCACATGAACCCTGCTCACAGAAATGCAGTACACTAAAAATCAGAAATGCCCGCACTGAATGTTTAGTAGGAAAAGACAGTCCACACCATTATGCAGCGACAAAAAAAAAGCTTTGCTACACCTTTCTTTTTTGCACATGCATTAAATGTTCAATTTTTAGGGTGGAGTTGCTGTTTGCTTTGTCAGGTTCCATGAAGACCCCCAGAGACCCCAGCAGAACTGGAAGAAAAAAAAAATCTGACAAAGATTTGTAAGAGATTTAACACCTTATAATGAAAAAGCCAGTCTGACACCAATCTAACATGAAATAAAAAAGGCCTCCAACCGTGCCTCTTAGCAGACCACCTGATGTCCTGTAAGGCAGTCTGACCTTACAGCCTGCAGCTCCAGGGCACACCAGCACTTCTGCTCCCTGGCATCCCAGACCCTTGGAAGGAGCCTTTCAGAGCAGCCCCTGAGTAGTGTGCTGGGATGCTGCCCAAGGAGATGGGAGGAAACCCAACCAGGCTGTCTCTCCCCACTCACCTGCTAGCAGCATTGCTGCTACCCTGTGGCAGCTGCACCCCGCTGGGAGAAGCCAGGGCTTCCAGGGTCCTTAACTCTAGCACTGACCACTTGGAGCACTCCAGGCTCCCTAGAAAACAGTCTCAGTGTCAAGGCTGGGTACTCAGGGAAACCAAACTCAGTTTTCAACAAACATCACTAATGCTTTTTCACTGCCTTCCTCATCCCTCATTGGAATAACTTTAGCTGGGTTCAAATTTCTGTATTGTGCCTGGAAATTAGGGCTCTAGAACATAATTCAGTAATAACAAACTGGACAGCACATTAGTTTTAAGGCTTTCTCTTCTATTATTTTGGTAGATCCTTCATGCTATGGACAGATTTCTACAGGAAAAACAGTAACCCATTTGTTGGAATTGTGTCACACACATGCTGGGAATACAGTCTGGCTGATAAAAAGAAATCTGTAGCACTTCCTATCAAGATATTCACATTGGAGATCATCACAGAACTCCAGAAATTCAGGTCACAGGGAATTTATTTTTCCAAAAGGGATCAAACACTAGGACTAAAATAGAAGAAGCATCTTACAGATTTAAGCACAAGGTTGTGATCAGTGGCTAGTGAAAATCTACACAATGTCTGTGAAGAAAATAATTATTCCTGGTTGCCAAGGTGAAAGGTAGCACCTTTGACTGAAGAGTAACAACTAACATGGGTTAGCAGAAACCTTGATTGAAACCATTCTGTTTTACTCACTCTCTGTGGTTGATCATGCCTAGGGAGACTTCCTTCATTATATAAAGTGTGTAGGAGATAAATGGAACAAAAACCTCTAGGATAGTTAGGTCAGACAACATACACCACAGTGACACATTTTCCTCTATGAAGCCAGAAACTTCCAGTCCTCAGATGTGACAGATGTGTCAAGTTTACTTTTCAAGGAGAAGAAAAATGTGCTGTTATAGTTCTGGCTAACCTTTGTAAAAACCCCTAATTCGCAGAACAAGTGTGGAATCTTGTTTGGGAAAAGCTGATCTCCTGCTTCATGCCTTGAAGCTACTATATGCCTTAAGTACCCTGACAAGATTTTGAATCAGACAATAAGGATGAAACAGAGGAAGAGAGTCTGTTGGGGCACTGAGAGGGAAGGGGGGCAGGATGACAACAGCAGATGGTAACATTTGTTACATTTCACTTTTACAGTCCAAATAAGTCTAAAACCCAAAGCAACTAGGCTGCTCCAATGTAATTAAGCACTTCACTAATGTGAAAAACCTTTCTTTATGACACACATCAGAGTTCAGATGAAAGTTGCCTCTGAATGGCCACTCCAGAAAAACCTCACCCTAATCAAAGACATTTGCCAGCCTTATCAAATACAGATGCACAAAGTTAGGGGCTGGAGAACATCTCTGTTAGCAACAAAAATTGGCAGCAAGTCTTGGGTAGA
This sequence comes from Passer montanus, assembly GCF_014805655.1. Taxonomy (NCBI): domain Eukaryota; kingdom Metazoa; phylum Chordata; class Aves; order Passeriformes; family Passeridae; genus Passer; species Passer montanus. The sequence goes on from NW_024356504.1 coordinate 3,505,828, forward strand.
TTCAAGTACCTTAAAACAGAATTTAACTCTTCATCATACGGAATTCTAAATAGAATTGGAGGTTCATCGAAGTCCAAACACACAGAATAATGTTGAACACATGTCTTGTCTTCAGTGAACTTTTAACTCAAACTCAAGCATTTAATCCAGACTAGCCCCTCTAGTACATGAGGAATGAGTATGAAGTACTGACCTTAGTGGTGTGGAGGGAGGAATGCAAAAGCTGCAGAGGATCCAGATATGTTCTCCCCACAAAGAAGTGCCCAGCTTCCACAGCTGGCTGTTAAGACCTCAAGAACACAGGTTTTGTAGAGTTCCAAGCACATTTCAAAAACTTCCAAGGCACTGCACTTACCTCCACAGTAAGAGAAACTACTCTTTTCTTTGGAAAAGAAAACAATAAACTCAATTTTCTAAAACATATCACAGGCAAGACTTCATTCTATGTTATCTGTGAAGAATTAAGTCAGATACCCAGAGCACAAAATATAACTCAAAGTAATGGGCTCTGTGATAAATTAAGACGTTCCTTTCATAGATTATAGTGCATTCCTGTCACATTAAGGCATTTTGAGCTAAAAAGCCAACCTAGAGATTGATTGAACTATTTTTTCAATAACTGAAGGGATTATATGCCAACATTTACATTCCAAACAGTTTCCTTAAACCTCATTGAGGATATTTTTCTGAATGTTAATATGAAATAAAATCAGATTTGTGATTAAGCACAGCGTTACAAAGTTAAACTTTGGAGCAATGCTACAAAGCATGAGGAATATTGTATGTAACTGACTCATACATTTGAGAAATAGTAAAAGTCCCACCACTATAACTGGTAATATTCAAACATTACCAAATATCTTCTGAATCCCTCTACCTTCCAGCAGTGTTTATTAATCTGTAAGCCATTTTATATTCCTATGCAGAAATTGAAATAAATAACTGGTATTTATAAATTGACATGTAGATATTTTTCACTACAATTATTGCAACACTCCATCCAGAGTGGACTAGCTAAATCTTAGATGCAACTGAAAAAACCCACAGTAAAAAGCTTACTACATATCTGTTTGCTCTTCAGCCCAGTTCCTAATATCCACTAAGAAATTCAGCTGCCTGACCTCTGCTGCCCAAGTTCCCCAAACGAATACTTGGAGAGGCAAATAAACAACATAGAACAGTAAAGCTAAAGAGATTACCAATTTCTCTCTTATTTCCTGCTGATCATTGCCAGACTATGTTTCTGCCCCAAAGTGCAGGCTTCATTATTAAAGATGGACAGAATACAAGCATATTCAGCGGAGGCCGGCTGTTCAGGAAATAGCTATAATTTGGTAAACAGCATAATAAACACTTGAGCATCCTTGATGCAATGGGTAATGAGCCAGTATAGTCCTAAGTATGTACATAACAATGTGAAGATTATACTGTATTTCACATTATATATCTACACACACATGTGTAGATGTCCATATAATATTTCAACTACTATATTTGTTTCCCTTCTCACATACATTTATTACTTTTCCTTCTGAACTCAACCAGTCATTTGTAAAAGAAGGCAACATTTTACTTGCATTCTTTGCTCTTTCTCTTTCATTTCACTCCTGGTATACCTACATAAACCATCAGAGGCTTTTGTTCATCATAGCAAGTGAATGCATTACACTCTGAAGCACCAGAGATCCTGGAACTAAATGTAATCTCACAGCAAGTCATCAGCATGTCTATAGCCCATGCAGAGGAAGGCGATTTAAATCCCCAGTCTGTTCTCCTTGCCACCATGGAGAATAATGACAAACCATAACATATCCCATTCATCTAACAGCTGAAAGGGTAATGAATTACAGAGATAGTTCAGCCACTCATTATTAAAAGATTACAACATTAAAAATGAAGTGTTTTTTTTTTTTTAAAGGCAAATGATCATGTTTTCATATAATGCAAGTGAAACTATACAGTATTATGGATTCCCAGCTATATTGTAAGAGGCAGCTTGTAACAAAGGCTTCAAATTGAATTAGAAGTTAAAATTTTTCTAGCCTGAAACTCAATCCCAGTTCATACTGTTTTACTCTAAATACTGAAAATATCAGTATTTTTTAATTGTAGTCTCTAGAATTTCTTGCTATTTTTCCTCTGATAGCATTACCCATTTTCAGTGTAACTGAATGCGTACATAGCCAGTTTTGGTTAATAACATTCTTGGTTAGGATTTTTAAAAAAACCCACAAAACCAAAAACCCATCAAAAAAAACCCCAAACCACCAACAAAAATAAAAATAACCAAATTGCTTCCCTTTTCCCCCACAACAACAACAACCCCAACACAAAAAAAAAAAAAAAAACAAAACAAAAAAAACCCCCCAAAAACCAAACCCTGCCCCAAACCAGTCTACATTACATGGGGACAACGATGAAATACGTAACTGGAACAAAGTCTCTACATGACATGCTGGGCTTTTAAGCTATGCAGCCTATGGTTCCAAGAGAAATATCAGTGGCTTCATTTTAGAACAAACCTGTTAAGTTTTAGCATCAAAAAAAAGTTCTTTATCAAACAAGCATCAAGCGAGCCCTTCCATCCCAGGGATCTGGTTACCCATAGACTTTTCAAGTTAATTCAGTGGCAGATGAAATATGTACATAACTGAAACTGCTCAGAATGTACTGTGGGTAAATGCATGTTTCCACAGGAGACTACTCAATCATTTGATGCAGGACACAGCATCATCTAATATAAAGAGACTTTTTAATATAGAACATCTGCAACCTTTCTATCAGCTCCCTCTAAAAGCCTATCCAGGGTCAATTAAAAATACCTCCTAAGTTTGATTCATAACTTTTTCATTTTACCAAATACATTTCTGCTGTTTGCATGGTTGGAATTAGGAGGTGGTGAGAGGTGGGAGGAGAGTGGAAGGTCTACAAGAAAAATTAGGTTGTCAGAAAATGTCAATAGTCACAGCAAATCTTCTGTAAATGATTTTTGAAAGTCTGTTTCACTTTATGTACAGCTGAACAATAACAAGTATAATGCCAACTTTCATTTTGGAAATAAGCTGCAAAGGGCATCTGTATATGGACACAAACTGTAACCAGTTATAACATAAGAAAATAAGTCCTGCACTGGGACTTCTGTGGGGCAGTCTTTGAAGAAAATCTATCCTTGGCTGGCACAGGCAAGGGAAACCTGGAAAGCTACTGCTATGGGGCTCCAAGGAAGGGAATGAAAAGGGATTGTTTTATCCCTAACTGTATTTCCTTTATTCATTCACTCACATTACATGGTAGATTTCTTTGCAGAGAAAGGCTACTGGAGGGTGGATGCACTTCTCTCACCCAGCAGAACCGGGCACTGATGTCATGGTGAACGCAGGGTGGGGCTCAGGGGATCCAGAGAGAAGAGCACTACTGAGGGAACCCTTAAATCAGTATTCCTCTTCTCTTTAAAGAAGACACAGTGTCAGCCTCACTTTTAACAAAATAAGAGGCATAAAGGAGGGCAATGATATGTCTCGATTTTTGCATTTAGTATTCCCTCTCCACGCCTGGAGAGTTGCCATCATTCTTTAATCCTCATTTTCATCTTATAACCTTTCAGCTGAATCTGCTGAGTGGCCTTCCTATGAGTATGTCTATTAGCCCATGATGTTTGGTTTTACTTTGAGCAGGTTTCTTACTTTCATCAGAGCACTCTGAATGCCACAGTAAATCCTACCAGACCCTCATGGGCTGCAGCTGGGTGTTGACTGGCAATCACCATCTGTTCCTCACAGCCATGAGTCAGTGCCTTATCAGAAGCTTATTATTACTACTATAGACGTTTTTGGAATCAAGAGTTGATTTCACATAAAAGTTGTTTTTAGCTCTGTTCCATGTTCTAGAAGTGTCACAAGCCAGATTTTTAAAATTATTTCGCAGCAATGACCATACAAAAGAAGTTACATTTTTCAGTCCCATCATTTTCAGCACACTTTTTTATTATAAACATTGAGTACAATAATCACTCTACGGGCCTTTTCCTGAAGTACTATCAAATACCATTTCTCTTTCCTAGGATGGTACACTTTACTAAGCAAGCAGACTGTGGAGGTTACTGGGTGTTTGTTTGGAAAGCAATTTCTCTTTTTTCAGTAATGTCACAAATGGATTTTTTAAATTGTCGAGTTTTCTTGTATTTTCACAGTAAGTATTTTCACAGTCAGGGATTTTAAACGAAGTGGCTCTTCACATTAATATCCATCTCAGTCCTTATTAAAAGGGTCTAAAAACAAGAAGTGAGAACAAAAAAGCATATTTTTAACCGACCCAACCCTTTTCTTTTTCAGAATTAACCCAATAGGAATATTTGAGTTTGGCAACTGTCTGAATACAGGCAAAATATAATAGGAATATCTAAAAATTCCCAGAGACAAAAAGCCTGTTTCCTCTCATACCTAACACCAAGTGCTACACAGCACAAGTAGATCTGCTACTTCTAGGAATTCTGCCATATATTACATAAATAAACCTAGTTTCTCCCATTTTTTTCTCATTTGAGCCCTAAACCCTAGCAAAGATAATATTAAAAAACCTGCATTTTGTTCTTTTTTAAATGAATTACAAAGGCTAAACTCCATCTGCAATTATTCTTGTGAAACACAGGTAGAAACAATGAGATTGTAAAGATGCAGGTATAAGATAAATTTGGTCTCAGACATCTCTGTATATCAGTGAGAATAAACGAGTAGCAGAAATGTCTCTAAGTTTAGAATGCAGTTTTCAGGACTACCAGTTAAAATATATTTCTGAAGGAAAAGAAATCTGATATTGAGTTATTGAACGAAACAGAGAACTTCAATATACTGGTTTAAGGTTCCCTGTTCAGGGAAGAAGTGGATCTTACAAGTTCTCACTGTCCCAAGCTAGGCTTTCCCCAGCATGTCTGAAAAAATATTCACCACTCTGAAGTCCACACAGAACTGGGACTAGAGTTAATTCTCCTGCATCCTTGTAAGCCAAAGGAAAAAAGCATTAATCACAACTTTACACTGGCTCATTTCAACCTCCTGTTTGTATCCAGGAACACTCTGGGGGTCTCATCCAGTACAAGACTTCCACAAAGTTCAGCAAGCTTTGACTGGAGAATTTCGCCACAAAGCCACTACATATTTGTATTTCTGTGGCTTAAGACCAATCCATATTAGTTTGGAACATCTGTTGTTATTTATTTCAGGAAGACTGACAGGCTCCAGGATGTTCTCCAGTATTTTGAAATGACTGTTGCTTATTTAGGTTCCCCAACCCTTCCTTCTGATCACTCTGCTCTGCTTCACTTGGTATTTCTGCTGCACCTTCTGAAATGAGGTATGATCACTTCTGCAGTGATATTCCTTCTTCTTTTGCCATGAAGCAGTAAACATTTCTGCCCTAAATTTCATGGCTAGCCCATGCAAAATGCAGTCTGACCACCTGGACTCTTTGTGTTGTCATTGAAATGTGCAAATGGCATCTCTGCTAAAGTAAGAGGTTATAAAACCTGAGTGCTGTTGTACTTTGTCTTTCTTTGTTCTGTGTTTGAGAACTGCTACTGTATATTGACTTTATTAAAGTTTTGTTTTTTCAAGAGACCAATACAATTATTACAATCCCAGGTTCCAAAATGGACAGATACAAAACTGAAACTGCCGTATTAAAGGTCTGTAACGATCTTTCTTTGCTCTGCCAAATGGATTGTCATCTGTGTTGATTCAATGCAACTCCTCTGTGCCATTCAATACAATTGATCACAACATGCTTTTATAGAGCATTTGGTTATCCTTGAAATTTGGTACCCAGGGGTCCTGGAAAATGCCCACAGCTTGAGCTGTTTTTCAGTGAATACCCTTCTCTATAGCCAAAAGTAAAATTGTTCTTTTTCTTATCTTGCTTCTGAAATTCCCCATATGCATTCAGAGAAATTCTGTTTCAGTCTCATTGCCTCATTCTTGATAGCAACATCCACTTGGTAATTTTAATTAAATCTCATGGCTTCAATTATCTGTATACAGACACTGTATCAATTTAAGCTGCTTTCCAGCCTGGATTTTTTTTCTTCTTCCCTAATGTTTTATTTTGGTCTCACTCTTCTGTTTGGTCAGCCTTTGAAAGTGGGTCCTTGAGAAAGCTAACAACCACAATTTTTAAATTTTTAATTGCTTTTAAAATCTCATTTTCAGTCAATATTTAGAAACAGAGTGAAAACCTCATACACTTCAGTTCTTAATTTACAATCTTTTCCCTTTGGCCTATAAATTAGTGCAACATTTTATGCAGCTAATTTAATCTCGTATTTTTTCTCCTTCTCTGATCAATGCTAAATATGAAATTTCCTCTGATTTATATTACAGATTTCCATATCAACCTTTATATTGTAGACTTGGTTTAGGTCTGTAGCTGCTCTGCATGGTGGATATTAAACAGAAACCTAGATGTTCAACATAATTTTCCATTTACTTATGTGTACACTTAAGGATGGAGCTGGCCTAAACATGGTTGGACAACATAAAATGTTAGCCCCTGTAGACAAGAACTTCTTTCCATGGAAATCATTCTCCTGGTTTCAGGAGAATGACCTTCATTCTCTAAATACAACATATAAGATTCTTCACAGAGAAATCTGCACGAGTAAGGAGAGCCCAAATTGACCAAGGAATTTGTTGTTTTCTACCTGGAACACTGGACCTTTCTATTGAGCTTTAATGATTGTGCAAAGTCATTACAATATTACTGCAGTAACTATGGTACCAAAGCCAACAGACACCAGTGCTATCTCAGGCAAACAGCCTCAGGAGAGTGACTTAACCTTTGACCAGCAAATTTGATCTGTTATAGGCAATTTGTGTCCCAAGGTACACAGTGAATGGCTGACATACACAAAATAAACAAAGACCGAGAAAGACAATAAACTGACAGCCAAGATCAACAAATGGTCTTGGTGTCCCATGAAGCCATTAATAACAATACTCTGTCAAACATGCTTTTTTCCAGGCATGGGCTGGTTCAATGTCTTTGAGTGCCTATGTGACCTTGAGGCAGATGCAGTGATGTGACAAGAATATTCCACTGGAAAGAAGCTCCTTTTAGCCTGTGTAGTCCCTAAGCATCTCCTTGCTCCCGTCCACTACAGTATTTAAAGTACGCAAACACCTCCTCTTCTAAACTTTTGCTGTTCTTTATAATAGAGACAGAAATAGTTTGTCAAAAAAGAGACACGGCCTTTTACTTGATATACTAGAAACTAATATACAATAGTTTCAAAGATTTATGTGATAACACATGAGTTCCATAAAATAAAAGAATAAGCTAACAGGTTAAAGGTAAAAAGGTAGAAAATTTTGAGTTTCTACATGTGATGAGTGAATTATACTCTCACACGCCATCCTTACAGACAACAAATACACTTCCCAAAAGAGTTACCTATGTATTTTAACTTTAGCCTTCCACTGTAGCCTTTTACTAAGGTGTGAATGTATTGTTTTAATAAAGATATAGAAAAAAAAAGAAGCAGAAGCACATATAATAGACTTGCAGTCTATTGCTTTATTCTGCTGGATTGAGGCCTTAACACTCAGGCAAATCTTAACTACTCACTTATTCTGAACCTGAATCCTCATTTTTTCATCCCCTACTCTAGAGGAATCAGTTAATTTTTTTTTCTTCTTTTTAATCTTCCCTAGTGAAAGATCATTTTGTCTGTGCTCCACTTTCAATTCCATACAAGTGCATGGACAGCAGTTTACAGTATAATGTAAGTTTTCCACAGGAGATCTAGGGGCCAGCAGTGATCCTTTTCCCCCACTATGACGAGGAATACCATATTTCAATTTCTTTAAACACTAGCCTAAAACAAAAAAAACTTTTCCACAGGAAGATCTAGGGCCAGCAGTGATCCTTTTTCCCCACTATGACAGGAATACCATATTTCAATTTCTTTAAACACTAGCCTAAAACAAAAAAAATAAATTAAACTCACTCTCTCCAATCTCAATATCCCCACAAGACAGAGGAAGCTGGTATTTAAACCAGAATAAATGTTAGGGATGAACTAAATAAATATACTTTTATTGGAATAAGTTTGTTAGCATATTTTAGACAGTCTAAAATTTGGTGAGTTTCCAATTAGACCACTAGAATATATATTTTGTATGAGTGTGGCTTCCTTCCTCCCCTCCAAGCATACCAGAAACATGTAAGTCTTTGTAAAATACTCAAGTATCTCTAAGACACAGATTTGAAACAGTATTTTCCATGCAGGAGATGCAATAACCCAAAATTCACTTAATTTCAGCACTGGAGAACTAAAGCCAGTTATTCACTCGGAATTAGCACGGTCACATTGCCAAATCAGTTTTCCCTACTCACTGGGTGCACAGACTTCCCGGGCAAGTCACCAAACTGTGCAGTTTGGAGGAGCAGCACCAGAGGATTTAGAGGTTTTCAGAGCGGCCTTACAGACCAGTGTCAGCACATAGGTAAATACACTTTGCACTGTGCACTTACTGAAACTAGCAAACATCTGCCATGGAGGGAGAGAGCAGCGTACACTACTGCTATAGGCAGAGAGGATTCAAAGCAAATCTATACCTAGAAATTTCTCTTCCTATCTTCCCAAGCCATTTCAGCCTGGAGCTCCTGGAGCTCTGCCTGATCCTGCCTACAGCACCCTCCACTGCTGCAGATGACTGATGGTTTGGGAAGCTACAAATGACAACCAAGCTAAAATAGCCTAAGTAGGAATTAATTACAAAAGAGATGAGGCAGAGGTCTTCAGAGATGAAGAGGTACATTAACCTATTGCAGTACTTACAATCATGATAATCTGCTGTTTTAAAGGAAAGAAATATTTGCTAATTTATTTTTGAGTAACTAACTCTCTGGTGTATCTATACACACATATAGTCACTAAAATTAAACTGCAGCTGTATTGTGGAAATTTTTTCTCAGCAGTGCAGTTTGGTTTTGTGAAATCTTCATTTTGACAAAGATTTATTTAAAAACTTGTATTTTACACTGTAGCCTGTATCAAACCAAACAGACCAAAAAAAAAATCAATAATTTAAAAGCATGAATTGCTAAAAAGACTAAATGAATAAAAGTGAGCTTTCTTGAGCGTCCTTCCTTGCTGTCTGTCAGGGAAGCTGTCTGTTTGGGAGGCTGAGCAATCCAAGAACAAGAATGTGTGAGTGAAAACAAACACTTCCAACCACAGAAGAGGATATGGAAAGCGTATTTACAGGGGGTGGGGGTGGACATAAAAAGGAAAGCTAACGTCTTTGAATTGTTTATTTCCTCAATCTAATTTTAATTAAAACCAGAACATTAGGATGTCTGTTATACTGAGCTACTGTAATACAGATTTCCACATCAGGGGATAAAAAGCTAAACACAAAGATGACAGGTAGAATGAACAGTGCCTGACTCGTTACTCACTAGGTTTCTTTGGCTAGAAGGAAAATAGCAAACAACAATAGTGGCCTTCTGTCACCAGATGATAGCTTTACAATTCTATTTACACATTACTACCAACCAACCTGATGATAATCTGGGGTTAGTGTGGGGCCAGGTATTCACTGCTTTCAAATAAGGGACAATGAATGGCACAGGCACACACTTCATTACTTCAAACCCAATACTGGAGTCAAATGCTAAAGAGCTGATACTTAGTGGCTCATGTATCTTGTACTAAATATACACACAGACAGAATTTTTAACACAGAGAAGGGGACAGTTTTTTTGATGTCTGCATTTGGATAACATTTTATATTTACCCTGGTTACTTTTTTATTCATTCTTTACTGTTTCTTCTCCACAACACAACAAAAGGTGGGAAGTTGAAAGAACAGAACGGGAAAAAGATGACCTTTTTATTTTCACTCCTAAGAATTATTCCAAGACCTCTTCAAGATCAAATTCTCTCACATGCACTAGGGCCAAGCCAGGTTCCTGGATATGTCATTTTCACTGAATAAAGGAAGCAAGCAGGGGAAAATTCTTTGAATGTAAATATTTTTGCAAGGGGAGCACTTGATAGCATGATTACCTGGTATGGTAAATGCCAAACAGCATTGTGACCACTGAGAAATCAGAGCAGTTGCTGCTCATGACAAAGTGCAGAGTAGAAGCAACTCCAACTGAGGGCAGAGCCCAAGCTAAGGAACTCTGCTGGCCTTATGACTTGAGGCTCTGCATAAGCTGGGTGACAACCAGGACAAGGCTGCAGAGTGGGGTAGAGAGAGGAGAAAGTAACAAAGGCAGAAACCTGGTGACAAACATTGTCCAGGATGAAGGGTTGGAGCTGATAGGAACACCAATTACCTGCTAAGTTAACAGCTGAATGAGCTGGAACTGCTGGGTAAGGATCAATCCTGCACCTTTGCATTCACATCCAAAGAAACGAGGAGAGGTGGAGGTGAATGGGACACGACCAAATGCGCTGCAGAGCAGGAAGCTGTAAAGAGCTTTTCACTCTGTTTCTGGACAGAGATGGAAAGCAGGAGCTGGGTAGAAAGGATGTAAAGCCTTTCTTCATCCTTCACTTGGCTGTGCCAGTGCTCAGTGCACATGGATGGTTTGCAGCAGGGAAGTTGAAAGCTGTGTAAAACACTTTGTGCCCAGACCCACTGCAAATGTTGCAGTAGAAGGCAAAGTGCTGCTGGGACAGGCTGGTGTGAGTGCTCCTGGCTGCTCACATCAGGTGACCACACTGGCCAGAGTGGGAAGGGAACAGAGCTGGAGCTGGCACGGGCAGGTGGGAGCACTCAGAACCAGGAGCCAGCAGCGTGAGCCTCAAGAGAGACTCCCATAATCTGGAAGCAACACTAGTCCAAGCAGAAAGGGAAGAAATTTCTTTGTGGTCATGTCTTCAGTGGGCTGTGTGGCAAGTCAGCAAATTTTAGACACTGCCCCACTGAGTGGACTTGTGGTTCATGAAAACATGACATCCCATACAGGACTTTTCTGAAAGGGGGGAGATGCTGCCAGTCTTCATGATGACAGAGGAAGGCCAACAAAAGGACTTATCTGCAGAGGAAAAAAATAGTTTGCCCACGGCAAATTTGGAACAATTTTTTTTCCAAGACAACATAAAATCAGGGTAAAAGATAGAAAGCCAGCTTTCATTCTGAGGCATTATATTCCAAAAAGCACTTCTAAAGGTGAGAGCATCTGTAGCTAGGAGGTAGTAGAGAAAGAAGGAAATGCCAGCTCGCCATCACATGCACTAGCAGCAGTGAGAATGGGTATAGAGAGGAAAATTAGTTTGAGAAAGTCATATGGAAGCTTACTGCTTTCTAATTTTCTCAAGAATAAAACTATTTGCTTGCTACACTGTTACAGGAGTAACCAGACTGATTTTTAAATGTATTTAACATGTTTAGCTGAACAATGGTAATATAAAGCAGGGAAATGTTATTTTCATTTTTTACAAGCAAGGAGGATAATTTTGGGGTAAAAACGAGGGCTCAGAGCAACAGAGTAAACCAGTGATTCTCAAGAAATCAGCAGCAGAGCAGGCATTTGAAACAAAGCCTCTCTTTCACAGTATCTCCTAAACCTTTTCCTATCTAACCCCAAACCTAAAACTTTTCCTATCTCCTCAACCATCTCTTCTTCATTTTCTTTCAAAATCTGATGTGGAAATAAAAAAGGAAAAAAAGAGACAGAGTAGTTCAAGGGGTCAGGTTTTTTCTAAAGCTAGCATACTTCATATGCTCTGAAATTGTGACTACCCCAAAAGGAGCTTTGTTCCTTTTATATGTCAGCAAAACAAAAGGTCAGCCTATTGAAATATTGGTCAGGTCTGACTTTCTTCTATTAATAACAAGCAGAGACACATTTTTTAAAGTAATAGTTAAATAAATGACCACATGTCTGCAATCATTTCGACTTAAAATGTCAACTGGATTTGAGATGCCATGTGTATTTAATCAATGACTCTGCGCTATAATATAAATATTACTTTGGTTTGACTGCGTTGTGTGGCATAAATCATAATTCAGTGAGATGAGTATATTCAATTTTCTCTACAGATGGCTGTTAACGGCAGTATCCATTAAACCAGCATCCAGCAGCACTCTGTAGTTAAGGAATCTGTCAGGAGTCCCCTTCTGTATCATTTCTCTGTTAATTGTTGTCTCTCCTCCTAACCCCTCCATTTACCATGGTCATGTTACAAGAACTACTGATTCAGAAAATCAGCAAAAACCTGCTGTTTCTTTTGTTATTAAGGTAGAACTTATACTCTGCATTGTATTCCTGAGGAAAACTTTGTATTTATTGGTTAAAATGCAGCAGAGGAAGCCTTAATTCAAATTTTTGTGGGTATGACTTTAAACCCTGTAGGACCTTTAACCATAATGCATCTGTACTATCTACAGAAATACCCAATGTCCCACAAGTTATACAGAAAACATGGAATTCAAGCTTTATCCTCAGCTAGATTTTAGGAGAATTTTGGAGCAAGGAACAGCCAACTCTAGTGAAGGATGGATGAACGCAGTGCTGCAGTGTTCCCCAAGAATACACTTTGCTTTCTAGGACTCTTCTTGCAGAACACATTTCTTGGGAGATTAGAGGCAGACACTTAGAAGAAATATGCTACCTCCAGAAAATACCTGGAGTTTGCTTTTAGCAGTTGTGGCATGCACAGAGGTCAATATTAAATAGGCAAGTATCCATTAAAGTAGAATTTAAAGTTAATCCTCACAGACAAAGCACGCTGCCTTTTTTTTTTCCTTTTGCTTAGTAATGACTTGAATAATGATATTTCAACTTGAAGTGAACATGCAAGTTTTTCACAAAAAGCATGCTCCTTACAAACAGTTTGCAATTTCAAGTCCTTTTAAATAGTCAGAGGGAACTTTCTGCTCTGATCTGTTAAGTAAATATAAATCTTGTTATCCAAGTTCAGTAATGAGAGTGAGGGGTCTATTCTTCACTGCACTTGCATACATCTAACGTTAATGAGATTTATGCATGCATATTAAGGGGAGAACAGATGCTTAATTAAACAAATCAGCCTTTAGTAGGCAGTCTGCATGATCATCTTTAGTACAAAACCCCCTTATTTTCCCTGCTTTAGTCTGACTATGAATGCAGCCAAGGAGGAATTAATATGGTGGAGGAAAAGAAAAAGTCATACATGTAAAATGAAATGCTTGCTTGGTTTTTTAGTTTAAAATACTTGACAAATTTGAGATATATTAAATTGACTAGATATAGCCTCTCTCTCATGTTCTTATGCTCTTTAAAGGAAAGTAGAGTTTTATTTACCAATTTACCTAAATGAAAATTTTATTGTGCAAAAGGAAATCAAGGCCTCTAAATAACTCATCTGCCTCATTAACTGATGCTGTCTTTCAAATACACATCATCCCTCTCAGATAATTTTGCAACTGAGAACAAAAAAATCGAAAATAACTCTAGCCTAATTAAAACATAATTTAATCTAGTTGTGGGCTTTTTTTATCTATCAATGTCCATACTGATTTCCAGCATCATAAACAGATAAATATATGAAAAAGTTATATACACCACCTCTGTCCAACAAGTCACATCTTTATTATTTGCTCCTTCTTCATCTACTGCTACCTTTTCTTCTACAACACTCAACTTCTAAAGGCAACAGAGTAGAAAAAAAATCTCTCCATAAGTTATCATAGTGCCATACTTAATGGAAGTCAATATCTGTATATTATGCTATCTACTCTGCAATACCATTACAGGCTCAACAGTGCTGGTTGTAAAAAGTATCATTCGGAGCGCAAGGCCTATAATAGTAGTAATGAAAAAAGGGTCATTTCTGTCTTCCAACTAGAATGAAAAATTAAAATCACTAAGGCACTTAGCTCAAAGGAAAATTGGCAAATTAAAGGGACAAAAAATAAAATATTCATGGCTCATATTGTGAAATGGAAGGTAAATAATTTAAGATGAACTATTATGTGGGAAATTGCACTCTTTCTGAAGAGCAAAAAGCAAATCTAACTAATATACACATACATATTCCTGCTTCCTGGACTTGCAGTTATATGTATCTGTGCACAAATATGCAAGTCATGGTTGAGGTGCAGTACTGCTGGGGGATAGACATTTTCTCACCTATACTAATTTTTAAAATATTTTACAGTGAAACAGTCGAATTGACAAGCACTGCTGTATATGAAGAAGGTTGCTTGTATTTTCTTCCCGAGTCTAGCCTAGAATTGAAGACTGAATGAGAGAGTGCTCTCCCACTGCTCTCCACTTCAGCACAACTCTTTACTCCAAGTCACCAATTACTTACTTGCTCTTAGATTTTTATGCCACACAAAAAAATTATGACTTCAGCCTCCTGCTCTCTGCCTCGGGGAGCTACCTATTAAAATGCCATTGGTGTGGCTGCAGTCCATTAGCTATCTTACCTTCATATCCATAAAACTGAAAGGGCTGCCCAGAATTTTTACAATCGCTATCTGGAAAAGGTAGAGAGAGCTGTAGACTTATGTTTATTATACTCCAGCACTGTAACAACTGCTATGGGATTAGGATACAGAACTGCAGAGGTCACATTTCCCTGGCGATTTAAAGGTTCAGTCTTCTGCCAATTTAATTTAGAAACACAAAGCCTACCTTTGTTAGAAGACAGTATTTTGATAGTTTTTCAAAGCATGGCAATTCAATAACTATAGACCACAAATTTAAAATCTGGAGTTCATCACCTAGCAAACTGAGGAATATTTTTAAAATTTATTTTATTAACCTCTTGGTTAGATCAGCTTTGCATCCTTAGTCCTAAGTGACAATACATTTTGCATTAGTGTTTAGCATCAGGTATTTCTAACACCCTGCACCAATGGGTTAATTAACCCTTCCAAACAGTCTACAGAGCCCTCCTCTCAGAGCTTTTGACAGTTCTATGCAATGACACTACACACTACCTTTTTTCAAAGCCACAAATATGCTGTTTCACTACAGTGTTTCTCCTGAAAATACTGAACAGCTTCAAAAAAAAGTACAGGGAAGCTCATTTGATGTCCAGCAGTCTTCTAAGACTCACGCTGTCCAGAAAGAATCAGTCAGCTCAATGTGAGAAAAGGGATGGATGAGCCAAGAATCAAATGTAGCATTGTGCAATCTTGCTGCTTTAATGTTTCTGCACAGAACTCAGTATTTCTGTTCTGAAAAAGATTTAGTGTAGATGCTAGACACTAGCCTTTCCCTGAGACTGAAGTATACGTTTAGTCACAGCTCCATTACTGAAAGTATTTAATGTACTTGTTTTCTTGATACACAGCATCAATTTACTGTTCAGTCTGTTGACTAGGGGTGAGTTATTAGTGAACAATGACAGCATAATGTGCCAGAAAACATCAAAAAGTAAAATATGTAAAATGACCCTCTGCCAATGTTACACAAAACCAGTTAAGACTCAACTTCTGCTGTTCTTTGGACAGCACATATACACCTTCAGAACTAAGGCAGACAATATATGCATCAAAACCAACCAAGGAAAGCACTGTGCAGTCAGCACCACAGTGAAATAGTACTTTGGATATGGGACTTTAACCCGTATCATCTGCATTTCAAACCTCCAGTACATTAACCTGCTTTGCCCAAATGCTACAGCCATTAATATGCTGCAGCCAAGAGTTGCAGTTAATACTGGGTGAAAAAACAGGTCTTTTGAAAAAACAATGATTACAAAAATAAAAGCATGATTTCTTGATGGTCTCCCCGAATCACAGTCACCTAAATAAAGCTTCAATCAAGCAAAAGCTTAGCAGGAAAGCAATCATTCTTCTTTTTGTATGTGTAAAAAAAGACCAGGAACTACAAGTAAATAGCAGCTGAGCAACAGATGAGGCACTAAGTGAAATCTGTTAGCAACTGCTAACAGCTTTGCTATTTTCTGTTGTTAAATTAAAAAAAAAGGCAAAAAACCAATGCAGTAGCAATTCCAATATGTTCAAAAATCTCAGATGCAAAAGACTAAAGCTCAACAATTCTTGTACTACAGCTGAATACTTGGATTTAGTTTTAATATCTTGAAATGCTTTGTTATTGATTATAAAGCAGAAGCCAGCCAACTCACATGGCCACTATCAAGGTAAAGCTTCTTAGAGCTGCATGTGTGATCCAGCAAGCATAGCACAAAAATCCCACTGAAGACAAGCAGAACATTTTCAGCAGCTGTTTTAGCCTCACATTCTACTTTCTTTTGTCCTTTACACCTGACCCCATGTCATTCACCAGAAAATGCATGTGTCTTAATTAGCACTGAGCTTTCTGGCAAGATCTCTCTTTTTCATTGTCCTTCTGGTCCTGGAGCTTTCACCACAGATGCTCAGCTCCTACTTATCTCAAGCCAATTTTGACATGGGTTCAGCAAGTCTGTTTTTCTGTTTGGATGCATCCCACAGCACAGTAGAATCATGTAGGCACAGCTGAAATAGCTCTGAATAAAGCTGCCCAGGAACTACAAACAGCATGAACATACCAAAGTGGGGGTTCCAGCTCCCGGTAGGATTCATCACATGGCTGCAGTCACCAGACTAGTTGAAAAAATTCATTACATTGCCTGGTCCCAGGAATATATTTTCTCTTCTCACCCCTACCACTTGCTCTCATAACTTTTTTCCCTGGGCTTTATCTCTCCTGTCAGTCTAACAAGGGTGCTGTTCCTCCTTTTGGTGGTCTCATACATGGGGGATTCACAGCACAACCACCACCATACCTATAAAATGCACAATACAGATTTCCTTCTCCACCAGCTTTCTGCTCCACTACAGTGTTTACATTTCCAATGCCCCCTATGTGGCAGGTCCCCTTTCCAATTTAAATTCATCATGTCCAAAACTGGGCTCATCTCAGTTTCTAAATACTTCTCCCTACTTCTTTCTCTTAAGATACCAAGAATTAGTAGCCACCTTGCCTGCTGCAGAAGCTCACAGCTTTCGTCATCTTAAACTTCTCTTTCCTTCCACAGATGTTCTACCAAAAAAACCATGCCAGTTTTATTCCCACAACGTCATAAAAAAATCTGGATACTTCTCTCCATCCATGTTGCTAAAATACTTATCATTCAAACCTCCTTCATCCCTCCTAACATTCACCTGTCATATCAGTACAAGACTCCAGTTTGAAAAAAACACCTCTTGACTCGAATATTTAGTTGGTATTTGATCTGCTCTAAATTCCGCTATTAGTTCCCTATTATTTCATTTAAAAAACATTCAGATCAATTGGTTTTGTTTTTCAAGTCATATGTGCCAGTTTCTGTCTGAAAAAATACCAGGCTGGATTTGCTCATCCTGCCCAGGACATATGGTCCCCAATTATTTCATAAACGCACACTGGTTGCTCTTGTTCAAGCTCTACCTTACAGGTCTGCAGCCTTCTTTCACTTCTATTGTGGCTAGTATTCCCTAATACTCTCACCTTTTCAGGAAGGAATTTCTTTTCAAGTTTTATAAATCCTGTAAACAAATACTAACAAGGACACAGAACCTCTAAAAACCTCCCAGCTGAACTGTTACTTCTTACCTACTTCTTCTCTCTTTATTACAACATGATGCTTCCAACTTTGTCGTTTTGTAGAGATTTTCAGTGGTGTAGGATAAAAATTCCCATTCTGTGCTGCCATACAGATAAATATTATTAACACTGTCAGCTGGGAAGACTATCAATCTAAACCAAAGACAAGGTTATGGAAACAGCAGATGTATAAACCTTGTGTACTACCAAAATATGGAATATATTCTGAAAGAGGGAATCACAACAAGTGGTAACCTGTTGTTCCCAGCTTTGCATCTTGACCATTATCATAATTTCTGTCAACTACAATAGCTTGTTTGGATTCTAATGTCATCCCATGTTCTTTCTGGCTCAGATATAATACCCTGTAAGACTTTACAATTCAAACTTGGAATCTGCTATATATCTTTGATACATTAAGCAATACTTATCCTTTTGTCAGACCTCTGTGCCATTCTCCTCCTCTTTTCTACTCATGCCAAAGAAGAATAAAAAGAGATATAAAGCTTAAGACACACAAGATAGTTTTTCAAGTCACCCTCCTAATTATTCCATTTTTGACTACCCTTCCATGTCAAGTCCTATTTCCTTAAACAGTATGAACACAAATACATGTGCAATGCACAAGTGTGTGTAGACACCTCCTCTGTTCCTGAAGAGCCCATTTGAAAGCAGACTGGTATAGCCAGGTACATCTTATGAACCCTAACAACTGTTGAAATCATGCACATCTGGCACGCCTGTGTATTTTTGACAGTGTTTCCACAGTGTTCAAAAGTTGTAGGACAACTGTTGATACATGGAAGAAAATCAGCTAGAACCTTCCATGTTAATATAACACAAGCAATCTTACTCTAGAGAACATAGTGACAGAAAGTTTTAAGACAAGCTCATACATACTATGTCCTAATGAAGACCATGATCAGTGAATGATCTTGCAGCTGCATTTCTTAGGTTACTATTCAAATGTATCCTTGCCTAAGCAATTAATTGTGGGTTTTGTATATATGAGTACTGTCTACAATACAGCATGACAAGAAACACCAATTGTGTCCTAAAGCCAATGTTAAGTGTTCAGTGCCATAAGGAACCACATGATCCTTCAGTTTAATCTCCTCCATGTGAGGGGAAAAAAAAAAAAGTATCATATACTCTGTATCAAATGCAAAGAGCTACTTCGACTGAAACACACAAATACTCTACAGAGTCAACAGGTACCAGAGGGAAGGGTGTCAGCAACCAGTGTCTGCAGCACCAAAGGCTCCAGCAAGAGCAAGGAAACAGCCTGAAGAACTCTGATGACTCAGAGTTTACAGAGCCACAGAACACTTGCATGCTGGGCAGGGAGGACAGTGAACTTTTGTTCACTGCAGGCAATGTCTGAAGCCACGAAGCAAAGATTTTATCATAGGTAGTGGCTTTCAGCAACTGCAAATGTTAGTAGACCTTTTGCAATAGCACAAGGAATTCTGCTCTCCCTGCAGCTTGTGAAGGGAGCAGATAAGCAAGGGAAGAGAAGGCAAAGGTCTGAGTGTTGGAGCAGGATTTGTATTACTCAGAAATATTCCCCACAAATCCTTCCCCACCGATACATGTTTGCTTTAAGCCTAAAACCTTGAATCTTTTCTGACATATGGGAATGCATTTCAAAGGCACAAAAAGACATTTTGTCTGCCAAATGTCTTCTGCCGCAGTTACAAGTTTGGTGTAAAAGTATAAACTGCTTTCTTTCTCAATAACATAAACATTATTTGAGTCCAAGTGAAATAATTTTTCTATTACTTCATGAGAGCATCAGTTGTTTCCTATCTTATAACGAGAATGGGTGGCTGTTTTGCTTTGTAAAATGCCATACCTCAACATGACACCAAAGCCTTTCTTCTTTCTCTTTTCTGGATCTTCATTTTCTTCCTTCTTTTTCTTCTCTTTGATTTTAGATTTGCCCTTTTTCTTCTCTTTCTCCCTACTTTTTTTGTCCTTTTTTGCTTTGATTTCTGCATCTTCCATTTCAGGGTTCCCTGGATGGGCAGATTCCACATTTTGTGCTTCTTGACCACAGTGAGAGCTCTTATCAGAGCCACCATCTGCACACAATGAAAAAGAAGCAGTGAGGATGGCTACGGGCCACTGAAATACAAACATGTGAAATACAGCAAGAGTGTCTACAAAGAGCTCAAATGACTCACAACACTTACTCGTTTAATTGAATAATTTAAAAAACAGACTAAGCAGATCTAGTGGATTCAAACAGATTTGTATTGTAAATTAAATGCAGAATTATTTTAATGAATTGTTTTCTAATTATTGTTCCTGATATAAAACTCCTGATACAGTAAAGCACTTGTTCTCTTTGAAATCTAGCTTGTTAACCATGTGCTGGGTTTCAAACAGAGAGCTTACTTCAACAAGAGATTCTGGTGACTGGCAAAACCAACCTATGTAACAAAATAACTTCATTCACTCCCTGGAATCTTTCTATTACAGTGGCTGAACAAGAAATGGATAAAATGTACTGTCTGGCTGGAAAAGAGCAGTGTTCTTTCTGCTGGGGGGCTCAGGATCCAAGCACTGTTTTACGCCCCATGCTAAAGGAGACGTATTTCCAGACTGGGGTCTATAAAACCCATAGTGACAGAATGAGCAGCAGGGTGCTATCAATACACTGCCTTATCTACAACATGAAACAAATTTCCTGGCTGGAAAAGGGGGAATTGTAAAACAAGAGAGATAATTTTTAATGTAATCTGAAGAAAGCAGCTGCTTCTTGAAGTTGAAAAACATAATTATTTAAGGATTGAGTTCTAAATCCTCCAACCCACCCCTGCCCCAAAGGAGATCAGTGAAAGACTTTACACTAAACCCAGTCAAGGTTGGATGGGGTACTGCAAAGACAGCTCTATTCAGTAGAAGATGTGAACAGCTTTTAAAATGTGATCAGCTTCAATTGGACTAAATCACTGCCTCATGGTGCTCTATGGAGCTGGCCCATAGCAGTGCTAAGTGAAGGTGGCTCCCTCAGTCAGTGCCATCAGCAACATACCCTCTTCTCCATCTTCAGGTCCGTCGTAAGACTTGTCAATGGCAGCTCGGAAGCTCTCATTGCATCCCCGACCCCGCACCACGTGAGGCCTGGGTCTGTGGAAAGGGAGCTCATTCTTCCTCACTTCAGCCACAGCAGTCTGAAGACTCTCAAGAGAACTGGACTTCTTTAATCCCAGAGTAGGACCAAAATCTTTGCCAGAAGAGTCTGGAAAACAAATGGTTAAGTTTTTATACCAAAAACCACACAGAGAAATTAAACTAGTCAGATACATTTAATTGTGTACTTTATTACTTGGGGCCTTTGAAATAGTATGCAATCAATGTAATTTGTTCTAAAAATAACATCAAGTTAAACCTAGTTCAGCAGATATCCCCATTCAGACTTGGAAGGAATGGCACATAATTTACAGACCTGACAAAGTGATGGGTGATAGCTGGCTCGCTCTGTGCCACTGTAAAGCCCACACCAGTGATGAGAATGGGGCTGCTTCCCCCACCTTTGCCAGGGATGTCCTGGACAGTTCTAACAGTCTCAAGGAGAGCATCATCTTTAGCCTCACAAAACCAAACACTGCTACACAACAAGTGTCCTGCTTTTTAGAAGGAGATAGGTTGTATGAATGGTTGATATTTTCAAACACATTTCTCCTGAGAGAAGATATATTATTAGGTCCCTCTAAGTTTTGCTCAATCTTTTTCTTCAAGCTGAAACTAGTGCTATGATAACAATATGCACAGCAGCTTTTTCAAGAAACAGGCAAAGCACAGGTTAACATAAATGATGTTGCTGTCACTGCCTCATTCCCTGATTACAGGCTTAAGAAAGCACTTCACAGAAAAACAGAGGAAATACTGAGTTTCCCAAACCTTCTCTCTCTTTAGTTGCTTGACTGTATGACCTTAGAAAGGCTTTATTTTGTGGCAGCATTTGTGTTAATTAGTATTAATAAAATGATAGTAGAATAGGTAAAGAACAAAATTCAATGAATAGATGCACTCCAATCAATGAAGAAATTCACAGCTTAATTTAAAAGCCTTTGTAGCATCTACTTAGTTTTTATATGGCAGAACAGTAAATGTGTCTTAGAAACACTGAGTAAGAGACTGTGCCTTGCAATATGCCTTCTGTCTTTGAGAACACAAGTGCTTTTGCTTTCAATTTTTAAGTAGTACTAACAAAAGCAACAGGAGAACATAAGAGAAGCCCTTCACCTCCATGTCCATTCTGTCATGCCCAAAGGGATTCAAGGGTCACAGAAAAGACAGATATGTTAGTCTGATTTGCTGTGATTTTAGCAATCCTAGAGTGCAAGTAATTCTGAACAGCATGTTGAGTGAATTCTTAAAAGTAAAAAAGCTGAGAATTGGCACCAAATAGAGACTTGTCAGTAGTGCCTACATAAAGCAATTTACACTTCTTTTACCTGCAGACTGATATGTAGCTGAAAACAAGTTGGGGATTGGGGGTGTGTGTGGAGACAAACAGGTTTAAGGGAACCCTGGCTGCTCCATCACGCAGTGCAACCTTCTTCTGTTCACTAATTGCCATTCTGGAGACTATCATTATTGGCAAATTTACAAGTGCTAAAGCAGAGTTAGAGGAATGACCTGCATAGAACATAAAGGTGCTAAGAATCACTAAAATTTTCTACATCAGTAGGAGGCACTGTGGTGCCTATCACAGGCTGAGAAGGAGAAAAACCAAGGGAAAAATAACGGTGAGGAAAAAGGCCAAGTAAAAGGCACTGATCAGCAGAGGGGAAGCTCTCTAAAGTGTCAGTCAGCAGCCAGCCTTGGTGGGCTGTTTGGAGGACACAGCAACACACTGGCAGGGCTGCAAACCGAGGGGCTGGGGCTGGGGGCAAGGGCTGCCAGGGGCTGAGGTCTGGGGGCCTGCAGGCAGTGGGTCCCCAGCACTCTGCTCCGAGCCTGCCGGGAGGAGCAGCCATTGGGAACAGCTTCAAGGTGATGCAGAATCTGCAAGGAAGGGCTGGGCATGTGTCTGCCTCCAGCAGGGCCATGTGGGTCCATGGCTTTGGGAGCTCCAGCAGCCAATGTTGACTCCAGACTGCTGCTACAGCTGCCTGGCTGGCCAGAAAAGTACAGAAGTGCTCACACACACATCCCAGAGCAAGCTGTACTACACTCAATAACTGCTCTAAGCTCCATTACCTGAAAAAAAAGTCTCAAGTTAAATGCTGGTTACAGCCTGTTTTCTATAAAGCTGAGCCAACTCCTCAGACTGGAAGACTGCAATGTATGAAGGCCATTCCTAAGAAAATCCAACCAACACCTGAAGTTTGGAGTGAGGCACTCATGTGACACATGTAACCCACAGCAAGCTGTGTGCTCAGCCTCCCCAAGCACACTGGGACTCAGCCCTGTGACACCCGAGCACACTGAGGTGTCCTCATTTGTTCAAAAACTTACTGAGAACCCTCACTCACAGATTGCTATTGAACATTCAGTTGACCCATTCTAAGACTGTAATGATTTGGTATGAAATTTCACTAACAACAGTGAGAACTTTGTATTTTTTTACAATTCAGCTTTTATTTCTTTTTTCTCCCCTTTCATTATAGAGCTGCAGTAATCACACATTAGAGCACAGCTAAAGATACAGGAGCTAAAAAGCTTCCCCAAGCAGGGAGACGTGGCCCCTTGCTTTCTGAGCCAGCATCCATTACTGGATGCTTTCCAGAAAAATGTACAAAACTCCATAATGGACAAGGACTGCATCCCAAATTGGGAAATTGCCTTCCCCTGCCCACACCAGTAGCTTTTTCATTTCTGCAGACCTTTAGAACTGCTATAAGCCTGAAAATGTGTTTTATCTCATGGGTAAAAAACTCCAAACCAACAAATAAACACCAAAAACTCTCTCTTATCTTTTACAAGCTATTAGCAAGCATTTCTGGGATACGTGGTGTGTGTCTATATCTAGCCTTTTAATACAAAAACATAGTTTGACAATAAGAAACTCAGCTGCTCACTGTGTTAAAATGTTTATTTTTATGGATTTTAAATTCTTGAGCTCTTCTTTTACTGCTTCTTGTATCACAATGATAAAAAGCCAAGTGAAGCACCCACTTTATTGTTTTTATAAATGGTGAATTACTTTTTACATCTCTCCTGAATTTATAAGAGAAAACAACAGCTGACATCACTACCTGCCTAGACTGGCTGAAATCAAATTGCTGGTTCTTAGATGTTATCTGTAACTGATCATCCTTTAACTGAAAGATGGTGTTTACATTAATTTTCTGCTCAATGCCAACATGGCTAACACAGATTTTTTAATTCTTAATGTACTGGTAAAAGTAAATCGGCTTTCTACTCTGTTATTACTACTATTATTACTATTATTATTAGTCTTTCCAATATTATCTTTTTCCCACATCTGCACATTCCTTTTTTTTATAGCCCAGCTGAAGGAAATGTGCTAAAAGCAAGATGTCAGTCATGAAAATCAAAGGGAAACAAATGACACAGCATTGTGGGCAATGCAAGCCACCCCAAAGGCACGTACAGAGGGAATGAAAATGAAGAGAAGCCATGAATCACTGTCACTCTATATGAAATACAACTCCCAAGACACCCTAAAGAGTAAACATTTTATATATTTATCATTAACTTTATTTTCTAGATAATGTTTCTTCTTGAAAACCAAAACTACAGGAATATGCCTAAAGGAGAATACTTAGAGGAACATATTTATGTGAGCTAGACTAACTTACTATTTACATTTTGAAAGACACAGTGAGGTAGAAAAAAGCTAGGAAGGGAAAGGATCACTGGAACTGAGAAAATACAACAAACAAAAAGTTGTAACAAATTAAAAATAATTTGATTCTGTTTTTGCCACTTCCCAAAACACACACAGTGCTGGTTCCTATTGCATTGCACATAGTGGAGGTTCATGTGGTCCTGTGGAAGAGAAAATAGTTATGAAAACAATGAATGTTCTATCCTGTGGATGCCGGGATGCTGGAGAGAACACGGGACTACTTTCAGCAGGCAAAAACAACTGTTTGAGCATGAAGCACTGGTGGTGGCTTCTTCAGTGGCAGCACTCAGAGGGAGATATGGCAACAGCTTCAAAGGAAGCAGGTACAGCTCAGTGCCTGCTCTGCTTTGGACAAACCTCCAGTAGCACTCATGATGTTCAGCTTGGGCTCACTGAACTCAGACCTACCCCAGCCTAACAGACCAGCTCCTCACTCTACCAGACTGCAACATCATACGGTGACTTAAATTACTGCATGTTCCATTCTTTCTTAACCATTTGTTTAATGCACATTTATTTCTGGTACAATTCACAGTATGCACAACTACAAAGGACTTTTTCCTCTCTCTTATATTTTTATATTCAGATACTCCTTCAATCATCCACCAATTCAATGCAGAGAATGATTTAGGAAGGAGGAATCTGAAAGTCATTACATCTTTTAGCTTGTGATTTTCAAATGAAGAGCTTTAATATAACATTTCTGCAGAAAAGTCTTAGATCACATGGTAGCTTTTTCTTCAAGACTAATTTATACAGGTGACATAGAAAAGATTAAGGGTTTGATGAAAAGCAAGAGAAGAATCACTATCTTGCACTTACATATTAAAGACAAGATATATAGTTTTGCTCATTTAATACCTCAATCTAAGCATTCCAGATAATAAGCAGAAATACTGAATACAGAACAACCCTGCAACTGACAGAAAAACAAAATCTAATAAAGAGAAATCAAAGCATAGGAGAATTTAACATGTCCTCTGATTGTAAGAGACAGCTACAGTCTTCAGATTTACAGATATTTCAATCTATTTACTACATATAATGATTGCAATTTAGCCTGCATTTGCACAAACTGCAATTTCAGCTATGAATAATGACAGATCACAATTTGGGGCCCAGAAGGTATGCTGAGCCTTAGCCAGCTGAAAAGGAAATGCTTGCAATAAGGCAGCCATTAGGCAGAAAGTGAAAATGCACTATTGTCATCTTAGAAACGTATGGTGGTGTCGCTGTTTCCTACAGTCTTATCACTAACAAACAACACTGCAATCAAACATGCTGCTATTTCACAAAGAATATGTATGGCATTAAACATCTCAAAAATGCTAACAAGTTTCCCAGTGCAACAATATTAAAGCTAAGAATTAGAAGCAAAGGCAGAGGTTCAAGCAACAGCCTCAGTGGTGGGGCATGTGCATTTCCCAGGTTAGTGCTAAATGTCAGACAAAATGCAGCCAAGCCTGTCTTTGCATAGAAACCCTGTGATCTTATCTGCTGAAGTAATTATTTTTCTTCTGCTGCTCACAGAAATCTACCCTCTCGCATAACCTTCCAGTTCACAGTAAAGCTCTGCATCCAGTGCAGTTTTCCTAGACATGTGAATCCCTCTTTCTCCAGCAGATTAGTGCTCTCCTAGAGGAAGGTGCAAACTGAAGCACTTACCCTCCAAACAGGTCCCAATATAAATCAAGCTACTTCTCTCATACAAAGCAGGAGCTTTCTCCTCAAGGATATTTATGTATAAACTGACTTGAGTTATAAGTGTTACAACCTGCTAGAGGAAAACTGCAATAGAAGAACCAATGCAGACAGGAAAATGTCCAGTTTTTAGAAAACAGGATTCCCCAGTGGTTTCAAGCACCTTGTAAATTGATCAGTCTGGAACTGAGAAGTAGCAAAAAAATTCCAGTGCCCTGTGATTGCTTTATTTCTACTTCCACACCTGCCCTCTGAAAAGGTCAAACATTTAAATCCAGCTTTAAAAGATTGGGAAATGTGACACTTTCTGAGACTAATTGATATAAATTATGCTTCTCAAACTAAACCAACATTTTTGTTCCCAGGCCAAAGTTTAAAATGAAGTAGAGAGTCCCTGCACTAATATTTAAACAAAGTCACTTCTGATGGTATGAGGCTAACATCTAGAGTGTTACCTTTGATCTGTGGGACAGATGGGGAAACTTCTTCAGTACTAGAACAGAAGGAAGCAAGCCAAAACTTACATTAAAATCATGGTTATGATTTAAGTCTTAAGCCTACTTTGAAAGAAACTGCTGAATTATTACTCAATCTTAGTCATCAAGCCTGAAATAACATTTTATAAAATTACTAGTTTAAATCAGAAGTAACAAATCAGAAGAATGCAACAAGTTCATATTAAGCTTTGTGTTTATATCACTAATCTAAAGCTTTTTTGAGTTCTATACATGTGAATGCAGAAAGAAATTTGAAACAATCATATTATTTATAATTTAAAGAGTGGTATGTAATTTTTATGCATCAATTTTTGACCTGGGCACATTTTTATAAATACTTACATAAGCTGCACGTTAAAGATTGCTTTAAGTGTTGTTTGGTGATTAATTTAGGTTAATGAAACGAGGAAGATGATTATTGTAAAAAAAAAAAAAGCCAAGGCAGCAAAGGAAAATACATTTCAATATGAGCAATTTAACTAGCAATTTAAAAAAATCTTCCTTATCTGTGAACATTAAGACTAAGTAAATAAAGAGTTTTAAGAAAATAACCAGGAAAAGAATAGCTTTTGCTAATCATGGCATTGCTTTTCTACCTGCCCATACTTTGATCAGTGAATCCTACATGCCTGAGATATTTATGAGCTCTTTTTATTGCTAACCCCACCACAACCGAGCTGCCCAACAGCCGCTCTAATTTAAGATGCTCTAAATATTGTTGCCATGGGTGACACATGAACATGGAGTAAGGCAAAGCTCTACTAATAAAAAGGCTTTCACAGCATTTCAGTCCTTGCTCATAAGTAAAGTTAAAATTTATGGCTTTTAAAATACTGGATCTGAGAGAGGTCAGGTTAAATGGCTGCTAGTAATAAAAGGAATCAATATGCCACAGCATCTGAAGCAGCCAGCAAACTAAATAAACACTTCATCCAAATCCACTTGGCCCTGAATTAAAAGAACATAAAATACTGTATTTATTTTGTTTGCCCTCCACCAGCCTGTAGTTTGCACCACTACATCCGCTAAAATTTTACACAGAGCAAGCAACAAGCATATGTTGGCCAAATAGCAATTAAACTGTGTGTCAAGGCTAGGAGCAATTAACTGGGCATTAACCTTATCAGGGAAGCACTTCTGGATTAGCCGGCTACAAACAGGCAAACATCTCAGTCTGGGAAGATTCTGCAACATGTATTTACAAAAGCTTCAGAGGACTCAGACTTTCTGTCTCAGGCCTGTACAGAGTAAATGAGCCATTTCCAGTAATAACCCTTAATTCATAAGCCCTGAACAAAACCAGAATCACCTTTTCCAGTGATTAGTGTGTCCTATTAGCATAGGAATGCAAAACAAGTCGTTCCTAACAACACTTTCAAATAAAGCAAACCAAAAGAAGTAGTGAATTGCACCTTTCACTCCTCATCTACATTTGGTTTGATGTACAGATTGAATTCCAGGAGAATTTACGAAAATCTATTTTCTTCTGTTAATCTATTTGTATTTCAAAGGAAAGTGCATAAGTTACTTCTCAGTTTAAGAAATTAATGCACGTTTTGCTTGAAACTGCCAGCAGATAACCTATAAAGAAGGTGGACATACACCTGTAATCAATCTCTCTCTATTAAAACACAAAGGCCATTCATAAAGTCATGCATATTTTTGAAATTGTTTTGTTTATGAGTTCAATAATATTGGTCTTCAAACAGTTTTGAAAAGTTCATTTCAAAAATCCAACTCTTGAATGGGAATATGCAGAATTTTATCAAACCTACTATTAACTAAGAGAAAGAGTTATCCAACATCTGACATGGCTGAGACTCAAAATCCCTACCGAATCTGAAAGGATTATGAAGGTTTTCAGGAAAAGTCCTCAGCAAAGGTTCCTTTATATTTCCTACTGAGAATTTTAAGATCATTTGAATGCTTATAAAGTTGATAGCAGTATTTTATTACAGATTCCTCAAAGCTGAATCCATAGTTGTACTGATACTGGGACTCCAACTAAGCTTCATTTTATATGCTTCAACTTTTTTGGTTTTCTTTTTCCCCTCAAACGATCTGTATTGAAACTTCACTTGCGCTCATTACGGAGATGAAGATTATTTTTAGAAAAACAAAAAGCCTCAAAGAACACAGCTCCCTCTTGCCACATCAGAATAACTGAAATGGGAAAATTTCTTCCATCTGGATAATAATTTTCCCCCCCTCTATTCACCAACAACTCAAAATGGACTGAAAGGAAATTTTTCAAGCTTTGTGTGCAAGTATGCTGGGAACCAGATCCTTCACTGCAACTTTTAGGAAGGAAAGCTCCCTTTTCACATCTACATTCCATGTTCTTCTAACATTGGCTGGATCTGGGTAAACTTGTATTTTCAAGACTTTCTTCCATAAAACTGAATCCTTATGAAAAACAAGTCCAATTCATGGACATAATGGCAAGGGAGTTTTCCTCTAAACAGCTCCAGCAAAGGCTTTTGATGAACTGTTCTGTACTGTGCAGACATAGACTCACACCCAGTAACATCTGGCTGTCTTCTGAGTTTTTAACAGACATGAGTCACAACTGGATTACACCATTACACTCCCAAAACCAACAAAATACTGCTTTAGCCACACTGGTTAACTTTAAGGCCCAGTCTGTACAATTTGCTGCATTACACTGTATTTATGTTTCAGCATCTGTAAAAGGTTTGCAGCTCCCTTGCTAGGTATATCACGGTGTGCCATTTTAATGGAAAGGTTGCATTTAAAAAAGAATACTGACAAGGATAAAAGATATCCTAAATAAAGACCATTTCATAAGTCTGTGTTTTTTGAAAACTCGTTACAATATTAGATGTTTAACAAATGCACACCTAGCCTTTAATATCCCCCAGGGAAAAGGGAACCTCCCCAGACCTCTAAGTTTAGTTTTTCCTGCAGCAATTTTCAGTATTCTCAAGATAATATGCTATTAATTACCAAGTTACGTATTTAGGATCTTTTCAATATTCATTTCTGTACTGGTACAATGTGTTTAAATAGCAAATTAGAAAAACTAATAGAATTGCTGCATGGAACAACTTAGAATATGATTTAAACAGCAAATCAATACAAACTTTTCTCACCCATTTGTCTCACCTGTGTACAAATGACATTCCTCTGTTCCCTTTCACTAGCCCAATAAATGGAGATCCCATGTGAAGTGTAATGCACACGCAAAACATGGACCCAGACTGCAGGAATGTGTCAAAACAGAAGAAAGGGTCATTCCAATTCTTCTTGGTGGTGTCCCTTACCAACACAGACATTTCTGGAGAAATTACTCAACTTCCTATCTAAATGATGATCAAAAATTCCAAATGTCTTCAGGATGGTAAGCAGCAGCCAGAGTGATACTGCAACCAGGACAGCTTGGCTAAGCACAGTCAAATGACGTTTCAATACAGACAAACCCATAGCATATCTTAGAAAAATAAAAATTTCCTCTAAGTTGGGACTCAATATTACCAGAAAACACATAATTCTGCTCAGTGATCCCGTACAATCTTGAAGAACAAACCAGAGTTTTGCTCTAGTTACGAGCAGATCAGGATAATCCAGTCCTTGGATAATCAGATACTAGATCAAGTCTGTCAGAAAACTGCTACAGTGCCATGGATCAGGTGCAAAACTCAGTGCCCAAATTCATCTACTTCAGCTACTTGCTGGTTGGATTCTTGGACGAAATTTCAAAATCTGGTATTACAAAGGCAACTTTTCTACAGAAACAGGTAGGTTTTTCAAATAGACAGCAATCCAATCAAAATGCATCAGTACAGTGAAATATCCTAAATTGACACTGAACTCTAATCTTCATATGGAACAGTTGATAGCAATTGCAATTTTCAAGAGCCTTAATCCAAGATCAAGGCCTAACTACCCTCAAGGGACTCCAGAAGTAGGACAGGTAGGTTAATTTTCAGTCTGGTTCAAGCCTGGTGACCAAATCCTCAGCTGGACTAAATGAACACTTTTCCACTTTTGTCTGTTATCTTATACCAGCCTATATCTGTCTTTTGATCACTGTACTCTGCAAGTGTCACATTTTGGCACACAGAGAGGCCTGCAACAATAACTCATTTTACCCAAGTTACAGCATGAGTGTCAGATGTTAGTACATTCAGCCTGTAGTGGATTCAAAGTAGTGAACTGTAGATTTAAAAAAGCTTTTTGTTATTTTAACAATCCAGAAAGCCATCCCCAGCTACACCTTTGTCTTGCTAAAAGAGTAAGAAGAAACAAAGGGGTTCATGTGCCTTTCAAGAGGAACCTGTTCACTCTTTGAAAATGCGGTTTTCACTTAATTCAAGGAATCAAATGTCTGGTAAGAACTTAATAGCTTTAGAAGTATAAAGAATACAAAGATGCATCATCATAGATTACCAGCAATTTTGAAACATTACTTCATCCTTTAAACACATCATCACGTGTGCATTCTGAGACAAGAGCATCTCTGCCAACTGCAGTTCACAAGAATGGTTTGTTGCTGTATTTCCCTGGGTAATTTTTTCTCTTGTGTGTCCATCTGGTGAATACGGTCCAGTTAAAATAAAAAAAAAAGTTAAAATAATTTGGAAGACACCCACATTACAGCAAATTTTTAGTGTTCTTTTTCTAGCTCTACAGCATTAAAAAAATTAAGAAATATTAACATATTAAAAAACCCCCACACTTTCCAAGCAATGTACTTTGATTTTTTTCTTTTTCTTACATTAAGTAATGGTTTCTTCCTTTGCTGATATTTTACTGGGTTTTTGGTCAATATTGATGGAATCCATTGAAATATGCTAGATAATGCTAACTTCTGAAATGGGAATCTGCAAATCCTTAATCACAGCTTTGGTTTCCTTTGAGCCTGACAGTTTACTTTAGCAGGGCCTGACCTCTAGGACAGTACCTTCATGGAGTCAAAGTAATGACATTAACGTGCCAAGCAGGAGTTACTGTTGATCATTACCCAACCAGGACATAAATGTGTGTTCAAGAAAATGCTGTCAGATATACAGCACAAATAAATAGAAAGAAGTGGTATTTTTATTAATCTTTTCCTGTTAGCTTAATTTCAGATTTCGCCAGTAAAAGGTTTTCAAATTCTAATATAATATTGCAGATGACATACTGCCATTTAATACCTTGAACCACTTGCAACAATATCTTCCTTTCTATAGTAATCTCATTTTGAATTTTATATTTTCTTTTTTTTATTACCTGAAGGATAGCACACTGATATCTGTTTGCCCCTAAAACACAGATATTGTCTACAGACAGTTTACTTACAAAGGAAGGCAAATATATTTGGCTGTATAGAGTCATTCAACATAAAGCTATAAAACTTCATTCTATGCAAACACATCACTTCTCTGTTCATGCTATGGCCATCTAAAAATTAGAAACTGCTGCTTGTGTTATTAGTTCAGTAGCTTTTTAAATAAATAACAAATATCAGTTTTAAAATAAATAAATTATCAGCTTTTGCTCTAACTACAATAAATGTCAGTTTCAGAAACATCAAGAACAAACATTTTGAACAATGTCACAGCTATTAAGCAGCTCTGCCAGATTTCTCTAGCATTTCCAGGAGCATACTGTGGGAGACAGTGTCAAAGGCCTTGCTGAAGTCCAAATAGACAATACCCACAGCTTTCCTGCATCCACCAGGAGGGTCGCCTGGTCATAAAAGGAGACCAGGTTGGTTAAACACGACCTACCCCTCCTGAACCCCTGCTGGCTGGGTCTGATACCCCGGCCATGCTGTAAGTGCTGGGTGATGACACCCAGTATAAACTGTTCATCGCCGGGTACTGAGGTCAGGCTGACTGCCCTGTAGTAACCAGGATCCTCCTTCCCACCCTTGTTGTGAATGGGTGTCACATTGGCCAGCTGCCAGTCATCTGGAACCTCACCAGTGAGCCAGGGCTGTTGGTGAATGATGGAGAGAGGCTTTGCAAGCTCATCTGCCAGCTCCCTCATCACTGGGGGATGGATCCCATCTGGGCCCATAGATTTATGAACATCCATATGATTATGCTAATTTTTTCTTGTGCATCAAGAGTGAACACTTGTATCTGTATTCTGCCCTGTATCCTATTTTTCATCAAATATTTTCACCTTCTTTAGTCTTTTGACTGTAGACAAGTATTTTCTCCACACTCAGGGAAAACTGGTTAATCTGTGTAATGCATGCCATTCCATATCCTCAAAAAGATAATGCAGAACAAACCATACTGTGGCTGAATATACACTTATGGCAATCAATCACTAAAGTATAACACAATTCTTAAAACTTCACGCATATTAGCACATGGTTAATCAGAGCAGTTTGACAGCCTCTTCTTCAGAGCTGCTTCTATATCAACCCTCACACTGGAAAGTGAAACATACTGTAGAATTTACTTCAGAGCAAAAAGTTAAAATCAGATTTTGAAACACTGAGGCTAATGTTATTAGGATAAAAAAAATGTAATTACTGTTATACCATACGCTTAATTGGCCCCCCTGTGAAAAAGCAGTCCCCCAGGAAGGAGCTGAAAGCTACTACTTGGGTTCAGATCTTGCTGAAAGAGTGAAAGAAAGAAATGGGTAATCAGTCATCATTTATCTTCACAGCAACAACCCTGATAAACACTTATGTGAATAATTTTTTTCTGTTGTTGTGGATACTAAGAGTTTACATATGCTAAAAGGGAAGTAAGAAAACTCAAGAGAAACACGATCTGTTGAAGATTTTCAGCTAAAAGAAATTATTCTTGCCTTCCATTTTCAAGTCCCTGAATATCTGAAGGCAAGGAATCAGCTAAAATGAAGCTATTCTTGCCTTCCATTTTCAAGTCCCTGAATATCTGAAGGCAAGGAGAGCTCTTGGAGGAAAATAAGAGAATCTTGTCATATCTCTGTATTTCTCATTAGGCATTAGCATTTGATACTATCAGAAAGAGGACAGAGGCCATGCAGACTTTTTGTCTGTTCCAGTATGACTGTTCACTTCCTGGGATGTGTTACAAATGAAAGGTGTTCACAACAACAACATCCCCACCACCAAAAATGACGCTGCTGCTTCCTGTTTCTATCAATTCCTCACTGCCTCCATTATGAAAACACACAGAACCATGGGCCAAAATCCCACTGCACTTGGTGCTATACCAACT
The DNA here is from genome assembly GCF_014805655.1 of Passer montanus. Lineage (NCBI taxonomy): Eukaryota > Metazoa > Chordata > Aves > Passeriformes > Passeridae > Passer > Passer montanus. The sequence continues at coordinate 3,539,562 of NW_024356504.1, forward strand.
CAAAAGAGAATTAATATTTAGTACCTCTGATAATTTCTGATCAAGACTACTCATATTCCTGCAATACTGGCTTACTTTTGAATGGCAAGACTATAGATCTCTGCACAAAATTTCACTATGTTCTCTTAAACTGTTTTTGCTATTTCTGTATTTCAAGTCAGTTCTGAAACAATGGCTCTTTCTTGCATAGATGCTCTTCACTGAAGGGGTAATTTTTTTCAACATAGATAATTAAAAATCCAACAACCCTCAAAGCTGTTCTAGCACAGAAGCTCTCTGATTTGGAGTTGGTGTTTTGTGGCAGCTTTAATACAGTCTTATTGCTATGTCACTCTTCAGTGTCTGTACTCTTAATTCTAGAGAAGACTTAGATGACATTCCTGAATGCTAAAGCATATTGCAAACATGCTTTCTATTTCATTCAGTTTGATCTAAACCAGCTACCCTGAGTAAGAACTAATATTGATATTGCCTGATATCATATGCCTGTTAAATTTTAATTACTAGGTCCTTAGTCTGATTAAGCAATTAAATTGCTTAACTGAAAACTACAGGGCAATTGATTTATATGACGGTACTAAGAAATTCTGTTTGAAGTTTAAGAACAATTCCTTACTAAAGGTTACAAACACACGAAAGCTCTAATTGCAGAAGTATATTCCAGTATTAGTTATTCTAGTATTGTTTGCCTTCTGATTGTTAATAGTTGCTATTTACTACAGGAGTTATTCCTGGCTTCCCTTTTCTAAAAATCACTACTAAAACAGGCACTCTGTTCTGCTAATGCAAATTGCAGTGCAAGTGAAGTCTCTTCATGTGCTGTAAATGTCACTCATCATTAAACTTGAAGAATTATTGTTTCTGCCCCTTTAGCTATAAAAACTTCCTTAAAATGTCTGATTTTTCTTTTTTAAAATTTGAATCATAAAGCATTTGCTGTAACAAGATCAAATATAGAAAAAGGTGGAGCTTTTAAATGTCCAGTTATATAAGGTCTGAAAGGAGTTATTGTTACAGACAGACTTTGTTACTGAGGTCTGAGGAACACTGAAATGAGCAGGGCTACCTGCAAGGTGAGAAACTGCTCAAACAAACAAGGGCAGAGTTTGCTCTACATTTTGATCATTTTACCATTTTTTCACTCTAGGTGAGAGTATTCCTCTATCTAGAGTTGACACGAAGTACAACACACACAGAAGAATGCCAGAATTTCCCCAAAACTCCCCTAAAATACTCCCCAAACCACCATGAAAACAAGGTTGTGTTGATCTGCACAAGTGGTACTAGGAAGTTTTCTCCTCTGATGCTGGGGTTTTCTCATCAAACAGAACTTAAATGAACACATTACTTGGCTTGAAGAAATCAAGTATCTCTCACTACTGGTAACGTTCACTACTGCATATACTTTCTCTGTTGCTTTGGCATCTCACAGGGTGGAGGAGTAGTTAAAAGACAGGTAAGCTAATCACTGACACATAGCACTGTGGTGACTGGTGAGTGCTCAGGTCAGAATTTTAAAGGATTACTGATGAGCTCTGCCAGGAGAGAAAGAAGGGGAACAAAAGCAAAACTAAGCAAGCAGAGAACTCTGTGGGATTTTATAAAATATTAAGCACTTGCTCTCAGAAAATGAACGTTTTAAGGTTTTTGGATTCAATCATGTGCCTCATAATTCATTACCCCCGCCCCCCCCTTTATTTATAATAGCTAAGATAATGAATCTTTTTATACTATCACTCTGTATCATTCCAAATCCAGAGGTTTGGTCCAGCACTAGCTATTTAAACTCAAAGTGATTCTTTATCACCTATGTGGTTTATAGACTGCAGCAGGATCTTTCAGCATAGTGTTTGTTATATTAATAAAAATTTTTATTTGTTTACACATACTGTAATACTGTATCTACTACATACTAAATAAAATGCATAATTTATTTGCATTTTCCCATCTGATTTTCTGAAAAGGCTCATAAAATTTTAATGAAAGTAGTTAAAGCAACAGACTATGCATTAAAATCATATACAAAAAATGACCTTAAAAGAGTACTATTAAAATTGCAAAGTAAAGCGCTTAGGCTTGAAAAATGCTAGAGCAGAGGTGTCCAATTTCTCTCTCTATGTGCACATTCTAATAGACTTTCATTTTATGTCCCCAATATATCATGACAATTTTATTTACAAAACTCTAGTTTCTCTCTTTCAGGAAAGGTCTAGTATTTTCTTCCACATGTAGAGCAATTCCCTTCCCCCTCTACTGTACTGAGCACAGACTTTGATATCTGACATCAGCAGTAAACAGTCTTCATGCCTCTTTATCAAAGCCTTGGTAGCAAGGGTTTTTCAATAAACACTAATGATGTCATTTTAAGACAAATATGCACAACCTGTGTCACAGCGACAAGGAACTGAAAGAGGAAGATGAAGATTCAGGTTCCCAAGCCTCCAAACTTATATTCTTTTTATTAACAGACTTTTTGTATAAATTTTTCTAGGTGTGGAGTGTTGGTGGGGGTTTTTTGGTTGTCATTTTTTTGGTTGTTTTGTTTTTTGTGGGGTTTTGTTATTTGGCTGGTTTTGTTTTTACTTAAGAAAGCAGTTTTCTGTACCACACAGCTGGTTGCCAGCTTTTTCTTCCCCACTGTCCTAGATCATCACAAGCTGGTCTCCCCCTCTCCCTCAGTAATGTCATCCTTTCCCACAGTGCATCTTCTCACCTACTGACATGCCCAATCTCCCTTTTTGCCCCATTCCCAGCACCCTTTTCTAGCTCCCCTCCACTTCCCCTAGTAGCCTCCTATCTTCCCAGGCTCTAGCTATATATTCTTACCTTTTCCTCTCCTAAACAAAAACAAATATCAGAGTTATTTTAGGAGACAGTAAAAGAACAATCTCTGTCAAAGAAAAAGCAAATAAAACCCACGCTTCAACTGACACTTGAATAGAAAGTTTTACTTCAAAAGGCTCCAGTTTCATAGAATCTGTAATGGGATGTGTCACGCATGACACTTAACAGGTGATAACATAGTGACTACTGCACACTACACCCATACTCTGCACACAGAAAGAGAACAGAAAACCACACCTGAGTAAAGGAGGAGCAAAGGGTTTTCTTCTGAGACTTAATGAATTATCCATATTTCCTACAGAATGGCAGAAAAAGAATGATTGCAATAAATTGTTTTCTCCTGTATGTTTTTTCTTTAATGTGTTTGCTCTTTCAGTCTAAACTCAGACTGAGAATTATTCTTTGCACCTATTTTATGATGGACATATTAGCCATAAGCAGTGAGTTATTCCATGCAACTGCTGGCAAAATTTAGTCCTTCATATAATGCGCATTTTTTGGCTACCTTTAAAATTAAACTACTGTGCTATTTTTTAAAAAGGAATTAAACTCCAGAAGCTTCGATCAAACAATTTTGTCATTTTGCGTTCAGAATTAGGCATCTGAGAAGATTATAAAGCAATAAAAAAAGAGGCATCTGATTAACTACACTATATTGAATTTCTCTTTTATAACATCTGTTTGTCAACAGCAGCATTACAACTGGCAACCAAAAATACAACTCCTTTTTTGAACACAGGAATTTATGCCAATTGCAGATAGCAACAAAAATTGTAATTACATGAAAGACCCAAACAAATCAATGCCAGGTTCTCTGGTCTGGTCCTTCCACAGAGAAACACTTGAAAACTGCCATAGCAAGGTAATAGAGGTTTTTATTTGCAATCTTTGTATGTGCAATCACCCTTCAGTAATGGATGCAGAGCTCTAGCACCAAGCACTAGCTCTGTTCCTCTGTTTGCCAGGTCCTGACCCCAGCCACAGTCCCTGTTTAAGCTGCCAGAGCACCAGAGTCAGGGTATTGCTGCTATTATGGCTCTAAGGAAACCAGCATTTTGAAACTGGGCAAACTGTAGAACTAGAGTCTGACTCTCTCCATGGAATCCTCTGCTTTGCCCTAAGCCCACTGGTCACACTGGATGGATGGTTCTTTCCTATTCCCTTCAGTCTGTGAACTGAGCACTCTAGAACAGGAGAAGGTCACTGAAAAATGCTCTGCAGCTGCAGTTCCTGGGACTTGACTATGCCCTGCATGCTCCCCCCATCCTTCAGAACCTGCAGGTGAACCTTGCAGGTCACAGATGTGCTCTCCTCACAGACAGATATTCAGTGCAAAAATGTTGCTTTTAGATAAGAGAACCAAGTCAAAGATGTGGGAAAGATTAAGGTTAATTTTCACAACTGAAGGTGAATAACCAAAAAGGGCAGGAATTAGATATAGATCAGCACCAGCATAGATGTCACACTACCTGGGGAGGGAGGTGTGGAGGGAAGGAACGGGCATTTTAATTTCTTTTAAGAAAAAGTAAACATAAATAAGTTTGATCTAGTGTCAACAGCGATCTTCTGTGCATTCATAGAGTTAAAGTACCAATCATTATACTTATTACCTGTAGGCCAAAAGAGAACAATGAGAAACTACTTCACCCATGCAAGACTAAATAAAAGCAAATGAAAAATTTCATCTATTAAGACATCAGGCAGAAAAATGGGTAAAGTCAAGAGGAGGTAGGTTTTGAAAGGGCAGCATTGTGCCACTGCCTGAGGCAAAGGGAAAGCACCTGCTGATAGTCAATGGTATCTCAAGGAAATGCCTTCTACTCTTCTACAATATGCTTTCCATTTGGCTTGTCACTGCTATGTACAGGAAAAACTCTCCTGCTCTGCTCTTAGGCTTATCAGACACTTAATTAGGGATGATATTCTTGGTCCTTTTGGAGTGCTCTGTAGGTAAGTGCTAAGTAGCATTGCTGTATTGAAAGACTCACTAAAAATAATGCTGTTTTATGAGATATACAAATAGCAATGTAATTCTTTTCTTCAAAGTTAATTTCTGAACCATATTGCACTGCACATCTTTTATTACACAAAAATGCGTATTAATAAATAGCACCAGCAACCCATTTTATATAATAAAGGCTTATTTCAAATGGTATAGGAAGCAAACATTGTACAAATACTATTCCAGAAGTGAGCCAGACTAGAAATATCAATTACCTTCCAAATCCTTTTTATTGACATGGCAACATGACGGGATTTCAAAACAAAAAATGAAGGCAAAGAATCATTCAAAGTGGAGAATTAAACATGCTTCCCTATCTATACTCAAGCCTTAGAAGATAATGCAACTGGCAAATACACAGCGTAACAAAATTTTTAAAAAACATAAACAAGCAAACTAACCACAAAACCAAAATACCAAACAAGCCCACAACAGTTAAATTTTCTTTGGGACTATGTAATTTTTAACTTTCAGTCAACTAATTTAAAAAAAGGAAAGTGTACCCTTCCTCTCTTCAGCCAGGAGCTCATTTAGTTCAGTGCTCTTCTTTCTACATCTCATACTTCATGCTCCAAAATATAAGTTAGAGGGCCAGATGTATTATCTGGGAAGTTTTCCAAATTCATTAACTCCTTGGCACCAGTGACTTCAGGATACCCACTGCCAGCACTGAATATCATGCCCAGCAAAAAAAAAACCCCAGCTCCTGGAGGGAAAGGATTAATAAAATGAGGCATTCAGCAGTGGCTGCTGGTCTCTTCGGTCGCAACAAGCAACTGAAAGAATCACAGTAGCTGCCAACACTGATCACAGCCAGCTTTCAGCACCTAATACTCTGAAGGTCTTTCCTGAATATCTGCAGATCATTCACCACAAGTCTTGAAAAAAGTACAGGTATTGTTTAAAGGAACATGAAACCAATAGTCAGAGAAAAGACTGACAGGAAGGCTGTGACTGCATTTCTAACTGCAGAGGGTGGTAAATATTACGCAGGGGGGTTAGAATCACATCATCACTTTCTCCTCAATTACACAAGACACAGACTGAAGGAATTTGTTTTGCTTTCTGAAATGGATGCAGTCTGGCTGTCAACAGCTAAAGGACTGATGACTGAAGAGCCTTACAGAGCCCTAAAAAGGCAGGAGACACGACGGATTCACTTGTTGTTCTCAGCTTTCTTCTTAGGGCCACGGAAGGAGCTCCATGATGGAATCCAGCTTTACTATCAGTCATGTAGGCACTTTCATGAGCCATCTGTTCAGGCACCATCACCAGAGAAGCTCTCTACTTTCAAGATCAACATACAGCAAGAGGCCCCTAGGATTTTAAACATTAAACTTGCTTTGCTGGCTGCTGTGCCTTCCTTTGAATCTTCACAGTTTTAATAAAAAGCAGTGATTTATTTACATTCTTCAAATTTCAAATATACTGTTGCTTAACCTTTGCTTAGGCCTAATGCCAGTTTTCTTGGGTTTTTGCCATCTCCAGTCACTTAAAATTTAGTAACAATTCTTTCTGCATGTGATATTCCAGGACCCCGAGATACCAAGATGTCGTGTCCTAATGACCACATCTGGGGAACTGCAGTATCTATGACCCTGTGCGAAATTCTGCACTGACACAGTTACACTGCTTTTTCTTTCAGAGATAGCTTTATTTCTGCACTCCTCCTCTAGACACATCCACCATATTTACAAGCTCTCCTACGCTCATATGAGTCAGAAACAACCTGGAACACAAGGCAGCAGGAAGCTCCAACTCACAGCAGAAACTTTCAGCAAAGACAAGAAATGTGGCAGGCTCAGCACAGACAGTCACAGTGAAAAATGTTGCCAGGTCTCAGGAAGAGAATGCAAGCCCCAAACAGCCCACAGCTGGTAACTCCTGCCAGCACCACACTGTTTCCTAGAGAGGGAATTTCAGTGCACAACAGACAGAGCTCTGCAGGCACATTGCTCCTCCAGCCCACTGCAGGCTGGCACACAATGGATTTACCACAAACACATGACCACTTACTTCAAATACCAACAGGCCTTATGTTGAGTGGATGGATTCATCACAACTATTAAAAGTCTACACTTTATTTCATTTTACACTGCTTACACATTCTGGAGATTTCAACGCTCTAAACAGGCCCTTTGTTGAGTGGATGGATTCATCACAACTTATTAAAAGTCCACACTTTATTTCATTTTACACTGCTTACACATTCTGGGGATTTCAATGCTCTCTTGACCTGCTCCACTGAATTCTGGACAGAGCAATATTCAGCAGTACTGACCTAGGGAAGAAGTGGCACTATGGAATGTGAACATCAGAACTCACCTCCAAGCCTCAGTTAATACAACAATATGCCCAGAATTACTCCAGGAAATGAAAGAGGAGGAAAAAAAAAGTAAAAAAGTAGAATTAGTATTAATGCATGGCTGGAAAGTACCTGTGTGTCTTATTTTTCTTCCTAATCACTTTTCCCACTTCTGTATCATAATGGAGCTGGTAGCACTGGGGAACTGCTGAGCTTGAAATTTCCCAAGTCACATTAAACCAAGTTCCTATCCTTTTCTCTGCTCCTAGAAGAAAGAATATTTCCCAAGGGGAAAAGCCTATTGGTTTGCAATCCCTGGATGCCAATGATTCATACTGAGTAGTACATAATTCCCATATTTAGTGAGATGTGATCAAAAAGAAGCAAATCTTTCACCACTATTGTTTATTTTAGTACACTGTAGTTTGGATATCTGCCAGATAAGGCCTTCTCCTCTGGGCAAAGGCTGTCCTTTCTGTTATGCACTTGAAGTTCACCTACATTTAAAAATAAGGCATTCCTCACACACAGAATCCCTATTCGGCACCTTGCTCTAATAAACTCATGTCACAGCTTTAGCAGGCAGCTCCCTAGCTATGTATTCACAGGAGTACTTGCTAAAGTTCCTACCTGCAGGAACTTTAAGTTTTATTTCATGCTTGTCAAATGGAAATGTCTTATTTTGGTCCCCATTCAGAGCACAAGCTTCCTTCACAGAGAAGTCCAAGTTCTTTAAGACCTTCTCGGTAGATGTACATGCACTTTTGCTCTTGAAGCAAGAATATGAAAAGGGCTTTGCTGTTGAAGCCAGGGGTTGCTTTACTACCCTTTCATAGTACAGAAAATGATAATTTTCTGGTTGAAACAGAGTGAAATGTTTCTGCTTAACTTAGGCTTTTACAGCATCATTTGCTCTCTGGTTCAGCAACTTCCTGTGTTCAGCTGGACTGAAAGAAACTCCACCTTAGAGTAGGGAACCTAATCCCTGTGGTTCTTAAGGAAAACTGTTCTTTCTGTCCAAGCTGCCTGCTCACTCCATCTGGCCCTTATGAAAGCTTCTCCCATCTTGTCAGACCCAGCTGCTTTCAAGCACTGCTCAAGCTTCTCTCACTCCTTAGGACCAGACCCAGAGCACAGCGGCCCAAACAAAATTAAGAGACAGTCATAGTACTTAAGAGCAAGTAACATCACACAGTGAAAAATACACAAAAACAACTTTCACTGGCCATTAAGCAAACCTCTCAGAAACTCACTTTCAGTTTAGTCCTCAGGACAACAAAAAAGACTCAAACTTGCTCCCCCACTTTCTTTCCTTCGGCACAAAGACATCTCTGAAGATCTGCAAATCTTCTTTCATCCACACTTTCTCCCTCAGATGTGTCTGCCTGCCCCCTCCACCCCAGTCAACTTCTTCAGCTTAGGCTGATCCCAGGATCAAAAAATGTCAGTTACAAAATCATTCTTCTCTTCTCTTGAACTTCTTTTTTTCTTGCTCCCTTGACTAAACCAGAAGAATACCATTCTTTTTTGTAGAATTATTTTTCTGCTAGCTTCCCACAACAGCTCATCATAGAATTACAGGAATAATAATGCTGGCATAGAGAGAAGGGGGCAGAAACACGTGGCTTGGCCTTTATAAATACAAGGCTATAGTGGGATAACAGGAAAATATTCAGTCAATATGCTATTTTGTAAAAACTCAATTAGAGGCCCTTGGATTTGCATCCACACTCTTGTTGGGTCTAAATTCAGTCTTGCTCTAGATCCTAAATCCCACACAAGAACATGGAGGGAAATCAGGTTTCTCCTGCAAGCTTGTTATTGTTCTCAGCAGATCAGATCTATTCACTTTAATAACTGTAATTCAAAGAAAGATCAACGAGCACTGCTCTGTCCTATCTTAATACAAAGCACACTAAGAGTCACAGAACACAAAGCATTCATAAAAATCAAAGTGAACAAGTGAATTTAGAAAAGATTCTTACATTCTAAGGATGAGACAGCAGGGATGCTCTTGTTCAGTTTGCAGAGGTTTACTGCCACTTTTTATTCCCTGGTCCTGCCACTGAGAAAGTGGTTTTATTCATGGCAAGTAAAACAGTGTTAAAAAATTTTAAAAAATCAATGCAAGTTTGGCATTTGAATTTAATAAGGGCATCATTTGACATGGTAGATATGGTGATTTAGCAGACAGCTGCCTCACAGTTCTCACATCCATCCACTTGCTGAATTTCCCTTCTAATTGCATGTAAGCTTGTCTCTCAAATGGGTGGTTCAAGGAGATAATCTCAACACAATTAATTTTCGTCCTTCTTATTTGAAATTTTGGCTGGTTTAGTTCTCTTAACCATCTCACCAGCTAAGCTGTGGGACTGGTATAAAGAATGGAATAATGGAAACTGGGCAGCTGCAGATAGGAGCCATGGCGCCCAAGACTGCTTTATTCAGCAGCAGCAAGCTTTCAGATCAATGTCATAACATCAAACATCACCCTCAAGTGAGGAATTTTTATCTACAGATGACTTCCTGAAGACCTAACAAAAAGGGGTCCCAACAAATCATCATCACACAGCTAATAAAGTCTTAAAAAAAAAAGGAAAAAAAGCTGTCGAAGAAATAGTTACAGCTGGTGAGTTACTGGGAGTATAAAATTATTATTCTTAAGCGTTAAAATGAGTGGTTGTTTCCTTCCACAGAGGAGAACCACCTAACCACATTATCTGAGAGCTGTTTATCAGCCACATAGACCTGGCAGGCATGGGGGACTGTAAAGACCCCCAGACTGACGTCCAGAAGAGAATTTGACTTAGAGACTGCTTTTCTCTAAAATTCAATAATACAGTAAGTTCTGTTAATTTAGAATAATGGTTTGAATCACACAACTGCAAGTGTCCAGCCCTCCCTCCTGACTCAGGTCAGTCACAAAGCAAACTTCTCATGCACAAATATATATAATTTTTGTACAACTGGCAACATTAATCAAGCCTTCCCATTCTCTCCCAGCTCTAACCAATGACAATAGTTACAAAAACATATAATATATAACACTATTATACATGTTAAAAAATTAAGTCGATTTTGAAAGGGTAACAAAGCCATATTTGCATTAAGAAAGTTAATGTATCCTCCTAGGTTCACTAAACAAGTTGTGCTTGAAGAAAATTTAAAAAATCACAGTAGCAAGGGATTCAACAAAAGCTGAGTGTTTTAATTTGTGGACTAGAAATTGTTTTAAACCCCAAAAATATAATACATTCAATGTAACATCTCTGACTTTGTACTTTGCCAGATATAAATAAAGGAGAAAACATTCACTCCACAAATGACCTGCAGGCAAAAAAGGAACCTCACTTTTTGCTTCTCAGCTGCATGAACTGATACATATTCTCAGATGAGAATTTATTTACAACTGTAAGTTCAAAGCAGCACTGGCTTGGAGAATCATAATCAAAGTTGATGATGATGATAATGTTGATGATAATATAAACAACACTACCACAAGAATATAATCATTCAGGAGAGATGCCCAACTGAATATAACAGGGAAAGTGAAAAGTCTTGCAAAAATATTCCCCACAATAAAACATCAAACATAACCCACAGCTAAATGATTCAAAGCTTCCAGAGGCACAAGTTGTGGGTAACAGAGTGAACTGAAGCATCGTAGAAAGGTACTTGAGTTTGTTTTTGTGCCAGTCACACTGAAATGGCACCAAGCATCACATGGGCTGAATGAAGGGAAAAAAATCACATTGCACAGCTTCCAGTGACACCACAGTGTGCTTATACCCAGTATCCATGCCAAGACACACAGGTCAGGCTGCACTGCTATTGCTGAGGTATACTGCAGACTGTGAAGTAGACAAGTCCTCTTCACATTTGCAAAAATAATTGAAGCACCCAAGTATTACATTGTTATTTTCACAGAGAAATAAAATGAACTAAAATCAACCTTTTCTCCTCTCAGAAATGCAAAGGGAAGGGTCAGATTCCATATGATACACACTTTCAGTTAGTAGCAAGGCCCTTGTTTGGACAGGCACTTCACTGCATATGTCAGGCAGCTCAGCCATTTACATGAGTCTTTTCTACTGTGGACCAAGTTACTATATAAATCCTTATGAACTCAATACTAAAGCCAATGCTCCCCTTGAAAAGCTGAGCTTTAATGACATCTACAGCAGCAAGAAGGCTTATTTAATACAATTATAAAGTCTGGCATAAGGAGAGGAGAACAGCACTTCCCTATCCACTTCTTCAACATAATTGTGTTACCTGCAAATGAAACTTGCTATAATGGCACCAGCCTCAAACAAGCCCAGCAGCATGCACTAAGCTTTCTGTAAGATTTTTCTAAATCCAAGATTTTCCTAAATCCACTATTATCCCCCATCAGATTCCTTGATTAAAAGGAAGCCTCTTGTGCATAAACCACTGGATTTTCCTGGTGTTCCAATAGCTCACACTTAGTTTTAACAAAAACTCAGTAAAATGTCCTTAATGCAGAATACATCCTGGCATTAAAGGATGCAGAAATACACCAAGACCTTTAACCTAAATTATTCCAAACTACTTCCACTTTCCATCTGAATTGCAGTTTAACCACAACTCAGTCACCCCACATGAGGCAGGACAGCTGGGATGGCACTCAGGCCCCAGGACAGGCTGCCCTTGCAGGATTTAGCTGCACAGCTGCCTCTCCAGGCTTTCTTTCCCAGAACACCAACCCTACCTACAGGCTGAGCAGCCATGTGGGAACTACACTGACAGCAAAATTAACAGTAAGGGGCAGAGCTAGACCAGAAGCATCCTTCCAACTATCCCAATGGGCCTTTTCCTACTCAAGTCCTAACCCTATCTCTTGCCATATGCTGTGGTTTAACCACACAGCATTAATTCAAATTCAGCTTGGTAACACAGCTACCCACTAGCACTCACTTGCTGGTACTAAGCCATAGCCCAGTCACATGTTCCTCACATAGCAGCCAGCAAGAAAATAAGATCTTACTCATCTTGTTTCAAGACTGTCTTGAAACACAACCCCAGCCAAAAGCATGGTCTAGTGACATTAAAATAAAAATAGGAAAGCTTTTTTGACCATTTTGCTAATTAATATGTCAGAGCTCATAAAGAAAGACTCATCAGCTTTTCTCCAGCACTGCATCATCTGAAAGAGCTGTGTCAGCAGAGACCTCAGCAGACAGTCAATACATACTAAAAAGTGTTCTGAGCAGTAAATCAGAGCACAAAAATGAATTTTAGAAAAAAAAATTAAAACAGTTGCAAAAAATTCGGCACTCAATTTCATTATTTGATATAAATCAAGTTATATTTGATATGCAATTCTTGCGCTTCTTTATAAAGGATATTCTCTTAACTAGAGAATTGATTTTACAAAAAGCTAGGAGTTTATGAAAAGCTAAGCTAAAGCTTCTGAATTTTCAAGGATCTTCTCTGCTTTATAACAGAGGCACCACTTGTCTGCTTCTCATTCTCATCATTGGTATTGGCATACCATTGCTGAGCACACCGGAAGGCAGGAAGGTTACAGAGGACAAATTCTTTCCTAGAGGATTCAGAGAAGCTGTCTTACACACATACACTCATGCACACAGAAATCTGTTTGGGTTTTTTTTTTTCCAGAAAAGGACCAGGAGGCTGCATCAATACAGCACTCCGTTGCTTTTGCTGATGGCATTGTGGAAAACATTTTCAGTAGTATTCTTAGTATTTTCAATATAAAGAACACCTGTAAGCACAGCAGGGGTCTTCCATCCAGTAGGATGAGATACAGGCCAGGTATGAGAACCAGAATTCACAGGTAAATTTCTGTAAGGCTCATATATGTATTTGGAACAAAGCTCCAGCCACCTTTCCACAGAACATGCTTACAAGCTCAGGATATGTCCAGACATACTTCCAAAAAACAAATCTACTCTTTAAGTAGGGTGGGGGGGAAAAGGAACTACTGCTTGTGGGTGCAACATACAAAACGACAGATGGGGCTAGAGCTACAGATCCTTCTAATGCCTCAGTCTTACAGAGAATTGTGATAACACTTTTTGAAATTAATGCACGCCTCTAACTCCTGCTGCTGCTGCTCAGTAACATGTAATATGTGAGGGATAAAGTAGCTGTTCCAAGAGCTGAGACTAAATGCTTGAAGAGCCACTGCCCCAGAAGAAATAGAAAGGATATTTCCCTAGAGAGAATTACTCAGCTGTGTATTTTATAGAACAAGTCATGTTGAAGGAGAGATAGGATAATTGCATTGATTGTTAGTAGGTGATAATTAATTCTGTAGAGAAATACGCTTAGTTTCCTGCAGTCTAGAATAGGATGGAAACTCTCCATTCTGTAATGAGAAACTGTGGTTTGCTTGCAGCACAAGAAGCTGCAATATCTCCTTTTAACATTCTTAAGGTACCTATAGGAAGGCAGCACAATGAATGATGTGAAAACATAAGTTCTGTGGTGGGACTAAATGCCAGACAATTACACATATGACATATATTTCCAGAAAGCATAGAGTAAAAAGAGACCAGAGAAAAGGAACACCATGTTCTTGAACAGACCTTGGAATTAAATCTTTGAATAGAAAAATGTGGAAACCAAAATTGCAGCTTGATTTCCCTTTATGAAGTGTTAGGAAATGGAACATAGAGAGCAGGAGAAATGTTTTGCAATGGTATTGAAATGGTATTTAAAGAGGATAGGACCAATAAAAATAATTTACAAACCAACTGTCTCAGAAGTTAGCTAAATTCTTTTATTCTTACAGGGAAAAAAAGAAAACTTGAGGAATCTTTGTATCTATTCCTTGGGTGATCTGTTGGCCACTGATTTTAGTTTATGAAAAAAGATCTTAGGTATATGTAAGAGACCTGTGAGGAAAAAGTAAAGCAAACAAGTCAAAATTCAATAAAGATAGGTCCACATGTTCATATAAAATTTGTAGGTGTCTTCAAACAGAAAACTTTTCAAAGTCAGTGTTCAAGAATCTGCAGAAATGTGCAGAAGATCAAATGCTACTAAAAATTATATTACAAAGCTTAATGTACCTAAAACAATTGACTGCCACAGAGTTATAATTTTACCCCTCAATATTCTTTGATAGCAGTGAATTCCATTGATCTTTGGTAAACTGCATGATGTTGCAACGTTTGTAGTAATTTTTCTGAACAGGGAAAAGCCCAAGGGCAACACCCTCAGCTTCTTCAAGTTGACAAGATCATTTCTTTGAAGCTTTCACATTCCCAAAAGAGAAAGTTGAAAGAATTTTTTTCTTCCCAGGAGTGATAATATTACAAGACATATGAACTACTCCCTGATTCAGAAAGAGAATCCAAGAACTTCACAAGCTTAGGAAACATGCCAAAAAAATTTAAAAAGCATGTGTCTACTAAGTTCAAGAAAAGGTCTGCAGATAAGGAAAATCCACACCAGAGAACTAAAGAAGGACACCCAGCTGTACAGAGAAAGAACACCATAAACAATCAGGAATCTCACAGCTGACCTCCTTTTGCATGAATTCAGCTTCTTAGACCTATCCATGGAGTGGGAAAGGGCAATGTACAATGTGCTACAAAGGGGCAGTCTGAGAGTTCAGGATTTTCTAACACCAGAAGACACTGCTGAATAACTGAAGTTTTCTAGGAAGTTTAAGGTTTCTCATACCAGCTTACCCACAGCTCATGAAAAATTACAATCTTGTGTGACACTGCCTTCGAAGTTTTTTTTTAAACAACAGCTGCAAGTTGTACAATGCCATAGTATGGTTGGTAGAACTTATTTAGTAAGCAGGTAGAGTAATTGCAGCACTATGGATTAACGCTTTTTATTATTATCACCTGAAAAGTTTAAGAAAAAACAAATAATTTCTCCTGCAAAGGACAACAAAAGGAAAAGCTGTAACATTTTTGTTTTTACTCTGTACATTTTTTTAGCTTTGTCTTCAGTATTCCTGGTAATGGAAGTGTAACTGAGCAAGAAGAAAAAGAAATACTTGCATTTCTCAAAGTGTGTATTGTTTAAGTCTCTACAGTCCATAAGAATGCACTTCTACTTATTTGAAAGTGCATTTCTTCAAGTTACAACACCTGTACTGAAAAATAAAGTTACAGTTCTTCCTGAGAATGACTTGCCTACATACGCTGCCTGGCTAAGAGCAACCCCTAATTCATCATTGTTCAACTTGCAGTCAGTGCTTACAAAGTAATGCCTCAATTTGCAAGTGTCTTTGTCACCACAGTTTGTGGAAGCTGATTTCATTTACTGCCCATACTACTTTCAAGTTGCTGACTTTTTCTCCAAAACAGGAGGACAGCTTACCCGATTTGTGTCCGGCCAACAAACCAACTTTGCTTTCATCTGCCACTGGAGAAATAAAAGAAAAGACACAAAGATCAGAAACTTATTTAAATTCACAAGCCTTTGAAACACTGTCAAATTATTTCAGACACAGTATCCTGAATCTTTAAATTATAATAATCTGAAAAAAAGCCTTTCTTTACCTAATCCACATGGGGTGCTTCAAAGTCCAAATATCTGAATCAAAGCCCTCTGAAACCAATAAAAGGACTACCAGCAGTCCTTGTGGATTACAGATCAGGACCTCAAAACTTACACACTCAAAACTGAGTTGTCAGAAGAGCAATTGCACTTGTAAATAACTCATCTTGCCAGACAAATCACAGGGCATAGGAGAGTTGTAACATTTTCAGATCAAAGACCTAATTGCAAAAAGAATCCAGATGTGGAAACCTTCCCATCTGCAAGACGTCTCACTGACTCACAGGACCTCTGCAGATAATAAGGTCTCCCAAACCCTGATCGTTTTAAAGGCTTATGCATTTTTTGTATGTTATATTTTATTTTGTCTATAAACTGTAACTTTGTAGTATTTCACAGCATCTTAAAAAGAAATATGCTTGCAGTAGCAACAGTTTGCAGACAGTAGTAGAGGAGCAAATTCTGAATGTAACAGGAATTGGAAGTTCTGTTCAGTAACTTCAGTTTATTGTCATATATCTCAAGAAACTAATTAAAATACTCTCCTGGAGGGCTGAGGGGAAGAACCAATCACTATTTCTTAAAATGAATTCTATGCAAAGAAACAGCAGTAAATGCAACGTTAGGGATGATAAAACAAGAACAGGAAATGAATGTTAGGGTTGAAAGCTTATCCTTCAACTCTGCCTGCCCAAGCACTCCCTTATTCACCTTAAAACATAATCTCTTTATATGATAAAATAAATTGTCAAGTCATACCAAAAATTTCAGAAATGCAAACTTAAACAAGCTCTGTATAACCGTCACTATAAAAAGTTTACATAGAGGGTTATCTGCCATCATACCAGAACCCGTTATTTTCTACCTAGGAGACAGCAGTACAGTAGTTACTCTCATTTAGGAGTTACTACTGGGAAAATAATCACAGTAAATATTTTCTTATATTGCCTCCTCATTTCACATTTAGGTAAGCTTTTACCCTCAAAAATCAACATCAAATTCAGGACTGGGATTCACAACTGGAGTCATGAATCCACAAATGACCACTGTATCTCTTCTGTACTTCTGTGACCTACTTGCCACCTGATTATCAGCAAATTGACATAGTGTATGGTTTTTATGGGATGTAGGTGCTAATAAAGGAAGACTAATTTTGCTTGCAGCAAAATTAGAGATGTAGATTCTGCTAAAGAAAATGGCAATGAGACTAGTCAAAATTAGAAGTGCAACCAAAACTCAAGTCGATCTTTCAACTTTTTTTTGTCCCTGGAAATGATAACTATCAACTCCTTGCTATGCAGTTTAATCCTATAATGCAAAATTACTGGACAAGGATTTACCATGAGGATAGTTCAAATTCCTTTTCCTGCTCCCTCCTCCTAAATTTCTCTCTAAGCAAAACAACTATAGAAAATTTTGGTCCTAAAGGTTAGTGTTTTGACAAGTTATGATTGTGTGAAAACAAGGGATTATAATGGAAATGGATTCACAGCCTTAATTATAGCAGTCACTAGTGGCAACCAGTATAATGTATGATAATTACTTAAAGCAGGTAATGTTACAGTACATAGGAACTTTAAAAAAAAAAAGACAAAACCCAAGGTTCACAGTATTTTTTAAAAGCTATGCTGATGACTTGGTTTGCCTGAAACTAAGTTTTACATTATTAAAAGGGATAAATCCATTTAACTTAATCATACTTTACACACCAGCTTCTCACACAAAAATTAGATTTTAATACTGGAGGGAAAAAAGGAAGAATAAAATGATTAAAAAATGAAAAATAATCTTACCAAAATACAAGGTTAGCATTATGAGTTTAAGCACACATATGCACAAAATCTGGGAAAAGCAAATATTAAAGTTCTATATCAAAGTTTGAGCAAAATACGTGTGCACATCCACAGGGTGGTTTTCATTTCATGGGTTATTATGCATAGGCAGGGCCTTTTAGGCTGGCCATCTTTCATTAGACTGAACAGAAGTAGCCCAGAAAAGTACATTGGATAAAACCCCCATTGCTTCCCTTGTTTCCCAAAGAAACAAGGAGAAGACCACAGGGAAAAAACCCAACAAAAACGGAAAAAAGCTAACAGAAGATAAATACTTTGTATGCCAAGGTTGAAAACTGTGTAACTAAAGATTTCATTTAGAAAGTACATGGGACACGCTGTTCCACAAAGTACCATTTGAAAACCCTTCTTTGCACATCGTTCAAAATTGATGCAAACATTCAGTTATGACAAAAATTGTCTTTCTCTAGTTCTTGAAAAAAGGCAAGAAGTAAGAGGAAATTTATTTCCTAAGATTCTACTAGTTTTGGCCTGTCTTTGTAGAAAATCACCTGAATGATTTTAAACAAGAAAAGAAAATACCATCTACTCTTAAAACTCAAGTAAAAAGAATTCTAATTATTTTTATATTGCAACATCAGAAAGTAATTACTTGGCAAATAACTGAAATATTTCGGCTCAAGAAGATCATACTTGGGAATGCACAAGTAAGTATTTTTATGAAGACACTAGAATTACTGTGTATTCTTGAGCTAGAATTATTAAATGCATAACATCTCAAAAAATAGAAACCACCTAATTTGGGACTCCAAAGAAAAAACTCAAACAAAAATCTGGGAAGGATTCAGACAAGAGTATAAATAGATTCACAAACAAGAAGATACTTCTCCTTTACTTGTGAATCAAATACTTCACATTTTGAAATGTCCCTGGAACCCCAAGGATTTGTCAGTTCATGGAAGTTATTAATGTTTGTCCGTGGACATCACACCAGCTCTTTTTAAGTTACATCTATTATTTAGGAACCACATTTTCACCACAGAAGCCAGTTATGCATTCACTGTCAGTACTCAAAGTAATTGCTGAAATAAAAGATGAAAGAAGTTCTGCAGATACTTAATAAAAACATGGACATTTGGGGGCCTAGCAAGACCACAGATTATGAAAGAAGGAATATTACTAAACCAAACAAATCTGCCCAGCTGATAGCAAATAACTGATACTCTTTTTTTTTTAAACTATGCCAACCATTACAGAGAGTAAGAAATCCTGTCTCTTTATGCCATGAGGTTTTTTTGTATTTCCCATGGTAATACTCTGGAGTGCTGTTTTGCTTCAAGAAAATAGATGTTATTGTTTAGCAACAGTAAAAGCACCCAACGTGCCTTTGTGTCCTTCCACATAAGTATTTTGACTGCCATTTCTGTGCCCTGCTCAAGGTAGCCAAGGTAGCCATTTTGTTGGAATTGATAGATTTCCAGTGGTTTAGTACACAACAACCTTCTGAACTTCTCAAAGTTTGTATCAAATCCAGTCCAGGCTAACACACAGGCTAACAATCTAGTTCCAAACTGTGGTTTAGAGAAGCAAAAATCAATGCTGCCTCCAACTGCCATAACCAATTTCTCTCCTTCTGCCCAGTTCAATTGCTGAACCATTGCATTCTTTTTCCCTAAATCATAGAGTTACTACCATTCACAAGATACAAGGTTCTGCTATTCAAATTAAGTGACTCTGGTGAAGGATCAGTTTTGCACATTGACTAAAAGCTACTAAAAAATCTTCTAAACATGTGAAAGTCATGTGTTTCTGCTGGACAAACTGACACGTACCTTTGAAGACCAGCTGCAGTTCTGCGCTCAGAAAAGAAGCAAACAAGGATTAAAATTACAATTAATGGGGAATAATAATATAAGACACTGAAACACAAAAGAATTTCATAGAAAACAAACTTCCTAACAAATAACTTTGTTAGTTAATAGGAAGCCAAAAATAAATTTCTTATTGCACACTAATCAATTCACAACGGCTGTATTACCAAACTATATATAAAAATTATGCTTCCACACTTCTCAGAATCCATCAGTTTCTGTGGTATAAACATATGACAAGAAAGCAAAGCCTCAAATAGGTCACTGTTTTTTCCTGGTGAACTCTATCCTTACTCAGCCCTTTCATCATAATGAAGACAGTGCATCATCAATTAGTTTTAGTCAGCGATAGTGCCAGGGACATAATTCTCCTGCCAGTTTTATTTTCTGGGTGAAGTGTTTCCCCATCTAGCAGTGGCATAAATCACTTGGAGAAATGGTGTCAATTGTCTCCCAACCACCACTTAGAAAATGCTGCTTCCTGTTCCAAGTTTGCTCTGAAGTGCTATGTACAAAGACGACAGGTTAAAAACTACACTAGCGACAAAATGTGTGTATCAGGAAGGGTAAACTCACACTGGCTTCAAATACTTTTGTTCAGTAATTCCCTCTCCTCACCTTTCTCCC
Organism: Passer montanus; assembly: GCF_014805655.1. Taxonomy (NCBI): domain Eukaryota; kingdom Metazoa; phylum Chordata; class Aves; order Passeriformes; family Passeridae; genus Passer; species Passer montanus. Next base: position 3,559,515 of record NW_024356504.1, read on the forward strand.
ACATAAGAGCATTTTTTCTGGGGAGACCTAGATATCCACCAGCTACTCATTCTTGAAGTTTTAGGAGCCCTTAATAGATTTCTGCTCACTTCAGTGTGTTGAAAAAGCACAGAAACTAGCAAAAAACTTGCACAAGGGCCAAGGAAAAATTATACTTATGAAGTAGGAAATAAAAAAGAAAGGTAAACGTTTTCCAAAATGGCATCTAACACAACATTTGGGATGCCCTGTTCAGCACATTTAAAGACAGGAATAAATCACATCCAAACCATGATTCTGGATTCTTTTTCTCTCCTGTACAAGGTTTTCTCTAATTAGATTTTTCAGAACAATTTTGTTAGAACTGATTTAACACTTCAATTCAATTGTATTCAGAGAAGATCCCCAAGGGATATATCTCATATGTCAGCACATGAGAATGAAAATGCTTAAGCTTGCATTTGCTATTACTACTACTTGTTGAAGAACCAGAAGTACAGTTGAGGCTGTCCACTGGGCACATTTAGCTTTAAATGAAAGTTTTTCTCCTGGCAGAAAAAAACCATTGTTTTACAATTTCCCAGCCAGCATGATACACATTTTTTCACTTTCTTGTAATGCCATAACTACTCGTTCTTGAAGGTTACACTGTTAATTGAGGCCACAGTGGCTTCTTTTATACTTTTGTTGTCTTTTCTAATCCTCTCTCACCTCTGCTCCAGAGAAACCACACTAGGCTAAAACTCCCCCGCTGCACGTCTTGCACATGTCATTAACACTTCTTCCAAATTCCTAGGGTTAAACTGCAAGTTCCTAATGTAATCTGTCATTCACTGATTGAAAACATTGATGGGGAACAGATTTAAGACAAAGTTTAGACAACATATTTATACCAGTGTTCTTAAAAGTTACTTCATTATCATCTTTACTTTCTTATAGCAGCTATACATTAACTTAATTGCTATTTTCTCTCCCTAACACTTTAATAATATAACTGCATTAACAGATCCACTCAAAGTTACACTAAAGCAGCCTAAAAAAATACCTCCTCAAGCATGTGTTACCACGTTCTCAGCTGTGTCACCATCACAACTCGTACAACGCTCTCAGTCTGTTCCACAACAAACCTCCTTGAGTCCTAGATGATTTCTACAAAACCAGTCCAAACAGTCGATATTCTCTTTTGCCCACTTTTGCCTTTGTGCCACAACTCACTGTCTCCTCAACTGCACTGATTTGGTGTAAAACTGAGTAACAAAATTGCCTTGTTAAAAGCCTCTCTTTTCATACAGAAGAAACCTAATTTCAGTCTAATTTCAATTCAGTTAACACCATCCCTATCACTTAAGAAACAATTTTGTTTCATTCCTGAATTACAGACCTTACAAACAGAAATTTGAAAGTCATTTAAACTACGAAAGCGGCATTGTGTTCATTTGTAAAAATTGATTCTGCAGAGAGCCTCATAAAATATACATCTAATCTGACAGTACTAGAAAGCTACTCATGACATAAGTTAAAATAATGTTAAAATCTCTTTTAGACCTTGATACCAAAGACAATCACAGACATAAGCGATAGGGTTTTTCCTTAACCCATAACATTTTTGTTCTTGAAAAATCTCTCTTCCAAAGATGATTTTTAAATTCCTAAGCCTGTAACATTGAATAGACTCTTAGAATTCTGATCTATCTTCTCCATTTCTTCATTAATGCTCTAACAAACCTAACTAGCTCCTAAATCCATTGGTTTCAAGTCAAAGCAAACAAATAAATGTATTCCATACATACAACATGGTTAACAAAACAATGACTTTAAAATACCAAACTACTTTTTGTCCCACTAATACCATAACTCTCACTAGGGACCTCCCAAATGTATTCTCTCAATTGTATCTGAATCCAAACATTGCTTGAAAGACCGATCTTCATTAGCTCTGTCTGGTCCTCATTTGCCTATGTTTTGAGATATTTATTTCAGTTTACAGAAATTACACTCAGAGTAAAAATAATCTGCTTCAGATCAAACCATGAAGCAGATAATAGCATCTTGATTGCATTTTCCACATCCTTCTGGATATGGGACACAAGTTTCCCTTCATTTTGAGGCATTTTAAAAGTATGAACTGTAATTGAATGTATCCCTTCACTAAGAAATTAGCAGTTAGTTAAGTATTGGCTTCCTTGCAGAATACTCCATACCTCATACCTTGCACATTTACTTGCTAATTATTCCTAAATAAGTAAGCTGCCTGATATTTTAATAAATTTGCCCCAAGGTTAAGGCACTCCAAGTATGTCTAATGATGTTTCAGCAAACAATATTTCACTCACATTTAAAATCAAGTAAAGGACATATCCATTTCTTCAGGCTATTGAGCTTAATCAGTTAAAATTTATGGGGTTTTGCCTTTGAAGGGGAAAAGAAGAGGGAATTAAGCAGCACCTTGGGATAGTGGTCATGGGTTATTATACCAACATCCTCAAATATAAATCTACACAGTACTTCGCCTGAATTGATACCCAACAAAAATGCTATATATTCATATGATTCAATTTCATGTTGCTTCAGGTTAAAACAAGCCACACTTTCATGTGTTTGCATACAATTCCCATGGCTGTAGTTTTTACACTACATTTATGCAGAGCCTAAAATCACTCCTGTGCATAAAGATTTATGGAAAGTAAGGGTGTTGGGGATAGATAATAAGACACCTTTCTTCCTTTTGTTTTCATAGAGCACACTGACTTACACTTTCTAATGCAACATTAAAAAAACAATTTCACATTAACATTACAAAAATTACCTTTTTAATATAGTTTAAAGAAAAAACTACTGAAAATGGATTCTGACAAAATATTACATAGAAATTCTTCTCTAGAGAACTGTGGCAATGTAAGGGAAAATGTGTGTGTATAGAAGGTTGTTAAAAGCAAGGAAAAATCATCCTTCCAATGACTTATTTAGAAGCCATTGATTTCTTAATTTTCAATCTGCTGTTAAGTTCTAAAAAAAGGGTTCCAATTCAGTGTGAAGAGAAAACACAACATACATTTCCACCATTTTTTATTTTGTTTTGCTTATTTTTTAACACTAGGCTCTAAGCACAAGTCAAAGCTTCTCATGCAGTGCAACTCTGGTTGGTACCAAGTCAGACTCTGTTTGGCTCTGCATAAATTCTTGAAGTCATAGTTATAAGTGGGACTTTGATTTGCTAACATATGGATGACCATGGCTGAAGAACAAAAAAAAAAATTGCAACTGAGAGGATGTGTCAAGTGCCAGGATCAGCAGAAGAAAACAGGGGGGCTGTACTCTTTTTATCACCACCAGTTCAAAATAAAAGTAGGCAAGGCAAAGAAATATCTGCCGTAAGACACAGGATATGAACTCTGCCAGTGATCCAGAAAGTGCTGTCATTATCTCAACACAGCAGCAGGGAAGAACATTAAGACTTATGGCTGACATGGAACTAATCTGTAGCCTATTACTCTGAATGAAGCTGTAAATTTTGAGAAACATTTGATCACTGTGGAAATGATGGATGCTAAACAGAGAGCCAGTCACCCTGCCCCCATACACTCTGCACAAGGACATCTGCACAGATGAGGCAAGTTCTGCTCATCTCTGAAAAACCAAAGAAGATTATCATTACCACTACATGTGCTTTTTTCTTTTTTTAATTTCTACAACAGTAACTCAACAACATATGCCACTGATTTTAATTTATTTTTTTTAAAGCAGGTTCAAGCAAAAACTAATTCATCTGGAAAGTAACTGAGTTGCTGAAATATACCAACTTCAACCAATGCTACTTTTGGGTTGATGCTATCTGTGAATTTGGCAGCTAAGACTTGTGTCAGTCCACAGGACTCATGGCATGGCAGCCTAAACAAGCAGGTGGCAGTGGTTCATACTCTCTGCTCCTGTCCAGCTGCTCAGCCAACAGTCCTGACATGCACCAAGTGTCAATAAACTAAATTCCAGCTGCCCCACTGGCAAGTAACCTACAGCTGGATGTATCAAGTTCCTTTCACTGCAAGCTTTGCTCTGGAGAGTGACAGCAACAAATTGATGCACAATGCTAGCAGTACGGAACACTTTTTCATCATCCATCCTTATTACTTCATATTATTCACTGAGGATATTCATTTATAGCAATTATTATTTTGTAAATAGCTATGACTGGAAAGCAGATTAAGCACTCAAAGGTTTCTGGGCTTAAATATGTATATAACTGAAAAGAGAAACATCAACATTAAATGAGTCTCCATTGTGAAGCCGTGTAATTATAGACTAATCTTTACAGATTTGCCTCTGTATATACATCAGGCCTCATCAAAGCCAGAAAGACCCTTACTATATAATTTCACTAGCTCCCTAATCTAATGAATTTATTATTCATTTATTTTCACATAAGGTTCACACTCCATAGTAATATCTGGATTTTTTTCTGTTTAAAATGTTACCCACCTTCAGTGATCCTTTGCATGGCGATATCAATAAGCAAACCCAGCCTTTGTAACCTTCTAATTAGGCAATGGGTGCATTATACACATTTCAAGGTGAAGTAGAATGTTTCCTAAGCGAGTAACAGTACAGATTTCACATTCTTGTCCTGTATGAGATAAATTCTGTTGTCTGCTGAATCTGTGATTGTCATTCTGGGTCTCTAGACCCAATCTCTGGGTGATTTCACAGGTCTGTGGAAACACATGATTCAGAGGCAATTTGGTTTAAAAAGAAAAACTGCATCTAAATCACATGTTCTAAGGTCTCAGAGCTCTCCTCCTGGACTCCAGTTCTGTGTTTTTTTTCTGTTCATCCTGTCAGATTAATTTTTGAGAAGACTAGTGGAACTAGAGAACGAAAGAAATGTAGTAAGTGGACAGTGTTCCATGACTACTGGAAAATTACAGCCTAGAACTTTTCAGAGAAAGGACATTTCCCCTTTGTTACCAAGTTTGCTGGAATGTGACTTCCCTAATTCCTTTTTTTTCCAGCAGTGCACTGAAATCAGTATGGGTACACAGCTGCATGCTGGGGTGAGAAGCTACTATTGGTTATGACTGCAGTTAAGTAAGAAGCAAGCAAAAAAACCTCTAGGAAATAATTTTGCTTTCCCAAAACTCCATCCTGGAATGTGTAATATATGAATGCTCTATTTGGAAGCACATTTTTTTATATCAAACTATTGGGATTTTATTTGTATTTGAAGCACTTTATGTTGCAGTTACTCCACTTGAGACTTGCATGCTTCTGTTGTGTTTTCTCTTTCAGACAGCAGCTTCTGCTTGAAGTCTTTCAAAAGGCAGAAGGCCAAACATGGTACTTCACTGCTTGCTAGAGAATGACTGTAAAAGGTCCCAGCTTTCATCATCCCCAGTTTCATTAATTGCCAAGCTATATGCAAGGAATTTTACTTTATCTATTGTTATTTATAAAACAATATGCTGCAGATCTTTCATAGCCTCTCCAATTCCTTATATGCGTGTCTCAAGTAGATTTACCTTTGCATATTCAATCAGACTGGTTACTGCCCTTTTTATTTTTTACTTTTATAACACAAGGGGACTTTCCAACAGCTACCTTCTACAAGCAACAATTTCTGAACACTCTAAAACATACATATGTGTCCAATTTTTGTTTTATTTTTGTATCCAATTTTATTTTAGTTTTTAGCCACCACGATTTAGTGACTCATGTATATTCTCAAAGGATTGCTCCTGGGTGTCAGGAGCAGACTGTGTATAGAACTTGAAGCATGAGTTACCTAGCAGTTCTAAATATGCTCTCACACACACTCCCTCTGCCTAATTTTACACTGGTGCTCATGAACATTCTGTCCTGGGACTTCTGTGAGAGCTGGAAGCAAACCTTTCTAAAAAAAGGCTCAGTAAAGTTGAACATTCATCTTTCTAGTAGTCTGCATACAATATATGTTTTGAGGAGCATTTTCATTCTTTAAAAGTACCTAATCCATTACTCTTCATCAAAACACTGGAACAGAAGAGCAAACGACATATTCTGCCTGGTCATGCAGTAGTGCTATAATTCTGCCTGAAGACCTTTCTTCAATTAATTAATAACCATTCTTAGGCATTTCATGCATTAATAACTACCTGGCTTTCCTTAGACGCCATTAGAGGAGTACACATATTTAATGTTACATCAAAATATCCTATTAAGATGACAATAAAAATCAACAATACAAAACCTAAGACGAGTCTGGAACCCTTCATGGAAAAAAAAAAACCCTGCAAGGTAAGAAAAAGCTACCTTGAAACTGTATATAAAATGAATCACTTTCTATTAATGGTGTAGCGAATCTGATCCAACAAGGCACACAAATCTATTATTAAATATATCTTAGTGGTAGTCCTCAAAGTTTCCCCATCAACACTGGAATTAAAAAAAAAATCAAAACCAACAGATAAAGAGTGAGTGTGGCCAAGAAGAGTTAAAAAGGAAAATGAAAACCTTATTTGGCTTTCTTTGAGACTTAACAAGCTTTCTTGAGCACTCATTAAAACATGGCTTGGTTTTTCAGCTGCAACAAACCTTCCATCTTCCACCTACAAATGTTTTCCTGGTATTGAAAGAGACTTTTACTTTCTACTTCACCTCCCTGCACAGCACCGATGAGTAGAGAACCATAACCTTACACTCTTCAAGCATTTCTAAAGATCTACTGCAACATTTTGCCTGTGTTTGTCATTGTCAATGAAGAAATAAACAACTTGTGTTAGGAATGTTTCCCTTTGTCCAGTGTAGTTTTACTATCATTTATATTCCATAAATTTTTTTTTTTGTGATTGCCAGTTTTCCTTCATATTTTAGACATACAAAACCTGTACAGCATTCTTTCAGCTCATTTTTCCATCATTCCCCCTTTTCCTCAGCTAGGATTTCAATACAGTAGGCTTTTACAAAAAGACCAATAAAAACCCAACCAAACACCACCAAAGGAAAAAACCAACAAACTTCCTTCAGCTCCAATAAAAACTGTATTTGCAAATAGCTGCTAGAGGAGGCTGACCATTGTGCCCATCACTGTACCTCCTCTGCAGAACTTACTCCCTGATGTTAAAGAAACAAAAGCAAGAAACAGAGATGGTGCAGATGGGCTAAGGCTAAAAAGCTGACCTATGCGTCACCCCAGCCCTTCTTACCCAGATCCATGCTTTTTGAGGCTTTCAGATTAATTGATTCAGACTGCTTGGCTGGTGTCAAAGATCTGAAGTTGATGTGCTGATCTGTTAAATGCACTGCTGAATTTATGATAGGGCTGTAGGGAGAAAAAAAAAGTTACGTAAAATGTTAAGGTACCAGTTCAAACCACAAGTGAACTAATTAAAGAACGCAGAAATGTACGTGTTTTTCTCCAGTTGCTTACAGCATGCATTTTTCAAATCAGATATTGATCCTCAACTTCCTTTTCTGAGACTTAATGCTTTCAGTCACTTGGTTACTCATCACAGACAGAAATACAAATGTCAATGATTAGCACTAACTTTCTTTTCATTTTGCTAGTTCTATCCAACAACTGCATTTCCAAATAACATGACACAGACTGTTGGAAAAATACTACAATGTACCTTGATCAATTCTACTTCATCTGCTAATATAAAATTATTTTATAGCCTTGCACCACTTATACAGAGGCTGGAGCTCTTACAGAGCATGCTACGACAGACAAATTTCAGGGTTGTTTGTTTTGTGTTTGCTTGCTCTGATTTTTATTTTGTTTTGGTCTTTTTTTTTTTCATTCTCTTACCTTAAGGCAACTTTCTAAACATTTCAAAATTGCACCTGAGTGAAACTCCAAGTAACTTTCAGCTCAAAATACAATCTGAAATCCTACGTATCTCTTTTTTGATTAGAAACAGAAATGATTATTCTTTGAAGTATTCCTAAGCAAGAAAGGACTTAGAAAAACAAAAATATTTAGTTCAAAATAGCTCAAAAGATTTAGTGTTGCAGTGTCAAAATACTTTCCTAAATATTTTCCTATTCGTTTAGTTGAAATGCAATTTCAGTGAAATCAGTGTGACTTGATACAGCAATTCAATTTCAAGAGAACTTTAGTTCTATATGGAAAAACAATACAACACTGGAAAAGTCAGGGTGAGACAAAGGACCTGTAAATTCATCACCACTTTAATACATCATTAGCATTTAAGAGAATGTTTTTCTCTTAGCTTGCTGGAAAAATTAGGAACAGATTCTAACAACTAACTGCAGTTGAGAATGTAATGCTAAATTGCACTGATCTGTGTAGACTTGTTTGTTTATCATGTCATACATACCTGCCTGGGAGACCAGAAATAACAAAATTATTCTAGTGTAATTACTCTATGTTAGCAAAATGAAAATAGATACGAATGTCTTGTACAAAGCATTCAAGGTATCCATAATAAAATATACCTACTCTTTGATGCAACCAATCACTTAAGGGTAGTTTTTGCTCACACCCAGCACACAAGGACAGACACATGGTACATTTCTAGCTGAAATGTATACTTTCTTAATAGCGTTGCACTAGATGCGTGACTATCAAAATTGAACACACAGCAAATGAGGAAACAATGTTCAATGGTGCATCTCAGCACCATCATCAGGATTGGTTGCATTCCTCATTATCAGGAGAGGCTGAAATTATGCCTTTGATTTGAATCCTGTGCTACTTGAGATCGAGTATGAGCCATTGTGAACGTGAACATGTTACACTTTTTTCTGTACCTCCAAACTTCTGTGTTTACTAAGGAAATTGGAACTTACAGCTGCTATGAAGCATGGTAGTGTTTGCACAAGTATCTGAAACATCTACCCAATACCTTTACAACTGGTAAAGCATTCATTAATTTTTCTCCCACAAATTTCTATATTCAGACTTACTGAAAATTAATTTTGTAATCTCAAGAATACCTTCATGTGACATAAGGAGATTCAGTTTCTTACAAACTGTGTTTGGCTTGGACTTCTAAAGCTTTAAGACTTCACACTGCATTTACACACTGCAGCCACAGTACAGTTTTAAATGAACTCTTTTTTTTTAAATGCTTATGCTTTGGGATTTTTTTTTTGTTTCACTGAACACAAGACCGGTATCATCTATCATGTATAGCAGGCATACTGCAGCTTATGTACAACTGAAATGAACAACACATGAAATGTTAAAATAATATCCACAGCTTACGTTAAAAGGTGACTAAAGAAAGTGGTACAAATTTTTTAAAAAATGAGGTTTTATAATCAATTAGAACTATTATCAAAACCACTACTGAGCAATTAGTGCTGTAAGTATTAAGAGGAGCTAGAGTCCAACCTGTGACTATAATCCTCATTCAGCAGATCCTCACTAGGATGTGGTGGGAGAGGTGGAGGTGTTTCATTTTCACCATTGCCACGATCAGAAACTGGATGCTCTGAAACAAAATTTAGAAAGGAGTTAAATAACCTGCAGAAACAACTACATTACACCAGTTCACTAACTGATGACTGGAAGGCCGCAAGCAATGCTGAAGTAAATCACAAATTATTCAAATCCCTAAACTAACTAAACTAGAATTAAAATCACACCAAGCAGAAAATACACCCCTTGGGATTTTCCTGAAGAGCTGATTTTCAGATTTGCATATACATAATTAAAGGTAAATATAGGGAAACTTTGTACTTATAGTGAAGTTGAGTGCAAGGCACAAATTGCTTTACTCCATTTTAGTGGAGTGCTTTGCTCCATTTTTAACTTCTCTATAGCTGCATTCAGACTGATTGTAGGTTCATGATTTCAGTCCCCTTGATGGGGGAGCATTTATCACCTTTCATGTACAGAAGAGAACCACATTCTCAGCAAAGAGATCAGAAGAAGAAAAAATTCTATTATTCTATAGCAAGAGAATAAAGAGACATTTCTTAATTACAGTCATCACTTCCCTACTATTACTGCAACTCCTTCTTTACCTTTATATACAGCATCCAGCTAACAGTAGAAAATTCCTTTTTACAAAGACAAATATAAACTACTCAAACCATTCAGTGGTTTGCTAAGCAACAAACTTAAATACCTGCAATATTTAGTAAGACTGCTGTGCTCACTGTAGGCCAGTTCATTATATCCTGGAAATCCATTTCTCAACTCAAAGGTACCATCTAAGAAAAAGTCCCTGCATTTTTCAATGTAGAATACATCTTCACCCCTTCCAAACTAAAAAGGAAACATGGACACTTCCTTGGGTTTCAATGGCAGGTAAGCAATCTAATAATAACGACATGCCACATTTTAATGTGACTTGTTCTGTTACATGGAATGTTGGCAGTCTTTTTGAACCATCCTGTCTGAAAGCACTAACCTAACCTGAGAGAAAAAGGGTTGGCAAGGAGGGATCAAAGTAGAAAGCAACAGATTATATTTATTTGATAAGAGCACTTATATAACAAATAAAAATATTGGGGGAAAAAATTCCAACCAAAAAGTCCCGAAAAAAACCAAACAAAAAACAACCCCCACAAACCTACACTATTAGCTCAAGAATACTATGAAATTCCTATTGGCTAGATAGCCTCCTACGAAAAAGTGGCTCAAACCCTGTATCTCAGGAAAAGTGTGAGCATCATCAAAAAAAAGTGAGGGTAAGCAGATGAGGAAGAAAGTTTTAATGAGACCTTAAAAAATGATCATCAGTCTGACGTAAAATACAGGTACACTACCTTACATACACACACAGGCTTCTTACACTGTGCTGCCCGCTCTTTCAGGTTTGCATATAAGAACAGGAAACAAATGAGAAGTAAAAGGCAAGTTGTCACAGGAAAAAGAACTTAGAACAAAAGAGGAACTCAAATTGTTCAATGTGACACCAAATGTAATTACCAAAAGGAAGGAGACTATGAAGTTCTGTGAAAAGGCTGAAGGACATTAGTAAGAAATGTAGGTGAAAGCCCCTGTCAGAGACTGCAAAGTGATGTACTCCTGAGACTAACACAAAGGCTCTTACAGCTCTATAACAGAACACTAGATGTGTACTGGGTTGTTCTTTCAATATATGCTTAGTGAAGTCAAAAGGAGGCAGTGATTTACAAGTGCAAAAAAGTCCAAACACTCCAACTAGAATTCAATAGTTAATGGTGTGCCTCATTTTTAAACACTGTCTAAATTTTTCAGATAGGAAGAATGAAACCTATGTAGTATAACTCAGAATCATACTGAAAAGGTAGCAAGGATGGTTGGACACAGGTACAAACACTCCTAACAAGGACCACAGATGAGTATTCTTTAGTTCAGAGAAAGAGGCAATAAAAAGAAATACAAGAGGAGTCTACGAAACTGTAGAAGCTATGCTTAAAGTGACAAGGAAGCTTTCACTATTTCACGCAAAGTAACAAGAAGGCAACGAGTTTAACTATCAAGTAGCACATCTACACAAAGGACAAACACAAAGTAGTGTTTTCCATAGAACTCACTGCCATAAAGATACTTTGGGAAAAAAAAAATACTAAGTTAGAGATGTACCCATGGCCCAATGGTCCAGACAGTACCTTTGACTTAGGAAGTCCCTAAACCACTGAGTATCAAAAGTAGGAAAGAGATGCTTGATGGAAAAAATGTAACACCTCCGCCCAAAAAAAGAAAAAAAAAAAACCAAAAAAACCAAACAAAAAATAAAGAGAAAAAAAACTTAAAAAAAATCCCAAACCCACAAAAAACCCAACAAACTAAAAAAGAAATAGAACTACACCACACTTACACTATGGTTAGCCTTTTTGAGCAGACTCCTATAGCCATGGCAAGAGACTGAGCATATCATGTAGTTACACTAACTTAGATTCACAGTAATTGGTACATCATTTCACCAAGGCTGTTTGATCACAGGTTACCACTGGTATTTTTCTTACAGTAACAAAAGGATACACACAAAAAAACGTTGGACTTCCTCAGTGAATTGGAAATGATCACAAGGGATTACAGCTCCCAGTAAAATGGGAGCAGGAGCCAGAGAATGAGAGAATTTAACCTAAGGGGCAGTTACTGGCCCTATGCTCAAGACCTCAGGAAATGACCCTAACAGATCCAGATCAATCTAAGCACTGAACAAAATGCACTGAATTTTCAGATATTAAACAGACTAAGAGAGTAAAAAAGAGTAATTCAGGCAGAGTAAAAACTCAGTCTGTCTATAAGACACATGCAGCATTTACAAGGAAAATCGAAATAATTCAAAATTTCACTTCTTAATTTTCTATCTTGATGTTACCACATATGTATCAAAACAGAGGTGCTTGTACAACCATGAGGATTCGGCAGTCTCTGGTAAAAGTGAAAGTTTGATTATTTTGCTACTTAACAGAGAGATGACAGCATTTTCCCTATAACTATTTATAATATAGGGTTATAAGAAATATATCAGAACCTCTAATGAAACACATTCCAGTAATCTTTCAACACCAGAAATGTAAAGCTGCTGGCACTGAAGTATCAATTCTCAAAGAGATTGTTCTAAAAAACACCGTGAAACAGCTTGGCAGCAAAAGAAGTGAAGACCTGAAGGCAGCAAGTGTTATTCATGCAAAAATAGAACAAACACTGGCATTTCAATATTGGATCACTATTCCCTCCCCCTTTATTTAAATATCCACCGGCAAGACAAAATTTAATGTTTTGGCTATAAGCACTTTTCCCCAGACATTAGTTTTTCTTGCTCATGTATAATAAAAAAAGACTCTTAAAACAGACAGCAATATTAACAGGCCAAGCTTCAGTGTATTTTTGCTGAGCTTTTATAAGAATTTTATTGGTAGGAGCAGTGAATGGTACTGGAAATAACTTATTAGAAAACATTAATTAAGAAAATGACATTTTATGAAACATAATACAGCTCCTACATTAAATTCTTGCATCAGATCCCATATTATGTTAAAAATCTCTTCTGTTTTATTATTCTTTGCAAAAATGTACCAACTGCACTTCTGTGTTCAAGATGTGGATAGCACACTGTGAGCATGTATAAGGATCTGTTCCTGCCCGACACAAGAAGCTCACTAGGTCTGGGGCTCATGTCCTTAAACAGACACATAACCTAAAGTTCACACATGAGATAAAGGAGGGTTGTGCACAGCCAAAGTGTTTCACCCTCACAGATGCCCAAACATTTAGGACAAAACTTTTTAAGAAACAATTAAAAAAAAGTTTAAACCAGTGATAGAAGGAAATAATTATCAATAATAATTAATACTATGATTTCAAAATAAGATAAATATTTCTGCAACGTGTGAAACTAGTGTTAAGCCCAAATTGTCTTTCACCAAAACAATTTCTTATCAGAGCTGTTCCACAGCCCTCCTGCTGCAGGTGCCTGTACAGTTTTCCATTAAGATCACTGAAATTTCATCCATCAAATGCCAAGTCTTCAACAGAAATCTGGATGCAATGGATATCCTGAGCAAGTGGTAGCAACATCTTTGTCATCTCTTATCCACTGACTCCAATTCCAATCACTTCCCAAGCCACAGCTGCGAAGACCCAGCTATGCCAAACCCTCCCTGTGCCAGCAGCACTCCAAAGCTTCCTTTTCACATCTGACACATTCTCTTCTGAGGCCATGACTTTTTTTGCTATAATGCCTTCTTACCACAATTCTTTAATTACAAAGATGCCTATTTAAAATAATTTTATGACTGAGCTGAAAACTAGCCATCCTGATTTTTGGATTGCACTTGAGGAATCCTTATCTGAAAGCACAATTCTTCCACATTGTTTTGAATTCAAGTGACAGGCTAGAAGTTATCATTCATCTGCATCAATGGCTTCAGAGCATTTGCTTTTATGGTTTTTAAGGAAGCATTTAAGGGTATTTGCTGCTTTCTGATATTTCTTAGGTAATGCCCAACTCTACAGAGCAGGCTAGCTCCAAGGATTGGACCCTCTTCTCCTGAAACTACAGAATGAGCGTAAATTCCATACAAGAAAAACATAACGTAGATCTAAGCAAAAGGATCTGATCTTTGAATATTTACAATGCTTCAGAACTATACCTAAGTCTTTGCCTGGAGTCACACTGTGAAAATACTGAAGTCAACACAAATAAGTTACCTCTAAGTTCTATTCTTGAATTTTACAGATAAGGGCTCTTGGGTTTTGATTAAAAGTACCCCACACAGTCATCACAGCAGCCTATGAAATTACTTTTTGCAGGCTACCCTGATTCCACAGTTGTCTAGGAAAGTGGGAAAGATCATGCATAATTCAACTACATCAAAGAAAATATTTTTTTCCTACTGAAAAGTATTTAGCTATGTGCTTGACTTGAAGAATGAGAGCACACTTAAAAGGATAGGGGTCAAGACCATCTCAAATACTTAAACTTTTCAAATAACTAGTACCTTGCTGAGTCAGGAGCAAATTGGACAGACGGTAGAGTATGCCATCAGAAATGAAAAAAGACAGGAAAAGAAGTGGCCTTAAATGCTCTTATTCGTATGCTTCCATATGCTCGCACATGTAGGTTTTCTTTGCACAATTTACACAATTACCGATTTTTTTTAATGAGTTCATTAATATAATTCCAATTTGTAAATTAAGAGAATGTTTCTAACCTTTGAACAAATTTTACCTTAAAGTCTAAAATAAGTAAGTGCACTTTTTGAACATCATGTTTTAGTATAAATTAATTAAGCTTATAATAACCTAGGACATAATCTAAAAATTTAATGTAGAAATCATTGCACTCATTAAAGATATATAGAAAATAAACATTTTGACAACATATATTTTGCACTCATCATTTGTTTTTTATCCAGGCTTACGTGTTGGGGCAGCGAGCTAGAAACTGTTACTTAAACTGGAATTTGTGCCAGGAATCTCATTCACAACTTCTGAGTCAGCTCTCCCACCCTCGCTGGATCTTCAAGCCTCAAAGTAACATAGTATGCACTTACTCTAATTAACTGCTTTTGGTGGCTGTGGATTTCAGGAAACAAAACCACAAAGCACTCTCTGTCTCAGCACAGAGATGGATATGTAGAGACTACCTTTTATTCCTTCCTGAGGATTGCATGTTACAAATTGCTGGAGAATGGTATCATTACGTCGGGAAGCAGCTGCGAAGTTATGACTCCCATCAAAGGCTGATTTTTGAAAGACTCCCTGGTCTGAGCGTTCCTAAGGGAAAAACAGAACCACACATTGCAACACAAAATTTACATATTCAACAATGCAGAAGAGCATCCATCACTGCAGACAGTGCATGGACACTGATATAATGTGCTCACTGTATCCACTGTATATTTACCTCCTCTCAAATGAGAAACTGGAGAGAGCTCTTCAAAATTGCAGTCTGGTTTTGCTCACCATGTAATAACAACATCCAAGCAATAACAACCATTAAGAATGATGCACAAAAATGAAGATTTTTTTTTTTATGACCCACAACTGGCTTCATTCAAATTCTCCATCTGGGAGGGCAGCTTGTGACATTGTCAACACAAGAACATGGGCAATGCCAATGGTATTTTTCTGCCAGCCAGCTGGTTCCCTTCTCCCCGAGACTGAGTGCATATGTTCTGATGATCACACACTAGAACAGTTTTGCAAGTAAGGAGTTACACCAAACTCCCAAACGCAGGTCTTCTGGCTAGCAGCTAAACAAACTCCTGTCACACCTCTAGTCAGCTTTTCTTTTGAGACATTTTCTATCCCCCACCCCCGTACATGCCATAGTGCCTAATTTATTCTCCTGAGCAGTTGCTCAAAGGGAAAAAAAAAATTGGGGAAAAAAAAATAAAAATCACAGTTTCTAAAGCTGGGACAGACCCAGAAAGACATTTATATAGTCATTATTGAGGGAAAACCAAAAACCCACACAAGGGGAATATTATGGCTAGTTTTCAAAGCAACCTTTATATGTTCTGTGATTTTATATCTGTTTTTTTTTGAAGCGGGATCCAACTGGCTTCTATTTTTAAACTGCATGTTCATTATGTCAGCAAATGTTATACTAAATATACATATTTTAAAATTCCATAGTCACATCTACAGAAGAAATGAATGTATCTAACCCATGTTATTTTTAAAATGATACAAGAGGCTTGATGTATTGGCAAGTGATTGCCTGCAAACCAAGACATAAGGAAGGACAGCATGTTACACCTCCTTGCAACCTGTTTATCAAGCTTAATAATAAAAATAATATGACTTAAAAAATAAAATAATAAAAAAATTGTAATAGAATAAATACAATGAAAATAAGCATAGTAACATGGAAAAATTGCACCCCAGAACAGAAATCAGTGCTGGGATGCTCATGGTGACAATATGGCTTCAAATTTAAGCTCAGTGGATAGGTGGTACATGTAACATTCTCTTTTCCTCGGTGCAGAATCAGCCATTTGAAAAGGGTATTTTCAACCTCCATACAGAAACACACACACACACAGACACTAACAGTCGTGTTTCCTCTTGAAACTGGAGTCTTTAGTTTACATCAGCTTCCCTAGGTTGTAAAGTCCACATTTACTGCTTTTTTAAACTATCCACTGGAGACACAGTGGCATAAGGAGCCTTGAATTAACAGCAACAACAAATCTGCTTTTCCAGCTCTTTGATAAATGACACAATCAATATCCCAACAACTGATCAGTAACCAACGTAATTCGAGTATTCAGCTTATAAAACATAGCTGTCATGGAAGACCTCCATTAGTGTCCTGCCCAATAAAAACAATAATGCATTTCTAAACATATTCTCCTTCTGCCAAGCTGAGATGCAGTGCTCGGGTAGCTGTTTTGGGGAAAGGGAAGAATGGGCACCAACCCATTTCTGCTGTGGTCTCCAGACTCAAATGGAATTACAATTGAACGCAAAGACTGCCCTATAAAAATTAATTCCTGTCTAAAATGAATTTGATTCAATCAAGACCTCATTATGCATTCTTCATAGGGCATGAGTCAAGACTATTTACCTCCTTCATACATCTGGATAATATTCAAAACTATACACTTAACTATAAAAAGCAGCCTCATACTTTTACTAGGTCAATCTGAAGTTTGATTGCAAGCTTTTTAAAAAGAAGCAGCTTTGGTTAAAAAAGAGAACCTGCAGGACTGAACTTTCTTTGATGGTGAGTTATCTTTTTTATATCCCAAAATGCACAATAAATATAACATATATTTTATAATTCTTCCTTACAGTAGGATGCTATCAGATGTAAAACGAAAGCAAAAATGTGTTTCCCTCTAATATCTTCCAGAATTGCTAATGGATACTTTTCATATATTCCTAGCACAATTGACATCATGAGGCTTTTCCAAAGTGTCCTCCCAACAAAGTCAGAGTGTAATATTTGGGAAGTCATATATTTCTAAATCCATTTCTCAATCAATAAATGATGGTAGTAAATTACACAGAAAGTTATCAGAAAAATATTTAAGAGTCAATTAAATTACAAGACACCTGCATCCTCTTCCTCCCTCTGGAATTTTATGCAAATATAGCCAGAAACATGATTGTTTTTAAAATGTTCCAGTAACACTGATTAAATAAGAAGCTTGAAATATCTTGGAATTCTATAATGAGATTTATTACAACCTTTTACACCCCAAATCTACTTGTACCTACTTTCATTTTAAAGAACTCTACAGGTATTTAAAACTTTTTAAAACATTTGCTCAAAGGTTAAAATTAAAACTGGGGTGACTAGAAAAGGCAAACAGTATACATGTATATTATGTATGTAAAGATGAGAAAAGAGTGTGCATATGTGTCTGCATGCATGAATGAAAGGGAGCAAGGGAGATCATAAAACCAATCTATTTCAAAATAAGAAGTGACTGGCAAACATCAATTTATATGATGTCTAGAAAACATAATAGTTAAAAATGTCTTTCTTTCCTTATTTTGTTACCTTACTTAAATAGATCTTATCTTAATCAACTCAGAAACCCATCCTAAAGAAATCTTCATTTGACCAGGAAAAGTAAAATATGTAATACCTTGAAGGTCAAGAGAGGGAAGAAAAAAGAAAAAAAAAAAAAAAAAAGGCAAGACATGTCCAGAAAAACACACTCAAAAAAAACCCAAAAAAAACCATTAAGTACCAGTGAAAAAGAAAAAGCAAGAGTAAAACAAAGTCCTAGTCACACTAAGTTATTCAGGTCTCTGATTATAACAACAATGAAATCAGAATAATTTAAATTGCCTGTATCCCAGCAATTGCCTTGAGGAGATAGCAGATAGTCAAAACTACATCAATATATTAATCCTAAATTAACTTCTTTTGGAATCATATTTTCTTTTGTTCTAATACTGGTTGAATCAAAATAAGAAGTGACTTTTTGCCTAGTCTCAACAAGAACAGTAAGACCAGGAGCTACCAACCAGAAACAATTTGTAAGTCCTCTCTCTAGGGGAGAATTAATTCTGCCAGGAGAAACTCTCTGTGACCAAGACTTCAGCCATCATCCCTTATGTGCAAAACCACTGGGACTGGAACAACATTGGTCTAATAAATGCACATGCTGCCTCACCTCCGTGTGCGCCTCCAGCCTGCGGAGCACCACCAGCTGGATCCTGCCCCGGATGTTGCCCTCCATGGACATGGAGCGCCGGAGCGTTTCCATGGCCTCGTGGTTGGACTTGCCCAGGAGCGACTCCCCGTTGACTGCAACCAGCTGATCGTTCACTCGCAAACGCCCGTCCTGCGAGCGGAAAACAACGACAATTTAAAAAAAACCCAAGAATTATTAAGCAGAGGTGCTACACGTGGGAAAGCATGATGCAGACAATCTGATATTACTCCTATAACTTAATAAATAAAAGACTGGACAGTGCCAGAAATAACTTTGTTTCCAGTAATTGGCAATTGTCTCCCTTTATTCACTACACTTTTGTAAAGAGTTCATACTGCAAATACAAACATAGACATTCATGCATAGACTGCTGGTTTTCTTGCATTTGCAGTTTATTTGTATCAGCTAAGACAATTAAATAATTAAGAAAAAACCCAAACCAAACACGCAAAACCAAAATAATACCAACCACAAAAAAAGCAACCCACCGACCCCACCTCAAAAAAGTGGAAGAGAAGGTTTTTGTTAGTTTAAAGGGCCCACACTATAACTATTAGTATCCACACTGCAACCACAAAGGAGTACTACAATGTATTTTTCATGCATTATCTGCTATTAAGATCTGGTAAGAAATAGCTCAAAAAATTTTGTCTTACAATCTGATTGGTGTGTATCTTGTCACAATTCTCATGCCATCACATGGGCAAGCATCCTCAGTACAGAATGGTCACTAAAACTTAAGCATCCTTACTAATTAATGCTATCCCTATTTTACAACATCCAAAATTGCTGCCAATAACAAAATTAGGGTTGAGCCATATCAAGTAATCTATGGTTTGAGAAAGTAATTCAGCTTCATTTGCCAAGGTGACATTTGTGGGTGTAATAAAATTGTGGACACTGCTATTTTGTGATTTAGGACTCCTATTGCTGTTGTCATTAATATCTGTGATTTATTTCTTTTCATAAAGCAGCCTGCCATGGATGTTTCCCTCTTTAACCAGAAAATAAGGTCTATTTAATTGAGACAGAGGAATTTCTTTCAAAGCTTGTCAAGTTCACAATTATCAGGCTGGCATTAGACCTCAAACAAGGAGGAGAAGGAGTAAGAAACCAAAGACATCTGATATAAGGTGGTGAAGAAACAATAACAGGGAAGATCTTGCACAGAAATACAGTGCTTGGTTGAGTCTGATTCACAGGCTGAGCACAAACTCTTCATAAGGCTCCCAAACTGTTTACATATTTCATGCATCTGAGCCATACAAAATATATATACTATCTGATTTCTATTTTTTTCTGTAACTAAAATGTTCAATTCACTATTCTGCTACTGCTGCCAAGTCTAAGTCATTTTTGAGTGAGTTACAGTAGCTGTGACACACCCAGCTTTATTAAGTGTTATTTTTGTTGGAACTGCATACCATCATTGCTACAGCAGAATACAGATAACCACAAAGCTGAAAAAAAACAGTATATAACAAAATCCAAAATAAACTGGGATGGACTAGAAGATGGAAAGAAATAATTAGGAGATGAGTCACTCAGAGAAGGAAAATTAAGGGAAATAAAACTTTTCTTGAGAGGGTGTGGGAATGGAGGATAGAAAAGAGGAAGGCCATTTGGAAGATATACCGGAACCTCTCCCACCTCTCTGCTGAATATTTTATATCAGCTTAGATGTGCATACAGCCAAAGTCAGTAAGTTAGCCTCACCCTTTCTCCACATACAAATGATGCCATCACAAGAGCTAAAGTTTACGAGACAAGAGGTAAAACTGCTGAACCAAAAATTTTATTATTTGCATATGGTGTGATTCCTCTGTGTCCAATCAAAATTTGCTAAAATGAATGGAGTTATTCAGAGCAACAGGAGTTTGAGGAAAAAAAAAATATTTTTTGTAAATTTCTGTAAAACTTTGAAAATTTTACAGGTCCACATGTTGTCCCCCCCTACAGTCCTACAGTTTCTTGGATAAATGTTTTTCCTTTCTGGAAAAAAACCATCATGTATTAAATATCTGTTAAAGTTTATTTCTAAAGTCTATACAAATACTATGCCAAATGCATCTTGTCACAGCTACATCAATTAAGTATGCAACTGTCCTGAACACAGCATGCATTTTTAAACTAACCACTGAACCTCACAAGGTTCTGTATTGGCCCAATTTTTAATTTTCCTTGTAGTACTTTTATATGAGACTTTATTTTTATTTATATTTTAATTACATTTCTTAAAACGTTTCTTTTGATACATCCTCCCTTCTTGCCCCTCTGTTATGTGCAGCATTTAAATGAAAAATTCAACATGAATTTGACACTTCAATTGTGATAGAAGAAAAAAATGCGCATCATTTATAAATATTGATCAACCACACTTACTAAGTCACCTGTACAAGCCAGGCTGGAAGATTGCTGAATGCTGTTTTCACACAACAGGCAGAAGTTACTTCACAGAAAAACCTTTTGCCTTTTTAGAGACCAGGGAAAAAAAAATCCCCACGTCTAAACAGTTTCCAAACACAGATTTTCACATCCCTTGTGTTATGGCCTGGTTTGGAAGCCTGAACTGCACGAAAATCTGCTTGGCTCAAAACAAGCTAAATGTTGTTTTAACACGTTTCTTCTTTCATCTCTGAGAGGTAGGTTTCTTTGTGGCTTGAGCAGGAAAACAACATTTGGCATTTCAGCAGAGCAGTTTTCAAATGCCATCTCTGGAACTGCGAGTGAGCTATTCTAATAGAAGCTGATGTTATTCTTCCCTCACTTATTAAAAAAAGCTGGGTTTTTTATGGCGACTCACAGCAAGGGGCAGAGTCTACCACCACATGGCTGCCATACTCTTCACAGCCATTCACAAGGCTCCCACTATTTACAGTAGAAGAACAAGATATAATGCCATGATCTTCAGGGACTTATCTTTTTAATCAAGGCAAAATAAGCTATTTCCCTTATCACACCGATGACATTTCTGTCAGAAATGCCCTAATGGCAATTATTGGAATTATCCAATTTCCCCATCCATTGCACACAAGGAGCAATGTTTATTGCAGCACTCAGAAGGACCAAGGACGTTCAAGCTACACCATATTCATTTGAACAAATGCACACATAGAAAATATTACATTCGTTCTTGTAATGGCTCTGTTTCATTTCAGCTGCAGTGGATTGCAGGTACCTGATCCTCAGGAATGCATTTTTAGTGAAAAGCCAAGATGTTTCGAGGTGAACAAGGCTGAAATCCCCAAAGTTAAGGGGAATAACGATGCATTTAAACTCAGTCAAATGTTTGTTTTTTCACATGAAAGGCTCTGCTAAGTAAAAATAGCAAGTATTCCAGTAACCTCTTTATCTTAGGGAAGTTAAAAAATGGATACTTCAAAATTACAAAAGAAGGTTAGGAAGGGACATAATGGTTCAGTCAGCAAAAGCAACTGGTTTCATTCCTGCGGGATACAGCGTTAGAATACAAACCTGGAACTTCTAATGCACTTTTATTTTGTTTGATTTTGTAGGCAGAGCATTAAAGACGACTGAGTCTTACTGTAGCAGGTATGATGCTACATGCATTGACATCTTCTAAAACCTTTAGCTAGGACAAAAGAAAAATCATAAAAGATAGAATCACATATTTAAGTTTTCCATTATGATTTTTAAAATGCCACCTACTACAATTTGCAATGTCACTAACACATTAGAGCTAGATTAATGTGTTAATATATCAAAAAAATTAAAAATATTAGCCTCTCTTCAGACCCTGGATCAAGCCAATAACAAGTAATGGTAACCAAAAAGGATGGTCTGCATTCTAAGTCTACTCTTCATTCTAAGAAACACATGGGTAAAAGAAATTTAATGTCTCAAAACCTTTATACAGCATTAGAAGGATTGAGCAATTACTTTATCGGTGAAACAAATGTGTTGAAATTCTGTGTATAACATTTTTTCTGAGGACAAGCAGTGACTATATAGACAAGGAGATAAAGTTCATACTTCTATTAGCATGATACACCAATATCAAAAAATAATTAAATTCTAAATGCAGAAGTGATAAATAGTGAAAGAATTCTCATGTCAGTGAGATTAAGATTTCTGCCTGTGACAGTTTCCCAAGAAAGCACTGTACACTGAAAAGCAAATGCACATGTCTTAATCCATAATAATCCATTTCAGAGAATACCAATGAATAGCATGGGAAAATGCTCTGGACAACTACCAGCTGGAAAGAAAGGCTTTTTATTTCAAAACTTGCTCCAAGAAGAGATTTAAAATAAGGACAATGGGACGACATCTTTAAATATTTATGCACAAATATGTGCACACTTTTTAACTTGATACAAGAAATTTTATTAATTGTTAATACCCACTGATTAGGTTATGTTCTATGTAAAGGTCATTAGACAGAAGAAAGCCAGCTGTTCTCCATGCATTACACAACAGTAGACTGTGAGTCTTAAAACACTGCCAAAATGACTGCATTTTGTGAGCACAGGACAGAGTCTCCGAACAGTTCTGGGTGAAGCCAGAGCCTCAGCTACTGTCTCATTTGCTCTGGAGCCTACATTCAGATCCATTACCACAACACAGGCCTAATTGCTGGAAGGGTTATAATGAGGTGGAATGGAGAACTGGTCACAGGACTAGAGGCCATCACAAGACAAAATAATCTCTCAGTCATGGTGCCTGTTCACTCAGGGGTGAGCATGGAAGTTGTGCTTTAGTAGTCTGCAGACATCTCAAACCAAAATTAACTGCTCTGAAATGACTTGCTGGGGGGAAATAGAGAGTAGCAGACATACAGAGAAAAAGTTGTCTTATGGGTCTGTGATGTGACTAGTCAGGCAGCCAGCCCACTAATATCAAATATGGCTCCACAGCTTGGCTATTCAAAACAAGGAGTTTATCCATGACAATGCACTGTCACTGCAACTGGTGGGGACACAGAGCTGGGAAAACAAAGAGGGCAGCCTCATTTCCACAGTAACATAAGTCGTACTCTGCAGGAAGCATGCACATGAATTGAGTTTATCCAGCCCTAATTTGGCCAAATGTGTGTTAACTCAGTTTTGTGTAATCCAATTGATGAAGATCCAAGCTTTGAAATAACTGTGAGACTAGGAAAGGTAGATAACAGAAGCAAGGAACTATTAAACATTCTTATGAAACCTCAAACCTTGATTATTGCTATTTACTAGCTGCTGTAAATAGATGATTGAATTTTTAATGCTGTGAATTGTCTTACTCAGCAGGCTAATGTCAGTAGAGCAATTTACATAACACTGAATTAAAAGGTATTTTTACAGAAGAGAGAACTGCAAAGAATCGCTGAGATAAAAGACAAAAAATACATTATGGTTCTACAGGTGTTAAGCATACTACCTCTGAAAGATTAAGTAATTTGTTTCCAATTCATACAAGTTACCTTTTCCAAGTTTTATTTGGGGCAAAAAAATGCAGTCAACAGATTTCCTAAAGATTAGACAATAACTCAAATACTTTTAAAAAATAAAAAGTACAGTCCTTGTACATTGCTCAGAAGGAAAAGAACAACTCAAAATACTGTCATTTACCAATTTAATATTACCAATTCAATCCACCTCAGGAATAAGTGATAACTTCTGCACAACTGATGTCAAGCTCTGCCAAGACACATTTTTAATACAGTGATAAAAATATTCTGAATATAAAAATGAAGAAAATTATGAGAGCTTTTTATTTACAGGCACAGTTGTAGGTATCAACTTCTCTGTCACTGAGCCAATCTAACTCTTCTTGTAGGCTGTGGGGAGGCTGGAAGGCATCCTCTACTCATACCTACCCTTATCCTTCTTCCCGTTCCCCATTTCCTGCAGAACCCAAATGTTCCCTAAAGTTTGCACCAATTCATTTTCACTTTGGCAGACTTTGTTGCTTCACACACAACCCCAGAAACCGCGAGACTAAATGTTAGATTTGTAATTCGCCCAAAGGAATGAATGACAAAGGTATTTGTACCTAGAATGCTTCTCAAGTGAGATTCAGCCCTCAACATAGAAATGACAGTATTCTAACACATTCAGCTCCTCATGTTCTTCTTCCATACCTTGAAAGCAGCACCTCCATGAATAACTGATTTGATGAAAATCCCAAGATCAGCTCCTGTCTCCCGGGATTTGTTGCCTTTCAAGCTCACACCAAGTCCAGCAGAGCCAGAATCATTCAGAGGAATCTCAAAGGTCAGCTGTTCTGTGGTTTCTGGAGAAAAAATACTGCAGTTGGGCTCTCCTTTCTGTTGGAGAAAACAAGCATGAAAACAGGGGTGATAAGTTGGCATGAGTGGTGTCCACAGAACTGTACAATAAGAAATAGTCTTCTTTTCCAGAAAATAGCTTATAATCAACAGTGCATTTAGCTGACATTTTGTCACAAGATCTGGCTTAAAATGTTATTTTTAATGATACCTGGGAATATGCTTAAATAGAAGGTAAAATAGCTTAGTTCCACACGACATAAAACTAATGTTGCAGCAGAATGTAGAAAAGGCGTTTATACACAGCTGCATTAAAAATGTAAGCCATAAAACTCTCAACATCTTCGCATGCAGCTCACAAACTATAATGACAGTTATACTGTTAAATCCCATTCCCCTTTGAAAATTGAGTTTCATCCTTAAAAAATTATCCTTCCCTTAAACCTGTCTGCAGAGCAAAGCTGGTGTAACAAAAGCAAAGGTGAAAATTGAAAGCGCGGTAACTTATTCTGCACTAACTCCCTTAGTACATACTTTGATTCCATAGAGGTTTGATTGCTTCTTTTTCTTTCTGGTATAGGTTAATCCCAAGATTTTCTCTAGATTAGAGAGCTGTTTACAAGACTGTCAAGTCAAGCATACACAGCTACGGAAGATCAGAAAGAACTTTCTTTTACTGTACACTGTGTCTGCAGTTTTGTAGGGCTGTCTGTTGCTGGGCAGAGGGTAAGGGGGTGTGGTTGTCTTTTTAAAAACAGATTAGAATAATAAAATTAAATAAAATCAAAGTTTAGCCTGAAATATTTATCTTGGCACACCTCAAAAATAAAACAAGGACAAGGAGACCTATTATGGAATGAAGTGTGAAGTGTTCATGAAAAGTGTTAGTGCAGATTGTTATGTAACGCATTCAATTTCATTCCATTTTTCCTTCTCCATGTAACTCTAAAACAATTCATAAGCTTTTGTTTCTTGTCATTTGGACATTTTCTATCCTTTGAAACAGCAGTGTTAAAAAATTAACAGGAAAAAAAAACTATGAAAAGGAAGCACACAGACAATTACAAGTTGAAAAATGACTGACTGCTGCTTCCAAGGGTGTAAAATTCTTACATTAGATTATCAAGTAAAGGCCACATGCAAAGAGTGCAGTAGCTGGGCCACTCCTCCTCTTCCCCAGTGAGAGATCACCTCTGGGATGCAAACTGCAGCACAGACAGTATCAATGCAATTGTCAGCAAAGGTGCCAGCAGCACAGATATTTCCTCAGCAGCTGGAGTACACCTGTGCATTCAGCTAGCACACTGTCTGTTCAACAAAAGTATGATATGACCCCAGAACTAAGGGCAGAAATTAATATCCTGAAGAAACAGTAACTAGCTGGAGTATACCTGTGCATTCTACTATCACACTGTCTGATCAACAAAAGTATGACCCCAGAACTAAGGGCAGAAATTAATATCCTGAAGAAACAGTAACACCTAAGTATACTTGCATTTATTCAGATATCCTTTCACTGATGAGGAGCAACCACTGGGTAGAGAGGAATCACAACAGCCAGAAAACTGACTATCAAACTCAATCCCAATATGCACCATGTTTAAATTTCTCCTGGAATGTAACTACATGACATTAAAGTCAATACAGTTTGCCTAACTGCCAAATATAAAAATGACACAGCACCAATACTGATAATTGTCTTGATACCAGCATTCATCTCCAGTACCAGAGTTACACATTTGTGCTTCTGTTTTTGTTCACCAGAAGTACAGAGTTCTCAGTTACACATCTGTCACTTTTATTTCTTAGCTTTGGATATGGACATCCTGAACATAACCCCCCAAAATCTATAGATTTGTAACAACTGTGAGCAATACAGAATGATAACTTGCAAACACTCCTCCTCAGACTTCAGAAGAAGCAGTGTAAAGAAAAAAAATCACTACTGGCTTCTGACATAACTATTTTGCGTTTAACTTTCTCAAGGTTTTAGAGAAAAGATTTTCTGCCAAATCTTTTTTTTTTTTTCAACTTGCACATATTCTTGTCAATTGATTCTGAACTCTCAGATCAGAACTCTACTCAACTGGCACATCCTGTCAAGAACTGGTTAGAAGCAATTCTTCTCAGGGTCTGAGACATGTGATGACTCCTGCAGACATGTGAGGACCTGGTATTACTTTCCTGTTCCCCTAGGCAAGCAGCTCCTGTGTGTTTCTGCTCTCCTTCCACTTGAATCTGTGACATCTGCACTAGACTTGCCCCTTCTCTATGCCAATACTGTGGCTGTGTCTGCCCATATCCTGAGAAAGGCAGTGAGGGGCTGTTAGCACAGGACATAAGGCTCCCAGTGCTCCTACCTGTCTTAACCAGAGCAGTCACAAACTGCTTTATAGCACTACCTCAGTACAAACTAGGACTTCATATAAAGCTGAATTTGGTCACCCAACAGAGCTGTTAAGTGTCCTCTATTTCCCAGCTTCCTCTAACATAATTATGTTGTGCACTAGCACTTGTTAAGTAACCTATCACATCACTCTATGTATGCCCAGATGCATCCAGCAGGACTCCAGACAAGTACAGCAAACTTTTGTCAGTATTTATTTTCCTATGTTTTCCTTAGTACTTAAATTTGGATCTGTAACATTTTTCTACCATTTTCCTTGCTACAGTTTTCTATGAAATAGATCACTTAACCATATCAAAACGTCAGTAAATTTAATGTAAGCTGCTTTTACCTATTACTGGAGAACCTCTAATATTTTAAGTCCTTCACAAGTTTCTTGCTCAACATAGTCCAATCATCCCAATCATCTCTCCTTTTCATTATTTATATTCAGCTTTATCCAAAGATTCAGCAAAAGCTGATTTTAAAATAATATTGAGCTTTGTCTAATAGTACTGTCAAAAATTTGTTGTCCTCGATAGGGGCTGAAAGTCAATTCAAAGATTTCACAGGGATGGGTAGGAGGAAAGGAGATGCATATCTACAAGTCAGTAATTAATTCACTGCAAGGAAAGTAAACTCTGTCTTTACTTCCTTAAAATGTTCCTCAGCTACTCATTGTACAGCATCTGATAGTAAATGTCTGGTAGTAAGTCTACAACATCAAGTTTATTTGGTGCAAATACAAAATTGAAAATTTTATTTGTCGGACAATGTGAGAAGCAGCAGAAAGGAGGAAAACCAGAAGAGAAAAAAAGAGATTAACAAAACCTAGAAGCTTGATTTCATCCTATACTTTCTAAATGTTTTCAAACACTTATCCTGATCATAATGCTCTTCCTAAGCAATACCTTTTTACTGATGACAAAAAGAGCTCCAGCCATCCTAAAGTTAACAGCTCATCAATTAACTGCTTCATTTGGGCAACTAATTTAATGAATGATGGCCTCTGTTCCTAGAATATGCAGGTATGAATATTAAATGCTGACAGTGACTCACAGAGCTGGATTCCTACTGCTTTTATTTCCCTGACTTTGCTAAAACATTACCCCAAGACATTAATACTTTACAATATAGCAACCACCATCAGCTGAATTATGGTCTGGTAAAAGAAACCCTCTCCAGTGCACTAAACCTTAAATTCTATTAGAAACACTTCTTACCTCAATATCATCCTAGAATCTGAACTCACTCAAACACAATGAATGAAATGAGCTGCAACACAAATATGTTTCTAGCCTGGAAAAAATGTATAGCTTTATGTTATAAATTACCCAGTCAACCACATAATTGGCCTTCTCAGCCACAGGGGCTCATGGATGGCTCAGGAACAGCTCATTGTCCACCAGAACCCCTGGGTCCTTTCCCACAGAGCTGCTCCAGCAGGCAATCCCCAGCCTGTGCTGGTGTGTGGGGCTGTTCTTCCACAGATGTGGGACCCTGCACTCAACTTTGTTGAATTCCAGAAGGCTCCTCCCTGCCCATCTCTCCACCCTGTCAGGGTCCTTCTAAAGGGCTGCACAGAACTCAGGGGAATCAGCCACTCGTCCCAGTGAACCTGCTGAGGAGGCATCTGCCGCTTCATCCAAGTCACTGATGAATAATGGGCCCAGTATTGAACCTTGGCGGACACCAAGGCATCCAACGAGACCCTGTGCCACTGTTCAGCCAGTTCTCAATACACCTCACTGTCCCCTCACCCAGTCCACCCTTCCTGAGGTGGCCTCTGAGGATGTGGTGAGAGACAGTGCTGACAGCCTTGCTGCAGTCGAGGTAGACAATGTCCCTCATCCATCCAGGTACTTGTTTCATTGTAAAAGGCAATCAGGTTAGTCATGCATGATTTACCATTAGTGAATCCATGCTGGCTACTCCTGATTACCTTCTTGTCATCCGTGTAAACAGAGTTCCCTGAATCCTCCTTCTTGCCCTTTCTGAAGACTGGGGTGATACTTGTTTTCTTCCAGTCCTTGGGCACCACTCCTGACCGCTGTGACTTTTCAAAGATGATTGTGAATGGCCTCCACAGCTCTCTCAGCACTCATGGATGCATTGCATCAGGGCTTATGGGCTTTTGGATGTCAGATTTGCCTAGGTCTTCTCTAACCCAATTCTTCTTGACCAAGGGAAATTCTTTCCAACATTCCTTTATCCTTGTCTCCCAGGTCAGGGAATGCCAAGAGCTGGTCTTGTTAATGAAGACTGATGTAAAAAAGGTGTTTGGTAAATCTGTCTTCTCTGTTACCCGTTACGTCCCTGTTATGTCTAGTAATGCCCCCACATTATCCTTGGTTTTTATTTTGTTATGGATGTATTTGAAAAAACTCTTCTTGTTGTCCTTGACATCCTTGGCCAGATTTAATTCCAGATGGGCTGTGGCCTTCCTTATCTTGTTTTTACTCACTCTGACAACCCCTCAATATTCATTCCAAGTGATCCGACCTTGTTTCCATCTCCTGTATATTTCCTGCTTACGCTTGAGTAATGACCAGAGTTTTCTATTCATCCATGCAGGTCTGTTGTTCCCTTTGCCCAATTTCTTGCTCATTTCTTTCCATTAAGAGGAGTACATTGAGACAGAAACACTCTAAAGTATTAATAAAATATACTCAGCAGAGACCCAGGTTGAAGTTAAAACAAAACAAATACCCGCAACCAAAAAGCTCCAACACAAAACTAAAAAACAACCCAACACTTCAAGAGTCAGTCTCCACTGTTTATTTTGTCCTTGCTGGGCAGGCCCTTCCTTCAGCTTTGCTAAATCTTAGCTGTCAGCTTTCAATAGCTTCTACAGCTGCAACAAGCTCTGAACAGTCCCCTCCTGATAAGCACATCTCTGCAGCCTAGTGATGTTTGTTCTCTAATACTTATAGTAGTCTGCCAGCCACGGCTCCTGCTCAAAGCTCCCTCCTGGTTGCACCATCCAGCACACTAGGCAACTCCCCACCTCTCTCTTTATCTTCCCCAATTGCTTGGGGAAGACAAAGATCTCCTCCCTCTTTCCCGAACCAGAAGGCAACCGACAGAAGTTGTCTGAGAGGAAATCTTTTCACTTGCTGACTAGATTTGGTGGTTAAACAGAACAGAGCAAACAACCAAACAGGTACTATCCCCTCTCAAGGGAAATCAGGACAGGAATGTTTTAATCTACCAATATACCTGCATGAAACTTCAGTAAAATCAATTCTGACATTTACTGAATCACCAGAAACCAGACAGAAAAATTCAGAGTAGAGTTTATATGAAGGTGAGAGAACAGAGAGTTTGCTAGATATGAAAGCAGAAAGCCCTAATAACACAGTACTAAATAATATTCAGCAAAGAAGACTGAAAGTCTGTATCTAAGGGTCTCAGGATACATTTAATTAATCTTCTGCAATGATTTTAATTTTTAGAAACGCATCCATACCTCAGATATCTGATTTCTTAATTAAAACTTTGTAATAAAGGATTATTAAAAGTCTAAAATTTTACCGGTCTCAACAATAAATTCTCAGTATTTTAAAGACCACAGAGAATATACTTTTAGCCTTCTCCTACTCCCACAATCCACAACTGCCAAGTCACCAGAGCAGTACAATCAGAACTATAACCTTTGAGAAAAGTACTGTGCATTTTATTCTTCCACTTTCTACTTAGTCCACAGTTATATCTACACAATATTGTGTCAGTCCTCTGTCTACCTTGGGACACCACTTTCAATTAGTCCTTTTATTTAATCTTACAATATCTGTTCTCATTGACCACAGCACTTTTAATCTGGATTTGTGGATTCACTTGTGGATTTGTGATAACCTAATGCTAATCTCTCACTGCAAAGGTTGTCTTATATATCCTTATTGTGTTTATTGCCAAAAGAGAAGCTTACAAAAAAAATTAGCTCTCCCTCAGGCAGGAAGGAAATAGCATTTGTTTGACACAACAGGAGACCTTTCAGTACCTGTCTGGTGCCCTTGACCAACACACTAATATGGCCTCTCAATATGCTGACTGCCCCTTGCCTGGCTGTTCCTTTCTGATAAGAGATGTCAACTCCCTGGGGTGCCATTCAGAGCCGACAGCAAAAGGCAAAAGACCCAGGAGGGTTATTTTCAAAGGTTTATAAAGGAAATAAGACATTTGCATCCTTTTTCAATGACTTTCTGATAAAAATATTTACATTGTGGCACCACATAACTATTATTGGCAGAAAAGCTTGAAAAGAAGATACTCCCTATTTGCATCATGCTCCATGCTCTTTCCAAGCACTTAGCCACAATTAAGAAATACTTTGCTGACAGGTCAGTCATTCAGTCACTACAAAATCTGCCCTGTATTTTGCAACAGACATATTGTAACACTCTTAAAAGTAATACTCAAAGGTAATACACTGTTGCAATCTTGTCACAATCTGGTAAATAACTGAAATCATTGCTGCATGTATTCGTCTTTAGCATTTCTGACATTTATATTGGCTTCTTTAAAATTATCTGTACTCCATACTACAATAAAAACTAAATGGCCACTAATGGCACACCCTGCTAAGACAAGAAAGGCAGTAGCAAATCCATGGAGATATATTATAGTGTGCTTGGATAATTTTAACATTAACACGGTACACTACAAATTTGTGTCATGTTAGATAGAATGTGTCTGGTTTGAATTATGTAGACTCTCTGGAATTATAGCTTCAAAACCTGACAAAACTAGACTCAGCTCTTCCTTCAAGGCAGATACAGTGCATTTCAGAAATGGAGATTCCTCAGTTTGCTTGACTTGCCTATTGAAGAACCCATCAAGGAAACGGTTGGCTCTTGCAAAAGTTTTGTACTTGTTATTTGGTGTGCACTGCTCCTCAACATTAAAAAAAATGCAGTTTCACTTAACCTTTTAAGCTACATAACTGCAGGAAACAAGAAGGAGAAAAGTAACTATTCAGTCCTCAGTCAAGGTCAGCCTCACTGTGAAAACACCCCTTTTCAGCCCACAGATGGGGTAAGCCCTGTGCTTGCACACCCTACTGAGCTGGAGCCTTATGCAGGTAATACCCCTTGGCACCTAGAGCCTACAATCTTATCACATGTGAAGATGGAAGGCTGCATGGTATTTTCAGGGTGAATTTAAGGGTGCTGCTACTGTGTCATTTCAGAATTCATTCCAGGCACAGGTCACAAAATGGTGATATACAAATCCAACTATTTACTCATTTTAGTGTTTACTGTTTTAAAGGTATGGTAAACAAAGCAATAAGCAGGGTACAATTCTTGTATCTCTACTTCAAACACCACATGTGTATGTTTTACATTAAGTCAGCCTAGGAAAACTTTTTTCTAAGTTATTTACGTATTCTAAGACAGAAATATTTTAGAAATGTTCATATGGTATATAAAATAGAACTGGTGACCCTTATAAATGGCAAGGCACTACATTTGTTAGCAGGATTTAAAAATGGCCCAAATACTCTGGTTTTATTAAATGCAAATGCTGTAGACCTCGGTAAATGCATCTAAAACATATGAAGACTCAATTTCTGTTAAGACCAGATTTTATATACCTCTATTCTGATGTATATATACTTATGATTTCATACATTAAAGTGGGCTTCCAAATAATTTTGGGCAACCTCAGAGCCAAGACTTATATTATCAAATAAGCAGTTTTCATTTCCCAATGTTCTGAGGCAGGGTTCCTAAATCTAGGAATTTTGGGCAGTAATCCCATAACACATCTTATGAATATATTATTTCATAGTGCAAGTAACATTATGCTTATCTCTCCTTACTTGCATCCTCTCTAACTTATTCTTCACAAGCAGGCAGAGCACCATCAGAGGTTTTTGCAGGCAATGAAGGTTATGACCAGGTCTTTCAGACCATCCTTTTAAGGTTCCTCATATCTGCTGGAATATAGGAACAGTGGGCTCTGAAAGGCAAATAATTGCTGGATCATAACACTCTGATGGGCCTGACAGAGAAAGCAACAGTAGACCAGCTGCAATAAAATCTCTGTAGCTTCAAAAAGGCTGACAACTGCTACCACACAGAAAAATCATATTTGCTGTGCTGGTACCTTTATGGGCATTTCACTGCATATGAGAGCTCAAAAACCAACCACTTTTTAAAGGTACACAGATTACCAAGCAATTTATTCCCCTTCGGTAAATTACAGAGTCACACACAAACCCTGGATAAAGAGATACTTTTCAATGTGACAGAAAAAACTGTTCCTTCTTAACACCGATCTCTTACTGACTTTTGTAAAGAGCACAACTAATCAACAAACCTCAAAGAAGAGTTTCCAGTACCCTAAGACATAATGAAATAGTAGCCATCTTCTGAAATACCTAATGAAGTTGAAAGCCTTTGAGGGGCCACAGTAGACATTGTTTTGTCTTTAAAAATACATGTTTGTGTAGACACAACCTACACCTGCTTTTCAACTATTCCAGGTGAAGAGAATAGGTCCAAAATGCAACTTTTCTTTAAAACCCTCAGGACATTAAAAAATCTACATAGTTTATAAATGAAGAAAGGTGCCATGTGCATTCACAATATCCTTGTCTTCATTACACAGAACACCTTCTTGTGTATGCTAATAAAATTCAATATATACTTCTTTTTTTTTCCTATCCAATTCATCTCTCTTAGAACAGAGGTAACACAACAGAGAAATAGTACTTGCTGGAATCACTTTCTAACTGAAATTATTTGTCCATTTCTGGATAATTGAGCACTAGAATCATGGTTTTGAACTACAAAAACAGGTGCAGAAATGGTTAAGTCTAGGCTGTAATTTCACCTATTATTTCCTGCACATAAAAAGTCAAGCAACAATTAAAAGGAAGTAATAGAAATTAAGCTTGGAATATTAAAACAAATACGCCAACTGGTTTTCCTTCAGGCATATAAGTTCAAGGCAGTGGAAGAAATTAACTGGGGGAAGACTAAAACATAAAAGTTAATCATATGGTAAGTAGAAAAAAATGCTTAATTGAACTTGCCACTCATCCTGCTTCCTTCCATGCTGTATAATACACGTGTAAAAAAAGACTTAAAGACCAATACCAAGTTTAGTACATTGTTGTTCATTTAGCTATTGTTCTAAAAATTATGGTTCGTTCCCTTTGATCCCCCATTCTTCAGGCATCAGTTAATATGCCAAGAAACCACACAAATAGCAATTACAATTGCAAGTGGAAGTCAAAGAGATTTTTAAAACAAAAAATAAAGAGTATGCAAAAATTACAAGGTATGTGTTCTAATTTACAGAAAAATGCATGCAAATATTTTTGTTGCTATACTATTTCTGGAAATTGCAGAACAGTCACATGTCTCTGCTGGTGTGCAACATACAGAATAAAGAATTGCAAAGGATCATAGCATAGAATGGGTTGCACCAGAGCTGTTCTCATTCAAGCAGTATTCCCTTTTTACCAACGCAGGGATAAAGAAAGAGAAGGGGAAGTAATTAATTTTTGCACCATTATTAAAAGAAATGACACATTCAGATCATACATTTTCCCTAGAGAAAAAACATGATGCAACAGACACACATGATTAAAACACTCTATTTCCAAAACACAATAGAATGATAGCCACAGTTTGATGTGGATTCTATTCACTTTGAGAGGAGCTGGAAAATCTAAACCTGTTCAGTTCAACCACTTACTTTCTGTAATATTCACCATCCTCTAGAAAAGAGTGTTACACCATTTAAAACCCGAATGCACCTTAAAGAACACACTAATCACCGGCCACTCCATAGACTGTGGTAATTAAGTGAATCAAGATCTTCCCCCAGAGTTTTGGAATCAGCTCCTTACTTAGCTGCTACATTGTCAACAGCTGGCATGAATTACTGTGAACATTTGGCTAACTGGATAATAAGGACAACAGCCTGTGGTTGGTCCAAATTCTACTTCACTAATCTGTTTCAATATATATATATAAAAAAATCTCATTAGAGTCTCCTTTTATTTTTTTTTTAAGGAGTAACAACCCTTCCCTTGTTATGCACAAACACTGTAATTGTGTAACTCTCAGATGTTGCAAGAACCAGTGTAACCAAAGCCCCAATTGCCTCAAATTTAATAATACTTTTTTGCAACACTGATTCACCCTCATCTGTATCACATCTTGGCTGCTGTGACAAAGGCTTGCTACTCTGAATATATTTTTCTACTTGCTAGCAATTAATAAGCACAGATCACAGTAACAAAACACCCAAACTCTGTTCCCATCTATCATACTGAAGAGAAAATATTCGTGAGACCAAGCTTTCCCCAAGCTGCAGCTTTATTACAAGGTAAAGTCAAATTATATTATTGCAGACCCATGCAACAAAATACCACCCAGTGTGACTTTATTACATTATTTGCTTTGTGCCCATGCAGTTATCAAATTCACTCCAGCAAATCCACATAAAAACCCAGTTCTAGCTGAGCAACATGCTCAAAAGTGGTTTTGTGCGTGGGTTTCTAGTGGGTCCAGCTTTCAGATGTATCTTTGCCACAGGAAACTGTGGGGAGTGGGTACATTTACTAGGTGGCCCTTCTCTTTTTTCTTTCAACAGGTAACAGGGAGTCTAAAGAAAACATTACAGTCTCTGGAGACCTGCTCAAAACAAGAACAAGTCTGATATAAAGCAATTACCATATTATTGCCAAGCATTAACAAAATCCCCAAGTATTCAGGTAAATTATGCAGGCCTGTTACACTGTCAGGGCACTCAGTTACAGCTGTCCTTGAAAAACATTGGATTATCCACTGTTTTTTCTTCCAAAAACAAACAATTAAAGTTCTGGCATTTTTCTCCTCTTTGATGAAACAGTACTGTAACTTTTGAGGTAGCAGAGGATTAGTCCAATGTAATATCATGGCTAAAGCCGAAACCAAACAAAAAAGCAAACAATTTTTTTTTTATCTTTGTTAAGACTATTCTCAGACACCTCATGAATTCTAACAAGCATTGTGTTAGCATCAACATCTGGTAGCTTAGTGGGATGGTAACTCACACTTTTGCTGTAAGCTAGCAGATGTTGCTGAAGGGCTTTTTAATTTAGATGGGCTGGTTCCATAAATTTATGTAATTTATTTCAGTAATTCTCATTTTTATTATGTTGTATTTGATTGAGGCAATGAGGAAGACAGAGCAGTATTAGAATTCCCACATCATCACTGTTACAGTGAGGGCCATTGCTTGTGCATCATTCTATCACAGAGAAAGCAATCTAAGAGAAGGTCAAGCCAGCAGGATAAATGTGGCTACTTCCTGGATTTCAATCATGCCAGTCATAAGTAAATCACCTTTTGAAAGGTAGTTTATCCTTGCTGTAGAGACTAGAATTTATTATCACCCAATTGTGGCAGGTCGAAATTATAAACAGCTTTTAGATTCTTCCAGTCTTTTATACACACACACTGCTACAGTGATTTCCAGAAGTATTTGCACTATGACAATACATAGTAAGTATAATGTTGGGGGAACAGGAGAGAAAAGAGAAGAACACACACTTTTTAAAGTATATTTTTTATGTAATGTGCTTTATAACTTAAAAAAAAATCCAGAAAACACTGTTAATGGCTAGAGTTTTCAAAAAGTAAGCTCTTATTTAGAAGAGCTGGTGAATGAAAAGAAATTCTACAGAGAATACATAATTTAGTACTTTAAGACTCAAATTTCCCTCTGATCCACACAGACACTGACTCTACAGCTCAGGGCTTACTCAGCAGAGCAATGTAATGACCAGCTTTGGTACTTTGGCAACCACTGACAACAAACACCCAGTTACAAGGCTGAAAACTGCCATTATGTTCCTTAAAAATTACACAATAAAAGAGAAAAATGGATACCAAAATAGTTTTGCTAAGACACTTCACAATTGCTCACAAGAAAGAGTGGGCACCAGTGGCACAAGAGAAAAGACTCACATGAGAGAACCTGAATGCCCCTCCAGCTCCCTATCCTGATGGGCAACCCTGACCTCAACAAGGTCCAAATGGCAACAGGGAAACAAGAGGAAAACTGTCAGCAATATTCTGTGAGGAAACATAATGGAGTATTTCTGTAGAAGACCCTGATACTAGTCTAAAGGAAAAGCAAGAAGGCATCTTAAGGAAAGGATGAAGGCGGTTTGTGTTCTTTGAAGGAGATAAAATGAGACAAAAGCAGGAAATGCTGTCCTTTCCTTATCCTGAGGACTTAATGAAAGGTCAAGTATAGCCATCAATCAAGATAAGGAAGAGGCAACCAAAGAAATGACCTTCTCTGAGGGGAAACAAGCATGTATCAGATAGCACTTTTACTCTGATGCAGTTCCTTATGTGAGAGAAAAGAGAACACAGTTTCACGCCAGTGTTAATAAAAAATAAAAGTGAAAATTAAGCACTTGAGATGGAAAAAAGACAAGCAAAAGCCTATTAAGTCAAAGGCTAGCAGCCAAGGAAAAGCTTGCTTCCAAAATTTGTGAGGAGTGCAGCAGAATTCTATTCATCACCACTCGTGCAGTTGGGCACCTGGCTTATGAGACATCTCCTGGGGGCAGCCACCCTCACTAGTTTGTCAGTGATAAGCTACAGGCTCATTACATGCTCTTTAAATTTCTGGTTTAAAGCTTGTTGCTTTTCTGAAAGAGAATAACCCATTTTAGTTATGCTTGACCTCACACTTACAAAATTAATTTACAGTGTTCCCCCGTGAGTTACTCTTATGCTGTCATTTTTGGGGATGAAAAATCCGATTGTGTGGAATTGCATCTATAGTAGATAAAAATCAAACACCCTCAAAATCAAATATAAGTATAAATACTTCTTAGAAACAAGCCTTATGTGACTACCTTTTATTTTCTGGGCTAGTATTCAACCATGGAATTGTTTTAAAATCACTCTTTGGGAAAGAAAAACAAGTTTACCAGCTCTCGAGGTAGAAAGGCCTCCTCTTGACGAGCCACAATCAGACAGACAGTCTCGCCTTGCTTTGTGCTTCTCAGCATAGCTACAAGCTCTTCCTGGGTCCTGCCAGTGATGTCCCGTCCATTCACCTATCAGCCACAAAAGAACAGAGGATGTCTTATCTCTGACTGCCTTTTAGCAGGTTTATTAGGTTCTCCTCACCTAACGCAGGTGTCATTCAGCGACTGAGAGCAAAGAAGAATCAGCAACAGCTCCCATACTGCCTCCCCCTCTGGCCCTGCACAAATTACTTAACCTTTCTCCTCCTCATTTTCACCATCTGTTAAAGCAGCTCTGTAGTACTTACTCGCATTGCAGGGGGTTTGTGAGGCTTAATTAGTTTGTAAAGCACTTTGAAGATGAAAAGTGCAGAAACAAGACCTTAGTATTAAAACTGTTTACCTTAAGAGCTTTTTGAGGTTAGTAAGTAGAAATAACCCATTAGATAATAAGATTGCAAGTCACAAGATATCTGAAAATTTTCAACAGACCAATTTGGGCAAAATTGCCTTAAAACGAGCACTTTACCAGCTTGATATTAACTGGAGGTTTTTGGATGTGGCTGAAGAAGCAAGACGTGTTTTGGTCCTAAATCAATACATTTATCTGCTTTAAAAACCAAGATCTTATCAGGTTCCCCTTGTTCAAACACCCTATGGACCCTTGTGAAAAGAACCATTTTTCCACCTCATGGTGTAAAGCACTTTTTGACAAACAAGTGACATAGAAACTGTGAGAGTGATTTTTTTTTTTAAACCAAGGGCAAGAACTGTAGTTCCATACATCAATAATATGTATGAGGAAATAGAAGATTTATGACAAAGCCAGCGATCAATTTTAAGCAATGCAAATACAATGGATGTTTATCCTAACCTCCAGGATTCTGTCTCCTGACTGCAAACGACCATCTTTTACTGCTGCACCTTTTGGTAAAATATTCTTCACAAAGATTGGACCAGGACCATGTACCGAAGAGTCTCTGGTAACCACTGTGAAACCAAGTCCTTCTGGACCTAAAATGTCAGACAAAGAACTCACAACATAAATTTCAACATGTAAACGATGACCATTAAAAGTAAGCGAACAATGTCAGCAAGATATCCCAGAGATTCATTCACATTAACTATTAAAAAAAGAAAGCAAACAAAAAGCCGTAAACATAAGCCAATCTTCTGCATGGTCTAGAGAAGTAGTCTACTGATGTCCAAACACATACCCAAACCCTCTTACAACAGCTACAGATGGAAATACTTGGGTAAGCACATAATAATACAAAATAACAAAACTCTCTTTTTAAAGCATTTATCTTTTCTATAGGTCACTACAATATTAGCTTTCACTTTAATGTCAATAGTTTTTCATGGAATCAGAACAATAGGAATTGTTTATAAGCATAAATATAATTTAGCAGGTTTTACTTCAATTTGGTAAATAGGAAAAATATCACACGATTTGAATGCAAAACTTGATGTGCTGCTCAGAAAGGACAAAGTGGTATTTCTAAGCTTCCATTAGTGAATTTGTTTGCTGCTTAGAAATAAACAACCTCAAGCATTAACAGATATGCTATAACAAGTAATTAGGAAGTAAAATAAATATTAGCAGGTATTGCTTATAAGCCACTAAAATTGCTGGGAATAGCAGAGTCCACAAAAATCTTTTTATATTGAGCGGTATTTCTACCCATGTGACAGTTTTCGAAGATATCATCATGTCAGTATCACATTGCTGTAATTTCTAAAAATATAAATTTTGAAAAATCAAAAGTGTTAGATCTAGAAAGGGGACATTCTTAAGTGGGTTTTATTAACACAAAGCTGAAGACTTCAGAAGTAAAAATGAGCGATTTAAGTAAAGAAACAACAAAAATTAAGAAATGAGAGCTTGATTACATTCATAATGTGTTGTAAGAATGAAGTTACAGACAGTTTTCAAAAGCGCCACTTCTAGGATCGAATTTTACTCTCAGCCAAATCAGAGACAAATCAAATAGAAAATGTAAATGCTAATTGGAAATTTCTTAAGCACATTTTACTACATGTTCCTAAGCCTGTTATTCCATTCAAAGACAGCTGCATGGTGTAGTAATTGAAGATATACACACAAATTTGGCCTCCTGACAGCTGAATAAATATGATAGAAAACAAGAAAGGTTTGCAGAAAATAAAAAAGGGAAAGACAGGTACATCTGTGGTCAAACTCTTGGAAGACATGAAACAGAGCAAAGTAGATTTTTAAACATGTCTTTAAAAGCATGTCATAACACTGTTGAGGTTAATTAGCAGGTTAAATAAAATAATAAAGGTCACCAGCAAACAGTTCAAACTTTTATTCTATACTTGTTCAAAGACTGAACTCTCTCTCAAAATCACTTGTTGCTAATGGAATTGCTTCCACAGTCAGTAACAGAGATGTCCTAATCAGTAAATCTGGATAACATACATACAAAATGTATGAGGAAGTCCACTGTAGAAAACATTACTCTTTACATTGCTATACCTTTTCAAAGTTTTGGAACTTTTAAATGATAAATAACTTGCTTGTATTTTCAATGTCACTGGTTAAATTAAAAGTTAAGGTATCACTATAGAGAACACGATACTTAATTAATCATACCATCTCCAGAGACTTACCTTTTTTTAGGTCTATCTTTATTTTCTTTGCATTTCTCTTATTTCCAAAGCCCATAAGTGGAGACAGTGAGGGAGAAGAAGGCTTTCTACCCAGACGTGGGAGGTTGGGGCTCTTAGCTTGTTGCAGTGCTCCCTGTACACCTGACTCCAAGATCGCTCCAGAAATATTAATTGTTTTCACAGCAGGCTTTGGATGAAGAGGAGGTGGAATTTTTGTTTTTGTAACTCCTTCTTCATTATTCAGAATACAAAGAGGAGCAATAGCAGACTTCTCATACTGTTCTCGGTTATAGGGAGGAAGGACTTCCAAGATGACACTTTGAAATTTCATTGCCTGGCGGAAGATGTCCTGAGCCCTTTAAAAGAAAGGTATGAAAATTCATGTGACAAACAAGAAAATGTGGGCAAAATTTGAAGTTACATATAGAGAAGATGAACGTTTACCTTATACTCAC
This sequence comes from Passer montanus, assembly GCF_014805655.1. Taxonomy (NCBI): domain Eukaryota; kingdom Metazoa; phylum Chordata; class Aves; order Passeriformes; family Passeridae; genus Passer; species Passer montanus. Next base: position 3,600,746 of record NW_024356504.1, read on the forward strand.
ATGTACAGCATGCCTTTTTTAGAAAACTACACATGAAATAAGATTTCAAAACTACAGCATTTCCTTATATTTCAAGGACGAGCAGCATATCTCTTGGAATTCCTAAGCTGCTACGAAAACATATCAGCCAGAATAAACTGATGAACACATTTCTTCATGCAGAGCATCAGAAAGGGAAGGTCTGATGGCAAAAGACTGCTGAAGGTACAGCTTGCTGCTTTTTTCAAGTGCTTGTCTGCTATGTATTTTCTTGTTGGTATAGAGGCACACTGAGCACTCATCACCAATTGTTCAGGTGAATACATCTACTCCAAGCAAGCTGAACTCTACATTTTTTCCAAATCCTGTTTAATTGCTCCTCAGATTCCTTTGTTATCCCTAATACAACCGCTGGTTGATTCCACAGCAATAAAATAGGATGAGGGCATGGGATACATAGATACTTGAAAAAAAAACCCTGGTGATCAAAATGGTGCAATTATTTATGCTTCTACATAAATAGATTAATAAATAGGTTGATATTACTCACATCTTTCAAGCAGTAACCTTTTGCAAAGTGGATATGCAGACTTCACATAATCAGTGTTTTTACAGATGTGCTCAAATGCAACACCAGAAACTGTGTTAGAGCATTTGATGGAACTATTCTCCTTGATACTGATAGAGCAATGGAGAATGGTTTTAAACTACAAGAGAAAGATTTAGATCAGACATTAAGAAGAAATTCTTTACTCAGAGGGTAGTGAGGTACTTGAACAAGTTGCCCAGAGAAGCTGTGGATGCTTCATCCTTGGCAATGTTCAAGGCCAGGCTGGATGGGGCCCTGAGCAACCTGATCTAGTGGGTGACATCCCTGTTCATGCCTCTGGGGTTGGAATGAGATGATCTTTAAGGTCCCTTCCAATCCAAACCTTTCTATAATTCTGTGAACTGTGAAATGGTAATGATACCGTGCTCAGATTCCTGGGCAATTAAGACAAGCCAGCCAAAAGTACTGTTCCTAAAGCCTTCCCTGGATTTTGAATAACCTGTAGATTTGGTCAATCAACCATGTTACAAACCTTAGCTTCTAAAGGAATAAAGGAGACTTCCCTCTTTCTATGCTTTACTCTCCTACCTTCTGTTGAAGCAGACTGATTTTCTTCCATACTGCAGAAGACCACTTGAGTACAAACAGAAGTAACTGAAGAGCATTTTGAGAGTGAAAAACTGAAAACTTCTGTTTAGCTGAACTGAGGCAAGAGGGGAAGTAATGGCTACATTAAATTTTAAATAAATCATGGAGTCCTTCTAAGAACATTGTACTTATCTCCTACCCTTCTGTGGTGTGTTTGTCAGTCTGAGTGAGTATTCTGCTCAAGTCTTGGCTTTGGATTTACACTCAGTTATGTAACAGGAATCAACATTGAAACTACTCCTGATTTTTCTTTTTTTTTTTTACACTGACACAGGAAGGAAGCCACTGCAAATATAAATGTCTTGAAAACACACCTCCTGCTTTCCCAGATGAACAGAGCTGCACAGTATGTCCACCTTGCAACTGTAGGTGGTGGAAAAGAGGCTGTTTTAAGAGGGTTTTCTGTAGCATGAAGACATTGAAGTCAGGGCTCAGTCCCAATGCTGTGGGAAAGAACTATCCTTGCCACACTGAGTGTACAAGCATCAAGAGTCAGAATAGCAACATTCACTGACAGGCGATGCTGCCAGAGAGAAACCTCAAACTTGGAAAAGAAAGGCAGCAGGGAGAATATTGTAGGGAGGCATTATTTTACTATCACCCTCAAGGATTCTGTTTCAGAGCTGTAACAGACTGGGCCCCAGTGTCTCTGCCCAGGCTATAGGTTATCCACTCACCTATAGCCTGTCAAAGTTTTCAAGGACAGACCTTACCCTGATATAGAAACCATGGCACACTTCCAGCATAAAGGACGTAAAATGTTAACTGTGTTTCTTTCACACCCCATCTTCATCCTTGTAAGTAGCCACTTGGTCATATGTTACAAAGTAATTTAATAACTCAGTTTCAAAAGGTTAATATTTAAAATATATGCAAAAGAAAACATAAGATCTCCTTCAAACAAAAATTAGTGGAAATCACTCAAGACATCCTATGGGAAAGTCTAAATGCAGTCTTCAGGGGCAAAATAACTGGCTGCACTTCAAAGGGAAAAAATAATGAATGGAGAAATTTATATTTCTTGAGACCCCAAGTGCATACTTTAAAGAAGTAAGGGAGTCAGTTAAAAGAGGTGCTAGAAACTCTGCAGCACAACAGAATGTAATTGAATAGATTAGCAGCAAATGAAAAAGTAGACCAACAGTCCCAATATATAGCTATTATAAACATGGGAATACAGAAAGTAGGCTGCTGCTGCTACAGCTGCAGAACAAGCAATTGTCAGGAGCAATACTAGAAAGTCTCTGCTGAAATTAGAAAGAGACAGCATGTAACAGTCTAAGTGTTAAAACAGTTTTTACAAGGGTTATGAAGAAATGTCAATTTGAAACTAGCCAACAGATTTTCTTCTCGAAGGAGAATCCGATTGTTATTTCTGGGTCAACAGTCATTGGAACCATACTTTGTTGTATTTTTTACAATTAGTGGATTTCTGTAACTTGGACTTCTGTCAGGTTAGTGCAGTTATGTCATGCAAAATAAAAACTAAAAGGCGTGCTCACAGAGATTAGTTTCAACCTTGAGTCTTTCTTTAGCCATTCTCCACAGCCAGGGAAGAGACACAATGTAGAAAGGTATTTTGGAAAATAATTCAGAGAACTAGAAAATTTCCTGAAGTATTTCTAACTGCCCCAAAATCTAGTAATCTTACAGAAAAACATGCAGAGTCCTCCAAACACCTCATGTGCTGAAAGCCTCTGGAGATCTAGTTACACTCAGAAGAAAATACAGAGACAACACATTGTAAAGAAAGGATTACACAGGATTTTGAAAAGAGAGGTTTTGATTCAAGCAAAACCTTATTTGCAAAATTTCATTACGAAACTGCACAGTGGGGCAATGAGTGTTTTAATAAGATACCAAGAATTATGTTCTGCTAAAATTGATATCTTATTTAGGAATGTGCATGGATGGAAGAGAATGGCCCATACAGAGCCATTCTGTAAAAGCAAAGTGCTTTTACCACTAAATATACAGAAAGCTGTAACTGAAATGCTATCAGAAGGAAAAAAAGCAGTCTCAGAAACAAGAATAGCTATCCTGCAGAAGTACACTGGTTTTATGAAAAAACCTATTTTGCAAATATTTATTCCTAACTGTGAAATCAATGTATTTGATTTTAGTCTAGAAGCCTTGAACATTTGGCTTACTGTTTAGAAAGTTAAGCCTCGACTCCCTTGACATCTCAATAGTTTTTGTTATATTATAAACAATCACTCAGTTGTCTAAACATATGGATTGAGAGCAAAAACAAATTATTATTTAATTACTACAGCAAATATCTGTGAAATTTGAGAGGCTATTCTTTTGTGCAACAATGCCACACTAATCCATAGATGATCAAAACAACCTGTTAGTTAAAAAATATTTGAGATAGATAATAAATGTCAACAGACATTTAATAGAAGTCATAAGAAGTGAGACTTTCCATTTAGCTCAAGTAATCATAGTCTGACAGTAAAAGTATTTTTTTTTAAAAATTAATGCTCAAAAACCTGCAGCACAATAAAAAAAAAACTTATTTCATTTGCAAAAGAACATTAAACACCATGCTGTGATGTTGACTCATTCTGAAGGTCTTATGAAAAAAAGAATTACAAAGAGAATATGGTAAAAGTAATTGAAGAACCAGAAAGGGAAGATAGCAACTACAAAACTTAATGCTATTAAATTAAGTCAGCACAGTAAGTTCACTAAAATTCCTCAAATTTCACCTTATTTGGAAGTTTCAGAAAGAAAATTATGACATTTCTGTCACATATCAATTTTATAGGCATTTGTTCTGAAATAAGTATTAATCCCTTTACAAATCACTTAAACACAGCACTGTATAAAATCCTGACTCGTTAAGAGTATTATAAACCAGCACTTACTGTGCAAAGGTTTTATCTGTAAGGTCCACATGGTTTATCTTCACAATGCATTCATTTTCATGGAAAAGACCATCACGCCTAGATCTGCTGTTTTCCTCAATACCACGGATGAAGAGTCCCAGCATCCTAAAAAGCAAAACATAGGTGCAAACTGTCCTTATTGTGCTGATATGAATTTAGAGAACTAAAAAAAGATATTAATCTCCACCGTGTATGAAATGATAGACTGCCCCTCTATCTATGAAGTGCTTAACCTAGAGGAAGGTTTCAGCTGATGTATTAACAAAAAAGGGGGGATTCCAAAAAATACCATGAAAAATTGCTGTACACTAATGCTTTATTACTTGCAAGGACTTGGGGAGCATTAAGTCCTATAGGTCATACTTGGAGAAACAAGAAGAAAACACCTAGATCCCTCTCCAGTTAAAAATATCAGTATAGCTTATGTAATATTTTTCTGCCAGTGCCCCAAATAAAAGCACAAACAGATTAAAAGTAATTTTCTACCTTGACTACAACAAAATAAACAGGAGTTAGAATGAGACCAAAAAATAACTGATATTTCTACTTCTGAAAACATCTATGAAATTTTCAGCTGCCAGAGCCCCTTGCTTTGATACAAGACAGCAATACTACTCATTCATGGCAGGACAGCAGCAGCTCCACTGCTCTCTGTAACACCCAAGCTCTCTGTTAACAAGTTAAGTGCAAATGAAAATGGAGGTGCAGCACAGAATAATGCAATAAGTGAGTCAGTGTGGGTGGTGCAAAATTTCAGTGTTGATAACTCTGCTGGGAGTGCTAGGCTAATCCTGACCTATCTGGAACACTGCTGTGTTGCAAACTGTAATTCAACATAGCTATATCCAATGATAACACTATAGTGTCCAAAAAATCCTAACAACTGTGAGTTTATGAAGAACTTCTATAATCAATCTTTGTCCACCAAATTTCCATACCACCTCAGCATCAAAGATGGTCATCAAGGATGACCTTTAAAGACCATTTTCTATTGGTTATACTCCATAAAATATTAATGTGCAATTTTCATGTGCCAGCACTCCAATCACAAAGCTGCAGTCCTATATTTTTGTCTCAGATTCATGACTGCCCCTCATATCTAAGTCTATTCAACAGATTCACAGTATGCCATTAACTAATTCAAGTGACACTATATTCACTGAGCATGTGATTTTAGATTTACTGTCTAAGAACAATAAAAAATTTGTACTTTTGTCCTATCAATTACTAAGTGAAAAACTGCTTCCTACTGAATATTAGTTCTGTAAAGTATTTAACAGAAAAAAGTGATTTAATAACACACAGATTCTCTTGTAACAAGTGTTACTCTTCCCAAAGGATTAAAAAGGGTAATGATGGTAAGGGGCCACAGTCCTTTTGATGACATCCAACTAGTGGCAATCAAAAACCTTAACCATAAGAACTAACTAAATACAACTATGCCAAAATGAAAACCAGTAAAAGTACAGACAGAAACAAAATTACAAATTAAGCTGGTTGCTCACTAATCCTGTGTGCTTGGATACTGCATTCATATATGCAATAGGATTGCCTACTTGTCAGAAACTTGTGCATGCTGTACATCCCATGTGCCTTGAGTTACATAGACTGAGGCAGCTTGAATTCATTCCTCCATTACTTTCTTCCACAGCCTAAATTTTAGCATTTTAATGCACCATTAAATTTTAATTTCCTGTTTTTAATGATATTTAAGTGCAAAAGAAAGGGGAGAAAATATTTCTATTACTTTTGTAGTTCCTGTATAAACTAAGACTTTTTAAATTAATATGATGTTTTAATGACCTGTAGAAAAACTTTGGCCTGCAGCAGGACCACACTAAAGCCAGCATTACCTTATTAGAAGATAACTTTACAATTGAAATACCAGACCCAGTTAGTCAGGGCCAGCATGTCCTCATAAATTGTATCATGTCACCAAAAGAAATACAAGATGCTCTTCTGTACTTTCTCATGTTATGATGAGTTATGATTTATACTCTCATCTCAGGCTAGATGAAAAATGAGGGTCAAGCCATTTAAGTCAGTCCAGTGCTTTAACAAAGGTATTAGTACAGTTCTGCCAAGAACCGTCTTAAAATGTAAAGACAACTACCTAAACCAGTAGCTCATCTGTCAAAGACATCCTCTACTCCAGCAGATCTCCAAAAGCATTTCTAAGTAAGGACATATTAACATGAATACAATGTAGACCAAGAACACTTCTTCCTGCAGGTCTTTAAAAGCTGCTCTCAACACAGTGATACTTGAGTACAAAGCTGCATTTTGGTCACAATAACTGATTTTAATAGCTTGCAATTTCATCAAAATTGTTTTACTGTTTTATCTTGAAATACGGTGTATGCACTACAACCTTTATGGCATGCCTATATCAAAGAGCTCCAGTCTGCATTTCAGAATGGGTAACAAACACATGTGGCTTTCTCAAGACAAATAGGCAGCTCACAAAGCCAAGGACACAACTTGGATCTCTGGCAGTTGCCATTGAAGACCAACTTTCTTCTTGAGACAGTGATGCCATTTTTACAGGCAGCAGATGGACATCCATTTCCCCTTTTGGTAAATAAAACAATCTGAATTAATTTGGGTCCACTTACAAATTCATATCTTGCCAAGAAAACAGACCTTTACAAGGTAATTCAATCCTTCACATTCTCTGTCCTACATGAAAGATGACAAGTAAATAAACATTTAAGAATTAGACAATTTTTTACTTTTGCAATAATTGGCTTTGTGTAACAGGCAGCCATTTTACTATAAAGCAGTGTCATTTATGGCTCTGGCAATTTCCCATCTCTTATTCACGGCTGCCAGTGTCAAATTAACTCTCTGGCTAAGCCTCTGTATGTCAAATTTCAACCTGGATTTTTTTTTTTAACACATCCTAGTTACATAGCTTGGAAAACAGCTATAATGAAAATGCTGACGCAGTCTTAACTACAGCACATCAATATGAGCACGCTGCTATAATAGGCTTTTGTGATCTCGATGGACTTTGTTAAATCATTTATAATTAAAGTAATTGTATTGTGACAAAGAAAGGTTCATGGTATAGAGCACATTTTGTAAATGCTATGCAATCAAATCTGAAAGATGGCTTGAAAAGTATGAGGAGGCAAGCAGTTTCTTTGACTCTTCTTGTCTGGTATGTCACTAAGGAAGAGCCTATGCAGAGATATTGAATTAGGAAAAACCAAACAACAAACAAAAACAAACAAGCCCCAACAGCACAATAACACCAGCCCAATACCACACAAAACTACTGACTCCAGTTTACCATTCAGAGGATAAAACCAGAGACAATTAAAAGGGCATATATGAACAAAGATGCTAGCACTGACTGAAAGAAACTGGACATGGCACTTCATGCCATGGTGTAGTTGACAAGATGGAGATCAGTCAAAGGTTGGACTCAAGTATCTTTGACGTCTTTTCCAACCTAAATGATTCTATGGTTGCCTTATACAGAACTTGGACTAGTAAATATTTTGGTAATGGAAGAATGTCGTAGACCAATTTTTGTTTTCCTTTAGGTAAATAGTAGGCATTTTAAGATAAGCACAACTCAAATCCTTCCTGAGCAATGCAGAAAATATCTTACCTTCCACTCAAGGATGAAAAAAAGGGCACTACATGTATTCCCAAGGGTCCACCTTCTCCAGAAATCTCCACTGTTTTTGTCATTTCACTAAAAAAGAGCACATGGAAACAAATATCATAAGCTTATTCAGAGAATTCTCCATATTAAAAACAAATTCCTGATTGATCAGATAGCAGAAAGGATAGAAAAAATATGACTCAGTGCTCACTAATACATGAAAATAAAATGAAAAGTAAAACAGCCATGAAATTCTTTAATTGTTTTAGATTAGCATTTGTGCTTTTTAAAAGGGAAAGAAATCAAATACTAGACATTTTCCTAAGTTCACCTTCAAGTAAATTAATTAGAATATCAAAGAATAAGCTTTTAAATGAGGAGAGACATAATCATAAAAAAAAAAAAGCAGGGGGAAGATTATTTTACATGTTCTTAATTTAAGCTCCATGTGAGTTGCTTCAATTTTCCTATGTGGCCACATCATACACACAAAGATAGGACATGGAGAATTTAAAGTCAAATCATATTTAAATACACCGATTTCTTCCCTCAGTTGCAAACAACCTCTCTGATTAACAAAGAACAAAACAAATTGTGATCAGTAGTGCAACTCAGCTCATTTTATCAAGAAGTTTCCTTCCTCTAACACTGTTATTAAAAACCTCTGTATTATCTCTGACAGACTTATGCTGTTTCATGGCATGTACTGTTTCACTTCCTATTGACTATTTTACACTGTCAGCCTTACAGTGACCTTAACTCTATTTTGGGTGACCATGACTTGAAAAGGAAGGTACTTGAACTGGCTAGAACCTTAAAAAATTAGCAATGTCTGTATTTCAGCAGACCTTCTTCCTTCATTCCACAGTAGTGTCCATCTTCCAAAATACTCTGTCCCCTCCCATGGTACTGAGCACCCCAGCACCCAGGATGAGTGTCCAGCAGCCAGCTCCTGGGCACACCCATTCAGAACACCCCAGCTGTGAGCTGTGTGTGCCTGCCAATCCCACCGTGTGCACAGAACACGTGAAACTGAACCAAACGGCCACTTCAGATACTGCCCAGAGTTAAAGACTCAGTCTAACTGATCAAGGGCAGACTGCTAGAGAGAAAGAGACTTCTGATCTTTCCCTGTGCACCAGATCTAGAGAGCACATGTTTGCTATATAAGATGGCCAAGCTGACCCTTTACTACCACCCTGCCCTCCTCACCTCAAACAATTTTTCCCTAGTACCACAACTTCTTCTGGCACCAGCTGACTGATCTTGCTGACCCATGGTCTTATGATCATTTGATTTGATGCAAGAATCAGTAAAAATGCACTGAAACCCATCAGGAGTCTGCAATTGCCCTTGAAGTGGCAGCACAGTTCCAGCACATTAGGTACAACATGAACCCATGTGGCACAGCTAAGCCCTCTCACAAGGAGCACAATTACTGCAAATGACCTTAGACAAAATCTGGCATTGCTTCCTAATAACACAGGAATATTTTTTTGTTGTTATGAATCTTTATCCAGTTGTACAATGATTAATGAGAAGTGATTTGCCCTAAACACAATAACTCTTAGCTTGATTGGCTAAATATAGAATAAGACTGGAAAATAAGTTAATACATTTTAATTTTTTTTAATTAGGGAACAGAGTGACAGAGTGAGTTTTGGGGAGCTTTTTGGGTTTTTTTGTACACTGTTCTTCCAAAAATACTGGCACTGTAATGAATTTATGTTCCCTAGATATGAAATGGAAAGACCCTGAATAACAAGCCACCACTGTCCCAATGTAACAGATTAACATGTTACTGTATTTATAAATCAGACACTATCAACAGGCATTTGTGGATTTTTCTTTCCTGCATTCACCCACTTAATTAATTGAATGGGGAAATCCTGACAAAATCTTCCTGTAAGATTTTTTAAATACATTTTTTTTCTGGTGAACCTGGTTAGAAAAGCTAATCAGTGTGGTTACCAAAAACCTCAACAATGCATGCATAGGAAATTAACTCCTCTTTCAGTTCCATCTTTTACTTCCTCCAATTCTCTTAACACACAAAGAAAGATAATTAAAGGGCTACTTTTATTGTCTTTTGAACTTCTACAAAATCAAAACGCATAAGTAAATTAAGCAGCCAAGCCCTTTAGATTCAGAAAATAATCAGAAGTAGTGAATGGGCTTTCATTTGTACAGAATTTAAGTAAGTTACAGCTGTCCCCAAATAACCCTGTGTGCTCTAGGGAGGAGTTGTTTTCCTAAGCAACTGTAAGAAAGAGCAGGAATTTTTTTGAAAGCTATCACGACAGACAGGTGAGCTGTCATATTAAATCAATGCACTTACAGTTATAAGTAGGCCAAAAGCCAAAGAAAACATACAAACTTATTTTTAAACTGAACATGAAATCTACACACTAAGAAAAATAGGCTTCTTTGTGAAAACAATAGCCCACATGCACATTCTATATTACTCTAAAAAATTTTGTTGCATCCTAAAACTTATGTTCTAGAGCACTAAATGTTCAGAATAAGAACACACTCTGTATACATGTATTAAGAACTTTGAAATTATAATTTTAATTAAAAAGCCATTACTGTAATATACTTCTTCTCAAACAAATGGGACTCTTAGTTACATCTGAGAAGAAAACAGCCCTTCACACCAACTTTCATGGACTTTTGAGGACAGGTTATTTTTATATTATACCTATGAAAGCATGACAGTTAAAAAATTTTAAAACCAGAACATCCGGTATTTGATTTGTGGTTTTTTTTTTAATGTGTTTAAGAACCTCAAAGATTAAAGATTCAGACACATTTGGTATCAGTCACTTGTTCTGTACCTCTTCAGGCAGGTTTAATCTGCCCACAAGGACTGAACTCAGCACTGTACTATTTCATGCTGGCTTACAGTTTATACTGTACTAGAGAAAGTATTCAGGAACAAGGCATGGCTGAGTGAGATGTGAGATTCTAAACAGGATGAGCTCTAAGAATACTAATTACTAAACTCCAAAGGCACATGGGACACACAGGTGCTAGAACTTCAGTTTGACACAGCTAGGTTAAAAATTTAAAGAAAGAAGTAGGAGAAAGCAGAATTACTGTCTCACAGGTTGATAGCTGTGACAACAAAGAATGCAATTTACAGAATTTTTGCAATGTTCAACACATTTTAAAAACAAACACCTAAACAGAAAAAAAAAATTCAAGAAGTTAGTAACCTACTTATGACCCACTGGCCTTTGAAATCTCCCCTAGAGATTTCAAATGCCTTTTGCAGTAAAGGAAAACACAAGTCTGGCCCATCAAATCAGTCTAAAAGATCTGGAGTAAAATCCCTAGCTGGGGATGAGAGGCTGGGAGCATTGCTGAGCGATGCACAGAGGGTGCCTCAGTAGGCTGAGTATCTCCTGCTTGTTCTTCAAGGAGCAGACAGGACTCCTACCTCAGGAAATCCTGAAGAACCCAGTCTCTGTGTAATACATACAGATACATTTTTATAGGAGTCAAAAAGACTGAACTGTAAGAAAGCCTTTATGTCAGCGAAATTTCTCTGAAGTGCAAGGCTACCCCAACCAGAAACACAGCACTCAGGGCTCTTTCAATACATGCTGGCACCTCCCTTCCCCTTGCTGCACTGAAGGTACCTTAGGTCTCAGTCAGGGGAGAACACCTGCCCAGCATGACCTGATCCAAGGTGCTACACTATTGATTTTTAACCTGAAGAGGCTGTCATCATTTACTATTTAAATTCTTCTTTGTTTGATATTATTGATTTCTGACAGATTCTTTACTGTCTATCACATTTGTCAACAAGGCTTGCCATGCATATTATTAAAAATGCTGATGAGTACTGTTCAGCAAAGAGATAGAGAAAGTGTACACATGAGTAGTGAGCATGCACAGCATTGGCAACATGTAAAGCAAAATTTAAATGGAGTGCTGCACATTTAGAGGTCATATTAAGTTGTGAATCTATCTGATCCTCAGATTTGCAGTATCCTGGCTGTGGAATACTATAGCTCCCTATCCTGAAACCTGTATTAAGAATTAGCAGTTTGTGAGTTACACATCAGGAAAAGATCTATTAAGCTGGAAGCTTCTCTACAGACAACCCAAGAATACTGAAGAACCCATCCCAACACTGAGCACACAGATGCCTAAAAGGGAACCCTCTCCAGAAAGAAATGTTACACATTGCTGCAGCAAGACTGAGTTCACTGAGGTGCTTTGACCTTCCCCAGCTACAAATGCTTGGTAGAATTGCTCTTGGAGAATGCAGCAGGCACAGCCTAAAGCAGATTAATTGTTTTGCAACACAGTGAAGACAGTACCTCAGAAACGCTGCTTCTGCATGGGTTACTGGGCAAAACTTGTCATCATGCGTATGTCACAAGGACCTACTGCTTGAGTAAACACAAAGTGTTTACCATTCCAGTGGCATTTTCCTTTACAATTTTAGTCATATTCAACACTTTATCCAGCTTTTTTAAGAAAAGGTACAGATTAGTAAGATGCCATAGCTGAAAAAAATCTTTTAGTGCAGAATGTCAATGTTTCCCTTGCAAACAGAAAAGCACAGCTGGTATTCTGAACATGCTATGCGGTGTTTTTATTGACCACAGCCAAGTAAAAGGCAAATTAAATGTCAGATGTAGATGTTAGAAGCTCACAGATGCAGTTATTAAGCTGTATCTCCTTGCTTATTCTTCACTTGCACCTCCAGTTCCATGCCTCTTCCTCCAACGCTGCCATTGCAGAAGAGAGAGCATTCATCAACAAAAGGTGTTGACATTTGGTAGAGAGCAAAGGCCTACAGGGCATGTCAAATTCCTATAGGCCATTTTAAAGAGGAAGCATGCACACATGTATCCACATAAAGAGGCTGATGACTCTGCCATGTACTTTTTTCACACACTAAACCAATACAGGTACTGGTGATAATAAAGTATTGGTCCCCAATCATCCAGAGAAGGATTCCAGAGTAGTCAGCTAAACTAAACCTGTCATACTTCCCACCCACCTCCTACCTCTTTTCCACATATTTCCTTCTCTGTTTTCAACTAGGTGCTCAAACCTTTGATTAAAATGTCTTGAAAGTCCTGAAGGAGGAGGTGGAACTCAAGATGTTATGCAGTGTGATGAAAATCAGAACAATATCTAAATAGGGCTAGAAAGCACCCTACAAGGAGAAGAAAAAGCAACTCGGTGTGCAGGCAAGGGTAAGTTTTCCAGGTACAGTTAGGGAAACCGGTCACTCTTTTATAAGAGACAGGAATAGAGCAGCTACTCCATTCTACATAACACTAAACAAACTATCCACAAAGTTCAAATATTTACTATGAAATAATGTCACAATCTTCCAGTTTCAGGTTTGAAGAGGAAACAAATGATCTTCTCTTAACAGAAATGCATTAATCTAGTTATTCCAGACTTTTTTTTCCCCCACTAAAATTAGTTAGTTCTCACAAGATTAATTCTGAAGTTTTAGAGATAAATCAGACAGCCTGCAAGCACTGGAGCTTTGTGTCTTTTTTTCTTTAAATCAAATGGTTCCAATTCTCTTTTGTTAGACTAATGAAAGACACAGTAGGTTAAAAATAGGAAAACACAGGGAAGGAAAAAATGCTTCAGCTACACTTTAATTATGTATCTACAGTGCTTAAACCAAGGAACTGACCCTGACCTCTGCTAAAAAGAAGTGGGAAGACAGCAAAAGCGAACATAATGAAAACACATAATGAATTATCTATGCATAAATTACCCTTTGCATTCCAACTAATCCACTGCTATTAAGCTAAACATCCACTTCCAAGCAGATTCATGTTTACTGTTCCTTAACACAGTAATTTTTACTGAGAAAAGTAAGCTTTTCAAAACCAGTATTCCCATGTACAGTGTGCTAAGGAATTCAGTGCTTAAAGGTGTGACAAGTATCTACCTGATCATCTGTAGAGTATCAAGACCCTGCTCTTACTATGAAAATCTTTCAGCCCTAGTATAGAACATGAAAAAAGGCACAGAGAAATACAAAATTTTGTACACTGAGGACACTAGCCTGGCTTCCTTTACCCTGAAGATCATCTTTATTTGCAAATCAACAACAAAAAAAGCCACCTTCAGAATTTACAAGAGGATTGTCATTATTTATTCTATTAAAAAACATTCCAATGACCCAATGTTTTAAGTCTCTCCTATAGTAAAGTTCAACTCTCAAAATGTCAAATCAAAATTTTCAGACTCCCAAGGGATACAGTCCTGAAAAGTTTCCCAGTACTTCTGCAGCGAAATGTTTTAAGAGAATCCAGACAAACGGACTTCCCATTAACTTCTAAGAGGAGCCAAAACCCCTCCATACTGACACTCATTTACTCCATGTGCAACTGATTTCCCCTACTTAAACCAGCAAACTGACTTTCTTCAAATCAAACAGCTTTACTGCTTGAGTGAGGAATGTAAAACAATCCAAGTCTGGATCTTAAAAGTTCAAGTGACTAGGCTTCTCAGTCATGGAATATTAATCATGGTACTCTTTCTCTGTTTCCCTCTGAAATACCCGTTATTGGCTGGAGTTAGAAAGGGACTCTGACCTCAGACAGGTTGGTATTCTGATGAGAAGGCTCAGATCATTTTCTCAGGTGATGAGCTGCTATTTTGCTCAAGCATTATAGGCCTTAAAGCTGACCCAACCCAGTGACAGGAAGGAAAGCAGGGAAAGCAGCAGAGCCAGTAGTAGTTTTCTTTCTTCCTTTCTCCACAGCATGGAGTAACTCATAATTATGCTGAAATACTACCTTTATTAACATCGCTTGATGTGGCTTACTTAAATGAAGGGTTAATGACCTGCTGGTCCCTCATGGTCCTAACGACTTTAAAATACAACAAGAAAAATACCTGAACAAATCAGAGTTTCAAGTAACACTTTCTTTCAGAGAGGATATTAATTAGATATTAAGATGCTTTTTTACTGCTTGTGAAAAATATAGGCTTATTATTTAATATCATTTTATTAATAAAACCTTTCTTACTTACATTCAATCAAACAAAGATAATTGAGACAGACAGATGGTCTCTAGTGACTCATTATTTCCCTTTATAAACCTTCTACTCCTAATGAAAACACTTTTGGAAAAACAGTTTAAAAAACTTGACTCCAAGAAAAGCCAAACAAAAATGAAATAATTGCTATAAATTTTAAATTCTTTGACTTTTGAAATTCCTGTGAATTTCACAGAGCTACAAACTAACTTTGCTTTATAAAATACTGCATTCAGAACTTCTCTCATGTTCACTGAAGGAAGTGGAATATTTTACAAATACTCCAATATAATTCATAATTTTGATGAAAAATTCCTCATAGTACCCATCTAAATTCTTGCAGGTAAAACAGTCTTTTTAGAAACCTCGTCAGGACACAGGAACCACAAACAAGGCAGATTTTGGTAAAATTATTCTACTGTGACTATGAAAAACTGCTCCTTTCTCTCCATTTTGTTTTGATTTTTATTTGCTTGGTTGGCTTTTGTCAATATTTTTCAGACACTGCAATCTCAATCAAGATTAAGACAATTTATCTCAAAAAAAGAAAAAAACCCAACAACTACTACCAATGCAAAAAGATTCTTGGGAATACCCTGTTCTGGCCAGCTTTCCCTCTTCTCCCTATCTGTTCAACACTTGACTGATATTCCGGAACCAACCAAGTGGGTCCCATTCTATACTCTTATCACTTTTCCTTCCATGTTCCTATGTAAAGACAGTTTGCAGTATTCAGCATAAATTGTAAGAGATCTACAAAAACCTAAGCTTATTCTTGTCTGGTTTGTGACAGAGAAGATCTGGCCACTTCAGGAAACTGAATATCTCTGAAAAATGTCACAAGGGCTTTTGTCATTGCCAATGTTTCCAAAAGCCACAGAATTATGAAGCAAACAAATATCACAACCTCTTTCTGAAGAATCCCAAATGCAAGCAACGAATTGTTTAACTCGATAAGCAATAATATGCTCTCACAAAATTCCTAAGTGGACTTAGATAGTCTAAAACACCCAAGTCAAGGCATAAGGAAAACAGTAAATATGAACAGAGTGTGCACAGAGCTTGATTAATCCCCATTACAAATTAACGGATCAAGAGACAAATGAGTGCATATATTTGGTGATGCATAATAATTACCTTAGGTGAAACAAGCTGTAGAAGTCTTTAGCAACATTCCACGAACAGAAAATACGCATTAGTGACTGAACTAAGTTCTATACCTGCATGATGAACACTAATCAGCAGGCGTGTGACTTAGAGGCCCAGCAGGTGTAGGGAAAGTTGGAAAAGCACTCCAGTTCCTTTTCATTATGAGACCATTCTAAAAATGTGTATCAGTATTGGCAGGCAGGAGAAGGAATTACAAAATGGCATAGGAACTGGGTGACATGGAGGCCTTCAAGAGGGAGCAAAAAAACCCAGAGAGATTGAGTTGAAAAACACAACTGTACCAAAATTGCCCATGAAACTACTGAAATTATGAGTCAAAGAACAAGAAAAACTGAGAAATTCATTCCCTTAAAAGTAAAAGACAAATTTTCATTTGCCTTGAAATGCTGTGAAAGGGAAGGTGATCCTTCTCCACAAATCCTGGCTTGGGCCAGACCACCAGCAATGTTCAAGTCCCTTCTCTTGTAAACTTCCCCACAGGTATGGGGTACATATTCATGCCTCTTTCACAGACCCTATGTAGGTAAAATGAGAATATTAAGACTTGTTTTTTAATCAGATGTTCGCAAAGAAAAATGCTCTAAGATTAAGGCATGCAGATACTGTTTATTTCATGAGTTTTATCTTATACTGTTTTGACAAACAACTATAAGCTGGAGAATTATAGGAAATTACTATCTGCCATCATAAAATTGAAAGAGATTAATTTTTCACATTTTAGCTGTCATGTAGAGGTTTGTCATGTAACACTTCTTAATTTAATTATACAATGTGCTATATATATATCTCAAGAGTTCTGTACTAAACATAAAATAATGGACAAAGTACTGAATTCCTCTACCTACTCAGAAAGGTGACTTCAGCACAACCTGAATCACCAGTCAAAACAGAAATTTCAGCATATGATGAGATAGAAAACCAGCTGCATGAAAACACTCCAACACCACCAAGGATCTGACCAACTTACTCTCTGAAACTATGGCATCCTGCTTGATGTTTTGGTGTGACAAATGCTATCTACAAAACCATTATTTTTTCAATTTAATTTCAGCCATTTAGAATTTTCCCTTTGATTTCAGGAGCAATAAATATTGCTACTCATCACTGAACCTCTTGAGAACACCTAATTTCCTCTCCTCTTGTTTCAGCTATGCAGCTCTTAAGTTTTATTCCACTGGTTTCCAATGGAGATTACATATTTACTTAAGTGCTGTTCAAAATTGAGACTGGTTAAAATAAAAGTTATTTCCTAAAATGTCAACGGGACCATGACCACATTCAGATACAGCAGCACAGGCCATCTCTAGTTTGTTATAACCGAAGAGAAGAAAAGGATTTATTCCACCTTGTTTCTTTAGTGAAGAAATGCACAGGGAAATATTGCAAATATTAGCAATGGTTTACACTGTATATAAGCACAGGTACAAAATCTACTACAGGATACAGCAAAGTAATAACCTTACGACTCGATACTGGAGCTGACACTTAAAGGAGATAATTTAGGATTATATGGTTCAGTTAAATAGTTATTTATTGAGATATATTATATGATGTATGAATATCCTCTTTCTTAAGACATGAAACATTTGCAGGACTGAATAGAAACCAAAACCCAGATTTCCCCTTTACCCTTGTACTATAAACAGCACAAAAAATCATTCATATTAATCAACTAGGGTAAGAGATTGTCATGCTCAAATACATGCTCCGGTATGTGAATCAAATGCAATTTTAGGGTGGGAAAGGCAGGAGGAGAAAGAGATCATGGTGATGAGAAGCACAGTGCAGAACCAGCAGTGCAGCTGGAATGAGAAGTCAGTCTTGTATTGCATAAATTGACAAACTACACTTGAGCCAGCATCAAACGGAAGATGTTCCTACCTGCTAGGGAGCCGGGCCCTCTGAGCCAACAGGACTTCTGTGGGTCCAGTGAGGTTCATGTCCCCATCCTGAAAGGATGCCTGGGAAGCACCCTGTTGAGAGATGTCAAAGTGCATATTGAAACTATGTACATAATAATGCATATAGAACAATGCTGTGTTTTTATTTTTAAGGCTGTATTTGGAAGACAATGTCAGTCTTAACATTACATCATCTCACTGACAATGAGGACTGAAAGACCCATTCTGCATGGATCACTTGTGACACAGCATTTGGAAAAACAGGAGAGTACCTAAAGTTCCTGCTCCTTGTGCCAGTCCCACCACCCTTCCACTGGAGAAGCTTAATGTTGTACTATTTCATGTTGTAAAGTTGTGCTGCTTTACCTTCTTCTCTCTGCTTATCTAACCTGAATGCCATTCTCTCCCACTCTGAGCCACCTCCTTTCTCCCAAGAGATCACACAGACCTTGAGTAAACCAAACAGCTTTTTTTTGTGCTCTATCCCTTCGCAGCATTTATCTGGCAAAGACATATTTTCAGAGTAGCTTCCCAGAAAAAGAAATTATGCAGCCATTTGGACAATCAGACACAAAAATACAGTGCACAGAGAGTCCAGACACCAATGCTAAAGCTCTTGAAAACTATTATTTAACTTGCTTTTTGTGATCCTTGCACTCAATGTTTGCATTTTTTTCATACTGGGAGAGGGAAATAGTTACCAATGAGATAAGACCACTGTCAGCAGGTGATGTATTAGCTTTAACATACTGTACTTCATCCCAACCCTTATGGCAATAATGTAAACAGAGCAAAATCCGTAACAAAGACCTTTTTTGGAGAGGTCACTTCTGTCAACTCTGCAACAGGAATAGAGTGGAAGACATAAATCTTCAGCTGTCAACACACTAAGAGAATTCAATCCAGAGCCTGATCTTAACTAGATAAAGGCTAAAGTTAATAATTATTTTTTTGTTGTTCTTGCAGTGGTACAGTTTTCCAGTGTATACACTTGCCATATTAAGTTGTCTCAAGGCAAAAGGTAGCAATGCTATAAATTAATTTCAAAAAACAAAACCAACTTGATAGGTAATTTAATTTTCAATAAAAGTTCTACACCAGTTATTAGAAGTTTCAGCTTCTCTCAAAATATGAGGTTCTAAAGGTTTGGTGCTTCCAGTCCCTCAAAGATTTGTAGAACTTATTTTTAGTTTATAAGTATCAAGAGAGTTGGGGGAAAGTGTGGGCTGCCTTGCACTTCAAAATCATGAGCAGCCTTGCAAGCAAACCCTTGAGATATAAACCAAGCTGGACCCTTTTTGGTTCACATAGTGCTTTTGAACCCATAATACTGGCATTGATGCTGTTTGTGTGTTAATTAGAGTAGAAGCCAATGGACTTGGCTTCAACTGCAACACCAATATAGCTCACTCAAAGTGAACTTCTGTCACTAATAAAGAACCACTTTAAAAAGCTGTATATTGAGTATGTGCCCTCTCTTCCAATCACATTTTACAGTAGAACCACATGTCAAGGAACAATTCTTGTTATATGAAGGATATTCCATACTAATCTCATAAATCAAGACTTTGACCTCAAGCAGTGCATTACCAACAGAAATCAGACACACAGCCTTCCTATGTTAAAACTCCATCTTGACAAAAGCTTCAAAAAAAAAGGTCTTGGTAGCAGCAGATGTTGGAAGCAGACAAACCCTTTAACAATAATGCTCCCAACAAAGCTAACCTTTGTTAGCCTGACACTGAAAACACTTTTGCTACAAAGGCTCTTCTTTACAAAAAGTTAAATATAGTCATGCCATAAGCAGAGTCAGGATTGTGATTAACTAGACCCTTTTCTCCCAGACCCTGTCTGGAACACAGTACATGACAGAGAACATGCTACTCATGCCTCAGAACTGTTTTGCCATCTGAAGCCTCCCTTGCAGTCTACACAAGCGACATAAGCTATGCTACTTCTCTCTTTCTGGGCTTTTGGTTACAGCTGTTCTTGCTGTGGTGAGATTACATCCATGCTTGTCCCTTATCTCCCACTTCTTTGGAAATAGATTTCCCAGCAATGATAAACACAGGAGATCAGGATACAATCTTGTATCTTGTTTCTGTTGACTGATTCAAAGATTTTTTTACCAGAAAGAAAAAAAAAATTAATCAACAAGTATAATCCCACCCTTCAATTTGCTGTGTGGCACAGCACAACATTGCTAAGAGCACAGTTACACTTCAAGATAAGCATGAGGTCCTTACAGAAAGATGGCAATGAACAGCTTTCTTTCCTGTTAAATGCCAGACCAGCAGAAAGTATCTTGAAGCTTAATAAGAGGATTGTTATAGATACTAGAAGTATCAGATCTTTGGAAGAGGTCTTCAAAAACATGTCTCATATGTTTCAATGCAAGATCATTCCAGTGCCAGAAAATAATGGGGTAACCTTGAGAGGCACCTGAAAGTCATTCACATCCCCATCTTAATCTTTCCACAAGATAAAACTTCCGTGAGGAATTACAGGGTGAAGTTTGGAATCCATAACACTTACAGCTTGCATTTTTTTGTTTCTTTTATTTATGGGGGGTTTTTTGGTTGGTGTGTTTGTTTGTTTATTGTGGTGTGGGGGTTTTGTTTGTTCAAATGAAAAGGTAAAAGCTTCTAAAGAAGAGTTATCCTCTCCTAACTGGAGAGAAGTATGCTGAAGGATTTCAGAAAAAGCTCAGTGTCAGAGGCCCC
Organism: Passer montanus; assembly: GCF_014805655.1. Classification (NCBI taxonomy): domain Eukaryota; kingdom Metazoa; phylum Chordata; class Aves; order Passeriformes; family Passeridae; genus Passer; species Passer montanus. The sequence continues at coordinate 3,621,262 of NW_024356504.1, forward strand.
ATCCTGCACACCACTGCCTGTTTAGATTTGCAGGAGTATAGTGCTCCCACGTATCACAGATTATCACATGCTCAAGTCAATAAACACAAAGCCAGATATATTTGAAGGCTTAACTGATCAAGGAAACATGAATCATAACACTGACATTCTAAGTGAGCTCTCTGAGAATGACATTAGAGCTCCAGTCACGTAACAATCACTATAAATGGACAAATTCCTTTCATACTTGAGCATTACATTAGAAGCACAGTAAATTTAAACAGATCATCTCCTGACAAACAAGCAGAATAATAGCAAACCAACAATGCACAATTAAAGACACTGTCAAAAGACAATGATCCAATACACACAAAAATGCTCAATCTCTTGTTCAGTTTTTAAAGACTGATTGTCAGTTGCTCAATAGTAGCAGAATTAAGGACTGACTAAAAAACCTTGACTCAAATTCAGCTGACACTGTAACAGATTTACAGTGACAGAACTGCAGTATTCACTTAGGCCATAAGAATAAAATGCAAAATGATGTAGTAAAAACAAAAGCCAAGGAAGCATATGCATCTAAGAACAGTGGAAGTTGTTTAATTTATTTACATAGGGATAATTTGAATTAAGCAATTCTTCTTAGTGCTACTAAAAACATGTTCTTCAAATTAGGGGTAAGTAGAAGAGAGTGATTCTATTAAATAGCCCTCTGCAAACTGCAAACCAAATGCTAGGAAGAGTCTTGTATTCATTATGTGACAGCTCTCAAGTTAGGTAAACATGTACATGAGGCAGCAGGAGTGACAGAGCACGTACCAATAGTGACATTTTCTACTTTGTGAACATCCACTCTTCTCAATTCAACAGTCAGCATGGGCATATCTCAGCCCCAGCAATAAACACGATGAGTCAGGGTCTTATTGACCTTTGGGAGTATGACCAAGTTATGGTCATTTTCTTTAATTTTTGAAAAGGCTTGTTTCATAAAACCCACAAAATACTGGCGGGAAAAAGCAATAGTGGCACTTTTGGACATAGACATGCAAGTATCTTTTTTTTTTTTTTTTTTGCTAGAAAAAGAGACAGAGACAGAATTGACTGAAAATGGTCAAACCAATCATTAAAAAGATGCAGTCCTGAGCAGCCAACGCAACAGTGGCTGCCCCAACATCCAGGCTGCCCACCAGTCCCACTGGTCTGTTTCCTCATTTTCACTGCAACCCAAAAAATCAGGACTTTGGTATCTACAAGAAAACCTGCACTAGTTTGCTACCATTTGTTACCTAAACTCTGGCTAGAGTGTAGTTTTGAATTCCAGTTTAACTAAAACCAAATCTTTTCCTGAGGTTCTTCTGCAGTTGAAGTTTGCACATTCATGCAAGAGCAGACTATACGACCTAGCTCAGCAAGAAAACTTCAGAAATATTCACAGGCCACCAGTGGCTATAGAAGGGCCCTAAATCACCTCAAGTCTGTCTGGTAGGCTCAGAACACAATTCATTCTTAAGACAAGTAAGTTTTTGGGTAGCATAAAATTGCCAATACATCATTTTTAGGAAAGCTGTGTAGCAAAAACCATCCTATCTTCTTTGAAAAAAGTTTATTATACAACAACCAACATGAGTAGAATATCAAAATAGATAAATTTAGAGAAAGAGGACTCTAAATAAAGAACTGGAGAAAATACTAAGTGCAGGATACTCAGAGTGTAGAATGGTCATCAAACACTAGCAGTAAACTTGAAGGAAATAAGTAAGATCTATTAATAGAAGAAATAAACACATCTACTCAAATTAGGACTCAGTCTGGTATACCCAGGGGAAAGTATCTGTATTTGAGACTTTCCTCCAATGACAAAGTTAAAAGTGAAAATATATGTCTGAAGTTCCAGTTTCCAGTACTGTATTCCCTGAGGGCCCCAGCTCTTTAAAACAAAGGAAAAGTATCCAAATCAAAGAGCAGAAGGTCATGGAACAGGGTGCCATGCTGCAGAGCTCCCTCTCCCTACTTGGCCAACAGCAAACCTTCTTCCAAGAAGGTTCAGAAAAAGTTCAGATCCCACCAACATAAACAGTGAGATGCAAGGAAACCTGGGGGTGAAAGGGATGCTTAGCTTACAAATGCAGGAAATGTCTCATCTACTGCTCTCACAACAGACAATTTTAATTACTGTATTTAAAAATTGAACATTTTTAGCAACACTTTCAGGATCATGTGATCATTTCTGACAGCCAGAATGAGTTTAAAAAGCCATAGCACTATATTTAGCTTTAAAAATCAACACTTTCATAAATATTCCCAAACCCATTAGCCTGTGTTATGAAGTTGTTTACCTTTACCTAGAACAACAAATGCAATACTTGACAATGCATACAGAGGACCACATAATTCATGGAACACATACACAAAGGCCCTTTGTTGTTCCAGAATAATATAACCGAGCACAGGTTAAAATATGATAACCCTATCTGAATCAAAGTTAGAGATATCTTGCTGTAATGCCCAGCAGTAACATTCTATGCTGTTTTCAAGTTCTGGCCAACTGTACATAACTTTTTAGGTCCAAAAGGCTTCTCTGTGGCTCACTTGGTCTGTTGGGACAAAAGGTAAGTTGTGTGTTCCTGAAATGGCTGAGAAACTTCAATCAACCACAATTACCACTGCCCTTCATTATGATACCTGTCAGCCTCAGTTTGCAAAAAAAGAAGAATGCAGCACATCACAAGCTTTCAAAATATTCCAGACTGAAAATCAGTATCTCTCCTCCTACATTTAGCCTCAAATTCACAATGGGCCTAATTGAAGATGTGGCACTAAAACCCTTCATAGAGAAAACATTTGGTTTATCTTTACAGCATCAGATTATCCCTAGGCCAGGGAACAATCTGGCAAGGGAAATACATAACAAGCTTCCAGTAAGCAGAAACCTGTAGTTTAACTGCAGCAGTAACACCTCTGTGTAGGGAAAAAATCGTTTGTAACTGAGGTATCTTGGTTTGGACTGGGACAGAATTAATCTTCTTCCTAGTACCTGGCACAGTACTAGGTCTGAGATTTAGTAAGAGAATAATGTCTATAAACTGCTACTAAAAAACTACTGATATTTTGGTTGTTACTGAGTGAGTAGTGCTAGCCCTAAGTCAAGGACTTCTCAGTTTCCCATGCTCTGCCAGAGAGGGGTTGCACCAGAAGCCATAAGGGAGCACAGCTGGGACAGCTGAAGGGATACTCCACAGCCTAGAACATTGTGGCCAGGACATAAACAGGTGAGAGCTGGCTGGGAGGGGCCAATCACTACTCAGTGATCAGGCTGAACATCAGTCAATGTGACCCAGTGTGTTGGGCATCACTTGTGGTTTTAAGTGTTGTTCACTGGTTCAAGGATTAGGTATGAAGTCGGTGTCAACATCTGCATTTCATTTGCTGAGCTAATCTTTCATTACCAAGATAATAACAGACTAACTTCCAATCTTCCAGTCCACACAGCTTTACATAACACCCAAAACCACGTCTTAAAATATATGCAAGAATGGTTTAGTATTGAAAGGCATGTATAACAATGCCTCAAAAAATTCCAGATTATTTTTAAAGTTTCATATAGCTTTCCTTTTTTCCTTCTAAATAAGCATAATAAAATATAATTCACTCTGTATTGCTAAAATCAATACAACAAGGGTGGAAACCAAAGCAAAGGAGGCTCAGAAAATGCTGCTAAACTGAAGGAAAAGTATTAATGTTTGTTACTGTGTACTTCTTATTTTTCCAGTGGTCTGCTTGATTGAAATCACTGTGCCATAGAACGTGGAAAGTATTTCTAAACAGCTTACAATACTTCCATTTCACTTACTGATTAAACTACATCATCCTCTCAACTATTCAGAATGAAATTAATTTGAAATGGATAATTGATGCAATTGTGCCATATCTACAAATGCAATTAATCACTTGCTAAAGATGATTTTTAGGCAGCCAACTATTATAAAAATAAGAATCACACAGCCTCTTTCAATCTTGTCAATTGAAACATATTCAACTGGACTGGTAAAAGATATTTTTCAACATAAGAATAGCTGTATGTCTTCAGATATTTTTAATAACATCCAAGTGGATTCATGTTTAATTAGCAGAGCACAAAGAGAAGCCATAATATAGTACGGCTTTTAGCAATTACATGACAGTTTCAGGAACCACAACAGCAATATTTTTCCCCTCAACTACCAATGGATTTCTTGAATATTGTAGTGAGTTGTGATCTTGGCATTTAAAAGGCTATTTAAAACTAAGGGCATAAATGGACACGCTCCTGAGAATCAGTCTGGAGTAAGAAATTATTCCCCTAAATTGTTTGTAACAACTGTCTGCTGAGGGTCATCGTTACAGGTGGACTGCACTGGTGGATTACACTCTGCTCAGTGCAAACACTGACCTGCCTGAAATCCCAGTCCCCAGCATGTCCAAGTACTCTGGCTGAGCTGGCACTGAAGACGATTTGGAGCACCTGTGTCACATGTGTAGTCCAAAGGAGTGTCCAGAATCTTAAAAAAATCCGGGAAAGGAACATCACGCACACACAGACACACATTTTCAAAGTTATTGCTTCTGCTTTAGCTCAGTGGTCCACAAATTCAGTCAGAATAACAGAATGAGGGCAAATTCTCAGTAGCACACATGATGTGCTGAGCCTACACCAGGGAAGGGTACCCAGCTCCTGAGCTAAGCATTGGAGCCAACTCATCTACCCTCCTAATTGCTACTGTCCCCAAGCCAGTAGACACCTTGGAGTCCCTGCCTTCTACATCAGGAAGATATTGTTAGTATCCAACACAGCTCCCAGGGAGCACCAGAATCAGCAGGAACCAGCACCAGGGGAGCTTCAGTTCTTCAGGGACACAAGCTACACCAGCCAGGTTCCCTCCTCTGCACTCCAACCGAGCTCTTCTGGACACGTTCAACTTTTGCATGTAAAACACACCTTGTCGACGTTAACCTTCAAAATGCTCCTCCCTGATCCTTCCTGCTATACCTACCTATATTGTTTCATCCTAATTATTCAAAAATCTAGCTGAGGACCATTGTCTGCTTGGAAAAAACAAGGTCCTAAACAAACTATAAGTTCTCTATTATTAAGAGCACCAAGGATTACTTTAGGCCTGGGGATCAAAATCATACATATGATTTTGGCACAAGAACTCCAAGAATCCTCATATGAAAAACTTCTCTATCACTGAGAAAAAAATTTGCTAGTTATAATAGTAATGGAGAGTTCAGATCTTCCTTAGCAGTTGTTTTGCATGGGTGAAAGAAGGGAAGAGGTGCAACTGGAGTGCTTAATACTTCAATTTGTGAAGGGCTGAGAGAAGAAGAAAAATGTAAAAAAAACAACTCAGTTAAAAGTCTCCAGAAGTAGCTTTCATACACACAAAACTCTGGACTTAGGCCCAACATTTTTAACAATTTCTAGGCTGAGGTGTGAGCAATGTCTTTTCCAAAACAGCAGAAAGCTGCTTTTAAAAGCAGCATTGATGGTATATTGACAAATATTAGGATTTGGCACTTCTACTGGCCAAGAACCAATTCCTAAAATAAATAGCAATGTTCCAGTAAGGGTGAAAAAAACTCTCCAAAGCAAACAACCCACACACACCAACACCAACTAAAAAAACTACTGGAAGTATAAGTAATATGGTATATGTTCACAACTTTAGGGAGCTGTCAATATTGGAATATTTATCTGAAGAATGCAGTTAACTGGCCAGCCATATAATCACTGGCACCTTTAAAAAAGAGGATATGTTTATTAGCTCTCTCCCCATTTATCATGCTGGTTTTAATTGCCTATGAGGTCTCTGCCTGCACTGCAAGCCTACAGAGACACTACAGAGCAATATCAGGAGGACTTTGTGCCTGAGCCTGTAGTATTTGCATCTCAGCAAGATTATTAATTTGAACTAAGCCATGCTTAGAGCACTTGAAATATTTTGGCTGACCTGCTATCTGCTAAGACATTAATATTTTTATTTTATTTACTTTGTGGTGTTTTTATTCTACTTTCATATTTTAAGGACTGTTGAGAAATTTACTGTCCAGAAATACAGGGGTGGCCTTTTATTTATAAAGAATATTAAACAGTGGTATCAACAGTGTAAGGCAGCAAAGAAGCAGGTGTTTCCAAGCTAAAATTTTTGGGTTTTTTTTTCTTTTCTGTATCATCCATTTGGAGACAAAAATATATATTTTAAAAAGGTACAGAAACTTTGGACATCTGAATTACTATATAAATTATTTGTAAGCAATTATTCCCATGGCAACAAGCATAATTTAAAAGTGCACTATCATTAGCTCCACAAATGCACACTAGTCCCTTATTTTGGTTGGAAACCACTAGTAGGCAATTAATATTGCAAAAAAGAGGGAAGAAATTAATGTTTCTACAAGAAAATCTACCAAATTTTCTCAGACCAAGAGACACCAGCATGACCTTTCCAGGCTTGACGCCTCACAAGATCTTTAATTGACAAAACATTTTACAAGAGATTTGCAAACTACAAAGCTGCATTTTGACTAATTTCTTCTTCATTTAGAGAGACTCTGCTTGTATTCCTTTTTTAAAGTAAAGAAAAAGAAATCTCTTAACCCACTATGCATTACATCAGGATAACGTCTTCATAGAAGTAGTACTTAAAGGACCACCACATAAAGATACTAATTCTGAACACTTAAAAAAAAAAGATCCTTACAAACCTAATGCACAATAAAGGAAGCTTTACATATGTAATTGCACTACTGAATCAAAATTTTCTGCTTTCGTTACAACAATATGACCTCAATATTATCTGAAAGGCTTCTAAAAAATGTGCATTACCTAGGAGTTCAATGTACAAGTGATAATGTAACCTTGCATCTCTATTCCTTGCAATAAATTCTTTAATGACGTGACCTGTTTTTTTCATAAAAAATTAAATTACGTGTGTCTTCACCACCACCAATGACAGCGGAGGTTTCCAGAATTTAAAAATCAAATCCATTTTCAAAGTTAAAATGGCCCTTCATTAAAGATTGCATTTGATACTTTGCTGTAAATTCCCTTTATGAATGGCATGTATAATGAGATGCCTTAAACACACTAGGCTGGCCAGCAGGAATCCACAGATCCATTGATTCTGTAACAGCAAGGATAACCACAGGGTTACCAGCAGCCTACCAAGCACTGCTCACAGCCTGTGAGAGCCAATGGTAAGCTTTGACTTGGATCAGAAATTTGTAGCATTGCTTTGGAACAGTAACATCAGTAAGATGCTGCAAAAGGTATAAGAATGCTTTTTCTCTTACTTCAGCAGCTACAGCCGTAGCTCTACTTAACCCAAGGCGGCTGTCAGCTCAGTAACCAGCATGAGACGCAACCATGAAAAAGACTGCCCCATCTTCTCAGACATGCCTTTTTGTAACACCCCACTCGTCAGGGACAGCCTGGCATAATCCTTGTGCCAGTAATCCCTGGCTCACACACCCAAAGACCACTACAATCCAGTCCACCTGGCCACCTCTTCTCCCGAAAGACAGAGCTGAGCCACAGAAGGCAAGGCCTGGCTGGGGCAATGCTCTGCTCCTGCTGATCTGCACTTGTCCTGTGCATTATATGTTATTATTACAGGGTATTATGTTAAGTTTTCCTCAGTGTGCAATGTATATTAGTAATTGCTAGTTACGTTACTTCTATTCCTCATATGGGATTATCACAGTGGAGCAACAGCACTGATTAATCAATTAGCATGGATTCATTAGTGATGAACGATAGGGCAATGTAATTGTGTTTACTGAACAATGGATGACAGTGTGCTTAAAGCCCAGGATTTCTAATAATGATATATACATAACATCATGAATATTTAGAGCACCCTCACTGCAAAGCTAGAGAGAAAACAATCAGGATGTGATTCTGTGTATAAGTAATGCTGGAGCCTGAAGATTGCATAGATGGGAGAGGCACAAGACAGATGGCACCGTCAGATGACTTTTTTTAGCTTTGACTAAATCTTTGTAGAACAGCTACAGCATTTCCTGTACTCCAGAATGCACAGACACGTCTGCACAATACAGTGGCCAACAGCATAATCAGTCAAAGCCCCAGGTCTCTCAGAAACATTAACGAAGCCATATTAAGAACAAAAACATTAAAAAACTGGCAGATCCCACTCTATGAAATAAACAGAAGCATACAACAGTAACTTAAATTTTTTTCTCCAGATATCTGAGGTGTACATCTCTTATTGTGTGTCCTTATCAATGGCTGAACACTAAGCTTACAACAGCCATTAAAGAACATGAGCACCATACTCTCAGACATATCTCTCAATATATAATATGTGCCCTTTAGGTACTGATGTAATAGTCACAGACCCTTCTTCTGTCTGATGGTGGTATACAGACTCACCAGCAATTCACACGGATATCAAAAGACTAGACAACAATTAATTTCTTGAAAATAGGGTGCAAAGAAGAGATATTGAAATATAGCTTCTGCTGCACTCAACCTGAAAGGAAAAACACTGAAAAGGAATGCAAAATGTTACAGGGGAAATACTTTGCTAAAAAGTTAAAGTAGAAAACACATTGTCTGTTATACTCCAGGTAATCAGAAATCTTCATTTAAGTCCAATACCCAGGTCCCATGAGAAAGCCAATCTACAGCATGACAAAGACCTGAATGCTCTCAGAGATCACTCATCCAGTATTTTCCCAAGATGTTTCCACATTGTCCCAGGGAACCACAGTCTGTGATTAGCACAGAGCTTCCTCAGCTGGGATCACAGCCCTTGAATACAAGGTACTAAGAATTACTTTGCCCGTTTAGATCAAAGGCACTTTCATTCCTGCAGGGAGTTAAGCATTTCTCCTTAACTCTGTGGGCTGCAATTTTATTTACTTTGAAAAAGTTTCACATATTGAGTTAATTTAAAACTTATCAGTTTCCTCCAGTCTAAGGAACTTACTGAATCAGTGACAAATACAAAGACCTCTGCAGGACAATGTACTCTTAAACCATTTGTTCCATATGCTTAGAGATGTTAAAGTCTCAAAAGAAACTTTTGAGTTACATACATATATAAAAATATACCTCTGTGCATGTACATAAGTGAATGATAAAGTTGCAGATGGAGTTCTTCCAAAAATCTTATTTGGTCACAAAGATAATATGGAGGTCTACCAATATATCTCAGTGCAGGAAGGAATTATCTTTAAAAATTCTCTCCTTGACTCTGGGCATTCTAGAAACCAAATTGCCCATCTTCATTCTCAACAAAACCTCCTCAACACTGTGGCAAGGAAAAGAAATGATGGCCTAAGGAAAATAAAAACACAAATTTGTCTTGCCAGACCTCTATTTGACGGGCAAGCCCTAGACTAGACATACTCCTAATTTCTCTGTTGCCACACTTTAAACCGAATTTTAAAAAATAATTTGTCAGGGAAAAAAACAAGCCATCTATTCTGAAGATTTTGGTGAGAGAGCATGAGGACATCTTAACCTACAGAGCACCAAACAAGTAAATAAGGGTTAAAATGTTGTCTGAATCACTTCAAAGAATTGAGTTGCTTGCATCCAAATGGGAGAAAACACGCTGTCCTACATAAACCCCTTGATCTCGATCCCAATTCTCAATGGAAATTAAGGCAACTCTGTAGCATTTTAATTCTGCTGAACTGTATACAAAACCTTGTTTTAGGATCTGGAAGTACACAGTGTTATCCTGAATTTATGAGTGAAAATTATTAATAAACCTGAGTTGACTCCTGTGAGCCGAGACATTACTATCACTGGCTTATCTTAAACCTAGCAGGCAATTTAGACTAGAGACAGATCACCTGAGAGCATATTGTTATTTCCAATAAATCCTTATGAAGCATAGTGGTATTTTCCACCTCTCTGAGGGTTTTTAAAAGTCATCATAAAAAAACATTTCATAAAATCATCTGGTTCCATGTAAATTATTAACTACATATTGAAATAACAGCACTGGTTAGTAAATAACTTGACCGTACTTAAAAACTGCAGTGCAAATGACAGGATTTATCACACAATTGAAAGGAAGCTGGGTGAAGTAAATATCTTAAGCAAAGATATATCAGCATATTTGTTGGGAATAAAATAGAACAGCAATTATAAAACCTTACAGATTAATTAAGCTCAGGACATTTTAATGAGCACAGTTGTATCCACTAATCAGATTATGATGGGGACTCTCACAACCACAGTTTTTTTTAAATTATTTGAAGAGAATAAGCAAACAAAATCCCATGGGTACTTAAATTTCACACTACAAAGTTATTATCACCAGAAACGGCTTTTTTAAGGTTACAGGTGGACTTAATTGTACTATAGTTGTTGACTAATAGCAGCATGTCTAATTGCAAGAACAAAGGTCAGAGAAGACATTGCTGTTGCTTAGGTGAGCACAACAGGTGACGTGGACAAATGAGTAACTCTCCAAAAGCCAGAGAGCAGCAGGAGATACCAACTGTCCTATTTCTTGCATGTGCTCCTGGATAAACACATTGTTTCAATTCAATGCCTGTTTCCTTGCTTTTGAGAAAAATACAGGGAAGGTATACCAATAGAAGTACTGGTAATAAGAAGGCCTTCGAGTAAAATTCCCAATTTTTTATTCCTGTTTTAAAATGAAAACAATGACATTCTAGAAACAAAATGTCACTGAGACTTATTTAGTACGTGTTTGCCACAAAGTAGAAGGAAATGCTATTACCTGTCTCCTTGCATGCCTTTGTAAAGCTCTACCACTTCCTAACCCCTCCACACAAGATGCTCAAGCTGGTTTCAGAAGCATAGAGAAACTACACTGAGACTTGTTCCCAGTTCCCAGTTCCCAGAAGTTGGAAACTGAAAGTATGGCACCAAATAGCAGAATAAATTAAGCCTGGCTACCTGAGAGGGCCAAGGTCACTTAAGACAAAGTGAAGAAGGTGACAGATGCACAAGTGACAAGGTTCAGTACACCTTTGCTCTTTGTGAGAATTCTCAGCTAAGACATGGGAAGCCACATTGATTTAAACATGAGTATTTCCTTAACTTACAGTTCCCTTAATTTTAAGAAATGTGTTGACAGAAAATCTGAGTGGCTTGAAAAGTTAACTAAGTTTTTATACATGTGAATTATTTAAACTTTAAAACTTCAGTACAATATGTTTAGATACAAAGCACAGTACAGTTTTATATACCAGTGAAATATTTCAAGTACTACTGTTTATGAAGAAATTCAATGTTACTTATCCAGGTCAGATGGTAATTAAGAATACTTCACAACCAGAAATGCAGGGAGACTGGCAGCATGCTGGGCTAAGGGTGTGGGTTGTGGTTTATAGATTTTTTTTATTTGTCTCACTCCTACTACCTATGCCAAGTTCATCAAAATTTACTATTTAGAAAAACAAATTTAAAAGCATTTTGTACAGTCGAGTTTCTTCTGCTATCACATAGAAAAGCAAAGCTTTTTTTCTGAAGATTTTATAATTGCAATATAATAACCCAAAGCACTGTAGGCTATGAGAGTTTGCTTGCATCTTTCTTATATTGAGCACTACTGATCTGCATATTTAACAGCTCCACATCACTGTAATGCATTCTGGGTACTCACAAGTAAAGACATTACCTTTTCTTCTAGAAAGAAAAGGTAGAAAGGAATAGCTTCAATGAGTTACTTTGTGAAGGAAAGAACAAGGTAGACTTCCTAAAGAAAAGCCTCTCATTCAGAGATGAACTTTACCAAATTCAAAAGCAACTGAAGGAAGCATTCACTGCTTTCTTCTGAAAATGAGCTTAATAGTACAGGAGCTGATACATCCTGCAGGCAAGAGCAATACATCTTAGACAAAAGTTGGCCCCAGCAGAAAAGAAGATCATGGAGGGAATGGCATTTTTTCAAGTGTCTGTGCATAATCTCATGCAGGGCTTTAAATTTCAACCAAAAAAAAGGACTGTGAATTAGGTGTAATATTTTAATAGAAACTACTGGATACGTGAAACAAAACACTGAAATAATAGGGTAATACTGATCTGTGTTGCAAAACTGATGCACTGCTGCATTTTAAGCTACTCAGAGCTTCTGCAATTTACATTCACTCCTGTACAATGGTAATGAAGTGATCAAGCCTGGAGATCACAAATACAAGGGCCTGGGGAGCTGAACTCCAGCTCAGAAACTTGTCTGAACAGTTTCCTCAAGCGTGAACTGACTACAGCACAGTGTCGTGAGCACAGAAGGAGTCCAGGTTCTAAGAGGACAGAGATAAGGCTTTCTATTTGCTCTGTGGTCTCCCAGCAAATAACCCTTTCCTGCTGTTTAAATGGCTACAAATTCCAATAGAGACAAGTTCAGTCAGTGAATGCTCACCAGAACTTAAAACAGGAACCCAACCAGAACACTTTCAGGTATAATTACACTTTATCTCAACTAAAAATTAGTTTATTTCCTTTGTGCAAGTATCCCCATGGCTGTATCCAATACCAACAGCTGTAAGCACCATCAAGTCTGGAAAACACAAATGGAAGGATTGAGGGAGCTGAGTGCAAACTGAAATAAAGTTTGAACAGTATATTTTTGTTTATTTTTTTCCTTAAGCCTGAATTTTCTTACACACTGGCAACAATCAAACAGGAACTGTTTAGCATACGAAAGAAAATATTATTTCTGTTGTTATGGCTATTTGGACATCTGATAGCCTCAGGCAACCCAAAGGGGCCCCAACAACAACAGCTCAGCTTAAAAGACAAAGGGCAGATACCTTTGAAGTGAGAGATGACAAAGAAACAGTAGTAGACCTTGAAGTTTGGTCTGCCAGAAAGAACCTGAACATTTCAGAGTAAATAAATTCTATTCATCCTCACAATACTCTTGAAGGCAAAATAGGCACAATGATGCTGAATGCCAGAAAACCCAAGGGCAAAATGCTCTCCCCACAAACCACCCTTGTATGGCAGCAGAAAAGACAACCAGCATTTCAGGGGGGATCAGCACATAGCACTAGGGAATGATTCTTGAAATTGTTAATATTTTCTGACCTAGCTTTTATTTTATTGTCTGGTAAATATGAGTGATAGGAAATCTCTGTCTAAGAAAACATTAGCAGTGACTAGTAAGAGTATCCTTTGATTCTTTGGCACCCAGGCTGAACAGGCATAGAAGTTTTTAGATAAGAGTGTGTGAAGACTACTGCTCATGACCCTGTTCAAACTGGTGGAAAAGACAAGACTGGATTTCCAGTCCTGCAGGTGGATTGATTTTTAGAGACTTACAACACAATTCACGACACAGATAAGGAAAATTGGAATATAAATGTTGGGTTCTAGAAGCAAGCAGTTTCAAAGTGGAAGCTCACAGTTGTGTCTCCCAGATCTGTACCTGTATCCTGCACTGATGATGATACTGAATGGCACAGGAGAAATAAAATGGCAACTACTTTCCTGCTGGGAAAGGGGAATACAAGCTGCGCCTGCACAGGTAAGACTGTGGTGGTGGAAAAGGACCACCCTGCCCCTTCGGAGAAATCATGCTTATTTGGACAATTCCTGCTTTTCATCAGTGAGGAAAGGTGCATTAATGTGGATAAAAGGCTTCCATAGGGATGTAAAAGCTATTACACATTACTTCATTTCTAAGCTGGTCTAGGGACAAAGACTTGTCATTCCCCTTTAAATCAAAGATTAATAGTAACTGTGCACCCAAGACTTATAACAGTAAGAGTGTACTTGCTACTGGCATTTTTTATTTTATTGCTGCAGACAATGACTTCAATTTGTGGTCAACAGACCTCTAAATTCCTTGACTACTTTTAGAACATCATAAAAAGAAACTGTGAAGATCTAGCGTAAGATATGTCTTCACTGGAAAGTTTTTGAGAGTCAACAAACTAAAAAAAAGTGAAGTTATAAGCCATACTTCAGATTATAAATTGGTTGGCATTTCTGACATTGACAAAAACAATTACTTTTTTGAGTGGGTATTTTTAGTGAAGGGACAGAAAATTCCTGGCTTTTGTTTTTCAGAGATAAAACTGAAATGTACCAAGGACTACTGATGTTTTTTCTCCTGGATTCACTTCTGATTTATTTATAGGAGGGCTTTCTACCTTTACCTGCAAATGTCACAACTGAGCTTGTGACTTTTATATAGTTTCTTGGTTTAATAACTATAGTAGGTACAGCACACGTTCTGTCTCTGCTCCTCTCCAAAAATAAACAATACCTAATCACATCTAAAAACTAGTTTATATCTCACTGTTCATAGGAAATAGAGAGAGTTGGGCACAGATAACCTAATTTTCACCTGTTTCTGCTTACTCCATACACACTAACTCAATTTAGATTGATCTGCTAATGCTTGCAGACTTACTACAGTGGCACAAGGGTACTACACCCATTCAGCTTATTCTTAAAAAAGACAAACCAAGATGAAATGTTGTTCATACTCCTTTTTAATTTTATTTTAGCTCTTTGTTTATCACTTCACTTCAAAGCGCTTCTAATATGAGGCACAGTTTCAGTGTGACAACTTTGTAAAATTAAAATAGAAAAAATGTGCCAGCATCAATCTGCTTTACATTGGAAAGCACAACAGCCTTGAGACAGAAATGACGACTTGTGAGAGTAAGCTATAATGAACCCAGAAGTGCTATCTGCAGTAGGAAAAATATATTAGACTGGAGGCTGAACACTCCTGAAACAATTTGTCTTCCTCAATAGGAGTCTCCTATTCCCCACTTGCAATGTACAGCCAAGTCTGACTCCAAAAGCAAGGGAAAATTATCAATACGAATCCCCACAATTCTGGTGGCTAACATTTCTTATTTGACTTGGAGCTACTTAAAGTCCAAATGAAAAAAAAAAATAAAGCCCAGAATAAAGCTGAGTCTGCAAGGGACATCCCCCACCTGTGACCTATCAATGGCTGGGCCGGTATCCAGCTAAGGCACAGGTCCAGAAGGTGGGAGCCGAGGCTGGGCAGCAGCTGCACAGAAAACAAGGTAACAAATGAGGCTGAGCCTGCCCGCCTCTGCATCAACAGAGCAGGGGAAACAGCCCAGCACACAGGAGGACACCAAACCTGCCAGCACCATCCCCAGCTCCCAGTTCAAAAAGCCCAAAGTCATGGCAGGACAAGCACGCTAGTAAACATGGTCTTAGTTAAGAGAGAGGCTACAGAGGGTCAAGGGGCTGATCTCAACAATAACAGTGAAGATCTGTGGCAGGTGCCCTTCTCAAATTTCAGTGTTGCTAGAAAGTAAGTTTCACTGTCTATGAGCTCCATTGTCAGATTCCTTTGCACAGGCATCTTTCAATACCTGTGAACTGCAATATATTGGTGTAGTGTTCCTATTCTTTTCACAACAACGTACCTGAGGCACAAATTCAGTTCTCTTAAAATGCATTCTTGGCAAAGGGCATTACATGAATATATATGCTACATATGGCTGTACAGAATCAGTGGATAGGATTACTTAATATTGCTTTCCCAAAGACACGCTTTCATGCTAAAAGGATCTTCCAACAGGCTCTCCCAATACGTACAGACATTTTTCTGTCTTCTGCTTGGAAATTACTTTTTTTTCCTTAAGAGCTGGTGAAAGCTATGACCGTGCTTTCTAACTTTAATGTGTACCTTTTAACGTAATACCTGTTCATGAAAAGCCTAGATATTTTGACTACTTTAAAAGTAAAACAAACCTGTTATCAACTGCATATATTACCCCAAAGAGTACTTTCCCACTTGATTTTTGCTGTCCAGACTGAAGAGAACTGCCAACCAGCCCTGAATGTGCATGTTTGGTTGTGAACAAAATACTAACAGCAATGAAAGAGAAAGCTAGACCTGAACAAATCTTACTTATTAACCAAATAATAAAAAAGTGTTTATGTGGTAGTCAACATCACATTCATATGAATATAGAATGATATGTTATAAATTCTAAATATCGAATGATGTCAAGAAGAAAATTTAAATCACTATAAACCTAGAGTCTGCATGTTGCTCCTGACCTTAACAGGGAACCAACACGTCAGACACTAGAAGCCTGGTTACTATAAAAACAATTTTAAAAGAACTAACATCAATAATTTGATGTTTTAGACACTTGTATAGTATTAAAGATACATGTAATTGGAAGCAGATTAATTTCCCGAAAGTCTTATAATCTTTTGGTATACTGCCAACAATTTAAAAAAAATTATTTATGAATGCATGCATCTGGTTGTAATGATCTAACTTTACCTGTAAACATCAGGGTTTGTGTAACTGATGACATTAACACAATAAAGTTATCAACATGGCTCGCAAAACAGCCTTTTGAATATAGCAACTACATACAAAGTAGACAATGAAAGGTAAAAAGGCAGCAAATCACAGGCGGGTATTAAGCAATCATCAGGTTCAGTGTTTTGTAAACTCAAGGATAGCTTTGTTATCATTAGCATGGTAATCCCTAATCTAACAGTATTTCTTCTGTTCTGAAGTGCTTCACAGAGAAAAAACACACACCATAAATTCTCCTGCATGTACTAACTCGACTATCAATTTGACCATAAGATAGCACCCACCTCGTACCATCCTGTTATCAATGGATGGACCTGCCTATGGACAGCAACCCAATTTCCCTTCTCTTCTGGATGATGGCATGGAGCATTTCCCAGGCTTAACAACAGCCAACCAGAATGGTCTGAAGACTGAAGTGGAACTGACTTTTTTTACCTCACATTAATTATGCTATTTAGAAATTTACAGTATGATTAGTAAATAATAAAAATACTGTATAAAAACTTCTCTAACTCATTCTGTCTCTGTTCCCCTGAACCTCCTTGGTAGGAACATAGGACTTACAATAAAGAATTCTGCATTTTTTCCACAAGGAGCAAAACATTTTGATTCTACATGTTCTCACCACTATACAGCAGACCATCTCAGTCACCAACATTTTCAGGGTACCTTCTGTAGAATATTCTTCCATCAGATGAACAACATTACTGAATTCACTGTCTCAGATAAAAATCCCAAAACATCCAAGGTGACTCATACTTCTCACAAAGGAAATGCAGATACATTTATACATCAGCCACACTGATCTCATAGCTGGTATTTGTGCCACCAATTTTCACCAACACCATTAATTAAAAAACCCCACAGCTTTGCAGAAGCACACACCAATATGTGATACCCAGGCAGCTATGATGTTGCTACACAGATCTGAGAAAAACGTTCCTATGTTCTTTTAAAACAAATATACAGTTAAGACTATACTCGCTGGCTGAAAAGAATACCACCAAAACGTTTAAGCAATAAACACATCTGTCTGTGAGAACTGTGATATTTCACAGACTTGACTGATGTATTTATTTATTATCCATATTTTGGCTACATCTTTTAAAATCAAATTGAAGGGGATATCATTGTAGCTGCTGATAGAGATTTTTTTTCTTTGTGACTTAAAATCCATTTAAATCTGGTTTTGTTCCCTGGCCTCTCCTCTTTTTATCATGCTTACAATTTCTCATATAAATGTTTTATAAAATTCCCCTTGGAATATGCCTCTTCTGCCTATTCTGAAATAGAATTAATTTGGGCTTTTATGGAAAGTATCAAAAAACGAAACAACAAAGACTAAATAGCCCTTGCTCAGTAATGCTGCTTGCAGAACTTACTTTACCCCAAAACAATGTATTTCTGTTTGATTCTCATCCTGCTGCTTGAAGGACAGAAAAATGTATGCAGACCATAAAAGAAAGGGAGGGTTCGGGCTGGAAGTGAATGCCACATCTGAGGAACCTTCACTATATTGTCTGACTGGCGTGAGGCCAGGTGAAAAGAAGGGGGTTCCTTTTGTTTCTGTAGAGCTGACAGATGTACCATGAGCTTGATTGTACTTGGTTATCCCAAAAGGCAGAGGAAAGAAAAAGGAGAAGGCCAATTTATCTCCCCAGGTGTTAAAACGTGTAATCATCTCAGATGTACCCAATTAAGTCAATGGAGCAAGTATTCTACAAGAAACAGCAGCTCTTTCATTTCAGGTCCAAGTTCATGTCACTCTAAGACAGCTGCTACATAGACAACAGCACAAATACCAACACAGAGAGTAATTCTAACTCTAAGACACCATATATGCTCTCAAAGATATCATGAGATGCTTCACTGCAGTCACATTACATGGTATGGTTCAAACACTCAAATACAGAGAAGAGGGTATTATAGCCTCCCTTGGGACTGACACAAAAAGAAGCTTTTTACTTGAATCTTAAGAGATGAGCTTGAGAATCCATATTGAAACCTTTATTAAATCAAGGTGAATTAAAGGCAAAATTATTGTTACTATTACTTTAAAGCAGACAATTAAAAAAGCACAAGCCACTACTCAACTTTTTCAAAAAAACCCCAAATAATCTTACAGGAACAACTGCCCCCCTCTCTGGGGGGCATTTTTTTTTCTCCTTATGATACTGCTTGGAATGCGTAACACTTTGAATTGGCAAATATGGTTCTTATGATCTGAAAAATGACATAAGAACAACTGTGGCAAGTGAGACCACAGGTATGTCCATCTTTGAATAGCAGGCTGCCTCACAAATTGCTAATTATTGTCCCTCATAGTACAGAGAAATAGTGGCAACAATTTGCTCTTGCATCAGCACAGTTATTCTACAGTCTAATCACTTCCTCTTAGCTGAAAATTTGCATATTTGTTTTTTGCATATTATTTGTCTTAATTTTATTTATTTAAAGTTCTTTCAGAGAAATCATACTGCTGACGTTACAACAAAAGGTCACATTAGAGGCCAGAAGCAATCACTGCAATTACTGACAAAAATTGAAAGTGGGATGTTTGTTCAAAATCCTGAAGCTCACTGACTTACCCTTACTATTTTAGTCTACATTCACACTGATCTTAGTTTATTATTCCTGACTCCAACATGTCAGAACACCTGCAACAGCAAAAGGACACAGTATACAGGAGCACTAAAATATTCTTCCCTCCGTTTCAGTTGTCAATGTCAGAAATTGTTTCACAGGCACTGACTAAAATCAGGACCTGCTGCCATAAAAAAATTCCAATGCAATGTGCAAGTTTCAAAGAGACCTATATTATTATCACAGCTCAAAAACCTGTAAATCCAGATTAACTGAGACACAGAAGAACAAATCTCCAGATTAAAGTGTCTCCAACAAGATGGGTAATTTAATGGTGAAGAGGTCTCACCTAACAAAATAAAACCATAAAAAAGAAATCCCAAGTCCTCAGAGTGTGAATAACTGTCAATCCTGCAAAAGAAACAGAGCCACGTGTCTGACTTTTGGAGAAACACAAATATTAAACAAACAAGAGTAGAACTTCATACACCTGCATTCCAGTGCACTGGAAGGTAACATATTAAAAAATCCAAAATAATTTTTTTTCCTAATGTCACAGCATTGTGTCTAGGTCAGTATCAAAGATCTTTACTATTATTCCAAGTTGTCCATTAGATTACTATAGTTATGGAAAAAGTTACTTAGTAGTAGGCATTTCAGAAGAACACTGACTGAGAACCTATTTTATTTTAGCTAAATGCTTCTAGAGCTTGACAGTAAATGATATGCATGAGCCATGTTGACTGTCATCTTCCACTTTTGACTGTCAGACATGGAAGTAACTTGCTAATGTTTCATTCCAATTTCAGCACCATGAGCCTGTTGCATACGCTGCCTGCTAAAAGCTGTTCCAGATGGAATGACAGTATTTTGTAGGACCCCAAAGATGTAGCTATAGAAATGAATATGTGTCAACAGCATTGACAGCATGACCTTTTTTCCCTTTTTTTGTCAACTGCTCTTATTTCCACCCTTTAATTTTTCCACATTCCCTGTAAGACAGATGACTTAGGAAAACAAAGAGTTTCAGTGTCTCAGCCATCCTGGATTACCTACAATCTTACTGACCTGACTGCTCAAGGCAGAGGACAAGGGAGGAAGGTGTATAAACAATAAGGTATCTTCAAAATTACAGCCAAGGCCCAGAACTCATTTTAAAGAGGAAACAAAACCCACTCTTCTACTAACATAAGAACAACAAAGAGCTTTGATGATTTTCTTAATGAACAGTCAGTAAAATGCCAGTACCCCTCACACTGGAAACAACCTGGTAACAATGAATAACAACTTCCACTGATTACACCATTTTTACTGATAATTTATATACTATGTTAACATCACAGAACATTCGTTATTAGCTCTTATTACAAAAAAAATCACAAAAAATCTACTTATCCTGTTGAAATAAAAATATGTAAATTACACCCACTGCTCATTTTAAACAATACAGGTAAAACAATACAATTTCTCTGACACACAGGCTGTGGAGGAACAAAAAGAACACTTCTCCACACACACACATGCTGCTCTGCACCCTCAAAAGAGGAAATTACCACAGGGCACTTCTGTCCTTTTCCAGATGAACAATTTAGTATTCTGACAAACATTTAATTTACATTTTTTAGTTTTTCCTCTACAATATAAAATAATTTCTTTTTGACACAGAATGCCACAGCACACAGTACAAGAAGAAGAAAAAAGGCAGTAGAGGGCTGTAAGGCAGCAGAGAGAATTGAGAAGGAATGGCTTTTGTTATTTCGACAGCCCTCAGCTTGCTGCATAGTTGGATTAATATGTTCTTTAAGAGCAGCAGTTTTCATGGTGTAAGAGTGCCACACAGCTCTGGTTCCTGCAGTGCTCACACCAACAACTTCAAAACTAACTCACTGCAGATGTCCCTATGATCATCTAATCAGACATCAAAAGCAATATACTGACAAGCTCCTGTGCTGATTAGAAGTGTTCTATATATGTTTCACAGCGTAAACAGACACACAGTAGTTGCTTCATAAATGGATTCACCCACATCAGAATTCCCTTTTAAAAAATTCCAACTGTTTGGAACTCCCCAGCTGAATGACAGAAAATCCTTTTAAATCTCCCCAGATCTTCTGTTCAGCTCTAAATCACAGTATTTCAAGAGCAAGAGTTAAATTATTAATAGGAAAACTTTTACTGGAAAAAAGCAAATGCCTTCCAGAATTAAAAAACCTTCCTGTTCTGAATGACAGCCTAAGACCACACCACATCAGGGAGGCAGCCTTGACTTTACCCTCCAAACACATGGTAATGTCTAAGATCTATTTCCAAATCTACTTTGATGTCTGATTATTATATGTCAACAAGCATGGATTTAAAGCATTACAAGTGCACCAGCACTGCTAGTTCCTGAAAAAATACTGTGTTTCTCCCAATATCTGATCTCCTCAGAGTCCACTTCCTGCAACGCTGAAAGAGGACCTGTAAGAAAGATGGGGACAGACTTTTTAGTTGATAGGGCAAGTAATGGCTTTAAACTAAAAGAGGGCATATTTAGACTAGATAAAAGAAAGATGCTTTTACAAAGTAGGTAAAACACAAACAGGCTGCCTGGAGAGGTGGGGGATGCCCTGATTCAAGATCAGGCTGGATGGGGCTCTGAGCAACCTCATCTAGTAGAAAATGTCCATGCTTGTGGTAGGAGGGATGAAACCAGATAACCTTTAAGGATCCCTTCCAACCCAAAGTGTTGTATGATTCTACCACATTACTATGGGAGAATTTCATATTGGAATTCTAACACGTACAGAAGGACCGGAAAAGTCTTAGTATAAACCTGCTGAATCAGGTTATGAACTCTATGAAATTATTCTAGCACTGTGCCAAAAAAGACTGTTTCTTCCCTGTCCTATTTTAAATAGCATGACAATTCTAATATTTCTGGGTGGTTTTTTACTAAAATACACATTTTGTAAGTACTACTCATAGTCAAATTTGTAGTATATCTTTATGTCTGCATATGTAGGTAATACCATATAGAAAAGAAACAAATCATGAAGCTGCATCTTTACACATGTTGATGTTATGCTAATTCACAGACTGCTAATCAGGACAGCTAATACACCACAAGCACAATTAACAGCCACAAGAACCAGAGGAGGTTTTGACCCTTTTTAACAAGAGCTTGAAACATAAAAATGTTCTAATTATATATCAACCTTATTCAAAATTGCAAATTACATGTCCACAATGCATAAAATACAGTCAATTTCAAGTCCTATCTAGGCAAAAATTGAAACTGTATTGAGCCACAGGAGCAGCTCTTCAATTGATCCAGCATCTCATTGTATCTTTAAATATGGATAAATACAATTTAATCCACCAGTCCTATTGATTAACACCAAGATAACCCAAGTATTTGTCCAGGAAACATGTAGCTATAAAAGAAAGTCATGCAGAAAATAGCATACTATAATAATCAGCAAGTTAACAAGACGGGGTGAAATCTTAGTCCCACCAGAATTCTTATCAATTCAAATAGGATCACAACCCTCTGTCTAAAATTTATGACAAATCAAGTCTTATGGTAGTAGAGGAATCCGTCCCTGGGCAAAAACAGAGACAACCTGAAGTTACAGCTCCAGAAACAAAAGTTCAGATGTTACAATTATACAGCAGCAATTACTACCTGAACAAACTGGACTGAGCAGAAGCAGCAAAGTATGTTCTTTTCCCTGACACCAAACCAACAGACTTTCTGCCTTGCTGCATCTCATCCCTACCATCTTGGGCAGAGGGATCCAGTCAGGAACTTCTGAGCTGGTGAAGACAATCCAAAACTGCAGCTCCACTCAGCAAACTGGGGACAAGTTTTGAGCAAGTGTTAGATGTCCCAAGAATGTTTGTTTCTTCTGGAAGGTTACAACCATCTCAATCCTGCTGCACAGCTTCACTCCAGAACAGAACCCTAGCTGGTAACTACGTGTCCATTGCTACTCCCACTTTTGTGAGGCCAGGCTATTTGCAGCCAGAAAGCAGCTGGACCAGCCCTTGGCCTTTGCCAGAGCAAAGCTATGGGCACAGAACTTTTCAGAGAAGTAGAATTACAGAATCGCAGGGTGGCTTGAGTTGAAAGAGGCCATAAAGATCACCTAATCCCGACAGCCCTGATACAGGCAGGAACACCTTTCACTAGACCAGGAGGCTCAGAGTCCCATCCAACCTGGCCTTGAACACATCCAGGGATGGGCATCCACAGTTTCTCTGGGCAACCTGAGCCAGTGCCTCACCACCCTCACCATAAAGAATTTCTTCCTCATAACTAACCTGAATGTGAATGTCCCCTCACAGTTTGCAACCATTATTCCTTGTCCTGTCACTACAGTTCCTGATGAAGAGTCCCTCTCCAGCTTCCTTGCAGGTCCCCTTTAGATACTGGAATGTTCCTATGATGTCTCCACAAAACCCTCTCTTCTCCAAGCTGAACAGCCCTAACTTTCTCAGCCTGTCTTCATAGAGGAGGTCTCCAAGCTCCTTACCCACTTCATGGCCCTTCTCTGGACTCAATCCAAGGTTCACATCTTTCCTGTACTGGGAACCCCAGAGATGGATGCAGCACTCCAGATGGGGTCTCACCAGAATGGAGGAGAGAGGCAGAATCCCCTCCCTCGACCTGCTGGTCATACTTTTTTTGCAGTCCAGACAGCACTCCAGGTGGGGTCTCGCCAGAACGGAGGAGAGAGGCAGAATCCCCTCCCTCGACCTGCTGGTCATACTTTTTTTGCAGTCCAGGGTCCAGGTGACTTTCTGGGCTGCCAATGCACATTGCTGGCTTGTGCTGAGTTTTTCTTCAGTCATCACCCCTCCAGTCCTTCTCCGTAGGGTTGCTCTCAATCCCTTCTCTGCCCAGCCCTCAGGTGTGCATAAGTACATTAAACTAATTCTGTATCCCTGAAGTCCTCTCTGGATACCTAGGGAAGGAAGTTTTCATTCTGGAAAGCCTGGCCAGGGCTCTGTGATCGTAACTAGGCAGAAAAGCTGAGGAGTAGCTTTAATAAAGTAAAAAAATCTTTAACAAATACTTTTTCTTCAATACAAACAAAGAAAAAATTCTGATGTATATTACCCCTATTTTTCCCTGATTACTGTCTCTAAATTTTCCAGTGGCAGCTATCACAATAAGCAAAGAGAGGTTTGGATGAAAAAAGAAACTCAAATTTCGTACCATCTGTTAAATGACTTCCAGCCTGAGGGAACAGATGCTGGACTTCACTATCAGTTTTTGATTGATCTAGAAGTATTTTGTTAATTGGGGCTAAAACTACAGCTACGATGTGTCAGAGAAGATAGCAAAGTATAGCCCAAATTCTCCTCAAACTACCTGGTCATTTGGAAAAGGTTTTATTATTTTTGTAATCACCATATAGCATTAAAAAAAAATCAGATCTTCCTTTGAATAAATGGGACAACATCTGAAAAACAGAACACATGCTCTGCTTGAACACATACTCTGCCATAAATACTGTGAACAGCTCAAATGGTTCATCAGGTTCTACCAGTTCACCTGAATGGGATAGCAAAGTTCCTTTCTTGTATTAGTGCATGTTTGCTGTCCTATTTCATGCATTACTCATTGCACAACTGAAGTGCACTTTCCAGGAGGTAAATCAGCGTTGTCTTCAGAGAATCCCATGGTAGTCACCTCACAAAAATCTGCGGAAGCACTGGTGCATCAGTGTGGGGCAGCCTATGGGTATTGCTACACAGAGCCCACTGCCACTTCCACGTGTACCAAACACCAAAATGACAGAAGTGCCAAAAAAGCTTAATGAATTATGAAAGTCACTTTCAATTACAAAATAATTGCTAAGATAATTGTGGCATAAATACAGAAGCTTAATTTTCACTTACATGCACATGTTTCATCTAGCAACAGTTCTGGGTTTTCTAATTTGCATGTGACTAAAGGAAGCAGTTCAACATGAAAAAAACTCTGGTTTGTGGCAAAGAAAATTCAGTATTAGTTCTAAATTTTCAGCAGCAATATACAGAACAAATGAATTTTTTCTAAATGGCGCTTTAACACTTGAAAGACTATAGCTATTTTCAAAATGCAGTGTTCAGTTATTTCTGCCATGTTTTTTCATTTGTCAGATATTGATTTTTCTGCATGTTTTAAAACAATCTGTACCTAATTTAACCTATGTTATTTAAGCTTTCTGTGTTTCCCAGAACATTATGCCAAAGCATTTCAGTATGATTGACGATGAGAGTTTTAGAAATGGTACTATTACGAAAATAAGAGCTAGAGTAACGTATTCTGCTGTAATAAATTTTTGCTTTCACAAAAAAATCAGAACAACACCAAACCACAACTTTGAACTTTCTGAGCCTCCTCCCCTTCCCTTTACATGATATATTACAAAAAAAGTCCTTCTCCACCCCTGTTACTAGTCCAGCTTTGACTGTCATCCCAGCAGCTGACAGATGGATGCTCTGTATTTTAGCACAGGGAATTCCTTTAGGCTTAGAAGACTCTTTTGTACTGATGCAAGTCAGTGAAGCATAGTGATGCTTTAACCTCCAAGTATTACTGCAATCCTCATGTAATGGCATAAAATGCACTTGTCACCACTAAAATTACATAAAAAACCCAACTCAACAAAATGCTATTTTTTCCTTCTTGACGGTCTATAAAGCATTCAAAATACACCCTGGAATGAAACAGATCTCGCTTATTTTTCCACCCTTTTTTGCCATTTTCATGGTTATAAAATATCACGGGTGAGCATTACGTACTGACATACTCACTTTATATGTTTCTCAGCTCTGCCAAGAGTGTGAGATCTGCACTGTTAACCAAGAATTCTTTTCTGTACTTTCATTTATCAGACTAAGTCACTATTTCATTAATATGTAAATGCTTGCAACAAACATCAAGAAAAACCTCTCAGCTCAAACAGGTCTGACAAATGATGCAGAACTTTGACAAAGTTCAGCCCCCTGTAACATCATAATGTACTTGGAGAGTCACTGAGACTTTTAAAATTGCACCACTTAGCAAATAAAACAAGCCATTGTAAAATAAGGTGCACACAAAATATTTAGATGCATATGCATTTGACCATGCAAAGAGAAACAATGAACAGTCAACTAAAATCCTGTGTTGGCTTTCAGAATCACAGTGTTAGAGTGAGACTCATAGAACATTATTTGCATGCAAGTCAGCTGACTGTGTATTTACTTCCTTTATTCACATGAACTTAACTGGAAGCTTGGTCTTAAATACACCTTCAGCTGAAATGTTCCCACCTCCAGCACATGTCACTGAACCCCAGCTCTCCCCACTACTCCCTAATGTGCCAACACAGCCATTTGTGGGACCTTGCTCTAAACTAGCTGTGATCTAGTCTGAAACATCCCTCCTGCACCAAACAAAGACCCAGGGCTTCTGAGTGTTGCTTTGTTTTGAAATAAACCAGCCATAGACTGTTTTGCACAGCTGGGGACAGGGAGTGAACTGCAACATTGCATAGAGAATCTAAAGGGGAAAAGGCATAAATATTACAAGCAAATGAAAACAGCAGCATCATTTAAGCCAGCATTCATGTGGTCTAAAGAAGAGCAGAACTAGATCCAACAGAGCTTTCTAGGCAAATATTAAAAAATAGCTTTATTCTGCTCGAGACACTTATCCCAGTTGACATTCAGAGATTCTATTGAATTTCATTAGTTTAGAAGTAATGTAGGAACACTTTCCCCACACACAAAACTTCAGGTCTTAAAACTGCAAAGTAGAACATGTGGCCCAATTGCAACTAAGACAGCATCACTTTAAGAAGATTAAAGACTGCAAAAACATATGATTAAGAGTTACTGCATCTTCACTAATTGTGGCTTTGCAATAGAACTTAGTAATAACTATATTGCAAACAAATTTGCCCTCAAAAACAGAAAAGTCAGGTAAGACAGGCAAGTGAGATAAAGATGCAGGATACTAGCAAGGTACCAATGACAGAAATACTATTAGAAAACAAGAAAAATAAAAAAGGGTGCAAGACCAAAGAAGCAATGATAAACTGGACAACATGATACTGAACAAATAAATAACTGCTGAAAGTTCAGGTCATATTCCAATGCCTTATGACACTATTGAACTTTATGTAAATCTCTTATTCAAAAAAAATATATAGAACATCTGTTAATTGATTGTATCACCTAAAACAACGATTTTTTCCAGAGGAAATTCTCTACTTTACAGAAAACGAGTATGGTGCATTTTGTTCTAGATCCAAATACATGTATAGCTTATAAAACTACTAAATACCAACAGGTAAGAAAGGTTTTGGTCTTAAGAAGGGGAGTCACATGACACCTACTGTCACAACATGCTTGAGACCATGGTCACTGGGATGAGAAGCACTTGGGAAGTCAGTAGGTGCACCCAAGGATGGATCACTGCTCCTCCGTACCAGGAGTGGTGTGCCTGTGAGACAAAATAGAATTCAAAGGTTTAGGGATGCCAAATTAGCACAAAGGAAAGCTTCATGTGGTTAAATAAGAGAAGTGTGCAGCACTTAAATATAAGCTTATCTGTGGTAATACCCACCTGTTAAACTACTAGATCTGATAGGGTCATACCATTTCAGATTTACTTAGCTAAAGAAATGGCAAAGTTTTGATGCCCTGATGTAATAGACCTCCACCCATGAGATACCTAAATTAGGTAAACAGTAGAAACAGGCACCTCCTCAAAAAAACAAATGACTGGCTGCATGTATCTGTGACCATCAAGTGAATGAAACTGAGATTACAGCTGTCAGTTATAGCACTAATTACAGTGGCTGGGGCTAATGGCAGCCATAATTACTAGACCTAGAAAAGAAGTTTGAACATGCAACAGTTTTTTGTTAGATGCTAAAAAAGCTGGACTGATTCTACTACATTCACTTTCAGCACAACTTTGTCAATGTAGCTGGAATAAGTACCTTGTGTTGATGAGGGGCAACCAGAGAACCTAAAGCTCTTTTCCCTTCCCTCATGGTGAGCAAGTTTTATATTTAGGTAATCCTTTCTATGCTCACTTCTGCAGGAAACCAGTAAGAAAAGCAGAAGTAAGACTTAAATTTGTGTCCTGGTATTAAGGGAATGCTTAAATATCTGAAGGTAAATAATGGTTTTTCTGCCAAGTGAATATCATCTTAGTACCAAGAGCTATGCATGTTTTTACAAGGAGGTTGGGTAGAAAGGGACTGATCACCAAATTTTGTGTTATTTTCCAAAAGTGTCCATAGGTCAAAATGAACCAAATCTCTCCACCCAAATATGCTTGTTCTTCACATAAAGCTGAGGAGAAATTTGTTTCCCCGCTAGGCATATTTGGTACGATGGTGTATAAAAGCTAAATACAAGTTACTGCCTTCTTTAAGATAACAACCTATACCTTAAAATAAATTTTTCTGTGTATGACTAAAGTTTCTGGTGGTCTGTATCAGACTTTTTGTCTGTCTTAAAATACAACAGTCTGAAAACAGATGCTGAAACATTTGTGTGATTCAACACAACCTGGTCTCCATCTCATTTTGACATAAACATGAACAATACAGAGGAACTATTGAAAACCCTTTGCACTGGTATTTCTATTTGTAAAACTTGCACAGCTCAATGAGCATACTGTTCCTTATACTCTTCAAAGCTGTCATCCCAGCCTCGTTTCTCATTTCTGTCCTCCTTTTTCCAGGGTGAGAAATCCACAGTAACTCTAAGAAGGTACAAAAATTTCCCCAGAGTCAACTTAAGAGGACAAAGATGGGAAGGGAGTGGGATGAGTGAACTCACACAAAAAGATCATTTATATCAAGCTCATCCTCCTCCCAAAGCCAACACTCTGAAATTGGATTTCTTCTTTTTTACTGAGCTGTCTTCTACAACAAACTCCTAATTTCTTCCTTATTCCTCAAGCTGAGAGAAAGATGAAGGCTCCCAACCCTCTTACTGCTTGGGAAATGAGACCCTTGCTTGTTCCAGGACCTTCCAGCAGCTACACACCAGGTGAAGAGGTCTCCTGTACCACACCGCTTCAGCACTTCTGTCTGCTCTCTGTATTGACTGCTTCAAGATCCTCCTTCTTACCACATTCCCCATCCTTAGTTCAGAAGATCCCCTTTCATTTGTTTTTTGTCAGTGTTTTCCAAAGAAACTGAAACAAAATTTACAACTGTCTAAACTTTGCAACCAAAGTCTGCAGAAAGCAGCAGGATTATAGAGAATACCATCCTCCAGTTCGGAAAGATGGCCTTGCAGCTATTTTATTTCTTTTTATTCCTGCAAATTTTTGCTTATTGCCATGAATGAAATTTATGGTGCTCATCTGGAATGCTTCCCTACTTGTAGAAAAACAACTGGATTTTTTGGCTATTACATATAACGCTTTCTCTTTTCCCAGTATGTCGTAAATTTTAGGGTCCTACAGATAATTTTTTACTTGAAGAGAAAACCAGTCTATTTTCTTCATTTTTTAAATGTATTTACAGACATGTAACATAATTTCTTGTACAGAAATATCACACATCATAACATCTCTGTGAAATGAGTCAGCTGTAGTCTTTAGCTAAAATTACACAAAACAGTCCCTCTGGCCCTTATTGCTTTACATGTGCACACCACAAAAACACAAACCAAACCTTTTATTAGACAAAGATAAACTGAACCAAAAATTTCTTGTTAATAGGAGAAAATCCACAGCAAAGAGGATGACTGATAAAAAAGAGAAGACGATGTACCGCCCCTCCTTTTCAGGAGAGTCCCTTATTCCCTTTCATGAGGCAGCAATTCTCAGCAGCTCCCAGAGCTAATGAACTCTGCTCCATCTCCCCATCTCCTCTGTGGCTCGCGCTGTTCCCTGCCATAAGAACACATCCCATGCCTCTCGCTGCATTCCAGCCTGTGCCTCTCCCACAGGCTCTTTTCTTTTTCCAGCCTTCCCCAACCTCCTCTGCATTGCACAACTCAGGTCTCTTGAAAGCAAGCACGCTCCCTTGCATTCCCAAAGAGAAACCTCCCCACATCTGTTGCCCCAGACTCAACCTGATTCAGGAGCTGGACCACATCCACTATCCATACATACCTTGAATTCATTCATCCCCATCTTCCTCAGCCATGAACAAAATGTACTGAAAAACCATCAGCAATAGTGCTTACTACAGACATGCTGTAGAAAATTACATGCATTTTCTTAAAAGATTCTGTCATCTGTTTTCTTCTGTCAGGAAACGGAATGCTGCCTTTTCCTTACAGCTTTCCTTTAGTCAGGCTGTGTTACCACATTATTCTACTCACGCTCTTACATTTGTGCTGAACATTTATAACCACCAATGTAAGTTCAAACACAAAATCCATCTTTCCCTGAATGATGAGAGAGAAAGCAACTCCTTCCTGCATACCAAGTTTATCATAGAAACACATTTTTTAATAAACACTACTGTTTTGTGCCAGTGTAGCACTTTGTATTTTAAACTTAGGAACTCAGTTCTAAAAAATAGTTATCTGCATCAGGAGTTCAGAGACAACAACAACTGAAATACATATCCAAAATTTTTTCTCATAATGACAGCCTTTAACCTTCCACTCTTTAAAAATTTGCAGAGTACCTTTTATTATGGTACCATAGCACCTTCTAAGCACATGTGTCAGCCTTATTCACAACACACATTCTTAGAGAAAACTGATAAGGAAAACGTCCTGCAGTTATCCCTGCTTAAAGTCTATCACTTATTTTCAATTAATGTAGATCAATCTTTTATTTTTGCTAGCACCACCCTCAAAAATTAGTATCTACACAGACTCATGGTTAACAGTGTATTTTCCCTGAACTCTTATGTTTTGGAAATATTTTTTTAACTGCAAATATGGTTGAAACAAGCATATGGTACAAACCACACTTAGATTTAAATTGGTTGCATTAGGGAAGGGAAAAAAAAAACCCAGAAGAGATTTCTGCCATTTGTGTACAATTAGAAAGTGAAAATTTTCATCAACAATGGCAGAAGAAACATCTCCATACCAGATGTAACCCTATTGTCTTAGTTTGTTTTGCTAGTTATTTAAATTTCACAAAAAAAGCTGTACACAGACATGAACACATACCATGACCAGGAGTGTGCTCTGCCTCACTGAAGCCCGCTGGTAGTTCAAAAATCAGCATCTGAGGTTAGGGGGGCCCTGACAAACCACAAGTGATGTGTTCAAGAACACTGTGCAACCACAAGTAAACAATGCAAGGTCTGGATTTCCAGCCACGAACATGGTCAGGGGAACTTTGGAGCTCCAGCTGCCCCTGCTGAGGTCCCCCTAAGCTCTACAAGGGTTTCCAGGCTCTGACTTCTAGCATCAGATTTCAGGCCTACGTTTAGACAGTTCAGTACTGCTCAAGATGACCAATATCACAAAAAAATATTATTCCTATCCTTTCCTTCCTTAATTTCACTAATTTGCTCTAATGTCGCTTTGCTCAGTAAAGCACAGTCTGCCTCCAGCCTGAAATCCCTTTATTCTTTGTGATTTAAGTTGTAGGTTGCTGAAAAATGCTGAAGACACTCAGACTTTATCACCCATGAGAATTTCTGGCAGGCTGAGCTATGTATAAAGCAGTCAAATCAGGTACTAAAAATCAATTTTAGCAATGCTTTGGATGCAAACACTCTCAGATGACTTTCAGGTAAGCTGACAAACCAAGGAACACAGGAAACACAAGCACAGGTGTATTGTGCTACTGCATCAGTGACAACTAACTTGGTTGGTTGGTTTGTTTTTCTAGGTAACAGGGAAGGATTATTCTAGAGCCAAACTAATACACTTGGACAGAAAGTGGGCAGAAAGAGACCTACAATAAATCACCTAGGCAGTTAAAGCCATAATTTAAAATTCTGCTCCTGAATATAAAAATGCTGACTATGATGGGAAAAGAGCTGTCCATCAAGTGTGTATCAAATTATCAGCTACTGAAGGCCATACCAATGACAATTACTCTGCTGCCTGTTTCCAAATTACCCCACCTGGACAGACAGACAAATTATTTTCTTACCTGCAGATGCCCCCAAATATTTTTTCAGAGCTCCTTCTGACAAATCACAACATTTCAAGCCAGTTGAAATAAAACACCTAAATACTATATGCATACACACACAAACATAAAATTGCACCTCAGCATGGACAGTTCTTGGCTAGAAGAGCTCTGAACAGACACAAAACAAACAACAATCATTTATATCAAGAAGCCAAAATTGCTTTTAAACTGGTCTTCTCATGAAGCAGGTCAGACTCTGGAAACAAAGTTACAAGCAAGCTTTTAATTTATATTTAAATACTTAAAAGATTAATATATGTACCTGTTTTTCTCCTTTTTATCAGACAATTTTCACATTAACAGGCATATAGACAGTTCTTCCAATCAGCACTTTTTGAGAGTACTAAGCAATCAGTGTGTGTAAATTTGTTCACCATCAGATGTATTGCTTACCACCACCTGAGGCATCATGGAATGGTTCTGCCATGTACTGCAAATGTAGCTGTATGTTCTACCTTGTGATGGTACTGCACAGCTTCTTCTATTTTTTAAATACACAGTGGTATGATGATGCGACTCCTATGTTTAAAGCTAACTCAAATTGCTTATAACAGCACCTATCAATACAATTTCAAATCTACAGCTGTGCTTCCCAAAGTGCACAGTGCACTTCTTAAATTCCCATGGATAGAAGATTAATGAACCAGGATGGCATCATGGTTAAGACAATTGACTTAAATCTACAAACAGGTGAAAAAACAGTTCCAGCAAGAGCTGTCATACACATCAACACAGCACAAAGTACTTCCTTATCACTCCAAATGAGGTGTAATTTTTTCTTACAAAGAAAAACAAAAGCAATGGCCTACAAGTAAAACTCAGGAATGGCTTCAAACAGGTATTGTTTTGGGGTGATATTTTCCAGTGCCACATATTTTTAAAAAATGTTTTCTCTGGTTGCATGTGCTATAATGTATTGGACATGTAAGAATCACCTACATACTTCAATCATATAAATCCTGTTTTCAATATCAAAATCCACATCCATACAATAAGAAGTAAATCACTTCTCAAGGCACTAGGATGTATGCATCTACAGAGACTGTACAAATAATTCTGGTACCTTCTTCCCATTTAAACATTTTTCTCAGAAGAGCTTCCAGAAGGACAGGACTCGAGTTTGGACCTTAACCAGGTATACTTTTCTTGCACTTAAGTCATAACATATGCCAGATACAGAGTAATTTCAGGATCTTCTCACCTCACAGTGCTCCTCTTTTCAACTCTTCATCAGACAGACAGGAAGCACACAGACTTACTGCAGTCCAGGGAACAAAATGACTCTGCTCCAAAGGATCCCAGCTACAGGATCCTTCCACAGGGAAGAGACTGGGTAAAGGGGACGTAGCTACAGCGGATTCCTGGAGCAAGGATCAATCAGCTCACAACAGGCAGTTGTGATTTTTTCCCCCCTCCAGCTCAAACTCAAGAAAAATGTCCAACTCCTTCCCTTGCTGGGCAGACTGGCCAGGAGTTTTGTGAAAACACATTGGCTATTACAAAAAAGAAGCAGTACTTTCCAGTATGAGCCAGGCTTTCTCTTATTCTTGTACAAATGAAGCATCTTCATGAATCTCAGTATTTTCCATCTACTGACTGATATACATCCTACAATTTCCATCTTTAGACACAAGATTAAAAGTTACAGCCACTTTAAACAGCTTATGTTTTTCAAACATGATTTTGAGGAGAAAAATTGTTGTGCTCCATTAGAATTTCCTTTCACACATATACACAGGGGCATTTTGCTTTGGTTTTGATTGTTTGTTTATTTGGGGGGTTGAGGTTTGAGGGTTTTGTTTGGGATTTTGCTTTGGTTGGTTATTTTTTAATATCCTTCCAATGGCATTCAGATGTCAAAAGAAACTGAACTCCAGATATACTTAAAATACCAGTTGTCTTAGTCATCGAACTTGCTGAACACAGCAAGAAGTATTCATCTTAATAAAGACATTGAGTTTTTAAGCAGCATATTACCTGTAGTTACTGAATTTAAATAAATCATTTTAGGGTAATAGATCCTATAAGATTTTAAAACTAATAGATCTTAGACTCTCGCACCTTATTTTTATTCACAGATTGAAAGGTGAAAATAAGTATTTCTTCTATTTCAATTCCCAGTCCGTTTCTCAACTTCAAATGAAATACTTAATGAACTGTACTAGTTGAATAAACTGACACAAAGAAAATAATCTGTGCACCTGCAGAAGAGGCCATGCTGCCAAAAGCTGGTTTAGCACTTCAGCTAACATCAGTTACAGGTGCTTATGCAGTCACTTTTCCATGGTTCAATGATTTAATTTTCTTTAAAACTTTGGCAGCTAAACTGTACAGCTTGAATATCACTTTGGCAGCATTTTATTGCAAGTAGTAGAGCTGCAAAGCAATTTTTTTTGAGCATTTTAACTGTATTTTAAAGGATGATCACAAATTACAGCATTAGTACACATTTCTGTAATAATTAAATATGACCAGTATTTTACAGATCTAACTTAAATTAAGAACCTTTTCTGTTTTGACATTTCCATATAAAGAGATTTCTTACTCTTGCAGATGTTATTATTTTCTATTCTGGTCATGGTAAACTAGTTTTAGTGTTAAATTTCAATCTTGTTCCTGACAATTTTCAAAGATAAAATAGCAAAACCTCCTGAAGCTGAAACTTTCTGTGAGGCTGCAAGGAGTAAGAACATAAGAGGAGCCGTACTGGGTCTACCTCATCCAGTATCCTGAATCTAACAGTGGTTGCAAAGACTCAGGGACAAAGCCTAAGAGTGTTGTATCCTACCAGGTTGCAAAAAATTACCTTTGAAATATTTCCAGATCTGTGTGGCATCTAGATAACCATATTTCAAGACACTGATGAGCCATGTCCTATGAACTGGTCTAATCCTGTTATAATTCATCAATTTTTGGTTAAATCAAATTTTATAGTTTTCTTGAATGCTTCACAAGAATATCAGCACAGGATTCTTTTGCTTTGCAACTATTGTTGAACAACAGTTGTGTTTGATACTCAAGTTTTTACATGGTGAGGAAATTGAATAACTTCTTATTGATCTAATACCTTCAGACGTTTAGCTGAAGTCCCAATTGTTTTAACTTGAACAATTTCAAACTATCCATCAGCCAGGCATAGCAGGCTCATTTTCTACCTGAAATACACATTTTGCCATGTTGCCTCTGAGCTAATATACCACAAGTAGAGTACAGAATTATAAACAGACACGTTCTCCTCTTACTTAACACTAAAGAGTACTGACAGAGACTGCACTATGGTTTTGAAGTATGATATTGTACTACAGCCTTTCAAAGCCTTCAGCTGCAAATACTTAGCTAAGCGGATTGGTCTTTTTCTTTTTAGAAGATACTATCTCTAAAACCAGCTATGCATAATATTACAAAAATACCAACAAAACCAGCAACATCACAACAAAAACAGACAACATCTCAGTAAAAGCACTGACATCAAACAATGTGTGTCAAAAAGCACCATTGACATTTATAATGGAATTTATTCCATCATTTTAAGTCCCATTCATTACCTTACCCAAAACCTTCCCCAAGGTAATAAAAGGCTGGAAATCAACATCCCAGCTAGAGAGCTACTGCAGAAAAGTGTCTAACTTGCAATGGAAAAATATTTTTCTCTCTAGTTAACATATTTTCATGGAGATACCCCCTCTTACTCCAAAGTAAGGCATGTTAAGCAAAGTCTAAAGGGAATAGAGACAGGCAGAATAATGGATGAGGAACAATCTTTTGGGAAATCAGAAACCAAAGGGCTATTAAAAAGAGAAGAGATACTTTAGTAACAAACTATGCACATAAATTTATTACCTACCCTAGCACTAAATTCTTGGGTACAGTCAAAGGAAGCTTGTTTTGTAAACAGGCAGCTCAAAGACAGAAAAACACATGGAAATTTTATATACATCTTTACAGAAAACATTAATGTATTATTCTGCTGCAATACAAAGATAAAGCAAAACTCATTTCCATGAATCAAGGACAACTAAATAAGACCAAGCTTAAGTCATGAGGTCAAAATATACCAGACTTTCCCTCTGACTGAAATGAAAAGTT
Source organism: Passer montanus (assembly GCF_014805655.1). Lineage (NCBI taxonomy): Eukaryota > Metazoa > Chordata > Aves > Passeriformes > Passeridae > Passer > Passer montanus. The sequence goes on from NW_024356504.1 coordinate 3,657,337, forward strand.
ATCTTCAAACCTTTAGCTTGCCTGAGAACAGAAACCATTTGTTTTAGAAATGCAAGTAGACTTGAATTGATCATCACAATTCTTTTAAAGCAGATTACACTGGATGCTACAGAGGAGAAAAATCTATCAAGTACAGTGTCATCCTCATGCCTATGGCAAACAGCAGAGAAGAGTACTTGATATCATTACTAGGAGAGGAGCCATCCAGTGCACTGGAAGAGAACACAGCCATATTTCCTTAAGGAAATCAGCAATATTCTCTCAATCCAAGAAAACAGCATGCTCTTCCATAATGCATTTCTTTTGAAATGTACCAATTTCAAAATGTTAGTTTTTCCAGAACCTCACAGGAGAGAATTGTGACTTGGATACAGTACACTCCATGTACTGACAAAAATCACAATGTTGCAAGATCAGGAAGAAAAGGATAGCGTTCATGCAAGAAAAAGTCTTTCCTACTTACTCTTGTATGCTATATATAAGGCATTAACAATATTTGGTTTATCAGATTAATAGCTTCACATTGTATGTTTTCATAAATTTTAAAAATACATATTAATGTGGTTTCTCTGTATTTAAAAACACAGTCTGCATATCTGTAGTATCTCAACTCCAACTTGAAAGAGGACTAATCAAATAAATGTTGTTTAAAATGCCCCCAAGCCTACTTACAATGCTTCCACTTCAAAGAGGATGAGAAAGAAAAGAAATTCCTTCCGAGCTCTGAAGTTACACAGAAATTGTCAACATCCCTACCCTGGAGGTAACAATTTAATCCCTGTCAGGCCTATCAGGGCAGAAACCTCCAAAAACTCGTGGAAGAAACCTTCCCTTCAATTCCCTTAGACTTCAAACCAAGACACTGCCAATGAAAGCACCTCCGCTGACTGACTTACCAACCCCAACACATAGGGCAAATCAAAGTGTTTTAAACAATCCCATGAAGCACAATTTAAACTAAAAAAACCCCAAGACCACTGCAATACATTAAGCTAATTGAGTATATTCTCTGTCTGAAGCACCTTCAAGGCTATTCTGTAAGAGTGCAAAGTAACCTTTCCCAAATGCCAAAAAGACATGGCCACAACACCACCAAATGCATCAAAAATGGACAGTGAAAACCTTCTAGGCTACTACTCTTACTATCCTGTACTAACTAGCCCTTCTGAGGGTTGAAACATCCCAGAAATCTCTGCTTTCAGGGGAAAAAATGTTCACTGAGAAGAAACATTAAATGTCCAGAACCGAAAGAACTGACGGCTGAAAAGCACAAGTGCCTGCATGTAGCTTTAATTCCAACCACTACTACCATTCATAAGCTTATTTTAGGAGAGAGACTGTAATCAGTCACTCCAACCATTATTTTCACTTACGTCTTCCACTTGCCTAGAACACTGATCAGATGTGCAGACATGTACATATAAACGGATAAAAACTCAGGGATTTGCTATAAAACAAAGTCATGCAAAATTTGAAATACTGAAGTTAGACCTTTCAGTGGCAAAATCAAGACACTGCTCTATGCAACAGTGAAAGCTTGCAAAGGGAGGAGTTAACTCCTGTAGTTTACAAGAGTATTTTTAACCTGCTATCAATAACTGTTGCAAGAATTTATTTCTTTATCTAATCTCAACTTGAAACGAAGTTACTAGTTCACACTAGTAAAGGTATCAATCGATTAAGAGCATAATTTTATTGTAATAGCCAACAAAGTAATTTAATTGTCTCTGCTTCCAGACTGTATTCAGAAAACAGCTTCAGATCTTCAAACCAATTCCCAAATAAAGGGGAAAAGAATAAATAAAGCAAAAATCATGAAGCTGCCTACTTTAGACCTTACTTTTTCCATACCTTAGTATTTAAAATCAACAAGCATCTTTAAATGCTGCATGTCTTCTTCTGGACAAAATCCTGACTACTTAACACCAAGGAGCTGAGCAAGACAAAAGCAACAACTAAATTTGCGTGTACTCAACCATCATTTACCAAATGAAGCAAACAAAACACTGAGCCAGTCATGAGGGCATTTCCAGCTCAGAGTGACTTGTCCATAAAACGGATTCTCCATAAATAAATTAGTGCTCTCTCCTTCCTGCCCATATGGACTGAAAAGGAAAAAACAAATTGACATAATGAAAATAACTCCCCCCTTCCTGTTCCATGACCCACCATGTGGGGAAAACCACTAGAAAACAACAGTAAATATGAGGTGCAAGGGAAACTACAGGCACACTTACAGGTGCACAGAAGACTGTTTATGAGGGCCATAATATCTTTCCCTGGGATGTGTGTTACCTTACACTCTCCATGGGCTGAAGTCATGCAGGTACAAAGTATTCAACACACTGTGATTTCACTGTTCATTGCAGGGTTTTGTCTATACACAGCTTTATAATTCAGAAACATGGTACCAAAAAAAAGGCAGTGAAGAATTTGCAATGGTATTTGGAGTTAGAGATGCTGAAGTTTATCTCCAATACATTTTTCAAAAGTACATCAGCTATTTCAGCATTTAGTTGCCTGTATCATTCTTTGGAAACTGTTGTCATGGCCACATCATTATTGTACTCTGGGAAATTCTGCTCACAAGAAACAATAATACAAGACAAGCTCTGCTGCCATCTTAGCAACTGTCTCAATGCTCTCATATCTGCAGAAATAACAAAATCAGTAGATCAATTTCTTCCCTGTTTCAAGCAGCTGCCTGAACACATTAAACAGTTGTGTGCTCCTCTAAATTTTGTCATATATATTAGCGGGTGCTTTACACCATTTGTATTGTAGCATAAAATGTTTTCTTTACCCAAGCACAGATTGTGTCAAATTGGGATTTTTGCTTTTACACTATTAAAAGACACTGTCAGCAACAGCACCTGATGATCCAGTGATGTGTGGCAGGGAGGGAGGTACTTAAATCTGCTTGCACCTCACCTCGTGTTATGGACACAGAAGATACCACATCCATGAACACATGAAGTCTTCCTGCATTTTTCTTAAATTAAGTGTAAGAACCCACAATTGCACTTGTTTGGAAACAGAGCTAGCTTTAAAAGTAGAGCAGTATTTATTTCAGGGAAAAGAAAACAAATAGCTGAATCATTTCCTGAACTGTTTTAAGGAAATACATACTAAGCAAGTAATTTGATATCAAGTAAACTAAACTTACATTTTTGCTCTAAACTTTTGCCAATATATAAAAGCAATGTAAAATATAAGGTTATTTTAGCTTTTGAGTCAAATATAAGATTGTTTTTAGTCTGGCTTACTTTTAGAGTTACAGATGATAAAGGGAAAAATAAAGGGTAACCAACTACATAACAGGAAACCTATGATTTCAGACAGTCAAGCTGATCATTGTTCTAGAATAACAAACAGAAAAACACCCTCGAAGAAGTAAACATACAATAAAAATACCAAAACCCAATATTATTACCATCTCTATCCAAACAGGAAGGGCTTTAAGATTTGGTATAATATACAGTTAACCTAACTAGGTCATATATACAATTTATAAAAGACATAAATGTTTTAAGGCAGTACCTCATGTGTCTGCTCTAAGCCAGTGGCAATTCTCTCGCATCTGTCAAGAGCAGTGTTTAGTTTCACATGCTTATTAAGCACCAAGCACTAAGTATTAAACAAGCAGATCATATGCCATTGTTTCTACATAAAACCATGGACCTGATTTCGTAAAACATAAAACACCCAACAGAAATTAACAGGCAAAATTGTTCCACAATCTGACAATTCATATAACAATACATTTCCCTCCTAAAAGCATTCTGGAAAAATACTCAGAAAGGTAAGTACATGATAGTTCTTGAAGCACAGCTCGACTATGGAAAGCAACAATTTTTTCCTATATATATATATATATTCAATCACATCCTTGCTCTCAGAAGAAGAACAGCTTTATAAATTAATATTATTTATTCCTGCTAGCAAGTGGGAGTCAATTCAATAATTAGACAGGAAGCCAGACTACTGTGGTTCATGCATCAATGATATTGATGCAACCAAATTGTCCTTCTATTTTTTCATTTACTTTTCAATTTGCCTCTAATGGAAATAGTCACATAATTTAAGGACCAGGCACTTGTACACAAAAGACAAAGGCAAAAATTAAGTCAAAAGAAATTGTAAATCATGAAGTAAAATCCAGAAGAGAAAGCAATTACATTTCAGAGTACAAACTAAGTTACAAGACTAACAGGTAGAAAATCTTTTTCTTATCCTGCAAAATAAACCAATCTGAAACAGAACTGAGGACAATGATCACTCAAGAAGCAAGCACCATTTTATCTTCAAATATATGTTAGTATTGCACTGAAAACAAAAATAGAACCCTGACTGCTCTTTGCACATTATATTTCATATCCTTGATGCTCTCCAGTAGGATTTCATAAACAGTAGCAAATTAACTACGTGGTAGCTTACTGATGAGCTCAAGAGCTTGAGCACTTAACTGCTTTACATGAAATAGTGTGAAGCTGAAGTGCTCCTCTCTCCAACCCTCAACTTATGTAACAACAGTATACAAGACTAAACACTTTTTTTAAGTAGTGCTCAGGGGTATTTGGAGAACAATCTCTACTTTCTGTAACATGCTAAAATGTGGTAACAGCACCATTTAAAAAAATGCAAACAAATTAAGTGGCAAAACTTTTGACCACCGAACCTTAAGCTACAAGCTATTCCATATCTCATACTTACCAAACACAGACAAATACATACAAGTTATGTCAATAATAAGTCTTGTCTCAAGATTTTTAGTTATAAGAAATTCCTGTGTGTCATTAAATATGGAAAAAGATTTTTCTATTTTAGAATATGGAAAAAACCAGATACGATCCATTAACACAAATTTTACTCTAAAAATTCTCATGCAGCTTGAATTTTAGAATTTTCTAGAGCAGGCACAAAAATGAACACAGACTTCTGTTAGAAGTTACACAGCTTCATCCAGGGAACTTTAGTTGAAATTTTATTTCAGCTCACTACTTTTTTTAATTAGTCTTTTCCTTTAAAAATGCAATTAAAATAGACAAGTGAACATTCAATTTCTCAAGGTGTAATCAGACTAGTCCATGAGAGTAGCAGAACTAGAGATAGTACTTCTACCCTTGCCCCAGCTGCTTACACTCAGATTTTATTGCGCAGCATTTGGAGACTGCCAGCAGCGCTCAGAAACACAGGCTGAGTTGGGCTATGGGCACTGGTGAGATGCAGAGTAGGTTCTCCTGAGCATCATTCATGTGCTTTACAGGCAGACAGTCACAGGATTCACCTTCAATCTAGTTTTGAAAGCTTCTGTATCCAGTACTTAGGTGGTAGCTCAGCCTACTCTCAATCCAAGAACATTTTTCAAACTGCTTTGTGTGCAACATAAAAGACTCCAGTTGTTTATAACTGGAAACCAGTCTGAACTCCTGGCCATCCAGGCACACTGGAACAACATGGTGCACCAGAGCTGCAGCAGTTCATGCAGTACCCTCTGATGTAAGAGGGAATTAAGCAGCAGCCTTTCCTAATCACGGTCTGCTCACTTGAAAGTCAGAAAGGCAAGCAGGCCCAGTTGTGCAGCTTCTTCAAAGGCAAAGAGCTGAACTGTTTGCAATCAGCATATTCCTCTTCCCACCTCCCACACCCAAAACAGGGCACTAGCTCAGATGACTGGTAAAATTACTTGCACATAGCAGTTTTAAACTCATTGAACCCAGGTTCCTCAAAAAAAAACACCCTGGGGTTTTTTTTTCAACGACTGTGGTATTTGAAAATACTTATCAAAGGTTTCATCTTGTGTTCTTACAGAATACTATGATGGATTGTCATCAACTCCTGGCCCAGCACAGGACATCCCCAAGAGTGCCAAGGAGAGCTGTCCAAATGCTTCTTGAACTCGGGCTTGGTGCTGGGGAATGTGCTCAGGTTCCCAACCACCCTCTGGGTGAAGAACCTTTTTCTAATATCCAACTTAAACCTCTCATGACTCAGCTTCATGTCATTCCCTTGGGTCCTGTCAACAATTCCTGTCACTGATCACCAGAGAGATCAGTGCCTGGCCCTCCACATCCCCTCACAAGAAAGCTTTAGGCCACACCCTCAGTCTCCCCTTTTCCAGGCTGAACAGACTGAGAGACCTCAGACACTCCCCATATGGCTTCTCCTCAATGCCCCTCATTGAACTGCAAGGCAAACAATGGGATGCTAAAAAAAATCTTCTAATATATAAAATTGGATTACAGACATACAGAGAATAAAGAAAAATGAAAGAAAAAACCATACAAGATATACATACCAAGTTTTAGGGCAGAAGGAGTCACTTCAATCTCACCAATGGGCTGAAAGGCAGCCAGCTGAGTTGCTACCTCTGTCTCAAAGGAGTCTGGGCTATTTCTGTCCATCAAATTCCCATTGGTGCCATCAATCTTACGGGGGGCTTCTTGTTCATCATAAACGGCAATCAGCTATCAAAACAAAAAAATAATGTTGTTTTGTATAAAGTATTTCCAAACTTCACTCTTTAAAAAAAACCCCAAAATATTATACTTCCTTTAAAGTACAAAATTAATGATCTTATTTCAGAAGAGCTAACAACAAACACAGTTTCCAGAAAGCACAGGCATTTGTGTTTAGATACATTGACTTCAATATGACTTAAGTATATGCTTCAGCACTGCCCTGTGCTGACACACATTTCTCAGAGTTAGCATGCTACCATTAGTGAACATTTTACATGATTTCAAAACACTTAGAGATGTTTAAAAACACAGAACAGCATTTAATTCTTGGGGGTAGAGGCTGTTATTAAGTGTAAAAAATTTTAGTGCTACTGACTGACATGCTGCACAAAGGTAACACAACCACAGAAGCTGCACTGAGCGAGCAGATGCATGTTTTATTTGTAAGAACATCATAACTACATTCCAAGGACAAGATCCATCCAGCACAATGACAGAGCATGAGGCCTCCCAGCTGTCCAACCCATGTCTCTAAGGATGAAAGTTTCATGGTCCAGCACACACACTCATCACTTCTCTACCTACCATGTATCTGCCCCTTCCTCCCATCCTGCCCTGCAAGCTTGGACCAGGTACACGTTTCTGAGACCTGTCAGTCACTGGCTCTTACACCACTCCAGGCACATGGGAAGGCTCCAAAGGCTGCTGTCCAAGGTCACACAGATGTGGCCATGAAAATGATAAAAACCACCAGAATAATTATTTTTTTGCCTCTGTTAACCTAGTCTTTAACAAAGATTATCCTTTTGGTCTTTACTGATATAAAGTGATCAGTCTGTGATTATGCAGCTTCATCAAGAAGCGACTCACACATATGTAGCTAAGTGTAAATTGTATTAAAGTTCCAGGAAAACAGTTAAGCATGTTACACCTCTGGGAAAACAAACAAAAATACAATTAAAACGAAATAGAAGATATGATGTTCTCAACTCTGGGATGCTTGGCACTCCAGAGTCCTCTGCAAAAGCAGAAGAGGTAAGAGTAGCAGTTCAAGCGTTTTCCCTACCCCACTACCTGACATGACATAGTTCTTTTGCCATTTAAATGGCAAAAACTTTGCCTAAGGTGCTAATTTATTTTATTTTTTCTGCACTCCTTCAGATTATCCTATTGTTTTCCCAGCTAATCATAAAAAATACCATAACACACACAACTGGTTAGGCAACATCATGATATACACAGAAACAAGTTTAAAGGATTGATTTACTACTTTTTTATCTCTCTCTGTGTTATTTTAAGGTATACATATGCTCTCTCTTATGAATATATTAGTACATCAAATCTCCTCTGACACTTCCAGGAAGTGTCAACAATTATATCCTATGAAAAACAGTACACTGAAACAAATGTTTAAACAAACTCATTTGCCCAAGGGAAGAAATGAATGTATGGAGGAAAAGGAAAGAAAAATTCTGAAGTGCTTCTAAAAGGAAGAAACTGACATTTTCAGGTCTTCCACTCATTTATAATTTGGTTGCTAGAAATGTGTCAGCTCATATTTACCAAGACACACTTCAGAGACACATAAAACCCCTAAAATAACTAGGTACAAAACTTGCTCTCTTTTTCCATGTGGAGCCTGTTTCCTTTCCATGGCCATACAGCTAAGTTTTTACAAGACACAATGTGCTTTTTACTTGTCCAAAGCATATAGAAGATTCACTCCAGTAACAAGGACAACTCTCTTTGTAGTTTATTCCTGCATAGCATGTAAAGTACCCAAGTGTTCACACTGCATTAGTTATGTCCCAAAATTACATATAGCCAAAAAGGCTGACTGAGATCCAGACATGAACAGATCAAAGCAATTTTCTCCAGTACCAAGAAGAAACAAATCAAAACCTCCATCTTATTGTATCTTTAATTTATTTCTAAAATGACTATTCATGTTCCTGCTATTATGGCAGCTCATTCTGATTCAGTAACTTCCACCAACATTGTACACCAAAAGGTTTGCTTTCTCAGTCTCACTTTTGCTGTGGAAATTTAATTTCTGCAAAAGAGGCTGTTACTAATGAAGAGGAAATTGGAGATTGTGTAAGACTGTGGCACTGAAAGCACTTTAGGTAATAGCAGGATACAAAGTTCATTTGAGCATCCACAATGTAGAATGGACTAAATGGAACTTGGTTGTGATTTGATGGGAACAACTGAATTCCTCAACCAGACCAAGCTGAGTTTCTCCTTTGTTTCATACCATAGAAATCAAATTAAATGCTATATTACTTTGGAATATTCTACGCTTACTGCCCCCGGATATTGCAGAGGTGAAAAGTGGGAATTGGTTAAAAAAAAAAAAATAATTAGACAATGTCATAGAAAACACCAGGAAGAACAGTTAAGTAGATAGGTACAAGTATTACCTCAGTCTCAGAAACCTCCAAAAGATGTAGTAGTGCAAACCAGAAGGGCAAACCAGGACAAACTGATACTATAGTCACTCTATATCTTTGTGCTTTCTGCAAGTATTTTCCACTGGTCACAGGCAGATACCAGGACAGCAGCCATGTACTATTGCATACTGTGGTTTGTAAGCACCACACATTTCCTCAGTCCTCTAAAGTTCAAATCAATTTGTGCAATCTTGTGCAGAAATAATAATATAAAATTATTTTAACAGGCAAGTCAAGTCACAGACTCCTGACACCATGAGATGGAGCTGGCAGGTAGGTAAGGTGTCTGCCATGAGAGGCAAACCACATCACAGCCACAGCACAGCCATTTCCCAGCAATCCCAGCAAGGCTGCTCCTCCTGCTCCTCACCACGGCCACCTGTCACTTGCCCAGGGTGGGTGACCACATCCCCACAGCTCCTTTTGAAGGCCCCTCAGTGCAGGGACTCAGGTGGGTGGGCGCTGCCCAAAGGGCTGAGGGAGTCCTGCATTCAAAGGCCCTGCCCTGCACGAGGCCAAGGGCATCAGTGGTGCCCAGCCCACCTGCACAGGACCCACCCAGGTCAAAGTTTTGATATGACAATTTCCTCGTGTCACCAAGGCTCCCTAAAGCACCTGCCCCAGCACTGGGTGACACTGCCCAAGAGCTGAGGTTACAAATTAAACACCTTCCTTGGCTCCTGCTCAGGAATGAGCTGGGTGCAGGCAGGTTGAGGGGCAGAAATCACAGCGCCCGAGTGTGGGTAAAGCCCCAGATCTTCACCTTATACAAAAGGATCACAAACACGCGACTCGATGCTTCTGTCAGCCCTGCCCCTTGATGTACCTGCCACTCTCGCTCACCAAACAAGAAGGTTCAGCACATGGAGACATGCTGGCTTCTCTCCTCCCAACTCCTGCAGCAGAGGCGTGAGAAGAGATGACAACACTACGCCCCGTCCCAACTGTACCCACACCAGCACTCTATTTCCACATTCTGATCCCGGACAGACAGCGCACAGTTGTAAGCCAACACCTGCAATACAGCCTGGCAAACAGCTGGAAGAAGATTCCACTTGAGCCAGACCACACAGGCCCAACACCTGCCTGAGAACAGGAAGCCTCTTACTGCTGACATTCTGTGAGTGATTTCAGAGAGAAACCCACCGTTCCTTAGTCTACACCCAGGCAGTACTTTGACTTTTTTTTAGGGAAAAAAAAACCTAAACAAAACCAACAAAAACCTATTTCTTTAGAGTATGGAACACACCAGTAATTAAGTAACACAATCTAAACTCCCATTTTTTACAGAGTATGGAAAGGAGATACTATAGTATGCCTGTGGAGGTAACAAAGATGTGATGCCTTTCGTCTCCAGTGAAAAAAACTTTGTTTTCTAAAATGTTTATTTGAGAGAGAACTCCTCAGGACCATGTTGCAGCAGCATCTTACCAGTAGCAATTCTAACATACACTGGTAATCAAAGTATTATAAATATCTGCTTCGGTCTTTCAAAGGGAATTAATACAATTAAGGTTATGTAAATTAACAACTCAAAAATAATTCTCATAATTGACTTCTCATTTCCTGTATGGAAAATTCTTTAATTGGAACAGACTGCCAAAATCTTCTGATTGAAAAGAATTTCAGGATGCATTAAGAAATCCCCACAAACATATCAATAAAACAACACCACTGTTGGCAACACTAATTTATTCTTTACCAGTTCAATATTTTCAAATATTGAGAATTCAGAAAGTCAGCTGATTTGGGTTTTCTTAACACATCAAAATATTACTTTAGACATTTGTAAATTGAGCAATTTGTACAATTTTGTACACTTGCTGTAGTCAGGCATCTCTTTTTAAAAGGTTATTTAAGAAAAATGAATATTTATTGTGAAAGACATATGTATTTCTGTACAGGTGAAATGGTTCTACAACCATTATCATTGTTATTGCAATATCTATTAATATCCTACTAAAATCAATAAATTACCAAAATTTAGTACTTATCCATAGTTTTTGGTTACTAAACTCTCTACCAATACTGACATAGTCACAACACAGGGCAGCAATAACAAAGACTTCCATCTTATTATCTTTTTTGTGGTATTACAAGGCAGTGATACAGCCAAATTTTAACTTTGTATGCTGCCCTACAGTGCAGCTCTTCCAATACTTTACTGATATTTCAATTGCAAAGCTTGCAGAAAAGTAAAACAAGATTATGTACAAATTACACAACTCAATTCCCCAACACACTCATTGGATTAAGATCCAGTGAAAGGCACACACGGCAGCCGTGCCTCCCTGGGCGTGGGGAGGGACTCCACACACACAAGAGGCATCAAAAGTCCCTCCAAATTAATACTGCAACAGTTTTGTTTCAGTCCTCACTAATTAAACTTAAATATAACTTCATGGAGTTTTAGAACTCTAAAGAAAAACATCCTCACCTTTGAACAAATAGCAGCAATTTAAGGCACTTGTTTGTTAAGTCAGAAACAGCTGACTTTACACTGCCCTATACACCATTTTAAATAAAAGGTTCCATAATTATTTCTCTTCAAACTACACTTTTGACAACTAGATTATTGTTAATAAGGTTAAAACCTGTATATTTTACTAGCTTTTCTGTACTGAATTAGAAAATAGACACCACTACTTCCCTCCTGACCCCAAACACTAGGCATTTACATGAAGTACTAAGGAAGAAATGGCAAAATACAAGCTTGTTTGCAATTAAATTAATCAGCTTTCAATTACTGTCAGGATAAAATCACTAAGAGAAGTTCTCAGTCATAGGCTAGCATTGGTACATGATTGAAAAGATACTATTTTCAACAGCTGAAATTACATACTCAAAAAGCAATTAAATGCTTAGCTTTTATTACATTTTTCATTCAAGTTGGATGGAAATTTTTCCTCCTAACTTCTTTTTTCCACACTCACTTTATCTAGATTCTTCTCTCAGAGACAACCAGAGGCAGTAAAATTGTGGATTTATTCCAGACATGTTTGTTTCCTGTTCAGGTACTCTCTGTCCATGATTTCAAATACCCATATAGGATAAAAACACTTTTTTAACCATATCTTTACTCGTGATGGCCAGTGCTCCTGTGAGAGTTGTTCTCAGTTGCTCATAAAATAATGTGGCTATAAAATGTTCCCTTTTTTGGGTTCATTAGCAAAAGACTCTTTCAGAGAAAGCACCTGAATTCTAACAAACTGTCAGGAGGAGTGACTGAAAAGCTCAGTGACAATTTCATTGAGCTTCATGGCATAAGAAGTGATGGCTTCAGCCACAGCAGAAACAGATGTTTGCCACAGGACCACATTACCTTGTTCTGTGGTCCCTCAATTTAGATCTGTAGGAGTAACCTTGCATTTTTACCTCTGCATATGTAACAAAGAGATACAAAGATACACAGTGTCTCTGTATGTGACACACTGATAGCAGAACACAGCAACGTTCAAAATAACATTTTAAAACAATTTTAAAAATCAGAACTTCAATAAGCTATATTTTTAACTTATGCCCACGAGGATACAGGGCTTTACATCGAGGCAAGAAGACTGAGAGCAAAGTGTACCATATGCTGAACCAAAAAAAGAAAAAAGTATTCACAAAGACGCTGTGCAAGTTTCCTCACCCCACACAATTAATGTAAAATCAGGTTTTATATATTACTTATGAAAGAATCCTGTTCAAATGGTTAAAAGATGAAAGCCTGGTAACAGTGCAACATAAAACTAAGGTAATAGGGTACCTCAAAATGGATGAAAGCATTAGTTAATTTTTCAATTTAAAACTTTCCTGGAGCTCTACAACCGTTCTTCAATATTCTGTCAAGGTATTCTTGTGGTATATACTGATGAGTGCTTGAAATTATATTCTTGCATAATAGTATGCCTTGGAATTCCTTAAACTTAAAATAAAGGCTGTCAAGGAAAAATACCAACACACACACCATATGGCAAGCCTTCTTCACACCTACATATGAAAACAAATTACAGATATATTACATAAAAGCTATGGTGATTAGCTCATCTTGTTTACCTACATGCCAAAACAACGTACACCAAAGTGTCGTTCTAAAGAGCACCTGACACTTTTCCTATCCTTGTTATTCAGATTTTTTTGGTACTGTCCAAAAGCAGCCAAGTAGTAGAATTGTACTACACACATACAAACACTGGTAGCCTCTGCTCTGAAAAGTTTCCAAGAATACAAAAATGTTAAATAGGAAGAGAAGCAGCATGCCTAGCAGCTGCCAGGCCCAGCTCAAGAACCAGGTACTTCAGAAAGAAGGGAAAGGAGTTTTTGAAAGGTCATTAAAAAAAAAAATTGCCTGATTGATAAGTCCTTCTATAATTCTTCTTCCTGTCCAACCTATTCCTTCATGGACACACGTGACTGTACTTCAAACAATGCAGCTGATTGGGTACTTAACGTTGATATTTGTGGCAAAGTTTGATGAGCCCTTCAAGCATGACTGAGATGTAATTTTTTTAAGCCACTTAGTAACTACTTGAAAGCTGTTATGGAAATCCATAGCACAATACAGACATTCCTTGAGGATTGACTTCGGGTAGCTTCCCTGGCAGATATAAATGCTAGTGCTAAAATGTCAAGGATTTATAATTATGATGGCGGATGCATAAAACACATAAAACAAGCCTTATTAGGGTTGATTGAAGTAAATATACCAAAGGACATTTCTCCTTTCTTCTGTACAAGATTCATGTTCAATGCTATTTGTAGCCTGTCACACTCATTATGCTTTCATGTGAAATCGCTTCTGAGTTTTGCTAGATAACAAATGCCCTTTGCTTTTATTCTTCCTCTATCCAAGTGAAAAAAACAAATTGAGGAAGGACTGTGGAATGCAAGACTGATTCTTTCCTTTCTGCTTAACTTGAAACTGAGTACTTTTACCTATATGAACTTTACAGAAGATGAGCTAATTTTGGAGAGTCCATTTCTAATGGCACTACAAAAATATAGATAATTAATACCAAAGACTGCATTATTTACTAGAGCCATACTTGTCAAATGCACTTATTGGAATAGGCAATTGAAAAGGAAAAATGTACTGTGCCATGAAATAAGTGTATACTTAAAGATAAAAGTGACATCTTAGTTACTATTTTGTGAGCAAGCAGCAATGAATGTTCACTCTCATAATATCAATTACAGCAACCTCATAATATGAATTTTACCTTAGAATACTATTTCAATGCTAAATTAACTGCTTAGTTACACAGCAACACAAACTCTACCTGACAGAACAAGCATCTTTGTTGAGAGAGAACCCACAGCAACTCTGGATGCTCCAAGCCACAACGGACAATTGAGGCAGGGGGTGAAAAGCCAAATGGGGAAAGCTCAAGCTGCTCCCAGCTCCTACTGCAGCATAGGCATTCCCACTCCTACTTTTAGCAGGCACCTTGCCTGGCATTCAGAAGACTTCTCCAGCACCTCCCTCTTCCCACACCTTTCTACATGCTTTTCAAGTCCTGAGCTGCCTTCAAATGACCTTTGGATTATATAGGCATGTGAAAATCCTCAGAAATTTGAACCAAAGTAAACTGTGGTGAAGAGGCATTATACCACTTCAACTAAGACCAGAGGGCATAACTGAATTTTTTAGGAATTTGCATGCCTCTCCATACTCTACACAATGATTTATGATGTTAAAAACCAATTTGTATTGAGCACTTCAACCTTATATTTTCTAGATTACAGTTTAATGAGGGCATGCAGAACAATTTAGATTGGAAGTCAAGTCACTGGTCCACTCCTTCACTCAAAGTAGCACCATACTGGCACTTGGCTCAATCTTAAAGTTGTCTCTGGTTGCTCAGAGCCAAACCAATTTTTGTGCTTTTGCAAGGATGAATATTTCACAAGTCTCTGGGCATCTGTTTCAGTGTTTGACCACCCTTGTAGTGCAAAAAAAGGTCTCTCATATCTTCACAAAATCTACCTCATGACCATTTAATGTCCATTAGCTCTTCTCTTCTCACTGTGGACTTTCAGGAAGGAAGAATGTAGTCTCCTCCACACTCTCTCTTATCCTATGAAGTTCACTTACCCTTTCTCCCCAAGTCTCATGGTCAATTCCTGACCTTGCTGGTGATCCTGTGCTGAGCTAGTTTCAAATATGTCAGCATCTTTCTTGCACCAAATGGGACCAAAACTAAATACAACAGTCCAGCTGTGGCTTCACAAGTACCCAATAGATGGAATTGCTTCCCCTGGCTACTGTGTATATTCGGCTTTCTTAGATGCAAACCTGAGACAAACCTAGAACAAATTATACCAAATTCATTTTCTTATTTTCTCTCTTGTTGACTTGACAATATGCATCGTGTGCAAAAATGCATTTTTGCTTTAGCCCCAGTGACTCAATGACAGCATAGGAATTAGCTGCCTGTTTGGTTTAAACAGCTTTGATCTTTTTAGAGGACATTACAGGATGGGGCAATGGAACTTTGGAAGTAGAAAAAAAAAACAGTAAGAAAATGCTTGAATTGTAAAACCCATCAGAAAGTGTAAAACCATCTGTACAGCATAGCACACACAACAACTTCCATTAGTACAGACAGGCTTGATAAATCTTGGGATGTTGCCACACGTCATGCAGTTCTCACACTGTGTTTCTGTCTGTGCAGAAAAACATTTCACTATTTACAACTGCCAAGAGTCCTATTCCTACTGATGCCTTGCTTAGTGAGACTGCATTATTTGCCCTGTCTCTGACAGTTTATATGTCAGGCTCTAGAAAGGCAAAAGTAAGCTTACAAAACTGGTTGTCACCTTGAAGAGGAAAGGTCTGTCCCTAATGATAAACTAATGCTATCAGTCTCTTCTAGTTTGTTATTAATTCTGTCAATACACAGTATTCCTAGACACTTTCTAGTGCATTATAATAAAGTATGCACAGCTCTTCAAAAAAAACTAGAAAATGAATATTTTGCCTTTCACATAGTGACCTCATTTGCAGAAGTAGCATGACCCTATATGCTTCAGTATCAGGAGTCAGCTGACCTTCACCTCTAGCAATCATGTCTCTAAAGAAAGCTCCTATAACATCATGATGCTCTTATGCATAAAATCTGAGACAGAGGAACATGAGGAGAGGGAAGACACGTTGAAAAGAAATGCAATAGAAGTACCACCAAATTCTTCAGAATGTGTTTAGTAATTGGCTAGCTCACATGAATTGTTCCACCACATTCATTAACAGAAGACTACAAAGTCAATCATTGTCACTCACAGAAGAATTGTGTTTTGTTCCTCTTTTTTCAAGATGAACCAGTTTATGAAGACTACAGAAACTGAAGAAGAAACCTACAAAGTTATGCAGTCTCAAAAGATCAGTAACAGGCAAAATTGTGAAATATTCAGGAACTTTAGAAGCAGTGCAATGGTTCCAACCACAAATACATATTCCCAAATGAATTAGCAGAACAGAAGGGCTAGAAAAAAATTATTTTGACTTGACACTGTAATGCAGCATTACTGTGAAAACAATGAAACTAAAAGTAACATTTCTAGAGATAGTCACATCCCTGGCAATAACAAAAAACTCTTCAATAAGAATTACTCATTTCAGCAATCAGTTCGTAACAGACACCCTACTGCTGCCTTGCTCATTATAGTCCTTAAAAGAATGATCTATATATTATAAATTTCAGTCATTTCCTTACCCTAACATTAGTTGCCCACAGAATAATTGCATAGATAAATTTCTTAATTTTTTAGTAAACAAATGTTGACATCATGTCCAAGATCCACAGTAAAATTAAACACCTTAAGTTTTTCTGAGCATTAAAATTAAGGAGCAAAATGGTATTTGCGAAGTTAGTAGCAACTATGTAGGTACACATGCCTGTTATGCATACCCTGGACATGAATGTGTTTGCAAGCAGACAAGACATCATATAAATATCCTTCTACTATCCATTGAGTGATCCTTGTTATTCATATATGAACACATCCTATTAAAACAGAATGCACAAGAAAAAAATAACACTCAAAAAATTACAACAGTAGCAATGTCCTTGTCCTTCCACAACAGGATAGGATCCAAAAGGTAAAGCCAAAGCATATTTTCTATAAGTGATATTGTAATTGCTCATTAGATGGATTTTGACACAAATCTCACTTCTAAGGCTGAATTTCAATACCACATAAATGTTGAACATTTATGTGATGCAAAGTTTTGTGTAACATTTAGCTATAGAAATGTGGACTGCAAGTCTAACCTCTGAGCAATGATTAAAATTATCTTAACATTTCTTGAGACTATTTTCTGCAAGAAAAACCTTGAAAGAAAAGGGAACTTTTTTGTTGTACTGAAGACACCGCAATAGGCTGAGCATTGTTTCTTACCTACCCTAATTAAACTAAAAAAAATTAGCAGATAATAAAAAACAGTGAAGAATATATTTAGCCAAGATGTAGAATTCAATTAACAGAGTCCTCTCACTCAAAATTACTGGTTTAATGTGATCCAAAGCTTTCTTTTTTGGGAAAAAATAATCTTCATGCTTAGGGCATCGTTTAATTTTGATTACAGTAGTTTGAATATTCTGCAAAACAGTGATATGTCTTGGGAATAAATGATTTCAGACCATTCCGATCATTACTCAGAAAATTCAACCATGATTTTTCAGAGAGAAGCTTGTTCATCCATTTTCCACTCCTCATTACAAATGATTAAATTATATTCATAAAGCAAAGCACTTTTATTTAAAAACCCTCAAAGTGAATGATATACCAGGCTCCACTTTCAAAAGCAAGCTAAACTACTTAATAAACAACACAACGGGAAAGGCGTAAAATACTTTCAGCTAATAGAAAATGCTTCTGAAATTTTTCAGTTGGCCTACATCTTCCAAAATCTTGAACATCACATAGTCATCAAAACTGAAATCAAACAACCAGCTCAGTATCTTGAGCACCTCCAGAAAAGTGATCATAGCTATTTCCTGACCTATCCATGTTGAGGTCTCATCAGACCTTGTAACAAAGAATTCATGTTTTTGCAGGTTTACTGCTACTACCTGAAAGGATTCACAGGAGAAACACATTTTGCCACATCACCCAGCATTATTCAAAGGGTCTGAAATGCATGAATGTTTAAACTGTTAGAAAAAGCTAAGAATATTAATTCCACTCTTGGTCAATAGTCATGGAAGATTTTTTTAACATTTTTCTTCCAGTATGGGAAACAAAACCAATACCATATTATGAGAATGACATTGCTGCTCCTCTGACTCAGTTCTTGCATGCTGATGGCTTTCTGTTCTGCCTGTGACAATGCCACACTGAGCATTCAGTCGCCTCCAGGTAAGCCTCACCTTCATAATGTTAGCACGCTGTTCTTTGAGGCTTCTGAGGCTTTAGAACACCCAAGGGAGAAAAAAATCCACACAGAAAAGTTCCAGACAAGTTAACAAATTTATTAATTCTGCCTTGAATCCTTATCCTCTAGTCAAATTATTTTCTGTCCAAGAGACTAAAAGAGTTTTTTCACAGTTAGCTGAAATCAAGTCTCAGGGGTTTCTATCCAATATAAGTTAAATAGCTTTTTATTAGTAATTCACCTCCACACATTGCAGAACTTGACACTGGTCTTCACATTGGTCCCTGAAAGTACTTTTTCTTCTGATTTAAAGATCTATGTGCCTGTAAAAAAGAAACCAATCCAAAACCACACCTACAAAAATACAAAAAAAAAAAAAAGAAGCCCAAACCAAAACATGATATGCTACATTAGTAATGAATGGGAGCCACGCTGGCAAACCCCAGGATGTCCACTATTCACTTCAACTATTCACTATTCAAATTGGAGAGAGATGTTTAAGACAAAAAAATGGCACTCCTTTCTCGCCCAGGTTGTAATTTGATCTAGGAGGTACATCAGGGTACCACACAGGCTGATGCTGCAGCCTGGTGCCCAAAGGCCAGGCTCAGTTTTGCTGTTCTCAGCGGGAGCTCCATGGTCTAACACTGACATCGCACCAAAATGGCATTTCTGACAGCCTGCCCCAGAAGGTCAATGCTCAGGAGAAGTGCATCCCCCATGTATTCCTTGCATGGAGATTCAGAGATTTCAGAAAAGCTGAGAAACAGAAAACAGAAACTCATCCACTCTTTAAATGAAGACATTCCACAACAAAGTAAAATCTGCCAAATATCTACTACATGGGATATATCAAAACAGAACTAAATACCGTGCACAGATAAAAGACTTCTTTTACCTAGATTTTAACTTGGAATTAATTTTAGGTAAGTTTGGCGAACACAAGTGAAACAAAGACATTCTAAAAAATGCAACAAGGGATACATACTCTAAACAGAAGTTCTGACCATATTTGTGATAAGACTTTTTTTTTTTGCGCTCTTTGCATTTTCCTATACATGGTGCTTAGGTTACATGGGAATAGTACACGGTTTGGAATCAAAATGAAGTTGCAGAGTAGTGCTTCCAAGTGTGCTGGATCCTCTATCAGTAGCCTACTGATGAATCCTTAGTATTTGGCCATTTGGCCTTCAGAGCTTTAGTATAAGGAAGAAGCGAGGAGGGCAGCTCCATCCTCTACCCTGGGCTCCAGTCCAAAGTCATCATAGTAATTACAAAGAGCTTCATTTTGCCTCCTCTCTCATTCCGTGCTTTCAGACTATCAAGAAACTCTACAGCTTCCCTTGACTCATCTGAGGCATAAGTCTTTGGACATGTCACCCATTCCACCATGATTCTAACTGTACACTAATAATTTCCAATCTACACTTCAACCACAACTTGGCAGCATGAGACAGGTAGACTGCTGCATTATCTGTAAGGTAATGCAAATTAGACTAAAAAAAAAAATAGGAGAATTCCACAGTCAATTCCTGCGCTCCAAAGAACTGCCCACATGAAGCATGTTCCTGTGCAACATTTGAAGGAAACTCACAAGAGAGGAAAGCACAGAGGCAGCCTCATGGAACTCGAACTTTCTGAAGAGATAAAATGATGAGCTCCTGAGAGCAGTAGATGACAATTCTTGGCAAAGACTATATTCTAATTTCAGTTTATCTAGGCAATTCAACTCAAAAAGAAGCACAATTCAATTTGAAAAATCATCTGATCACCACAAAGAAGGGAAACTTACTAGTCTTACTTTTTTACAGCCTCTGAAAAATAACTGAATGCAAGAGCTGAGCTCCATTTAATCCCAGAGCCTGAGAAATTCCTCCTGGTCTCATCTCCTCTATCAGCTGCATAGTCTATCATGCATCACCTGCAAACTGCATCTGTTCACTATATGAGCTTCAAATTCAAAAATCTTCCCAATACACATACAGAATGTTTCCCATTTTTTATTAACTAAAATTCATTTTAGCTCTCCGCAGTTTTAATTGAACTTCAATTACTGAAACTAGCCTGACACAAGCCATGAAGAAGGAATTAATAGTCAACTAAATAAGAACTGTCACTCAGCATTTCCTAAGCTCAATGTAAAAATTAAGACTGAATAAATGTATGCTAAGTATCATTGCATAAATATGCATATAATGCATTTTCCTCTTTTAAGTGTTAAATTAAATGTAAAGACATTTGATTACACATCAACATTTCAGTGGCGATCAATCACTGAAAATCAATGATTCTTTTAAATAAATACAGAAATATATTTAATTGAAGTCCTATTACTTTAAATACATTTTTGTTTACTTTTCAATCACTTGAGACTTCAGGCAGTTCACTCTATGGTTAGGGAAGAGGATCTCAGGACATAACCCACTAACTACCAATGCTTTTTTCCCCTTCTGTAATCAACACAGTTGTTACACTGGCAGTGAAATACAACAGCAACCCAAATTTCTCATCCAAAAGTGCATCACTGAGGGTTTACCCACGCTATCTCTTTACAGACTTTTTTATGCCATTAAAAGATTCCAATCCTATTAGAATGCAAATATAAAAGGGTAGAGAGAGCATACATAATACCATTAACATTCAAAGATTTCTTGCTCCCCATTATCAGATATTAATTCTCACATTAACTGATGTTTTGTTAAAAGAAAAAACCAACAAAAAAACCTGAATCCATTAGCAGCTGCATTAAAAGCCAACAAAAGAGGCAACAACTGCTGATGTGATTATGCACCTAATCCTTTCTGAAAGTTTCCATATCCAGGAGCACCAAACAAGCACTGCTTCAACTTTCATTTCACACCAGGTATGTAAGTACATGTTACTGAAAAACAACCTTAACAGGGTTTCCTGCATACCGGTATTTTTAGCAAGCTTTGAAAAAGTATCACTCATTTTTAGAAGTCTCTAGATGCTTTCCTTTAAGCTCTTTTAAAGACACAATATGGCAAGTCTGGGGGGAAGAAGAAAAAAAGCTTTTTTATCATATAAGCAGCATGTTTCAGTTTCAACTGCACCAAGGTGGCAGCTGCCAGCCAGAAGCCTGCCAGCAGATGGAATAGCCCAGCTCAAGCAGGCACTTGGAACACTGTCAGCCACCAGTCCTGGTATACCCTTCCCTTTACATGCTCCTCTCTACTGCATATGATGGCACGTGGTGCTGTTAGCAGGAACAGCCAGAGCAGCCTGACACTTCATATAGGAGAGAGATCCCAGCAAAGGGCTACACTTCAGCTACAGGCATACAAACAACACTTGGCCACCCCAGCACTTCATGCCCAGACAAACACGAGCAAATAAAAGGGGATCCTGGATGATACATCTTCATCACAACTCACATTCTCTCTTTGGAAATCCACCAGTCCAAGATTCTCAGATCAGTACTGTGTAAATAGAAATCATGTAAATTGACAGCACATCTATTTTACCAATATCCCCACTCACACCTGCAGGACTCTACCATTACTCCTCCTCATCTTCAACATGTGTTGATTAGTCTACAAATGACCCCAAAACAAGGTCACCCAAAACACCAGCAGAAATGCACTAAAATGTACTGCACATGCAACCAGATCAGAGCTTCACCAATATTCATTAGTTCAGTAAGTCACTGAACTAGTATTTCCTCAGGCATTACTAAAAAACACAAGTTAAATCATCTGAGTCACTAACAGTGAGTGACTATTGTGGGTACGTTCTTCCACATCACATGAACATGAAGCCTACCAACCAGTCACAGCCCCTCTGAAAAGTCTGGCACTTCCACTATTCCCTCACAGATGTTCACATTACCAATTAATCATCACCACAGGGAGTCTCAGCACAGAGGCTAAGGGTTCAATATACTCACTTCAATCTTACTTTGGAACTCTTTCAGTATTTTCGAAATCGACAACAAAATAAATTAAAAAAAAAAATCAAATCCATGCCCTAATATATAGTGCAGCACAATGATGTGCCCTACAATTTTACCTAAATGGGGTGAAATTATTTTAAGGTACCACAAATCCCATCTTCGGTTCTAGCTCCACTATCATGATACAGATTTAGATGCCTTTGACCACATAAACTAATATTTTTGGAAATTTAAAGCATAGACAAGTACTGTTGAAGCATTCTAGAAAGGAACATGAACAAGAAGCCAGCAGCTCTGCCAATAAACAGGAATTATTTTTTATTATATTAAATTATTTTTAAAAACCCCAAAGTGTTGAATTAATGTCCTACCAAAAGTGTAAGACAATATGAAAAACTTCCCCATATTCTTAGTGGATGATGTATTTGTTATTAAACATTTGCCATTTGCATGAAAAAAAAATCTCAACAGCTACATTCCAATTTCTTAATTTCTACTGAAGTTGAAAGTTAATGCCCAGAGAGCTAAAGTCAGTATCCAGAAAACTGCACTGGTTTCACTAAGCTTACTTGCTACTAACAGCACACTCTATCTATGCATTCACAATGGAAGATCACAAAAATAACCAAATTCAAGAAGCACATTGTGTGTACACATGCATGTGTGTGGCACACGTATGTTTCATGAAGACTTGTAAAGTACTACAGAACTATCCTTCCTACTCTACCAAGAGACATAAATGCACAAAGAAACTGATTTATCAAAGATTTTACACAACATCCATGACAAGCATAAAGTTCAGCCTACTTCTTTGAAGTCCCCTGCAAGTGAAACAAAATTATCTTTTCTCCTTACTAACATATTATTTTAATAGCTCCAGTACTTCACTAAGTTTTGATCTTACTTTTCCACACAGAAGAACTGGTATGCTACATCAAATCACTTACCCAGGACTGGCTACAAAACCAAATAAACAACTCAGAACTGAAGGTCCCTCTCACTGTTATCTACCAGGCCACAACAGCCCTGCAGGTCAGTGTCAGCACTTTGACTGCAAAAAGCAGAAAGGAATTTTAACCTGTTCTTTTTACAAGGAAAAAATTTCAACATCATGAGCCATGTTACATGAAAGATACCTGAAATTAGAATTCTTTATTTAGAGTTTCAGGTGAAGCTGCAGTTTTCAAGAATCCAGAGCTTGCAAAGAACAGACAAAACTGCCTGGTGTATGAAATAAAATAGAAACCCCCACCAAGTAATGACTTGCACTTTAATTACTTGCGAAGATGCTTTATTGGGAGCACATGAAGTCTGTCTGCAGAGACATGCAAATATTGTTAAGCAGAATTCATGGGCTCTCCATAAAGCTTGTTTTCTAGCTTCAGATATCTCTGTGTGGGAACAGAATTCCCATACCAAGAGATGGAAATTTTAGAAGTGCTGATTCACTTCACAGCAACTCTTACTCCTAACATCCATATGTAATCTAAAATAAAGACTCTGAGCTGCAAGGCTCATCTGTAGACAGTACTGCTAGAAAAAAATCCTTGTCTATGGGGCTGACAAGCACAAATGAGTCTGATTTTTTTTTCATAAACGATACATTTCTCAAAATTCATCCATTTTATGACAAACCAACACTACATCCTTTCCCAAATCTCATATTTAAATGCACGTTTTCAAAGGGAAAATAGTTTTGAACAGTCTCTAAAGCAGTTGGGTCTTTCACAAGCCATCATCACTGTTTCTATGCAGCAGCAGAGGAGTACACAGCAGGATTTTGGAGTAGACAAAAATGCAGAATCCAAAGAACATGCGCAATTCAGTAGGTAAATAGTAACAAACCCAAAATTCTGATATGCACTATAGGGACCTATAGTTTCAAGGTGTTCCACAAACATGAACTTTTCTTGGTTGGAAAAGAAGGATTTAAAAACATACCAATAAGCAGCATTATCAGGCACCTGGAAAAAAAACATACTATGAAGTATAATTTCAATACTATTAAGGCAAATGCATTGCAAACCTACCTTTGTAGCAGTTAGGAGAGGAGCACCTACAGCATGCTCCAGTTTTCAATAACAGACTACTGGATCTTACTGAAATTTTACATATTCAGGGCTCAGTTAATAGGAGCATCTCTAGAGATGTATGAATAGTTTTAACAGGAAGTTGAAACATTCCAAAGGAGTAACTGAAAGACTTGAACACTCCCACTAAAAGTCAGCATATATGAAGTGTCCCATGACTTGTACCAAAAAAACCCCAAACCAAACCCAAATCAAAACAAGAAACACCCTTGTATTTTAAAAATGGGGAGTGGAGGGAAGAATACAAGCAGTTTCTCATAGTTTGATCACAAAGAAAGAATGAAATCTTAAGTGACACCATTCTAATGAAGCAAAACTGACAATAATCTCTTTTTAGGAAAAGGTATGCAAAACCAACAAATAAAATGCATCAGAGCTTGATAAAGATAACTGCTTTAGCCTCAATGTTATCTACTGCACATCTGCCACATCACATTATCTTACTACTCAAGCATCATTTTTGCATTCTAATGTAGTAGCTTCATCAGATTAATGCCCAAGACATTTCAGCTGGGTTTCAAGTAAATAAGTGGACATACAGGAATATTATGCATGGCCTGTACCAATGACACTAGCAAAGAAAATGTGATTAGCACCAAATTGCATTTGACAGGGGAACCAGAAAGCTGTCAAACACAATGACATGGATTCAGTATTTAGAAAGTAAAAGGGGGAATAAAGAAGCTGGCCAGTCTGGCATTGAGACAGCAATAAAACACAACAGCTATGATAAATTAATTCATTTACTTATGAAAAATTAGAGGCTTCAACATGCAGCTCTCATTTATAATCTTGTCAATCTGGCAGAATAAATAAAAAGCCTATACAATGCACAGTGGGATGGAGGGGGGGGAAACAAAAGAGGGGGGGTAAAGAAAAACAGATTTTTGCATTTAGGCTAACGGAATAATTTCTTACATTAAATCACACCAGATCAAGCCTTTGATAGCAGTGACTAATGCAAGGATACATTACAGCAGGGATTACTGTGTTAACAAGAGACACAATGCTAGAACAACAGGAAGGCTTGAGATCAAACACTCTGTAGCCACATAAAACAAAATGAATTTTTCACATGCAAGAGATGCAACGACTAATGGTCTATCAAAAGGATACCAGGAAGAGCTAAAGGGGCAAAAGTGGAAGTAAACACAAAGGACTGGTCCTTGGGATAAGAAGAGGCACTGGAAGGAGGCAATATCCTCCCAACAGCTGTCCCGTGTGGCCATAAACACCAGCCTGCCTTGGAAATCCTTTCCAGGTAAAACAACTCTGCAACATCCGGCAGCTCTGTCTCTGCAGCACTTTCCAGGATGTTCTCCTGGGATCCCCAGGTAGACACAGCAGCTAATACCTCAATAGCAATATGGATACAGTAACTTTTCCTACTGAGATGACTGTCACAACCAGGAGATAGTCTTTCAGAGGAGTCTTTCAATTCTGGCAACTGCTAGTAGGTGAGTTCAGACCAGAAAATGACAAATTTCCTCATAATGAAAAATCCCTATCCATACCTTAACAGAACATGATGGATCACCACCATGGAAGCAGCAGCAAGGCCAACTGTTTCCACCAGTAGAAAGGCTGGATTTTAACCTCCCAGCATTTCACACTTCGATTGATCACTGCAGGTTATTCAAACCTTACCTATGCTGAGCCACATATCTGGACCACAAAGTGTTTGGGTACAGTCCATTCATATACAGCTCTGAATACTGGAGAGATTGCTCCAAAACCCAGAGAAAAGAGCTCTCCCTAGCACTTGATAGACATTTACCCTGCAGCAGCCTAGGAGGATCCCAGGAGATCAGACAGCCATTGAGCCCCAGAAATCAGTTTTGATGCCCACTGCAAAGTCTGGCATCAAAAGACAAGCCAGCCACTAACAGCATTCCCCCATTATTAATTACATGTCCAGCTTACAGGGGAGTGACAGAGCAGGGCAGAGAAGGCCCGTGCTGACAAGCACACCAGAAGTCTGTGGCAGCTCATGTTCTGGGGCAGAGCTGGAACTTTAGCCCACTCTCATTTAAGACTGATGGCTCCAGAAACACCCTTCTCCCCTATCAAGTATAGTTCAAGCTACTTAACTTTTATTTTTATCAGCACATGTGTGGAGTGGTGGAAGAAAATAATGAGGAAAAAAAAGTGTCACCTCTAAGTCAACAGTGTCACCTCTAAGTCAACAGACAACCTGTGTGCCAGGTCTGTGGCACACAGCAGTTCTGTCAGCCTTGTGACTAATGCTAGTGTTACTGCTTGTGTCCTCGTTGCCACATTTTAAAACAATTCGTACTGGCACAGGGCTATTTTGAAATCTGTGAGATAATTGAGAACAGATACTTTTAAATTTACTTAGAAGAATCAATAAAAAACCCTATTTTCATAAAACTATTGGCCCTCAAGGTTTTGACTTTCTTACCTTTGCCACATACCTCTAACCACTATGATGATTTTTTAAAATATGCATTATTTCAACTAAAATACTTTCATTTTGGTCTACAAAGTACTTTGTATCCAATTCAATAGATACACAATTCAATGCACATATACATACTGTTTGACACCTTCTGTTGCAAATACACAGATTACAAGTATTGCAAGGCCAGCTGGGGTATACTTGTGAATTTCTGCAAGATTCTGATTTTTTTTCCCCCATCTAAACTTAAGTATGCAACCCTTATGTTTGAAGGACCGGCCCTCCAAATTCAGGCTTTATCCTGGTTATATACGAAGATGAAGAAAACAAAGATGGCCATGGCTTCAACGCCCAAAACAAAAACAGTTAAGTGGGACTAGAGGCATAATTGATCTCCTACCTGTTCACATTTAGAGGACCAGTGAAAATTACATGTTACTGAAACAACCATTTATTTGCCCAGTGTTCTGCATCTCCACCAATCCTGTAGTATTCCTGTAGTGGAATAATTACTACGTTATCATACGGAAATGATTTTTTTTTTTTAATACAAGAGTACAAAGAGTAGGGGTTTAGGATCAGACAGTACTTCAGGTTCTCTGCTAATTTACAGCCTGCTTTGCTTTTCCGTTGCCAAATTTTACTCAACCTTTTGAAAGACAATCTTCGTGTACTTTATGATCCCAACACTCAAGGCCCAGAAGAGGGCACAAAGTGACCCTGAGGAAGCCATAGGTCAGGCTACCCAAGAACATTTATTAACTGACCACTCAGCCTTTCATCGGTCAAATTCACAACCATAACCTCAAATGAATTTTTAATTATTTCATATCTGATTTTTACAAACCTTTGAGAGAGACTATTTAAAAGGCTGCACTGTATGTATTACTTGCAACACAACCAGAGGAAAAAACCCAATTATTAAATGTCTGCTACATCTAAAATTTTAACATCCAATTTCAAAATTTCAGCCAATTTCAAGCCTTAAGTAATGAAAAATGTGCATATATACAAGTTAGTCATGGCCTACATGAACTCAAGGCACAACCAGAGTAGGGAGAAAGGAGAAAAAACAAAACCAAAACCTGATGCCACTGTGTGACACAGAATTTACAGGAAATACTTGGTGACTGGCTCAATTCCCACAGCATGTAACTGCCCTTTAAAGCATGTTAGAAGTATACTTTTCAGCATAAATACCTTTTTATTCTGACACTACCTGCTTCACTATAAAAATGTTGTATTCATGCCACAAAAATCTGGCTTACGATTAAATTTCTTGTACTGTATTCCAGAGCAGAGTTTTTGTGTTGTTGCTTTTAAGGCACACCGCTAAAGAAAACAAAATACCTTCCTAAACAAGTATGCTAAAAAATAACTTCTCAAGACACCTATAGTTGTAACTGCCAGAGAATATAGACCAGATCTTAGAATTCGCAGTTGGTCACACAACAAAACATCACCAGGTATAATATCCTGTTTGAGCATTTGCTGCTCAATCAAGACAGATTTTGGAAAACATTTTTCTATTTTCTTTTCACCTGCACTATTGCAAGAGAGCAATTTTAAGCCACAGGGCTAAGAGAAGAAGCAGATCATAGACAATGCAGCATTACTGGAAAAAGCATTTGGTCTCCAAATTCTTGTTTTCCTTTCTAATCTACAAGTTCAAGTAACCTAAGCAAACATTTAAGTATTTTGAAATATTTAAATCTGAAAATGGTATAAACCCACAAATGTCTGTTAGTCCAGTAGGCACAGGCTAGACCCCACCTCCTGCAGTATTTGGCCTATTCAGCCACATTTGGGGAATTTGTCCTGACCTCCAGGGGCATTTGGGGAACTGTCTACATCAAAGATGGCTGGGCATTGCAGTTTCTCAGAGTGCTGCCAAACACACTCCAGCAAAAAGAGCTGAATAATTCTCAGAAAGATGTAGCACAGCACAGTCCATTGTCATACACAGCCCATAGGAGGAAAAGTAAAAGCACTTGGAAGGTGACTTTCTGCAGAGGGTCCGAGACCTTTGCTGTGCACCAGGAAGCAAAGTAGAGCTGCAGGTTGGAGCTGCTCACTGATGCTGTCAGAGGGCAAGAGGAGCATCCCTGTGGCACAAATGCTCATCCAAGCTCCTGTGCGCTTGAGCTGCAGCTGCAATGTGAAGGCCAGTGAGGGCAAAGAGGACTAATGGCATCACTGGGGCCCCACACAGCCTTAACCTTAACTCAAATTTCTCTACATCTGCCCTAAGAACCACTTCTTACCCATCCTTGTCCATCATTGACTGCACCCACTGTCTTTCCCTGTTTCCTCAGCACTTAAAGACACAATGATCTTAAATAGATGCCACTGATGAGGAACAGGAAAGAGAAAACAAGGAGACTACAGGTGTAGGTGAAACTGTAACTCAGCATAATCCCTAGTGAATACGCAGAAGATTAAACAAAACAGATGATCCCAGCTTTGGGCAACTCTGTAGGCTAATAAACACCTGGTACTCTAGAAGTTTAGGATGTAAGGTAGGCTCAGTGGAGTATGAACATGGCACTACCTTTTCCTGCAGAACCCATACTATTTAAACATACAATTTTTCCCATATTCCCCAATTGCTCCAATATTAAGCACTGTCATACCAAGGGTGACCCACACAGACTAATCACTTTGTCCTCAAAATAAATGTCTTAAAACTGTTATTCCAGCAAAGAATTTAGAGTTTATTTTACTGAAGAAAGGCAATGTGACAGTTCCTTTTAGAAATGCGCTAATACAGTAGTAATGACAAGGAAATTGTTTATCTTGTCTGGTTTGCAAACATCTCTTTATATCTAATACAATATTAGCTGTGAAATTACTGTGATAAAAGTATTTTTCATAGAAATCACATGTATACAAAGTGACTGATAAAATGGCAGCCAAACCAAATATTTAGCTTTAAAGGTGAAACACTAGCTGACAATGAAAAAAAAAAAGAAAAAAGAATTCTAAGTTAAAGCTCTCTATCTTCACTTTTCATGTTACATCTAAACTTCAAGCAGAAAGCAATGTTGCACCAGTCTCCGTTATAGTGAGCATGCCAAATACCTACAACAAAGCACAACTGTGAGCAAAGCACCAGCAGTACTTTTCCATTTCTCTGCTTTTGTCAGCTTCCATCCAAAAAGCAGCACAACTTTGCTGTTAATTAGCTCTGTTTGTGCCTTCCAAGCTCCCTCTACCATTGGACAGCATCTTCCCTGAATTTTCTTAGGAGTGAAGGAAAAAGTTCAATTTCCTGAGAAGCAGTTAATAACTGAAAAAAAGTATTCCACAGAAGGGTAAAGAAGCAGCACCAGATAAAGACAGAAAAAGTCAAACAGATTATTTTTAAGTAGATCTGAATACTCCAAAAACATAATTAAAATGTTAGGAATTTTTCATAAAATAACTTCACTTTGTTTTACAAAATACAAAAGTTTAACCATTTTTTACCTACTTGGAGCAACTGAGCAGATAGAAACACCTTAATAATGAAAATCATCCAAGATCTAATGCAAATTCATTTATGACTAAGTCCACTTCACAAATCTGGAATACAGGAATATTTCCCAAACACATTGAGATATTAAAAATCCTTTAAATGGACAAATCTGTCAAAAGTTATCCTTAATACAAATATACCTATCATAAAACTTAAATACCAACAACAACAATTCACCAACCACCTGTGGCTTGGGAATGGAGCAGCATATCAATCACTCCTGAGGGCACACTGGGCACCTGCAAACTTTGGATAAGCTGGTTTTCAACACTTATAACATTCACTGCAAATGAGCTGAAAAAGTTTCATATATTGACCTAGCAGACAATGGTTATTTAAAAAAATAAAACCATTAATGTGAAAATCTTTCAAGTGTAAGCTCTCTCTAAAAAGCTTTATTATAATTTCTCAGAAAAAAAATGGCAAAACTATCAGTTATTTTCAGGTTTAGATAAAGTTTAAAAGACTAAGAACACAGCTGTGAAACCACATAAAGCACCTGAAATATTTCAATTGTCAAAATCAAACCCCATACTAGCACTAACAGTCTTCTGCCAATCAGAAATTATTAAAAAACATGCTCAACATATTGTTATGCAAATCAATCACTTCACCATCTAAGGAAGTATTACCTATATATTTTCAGCAAGTTAAGTCACTTCTCAATCAGTCAACACCTGCCTAATCTCTGCTGCTTAGGTAAAGCTACACATTTCTGTTTTGTCACAGATTACCAATTTCAAGGGTTTCAGGAACTTGTTTTCTAGAACTCACTGAAATCTGAGAAATTAGGAAGAGTTTAGAAAAACCCTGTCAACAGCTGTTTCTATAGAAACAAACACTGAACCTGCAATAACAAGGTGAAAATTATTTGCTTAGTGGACTGTGAGAAGTCTATTTAAAATAGAATGTTCACAGGGTCCTAAAAATCATAACTTCTCAAAACAGAAACTGAAATCCAGATAGTTCATTTTGATTTCCATTGGAAGGTAAAAAAAATAAACAAGCTCACCTTAAGATATAAATCCCAGAGCTTTTCACAATAACAAGTTTACATACTGAATACAAGAAGCATTAAGAGTTCTGAGAAAAAAAAAACAAAAAACACCTAAAACAAAACAAAAAATTAACCAAACAAAAAAAGCCAACAAAATACCCTAGCAAGCCAAGCCAAATAAAACAATGAAAACCCAGCTTGTGGGATTTAGCCTTTGCACAGCCCACGAGCCCCAGCTGAGGGTACTGAGCTGGGGGAGCCACCTGCCAGCACAGCCCTGGATGCTGGAGCCACAACCACAACCAGCCCGTCAAGGCAGCCCAGAAAGAATTAACACAGTCCAGCACATTTTTAACCTACAGCTCCTGTAAATTTGGTCTTTGAACTTTATTGAACTAAGAGTTTAATCTCCACAGCAGCTCCCACAAAATAAGGCATCTCTCCAGCACTCACCCTGGGAATTACAATATCTCAACTTGGGTTTGACATCACAAATCTGCACACTAGTATAAGTTTTGGTGACAAGGGAGACGGCAGCATGAGAACTTGGTTTGCAGAGTCAACAGCAGATCCACAGAAAAGTTAACAACCCACACTTATATTTTTATTTTAGTACTTGGGGTCAAGCATAATTATTTGAAAGCAAACACACAAAGAAAATTGTGGTTTAGACGTATCCTGACAACAAAATCTGTGACAAATCTACGGCAAGCAAAGTAGACCCAGTATTTCAAGTACAGAGTACTTTAATAGTTCTTTGCACAGAATAAAAACCTCCTCTGAAACAAAGATTAATTGTACCAACTGAAGAAAAATCTCAGACACACACAGAATATGCATTCGATCAAGCATCAAAATTATATTTTAAATAGTTAAAAAATTTTCCCAACAAATAAAAATGTATTAAATATATTAGCTTTTAAACCACCAGACCAAAAGTTGTGACATGGGATGGTATGAAATCATAAAAAAAAAAATCATTATCTGGGTGGGGAAACTGTGAGTTAATGGAGAAATTGAATTTTCACTATTTAAAAGAGGACACAAACATTCTGCTTTGGCATCTGTTCATAGGTTCTACTGCAGCAGACAACCAGAAAACCACCAGAATTTTAGCTGTCAAAACAAATCCTCAAATTAAAGAAAGGAGGAAGAAGTAAGCACTGAACAATTACACACTTCCAGCACCACAAGTCTAGCATTTAGTCAGGGAAAAAAGTATGCAAGAAGGATGGATGCAGTCTTAACACTCAGCCAAATGCTAGGAGGATGACTAAATTGGAAAGGCACTCAGACACCACACGCCCAGTTTTACAACAGCGTGCTGAGATCTACGAAAAAACCTGGACTCAGACTCAAGTGTTACTCATTACTGCCAGGGCATCTAAACACATGCTCAGCTTCCAGCACTCCAACAAAATCCCCTTGGTCTGGAGACAAGGCCCCGTGCTGAGCACCTTCTTACACGGCTCTCTGGATTGGTCAGTGCAAGGCTACTCCTCTGATTTATAGCACTGAAACAAGGCAGTGATGTTGAAAAATGGTTACAGCAAAGCAAAGAGACACTTTCACTGCAGGAAGGTACAGAGCCCCTTGAAGAAATGTTCATTATATTGCTGAATTGAAAATCCAGCTTTATTTATCGCTAGACGCAATTATTTCTTCTACAGAGAATTTAACATTTACATTTCTAATGGTCCTTTTCAGTTTCAGTTTTACTTCCTGCATTGTAACCATCCCTTTATTTAAAGTGTTTGGCAAATTGCAATATTATGCCATTGAATCTTTAATTTTAAAATGAAATTTTAAAATATTTTAAAAATACACACACACTTAATGTAACTGCCTTCATGAACAATCCATACGTGGTTTTTAACAAGTTTCTTCAAGGGGAGAACCTGGGAAAAATACACTGGTGGAAAAATCACAGCACCATAAATGAATTGGGACATAAGGTGCTTAACTACCATTTATAGTCCTAGTAAATACTGAACTGGATGCAAACTACAAATGCATCTCACTCTCCTCAAAGCTTTTGACATCACAGAACCCAAGACCATCACACTGCCTTTGAAGATGGTCACTAGAGACCAATTTGAAAAGAACCCCACTGACTACAGCTTTAAACAGATTTTTAAACTTCAACAGGTGATGTTCCTGTCATCTGAGTTGATCTGACTTCCAAAGAAGACAAGGACACCACCACTACTGCAGTAGCTACCACTACCTCTGAAGAGTTCAGAGATTAGAGAATCCACAAGCAAGCAAACAAACAACACTTTTGGAATCTGAGCCTGCATTCCAGCCTACCAAAAAAAATAACACAGAAGTAGAACTTAGATTTTCAAAATACTGTTCAAATCTTGCTTTTGATGTGTTATAAACAATATTTTAAAAAGGAACCTGTCATAAATGTAACTGAACTGAATTCAAGACATTGGATAAACCCCTTCTCAAAGTTTTCTAGTTTTCAAGCAGCATGTAAGAACTGCAGTTGGTATCTGAGGAACACAGCATCAAGTCACATCAATATCAGGAACTCCATAAGGGCAACATGACTAATCAGACCATCTTGAAATGAATTTTTCCTTCTGTAGAGACTGAAGAAAGGAAACAGTTGTTGAAAGAACAGACTCTTCTACCAGGGTCTATATTTTAGAAATAAAATACTTTCAGTTCATATGAATGATTAACTTCTTTGCGTATACACACATCCTTTCATGCATTTGCTATGAAATTGAAAATTCAATACTGTCATGTTATTAATACCCAGCAATACCTACAATCAGCAGTTACTACTGGATGTGTAAACAGGTGCAAGGCAGTGCATATTTTTCCATATTTTATGAAATACATTCCATGATACTAAGGCAGGTGGGTAAATCAACTCTTCATCACAAATTGAATTTGATACCAGACTGCTGGCACAAATTACGTTGCAATCCGATCCAAAATGTTTCATATTAAAAAGGGAAAATTCCCAACAGTACTTTGGATTTCTGTATAACTGAACCATACCAAGTAGACAGGGAGGAATGCTTTTCTTTTTAACTGATCAAATTAAACAGGCATATTTAGTCTGAAAATAATAGCCTGAAAAGTGTAGCAGCCATTCCTTATTGCCTCACCACGCAACATGTCTTTGCCTATAAAAAAGGGGAAAATTCACAATTAAGAAGCTGTGATTCTTCACTTTGAACACAGAAAGACCAGTCATTAAAAAGAAAGCTTATTTCATTTGAAATCATGTTCCATTCACAAAGGTCTGAAATGAGCGTTGGACTTAACCATCTCCTTCTTCCCCATCTTCTATATAACCATCAATTTAGAAAAACTCTTCCAGATTCTAGGGCTGGTTATGCAGAACTTGTAACTTGCTGCTGCTTCTTCCTCCCATCCCTCCTCCTCACTGTTGTCTTTCAAGAGCAAAGTTTTAGTCCACATCAGTTGTTTGGGTTATTTATTTTCTGATGACGCCAGGAGGAACAGAGAACGGACCCCATGCAGCAGACAACGTGCCATGTCAGAAATCATCCTTGGTGGCCCCTGTGAAGGCCCAGCTTTGGGAGCACATCGTCCAGCGCACCAAACACCGAGGGCATGTCACTGGCACCAGCACTGCCCATGGTGGGAGCAGGCAGAGCAGTGGATGGAGGCACAGCCAGAAGTTTGTCAGCTGGGACAAGCTCAGGACTTGACACGAGAATGCAAGTAACTGCAGTGGGCTTTGCTTTAAAGGTGCAAGTTTGTCTTTCAGCAGTGTGTTTCCAAACTAAATGCCTGCTCCAAAAGGCTGCCAAAGAGGCAGGATGGTGCTGGGCTCAGCATTGCCCAGGAAGCCCTGGCAGTGCAGCAGCAGCTGACCCTCCTGCCCAGAGGGCACAGCTCCTTCTCCAGTAACTTCCCTGGCAGGGGGGACAGCACAGCTCAGCACCAACACCCCACGTCTAACAAGGGCTGAGCCTTGGAGCTGTCCTCATGACACACCTTAGGCAATCAAGGGGCCTGCACTAAAACAGATGCAGCCAAACAATTGTTTCTGAAGTGGGGGAAATTTGATTTAAGTACTTTCTTCCTTCTGGAACTTCGATACAGCATTCTGCTTCCTCGTTCATAGTAATTTCCTATCAGCCATTCACTGGAAAATCCAACAAAAACACTTTACTGCACTTACTTACACCTCTTCCCAAGTTAAGTTACAGAAAAGGGATAATTCACCATCAAGTCAAATTATCCAGAGATCAAGATTTTAATAATAGACGTAGGTAGACTCTTGATCAAAAAGAAAATTGAAAGTATTTGTTTTCATGTCTAATAATACTGCAATTCCACAGCGCTGGAATTGACTCAACATAACGCCGACTATGAAACCAAGATTCAGATCTGCCTTGGGAAAAATATGCGTATTTCAAAAAACAATTAAAACAATTTATGCCGTCCCATCTGATGACCCTCTTCAACACTGCAGTCAAACTACCCATAACTTGCTGTGAAATTTGGCAGAAAAATAACTTAGCTCAAAAATCTGCTGTATTTGCTGTTTTCATTATAGAGACCTTTCCCACAGCCTATGCAACATCTATGTTTACCCTGGGTGCCCATATTACTAAACATCAATACAATCTGTGTTTATATCATCTCCACACTAATCAGATCGATTACATCTGATATATTGCCCTGTCACACCATCATAATACTAATCAAACAAATGGAGCTGCAGGGAGATGAAGCTGATATATAGGTCTTTAATACTGCTTTTTTCTTCTTGGTTTTTTTTTTTTATACTCATGAGCACTGCTGCCATAGGAAACAACTGTCACAGAGCTGCAAGCAAATCACAAGCACTACATAAATAGCGCTGCATAGTTTTGTTAGGGGACATCCAATCAGAATATAATCCAGCATAGTATGACAAAAACAACCTTGAATGAGAAATGAGACTGCTGGTCTCGCTGCAGTTCTGAGAGACAATTAGAAGACGCTATTTGAGAACTCCCCAAGAGTGCCTTAGGGTAACAGCAGGACACTAACAGCCATTTGCCTGGTCAATCCTTAAAGAACGATTTCAAAAGACATACAGAGATAACCTTGCAATAAAAAATGTCTTTATAAACATTATAGCTTTGCAAATTTTTATTACAGCAAGACTTTTACAGTTAATCACTGTCTACTGTACTATTCCTGAACAAAGAAATTTAATTTACAGAAGTCATTATCTTTTGAATTCCCTTTCATCTCTAGAAGCAACCAACATTATTTCTAGAGCATTATTAATCTCATGTACAGCTAGCAAACCAAGATATAAACTGCATGTATCACCGAAACATACTTTATATATTACAGAGCTGTTAAAAGCATTCCAGTTAATTCCTAGGTCTACTGAAGCCATACTCCATCTTAACATACAGAATGAAAAACTAGCCTACAAAAATTTCTTTCCATGGTCCCAAATGGACTGATAAAGATAACAGGGATGTAAATACATAATTGTTTTTGACTGCTCTCTGATCCAGCTTTATAGCTTTCTTCTGTGTGTGGAACCACCAATTAATATTTTTTTATAAAATTGTTATTTTCAAAGGTTTTTTGCGTTTGCTT
Source organism: Passer montanus (assembly GCF_014805655.1). Classification (NCBI taxonomy): domain Eukaryota; kingdom Metazoa; phylum Chordata; class Aves; order Passeriformes; family Passeridae; genus Passer; species Passer montanus. Next base: position 3,694,143 of record NW_024356504.1, read on the forward strand.
TTTTCTTTCAAACAAAAAGAGTCCTTTATAATAAAATCAACATTTATACAACATTTTCTGGACACTGAAATCCTGTTTCTCTGATGAGAATTGGGTAAATTCTAACCACTAGCATTCTTGGAACAGTCCAATAGTCCAAGTCACAGAGGACTAACAGCCCATAATGACATGGAAATAAGTTATTCCATGCATAAGTCAAAAAACTTTCACAACTTTCCTATCTTCCATAAAAATAGACGGGTGTTTTTCTCATGGAGCTACCATCAGAGCTACTATGCAGGCAGATTGGTCTCTACAAGCAGAAAGAATTGTTGACCAACATGCCAGGACAGGTTGCTCTGTGCTGCTGGCTCACATTTCAGTCCTCTCTGAGCTGATGATCAGCACATCCACCACCTGACCAGAACTGACAGCCAACTCCACTGCATAAGAAGGTCATTCAGGACAGGGCTACAATGAACACACAGAAAAAAGAAGAGATTCCCAGAGATTGCTGGCCAGCATCTCATTCAAGTTCCAGGGAATGCAGGGAACTAACTCTATGCTGAGTGACTTGTTAAAATGGCTTCTTTAAATGAAAATATAGCAAAAGAAGGAAAGAAAGATATTCTAAAACATGGACTAAAAAAGCCCTACTGTACCATCTGTAGGCAAGAACCATAAATATCTAACATGTTTACTGTACTGAGTGTTTGACTCCATTCAAAAAAATAAAATATGGGTTTTTTTTGTCAGCATACATTAGTGCTGTTATAAAAGCATTATTACTAATTTCAAAGCACTTGACTTATTCCATCTGAATGATCTTCCCAAAAAAAACCTCTAAGCAACCATAAACTCTGAAGAGATCAGTCTGGTTCTACTACTGCTTAAGCTAAATAGAATACGACAATGAAAATCCAGAACCTTATTCACAAATTATAAAAGCTAACCTTGATTTCTTAAAAACACATCTACAGAAACTTTAAATCAAAAAAACCCCTGGACTGTGTTCATAACTTTTTTTACATAAATGATTCCAAATTGCTGGAGCAGTCAACAAACTGGCCAGACACTATTCATTTGGGCCAGAGGAGTAAAAAACACTCCAGAATACTCCCAGACCTCAAAAGAGTAATATAGAGAAATTATTCAGATGAAGACAATATGTATGTCTAAAATAATAAATTCTTTGAGTAAAGAGCTAATGAAAGCCAACTGCACCCAATCTAATACATGTTTCTTAAAACAAGAAGGGACACAGGTCTGCTGTGAACACCAGAGCCAAATATGGATAAACATGCTACAAAAAAGCTTGTAGAGGAAGAAGGAAGCATAAAAATTCTGGACTGCTAAGCCACATGCTCCACACAAAGAATTAGTAAGAAATTAAAGTAACTGCATTAAAATTCTGCTACTCTGGATTGTATTTTAGCAGTGTTTCTGACTCTTCCCTCCCCTTTATTTTTAATACTGATCACTCCAGCATAATGAGACATTTGCTACTCAAGAGCTGATCTACTCCTGCTGCTTATTCCTCACCTAATATCTCAGCCTACCACAGGACCATAATTAGGGCCATGGAGATGATTAGGTTCAGTCATTAGGACTAGGGGAACAGCCTGACAGGCTGAGGGGAGACAGAGGAAGCACTTTCTCCTGAGTCGTCTGTTTTGCTTTGCCGCCTACAAAGCCTTCCTCTGTCCACAACAATTCATTTTGAATCTTGCCTCAGTTACACACCAAAACATGGATTAACACAAATTTGGTTTAAGATGATTAAACAGGGCCTGAAGTTTCAGGTTCACAGGAAAATCAAGCAAATTCCTTCTAGCTCTATTGTGCAAGATGAACACCACTCTAATTACACTGTCAAGCTGAGGATTGTGAACTCTTAATACACAGAGACCTGTTTTCATGCAAATTTTGCTAGTAATAAAAGGATAGGAAGAAAAATACGTCAGCAGAATTGTTCTGGTAAGCAAAATGTTTTTCAAATGCTTTCCTGAGTTGTCAGCAGCTCTAAGTAAAAACAGTTACCAGGGTAAAGTTTTGCAGTAGCAGCTGAAAGTTTTCAGTCAAATGTTCTACTTGAGACCAGCATAGTGGAAAGCCAAAGGTAACAGCTATAAATACAGCCACAGTGGTCTGCATGCCAGACTTACACAGAAGCAACACTTAGACATGAATGGCTTTATTCCCATTAAACTGCATAAACTGGGGGTGGGGGGGAGAGCACTTACAAACCCAGTCCAGCGCACACATTCCTTCATCTGTACGGATCACCCACACTGAGCACCTCCACGTTCTGCAGGATGTGGCAGAGGGCAACACATTTCCAAAGCCAGTTCTCCACAGACTCACCCAGCATTACTAACAAAGACTGGAGCTACAGCAGAGTAAGTGCACTCCTAGAAGACAAGGGCAAGACTGCCATAGACAAGTCTCATATTTATGCCAAAAAATTCTCCCACCACCAGAGAGTAAGCTGAGGATGCCAAAGCATCCAAATAAGCAACACAAAACTGAAATAATTTTGTTTTAATCTCTTGCCTTCTAATATAATCTGTGTCATGCAGAAATTAATGCAATAATAATAATCTAATGACAGTTTTGTTTTTACCCAGAATTAACAACAACTTACCCTAATTTAACAAAGAACTTTACAAAATATTAAGGTGCAGATCACCAAATGGGACCCAGTGAGCCTGCAAGTCTCAGGGCTCCCAGCTGCTCTAAAAACCAGCAGTGAAGAAAGCATTTACCTACTGCACAGGGGTGCAGTTGACAATTAATTAATGTTTGTAAAGTGCACTGAAGCTGAAAATTACTAGATACCATGCTAAATATTAATTACCACAACTACAACACGGAACCAGAACTGTCACAGTGCTCTCATTGTAAACTCCACTCATTGAACAAGCTGAAAAAAGTCTGCAGCAATAAGCTGAGGTGAGCATCTTCTAGACAGACATACAAACACCTCTGCTAAACGTGCTGTGCGTGGCACGTTCCCAGCCAGGTCCCCTTCTAAGCACACTCACACAGGGCCACGTGCACGGCACATGGACTCGCTCCTGGCTGTGGCTGACGCACATAAACATCTGGCTGTGGTTCCACATCTGGGCCTTGCTTCACACCACTATAGAGTCACCAGGGGCTGACAGCGGTTTTCCAGGATCCCAACAGCCAGAGCAGTCACCAGAGAGCACTGACTGCTCATGACCCCCTCTGCAGGGGTGTTTTGGGAAAGAAGGTAACGTTTATAGGCACAAGAGTTCTAAATGTGGTGGAAACTGTTTCATCATAGTTTTACAGCTTCATCCTCTTTTTCCTTTCTGACACATAGCTCTTCCAAAGGGACTAAAATATATAGAACAATTTAAAAGCGTAGAAAATGGTATCTTTAAAGCAGATAAGCCAGTGATGCAAAACACATGGAAATAAGGCATCTACCAAAATATTTTGCACTGTGACCTGTTTGGAATACTTAAAATCAATTCAAAGCGACAAGAAACGCCCTCGATCTGGATTGGCAGTTGCCACATGTGCTGCAAAGAGAATGCAGATGATACTCAACAAATCTGAAAATTCTAATCAATACCACATCCATCTCATCATGAGCTTTCCGCACTGAAGGAAATGCTGCAACCTGTTTGTTCTCAGCCAACCGCAGGCATAAGCATAATCAATAACTTGCAGTGATATGAGGTCAATTCATGCAGCAGAGATACTTACAAGTAGGGTTAAAAAAACCCACTTAACCATTCTTGTTAAGTAAGTGAACAGACTACTTTGCTTCTAGCTCAGTCACTGGGTATTTTTTTTAAATAGGAAGATGATAATAAAACATTAATTGAATGTGTCAGAAGAAGGATGTCACAAGAAGCATATCAATACAGAGAGACATTGCAGCACATGTGCTTTAAAGTAATTGCAGGATGCTGGCTCTGCTCCTAAGTAATTATTACATCAGTTATCTATTCCCTATAGAGTTATGCAAATTTATTTATTTATTTTAAAAGACAACTTGCCCATGGGAAAGTAATTGCTGTGCAGCTACACAACAGCTGTAAGTTCCTGAAAAATAATGATGAGTTTTACCTCATTGGTTGTAAAACATGCATTTTGCTGTCTTCCAAAAATACTCCACATAACATTCAGGCTACTCGTCAAAGAAGACAAGCAAAGAAGATCCAACTCCACTGATGTCCTACAAGTACATTAAACATTTTAAAAATCTCCATCAAGTCTCTCCCTCACAGTAAGAACAGCACCTTTCATTTATACACCATTTTGAATGTCCTGTAATAAAGAACAACAGGGGCAATCAGAAAATTTCTCAGCTGGAAATTATATAGAAGAGAAAAGGAAGCAGTTTGCTAAAGGGAGGTAATAGCCCACACCCTTCCTTTCTACAGAGAGAAGAATTTCCTTCCAGATGGGATTTTCTACTCCACATAAGAAGTGAAATGCATCCAAATAGTTACACAATCACCACATCTTTTCCTATTAAGGCAAAGAAAACACTGTGCAGTTTAACTGACTGTTGCAAGCAGACAGACTTGTCACTCCCTCTGCAAACCAAAAATCCCAGCTCACATCAGTATGTGTCCAATTAAACGTGCACTGTGCCTGGCCTTTGTATACAGCTGGCAGAGATCCCTCTCCAACTCGTCTGGTACTGGCAACCAAGAAGCCTGTGACAGCCACGCTCCAGAGCTCAGGCTCCTGAGCCCCATGATGCACAGCGATCTCTAGGCTGCTTTCTCCTCTTCCATCTCTTACAAATTAGTAGGGGATACTCTTCAACACAGACGCATATATCATCAAAAGAGCATTGTAATCCTATCAGGATTTCATCAATTACAAATAACTGGCATACCTGGATACCCACCAGATGGTCTTTCTAGCCTTGTGACAAGCCAGTAATCCTTCCTTCTGCAGTGCGAGACACATCCCGCAGGGAGAAACCTGTTCCTTACCTAAAGCAATTTGGTTGATCCATTCCCACAGATCTCTGTTCACTCACCTCTCTTGAACACCCTTAGAAAAAATGTATTTAGGCCAGCCATGAAACCACATAGTACTTTTTGTATGAATTTCAACAATATGCAGAGTCAGTAAAAATGGGATCTAACACTAACATTCATATACCAGAAACTAGAACCTAATAATCACAAGGGATCATGTTTGAAATTGTAAAACCTATGTGTTATTGAATAGTTTTTATTTCCCTTTTAGGGTATTTCACCAAATATTGGAAGCTTTTTTAAATTCCCACCCAGTTCCTCCCTCTAACTGGAATTTATCATAAGAGACAACAGAGTTTTTACTCAAAGAGTTGCCAGCTCCCAAAACACATTAGTACATATCTCACCATAATTGATCTTATCTCCAAACTGCAGCTGTGAGACACATTTTAGGAGATGAAAGTTTCAGCTTTGACCTAAAGGAAGTTTGTTACTTTTTGCAATCTGAAGAAATACTTCCAGTCATGAGGGTACATCCCACCAACCAGCAAATTTACAAAGCAAATGAAGACACTGCTTTCTTCTTTTCATAATATCGTTTGAAGGCACATCAATCTCACAGCCATGGGAGAGATTATTTGCTGAAAACAGAAAACTTTGGAAGTAGGTGACAATTCATTCTCTAAGGATGGAAGTTAAGACAGAGCATTTGCAGGACACAGATGTACGTGTACATTCACACATGCATTAGAAAAACATTAGCAGATTTCTTCATCTCAGAAAGAAATAAACAGCACAAATAATCACAGTAACAATGCAGCTTGACAGTAGGAGTACACAAAATAAAAGCTAACTATTAATAAAGTATCATTAACTCTTCTTCTGAGCATCTTCCCAGCTCTAGACAGCACATTATCACTACATTAATCTAGGAGTACTCATGCAGCAGTAAATCACTTTGCTGATTATCCATTTTTATCTGTTCTCTATTATTTCTCTTCCACAATGGAAACAAATAGCCGATGAACAAATTCCAATTTCCTTCTTTTCTAGTCTTTGTATTTAAAGAAAAACAAGCTTAAGTATCTTGTTAAAATGATACAATGAATTTCCTTCATCAATAGACATTAAAAGATCCACTGCCCACTTAACACACCACCCTATCCACAAGTCTCTACCAGCATCTCAATCTTTCGTTTTTTCAGACAATGCAATGACCAGCTGTGCTCATCTAAGCATCTTGGAAAGCTATCTGACATTGTATCACAAATTCTACTCCAATATGAAGAGGGCTTGCAAAAAACCAAGCTCCAGGATACCTAGACAGAATATGCACAAATGTATAAAATGACCGAGAAAAGGAGGAACATTATTTCTGTGCCGTTAAGTGCCATTAAAGATATTGCTAAAGAAATAAAGAAATGCATATTCATTGCCTCTGGTGTACAAATGTATAAAATGACCAAGAAAAGGAGGAACATTATTTCTGTGCCATTAAAGATATTGCTAAAGAAATAAGGAAATGCATATTCATTGCCTCTGTCTTTTTATTTTATGGCCAAACCACATCCCTGCCCAGCTTCTGCTGGCAGAAAACAGCGGCTTCCTTACCTCACACATAGTTGCTACTGCCACAGAAGTAGCTTTGTGCTGTACTTTGCTCACAACACAAGAAAAGGTGCTAAAACAGGAACTCTGGCAGTTTAATTCAGTTAGCCATGTTCAGAGGGCTTGGCCAGTCTTACTAAGATGCACTTGCCTGAGCACGTGAAAGTTAAAGACATGAGTGCACACACAAAGTTATATACCTCATAATATTAAAGCGAAAAAAAGCTTTAGCTATGTTTGTTACAAGCCTATGAGGGGATACACATAATCTACTTTATAATATTACATTTTAAATGCTAAGATTAAGATCTCTGCCTAAAGTGACAAACTCTTCCAGCAATCCTTTCAGAGTAGATAATTTACTAGGCTTCTAACACAGGCAAATAGAAAAATACTCTCTCCAATGGATGCAAACACTTTTTCCCATAAGATAACACTAAGTACATTTTGAAGCAGACACAAACTTTAAATAACAGGAGACTGTGGCACTTTTTCCCATAAGATAATACTGTAAGTACATTTTGAAGCAGACACAAACTTTAAATAACAGGAGACCATGTCCATCCATTTCAGTCTCAGTCTCTCTCTTCTACAATTCAAGACAAATATATTGACAAAATACCCTGCTGCCCTTGTTCTTATCCACATACTTGTCAGCCGGCAAGAGCTACAACACACCAACTAAAAATCTCATCTGTGAAGAAAATTCAAGTTTTATTTGTTGTTTGGATCAAGCTATTCAAAACACACATGTAGATACTACCAAGAAGAAGTTTACAGTGGAGCTTCTTGAATTGCTTTTACTCACACAAGAGAAAATGACTGGACTAGCCGAAATTTCTCCTATGTCAAAAACTGCAGCAGAGCTCTGTTCCAAGTGAAGCAAAAGAAACACACTAAAGATGCTCAGTGTTGTAATATCTGCACACAGTAATCAGCGCATATACAGCGATTATGTCTAACCCATAATACTTTTATGTTTAATACAGTGCTACACAATTTCGTCAAATTTCTTCAGAAGATGAGTAATTTTATAGTCCATTCATTACTGTGAATACTTTTTAAAAATCTAGCAGCCCAACTTCAAAGTGGAATATGAAATATGTACAGACGAAAAGAACTGTGGTTCCATTGAAGAATGAAAACATGCAATAAATCCTATGCACATTATGACATAAATGAAGCACTACTTACAAAATTATTACAAATACCTTAATCCAAAACTAGGGCGAAAGAATTGCTTGATTAGGATCTGGATATAAAAAAGAACCAAGAGGGATGGCTTTTGTTCAGTGAAGTGTGACATGAGACACAGTGTCCTATACAACTCCAAGCCTCACTTCCTCAACAGCATTTCATGCCCATAAAATAAGAGCAATACGTTGCCACAGTGCAGCAGTGTCAGGGGGAAAAAAATCATTAGAAACCGTACTCTTGTGAACGCTATGCAAATTTTAAGAAATACAGGAACAAGAAAAGGTAATCCAGAGAAGCAATTCCTATCTCCCATAAAGAAACTGACAATTTCATATTCCAGATGAGCATAAATACAAAGATGGTATAAATACTGATGGTATTCTGCCAGCAGACCTACTGCAGACTGAAGACTGAGCCCCTCATTCAAGCTGGTCACTTCACAGGTGATGAGAATCACCTGGAAAAGATACAACTGCACTACCATTCCCTGGAGTGCTGCCTGCTTTCTACAGATAGAAATGCAGCCCTTGGGCCTGTCAAGATAGCATCTTCTGAAATATTCAAACCTCATAAATTTGGAATGCAGAAAGTATTTTTCTATTCCTGTGTAGTCCCCATGCCTGTCCCCAGCAAAGTCAAAATGACAGCCAGATAGAAGGAAAAATTAAAATAAATAAAATGGGAATATTTTTAAGAGTTTAAGCAGTTAATAAATTACCTAATTGATTCCAGTGTTGATTGAAAACTTAAAAATTGTGGTGCTCACCATCATGATTATCTGCATATGTTAACAGCTAAGGACCTGAGCAATCCTGCTAGAGTATCCAACACACTAATTTATTGCAATTAACTACTTCAAAGGTGACCTTTATTGAACCATCTTACCAATAAACAAGATTCTTACTTGAACAATAAACAAAAAATTTAGCACTTCATGTTCTTTTCCTATCTATCATGCGTTGGCAGCACAAAGCAACAGCATGGTTATGACAAGAGGAGAAAATAATGGGGAAAACAGAAGTTAAAATACTCAGGCACTATTAAAAGTTGGCTAGTAGCTATCACATCTGTATATTTGTGCAGAACTCAATCCTGTCAGCTATGCTGATTCTTCTATGATTACAGGATCTTCAGCATATTTGCCAGGTTCATCATGTTTGTGATCCTTTCCAGTATCATTGATGCCTTATGCAGAGCATCTTCATGATACCTCAGCTGACAATTTTAATAGCACCTTGATGGCCCAGAGGAGCAAGTTTCAAATGAAATTTATGCATTTCTAGTAAGGCAACAGTTGGCTACAGCCACAGTACACTTACATACCAGGCCTTGGTTAAACAGTGCCACTTCCCTTACCCAGCATTTATGGGTTACATGTGCTCACTCTTCATAACTCCTCAACAGACAATGCCAGCCCAAAAGCTAACACAGAAACTTGAGAACTTGGAAGAGTCCCTAGCACTGTACCTATTGACAGAAGATCTTATAGCTCCATCTAGCTCTGTACCGCGGAAATCACTGAGACACCTAAGAAAATGCAACCAAAATCCCAAGCAATCTCAGTCATTGCACGCACACACACTGATGTGGGATAACACTGCCTGTTATATACTAGTTCTTAATGGGTACAGTAGTGATCATTCTTAAAGGTAAATGATTTAACAACTTTTATGCATATATCTCTACTCTTCATTGTGACCATTCTCTTCTCCACTATGTAGTTCATTTAGTGGAACCAGTTCACTGTCAACAGATGAGTAGCAACTTTTTGACCTAAAATACCTGTCACTGCTACTGTTTCCCACGTATTACAGCTACAGGCTATCACTTGAGCAGAGGCTTCAGTTCCTCCCCAGAAATCCCAGCCATATGGAAACAAAGAGGCGCAGCAACCACCCGCAGCCAGCCACAGGCTCTGTCCTCCAGCTCAGCAGACACCTCCCAAAGCAGCTGCAGCCCGCAACAGCAGGAAGAGATTCCTGCTGGTCCCACACGGGGGTCCCCGCAGGGGAGGACAGCCAACTTCGATGGATAGCTCCTCAGTATTCTTAAACAAGAGGGTACATACTCATTTGCATTGGGACAAAACATTAGCAAGGCAAACACCAAGTCATAATTCCCTTCCTTCTGTGAAAAAATATTAACTTTTATAGCTGAATAGTTTCACAAACTTTGTGCCTTACCAAAAGTACTATCATTTTGACTCCTTGGAGTGAAAACATGGAATACTTGAACATGTAAATAAGAGTACTTAAACACTGTCAACGTTTTTCCTCAATTTACGTTGATGCCTATTTAATTAACATAATAAATTCAACTATTTGAGTTCTCATGTTAGAATCTTCAACAAGTCAGTATGTACTTGTATCAAATTTTCCTGCCACAGGGAGAACCATATCCATTACAAATCTAGAACTCAAATTCAAGATCTGGATAAAATACTAATTAAGATTAGCAATTAAGATTAGCTCATATAAAAGAAGGAATAAAACTCTGCTAATTTTCAGTAGGACAAATGCCAGGTAACTGGGTATTGCCAACTACACATCAAAAAACCACAACAATGAAACAAAATAAATTATTAATAAATTATTTTCATTTAATGATATGTAAAATTTCAGTTCAAGAAGAGCAGGCTCTACATTTTTGAGCAAATCTTTGTGAGATTTTCTGTTTCATAACTGCTATTAAATCATAACAAAAGAAAATGTAACTATTAGAAAGAATAATATTTTTAAACATCTTCCATGATAATCCTTGTGATTCTTTAAGACGGCCAAAAGAGTTCCTATAGCATCTTATAGCTACAGTTTTAGGATTCTCCATCACTACATCACCATTCCAATATTTTCCCCTTCTTCTGTGTACTGTACTTTGCTGAAAAATCATGAAATAGCATCAGACATTAAAATGTTGTCAATTTATATTTAGGAAGGTCAGTACTTCTAAAAAAATGGGAAATCTCCAGCAGTATTTACCATTTTACATAGACTACCTTACATCTACAGTGCATTTACTCACTACCAGAGTAACACCCTTATATGTTACAATACCAGGTATCTCTACCCCAACTGTGGAAAAGTTTTGATCACAGATTAAAGTGACAACATCTGATCACTGTGCTAGAATGACACATCAAATGTTCAGAAGAATATATTTAAAATTAGTAATCCACTGGTGGAAAAAAAAAAAAGGTTTTTAGTATCTATTTGGCTCTCTTTTCTAGCATCCTTATGATTTGGATTATTCTCATACTCCTCGGATGCTGTGTCTACAAGAAAAACAACTCTGCTAAGCCAAATTAAAGAAATACTAATCTTCACAAATTCTGAGAATGAACTGACACCACTGAATTTGGCTCCACTGTAAAGCCTACATCAAATTGCTGGATGAGAATTCTTCAAAATCCAGGAAGACAGTGCCTTCACCAATACAGACAACATCAACTTAGCCATCACAAGACCCCTGCTTGTAAAGAATTGCTCTAAGTGCTACAGGAAGCAACACTGAAATAACTCCAGTGTCCCAGAGAGATTGCAGGAGCACATACATGTGACCAGTATTTCTTCATCTCACATTTCAGAAAGTCTTAGCACAGATGAGAACACCTTATTTTGCACCGTCAGTTCAAGCAAAACTGAGGAAAACGAAGGACCTACTGAAAACATAATCTGCTTTTACACCCAAAACTGCTGGCTTCTAGAATTTGATACTGCTGATGGTGCTGTTCTCAGTCACAGGACAAGGAAGCAGGGAAATCTGACCTCACATTACACTTAGCTCCCTTTGGAACAAAGCCAGAACAGGAAGGAAACTGAAAACTACTATTCAAAAAATTCTCATCTCTGACCATGTACTCCTGAGCCAATTACAGAAAACTCTCCCACAACATCTTTGTAGCCCAGTTTCACATATTCACCTGTAAAAATCTTCATAAAATAAAGCACTCAGATTAATTTTCCACAAATACAACTTTCCTTTTAATCTTCTATATATTTAGTTTCTGAAAGAACTGAAGCTACCTTCAAGATGCTCATATGCTCTCACCATGCAGTATGAAACAAGTCTTTCCATACTTTATCATCTCAGTTTTTGGGGTTTTTTTCCCATGAACTCTAGAAAGGCACTTCTAGAGTAGCCTTGCACCCTTACTTGCAGGATTCCACATGTGTTAACTAAGCTACTGACTGTCACCCACCATCCAGAGCCGGAAGGTACTATGAAAAATAATGAACATGTGCTTGCTGAACTGCATGTCTCTGCTTAGCATTACAAGTGTTAAAACAAAATACTTTGACTAAAGCATTAAAGTTTATTCCATGTCATATTTTATATCCTCAGATAGCTGGGTTCTGGTTTTTGTTCCTTATCTGTTAGCAGAGAAAAACACACATCACTTGAAGTAATAATAAATACCAGTGTGGATCTGCTGTACAGCAAAACCTAATGGGACTCAGCAGAAGACACACAGGATAAACAAGGGAAGACACACACACAATCATATTGTTTTCTTAAACACCAAGGAAAGTTGTGTTGAGGGATAGAGTTGAGGGATAGAGTCACTATCAAAAGCAATCCTTTATTTGCTAAAGCCTTCTCACTCTGTCTGGCTTTACATTTTAAGAAACAACACAATGCTGCAGTGAGCAAGCCCTGGCAGAACTTCCCTGTGCAGAAGAGATTCACAACTGCTGACTGCATACCTCTCAAAAAAGCACCCTGGTGGTTCATCTTGCTTTTCCCCAGCATCAGAAATGGGGGTGAAAAAAGATAGAATTAATGCAACAACATCACTCAATAATCCATCAGCATTTTTTGTTTGTAAATTGCATTTATATTAAAGATCTAAAGTAAATTATTTTTCCCTGTTATAATTCTCCTTGTTTTGGTTTCTATTCTTATGACTCTGCAAGTCCTATGCATTGCACGAGCACAAGTTAATTGCCTCAGTAAAATGCATCCTTTTCTTCAACACATGCAGTGAGTTTTTGCCCAAAGCCCATGGCATCCTGCTGCCCTATTCCCTTCTCCCAGTGCTATCTGCTAGTCCTTGCATTGTACAGTCCTCTTCACCCTGAGACCACCTTGCCACTCTAACAGCAAACTAAAAATCCTGCAGAGGTGTGAACACTGTTCAAACACAGCCCAGATCAAGCAGACTTGTTATATCTGATTTTCAAAAAAATAAAACACTATAAACCACCAGAATGAACAGAAAGCATGTTTGCTGTAAACCTTTAATAAAGCTCTCAAAATAATTTAAACGGCTTCACTTTGCTGAGCATTTTTTTACATAAGTTAAGGGCAAATACTTGACTAAAACTACTGCTGAGCTTTAATACACATTTTATCTAAACAAGTGACTTTTACCTAAGAATTAACTAGACACTGACAACACCATAAAACCTGATTCAGGTTGAGCTCTGCTAGTATTCATATTAATCTTCTTCAAATTCCTGACTTTTAAGAACAAACAATGGTTGCATTACAGGCTTAAAATAAGGTTAAGCTTGAGAAGTTCTATTAATACCCTCCCCTAAGGTTACCAGAAAATTCCTCAAAGCAAGTGATTTTTTTTTTTTGCTTTGCTGTGGGATTATTCTCTAGGGTAGTTTATTGAAGCTCCCATAAAATGATGAGTTTATCTTATGTCTGCATCAGCAGCCCGTCTCTTTTCAGGGCTGAGATGCTCATCAGGAGTCACAGAATAAGTTAACAGAAAAATCTGGAATCTTGCCATATTCACTCTCTATATCCTGCACATAAATTAAGTTTTAACTGACTGTCAAGCATCTGATTCATTTGTGAGAAATAACAGTTTCATCTGTCTAAACTCCAAATACTCAAGAGCTGAAGTCCTCAGAAAAAAAGTGGTGATCTGTTGTAATGGATCCATGATAAGTGTCTACACAGGGTTAATGCACTAACGCATTGCTCTAGTTTGAAAGGAGTAAAATCAGGGTCGCCCTCTTTAAGCAGTACTTTTTGCATTTATTTCTTTAATGCTCCTTCTCTATCACAACCATGACATTTGGAATTTTAATCAAAAAAGTTGCTGTAGATATGCAACTCAAAATGAACCTGAAAACTGAGGTACCAGCTTACTGTTAAATAAAATTAAACACACCTTTCTTTTCAATTACTCAGATCACTGCCAGAATCTCATGGAGTTACTGAAAAACAGCTCCAAAACAATTTATTTCAGCAGGATTATTAGCAAGGTCCAGAGCAACCAAGAGAATAATCTCAAAAGCCTGTAAATAAAACAACTGAGCAGAACTTAACAGAGCCTGTCAGCTCAGCTGGACTGTGGAGACACCTTAGTGAGCAACACATCGCTATTTTAAGACTTCAATTCTGTGTATCCACAACTAGTAATTGTGTTGCCTTGTTCTGCCATCCAGAGGGGATGTCTGTAACTATTTAAAACAAAAGAGTGGCTGTTGAAGCGCTGCAAAGGAGGGAAATTGGGTGTCCACAAATAAAGCAACATTTGCTTCTACTAAGTGATGAATGTGAAGTGCAGCTGAGCAGCCCCTTGCATCCAGGGATGGGAGTCAGCTTTCGGTCACATCCACAGCTCAGGAAGTAACCTGGGGAAGAGAGAGGTTGGTGGTTGCTCATCTGGGGCAGGAGGGATGCTGAGGGTGGTGGTGTTTGTTTTTTAAACTAAACACTGCATTTGTGACTTTCCCTGCCTAATTGGGTTGGTCCATCAAATTAAAGAGTGCCTGTGATATGGTACTTTTAATAAAAAGCCTGCTAGACTTAGTCATTAAAGCAATACAATCTGCATTAGCATTTTCCTTTTTTTCCGCAGGAATGAAATGTTGGCACATGGTAAACACTTGGCCATGATTCTTTGAAAAGCCACAGTGATATTAGAATTGTGTTCCCAATAGAATGAACTTACTGCTACAGACCACTGGCCTTAATTACTTAGTTGTGTAGACTTCCTAAGCAACGTTCAATTAATACACTGAAACCCACTTCAAAAACATTTTTGCACAAGGGCTATTCATATAAACCATACACAATAAAAATTGCTCTAGCTATACTAAAGGTATACCAAGTTTACCCAGGACACCTAACATCTGGTGTTGGTTTACTATTCAGAAGTCTATCTTTTCCAATTAGAAATCAGTAAATACAGTAAAAGGAAAGTTTCCATGCTGAAACAGTAGTCTAAATACTCCAATTAAGTTTTGCTCTTTCTTCTTGCCTAGTAAATGCAGTGTTAACAGATGCACGTATGAAACTTATTACAATTGCCCAAAAGAATTCACTGTTTGTAGATAATGTCTAGCAGAGTTATAATCCAATCAAAACCCAAAGAATCATCAGGCACTGTATATTTTGTAATATTAACACTGTGTCAAGAAGTATGAACATCCCCAAAGCACAGACCAAACTATAAAATATAATTTGCTAATATAGATATATGTATTCCTGTGAAAAGGAACATACTGCTAATTTTTTTCTACTTTTTCTAATTATTATTTTTACTCAGTTATTGTTTTCTTCCTGGAATAGCAGCAGGGAGGCCATTTCTTTCAGTGGTAGTTATTTCATCAGTATTTCTATCTGTGGTAATTTCGGAAATTCTGTTCAATTTAAGGCATGTCTGAGTAGCTGTCAATTATTCCTCACTCAACACTGCTTTTTTAAGGTACCTTCCACATTTAAGCTGTTGATTAAAGAGTTTTAACAAAACTGATGAAATTCTTAGAATGCCTGTTCTATTGGGAAGCAGTTACACAGGAGACACTGCAAGAAAGCATCTCCAACATCCTTTTAAGCTAAATGTACATTCCACAGTTAATAACTAAAATTATATGTGCCCTTTTTCTTTCATTTTAAGACTACTGTCCTCATAAGCAGGTATCAGAAAAACTTCAGACATCTCTGCTTTGAGTCATTGAAAGCTTCTACACCAGAACACCAGTTCTGTGGCAGGTAAGAGACAGGCCACTCCCCGAAACCAGCCTTCCACAGACTCACACAAGAGAGGATGGGGTGAGGGGAATACAGGCTTGAAATCATGACATCTCCCTTGGCCTCAGCTGTCACATTACTTTCCAGCCTTTTATACCTGGGCTTGTGGTACCAGAGGCTCTGACCAGCTATCAACATCCAGACGATGATGAACACCTCACTCGGACATGGTTTTCAATATTGAAGAACATCGTTTTGTTAGACTTCGTGTAATGTTCACTGAAGCCTTGTTCAGTAACTCTTGATGCCATCTCAGGAGGAAAAGCACAGTACAGTAAGGAAACTTGCAAACACTGCAGTAACAGTATGATTTTTAAAAACAACTATATTTTAGCAAGTGAAACATTTAATATCTTACTTTCTTGGCATGTCCTTAATTCTGTCTTTTTAAGTAGCACTTGTGAGATTTATTTGTTTCATTTAGATTCATCCAGGCTGTTCATACCACAATTAAGTTATATGCACAACTTAAATAAGTTAGTACTTAAAAATGGAACAATTAGAACTTCTATACAATTAAGAATCAGGATCCTCTAGAGGACAATCTGTCTGCAAAACTACTACTTGTCACTGCTACATTAAGGCAGAAGCCAAAGGCAAATTGACTTTGCCTTCTGGGAAATTTAATGATCCCCAGAAATTCTCTGCTTAGAGTTAAGTCAATTTTTGTTCATTAATTCCTTATTCCTGAAAAGAGGTTCTGCTCTAGCTTCACCTTTCTCTTCTGCTCATATCATCTTCTGATGACAAATTAATTTCCAAGATTTCATTTTTTAAAACAATATGTGTGGGTCAGAGCTCTACAAAGATTTGCCAGGTTCAAACAGTTTCATATTTAAAGGGACTTTTTATGGCACTTTAGTTGCTCTCTCACAGACATGGTGCAGTAGATTCTGCAGTAAAGCTCTTTTGCTTTTACTTTTTAAGAACTGCATTCATAAAAACTAGTGACCCAGTTTAAGTGAAGCTTTGCACAACTGAATACAAATAGGATATAAGCCATAGGGACAGTGATGTCAACTAAAAGCAGCACTATGTGAAAGGAGAAGCCTTGCTTGAAGTTTAAAGTAGCCAGTCTGACAGGATGCACAGCAGTCCAGCGCTTCTACAGAGCTGCAATGCTGAGAGCTGTGGTTTCCTTCACTGCTGACAGCTTCGTATTTTCATAACCATTCCATTTTATCACTGGTTAGAAAAATTAAGAAATCTAGTTCAGGTTCATTGTCTAGTAAGCTGTGTTTCTGTCAGGCTGCCAAAAAGTATGTCAAATGTAATGGGAGGCAGAAAGCACACTGGGAATGCTTACATGGGAGCAACTGAACTGAAATTTCCAATTCATTTCAAACATAAATCTTTCTATTAAAAGTCAACCCAAATCAAAAACTGTTTCAAAACTAACCTTAATGCTGCAATTTATGATTGCAGGTTCTATTCCAACTTTTAAAGGCAACATCATTAAAAATTACACATATAATATCATAATTTCTCTTTTACTAGCTTAATGGCACAAATAACAGTGATCCCTTTACAACAAATCCTCTGTGGAAATGTACCCTCTCTTCATGACCCAAGATCACAAAAAAAAGTGATTTTCATCCTACCACTAACTTGGCTTTCTGACTTGCAAAGTGCAGTTTGGTGATGGAAAATGAAATGTAGGAAGATATTTGAAAGGTGTTGAACATGTCTTGTATAACACCACAGCATTACATTTTACTGATTTAAATAAGACTGCGCTTTTTAAAGTTCATTCTTGTAATTCAGTTAGCTCTGGAATGTGCTTCCCCAGTTTTGCCCTGAGTAAATCTGAATTATAAACAGGACATTGTAAAAACTACAGGGTGGTGAGATCAGGCTAAAAGCATAATTGCAGATCAAATTAGAAAAATTGTAACGATGCTCAAAAACTTGCCTCCACAGCAACTGAGCAGCTCAGGCCATCAGCGTGAGCCGAACGAACAGCTCTGGAGCCAAAGCACCAGGACTCTGCTCTGTCCCAGGGGACCCTGTGGTGCCAGCTGTCCCTGAGCCATCCCTCCTGCCTGCACTCACACTGAAGGAACAGCAGGAACCACCCCAATATCCACACACAGAGCACTGTTCTGAGCCACAAACCTTAAAAGCAAAATCCCCCATGAGAATACTGCTCCTCTTTAACCAAGTATACAGTCTATTGAAGCAATATTAGAGTAAATTATTCTCAAGATCCAGATATACAACAGTTCTTATTATAGAATTACTATATGAATTATTCTTATAAAAGTGTTTTAAGAACCTTTATTAATTTTTAATTACTTTTATAAATTTTTTAAACTTTGCATTTACAATATGAAACATTGTTCCTTTTAGATCTACACAAATTACTTTTTTAAAGTTTTTGCTTGTTTCAGCTAAAAAAGGAATTTCACTCTAGTATCCTAAAAGTGATGCCAATGAATGCTTCAATCAGTAAAAAGTAACTTTGAGCTTCACCACTGCTGTCAATCCTCAATATTCTGTCATACGCACTCCAAAAAATAGCCAGGGACAAGAGCACAGAAACAGTGCTCCCAAGACCTCTGGTTTAATCCCTCCACATCACATCCTGCTGCGTGCAGATTACAAACTGCTCTCACCTTCCCATGCGTTAAACAAGAACATCTACTACTGGAATGTGTCTTGAGTTCTCTTACTCTCAAGCTTCTAATGCATCTTTTATCACTATTTCCACACACCCCCCCCCCCCACATTTCCATTACTCTGGTAGGTTGTCTTCACACAAGAACACCACAGGCTTATCCTGGGGGTTTTGTTTGTTCTCCTTTTGGGAGAGTCTGGAACTAAAAGCAGCATCAAAACAAGTGGTCCATACACAGCATTGTTAAGCTACCTGGATAAATCATAGTAATATGAGGTTTTGTTATCTTCACATACACAAAACAAAAAAAAGGCTTTTTTCCACAGCAAGAATGTATTTATTCATTTGGTGAACAATTATTCTCTTTCATATTAATCAAATCATTAGTGAATTTAAAAGTACAGCCCCTAGCATTGCATTCTTTACCTGATCTTGAGACCTTGATTTTGTTAGCTGGATTTTATTTTTTTTTTCTTAAACCTTGCCTCAGCCATCCATCCTACAATTTCAAGTAACTTCTAAAAAAAGATGTCAATAAACTGAACTTGCTCAAGCAATAGAATTCAATTCTGGCCATTTAAAAGAATATAACTTTGTTTTCAAATAAAAAAAAACCAAAAAACAACTAGATCTGCTTTTAATTCCACAACATATAAAGCAAAGACACGCAAGCTTGCAGGCCTCTTCCTTCTCTGCTAATTCTATCAACGTATTTAAAAATTAAGTAGCCACCCAGCGGTTCTGACTCCTGCTTTATAACTCCAGAGGTTATGCTTAATAGGCAATGAGAAAAATAAATGGTCTATTATTTACATTTCTGAACTATGATCATCATAGCATGGAATCTCTCTGCAGCCTTCACAAATTATCATAAAACTTTCTGAAGTAATAATTTCTAAGTTTTTTTGTCTTCACATATTAATGTGTGAGTTATTCACATATTAAATTTCCTATGAAATTAACATGACTTCTGGAAATGCAGCATCTTAAACTATATTACTTCACTTATCTATATGCTTCACCATGATTTATGCATTACTCCTAACAACTTCAGAATATAAGGAAGTTAATTTCTAAAATCGCTCTATTTTATTATTAATGTTGCTACACTAAAATAAAAAGTATTTAAGTGAAAATATGATTCTCTGTACAGTTTTCTAAGTTTCTGCATGGACTGCAGCTGATAAAATTAAATCTAAGGCTGGTCCTTTTACTTTAGCTGGCCTGGCAGCCTTTGAAAGGCAGGAGGGGACTGTCAATCTAAAGCCAGGTGGAGTCAGGCAAGTCGACTGCAGCAAACAGGAGACACAGCCAAATAGGTTCCCTGATTCCTGCTAGAAAGTTAAGAGCTCACCCAAGGAAGCCTGGCCTCATATTCAAGCCGTATCTTCAGAAAAGGATTTGTGTGAAGGACTAGGTTCATAAAACAACAAACACACACCCCAACCCTGAAATCCTCAAAAAGAAATCACAGAGAGTACTATCACCCTGACTCCTCCTCCCAACTATTCACACAATCATCATGGGAATATTCATGGGAACAGCCATGGTACCAACACCAAACATAACACCCTGACTGTCTGGCACATACAAACCACATGTGAATGCTTAGGCTACTACTGGTGGCATCCTGCAGCTACAGCAGAACTGTTAAACTTACTGAAATTTTCCCAGGTAAAACTTCAAATGCCAACAGATCTTAAAACGATCCTTATTGACAAAATATCTACTGTTGAGTACCAATCTTCCAAGCAGAAGCATTAGGGCACAATCTAATGAGCAAGAGCTCATGACCAGACAATGAATTCAGGAGTGACAGGAATTTCAGGCTCAAGTGTTCTCTCATTGAAACAAACGTGGCTTATCTCACACTTTACACTGTGAAAACATGTCTGCTGGAAAAAGACCAAAGTTCAGAATTTGAGTAAGTTTTAAGAATGAGTTCTGAAGCTGTTAACAAACATGCAAGGTTTATTTAATATTATCAAATAGCACTTCAAAGTTCAGTTGTGGACTACTTATTATAATCGTCTGTTCTATAGCATGAGCATTGAGTTAATCCAAAAAAATAATGTAATTGCTGCAGTAAGATGTTCAAGGCACATTCACAAACTCGGGTTTAATTTAACAGAAAATGCTTTTTGACCTTTCTTTTGAAAATGAATCAGATACTTTCTAAGATCAGGATTTACTTTCTCCTTACCAAGCTTGGCACGTATGTAATAAGTCTTAACACAATTAGCTGGAAAGTGATTTATCTATATAACATATAGGTGAAAAACAGAAGTATTGCAGGCAAGGAACATGAAAGGCTTAGGAAGAATCTCACCAAAACGTCCACTATTTCATTTTATTTACTCGCTTATGTAACAGAGTAAAGGACTTATCCACCAGCACTCCAAACCAATTGGCTCCTGTGCAGCCCTGCTCATCTTCAGATGTCAATTTTTATCACTCACCATGTCTTATACTCATGCTCTTCACTGAAGCATTTAATTCAATGCAAGTGTTAACTCTGATCTAGAGAGCATAGGAGAGTAGGGGAAGTATCACTGGTAAAGCACCTTGTTACTTACCAGTAGAAAAAGAAATGGAAACAACTTGTAACACAAGCAAGCTCACTGGTGTTCTGAAAACCTATTTCCTTGCTATTCTCTCCACACTTCAAACACAGACACACACAAGGAAGCTATGCCAGAACTGCTTTCCGATGCAGTGCAAAGCTCCCCTACCTAACAAAAATTATGGTTTTCTTTGTCAGGTTTTCCACCTTTGTCCTCAGGGCAATATCATTTGATATGGTATAACACAGCATAAAATATATGTTCAAATATCAGAATACTTTAATGCTACAGAATGAAATGCAGGACATGTTACTTTAACTCTTTAAGAACATCTGTAATGGGCTTTTAAAAACCAAGTCCTGCACTGCAATAATAAATTTGTCAGTAGTGCCAAAATCTACCAATTCTGGGTCCATATTGTCCCCTGACAAAAAAAAAAGAGCTCAGACTGTGAAGTCAAGACATTGTGCTACTGCCCTGAGTAGATAACACGCTATCTGGTCATCAGTTTGAGAACACTCTCAACTACTTCAAGAAATTTTTGTCACAGATATGTGATAGACATGAAAATCAGGACCAGCATCCTGAACTGGGAAATGTAAAGACCGTTAGTATTACTTTACTGGCTTTCATATTTTGATTTAAAAATGTGATGATTAAACACTAATGCAAAAAAACCAATCAGCAGTGAGAAAATTAGGAGAACTTGCAACCTACTCTTTTGACAGGAGCTGCAGATGTAAACTCCATCACACCCTTGCTAACTCAGACATCCCACGAGACATCAACCTACCCAGAATCTCAACCTTAAGAAACCAGTGTGCAGCAAGTGGAAATAAGACACAAAAAAGCCTTAAGCATTTAAAGAGTTTGATGCCACCTCCTTTTCCCCTTTTCTTTCCTTCTCCACAGATTTTTTTCAATAAACAGCATCCTTTAGATAGCTACATTTGCAAACTCTCAGTGAAAGTCTCCAGAGCCAGGGGTTCACAAGCACCTGTGAATTCTCGATATGCTCTGATCCAGCAGAACACAAGTTAGTCCTGCTGAGGAAGCACACAGGCACAGCAAGGGATGACTAGCTTTATAGGAAACACCACACACACACTGAGGAATATCAGCAAGAAACTCTGCAGAGCCCTCAACAGCGAGAAACAAACAGACACCATCTTCTTACAGGCTGCCATATACACACATCTATGAACTGATATTCACTGATGTTACCAGAAAAAAGCAAATGTGATGCAATTGTAGAGAAAAATTACAAAGGCAGTTATAAACATTAATAAGGAAGGAATCAACAAACTGAATATTCTCTCTATAATGCTACATGCAAGAAAAAAAAAAAATCCCAGAACAGGATCCAAAGGCACCAGACAGAAAACAAAACAAAAATCGTCTACTAACATGAACATGCCATAAACTGTGTAAAAGAAGCAGTTTATGGTAGTTACTGTATTTAAATTTCTACAATATCTCCTCATGCTAAATGTTGAGAGTGAAAGAATTTCAATTGATTTCCTTTCATACTGTGATCCCAGAACCACAGAAGCCACTGGGCAAGAACAGCAGGTATGAGAAATTGGCACCTCCATTACAGATGGTTTTATTGCAGCACCCACAACCTGTTCCCATTGAATAAGGAGAGCACAGGGACTGCTAACACACAAAAGAACACAGTTCAAAGACAGACACTTGTTTGTTTTCAACTGATTTTATAAACTATACCCCCATAGAAGAGCAGGATACTTTCATCTAGTAAAGCAGATACCTTTATGATCTATCATAACAGACATTTGTGTTTCAACAACCATCATCGTGAGGAGCCAGAGAATAGTGCACTGGAAGTACAGATTTGGACAGACTCCTTCAAAATGCTGTAAGGATGCATTAAACCTAAGCCTATAGTGCTCTGTCATGTTAGATTTTTCTTTTAAGATGTGAGAACATGACAGTTAAATTAACTAAACAAAAATATTTGTGAATATTCAAACATTTCAAGTGATGTTCAAGGAGTACCTCAGACACACTGCAGAAAAAGAATATATTCAAAGACAGCATGAAGCTACAAATAAGCTTTAAAAACTAATATGTACCATTTGTCAAATTGACAGCCTAAAGTGGCTCACTTGTGAGAACTCATGCATACTGCACAAAAAGCCAGAATATTAAAAACCAGCAAAGAGTCAAACAATAAATTACAATGTATCTGTACATCATACTTGTGCCCTTCCATCAAGGCATACTATCTGTTATGCTTACTCCCCACCCCTTACAACAACGTTTTAAAGATAACATCTGTATATGATTAGGACTAACCAATGATTAACTACCAGTGGGAAGAAAAGGCTTAAAAAAAAAAAAAAAAAAAGAGAGAGACACAAGAAACTGGTATAATGGTCTTTCATTTCCTAACCCAATAGTATTTTCCTACTCTGAAGCTTTTGAGAAATTGAGCAAAGCATTATCTATACCAACTATGATATTGAACATACTATGGGTCAGTAACAATTAATTGATAAAATGAAAATTTTGAGCTTATATGTATAATTTATTTCATTTATAGTCCATAAACATTAATAATAAGAGTTAAAAGGAAACAGAAGTACTTTGTATCAAGTGAAACAAAAGGAATTAATGGGGAGAAAGTATGGATTTTCTATCTACAAGGCAAGAACTCACTGAATTTTTCTAAATCAAATGCTTAAAGACAATAGAGGGAAAGGAAAAACAACAAAGTCTTAGCAGAAAGTTCCATTTACATTTGTAAGAACAGAAAAATCACAGTTTGTTTACCGGTATTGTTTAGCTCCTGTATTACTGCTTTTCCTGTGAGTTGAAGATGTATGTGAAATTGGCTACAAGGAAAATGTACCACTTAATGCTGATTCTAATAAGGAGACTCAGCTATTAGAAAATCTGGTCTTACGCTGATTACAGGCTTGTTTGGTCACTATAACAAATCCTGTAACCTTTTAAAAGAAATAATAATATTCTCAGCAATGACATCAGAATCAAATAAAAAGAAGGGGTGAGCTCCTTTTGGGGAATGGTGACTTCATAGCTAGTAATCTTCCTTGCCAAGAGATTCATGTGTTCCTATGTGCCACAGTATTTAACTTTGCTTTCACTAGAAAAAAGCATGTCCCCTGTGTAGACAGAGTCCCAAAGGCCTGCAAGACTCCGTGCCAGATTATAAATTTCTTAAATAGAAAGTAAGCATGATCCTGAACTCCTTTTGTCTTGGGGAAAAACATCACTGGACAGAAAAGCTTTATTATTAATGAATTACAACTTTCCTACAACTGCTGGTTACTGCTTACTTTAGTGGGAAAGTATGAAGATGTACAAAATCCAGTATGTCCCTTCCTTCACAACTAAAGGTCTACATAATTCTTCAAAGAAAGTCTGAAATAAGTGTGTCGTGGCCTTTTGCCTAATTTGTCTTCTTAAAGCAATGTTTTGCTCCTTTCCCCTTTCTTCCAGCCTCCACTGTCCCCCTCCTCACCCCCCACTCCATCTTGACTATAAACTACATAGAAGGGGAAGAAACTGATATGAAGTGTCAGTGAAATTTTTCCTTCCCCAAACTAGCAAATCACCATCTCCTCCTTCGTAAAAATAGCAACCTTTTTCATAAAACTCCAGATATTTATGGGACCATGCCAAAAATCCTTACTTGGGCCAGTCTTTACCAATAGTTTATGTAGTGGCCAGCTAAAGTTACAATCTACTTGGCATGGTATCTGGCAAACAATGAAATCAAACATTCTCACTGGAAGACAGGAGTCATCATTTTTAATTTGTTTTCACAAACTCAGAGGGCTTAAAAGCAGAGTAGTACCTCTACCATAAATTCTTGAACTGGTCAGCATAAAAAAGAGAGCTAAAAAATTACTCTTACAGGAATAAATACATTGGCAGGTATGAACTGAGCATTCTCTTACGAAGATTAGAACTTTGACTAGCTCTAAGAGACCCTGCTTTGCTATGTGAGCAGCTATGCATGGATAGACTGACAACACAAGAGACAGCACGAAGGTGGAAAGCCACTTGTTCCATTTCCCATTAGGGGCAGAGGAGAAATCAAGGAAGCTACAATGGCAGTAAAAGAATAACTAAAGCTTTTCTGTATTCAAGATTTACTGCAACATGTCCTTCCTTCTAGTGTCAGATTTTGAAAACCAGTGCATAATGATATTCTAAAGAAAGACTTTTGCACAGGCCACCATTACATAATGCATTTTAAACAAACCAAAGTCCTTAAAGTTTACTGTTGACTTATTCAAAATACAGCTATAATCAAGTTTGAAATGATGTACTGGAGCACTTGAAAAGTATGTGACTGAAAAGTCTGCTGAAACACACTGCAAAAAAAACACCATGGTCATGCTCAGGTAAAAAAAAAAAATCTAAACAATATCCTGAATCTCATCTGGTAGGCCATTGAAGTTTGAATCACTTGTAATCTACCAAATCAAAGTCATGTACAGCAATGTATATTTTGAACAAGTTCAAAATTCTATCTGACCAGACAGAATTCCACCATCCCTAGTTGTGTACCTGTACACAACTGTTTAAGTAGTATTCTGGTATGAAAAAATTCAAAGGCATACAATTACCCACAACAGTGAGTAGAAACATTATTTTTAGTCAGAGCTGCCTTTTATGCCAACTCAACAAGTAAAAAAAAGTTTTGATCCATGTGATTTTATATGTAAACTCTACATATAAAAATGTAAACACTATAGAACAGAGGTTTGTAACAGTCACTCGCACAAACCCAATGTTTAGTAACCACATTTCCTGCACAACAGTGAATACTTACTGGACCTTCCCATATTCCATGTATTTATTCCGGCTACACAGAGAAGCCTGAAAAAATATTCTAAGACATAATTAACATCAGATTGCTTGCATTGGTTCTAGATACAGTAACTTCTGAGTAACCATAAGCATGGATCATTGCTTCATTCATGACTTCTTTAATCTTATGTTTGTTTCCAAGAAATAAACAACCACCCAAAATAGTTACTAGAAAAACTAGTGACCCAAATATGCAGACAAGGAAAGCTATAAAGAACTGAGATTTGCAAACAAACCAATCAAATATGAAATCCATTCCCTAAATTTCATTAAAGCATCTACACATTGTCAAGCCTGCTCGTGTGAGGAGGGTGGTTTTTCCCATTAATCTAGCAGCTTTCCTCCTTCAACTGAACAATGCCAGCTTTCTCACCCCCATCTCAGTGCCTCTTCAATCTACACTTTTACTGCCTGGTACAAAATCTCTGTTGTTCAGCTCTGAATGTCTCCTGCCAACTCAACTAAGTTCCACTGAGGTGCTGGAGTGTGTCCAGAGGTGGGCAATGAAGCTGGTGAAAGGTCTGGAGCACAAGTTCTTTGAGGAGGAGGTGAGGGTGCTTAGCCTGGAGAAAAGGAGGCTCAGGGGGGCCTTATCCCTCTACAACTGCCTGAAAGGAGGGTGTAGCAAGGTGGGAGGTGGTCTCATCTCTCAAGTGAGAAGCAACACCACAAAAGGAAATGGCATCAAGCTGTGCCAGAGGAGGTTTAGATTGTAAATTAGCATTGGATAACCCCAAAAGGGTTATAAAGCATCAGAACATGCTGTTCAGGGAAACTGTGAGGTTACCATCCCAGGAAATAATTAAAAGATGTGTAGATGTGGCATTTAGGGACGTGGTTCAGTGGTGAACTGGAAGTGCTGGGTTAATGTTTGGGCACAACAATGATGGACTTTTTCCAGCCTAAACAATTCCATCATACTATGATCATCTATCTCATTCCAAAAAACACTTGCCTACATGACACATCTGCATTTAATATAATGTAAGCCAGAGTCTGAATAGTGGAATACTTTATTAGAAGGAATACCAAAACTGCATTAATAAACCAATATAAATATTTCTGCATTTCATAAGTATCATGAAATTCTCAGAGCTATACAAACACATCAATGAACCACCTCTCTCACCCAAGAAAGTGCTGACTATATAAGTTACAAATTGCAGAAGTTCAAAGAAAAATAGTCTATGGGGAAAGCAGTAAACTCAACATAAATTTAAAAATAAGGAGTGAAAGAATAACTAGCTGGTGAGACACAGGCCATTTTCACATTACAGAAAACCCAATTAACAGTGTTTTTAATTTATTTCCAAGAGATAATTATAATTATCTACTTACACTTTCTAACCTAGTTTACATCTGTTTAGTAATAAAACTTTCTTCCAACACAACACAGTTTTCCATAAACTGTAATTTACATGGACAGGTACATGTGACATTGTTTTTGACAGCTATTTAAACAGTTAAGCTTTTCTTAATAGACCATGAGCTTATTTTGTCAGAAGTCCAAGAATGAATTGAACAACACTAAGTAACAAACAAAACAAAAGAAAAAAATAATGTCTGTACTTTCCTGAGGGGAAAAAAAAATCTGGACATAAGAAATATATCCCAAGGCAGCAGTAAAATCAAAAGAACCCTGAGTAGACACAATATAGGCATATTGTCAACCTGAGAAAGTGATACAGTATTTCTAAACAAGATTCAAGTGAAGGACACCAGCTACTAAATGCAAAGTTTTTTTCTTATTATTTTAATGAAGGGAGGAGAAAAGCTTTCATATTTCACAGATGAAGCCATGTCTTTAACAGCCTAACACACTGCAGAAGACTATTTGGTTGCAATTCATGGAATAAGGTCAATTCACACGTACAGCTAATCTGATATCAATCTGTCACAGCCAGCTTTTCCACCCCATATCACCCCTTCAATGGATCAGGGAACCCAGCTCTCACACAGCCATGGAAGTGCACCTATTTAAAATTGCCTTCTTAGAAGGAAAGTCTAGCAAAAATCTTTTGGTGTATGGAAGCAATCCTGTGCTCCAGTCTTAGCCCTCAAAGATGTTGTGTTGGAACACACAAGTCTTTCAAAACCTCTGCAAAAGGCTTCCATCCATAGAGCAAGAAGACTATCAAAATCAAATATTCCATGTAGCAATCCTAAAACAAGGATTTTTACAAAGGGAAATCCTCATTACAGCAGCCATCAGAAGTGGCTAACCCCTTCCCAAATCAAACTATGCATTAACCACAGCAGTCAGAGACACGACCTTTTTTCTTCACATGACATGGCTACTTCTCACTCTGCCTGATTCAGAAGCAGCAGAGGTGCTACCTTCCAATTGTAATATCCAACCTTGACTTGGTATTTATCTCCAGGGAAGAAAATAATTGGATGTCACACCTACTAACTCAATTTCATTCTGCTAATTATTCTTTAGTGAATTTTTTTTCTTTTTCTCCCTTCATCACTGCATTCTGAACAGGATTAACAAAGTCACTGTTGAAATTATTTGAAGACTATTGATCACATACACACAGTAACCACCCCCTCAATATCTCTTCAGAAAAAAATTAATATATAAAAAACAGATCAGGTTTGATATTTATATTGTAGTCTTCAATAAAGAAGATCTAACACACCTCACTATCTAAATGTTTACTTTAAAAATTCTTAAGACATGGTAATTATATTTTAACACCACTGGAAAAAAAAAAAAAACACACCAACAAAAACCCAACTGTATAAACACCAATGAGCCCGCTTCAATTCAAGAAAGCCAGTCCTAGTTTCTGCATCACTGACTCCCTCCCTGCAGCACAGGCGCCTCTGTAAGGCCTTTTTTTAATTCAGTGAGGTTCTCCAAGAAACTCACAAAGAAGGAGTGTCAAAATCTTCAGTGTCCTTTCTATTACTGAGAAAGTATGTTCACAGAAAACTACATCTATCCTTAATGTTCCATGTCAAATATGTACTGGACTGAAGCTCTTAGAAGTCACAATGTGACTATTTTGTCAGTTAGCCTGATGATCCAAAGGCTGAAGTGAGAGAAGTGAACATGCCTTAACAAAGAAAAGATAAATTGCTGTTGCTTTGTTTTTGGTTTGGTTTTTGGGGTTTAAGTAAAGTTTTACAGAGGTTTATAATATAAATAAATCTTTGCATAATTCTAATGATGATCCAATGCTTAAATGCTATAGAATATTTAACATTCACATGCAAGTGCTAATTAACTGCTGCAACCTGCAACTCCAGAAGGGCTGAATGGCAAAAAAAACCAGCAAAGCAAAGATTTGTTGTTCGGACAAAGTGGACATAAGGAGGGCGGATTCAGCAGTTAAAAGGTACATAAGAAAACAGTCTCCTGATTTAACAAGTTAGAGGTGCACACAAAACAAAAGACACATGCACGTCACTATAGATTTGCAATTACTGTATACCACTATCCCTCCCAAGGGTTTGACAAGTCAGTAGGAAAAAAAGGCTCCCAGATGGACTCTCCTGGCTACTGCATTTCATTTTGGGCAGCCTGTAAACTCACTGAGCAGTGGGTGAGCTGTGCAGAGTGCAGGAGAGGGCAGGCAGCAGAAACTCCTCCACCTCCATCTCCCCTGTCTTCACAGAGCCTCCACTATGGGGCATCCAGAGGCTGAGCCTTCCCAAGGAAAGCAGGGAGAACATAAACACACAAACCTTGGAGGCAGCACAAAAACTTTCCTTTTGGCACTCAGGATTCCACAGTATTTAGTGTTACCCAAGAAGCCCTTAAGGACTGTTGAACCAAAAACAAAGCTAAGAACTGAGTGCAGCAGAGTGGGGTTTAGGGAACTGCTCTACCAGCCTTCTTCGCATTCTACCACACTCCATGACTACATTCATTTGTTTATATTCATTCCTTTTAAACACCTTCACTGTTCCAGGTTATGCTGTAATAAAAACACTGCTTTTGAGATCCACAGTTCTGATAAACAGATTTCCCTTAAAATGCTGGCAGTGATGAAAAATACTACCTGCAAACTTTGCCCAACTTCATATCCCATATCATACTTATGCATGTTCCAGTTATTAAAACATCACTACGAGAGTAACATATCCATAAAAATTAAGTTTGTCTCCCTCAACATCAGTTCAGGAAGGCAATCATTTCATACAAAGTATTTATGTGAAGGTACCCTGGAGACACAGCAGCTAAAGGGACAGCTTTGTCAGCAGCCAGCCCTGTCTCAATAAGTCAGTGGCATCCTGCCAGGAATACACCTGCAGACTGAACAACCTGCAATATAATATGAGATACACACAGAGAAGAGCAGGAAAACAAAGCAATGACAGCATTAATTACTTGAACAGCTCAATGACTCACAAGTGGGACAACATTTATGCCAAGTTAACACAGGCGTTTCTTCCCACTGGCTAGTTTCAACATTCTGATCCTGGCATCAAAACAAGTTTTATTTCTGCCCACTGCCTTCCTCCCTGTATCCCAATTACTCACAGAGAGGATAGTCTTGCTGAAACCATTTACCTGGTCCAAAGCACAATGGTTTGGGATTTATTTCTTTAAGAACACCACTGCCGAAACAAGTTCGTTTTCTTTCTCTCAACTAGGAGAAAATCCATCCTAATACGTTTGAGCAGCATCTTCATTTCCTGTTAAGATGTTGTGGTACACTCTCCCCTGCATTTCCCAGCTCTAGCAATACAGAAACCATCATGATTATCACTGCTCTGTTCCAGTAACCTACCTCCACACACAGGCCTGTGCTATAAGTACCAAGAAACAGTAATATCATCTTTGAATATTCCTACCCTTCAAATCAGGCTTCCTTCTACACTTCAGACAAGTTATAAAGCAATTTAAACCATAAAGGACTGAGCTGGGTTCCCCCCATCACAAAAAAGCACCTTTATTTTTTTCCAAAACACAGGCTGGTAACAACTCCATCTCACTAGCTGTACAAATACACATTCCTATTTCCAAACCTGCTATTCCTACAGGACCTAATGTGGTACAACAACGTTTGCATTTGACATTTCTTCTTTTCCCCTTCCATTTTAGCAGCACTTGCTCCTACCACTGTTTCACAAACTGACACAGAATTTCTTTTAGTACCTCAATTACCAGTGTAAATCAAGTCTAACATTAAGTAATAACATATATTAGAAATACACTGAAAGCAAAACAGAAACATTAAAGACATTTTGTTTGCTGTTTCAGTAAATTTTACCCTTAAATTGTGAATCTGGCAGAAAGGGCATGGGCATAATGTTTCTACCCAAAAGCTTTGGAAAATATGAAGGTACCTAAGGGCTTTAGTGTTGTAACTCATGCAAGTATTCTATAATTCCTGAACTTGTGTGAACTGATAGTCCTTTTATCACACTGCTGCTCAAAATTAAATAACCAGAATTTTACAATCTTTTTTATCATAATTTTAGACACCAAAATTATTAGCCAATGACCGGCCAATATTCGCTCAAAATATGAACTCCATAATTTAAGCTAATAACTACGGTTGGTGAGGTTTCTATAGTTACTCGTGAAGGGGTCACAGCTCTCTGAAATACATGCAGGCTCTAATAATAAGCTCCACCACAGTATGCTAACAACCCTTAATGATTAATTAGGCAAAGACCAAATTCCTGGTAAAGCTGAGAATCCCAATATATTCATTACCTAGTGAAGTAGCAAAAAAACCAACTTTGTATTTTCAGATAAAACTGTGACTTTAGGTTGCATCTTTGCATTCTGGCAAAAGCAAAAGCCCCATGTCCATGAGCTGCCCAGTTTGCCACAGCCCATGGCAGCAGCCAGCACAGCAGAGCTCCCACCTGTGAGACACCTCCCTATTTACCCATCTTTCCTCTCCGATACCACCATGGTGAGTGTGACCTTGCATTAACCTTCTTAGAACCTTCCAGAAGAGATGACAAAATAAATATCTGTACCGTGCAGAACACTTGGGAACAAACTGCTAGAATAGCTAAAAATTGCAGTTTATCAGCAGATCAAATTATGGGACAATACCTGTCAAAAGAGTTAACACATTAAAAAAAAAAACCAATGCACTTGTAATCTCTCCAAATTTCTGTTCTCATGTTGGCATTGTGATTTTCTGTTTTTCTCTTATGTTTTTCTTTATTTCGCATTTAACTGAACCACATATAAATAATACATCACAGTCATTACCATTAATCACTCCCAAGTATTATATGTTCCTATTGGCTTGGGAAGAAAATGGAAGAGTATTGTAGAAAACATTTATGTAGGTAGAAGCTTAAAAATTAAAAAATGCAGTCAGGCTATAAATCTAACAAAATACCATTTTAAAGCCATGTAGTGCAAAAGATAACACTCCCTTGAACGTTTGTGACCAATTCCTGTATATTTGCCATGCTTCATGTAAGAGAGCCCTTTCATCTCCAAAACTCCCTAATTTGCAAATACATTTGTGGCATTATGGCAGCTGCTTCTGTGTTAACAAATGCCACTATGGGAAATTAAGACCTTTGTTTCCCCATGAGCTACAAATATTCATCCCACTTGGAGGGCTTTACCCTTACACATGCCATACTTCAGCCTGCATGTGGCTCAAGCTGATGATTGATACATTACTGCATTACCAATATATACTTGTGTATAAGTATATATAATATATATTGCTGTGTGTATATCTATTTTGATACCTATACACAAAGATATGTGTCAAGACATATAGTAATTATTATAAGATACATTATTATATGTCTTGCTCTGTATTGTTGTATTTGATAGAATTCTGATAATATTGTGTTCATATTTCTGTGATATACATACCTTATCTAGTATAACACATTCTGTATTACGTAACTGGATATGTTTGCATTTTTTATGCAAATATACAGAGATACTGTATTAGATAATGTAACATACCACATAGATGTGTTAATATCTATTACATATATCACATCTAATATAACATTATATGTATTATAACTAAGAGGAGTTGCAGCTTGCTTTTGATCTAGAAACAAAATTACAGAGCTGGAAACAACAAAAATAATGCACGAGCTCAAATATGAGCCTGATAGGTAGCATTCAGAATTTGTAGCTTTAAATGAGTGCTAACTGGAGTGAAGTCACTCTTATGTTTTGCTGGATATTATGACCTCTCTGGCCTCTCACATCTCCAACAATGCTATCAAGTCAAAGTCAAATGAGCCCCTGAGCTCCTTGTTGCGGGGCAAACCAACTGGGGAGCAGGTTGGTTGGGCTTTGTTGGGTTATTTTACTTACTGGAAGCTTTCTGGTCTTTCTTTGGTTTGGCAGTTCATTTAGTTTCAAAGAGTGCTCTTTTGGGGTTTTTGGTATATTTCCTAGGCTGAAAGATTACATAGCTAGTTAAAAAGCTGAAAACACAACAAAACAACTTCTATCTGTCAATAATACACCAAATTTGAAGTCAACAATAGTTAATTAATTAATTTCTTAAACCCTCTGGGCAAAAGAGGTAAGTTTGCTTTGCCTATGAATTGCTCTAAATATTAATTTTTTGCTTGTCTACAGGGACTAAATCAAACACAGTTAAAATGGTTACTGTGGTTACAGTGAAGGATAAAGAAAAAAATAGAAAAAGTTACTTAACCCTCAAAATACAAATGAAAAGCCTGCAGAAAACAGCAAAGCACTACTGGCATTTACACAACAAAGAAAAATACAGATCCACACCTCATGCAATTTCAGAAAAACAAGCCTTGTGATCCCAAATCCCTGAGAGGCTGAAGTTTCTTTCTCCAATATTTGTAAAATACAAAACATTTATACTTTTTTTTTCAGAACACAAGCATAAATATATTATTATATCTTCTTTAAAACCATTATAATGCAAAAAGAAATTGTTTATCCAACTAGTGAGGGAGGGGAATAATAATGGCAAAAATGTTTACATATTCCACTCAAAAGATAGAGGAATATGTGAGGGGGGAGAAGGAACACACAGTAGACACAGTTTTACGTAAACCTGCTGAAGGCAAAAAATTATTCGATTTTTTCAAATTAAATTACACTGTGGCAAAATAGTCCATATGAACAGTTGTGCACAATCAATGGCATTGCTCACACAAACAGCACTAAGGATGACAGCACAAATCCACAGCTGTGGAGGAAGTGCTGAAAAACCAAAACCCAGCACCTTGAAATAGTTTCTTTATAAATGAGGCAGCAATATTAAACGGTTCTGTAATGAACAGTAACTAACCAGTAACCCACACTTAGGAGTGGTAAGAGAACAGCTCTCACACCGGGCTGGTTTCCTAGCAGCAGTACTGGCTAAATCAAAGAGAGCATGTGCAATACCACATAGCACAAGGGGCAAAGACACGCCAGAGCTCCTGAACTGGTAGCCAATCCAACAAAACCAAAACAAGGGAGGAGGGCAAAACTGAGGTCATTTGAAATTTAAAAAAATAAATCAATAAAAAACTGTATCTATTTTAAAAGGCGTTACAGTAGTGACACGTAACCAAGGCTGGATTTTCACACACACACAGACTAAACTCTGCTACTCCTTGAGGGTATCTACAAATTCTACCTAATTCTAGTTACTTACATAGATCATTATTTTATTTCAAAATAAATGTCCTCACAGAAGCATTAAAGTTCACATCTTTAATAAAATGAAAATAAAAGTGCCAAAAAACTGTAAAGTGGATTCTTTAATACAAAAATGTTCCATTTTCTGTATTTTTGCTTTAATTGGTATGGTTCAAGAAAGGAAAGTCAGCATCCACTGCTTCTCATAGTAGAGTGTGCTAAAGAAATAATCACATTCATTACACTTCCAGAAAAAGCTGGAGGACCAAGGATCTAAGAGACATACAATAAGCATTAAATAAACCCAAATACAGACAACCTCATGCATATCCAAAGAATTTTCATAAAGGTTTGACATCATCTTCTATTGCATTTTGATTTCAGGGCTATTAGGGTAGCCATTCCCTGTCCCACTCTCCTGTAGAAGCAAACAGTTTCAGCTAACACACATCTGAAGCTTGGCCAGCTTCTCACAATAATCCTGCAGTTTCCACGTACACAAGGAACAAGACAGTCTGCAGAAGTATAAATATTTCAGCAAACTCCAGTCTTTCCAAATTATATGTATCAGTCTGTCATTCAAGGGTGGAGCTGCAGACAGCTATCTGCAAACCACCTATCCTCAAATTTGAACAGAGGTTCATCTAGCTCCTACTAAAATTCTGTAATAATCCAAGAACATTGTCAAGTGTCTGCTTGTGCTTTAGCATCACAACATAGCCTCATGCATCATGAAGCTTTAAAAAAATCTCAACCCGCTCTCAGAATTTTACCTGCCTCATTAGTCTTTACTTTTTGTCTCTACAGACTAGCAGTGACAAAAATATAGATAAATTATTAAATGCATGCTATAGAGGCTGTGGAATTGCACATCAAGCCCACATTTTTTCACTGCCTGATTATATTCAGAAGACATTACTCTTAGACAGCTCTATATAGCTGTGTTTCTAATATTAACGTGCTTGTTTTGAAGATGAGCCTGCCTTCTCTTTTCCTATTGTCTAAACCAAATAC
Organism: Passer montanus; assembly: GCF_014805655.1. Taxonomy (NCBI): domain Eukaryota; kingdom Metazoa; phylum Chordata; class Aves; order Passeriformes; family Passeridae; genus Passer; species Passer montanus. The sequence continues at coordinate 3,729,528 of NW_024356504.1, forward strand.
TGGATATTGAAATAGAATCTAATAAATTATTTCTAGTTTGCTAGTATAGACAGAAGAACAGATCCAGAAGTCTTTCACAAATAGGGAAACAATTCTAAATTCCAATAATACAATCTCTGTCCTGCTGCACAGTTATATCTAAATCATTCTGTTTCCATCTGCCTAGGTACCATTTCAAGTTCTTCTGAGAAAAGACCTGATGTCTTCAAGCAACTTAGCAAGTTCCTAGTCACCGTGACAGAACATTCTATAGGAAAGGAAAACATGTAAATAACTTGACATAATGTGTCTTTTTGCTCCCGAGTTCGTTATTAATGGCATATGCAAATAATGCTTACAGCAAACACTGAAATTAAGTTGTTCTCACTGCAGCATATCTACTATTCTTAGGTGCCAGTTATCATCCACAACACTCACCAGAGTCTGCTGGAATTCCATTAACCAGCATATCTCCAAGAAGGGCAGAGGGATGTATTCATTTTAGACCAGACATTTTACAGACACTGAACTGTTTCTTTCATTATTAGTTTTTCTGCTGCCTCAGGACAACTGTCAAGAGTTCTTTCCACCTCTCACTATTTCTTCTAGGAGTAAATATAACCTTTCAGTGCTTTTATTTTCAACAGAAATGGAAGTCTATGAAAAATGGAAAAAATATAAAGGAGAACATCACTACTGTCATTTGAAGCAGCCCAGCAGCAGAAGCAGTAGAGAAGATGAAATTAGGTGCAACATGGCTGTTCGGGCCATCGCTAGGGTAAGACATTTACTGCATTACAATGGGCAAAAAAATCTCCCCTTTTCCTATTCTTCCTCTGCTAACACTGTACTTCAAAGCCCTAGCCACAAAGGAAAATTTCCTATGGAACAACTAGCTACTTCATTCAATAGGCAATAGTTTCACTTGGTACAACACACAATCTTACTGTGTTCTCTATTGTAGAGAAAGCCCAATGTGATTTCAACACAAGCGAACCCGCAGTTCTGGGTTATGCAAAAGTCCTTTCCATTATATTAGTTTTTTTAATATAAATACAACATGGAACATTTGCAGGTTTTTCAACTGATTTTTCAAAGATAAAGAAGTCCTACACAAAAGTAAACAACTGCTTGTCTCAGGGAACTATTTAAATGAAAAAGGAAATACAGTAACAAAACCATGTTAAAGTATTGGTTACACAAGTGCTGACTCAGTCTACTTGATCCAAAACAAGCTCCTATTGGGCTTTCCTTCATAGTAAATTTAATTAACTGTAAGCAACCCAAGTGAAGCAGAGAAAGCACACACATGGAATGTACTAGAAGAAAAGTCCACTCCACAGTCCAGCAATTTTACACAGGTAGGACCAAAGACTATGAAAAAAATCTCCTCGGGGACAGCAAAACCACACAAAACTTTCACCTTAAGATGCTGATTCAAGACAAGGAAAGGGCTAGCATAAGAATAATGTAATAGAGCTTTTAAAACTCACTTCCTTTTGTTACTTAAAATACTATCCTAGGATTAAATATTGAGATTTATAACCAGCTGCATCCAAGTTCACTTAAACAAGAGTTTATAGTATCATGAGATTTGAGCTCTCTGGGTTTTCTTGCAAAAGGGGCAGATATGGAATCTGCAGGGTCTGTTGCCATTATTGTAAGGTTCCACAGGAATCAATTGCCAACTTGTAACATAATAATAACAGTTTTAAATGTGAGTCCAATGCTCTTGTCATCCATCATTCTGCAAAGTGTTTTAAACCAATTCATCTATAAACAGAATCAGTGAAGACTATATAAACAAAAACCCTCTTATTTTTTCAAGCCAGTGCTCTTTAGACACACATATGCCTGCAGGCTGCGATAAGCTACAGAACACCTTTGTGAGTAGACACAAGGAGAAAAGTGCAAATGTCTCAGTGTAGTCACTAGGACACAGGGACACAGCGTGGTAACAATGGACAAGACCCAGAAAGCAATGCTGTTCCCAAGCCAGCTGACTCTTCCACCAGATGGCAACGTGCTGCCCTCCCTCACAAACAGAATTTCCCCAAGCTACAGCTAAGATCAACACCCAATAGAAAGACCAGAGTTATGAACTACTGCAACACTAGTAATTTGGAAAGCTCATGAAAATTAATTTGAAGGATGAAATTAATTATGGGCAACCCAAACATCAGTTAACTTCTGTAAAGAAGACATCAAAGACCTTCATTAGCTCCCTCATTTTCCTTGATGATTTTAAGAAATCTCACAGGCAAATAACCCCTATTCAGTCTAATACAAATCAGCTTTAGTAACACACTCCAATTAAGGGCCCTAAGTTCCCCCTGATGACACTTTGAGTTTGGGCTGTGTTACAAATGTTGAGCGGACAGAGTAACAGACCGGATCCTGCCAACAGCTTGTGATAACCCGGAGGAGAGGCAAGGAGAGATCAACTAATATTAGAGAGTCTAAGAGGAGGAAGAAGAAAAGGCTTATGTTTGACGCAAAGGAGTCTGACATACCCCTCTCTTCAGTGGCAACAGTTTCTTCCTCTGATCTGCAGATGAAAGGAAAGTATACACATAGCAGGAAGGGAAATCCAGAAAGAAGAAGAAAGAACTGAATCTACACAAGCAATTGCCTTTACACTTCTTTAAGCATTGACTCGGATTAGATGATCCTTCAAGAAACTACTCCATTTTCCAGGCTTGGCAACAAACAGCAGCCCTAAAAACAAAGGGTTCATTGTGTCATACAAGAAAGCAAAAAATACTTTGTCAGACTCAGAAGAAAAAAAGCCACCAGTTTCTTCAAATTCCTACCCCTGGCAGAAGATAAATTTGACCATGTCTTCTTCAGACAGACAAAGAGCAAAATTTATTTAAGGGAAAAAAGCATAAACTTTGAAATAAAGTTATTTAGGTTACACCTTTACCTTCCTCCAAGACAAAAGAACACACATACAACAGTCCACTGCCTCAAAATTGAAAAAAAGTTGTAACGACCATGAGACAACTGTACACAACAGCTGAGAGTAAGACACCACAAAAAAAGCTTTTCCTATGAAAAATTAAGTCTCTTCCACTTTCCATAGGATTTTCTCTCCTCATTCCAGTCCTTAAAAATAACATTCAGTTAATAGACATTCCCTCCACTACCAAACTCTGGCTTAAATATTAAAACTTCCTGCTAGATAACTTCCAGAGTAAAACCTTTAAATGGTAGGTACCTTTCAGTCATGTATTCTTAAACTGAGTAAATAAAGAAAACTTGCTTACAGAAAACATACAAAATATCATCCTTCCTGTAGAAAGGACAATTCCTGGATTCAGCAAGCATTTCTTTATTTATATATATTGTTCCCATGGTAAAGAACTCTATGTAGCCAGATTTGACACTGCAGCTTTTTTTTTTTTTTTTTGCAAATACCCTCAAACCTATATCAAGTTTTCTACACCTATCCTGCAAAAGCATTTGATAAACTGGATGCATGAGGAATTAATTATTTTCCTTCCTTTATTAACACAATTTCTTTGTCCGTCTTGTCTGTGCTCCAAGAGAAATCTGACAGAAAATGCAACTGAAAATTCTGTTTCTGATTATAATAATCTCTACAAAACTTTCCCAGACTGTAGCTTTCCTTCACAACTCTAAATGTTCAAAAGTTGGGGAGCAAATAAAAATGAAAAATTAGAATTTCAAACCTATGGCCAGAGTAATATGATTGACAAATAAATACAAGCTGAAGATATTTTTACAAACAGACATTTCCTGAATTGCTCACTCTCAATACCAAGGCACAGGGGTGGTTCAGGGTACTTGAAGAGAAATGGAACAGACCAGACTTTAGTGAAACCCTATCAACACATTTCATAGACTATCAACTCTGTTCCAGGAGACCCCCCATAACCTCAACAATGTCAATATAATCTGGTAAATACAGGGAGGTTTGCATTAAAGGTAAGTGAGCAGCTACAAAATATACAGAATAATTATATTTAACATGTTATTACCTTGACAAAAGTTTTCTGAGAGGCTTTCAGCTTTTTCTGTCTTCTCTTGTTTTGCTAGAAGTATCTAGATACAATGGTATTCCTTTAGCTGCTCTCTCATCAGGACAGCATTACAACCATACATCTAGGCGTGTCCACACATCTCTAGAACACTGATATTATACACAGTTACATATGGAAACTGTTGTTAAGGTTCAACAAAAGCTATGCTTTCGACCCTTTACAGGTGTTGCTTCTAGATGAAACAGCAGAATTTCCCATTTTGTCATAAAATGCTGATTCTTGGAGGACAAAACCAGAAGAAAATGCCACACAAATGTGCCTCAGATGACAGAGTAAGGAACAGCACACAAGATTTCATACACGGGAGGGAGACAGAAGCCACTCCTAACTCATCACTTCTATTTTCAACATGACCCCCAAACTTGCAAAACTTGCAGAAGGGTAAAATCAGCATATTTAAGCACCATTCTCAAGGTGAAGACTCAAATGCTGAAGGCCAGGGAGCAATGCTTGTATCAGGACATACTGCATATTAAGAAAACTGTAGTTCTTAAAACACATGGCATAAAGCAGACGTTTTCCCTAAAAAGATAAGAGATACCAGGAGAAATCAGTCATATATGGGCTCCATCACCTTCTCCCTCCCTCCCTCACACAAGCTTTGCCTTTTCATCACACAGAAAGATACGTATTCTCCATACTTCTGTTGTCTGAAATACTGATTTTTATTATATGTGCTTAACACCACAGCCTGCTGTCAGCAGAAATCAACATAGAACAGATCAAGTTGTGCCTTCTGCAAGCCTGCTGCTTCTGAAAATAAGTTGTGACATGCCTCACGTGATTTTTTTTCCTTCTCTAAAACTGGCTTATGTGCAAAATTAGACTGATGTTTAAACAGTGTCAGGCTGTCAGAGGGAGAAAATGACAGTGCTACTGTGACACAAAACATGACAAGGAGAAAGATTAATCACTTACTCAGAAGTGAAAAGTTGAATACAAAACGCAAAACCATGTGTCTAAATTTGTTATAGCAGGTGAAAGACTGAACGCCAATCCCAAGACATGCTTCATAAATTCCAGTTAACTGAAAAAATGAGTTTATTATAACAGCAAACACTTTGAAAACAAAGATGACAGAGTTGAAGGTAAAAGTTTCCTAGGGCAAAACCATTTGCTTCAGGGTTAAAATACATATACATACACCTGAAATAAGTTAGCTTCCTACTCAGTGCTGGAAAAGAATTTCCAAACAGGAAACAGTTCCACTGAGAACAGAGGGGATAAGAACTCTGCTGAAAATAAACTCAAAAAGAGAGTCACAGCTACAATCAAAGAATTTCAGCTGTTTATTCCACTATTTTACATCACCTGTGCTACAGCATGATACACACCAAAATGTGACCTCTGCTGCCATCACATTTCCATTTCTCCCTGAAATCTTGCTGTTGGGCACCTTTCAGAATAATTTCTCAGGTTTTGTGCATGTAGGTCATGCATTAGTTTACTAATGAGACATGTTTGAAGCCTGAAGAGGTTAGTCAGCACTGCTGTTAGTGAGTAGGTTGGCAAACTGCTAGGGAAACAAAAAGTGAAATAGGAAAACTAATTAAGCGTATTTGTAATGATGTGGTACATGCTAACCACAACTTCATGATTAAGGATTTTTAATTCTTCAGGTAAAAGAATATTTTGTTCCTAACTGCAGTACAGCTGAATTACTCCACTGGAGTGAGAGGTATAAAAGCATGGAAATAGCAGATGACTTACTCAAAAACAATGCAGAAGAAACCAATACAAAAATATTTTCCCTTTTAACAGAAAGTTCCTGCCTCCCTGGCCCAAACACATCTAACAACTTCTTTATGTGCTTTGTAGTTAAACAACTCTCTGAAAAATCGTTCCCTATCAAACCTTTTTCCCTTTCACACATTTCAACCCAATTAAAGACAAGAAAGATTAGTGTGAAAGAGACAGTTAATTTTAGAAAATTTATGCATAGACCCAAATGTGTTTAATTACTTCACTATTTCCCACATGTAGGAAAAACGCTTTTAAGTAGGCTGCAAAACAGTGTTTTAAAAAGCAAAAGCTCTGTACTGGATTGCTCCTGTCACTGACATCAAGTGGATAACAAATGAAAATGTAGCTTTTTAAACACTTACTTAGTTTTTCATCAGATTTTTAAAGAAAATCACAAAACATATCCCAAATTTTTTCACTTTTGTCCTTATCATGAGGACACTGCAAAACTGTGTTTAGTTTTACAACTGAATTATTTTCTTCTGTCCCTTTCCCTTCTCCCAAGAAGCAAAACACAGACATCATGCTTGAGATTAAGCAAGAAAAGCCTAGTTCAGCTTGTCCCCATCCATCTCAGTAATCAGTTCCAGAGCCCACAAGCACCCTGGGACAGGGATACAACAGAGGGGCTGAAGGATGCACAGAAACACTCAGACTTTTACAAAACAGACCAAGACTGTGCATTTACAGAAAGTGTTCAAATACTATTTTTTTTGTAGTTACTTAGTTTTGCTCCAAAGTAGCTAACATGGCATTGAACATTCAGAAAGACAAAGACAATAAGATTTTAAAACTGACAACTTTAGGATCATTCAACAGCCCTGGCTTTTTTCCAGGAAAGGAATAAGAAAAAGAGGAAAACACAAAGACCACATTCAAGCTCAAAGGGAAAATCCAAATAAGGTTTGTCAAGCCAGAGATGTGAAGTCTATGTATCTACACATTAGATTTCACATGGAACCAAACCTGTGAATGCCAAAATTCATGTTAATTGTACCTGGAGAACTCCACAGGTCTTACCGATTTACTCATTTTCCCACAATTAATATACACATGCCTTATACTCTTGTACATGTAAGCGTACACAATCCTTTGAAGTTGCCTCAACACTGTAGAACAGAGAAAGAACACCTTAACAGCTGTTAAACACTTAAATAAGTAAGTTAAAGTTACTGGGAATGAGAAGCTAGAGCATTTGGAAGCCTGCTTTTCAGCCACGTGTCTTTAAGACAATAGAAACACGTATTTTGTTCAAATCTGTCTTCATCTTTTCTTCCTTCACCAACAAAAGCACTTCCAAGGGCCTTTACTAGCACAAAGTCCCTCAAGTTACAACACAGTTGTGCTGTGCACCACTTCTTTCAAATTTCAAAAACAGTATATTTAAAATCTATGGGGAAAGGAGCATGTGCTGAGGGACAATGCACAGCACAGCAACTGTCCAGAATAACCCACAGCCATTAACCAAAGCCATTATCCAAAGCCATCACACACAAGGGCCAACTGATTCCATATTCAAGTGATATCAAATCTAGGAAACAAAATATTTCAATTCACCTTAGATGACGTTTCTGCATTTTTCAAAGACAAATTCATGTATCATCCAAAAAGCTCCCTTAGTTCAGCTTATTTAGTCCAAGCTTTAGCTGGAGCAGAGGTTTTCAAATGAAATATATAGCACAAACTCAAACCAATATATAATTAGACTGCAAGTCACTGTAGACAGAACATCCTTCTCAAAACACTGAAGTTTATCTAGATAGATAAATTAAGAGATGCTGCCTTGCTATAAAATCTAGTTAAAAAACCCCAAAAGACAACATTATCTAAATTATAGAAAGTATGTGAGTACACTGCTGAGCAGTAAGTTTATTTACATTTTGCACTGTTGAAAGCCAATGCATGCAGTAACAAACAACTGAACTAAACAGAAATTGTTTAAAGAGCCCTTTGCAATTAACAACTGGGAAGAACACATCAATATCTAATTAATAGAAGAGGCAATTCTTGTACAAGTTCAAAGACCTGTCTCTTAGATCCACTATAAAAAACCTTGTTACAAATTTCTCAGTAGTAGCTTGCTAACAAAACACTAGCTACTAGAAATTTTAAGAAGTGTTACATGATTCCAATCTGACAGTTCCTCTTCCTTCACTTGAAAATGTTTAATTGCTTAAAACATCAGTGCGTTCAACATGATGATTAATATTCTACTGCTTTACTGGCTTTTCAAGCCTTCTTTCATAAAATTTTCTTTTTGAATATACTACACGCACAAAACCATTTTAAAATATGATGCACCATGCCTCTCTGCCAGAAGTACTACATAATCACTAAAACTGTTAGCTAATGAATGAAAGGAGCAAGAGTTATGATTCCACGAGCATTCAAATGCCACACACCAGGTTACAAAAGTATGGGAAGAGAACATGGGAGCAGCAATCTGCTAGAGAAAAAAGGAACAGCAGCCCAAGACATCCACAAACATGCAAATCAACAGCCCAAGCCAGACTCACCACACACTTTTCACTAGGGGACTTGACCACATAACCAGCAGCAGAGCTGATGGAGGTGTAAGACTTAAAACGATGGAGCAACACACTCTAGCAGAATCTGCACTCTGCCCTTAGATGTACAACATGACAGAATCTTGCCACGTGATTTAACAGTGCTCATCACTCAGTACCACACCATTACCAAGCCCAGGTCCCACTGGGTGCTGCCCAGCCAGCTGGACACCCATCCACAGTACCCTGTGCTGCTCACTGCCCAGCCAGGGAAGGACAGAATTCCTCTGCAGACAAGGTGGCGATGCAAACACAGACAACATGCCAGGGGCAAACTGGGCTGGGGCAGGACTCATCCTAACCCAAGCACAGTTCCGTGGTATGGAAGACCCACAGCTCTACACACTGTATTTGTGGCTGATCTTTTCCACTCAAAGTAAATTCTATTATCACAAATGCTCTCAAATTTATTATTTCAAATATTCTCAAAAAATCTCTGGCACCTGCAATTCATTCCATTCTATACCTACGGTCTTCCATAAAGCACAGGTGACAAGGTTTAATAAATCTGTTGTTTGTGAAGAGAAAATAATAAATATATATATACACACACACATTTTTAAGAAGTTCCTTATGTGCTCCAGTACTTTGCCAAGTTTTAGAGGAGATTGCCAAAATAAAGCAATCTCAGCTTGGATAAGCAGTTGTTTGCCACTCTGACAGAGCCTCTCAGACTTTGTGTTAGACTTCATTAAAGAAATGGTCTTGTCTGCAATATGCTCATCCAACCAACTGTCCCATGTCTATTTTTCCTGGCAAGACAGCAGCTGGAAACAGGGGAATTAATGGAAAGAAGTTAACAGGAATAAGGAATAAGCTTTGCACATTTGGAAGTTCTCTGAAAAACATGATTTAAAGGGATTTAGCAATGGTAACAGACCAGTCAATGAGATTACAGCTTGTACAGCTACTAGTTTATACCATAAAGACCATCTAATCCTTTACCCTTTAGCTGTATAGAAGAGCTGAATGCAGGTATCTGATGCAATGAATATCATTTATACAATTAGTAACATAAATACAGGTATAACACATGCAGTTCTGAATGTCAAACTAAAATGTGTAGGTGTAAACCTGTATGTAAATGCAATCAGACAGAATGAAGCAAGAAATGAAAAATGGCTGCAGGTTAGAGTGAAGTGGGTGATCTGAGTTTAGCCCATTTAGCTTCTCCAAAAGTTCAGAGCCGATGACATTAACACTGTTTTCTCAGAACATTTAGACAATGCTTGTTTATCAAAAAGGAATCAACATTGAAAAAGCTCACACTGGGCACATCCAAAACGGAAAGTAAAAGAACCCATTTTAACAAGTGACTGTAGCCAGTCCTTGGCCCAGATTAACATACCCCTTTCCAAACCATAAATCAGGAATTGCCTAGTAATTGCAACCTGAACAGAATACTGGAGGTAGATGGGCAGGCGGAAACTGCAAAACAAGCCCTTGGGGTTGGTTTCAGATTATGATGCAGAGATGGAAAACACTGAAATCACTCAATCTGCAAACCACTGCTCCCTAGTCCAGCTAAACAAGTGCTGCTGTTACTAGTTCCATAATGCAGTAGTGGTTTGGAGATTTTCCTTGAGGCTCTTTGCTGTTGGTTTGGCTTTTTCTCTCACTTTTTGGAGAAAGGAATCTGGGGAGACGGACATTGAGAAAGCTAACTGTATGCTATCAGTCCATACACTGGTTTCTAGGTATAGACAAACAACCAAAAATATTGTCGTATTACCGCAAAAGTTCCATACTGTTGTCTCTATCACAAAAGTTTCATACCTGCTTGGTGTCTTCTCACGGGCAGCTCCTCAGAACACTGACTCTCTCTTCCTCATGAGGTAGCCAGGTGACTCCAGATCCTCCTCAACCAGCCAATCCATTCTTTTATAGCACTCTTCTTACTGGTTACAGCTGTGTGTTGTTAAAGTCAGGCCTGCTCCTAATCTTTGATAATTGGCTCAGCTGCAACTCCTTAGGGGTGAGATTACTTTTTGCACTATCTCTCCACACAAAAAGGTTGTCTGACTTTTTTCTTGGTTGGTTGGTTTTGATGGGGATTCTTTGTTTGGGGTTTTTTAGTGGCTTTTTGTTTGCTTATTTAAGAGGGTAAGAAGATGGTTTACTCTCTCCTTCACCTTCAGTATATGATTTTTTTCATCTGTTATTTCAAACAGCTTTTTGGTAAATTGTTCAAATAGACTGGCAGCTAATAGTATCCTGTTTCATTATAATGTGGATCTGATTCTATTAGTACTTATGTCAATCACTCTTCAAATTCCACCTTATCCCTGATGACAAAAACCTTAGGTGTCTCTGCCTAACACAAGAGCTAAGAGACAAAGAAAGGATCTGCTCTCATCCCTAAATAGTAAGGATATTCTCTTCAATACTCTCTCCACATAAGGCCAAGTACTGCATCTTGCATCTAATGTCCCAGAGAAAATACAGTAAATTATTAGGTCAAATGGAAAGAGTAACATACAGTTCCAACAATTAGGGGCAGCAAGCAACAGTACACAAAGACCACAGAGGGCTAAAAAATGCTTTGGTTTGTCTTGGGACATAAGCAGTCTAGGAATTATCTTCACAAATGTCTGCACTTACAGAACAATGTACTAGAAATAAGCAGTTCCTCAGTTTTAACAGATAGTTCAATTTTCTCTGCATCAGATTCAGTCAATAATGTGGCTTCCATTAACTGATGAAACTATTTTCTACTACTTGAAACTCTACTGCAGAAAAATTAAACAGGCAATTAAGATAGTGTTTATAAAGTGTTCACAGTAGAAGTCTGGGTTTAGGGTTTTTTTCCCTAAGAGTAAGAAATATACTGGGGAAAAAGCCAAGTACTGGAAGTCCCAATAACACCCACTGTCTATAATGCAATCAAATGTTAACTCAAGATAAAAATATTTCAAATGCTGTTTGTTATTCTTCTCAATTCTATCCTATATTACTGAAAGATATTTAAACTGTGTTTATACTTTTAGCTATCCTCCACAGAGCGGCTAGTGTTACTAAGTAGACAGCCAACAGCAAAAGGAATCGTTGGAAGTATTTACTCATGTGCTTTAAGCAATTGGGACAATTTCAAAATTTCACTTTTGAAGAAATAAATAAGCCACAAGAAACCACTTCTCAACTGAATTTCCAACAGTTACATCATGTTTTTATCTGCATTAACACAGGGATACTGGTGTGCATGTAGGTCTAAATGGTGTGCCATGCTTTGCCTACCAAGAAGCTGAACATAGTCATTCTCAACTTTCCTTTTCTACTCTGACGTTACCAGCCAGGTACAATATTGGTGCACATTAACTTTCAATCTCAGTTCTACCACCAAAATATGGTTAATTAAAGCAGAAAAGCAGGCAGCCCACAAACACCTGATGGCCAACATTTGTAATGGTCCAGAGCATTCTGAACCTTTTGACATAACTTTACCAGTGCCTGCTGACAGGAATGTCCAAGTTTGGATTTTTGAAACAGTTGTTGATCAATTAAGTATCACAGCACACGAACAGGCTTTTCAGAAAACCCACAATCTCTATTTCCAGGTCTTGTACTGCTTTTCAGACCTCCAAACTGCAGAATTATTCATATCCTCATTAGTTTTAATGAGGCAAAGCTCAAGTTCCAACTGCTACAATTATCAGCTTTTCCTCCCCTCTATGGTGACCAACCATCAAGTTTTCTAAATTTGAAGCACCACAGCTAATCAGCATAGCTACAAAGCCCCTTTCTGCTGCACCATACTATTTCTCCACATCATCTTTTTTGGTCCAAGGAGGTAGAAAACAAGTCTTCTGCAACATTTTTGACTTCATGAAATACAGCTTCTTGGTTGCCAAACTACATTTGGAGGAAGCAGTATACAGATATTTCTTTTTAAACGCCCACACACCTATCCTAAAACCTCTTTAAGAGCCAGACCTGCATGGCAGGATGAGAAGCTATGCCAGCAGATACCTTCTCCCAGGGGAACAGACAGAGCTTCCAGGCAACTTGTATACAAGAGCAACAGCCAGAGCAGGAAGGTACATGAAGTGGTATAGTACAGTTCTTACTACATGTTCAATCAGAATTTCTAAGTCTAAGTTACTACAGAAATCATTTATATATTCCCTGTTTTCCAAGAAACAAATGGAAATTCCTTGATGAGAGGACAGAGGCAAAACTTAGACTGTGAAATGACAACAAAATTTCTGAAACCTGTGAGCTACTACAGCAAAGAAAGTCCAGCTCAACAAAGCAGCATAGTCAAAGGAGTGAAAGTTGGTCCTATTTTCTCAAGGACATTTATTGTCCAATTCTAGTGCATTATTGCTTAGCAACACAATTTGGAACTGAAGTTCTTCCTGTAGTGGTTACAAGCAAAGAACAGGACTCAACTCCCGATGTACCACAGCAGCATGACCACTTCATAAAAGCTATCAGCCAACACCTTCCCCTACCCAGAACCGCTGCCTCTCACCACTTCTGGCAAAACCAGAGCCCACAAAAGGAATTAATTTAGAAAGCCGTTCTGGGCAAAAACAATTAGCTTTTATGCTTGTGTCAAATTAGTTTAAATGCAGAACTGCTCGTGTACAGTTCAGAGGGCAAGAGCATCAGGACTGGGTGGGGATAGACAAAAACACATCTTTGAAAGCAAATTGACACTTAGGTTGCCTCAAGGCTGCCACCAAACCACAGCTAAGGCAAAACTAAGCCTAAGAAACATTCACTGTCTCCAAGTGCCTCTTCTGGGACAGGAGCCTTCAGCCTTTTCCTCCTGGAAAAGCCCCTTTTCCAGGGACAAAGGAAACTTAAAGGGCTACAGAAGCACAGCAGAACACAACTGCTGGCATCTTCACTTTTGCATGAGAAGACAAGGACAGCATTCTAAAACGGTTATAGGGAAATGGGAATGTGAATCACTTATGTAAGATGTAAAGAGACCCTATATAGCCACAAGTCCCTTGCTGTATCTCAGGCTAGCTTTGTGGGGGCTGGATGGAGCAGGGAAGGTTTTTGATGAAAGGATTCTAAACACAAAAATGTTTTATCTTTGTAGGCTCTCATCTTCACAAAAAAAAAAATCTTATAGAGAAGAAAAAAAGAACCAATATTTGCTAAAGTGCACTTCGTATTTTATTTCTTGGACTAACTACTACTCTCTCCAAATGAATTTACATTTCCAGGTTGTGTTTATACATAAGACTCAATAGTATTCTAGCTGTGAAGGTGTAACTTAAATAGCCATTAAGTGAATGCTGCTACTATTCAGAATAACAAAATAGAAGCTGTTATCCAAAAGGAGAAATTGAAATTCTTCACTCCTTTATTTAACAGTTACTATAACCAGTTTGCAGGGAGGAGGCACAGAAATAAGAACTCCAGTGCTATACAAGGATTACAAATAAAGCCAGTGGGTAGTTTTAGCTTCATACAAGATCTGGTAACTTGAAAACTAAATACACCACACATGGTGATCAAAGCTACTTAGATAATACATTTCATATCTACCTTCAACAGTTTAGCTCCAATGTCACAAAGGGACAGCAAAGTATCTTAAGACACCTAATTCCTGTTGCTGCATTGTTTGTCCATCTCACTATCATTATTCTACACTGACCCACAGGAACTTCTTGATCATACACATTTTTTCCTTGAGGCTTTGACTGCTACCGGGAGATATTAGATACAAAGGAAAGTTTTGGAAAAAGCTTCCTTAAAGGCTGAACATAAAACGATGTAAGAAACATGTCTTCTAAGAAAAACTTTCAGAAGTGTTAATATAAAATGCATTAGCACCATATGAAAGAGTCCTCAGATTTTAAACACGTAAAACATTAAGATCAGGAAAATCTCAGTACTCTGAAATTCAGTTATTTGATTTCTTATCAGTCAGTAATCTTTGTGTAGTCCCAGGAAGGCAAGCAATCATAACTTGAAAGTGACACTGGGTCAAGCTTAACCTGGCAGCTTAAGCTTAGGACCTCAATCAACAGCAAATGAAGACATTTCTTCAGCAAAAGAAGAGCAAGTCTTCATCTTCTCTAACAGAAGTTCTTCCAAGAAAATTATTAGCAACTTGATTACATTAACTTGATTGCATGATCTACTGTGGTGCGTTTTATTATCCTTGAGAATTACACCTGAAAGTTAGAAATGCATTGGAAAATGTATACTTTAAAAAAAACCGTAATTACTATGGCCTGCTAAATAATTACATAAGAGTAGAACTTGAGTTCATCAAAAAGTTAGCTCTTATTTTGTTTGAAAAAGCAAAGAAGACATGAAATGGCTTAGTCAGGAAGATAATAACCAAAAACCCTTATGGACTAAAAACTATCTAGTTTTAATTAGTAAAAAAAAAATCACAAATCACATGAAGAAATGCAACTCTGCAAAAACAAAGGTACAACGCAATGTACTATTTGAATGCTGTTCTAGGAAACCACATAATGCACATCTGTATTTGGCTAGCTGTTCATGCATTTTGACTACTTCTTCAACTGCGTTTTCAACAAAAAGCAACAGAAAAAACATCCACAAATGAAGCCTTCAACCAAGGCAAAAATAAATTTACTTCATTTTTAGAACTACCCTTTGCCATATATTGCTTGCAATTGACTTTCTACACCATTTTGCTAACATAAATGTATTTCAAATATATGGGAAGTAAAGGCTATATTTTATTCAGCTACAATTATCAAGCAGTGCTTTATAAAATGTTTTTATCCTAAGAGTCCTTCTCTTAGGATAAAAACATTTAGGATAGCTCTTCTCTCACGAAGCCAGGAAGAGCAAGCTAAAGGTAGTCTAGATGTCCTCATTTTTTTCCTCCAGTTCCAGCACTCTGTCCCAAAAGTGGGAACAGTACATGACAACCTCTCAGAAGTCTATATTTCTGCAGCTGCTCTCTGGCCACAGGAGAAACTGCGTCACTGCTTTCTGCTGTTACCTTAGGCAGCAAAGTCACAGCAGAAAGCACTGACACAGTTGCACTCACAGTTCTTAGCCTGGTCTTCCTCCAGGAACCCAGACTTCTGACAGCCAGAAAGGTCTGTCCTCCTCTGTGAACTCAGTCCACCACCAACTGTACCAGCTGTTCTGGAGATACATTGCTTCCTTCTCCACCACAGTCTCTGTCCTCAGCAAAGGCAATGGTAAGTCTACTCAAAAAGCACTTTTAACATCTTTGCTCTTCATACCACTTCTTTCACACTTGTCCAAAATGGTTCCAAACAACAGATAAATCCAATGATTCTTAAGATTCAGTCATCACATGCTGATTCTCAAATCTGCGTGATCTGCAAAACTTCTTATTTTCAGATAATGTGGTAAAGTCCTGAAAGCTGGAAACCCTTCAGACATGAAGAAAATACCGCTGAGTTTCCTTCCTTCAAACAGCCACTTTCAGTTATATGAATAGACAGGTATACCACTAGAAAATAAAGAGTTTGAGCATGAGCTAAACCCCATCAGAAAACAAACTAGATAATCAAAGATGTATGTAAAGAGAAAAGCATCATCCACTACTGAACAGCAAAAATGAATTTAAGGAATCTTCTGACATCCTTTGTGGATAGTTTTGCTACACAATCTTAAAGTTAGAATAGCCTTTATACACTTCAGAACACACGCTGCGTAAAAATGTTAGCATGTATTCAAAATGCTTTATTTCTTTTCTGCTTCTCAAGCCTGTGACTTCTGAATTACCTGGCATCTCTCATAACAGGGAAGGAATCTTCAAAAACAAGGATACCATTAAATGTCTCAAAAGTGTCTGGACTAAAAAAAAGGAAGGACTGGACTACCAATACTACAACAATGAGAGAATAGCTCTTAATAGCTTCATCTGATTTTGAAGAAAAAAGGCTCGAAATCCCTAAAGAACAGCTACATGTGAAGTCATTATTGAACGAAATCAGTAAAAGGGCTTGTAGAAGATGTGAGCACAGAAATCATTCTCATTCTAGAGTATTTTAACATTACTTTTTTTTTTCAAACTAGACTACTTACTCCTGGATATCTCTTCTTACAATATTTTTCTGACTGCACATTTTTATTTAAGCATTTTTAATATTTTTTTGCCTAATTAACTGAACTTTAACCATGTAGTAGCAGCATTATATCTTGACCCTTAAATATGTAATTGTGAATAATCTTTTTTACTGAAGTTCTTGAACTACTGTTCTGTCTTTGAAGAAAGAGAGGAAAACCAAAATCCCTCAAGACTTGAGCCTTCAAATAAATCTAACTCAATTTTACTATTAACTCCATTGTCACAGAATAAGACAATAAGAAAGCATTAAGACTGAACAGAATTACAGAATAATTTAGGTTGGAAAAGACCTTCAAAATCCAAACATTAACTTGGAATCCAAGCATTAACTCAGCATTGCCAAGCCCACCACTAAACCATGTCTGCAAGTGCCACATCCTCACACCTTTTAAATACCTTCAGGGATGGTGACCCAACCTCTTCCCTGGGCAGCCTGTTCTAATGCTTGACCAGCCTTTTGCTGAAGAGCTTTTTTTCCTAATATCCAATCTCAATTTTCCCTGGTGCAACTTGAGGCCATTTCTGCTTGTCCTATCACTCGTTACCTGGGAGAAGACACTGACCCACCTTACTAAAACATCCTTTTACAAAGTTGTAGAGAGAAAAAAAGGGCTCTTCTGAGCCTCCTTCCAGGTTAAACATCCTCCATAAAACTTGCAAGCAGTTTATGAACAAGTCAGTGTTCTGGTGCTTTGCAGAAGATATTTCTAAACTCTCAAAAAGATAAAGGCATATTCTCTTATTTCTACACCTCAGAAGATATTTACTGTACAACAGGTATATCAAAAGGTCTGTCTGTATGTCTCTGTCCCTACAGCCTTCCACACACATCAGCCTCTTCACTCTGCAAGGAAGGAACTAACTCACACTTACTTGGCATTTCCAATAGAAGTCTGCTATGCTTCAGCCACAAAGCTGCCTCCCGAGCTGAAGTATGGAGTCAGCGCCCTTCTCTGCCTTTTGAAGTTAAACTAGGGTAGTCTGTTAAACTCCATATTGCATACATCAAGAAGTTGGCACATGTGTGCAAGTCCTATGTGTACATTTTCAAAGGCAAATTACAATGTATTTTCCTCAAACATGGCCACTATGCCCTAAATAAAATAAGGGTTGATGACTCAAACCTGCACACAAGAACTGAGCTGGTTTTGTTTTAATACTTGTAGGAGGTATTTGCTTTCATGACAGCAGTGGTATTATCCATCTCCCTAGTACACCACCCCCATTACAAATGGAGAGTGCCAAAACACAAACTCCAAACTGATTGCAACTGCTGAAATATAAGTGACCTTCCTAGCAGTGTTTTAGAACTTTAACTTTCTGGAGGGAAGAGTCACAAGACTTAGAAGAACAGAACTCAATACAGGAGTTGTGTACTGATCTAAAACAAGGAAAGCTTACTATATTGAAGCATTTTCCCAAAACTGTACCTGGACCAACATCAATTCATTGGGCCAGAGCACAGTCACTTCTGAAAAGGAAAGACATACCAATGCAAAACTTCTCCTTCACCGCTGGGAAACAAAGTATATCACAGTGGGTGTTTAATTCCTTGTACAGAAATAATCTTTGGAGTCCCAGCCGTAAAAGGAAACAAAAACCCATTCCCTCATTCAATCTAAATAGGACATGTGCTACAGTAGTATCATAAATAGTTTCAGCTGCAAAGGACCTTTAAAGGTGATCTAGGTCAACCCTGCTGCCACAGACAGGGACATCTTCAACCACATCAGGTTGTCCAGAAACCCATTCAACTTGACCTTCAATGTTTCCAAGGAGGGGACATCTGCCACCTCTCTGAACATCCTGCTCTAGTGTTTTACCACCATCATTGCAAAAACGTTCTTCCTTCTCATTTAGTCTAACTTGACCTTCTTTCAGTTTCAAACTATCACCTCTTGTCCTATTGTAACAGGCCTTGCTAAAAAGTTTGTCCCCACCTTTCTTACAGGCCTTTAAAGTACTGAATGGTTGCAATGAATCTCCCCAAAGCTGCCTTTTCTCCAGGCTGAACAACCCCAATTCTGCCAGCTTCCAAAACATACCATGATTAAACCACTATGTAGAAGTACTTAAGAGCTCAGCTTACTTTATATAGCAAGACAATCCACCAAATTATCTTACCACCACAAGGCTACAGCTTTTTACAATGCATATTACTCCTTTGGTAAGCATTAACATGTGTCTGCTTAAAGACACTTAAGCATCAACACGTGTATACATAATTCCAAATATTTGTTACATCAATAAAAAAGACTAAGAAGGAGCAACTCTTCCACCAGGTTATGCTTACACAAAGAGATATTAAGCTTCTTTTCATCAGGAAATTTGAATGTTCATTCGGTTAATTGTGGCCATATGCACTTAGAATGACCTCCTTCACTCCCTGCACCCCTTTCATTGTGCAAGGAACAGAAACCAGACAGCTCCACTTGTCAGATCACCAATTAGCTACAGTACTTAGTGCCCAGATGACAAAACACATTTTCAGGTCAAGAGAAAGAGTCAGCTGTATAGCTGAATACTCCCCAAAAACTTGGATCCAGGTCCCAAACCTCCTGCGTTGCTCTGTGTTTTTAATATTCTGAAAAGCCAAAATACAGATCAGATAGAGGGATCAAAAGAACACCAAACTAGAAAACCACAAGTTTCAGATTTACATGAAGAGAATTTTAACTCCAAAAACCTCCCATTTAGCATTTAAATAGAAAATCTTATTCCAAAACTATCAGGAATTTTATTAGTGTCACAGATCTACTGTCACAGTTATTTAACTTTTTTTTTTTTTTAATCTGAAACAAGTAATGGAATACTTATCACAATTGGAAAAAAATTTGGTAGTTACAGATGTTCAGAGAGAGTTCACAGTTCAGAATGTTCAAACACAAACATTCCACTGGAAAAAACTAAAACTGAGAAGTCCATCTGGTAGGAACCTTCATGCACACACTACTGTTAAAGTAGGTAGAGCTGAAATAAGTAACCATTGCAAGATGTAACAAGATGTGTATTTTAAGAAAAAATACATTATACAGCACTAAATTTGTAAAAGCTTATAAACTCTTCTAGGATAAACAGGAGGCAAATTTATGCACACAGGCAACCTGTTATAGCTCTAAGTCTATAAAACTGAATTTTCTTTAACAACCTAAGAAACATCTGACCAGGTATCTGTTCTTAAAGCTATGAACTTATCTTGAAGCATATTGCTAGACCTGAAGTTTATAACAAGAATGTTTCCAGTAACCAGAAGCACATGATAGTGTAATTGCACACCCCAGAATGTAATACCACACTTAAAAAATGGTTATTTTAATGATTACGCTAATGAGTTCTGAACTTCCAACCCATGTGCATACAGTTTCATAATTACACAGCTTGAAATCCTCATCAGCAAATCCAAATGCTCCTGAAATCCAAATCATTTTATAATCTTGAATAATGCATGGCACCTCTGCAGCAATAAATTAAAACAAATTTCATAAAAATTCAAAGCTTCATAATCTGTATTCTAAAAGACAGTGCATTACTGAAATAAGGTGTTGCTTAGTAAGTACTAATGAAGGTGATTTGTTGACCCCTCCCCCTGGTATTTACAGTTCAGACCCTATGTCAGAAATAAACAGACCAACTCCTACCAAAATATCCTTTTTTTTATATATACATTTGTATGTATATGGTGGCTCACAGTGTTTCCTACTACACAAGAGTGAAATTAGACATCTGTTTCCTAAACAAGCACTGGCTCAAAACTGCATCAAACTTTTTCCTCCTGAAAAGTGTGAAAATATGTTTTTAAAAATATGCTGCAGCTTGACTGGCTTACATATTATTTTGTCAATAGCAAAAACAAAACTCCATCTTAGTTCATTGAAAGGCCAGCAAATTAAGGCCTACAGTTTCTCTACAAGAACGACCCCAGCCCCAATCGTTTTGTTTGATTTTGAACTATTGGTAAACCCTAGATAAACTCAGTGGAAATTCTTAGCAAGCATCAGTGCTGTCCTTCTGAATGAGTCCAAAAGCCTTGTCAAGATGACAAGAAAAGTCATTACAACCAATGAAAAATCTTAGAATGGTTTTGGTTGGATGGGACACAAAGATCATCCAGTTCCATCCCCTACTACAGGCAGAGATTCTGTCCACCAGACCAGGATGTGTTCAGAGCCCCATCCATCCTAGCCTCGAACACTTCCAGGGATGGGCATCCACAGCTTCTCTGGGCAACCTGCGCCAGTGCCTCACCACCCTCACATTGAAGAATTTGCTCCTGACATCTCATCTGTGTCCTCTTTTACTTTAGAAACCTTCCCACTTGTCCTATCACTATCTGCCCACGTAAAAAGCCTCTCTCCCTCATTTTTATCATCTTTTAGGCACTAGAAGGCTGCAATGAAGTCTCCTTGGAGCCTTCTCTTCTCCAGGCTGAACAATCCCAACTCTCTCACCCTGTGTTCACAGAACAAGTGCTCCTTCCCTCAAATCTACTTTGTGGCCCTCCTCTGGACCCTCTCCAACAGGTCCACGTTTTCTTGTGCTGAGGAATCCTGACCTGAACTCAGTACTCCAGATGGAATCTCGCGAGAGCAGAGCAGAGAGGGAGAAACACTTCCCCCAGCTTGCTGGCAATGCTTCCTTTGATGCAGCCCAAAATGACTGATACCCTGTTTTGTTCTTCCATTTTCTTGTGTCTCACATTTCCATACCTTAAGGTGCTAGCGAGGATAAAGGCATTATTTAAAATATGCTCTAATACTTCCCTTCCTTGTGGGCATATGATCTATTGCTAACCATCAGACACCTGAAGAGTCTCTACTAGGATTCCCTTGACAAGACAGAAATGGCATGGAGCTTTTGTTCACAATTCTGTTTTGCCTTTATAACT
Organism: Passer montanus; assembly: GCF_014805655.1. NCBI lineage: Eukaryota > Metazoa > Chordata > Aves > Passeriformes > Passeridae > Passer > Passer montanus. Next base: position 3,750,819 of record NW_024356504.1, read on the forward strand.
TCATCACTCAGAACTAGACCTGAATATTTAAATAAACAAATACTGTCAGCAATAACAATTTCATATCCTAATAACTCTGATTATTTGATATAACAGCTGAAATTTATTACAAAGAATTTACACAATGAAGACAGAGTACTCTAAACTTTGAACAAAGATGTTCATATTGTATTATGCTTTTGGAGGTTGTAAATGTGCTATTCAGAATATAAGTTAAATCCATTTTAATTTTTAGAATTTAGGGTTTGAAAGAAGAATGCCTAATTAGTTATCCTTTTGCTAATAAAACTTTAAGATTTCTGGGCACCTGTAGCATCTCATTATTGAAATCACAAAATAGAAATACAAAACCAGAGGCAGTGAGGAAGAGTCACAAACAGCTACACATATTCTGGCAGAGATACTAACTACAACTTTACAATTATAATAAGTGGGGGGGGAACCAAAATCACATTAAAACCAAATCAAAGAACAGCAGGCCTTACATACAAGTTTTGCCAAATTTCTGCAACTTCATTTTCCTCATATTGATCACATCAGGCTTTTTGATCTACTAATCCTTTGGTTTACCTCATTAACAGCAAGGAACTAAACATCAAAATTGGCTGCCTCTGAACACCCATGTTCCCAAAAAGGCATTCAAATTTACAGAAGCATAAGCAAGACACTGCCAGAAGCACTAAGAGTCAGAAGTCTGAAGGGTGCATTTGCTGCAGCCAGTTCAACAGTCAGCAGCAGCACATGTATCAGAGCAATAATGGGCCATGGTATTAACCAACTGAATGTCATAAAACATTGTGTCAAAGCCCTAGTCCAGAGCAATATTAACCACCTTACATGGAAGAAAAGCTGTAATTCTGTCTTTGATTCTTCTTTCTTTTTGATACAGATTTTATGAAAGACACACAGCATCCAAGTTATAACACACCATTTTGAACTATCCTGTCCATTGCAGACTTCCAATGCTACCTCCATATTAGATGAAACTAACATCAAACTGCTTCCTGTGCTACCAGACACCTGTCCCGCATTCTTATAAAAAAGGGATTTTTTAAATTTCTCCAAGGGAAACTTGCCCAATATGCAGTAATTTGTAGAGGAGTCTACATAAAAAAACCACTGCAGTATAAACTTCAATAGGTAAAAATTCTCAGCTGTAATGAAGTCTCACATCTCTTCCTGTTTTTCCCAAACAAGTACAATACACTATTGTACCACAAACTAAAGAATAAATACCCCTCTATTCTACACCCCAGTCATCAGACAGTTACAAAACCCTAGAGAGCTCAATTACACTAAATTACTTAGAAGTCTAGAGTTTGAACAGCATTTCTCTAACTTAAGTATGCATTATTTGCATGGATCATATATTTGAGAATAAAGCCATACAACAAAAAAGCTGTAAAGCATGACATTTACACGCTCTGCTGACACACTGGGAGGTAACTTAAAACAGCATTGAGGCCTCTGCCACCAACATCCAGGGGAAGATTTTAAAGCAGCAATGCTGTACTCCGTGTGAGGAGAAACTGGCTCAGTATACCCTAACTTCATTTAAACTACTGAGACATTTCTATCCACTTTCCCCCTTCTCATTCTCACTCAATGTTGCCATTTTTCATCTTGATGTAGAAATTTTCCTTATCACGTCACAGTCTTCAGTCAGAGCTTGTATATTTACCTAAGGGTTACTGTGGCTCTGATTTACTTCTGTTTCATGAGGAATTTGATGGTTGAATAGAATAGAAACTGATCAAAGGTGGAATTAGCTCATTTTGACATAAATATACATTGCACATAAGAGTATATCATCACTTTCACAGTCAAAATGGCAACCCTGAACGTCTACAGAGTCAAAACCAGGTCAAAAAATAACTGCTCTATAGTGCTCAACCCAGACTGCCAGCCCCCCCAGTGACTAAACCTGCCTGTAAATAACAGAGAAGTTCCAAATCCACCGGCAGAAAACATGCCTGTCAGCATGTTTTTCTACCTGGAAAAACATTTCTTTTGTATAATAACATCAGTCTTGAAGTTCACATCTGCTTCATTTTTATTGCTTTGTTGAAAAATCTTCTCCAAACTAGCCTCACACTCGCAAAATCATCACTGAAACTAAAGCTGCCTGCAAAGGCTTCTGTCTGAAGTAGGGCTTCAAAGAGTCACTTTGCATCTGTGACAACAGCTTCAGCCAGATCTTGAGCTTCTTATCAGGAGCATGCATGGGCCCAATAGCCATTTTGAACAGCCAGCAGCTGATTTCCCTAGCATTAGAAGATCATCCAGGAGACATGTTTTTTCAATATTGCATTTCTGCTGTAGTGAGCGGAGAAGAAAGAATTCATTGATTTTCCTATTTAATATTTCATTAAATGCTTAACTAAAATAGGTATCTGAACTACACTTAATTCATACCATTTACCTGATATCATCATTAGAAACACTTAAATGACAGTTGCAGTCACTACAAATCTTGATACAGTGTCACTATTTCAGCATTTCATTGAAGTTGCTTTGTGTCCTTCAAAAGCTTCCGCTGCTGTTAAAAACCCCTACTCATCTATATTTAACAAAGAAAATACCCAAGAAAAAACTAATTTCTAAGATCATATTGGTATCCTGCCATTTCAGTGTCAGCACACTGCCCATCACAATTACTTACTTTTTTTATTCCTTCCACTCCTAAAAAAACCACCCCACACCACAAAACACCCCCCAGTGTTAGCAACGGTGCTGCCAACAAACAAGTCTCTGGAGAGCTTAAACCCACATGACCTCCTAGGATGACATGCCTAATCTTTTGCCATCAGCACTGATCAGAAAATGTATCTTTACAAAACGTTCAGCAGCTTTGTTAGCTCAACTGTAGCTACTGCAATACTGCCCTTGCAAACACAGTCTTACAAAACATCCAAGATATCCACAAAAACCAAAAAGTATCAAGCAACAAGAAAAAGACAAAAGCAAACAAACAGATAAAAAAAACCCTACAAAACAAAATCAAAACAACCCAACGAAAAACCCGTCACTCTGACAGCGACCACCATCTCCTACTTCAGAAAGACTCTGTTGAAAAAGCACACCTGGAAACATGTTGTGATTGTATTTAATCCTGTCAAAATATGAACACATATATACATATAAAGTTTGGTAGAAAGTGTATTTTCCCTGCAGACCTCTACATTTATTCAGAAAGCAGAACTGTTCCGATCAAGGAAGCTTGTTGTCCTGTAAGCAAAGCAAGTTTTAACTTAACACAGGTTTTCATTACATCCTCTTCGCTTCCCCAGGTGTTTGCTAGTTTATGAAAACACGATTCCATATAAAAAAATCAGGAGGAAGTCTACATGGTTACATTAAGTTTATACATTTAAGACATATGCCAAGCACAGGGCTCCATGTACACAATGCCATGAAAGGAAACATTTTGTACTCCATCTTCTACACAGTCAAGAAATTTTCTCAGAACATTTTCTTGTTCAAGAGTTCATTTCAAGTGGGAGATCTGCTAAGAACAGTATACAAAGAGGACTCTATTTATAACTTCAGCATTAAAATCAGACAATTTAAATAGCATGTTCTTATTCAACTGACAAAATTTCAGGATTTTAATTAATTCATCATTCAGATTATCGGGGCATGAACCAATTGCTGGATAACACACTGAAAACAAGCTATTTTAAAGCTATTCTACAAAACTATGTCAACTAGCTTTGGACATCCAATTTAGGTCACAGATTATTGCTGAGGCAACAGCAGCAAGAGGGACTCTCAGCCAGCAGAATTTCCAAAGCATTTTCACATGACATGTTACCAAGCACATGTAATACTAATTTAGATCTGTTTTACAGGCAATTAAAAAATGCCACTCTGTCCAGCATAACTGTGCAGTTGGCAGCTGCACAGTTGAACTTCGATTAGTCTGGAGTTCAAGAGCAAGGCAGGAAGTTAATGTAAGCAGAGATCAAAATTACAGCCACTCCCAGTGATGAGCATTACACATTCCAGTGCCATTACTTCAGAGTTGGAACTTCAGCATTTACTCCATTTTTTAGTTCCCCCTCATTTATTCACTAACCCACCACAGCACTTGCCGCTTACCTCACGAGTAGTTGTGCCTCCTTAACAGTCTATTGTTAAGGACTGTCAAAAGCTTTTGAAATTCCAAATAAATTATATCTGATAGCACTCTCCCTGTTTTGTTGTCACAGTGAAAGAATTCAATAGATTAGCAAAGACATTTTTCTCTGAAGAAACTGTGCTAATTTATTGCTATCAAAATACGATCTACAGCAGATTACCTCTTCAAAAAGCAGCAGCATTTCCTCTGCCACTGAAGAAGAGCCTGATGGTCAGCAGTGCCAAACACACCTTTGGTTAAAGGCACTGAGGTTAAGTGCAAGGTTATTTTTATAGAGAGTGACTGATTTAATGTGAAACTATGTCACTGGCTTGGATGCACAGAAAAGGATGACAAGGGAGCAACAAACCTGTGGCCTATTCATTTACCACATATACAGATAATCATAACACAAAGACAAGCAGAGCACAGATAAACATACCAAAAATCCTTCATCTATTCAAGGAGTTTAAACACCAAATAAGATAGCAGGTCAATCTGATCTGAGTATCTCTTCCCCTTTTTTGCAAAGCTTAAAGATCCCCTAGTAGAAATTCTCAGTGTGAAATAACACTGGTGAAGGCTCAAAGACTAACAGGCCACAGTAAAGCTATCAAAACTATTTGTAAGCCTTTTATAAGGCTGGTTCTTTGATATCAGATCATATCAAACTTTGTAAGTAGGTAGTATGGACAACTCCTTACACATACTATGGCCCAATTCCACTCTCAAATGAAAGAATTCTTAAACCTCTCAGACCAGCAGATCCCTTACAACATTCTCCCTTACTTTAATCAAAAAAAATCTGATTTTTCACTGCAGCTCCTCTGTTCAGCAAGTCTCTTATCCCTGTTTCACCAAGCCACTCTGAAGAAAATAAGATGATAGTGATACATCCCATGTAATTGAGATATCAGAGGAAGAGAAATTGAGGAGTTTGCTGTATTCCCAAACCACACCAGACCACTTCAAAGAGTAAGATTCAGGTTTCCCAGTGAGTTTTCCCTAAGGCAGCCTCAGAGCCTCATTCAGCATTGTCATAACTGAGGAAGCTTAGACCCACAGCTGTGACCTAGAAGCTTATTCAGCTACACATACTCAACCAGCAACAGCCACCAACAAGGCACAGCAAAGGCTCTGGTCACAAGTTAAAAACCATGTGTCATATCAAATATTCTGCACATTGATGCTCACATTTCCACAAGAACTCCTCTACCAGTACTTTAAATAGAAAAAATCCTGGGTAAACATACTAATTTTCATTAACTAATGAGACCAGCAAAACATTTTTCTTTGATGTAATAAGTCATTTTATGACATCTTATGCTTATAGTCTTATTCTTTATACACAGCTGTTCAATTTCAGAACTCAGTTCTTTTGTCTCCAAACATTCCTGGAAAAAAAAAGTCTTAAGGTGTGCAAGTATACTTTTCAGTAAATATGGACAAGCAAGAAACACAAATATGATAAAAAGAATATATAACAGAGTTCCACTGTTTTTAAAAATTCCCATCCTAAAGTAACACTGAAGTACAACCTAAACAATTTTCTAAGACACAAAGAAGCAGCATCCCATTAGTCAAAAGCAAAATGTTCTGCTTTGTAGTAAGTCACTGAAGAATCAACACAGCATACAAAAGTAGCAATTCTGTTTGCAATACACTAAATTATTTTTTAAGTCATCAAGCATATGGCACTTTAAATAGACAAAGCAATTTGTCTAAAAGCACAGGCATATCCCATATTTGGATCTTTGGTTTAAAGCCATTAATTTTTTTTCCTCTGATTTTATGAAGGAAAAAAGAAAGATAAAATCAGTAAACTTTTATAAATAATACCCCTCCTTCTCCATGCTGATTGTCACCAATAAGTTTCCCAAAACTAAACTTTTCTAACAATTAAAAATAAAATTAAAAGAGGTTTGTCTGCAGTTACTACTACCCAGGTAAAAAATGTGTCTTATTTTAATTGAAATTAAAGACTCAGCTTTTAAAGTGAATAAGCAGTTTGCTCAGACTTTCAGTAGCAAATCATAGGGGCTCCTCCCAGAATTTAA